>NC_080438.1:10134449-11585074 GCF_028018845.1 Melospiza georgiana | reverse complement strand
GCAAATATCTGAGGACCCCACTACTAACCACAACCAATGAACTGTCAACAAAGACAAGAGTTAATGGCTGGAATAGTATAAATAAAAGCAAAGCAAGCACATAAATAAAAGGTCCTTATCAAACAGCCTAACAGAACATCTCATGTTTGGTTAAGCCTTCGGTGTAAGCGCATCACTACCTTCCCCAGAAAGTCAGCCCAGCCTGCTCTGGAAAGATGGTTATTTCCTCTGCAGTTTAGCAAACCACAGTTCCGCGTGGCTTCCCTGAAAATGACACAAACTACACTGCACCTCCTACCAGAAATGAGCGCTAAAATACCATCTAATTTGTTAGCCAGGGTTCCTGAGCACAGGCACAGCTTGCAGCCAGCGGCTGCTGCCGGCTGCGCTCACACCGTGAGGAAGAGCAGCCACACTGCGAGGAAGAGCAGCCAGAGCGGAACCGAGAGCAGCCGCAGCCCCGGCCGCCAGGTGGGACAGCCATTAGCGGCAATACAGCCCCAAGGCTTTGTCAGGAGGGTTCTCAGCTACTGCTGGTTTCTAGGAAGTGATGAAACCTAAAAATACCGGGCACTGGAGGGAGGAATCAATAAGCGAGAGAAGGGTGTACCTCTGTCTGCTACCCTGCACCACTCCAGTGTCTTGTTCTGCACAGCATCGAGCCATTCCCTGTCCAGCTGCAGCTTTGACCCCGAGTTGGTCATTTCCTTTTTTTCACTGCACAAAAGGACTGATACTCCCACATCTGATCTTCCCTCCCTTGCTGGGATTTTCTACATTTCTGTCTGTATTTTGCTTGGGTTACAGTTGCAAAGACTTTTATTAGCCATTTTCCTTTTAAAAGTAATTATCGAGTATTTTTTCTTTTCTTTAAAGTGGGAAGTATTTGTTAATTGCAAAGGAAAACATTTAATTTAATGGCATATCTGTTCACAAAACAAAAAAAACAGTGATTGAAAATAGAATGTATGCTGCCACTTTGTGAGAGTCATTTACAGCACAGAAAGACCACTTTGGCAGATACATTTATGTCTATACAAGATTAGATTTCACATTTATTATGTGCATGTGGCATATTATTAATTATTAACACCAAAAATAAATGTTTATGTTTGCAGAAAAACAAGCTGCTAAATTCTGAAAAAATATTGTTGAGGATTTACACATTGTGTCATGTATGTTATGTAAATGGGAACAGCAGAGATTCAGTATTTATTATTAGAACAAGACATTTTTCATTCTGCAAGTGGAAATCCAGGCTGTAATTTACATACATCCCTGAATCAACAAGTACAATACCTAAGAACGACACTTTGTATAAAAAATAACTGACTTTGCCTTCTCACAGAGGGCACATCTCATGAAAATTCTTTGCCTGCATTCCCTGGGGAACTGCATGGGAATTACAAACACACTGCTCTCAGGAGACCTGAAATGGTCCATTTTCTACCCTAGACCTGAGGAAAAAGTAATGGGGTCCCACAGCCTGCAAGCAGGAAACAGTCCCAGCCAAATGAAAAACACTGCTGATGAGGTACTCTTCTCCCAGATTTCATACCTACCCTATTTCAAGATTTCAGACCCCAATGTCCTGTTCAGAGAAGCTCTCAGCTCTAAAACATCACTGGGAAAGATCTCCTTACCCTCTAAGGAGAAAAAGTCATTATCAAGCTGTATGGAAATGGAGGCAGGAGTAGGATGACTCGCATATCTCTGGATGTAGTGCTCATCAGTGTAACATCATACTCCCAGCTGGCTGCTGGATTACCTTACTCAGGGCTGTGCCTCCACAGGCCTTTCCCACTAGGACTGCCCAGGCCTGCTAAGCTGGGTCTGCTGGTGCACAGTGCTGTGATGGAAGCTGTGGGCTAGACAAGGCACCTGTAGCTGCCAGTATTTTTTGTTCTGTCACCCAGCCTGCTCAGAGAAAACCTCTCACAAACTGTACCGTGATGGAGGTTTTAGAGCAAGGGGTGACATTTTTTTCAGTAGCCTCACTGTCCCCTGCCCTTGAGCTATGCTGAAGCTTGAGCAGTGTCAAAATACTACACAGGGATGTCTGTGTATTCACTACTTCACTGAACAGAGGTCAGGATTTGTCCCCTGCCTGTACAAATCATAAAATCATTCAATGTCCTGAGTTGGTTGCTAGTTCCAATCCTCCTGACATGGGCAGGAACACACCATCCACTAAAACAGGTTGCTCAAAGCCCCATCCAATTCCTCCTTGAACACTTCCAGGAAGGGGGCATCTACCACTTCTTTGGGCCACCTGTTCCAGAGCCTTACTACCCTCAGAGTAAAAGATTTCTCCCTAATATATAATTTAAATCTATCTGCTTTCAGTTTAAAGCCATTTCCCTTTTCACATGACCATATACTCTTGTAAAAAACCTTTCTTCAGCTCTCTTGCTGTTGGTCTCCTTTAGGTAACTGGAAGGTGCTATAAGGTCCCTCTAGAGCATTCTCTTCTCCAGGTTCAACAACTCTAATGCAGAAACCTTTTGATTTTGTCATTTATCTAAATACAATTTTTCAATCATTCTGCTGTAAGCACTGGAGGCACTAAACATGGAAGCCCAGAACACTCAAATTCTAGACAGCCAATTGATTTTAAAGAAGGCTAAACTACTGTAGGCAAAGCAGCAATAAAGTGGACAGACCAGCTCTGCTGCTGGGAGAATTTGCTGTTTCTTGCCATTTCTACCCCTGTCTCCGCTCAGCAGTAGGAGGCACGGGCAAATTAGCACTACTCTTGCTCTTATCTCCTGCACCTTTTGCCTGCTGCTACTCTGCAAAAACTCCTTCAGCAGGTGACAAAAGAGGTCAGAAATACGTATGCAGTGTGATGGAGGAGCAGAGCAGCACATGGAGCAGCCAGTAGCTCTGCAGAGCAGAGGTGTGCAGAAGCACCGAGCCGCTCTCTGCACAGCAGGACCCTCCCTGCACCACTCCGCCCCAGCAGCTGCAGCCACTGCCTCCTCTCCTCTGTCCTGCCAGGGCTCTGGCCCCACCAGGAGCAGCCTCTGTTCTGAGGTCAGGCCCCAGCTGCTGCACCACATCACACCTGCAGTTTTCACTGCAGCCCTCAGCCAGCAGCATGCTGAAACACTGAGCTTCAGGCAGGGAAGCTCCCTGTGCCTCTGGACACATTTCCAGGGACAGCTGCTACTTCAGGGAAAGCCAGGTACTCTGCTACTGCCCATTGCAGCAGTACTCTGCCGTGGGGAAAGGCACTAATAAAATAATTCTGCTGTATCATTAGAGGTCAACTTGGACTACAGCAAGTAATAAAAGATTCATAATGGCACATGAGGGGATGCACTAAATAGCCAAACCGCAGCTTGAAAACATGCAAAGCTTGTTTAGATTTAGGACTTGGTTAAAAACTTGCAGTTCAGCTGGTGCTTCACCAGAAAAGTTTGCAATCAGCGGTATCACTTCTGTACCACCAATTTATGCTGCTTCTAGTATAAATGATGCCTTGTAGCAAGGAGTGTCCTAATAGGCATAGGTGCTCCCATGTTCAGGCCAGTAATCAAAAATTAATCCCCTTCCCTGATTCTGTTAGGGGCCAATGCCAGCTATTACTGAGAAGACATAAGAAATACTGCTGGAAGCACTTTCAAGATAACACTTTGCCAGTGTTGTGACTTTCCATCCTTTGGTATTTAACAACTGCTAAATCTTCATTTTTAGTCAATTTCCAATCCTGTAAGGCAGGCAGTGGGACCTGAGGTGTTTTTAAATAGTCCTTTCAAACTTTGGTTAATCTTATCTTCTGTCTACATATCAAATCTGCTTCAGGAATCCTGCTAAAGTCCAGTCTCAAGGTGCTGTGACAGTGATTTGCCCAGCCCACTTACATGTGAAAATTCATTACTGACTACTAAAAGGATTGTCAGAAATTTAGTACAGGTATCGGTACAGTATTTTCAGTTTGGATATAAAAGCACTGTCCCTTCTCTCTTTAACTCCAGCTTGTCACTCTAAAAAGAACAAAAACAACAGATAAATCTCTAGCTGCTAAATTCCATCTGCTTTTTCATCCTTTCAACAGCCTTTGACAAAGAATTTAAATCAGATCTCTTTTCTCTCATGAGCTTAAAATTTGGCTGTAAAGTTTGGCCACATCCTCAGACTAGACTTGATTTTTGGCCATCATTTTTACCAGTAAGGCACATCTAATCTCAGACTTGGTGACACTGCACTCAAACCAGCTGCTCTAGCTTTGATGCAGAAGAGGCCAATACCATTAGCATGAAGAACTTAATGATCTTTGAGGTATCAGATGACTCGATCCTGCCTTTAATCTTTGTGGCCAGCCAGTCCCACCAGGGACTGGTCTCAGGAGGCCAAAGACTGCACAGAGGAGAGAAAACTTCCACACATGTCTGGAGGTGAGGTTTAGGGCATGCAAGTGGAGCAGCACAAGGTGCAGAGCAGGTGTGAATGGCACTCTCCAAGCACCCCACTGCCAGTGGCATTGCTGTGACATGAAGAGCCATTCTCTCCGCATGTGGAAAGAAGGCATCCTCTCCCAGTTCAAGTCTAAAGCAAGACAACACTCCCCCAGCACTCCAAAACCGTTCCCCTCGCAGCACCTGCAAACAGCTGGTCCAGCCTGGCCCAGAGATGCACAAAGCCACCGCACTCGGAGCGCCAGGAGGCAGCGGAGCCCCACAGCTGGCACAGGCAGCAGGGCTGCTCCATCCACATGTGCCACTGCAGGACTCGGCTCAGCGCGTACAGTCTCTCGCACTTCGCTGTACAGCCCACCATCTGTCTCGTAATTAGGAAAACAACCCTTTTCTTCCAACTGCACTGAAACTCTGCCCCTCTTCTTTACAAAAGGCCCTATGGAGCCTCGATGCCTGACATGCTTCCAGTTCAAGTGGGAAGAAAAAAATTACTGATTTCCATCTTCTATCCATTTGTACCTCAGGGACCAGGAGGCTGCAAACAAAGCAAGAACTCCTTTTGGGGATTGAAAATCCCTGAAGCTGGCTTTTACCACCCCTTTGATCATTCCTGGCTTTCCCACACAAAGAACTTTTCCATACATGTGGTACCTGCACTAACACGGCCACAGAGATTCCAGAGAATGAATGGAAATACCAAAACAACACCACTGCCCACACAGAGAAAAAAAAACTGGGAGGAACTAGAAGGCATCTTTTTTACTTTGCTGGGTTACCTGCCTTAGGGAAAAGAAGAAAACTGTCCTTCCTAATGACTCCTGCCAGTTATTTCCACACCTACCAAATTCCATGGCTCAAATAGAGAACAAATTTCTTACTCTTCCATAAATCCCCTGCCTCATTTAATCTGGTTACCTACTGGCATTGCAAACCGCCAAATTTTGTCAACAAAATACAACGGCACTGTTGCCTACATAAATACATTTACCACCTCTTAACATGCAAAACACGCAAACAAACGATAAACGCAGCTTCTGAGCGTTCACAATGCAGCCAGTGTCCCACTGCCCAGCGCTGGCAGCTGCAGTCGGTCAATTTCAGTAACCAGGTAGTTGCCAGGAGTAAGCAAGCACAATTCCTGCGCGGGACTTTATAGTCATTAGTTTTAGATACTGTTTTGTAGCTTGGAGAAATCTAAAAGGGAGAAGTGCGTGCGCCTCTCGTTTAAGCGACAGAAGTAGAGGGCGTGCAGGAGGGAGCGAGGAAGCACAGCAGAAGGAGGAGACGGGGTTTTCGCGTCTTTCAGGAGCCCCGAGGGGCTGGTGCGGGGCGGGCGGTCACCGCAGCACCACAACAGGACAAGTCGCGCTGCCTCCCTGTGTCGGTGCCACTTCGGTGCCGTAGGCAGAGGACGAAGCGGCGCTTCCCCGGCGTGCCCAGCACTGCGGAGGGACCCTCCGGCGAGTTGGGCGGCACGGCACGCTGCCCTGTTCCTGCAGCCGCGCGCGGCTGCGGCGGGGCGCTGGGGTCAGCCCGCCGGGCTCGGGGCTCGGACGGCGGCGGCACGGACAGCACCTCCGCCTGTGCGGTACCAGGCTGAAGCCGAAATAACACGGGAAAATTAGAGCTGCTCCAGCGGGCAGGGCGCAGCCACAGCCCTGCCGGCGGCTGGGCGGCTCCCGCTCGGTTCGGGCGGTAGGTCCCGTCCCGTTGCCCCCCCGCGGGGCAGGCGGCGCCGGCGGTGCGCCCGCGGGGCGGCGGGGCGGGGAGCGCGGCGGCGGGGGGGCGGGCGCGGCGGCGGCGCTAGGGCCGCGCGTTGCGCGGGCCCGGAGGTGGGGTAGCTGCCGCCGCCCCGCTCGCCGGCAGTCGCGGCGAGGTCGCTCCGAAGTGAGGAGGCGCTGCCGCCGCCGCCCCCCGAAGTTTGGCCGCGCCGCCGGAGCCCTCCGCGCCGCAGCCCCGGCCAGGGGCGCACTCCGCTTGCGCCGCGCGCCCATGCCGCGGACGCCGGCGCCCCGCGCGGGGCCGCTCCCGCCCTGAGCGGCGGTGGCGGGCGGGGAGCCCGGCGGGCAGGACCCGCCCGCCGCCCCGCCGAGCGCCGGAGGAGTGCGGCCACCCGCCCGCCGCGCGCCGCCCGCGCCCCGCCAAACTTCGACGCCGACAAGTGCCTGGGCCCAGCCGCGGCCCCGCCGAGCCCCTCCGCGACCCGCCGGAAACTTTACCGAGGAAGAGCACCCCCCCCTCCACACGCCCTCCCCGCGGCCCTTCATGCCGCCACCGAGGAAGCCCCAGCGCGTCCCAGCACCGCGGCGGCTCCGCGCCGCCCCGCGGTGAGGCTCGGGCGGCCCGAGCCCGCAGGGTGAGTACAGCCCGCATGCCGCTCCGGGGCAGGATGGGGCGCGGGGGCTGCGCGGCCTGGAGGGGCCGGTGCGGGTGCCGGGGCTGTGTGCGGGGGTCGCCCCGCCGGGCTCGGGCCACCGACCGCGGGCGGATCGGTGCGGGCCGCGCGCCCCCTGCCGCCCGCGCGGAGCGGAGCGCGCCGGGGCCGGGGCCGGGGCTGGGGCCGGGCTGGGGCGGTACCTGCGCGGTGCCTCCTCCGCCGGAGCTCGGAACCGGGAGCCGGAGCTCCGACCGGGCCGCGCCGCGCCGAGCTGTGAAGGGGCGCGGGCGGTGCGAGAGCCCTGAGGGAGCGCGAGCGAGCCCTGAGGGAGGGGCGCGTCCCTCGCGCCGCGCCCGCCCCGCAGCGCGGAGCCAGCGGGGAGAGCGGCGGCCCCGTCGGGCACGGGCGGCGCCGGGCATCGGTCACTGGTACCCAGCCTGGTGTCCTCCCTTGCATCGGAAATTGCAGGCGGCTTTTCTAAACACTCACACGCACACAGAACCCCCAGAGAAAACCCCGCATGGCGGTGAGCAGCGCAGATCAGCTAGACGCGATAAAACAGATGCTTTTCTACTCTCAAAGTTGGTGCATGTGCGGTTTTGGCCTCTGATTGATACACTTTTATTGTTCTGCAATCAACTTTTCACTACTCCGGATCTGATGTGGTAGGAGCCAGCATTACTTCTACAGAAATGTTAGCAAAGACAGTGAGTGGAACAAGCGGTGGAGATGCTTTTAAAGAGGGAATAAGTCACTGTCTTGCCTAAGGACAATGCGGTTCAGGATGAGAAGCTGTGGCCGGGGAAGCCCGCCAAAGGGAAGAAAACAGCAGAACTTCCCCTGGCTTGTTTTATGTTGTGGTTGTGGTGGTGGTAGTTTGTTTTGGTTTTTTTGTTTTGTGCTTTTCATGGGGAAAAAATAAAGGTTAATTTCTGGTATATTTCTGGACCTTAACAGGATGATTACTAGAGAGTTTCAAACAGTGGCGATACTCTCATGGAGTTATGAACTTTGTCTCAAACCTCTGACATTGATAAGCAGCACCAACTTTCTAGCTATTTATATAAAATACAGCAATAGCACAGAACAAATTCAGCAACCGGTAGGCATTCATTTTTGAGCCTGAGAACTTTCAGTTAGAAAGTCATCAGCTCACACCATAACTTGAAAGCCTTGTAGCCCTATGCCCTGGATACACTATGTGATGAGCATGCATCGCCTTATTGAGCATGAAGAGTCATTGAAAAAAAATCCAAAAACAAAGCTTGTAACTTCCCCAAATGCTACCTTAAATTCCCAGAGGAAAAACTTGCAGAACAGATTGATGCTAGAGATATTTAAGGCAAGACGCTAACAATTATAAAGATGCGAGAGGAAAAAAGCAGCCATGTACTAAGGCTGTAAAATTTAAATAGCTGAAATGCTTTTTACTCCATATTCTGACAGCTGATGATACCTGGCAAGCAATGGCAGTGGTAGTATGATGTGTCAGTCAGCAAAGAATAATGTGTGAAAACCAGAAGTATTTCAAGTATAGTGCCAAATTGCAGGGTTTTGGTAGCTGGTATTTTATTTTCTTTAATTAGGTATCGACATTTTAAATTTCTCCTGAGGCTAAGAAATCTTTTTCTGCTAAATAGTTAAATAAGCTGGATAAGAATAGAACCTAAACTTTGATTGGAACAGTATTTGAGGCCAAAGACACCAAAGTAGTTGCTTGAGTATACTGCATTTCATATAAGTATTGACAGAAATAATGTGTATTAAATCATTAAATACAGGTTCCCTTCTTCTTTGAATAGATAAAATAGATAAATAATTTTGCCTTTATAAAAGGGGTTGGTTTGTATGTATGTACAAGGTTCTCAAGTTGCTTAGGTGTAACATGGTATATACAACACGAGGTTAGTAAATGTAACTTGCATGAGGGTTAGAACATTATTTCCTATGTTCTAAACTGGCTTTTTATAATTAAAACTGGAGTGGACACGGAGGCGCTTTTTACTTGGGCTTGATTGGATCCATTCATCTGCTTAAGCTCTTCGGGATACAAACTTGAAACATGTTTCCTTTGGAAAAATCTGTTCCGCAGCTGCCGCTGTGGGGAGGTGGCAGCCGGCGCTCCTCGCCTCGCCTCGTTGTTTCAGCCAGTTCTCCTCAGGCAATGTAGAGTCTGCTGCTGGCTGTCCTTCCTGCTCCCGAGTGCTGGCAGGGTGCGCTCAGTCCAATGCATGGTCACTGTGGGAGATGGTCACTATTTTATTACCTCCTTCACCTTCCTGTGGCTTGCCAAAGAGAGGCCCAAGAACTCACCCCTATGGATCTGACAGTGATTTCCCAGCAGGGAGCTCATGCAAGACATCCAGCCGCTCTGGTTGTGAGGAGGGGAAGGGGGTGGATTTTCACACTGATAGAAGGAGGCAAAGGAGGAGTGTTTGCTAACAACCCCTAATGAGACCTGAAGCTCTTCCCTGGCACTGGTGCTGCCAAGATGCATTTTATCTGTTCTGTAAAGGGGGTGTCTCCTCCATCTGCAGAATTAACACGCTGCATGAGCTGTGACTTCCCCATCTGGAAAGCGATGCATGTGCTCAGAGCCTGCTCACAGCTGATTTCAGTCTGGGGGTCAGCTGCATGCCATTCTTCTCGGATGGCTGTGACATCCTCGCTTGTGGCCAGAACCACCGGCCCTTCGCAGATGGAGCCACGCTCCGAGAGGAAGGCAGAGCCAGATGTGGCCTTTGCACCGGTGCCTCCCAGGTGCCTCCTAGTGTTTTCCATAGTGCAGAGGCTGTGGCACATGGAATGTTCAAGGCCCCAGCGCTGCTGCCCCACACAGCAGATGCCGGGTGCAGCGTGCTCTGGAGGCTTTGCATACATTTGCTGAAGTCGTCGGGGCAGTTTGCCGTTCCCTTGCCCTCAGCCATCAAGGATGCTGATCCCTCCTTTGCCACCTCCATGGCCCCCGACACCCAGGGTGTGTGACTAGCAGGGTACCGGGAATTGGGACACCAGACAGTAGTTATTAGTGGTGTGTTTGATTACCTTTTTCTAAGGTCAAATGCACAGGCATTACAGGGGACAAAAAGCCCCATTGCCGTGTGTTGCCCACAGCTAGAGGCTTATCACTAAACATCTGGCACAGCTGTAAACTTCAGAAATGTTACTCCAAACGTTTTTTCTACAAAATAATTTAAATAGGTATGTCCTTAGCAATAGGGCACTAAAATGTAAAACGCATATCATAAGTGACTCTGCAGGAACAAACAAAAGCAAGACAAATCATACAGCTCTGTCAGAAAAAAACCTGGCAGCACTCAGCACATGATCCTTAATGTGCTTTGGTCAATATCTTTCTCTATATCAATGGAAGCTCATTAAAAGAAGATATTGCAGACTAACTGAGCCATGCCATACTAGTTCTTGCCAAAGCTTGACATTTTTAATACATTAATAATATGTTTGTAATGTAATGGAAAACTATTAATCAGAACTGGTTATATGCCAGAAATTTAAGCTATAATTGGCTGCTTCTTGTCAGGAGTGTCTGTTGTACATGGCTACAGCTGCCTAATGCTCAGATGTCTTGCACTCCTCTGCACTTTTTTCTTGTCAGTGCACTAAATTCAATCGATGTTATAGTCTATAATTCTGTGTAACGACCATCATTATGACTGGCTTACTTTAATGAGAATTCGTTATATGGGAAGTATTTTAGCACAGTGTGTTAAGGTAGCAGCTTGCTTCCCATTATTTAGTCCTACCCAGTCCTGGTTTATTAGCGGATATGACTCTCAACATTATAAAATATTACAGGTAACTAAAGAGCTAGAAAGGAAGATATTAAAGAAAAACTTTTTTTTTTGCTTCAATATACAAGCTTGCAGTCTAAATATAATTACACTCAGTAACTTCTTATTTCTACTCAGAAAAATTGTATTTGTTTACTTACTGTTTATTCCAGCCATGATCAAGCCATCTCAAATAAAAGGTATTTGACTTACCATAAATTAAAATAGTTTGCGGCTTCTTCTAGCAAGGAGTTGTTTCCCATTTTTATAGTGACATAGTTTCCTATAACCCTAAGCTATGGGCTCTTATAGGTACCTTTTTTCCCTCTTCAGAATAGCACATACATTGGAAAGGAAACAGGGGAAGAAGTGTCTTTAAAATTATATGGAAAATGTTCTCTGAATTACTGAATTCCAAAATAATATGCAAACACTCCCACTGAAAACAAAAAAAAAAAAAAGAATGTAAGGTTGCTACAAAGCCAACAGTACTACCCAGCATGCTTCTTAAAGAGATTTAAATTTAATTTGGTCTTAGATATTTCTGCTTTTGTGTCAGATTCAGATTTGAAGCTTAAATATGTTTGAGCAAATTGAGAATTGTTACTGCAGGAAAATTCAGATATTCTCTGCGTATTCTGATAAAATACATGAGAGTTGTATGGTAACACTTGATAAAATGAATATAATGGAAAATTGCATTTACGTCCATACAGCAATTATTGTAAATTACTTTGCTATGGAAACACAATTCAACCATCTGTTGGCATTTCATGGTGTCTGTAGTTTAGCTCAGTTTAAGATGAAGCATTATTTAAATATAGGGAGGCTGTTTGCGAATAGCTTTGAAGATAAGTTTGGAAAATGAATATTCCCAACGTGACACGTTAAGGAGCTTACCAGGTCACACACCTCTTCCCGTGGCTGTGGGATGTAGGAGGTTCATGACACTGGGCATGATTTAAAGCTGGGAAGCAAAGCAGGCTGCAGAAAGTGGCGACTTAGGGTTGTTTCTCAACATCTGTCCGGTGGGTCTGGCTCGGTTTTCGCATCCAGACAAAGGAAGTGTGGAAGTGCTGCAGCGTGTGGCTGAAATCCCCTGCCGACAGCCCCACGCCCTGGCTCCCCAACCTCGGGTGGCACAGGCTGATAAATGCACTGGAATTCCTAGCCCTGGTTTTCCTTCACCCTGTTTAGGGTACTTACTCTGTGTTTGCAGTTTTCCTCACACAGAATTTGGAATTTTTTTTTTCCTGCGTTATTTAGGAAATAGATATTTGAAGTTGCTATGATATACTTCTAGCATTTTATACCTGTAATAATGTGATTCAGGTGCTACAAAGTGAGGAGATCTCTAGTTGTTTTCTGAAGAGGGTAAAGGGCATATATCTGCTGTGAAATAAGTGCTGAGTTATCAGGTACAGCGACCCTCAAACCTAAGAAAATAAGGGGGGAAAGCATTCTTATAGTAAGCTACAAAATAAGCCATTGTCTTTATCAGATAGTTTGTCATCAGTGTGGTCAGTAAATCGCAGCTCAAAGGCAAAAAAAAAGGGAGCAAAACTCTTGCAATGCTAATGAGAAATGTCAAGGAAATTGAATTGTACTTGCTGTATCTTTGTTAGTCTTAAAATAATAATAATCTAAAAGAAATGTGTAAGACTTTTGGAGCTCCATGAGGTCCTCCTGCCAAGAAGCTACTAGCACCTGCTAGCCCTGATGCCCAGCTCTGTGTCCCTTGAATAAAAGAATTTTGCTGCTGCTGCCCTGCAGTGCTGGGCTGCCTGCTCCCCTGCCTGCCTGCACCATCTGGGCCATGGCTGAATTCAGTAGTTTGCTCTCCATTTTTGCTAGGGTGAAAATACAGTTTTGGAAGCAGGAACCTCTAACTCACCTGGAACATTATAAATCTGTCTTTGTTAGAGTACAGTTAAATCCTTCATGTCAAAATACTTTTCACTGTGAATGATTTTGGGAGTTACTTCATTCTAGCACAGAACCCACAGTAAAGGTTATCCATATTGTACCAATTTGCTTTGTATTGCATCAAACCTTCAAAATGTCAACATATCGTATATTTTGTAATGCATTGATTCTTGGACAATAACTCTTAATTTTTATTGTTTCTAAAAGGGTGCTGGTGCCAGAAGAAAAGGATGATTGATGGGAAACAGACACCAGCCTATAGACACTCACCCTCTTCCTTCGGATACTGATTTATCAGTGTGTCCAGGCATCCCCTGCGAGCCCTGAGCACGGAGGATCACTCAGGGTTATCAACAGTGGAGCTCAAGACCTGCAACTTCACAAATTATTATCTGCTCTTGGACATCTTTTACAAGAAGCCCTGACAGATAAGTTATAAGTTGAAGGACAAGCGCCGCATGGCTGTGAAAAGCTGTCATCAGGGCCTGGGTGGCTTCTACCAAAGTCTTTAACATAGTGAAACAAACATCCCATCCTAATGCTTCACGTTTGAGTTGGAACCTATTTTATAAATACATACGTTATATGTACATATAATCTCTAGACTGCACATACGCCAGCACTGAGCATCCTTACGAAGCTGACATAAAAGGATTTAGAAATGTATTTGTCAAGATTCCTGTCACTTCACACCCTCTGGGTTACTGTATCCTCCGTGATGCAGCACTACCCCTCTGTGTGGGGACACTATGACGTCTGTAAGACTCAGATTTACACGGAAGAAGGAAAAGTATGGGATTACATGGCCTGCCAGCCAGAAGCCAGAGACATGATCAAATATGTAAAAGTGACTCTGGATCCCCCCGACATAACATGTGGAGATCCTCCTGAAACTTTCTGTGCAATGGTAAGGCAAGCTTTTCATTTTGCATAATTAGTGGGAGTATATTTGTGATAGATGGCTTCAGAATAGAAGCCCTAGAGTGCACACAAAATTATCCAAGAAAACCTGCATCATATTCCAAATGTGAAAGGTTCTTCTGTACAAAACTCTGAGCAGTACATTAAGCTGAGCAATGAGATATTCTGCTTATGAGCACTTGACTTTATCGGAATTCATTGTCTCTCTACAGCAACTTTTAATGTATCAGAAGAAATCAGCATAAAACTCTTATTGTGCTAACCCATAACTGGGATGGCCTTTGCCTGATCAAGAAAGATTTGAATGAACTGATTCTACTAAATCAGTTTAAAGCATCATAGCATGGCATAATTAAGTCTAATTTCCAAACAGGGAGACTGGTTGAACTCAATTGCTAAAGCTTAAAAAATGGTGTTGGGAGTTGGGCTGTTGAAGTTTTCCCAGCTACCCAAGGAGCTGTAGCAGGTCTATATGGACAGTGCAGCTAAAATCACCTCCAAGCTCTAGCAACTACTCACAGCTTTCTTCCTAGCTGAAACTGTAGGCATTCAAGAAAACTAAGAGAGACCAGAGCTCCTCATTTTACATAGTTCTAAGATAGACTGGGTTTGGAAATGTTTGGCTTGTTAAGTAAATGTACAGGTATAAGAATCTGAGAGACACTACATATGTATATACACACACACATATATGTGTGTGTGTATGTATATCAATATTTACAGCTGTGCTGCTCCCAAGTGCTTGATAGATCACACTGTGAGAAGTTTCAGATAAGGAGATCTTAACTTGTAGATAACTTCTTTGGGCTCACACTTACAGAGGCTCTCTTTTCTTTGCAATTGGATATTTCTGTTAAGTAGTGAGTGGAAGATACTGAGTTCTTTGAAAAGAAAATAAAAGATGTATTTTACAAACCATGCACACTTACATCTGTTAATACAGCACTGGAAACATGCTCCACATTACCTACATTATTTAAATTTGAAAGACCAATGAGTTCTGGTAAGTGAGGTTATCACAACTGAGAAAAGTCTACAAGATATTTGTTTGCCTGTGTACAAATCATCATTGCTGGGTGACAGCATCCCCGCAGGAAGGAAATTTGCTTTTAAATGCCTTGTGGCATCGTTTTCCACCACTGCTGTTGTGTAAGGAGTTCAGATCCAACCACACATACATTTAAGGCATTATTTGCACACATGCAGCTGCTTCCCACAGCAGTACATTATGGTAATAGCCACGTGATAAATTGCGAAGCCACATGAATAAATTACATTCACTATGAACCTTTGACTGCACCACTTGCTCTCTGCCCACTAATCCATCTCTGCTGACATGTCTTTGACACTCCAAATTTCCAAGCAGTTTCAAGCAGCCACTGTTTAAAAACAAATGGAAGTCATG
Organism: Melospiza georgiana; assembly: GCF_028018845.1. Classification (NCBI taxonomy): domain Eukaryota; kingdom Metazoa; phylum Chordata; class Aves; order Passeriformes; family Passerellidae; genus Melospiza; species Melospiza georgiana. The sequence continues at coordinate 11,570,233 of NC_080438.1, read as the reverse complement.
TGCCCCACATAATATTGTCTTATTTGTTTTTTTTCCTTAATCTTGAAATACATTTTTTCCATCTGAGTAGTAGTAGCTGTGATTTAGCATTCGATAATATTTAGTTACTCATCATCTAATGCAAAAAGTTTTTCTTTTAATGAGAAAAAAACCCCTAAGAAACAAACCTGCCCAATAAAACTTGTTTCTTCCTTTTAGTGCAGATAAACATTGCAGCAGTTCCTATCTTAAGTAATACTGTAAGTTTCTGAAGGCCTTTGTTATCAGTATGCACTCTAGTTAGAACAACAATTTTAAACAAAAAACAACAAGGCAAAGAAAAGACATTTTGATTAAATCTAAGTGTTAAAAATGGTGCCAGAACTTTCCTTGAAAACATTTGACCACACCAGTTCATCAGTGCTGTGATGTGGGAGGAAAGTTTGCTTGGGAATGACCTGAGATTACAGCTGTAGCTTACCTGCAGCTTAAGCCTGTGAGATGCAGAAGGCCACCAGAATCCTCACATGAGAAGCAGAGAAAGGGGAGTACCTGGGGAAGAGTGAGAGAGAGCCCACAGAACGAGTGTGCGTTCAGCTGCACAAGTGTAGAGTGACTGACTCTTACATGATAAACTGTGGGATTTGTTTCCAGGATAGATGTAGATTGTACATATCCACTGTATTTAGATATGCATTGGTAATGGCTTGTCTTGCTTGAAACATAAGGAAAATGACAGAAATATTTAATGTTCCTAAGGTATTGCCCATGGCTCACAGCAGAGCATTCTCATCCCTAAAAATGCATCGTCTATCTGTACCATAGCTGGCTGTAGGAATTAGATATTTACTGCAAAAGGAGGTTTTATGTATTTTGTAGTGCTGAGCCCTTGGAATTTTTGAGATCTTGAATTTTTGTGTTCACTTTTAGTTTTAGAAAATGAGTTAAGAAGATAGCACTGACATACTTGGAGAAAGTGGGCAGTGGAAAAAAGTTCTTTCGTGTTAGGCATGTTCTTGTGCTAAAAAAGCCCAAATTTGAAGTGACAAAGATGCAAAGGTTTCTTTTCAGCACGGTGAAGTGCCAAACTGGCTTATACAAATGCTTGGTTTTCTTTTTGTAAGTACTGGCTATGTGCCTGCCAAACCTGTACCACTGTTTTGTTATTGAAATCGGGTTAACACTGACTTGGAGAAGAACAGGGTCTTTTCAGCTATTCTAATAATAAACAAGGGTATCAAGCAGCCAAGTCTGCTTCTGCAGGATGACAAGGAGGTTGAAGCAGCCTCCTGTTTTATTTGCATGTCAGTTTCTTGATCAGGTTTACTAATTTTCTCTTCACCAAATGGACTAAGGTACTAACTGTTGAGTCTCTGTCAGCCTTTGGTGTAATATAGATTAGATCCTTGAAACAAACCAGACTGAGAATTTCATTCAAGTCCTGCTGAGAGATTATGGTAGAATCTAAGGCAGTCTGTGAGAGTAGCTGATAATAATCTGCAATAACACACAAAGCAGGCGTGCATTGCAGTGTGTGCAAGCGTACAATACAGAGGAGATGGGTGGTTAAATTGGCCCCCTACTTATTTCTGCATATTCCCCATGGTATTAAATGTTCTTATGAGCCTGTGATGAATTTGTACTTTCCTTGTTTAGCTGACAGACTGAATAACAGGGCTTTGCATATGTAAATTTGTTGCAAAATATAACAGCCCTAGCTGGCAGCTAAAGCCAGCATTTGGCAGCTCACCACTTGCAGGTAACTTTGTGGTGTCCCCCCAGAACAGAATTTTTAGGTATTATGGGGAGAATGCAACAGAAAAAACTATCCCACAGTTGCTTTTAGGCATCTATTCTGAGAATAACATTATTGTTTCTGGTGACATTCAGTATTGACAGCTCATGAGATTATTCTGAAACCTCAAACCCCTGGAGTCCTACAATTATGATTATATGAGATTCTCAGGTTTCATTTAAAACATCTTTATTTCCTTAGTCCTTCTGGTTGCAGGGAAAAGTTTGAAAATGAAACCAAGGAGCTCAAAAAGGAGAAGCCAAATAATCTTGCAAATTATTGTTTGTTTAAAATCTCATCAGATTTAAAGTCATTCAGGATTTCTACAGCTTAGAAAGGATTTTTGCTCAAGAGGAGAGATGCATAAAAAAAACTTATAAACAAATAAGTGGCTAAGAGCAGTTGAACACTTACAATTTCTAGATGTGGAGTTGCATGTATCTGAAAGGAGGATGTGGCAGCATCCTTCCAGAATAAGTATATAAGAATAAGGGCTCCTCCTGCCTACAGGATAATCAGCACTGTGGGGAAGGGTTCTCTGGTCACCTCTGGCTTCCCTGTCCATTTTAAAGCAGTCTCTAATGTCTCAGAGCAAGCTACATATGCTGGCAGAAGGTGCATGACTGCTTTCTGTGGTATTCCTTCAAGGAAATGTGGACATCTTTTGTCAGTCACAGACTTGGACTGAACAGCCACAGTGTTTAAGCCAGTGTGACCCCTTCCTGCAGATCTGTAATTTATGAACTCTGAGCATTTGGCATTGCTCAGAGTATGTCTGGCACTGTATGCTTGTGCATAGCTGGCCTGGGAGGAGAGGAGAGGAGAGAGGAAAAGAGGAAGAAGCTATTCACATTTTCAGGTTTCAGCTGCAGGTTTCACACTAAGCAAATTTTGAAGTACCTGGTGGTGCTAGTTCTTGTGGCCTGCAGCACTTCAGTGCAAAACAAATCTTGAAATCCCTGGGAATAACTAACAGTCAGTGAAATCTACTTCCCTCTTTGTAAGTACAAATCCACAATACTCTGTCCAGTCATAAAGAGAAACAAATCTGACTTCCTATGATCATGACCATCTTTTGCTCTACCAGAACAGTGTGTGGGTGGCTTCTGGCTTTCCTTCTAAAACATGTGCCAGCTCTATCCCTGGTACAATCTCAGGAACCCGATGATGCTGCTCACAGCTCAGAGATCCTGTCGCCCCACTCCCACCTGCCCTGCACTGCTGAAATCCCACTGGCCCCTCTGCTGAAATCCAGACTTTAGCATGGGGTTTGCATGCAAACCCGAGCTGTGATTACTGTGCAAATTCATCATCAATTTGACCAGGAGACTCCTAGTGGCTGTTGCTGTAATTTGCAAACTAGAGACGGGTTTGTGTTACCAACCTGTGTTTGCAGCTCAAATGGCAACATTAAAATATAATTTTCTGTTTGTGTTTAGACCTAGATATCATAATACATCCCAACAGCTAAAAATGGTGAAATTATCATCAATTACAGTTGCCTGCAGCTAATTTCCTTCGTAGGTTAAATAGAAGCTTGAAAAGGAGCCTGCAGATGGGAGTCCTGTACATTTGTACAATTTATAGAGCAGAAATGCTGATGACAGTAGAAATTTGAGCCCTTGAGTGCTACTCCGTATTTCATAGCCAATCAAAACTAAATTAAGAAACAAAGATTATTAAAAAGTATTCTGCACATGTAATTCTGGTATAATATTATGAGGTGGACATTAATATTTTTTTCCCTCTGAGACTTTTGGCATCATTAATACAGCATTCCTTTAATTACAAGTAGGCTCATATTCCTTAAAAAGGGGGAAATACTATGTGGCATAGATAGTGATACCAGTATTATGTTTACTGAAATAATTAAATGAACAGATACTTTTCTGAGTAATGGGTAAATCACAATGTGAAACAAAAATTATTTTTGAAAGCATTTTGGCATTATACATACTTTCTCAAATGAGACATTTTAAAACAGTGTTGTGCAATATGATTAAAAGATGCTGTTAAGAAAAAAGCTTTTTTCTTTTATGGGCTAAATTTGAGTAAAAACAAAGGATTCTATCTGTAGAGTCTTACTAGATAGCATGGGGTAGAATTGGAACAGGAAGTTAAAGATGAAGCTCTTGCTACTGTCTGGTTTAAAGTGGATTTCCATAGTTGTATATTTCTAAAGTATGTACAGCTCAAAGTTACTGCAGACCTCATTTACAACATCTGCATTCATCTAATTTGAACTCTTTGGGCACATATAATTATTACAGCTGTTGCTTTGTCACTGCAGAGCACCTTACCCTTCAGAGAGAGGGGTTTTTATTTTGGTGCCTCCTCTTATGTCACTAAACATTTCATTGCATTGCATTTAATTCATAACACTCTGAGACCGGAAAGCTTCCGCCCTGCCCCTGTTGGCCTGTCCCCAGCAGGGTAGGACAGCTCAGCCCCACTGCTGAGGCTGTTCCCATCCAGCCCCACTGAGCCCCTCAGCAGCCAGTGGGGCAGGAGGGACACCAGGGGTACAGACTGTCCCTGTGCTGTCCCCAGGAGCCATGCACTGTCCCTGTGCTGTCCCCATAGGTAACGGCCTGTCCCTGTCAGTCTGTCCCCGTGGGTCACTGGCTGTCCCTGTGCTGTCCCCCAGCTCCCTCCCACTGGGCAGCACCACATGCCAGCCTACCTGTGCCTCTGGCAGCACCTGCTGTACACTCTGCAAAGGCTCCTTGGTTCTCATGGGAAAGGATTCCTTGGTTTCCTATAAGATTTAAAAAGATGGGTATATACTTAGTGACAGCAGGAATAAAAAATAGTTTGGTAAAATCTCTATTTTCATCCAACTGGAAGCAATCTAAAAATTAATAATTGTTCATAAATCAAAACTAAGGATTGGTAGTAAAACAGATTTGCATTTTATTCATTATCACACATCAAGATGCTCCAGTAAATCTTTAACAACACTCTGTCCAGTTGCTTTTTTTTTTTTCCTCCTCAGTTACACTTTGGGTACTGGAATGTTTTCAAGCCTGAAACAAAACAAAAGCACACCCACAAAGTACTTCAGTTGTTAAAAATATTTGAGGGTAAAACAGGGATCCTAAAAAGAAATATATTGTTTCTACATATTTTCAGTTGCAGTTTTAAAGCACATGTCACTAGTATGTGTAGAAGAGCATCCTTTTAAGGAGATTTATATTTTGTAAATACACTTTGTAAGAGCAGCTGTTAAGCATTTCCTAGCATTGCCTTTATTCCATTTACTAGTTGCTCTTCCAGTTTGGTTTGCTTTTCCCCTGAAATGAACTGGGAAAAGTGGACATTTTTAGACATTTATTAAAATAACAATTGATCTTAAAAAGCAAGGAACCATGCAGGGGGAGATTGTCGCTCTCTGGATGAGGTTCTTTAAAATACCTGAGGTGGTGCCTCCCCCCACTGCTCCATCCTCCCTGAGCCCCCCAAAGCACTGAGGTGGGTACGTGGAGGGAGATACCCAAGTACTCTGTGGAAACTTGGAGTTTTGACCTTGTTTGAGTATGGAACCAGCAACACCAATTTTGTAAAGAAATAAATATCTTCCACTATAAAATAAATTCCAAGACATCCATGGTGAATGTGAATGGCTTGCTGTCAAAGCAGTTGGACCAGAAACATCCCCTCAGCAGCACCTTCAGTGAAGTAAAATAATACTGCTTTATAAATAAAATATTTACTGGCCCTGTCATAATTTGAACTGCTGCTGGTGAGGCAGAGGTGATCTGAAGCCCGTGGCTCACTGCAGGCAGACTCCTGAGCAGATTTGCTGGGGAGCAGGGAGACAGGGCAGTACAGCAGCACACCCCAGCTGGCGCTCCTCGGCCAGGGCAGGACAGCACATCCCTCCTGTGCTGATGGGAGGCAGAGCTGGGTGACCCCATTTCTTCTCTGCTACAAAGCCTCAACTTAGGATTTTTCCAGGATGGCAGATCCTCCTTTGAGCAGAGTGACCTTCGGCTCCTAAGCCGCCAGTGTCACGCAGGCAGCCGGAGGAGCGGAGCTGCAGCATCACCCCCTCAGTTTGCTTTCACACATTTTGGTCAGGGGCACGATGCCCTCAGTCCCAAGGGAGTGTGCAGCATCAGGCTGTCCAGGCTGAGGACACTGTAGAAGGAGCATGATATTATATTTCTTCCCACTGTGGTAGACAAGTCTCAAAATGCGAATTTTGGATTTACTTGGCAGAACTGAGCAGCGATAGTTTTATGCTGCTCAGGTTTGTTCAAATTATCTGGATAAACATATTTTTCCATCTTCATTTAGTAGCTGAATGTCTCTGAACCCCAGAGTTTCACGTCTTTTTCTTGCAGTGCTTGTACTTTGTAAAAGCTAAGAATCATTGGAAACCAAATGCAAGTTCCTGAGGCACTTCCATATATTAAAATTTCCATTTGTAAGCATCTTGTTGAAACAAAGCCAAGTGAACTCAGCTGAGAATTCTACAAACCTCCTGTACACCAGGACAACCATTCTGGTTAGTGGGCTCCCCAGAGTCCTTTGAGAAGGAAGAAATCAGTAAGTTGACTCTCGAGTAATGACTTTAACATTTAGATGTTTATGTTACTTATAAAGCATCCAGTCCTAATGCAACCCAAATCACCTTCATTCATTCAAGAAAAAATAAATGTACAAACTGAGATGATAATCTGCACTTGCATCCCTTCTGCTTTATGCTGGGAAGCAGAGGGGGAGAAATACAGACAGGCATTAGCAATTCCTCTTGACAAGGTATGGAAATTACCCATCTCATTATGTGAGGATGAAAACCTGTCATTTATTTTTACCCACTGAGTTTAGAAAGGGCTGAATCTGTGGGAGCTGGTCAATTTTAGCATGAGTACCATTGCCACTTTTCTTTTTTTAATACTGATACTGCTTTGCCAAAACTGCCATTTCCGATACATAAAATAACATACCTATTTAAGAGTAGCTAAAACCGGATGAGAGATCTCCTAATCCAAATATTTCTTGACTTGTTTCAAGGCCTATGAGTACTGCCTGAATATGAAAATAAAAAATAATCCCAGATACTATTGAGTGATGAGATGCAGATTGCTGTGCACACTGCAACACTAGTCTCCCTAGTTAAAAAATAGGTAGCTCTGTACCCAATTTACTTGTAGAAACAATTACTGTTGTAGACATTTTAAGTATGGAAATTTGTGTTTTCACAGGTCACTTCTGGTGACATCATCTTGATCTACAAGTACAAATATAGCTAAGGACAGAAAAATCCTTGTCATTGAGCTGACTTGGCAACGTGCATAAGTGATTTCATGTAGCTTTGATGTTTGATGTGTTGTATTTTCTAGAAAATGGTTTTATTTCTCATCTTCTAGTTCTTTAGGCAGATTGTTTATATGGAATTTAGGAATAAAAAAAGGGGAGGAAAGAAAAGGGTGCAAATGAATTTTAATTATATTTACTACAAGCAAGAACTTGTACTATATCAGGGATATTTTATGTCAGGCTTCAACCCAGAGAGAATTTTTATAGCTAAGTATTTGTAAAACCTCTAAAAGAAGACACCATTATGATGAGAGGAGCATTTTCTTAAATGTACGTGCCATGTCTTTCCAACATCTTGGTGCATTTTAGATTTTTATCTGTAAAACTGTCACGAGCCACATTTTAACTCATGAATTTGATTTTTACCAGCTACACCTGCTCATAAGACGTTTTCCTCCAGTGAAAACTAGAAACAGAGCTACTTGTGGGTGACATTTACAAGTGACTGGGGGTGGGGAGATGGTAAAAAATAAATAAAAAGGAATAGCAAACAACTACACAAAAGCCCTCATCCTCTAAAATCTGCAACGTGCACAGCTGTAGGGAAAAAAAGAGTACAGAATGCAATTTTCTAACTGCTAAAACAACTTTTTCTACACGTGCTATTTTCCTCCTCTATTTTTAACACAGGCTTGCAGACTGACATGCCTCTTGGCTTCCTTGACCATATGGATCTGCCAAGTAGTATAAATACTGTAGGGATAGCCTGCAGAAATATCCTAGCAAGGTGTCTCACTTCACAAGGGTTGATTCAGACTTCCAGACACGTTAAGTAACGAGTTTAAGGGGTTCAGGCATTGGAGCTTCCCTCACTAAATTAGTGGGGTAAATTTTTGCCAGCATGTTTGCAGCTGAAAACCCTATTTTCCTGAAAAAGAAGTGGGATAAGCCTTTGAAAATAAAATGTTAAAAACACAGAAGCTTTTTGTCATCTGAAGCAGTGGCTTTGATTTTTTAAAAAAGATACACTTCAATAACTAAAGGGAAATTAGAAGTGACTCATCATGTGTATTTCATGCCTAAGAGCTAATGTTTGACTTTACATCAACAGGGCTTAAAATACAATCTTCCATTGAAATTAACGTGTCCTGTGTTAGGCAACAGAAGGACTCCTACTGACAACAATGGATAGCAACAAAATGCAGCTTCCTCAGTAGTGAGCACTACCCTCTGCACTGTACCAGTTTGAAATGCTCAACTAGAAACCATAAAACCATCTTAAGTTAACTATATGCCTTTATATTCTAATATTTTGCTTGTCAGAAACAATTTCACTGAAGTTCAATTATTTCCAGCATTTTCAGTTTTAAAATCTTCTTTACTCATTTTATTGGTGCTGGCTTTTGGATTAGTTCAGCCGTTGTGATCTTCAGTGCAAGGCTCTTTGTCCCTAGTGACAAAACAAGTTTTGGAGAATGGGACATTATCCATCTTTTCTTGGTTTTGGGGCATACAAGAATACACTGAAAGCATCTATCTGGAAGGTGGCAGCTAGGATACATAGATAGAATACTTAACAGGGTTTGCATATTTAAATATTCTATTTTAGCTTTATGCATCTCCTGGATTATTTGTAAATAATTGAAAAGGACAGAAGACCATTATTGACTAATCATCCCATAGTTCTCCATAACTGCACCATTATTGCTTGTAGCACTCAAACATTAGCCAGGCATCATCAATCATGAACTTCAAGTTTTATAAGTTTAAAAACAGGTCTCAGAAAATACTACAACAGTTGCCCTTACTTTGTTAATCAGACAAGGTGGGGGTTTCAGCAGAACATTTTGTCAGATTTTATGCCTTTACAGAAAGTATGCCACTTTTTCAGTGTTAAACAGTGCATTGATACCTGAAACGCCAGATGGGGTTGGTTTGAGTTTTTTTGAAGCCATACAGACAATTGTTTTCCCTCTTTTACAGTTTACAAGTCCTCAGCTGGTGTAAAGTGTACGTACATTTAATGGGATGGTGTGGCAGGCAGCTCTCACACATCTGCCACTTGTGCAGTCCATGCTGCCCTCCAGGGTGCCAGCCCCTCTCTCCCTGTCTTGAAAACAGGGGAGGAAACAAAGACATGGGGAGTTGCTCCAAAGAACAGAAGAGCCTGCCTGCCTTCCTTCTGGCTGTATCCCTGTCTTGTCACACCTTTGATGTTCTGCACCTTGAGAGGCCACCGGGGCTGATGGGCTTGTTCTTACATAGAATTCTGATATCCTATTTGGATAATATTCTTTTTGGAAACGGTACAGACCACACAGATCTAATCTGTGGAGTTAAGATGGGTAAGGTAAAGTGTTTTCTAGATGTTTTCTAAGTTTAAAGAGTTCAGCACTAGGATGGGAAAAGATTGTGCAGGAATGCTGATTGGTTGATGAGGACCTGCTCACCATGCTGCTTTTCCCAGGTGCTCACTCTCTAGGACAGTAAATACATTGCAGGAGCTCAGAAAAAAGCAGGCACAGCCCTTTTACAAGGCAGTGTTTGACTCTCCCAATCAATAACAATCTGGCCAAGAATTTGAAGTAAATCTTGTTCTGATGATTGTATCATGTCAAGGGCATCGTACTACTAAATGATGGGTTTGGAATAATAAAATTGTGCCTAAGATCAGAAACAAAAATCAGAAAGCAGCAGGGCATCGCTGAGTTTTACCTTAGTAACAGAGGCTTTTTCCAGTTCCCATCCTCAAGGTCATTACACCTCTACTAACGCAACCATCAACATCCTCCTTCTGTCAGGCCAGTTCTCATAACTTCAAAGGAAGATTTACAGGAGCTGACCAAGAAGAAAAATGTTCTTCACAAATTATTACAGGGATGAATGGCATCTGTGCCTGTGATGACCTGTTCAACACTTTCTTGATGACACCACCATACATGAGCTTCTCTCAACTCCTGTCATGTAAGCCACAGTTGATTTTTTTGTCTTTCAGCCAGCCAACCACCAAGGCCACAGAAAGCAGATGTAAGGGCAATGCTGAGCAAACCTTTGCTGTCACTGCCTTTACTCTTAGTAATTGCTTTGTTGATAATTACGAGCTGTATAAAGCATCACAGGAGGAGCAGAACGAGTTTACTTTTACAGTGATTAAATAAATCATAAATTGGAAACACTTTGTAATTCAAAATTACCCCTCTTAACCAAGGATCACGTGCACAGCACTTTGCTGCAACACGTGTGAACATTGGCAGTGTGGCTGTAGCAAAGGGCAGCTGCTGAAGAAGAGGACAATAAACCTCCTCATCTGAGCTAGTAGGGAACCCACAAGGGAATGCCTGTCTTGGTGGCACACCCTGCCCTGTATCCAACCCACACCAGAGTGTGTCAGGGGTGCTGCAGCCCCCCAAGCAAGCCACACACACAGCAATGTTTCATCTCAGAAGATGGTAACAGAGATCCCTTCCATGGAACTCAAAGGGTTCTTGGATAATTTGTTTCCAGTAGAAATCAGCTTTCTGCCACATAAGAAAGGCATGTGAGATTCCACAGTATTTTCACTGAGACTTTGTTACAAGACGTTATCTGGCCCAGAAACACTCCAGACAGAGGGACTTAGAGTTGAGCCTGCAATACCACTGTACCTGACAACACAAACTTATTTCCAGCCTGCACATTGGAGATCTTCACATGCCCAGTGATGGGGTTCAGTTATTATTTGCTTTAATTACCTACAGTTTTCTGGCCTAGGTTTCTTAATGCTTGATACAGAAAAAGGAGTACAGATAGTAAGCACAACAAAATACAGGAAGACCTTAGAGCTACTTTACAGAACTTTAGGCTAATGAGAAATGAGAGTCCATTCCTACTCCTATATCCTCCTCCAATATCTTTGTCTCAATGTCTTATTCTGCAGTCAATGAAACTCACAGGCATTGAGAAGTCATAGAAAAGAGCTGTTTTCCGATTTGGTTTGGGTTTTTGGTGGAATGTTTTTAGCTTTTTCAAGTTTGATGAGTCAGGTTTCAGCTATATTTTTTATCTAATTTTCTTTGCTAATTCTATGTGCAAGGGTCACAGAACTAAGGTTGTAAAAAAAAAAATCTAATTTTAACCCGCAGTTGATTTATGAAATGATACTGAGTTCCTTGAGTTTGGGAAAATAACATATACCACTAATAATCTCTGGGAACTGATTTAACACCGTATTCTATTGCAGTGCTAGGAAGAAGCCAAGGACTTGTAACAATCTGTCATTTGCAGTGACATTTTTATTACTCTTTCAGAAAGGCTGTGCTTTAATTGTCTCCTTGCTTCAAATCAACTTAGTTTGCTTTAACAGTGTTTTTTTCGCTGTAGCTACCATTGCCCTTGCTATAAGAAACCTAAACTCTCTGTATATTTCTGGCATGGTAACTGCCAACAGGAACAGGAGCAGAGAACCTACCCATGTTCTTCTAATTTAAGAGAGTGAAAATGCTACTGACTGCAAGTCGCATTTTCATGGAGTTCACACCAAATTCCTTGTAGACCTGCATCCCAGGCAATTCCCCCTTGATTCACTAGGATTGACCTGAGAGAAAACCCATCAAAATAATACACCATTTTTTCCCAGTATTGTGGAGTTTGCAACAAGCTGCCCAGTGGAGAAATAGCTTTGCTTTCAACTATTATAAAGAAACTGCAAGCTCTTAATTTAGTACAATGTCGCTAGTGCTTTAGCATCTTCTGCAGTGTGCCTCCAACTGATGAACTGAAGCACAACTATAAATAACGATGATGTCTTTGTCAGCTTGTGAGAAAAAAGGGTTGGAGTTTAGTTTTGTTTTTTGGTTTGGGTTATTTTTCACATTTCCTGGAAGGGCATGTAGTAAGATATCTGTAATCTCTTTTTTTGCTTAATACATAGATTTATCTCTTTGATGGGTCACTGACTCAAACCAACAATTTGTTGCCTGCTGGTTCATGGCTCAGTGACCCATGGGAACACGGCCCTAACGTTGCATCATATACAATGGGCACCCCAAAGTTCAGTGATTAAAACAATTTCTCAGCTTTACAGTTCAGAACTTTGAGGTGCACTTCCCTATCCAAGGGGGAGGCAATTTCCCTCCACCCCAAACTGGACTTCACAGAACCTGGCCAAACTGCATTCTCAGACCTCTGGTTTCTGTGCATTCCCTGTCCTTTACTACTCTGTATGTGATAACTAAGAAGTTGTCCAGGGAACAAATGGCTTTGTTCATTTGGATATACCAGCTCTGTATTTTAAGAGAGTACCAGTCAGAAAAGCATAAAGCTTCACAAGTCCCCAGATTGAAGACTCAGTGCAATGATGAACAGGAGGGACTTGATGCCAGCTGTGGCAGCATAGCTGGTCTACATCCTGAGAGGTTTTAATGAAGCAGATGAAATCCATCCTGGATTCTGAAGCACATACACATTCAGGCAAAATATGATTGGGAGGGGGAAGGAGTTGATTTTCAGGGCTTGCATGCCTTCAGATTTGTTTGCTTGAGTATATTTTTGGAGGGTAATGTTAGATGCTAAGGGAAAGTTACAGCAAGGCTTGTGACTAATGGATAAGATGCAGTATGCTCTGTGATGCAATGAGAAAAATGCTGATGCAGTTAACTGATACCAGAGAGATAAAATAACACCAGCATTAAAAAAAAAAAAGCCAAACTGAAAGATTTTTGGCAAGTTTTTTGAGATCCCACCTTGGTATCATTTTAGAGGATGTTTCTAATTAGTAGCCACAGAAATAATTGCTGATTAAATTGTCATACAACTCGATTAACGAGGTGAAGGAAAAATAGCAACATTTTCATTTTAATGAGATGTCTGCTCTCTCCTCCTCTCTACTATGCATCTTAATGTACCTTGCTGTCTGCACTGACTTGGGGCTCCAAGGCTTTGTCATTTCTTGGCAATTCTGTTCTCTAATTTCTTCTGACACATGGTGCTTAAATCCACACGAAATGTGAGGTGAGGCAGAGAGGATTCCTGCAGACTGCCATGCCATAAGAGGAACACTCATTTGCATTATTCATTAGATAAATGCACTGATTTGCATCTCATTCTGGTCTCCTCCATTCCAGGCAGGGGATGGAGACAATTCAGAGAATTGCTGAATTTTTGAATGATATTCATAGTGTTCATTTGGGATTAAGTCTCCATTGTCTGCTGCCCTGTATTTTGTCCCACACTTACCTTAAATACCTACAGAAACTAGATCCTTTTGTTCTTTTAATAGCAAACTGTGCTTATTTATTGCATAGTAAAAGAGTGCTAATTTGTTTATCATTGCAATTTTGAAAGCATTTATCAAAGCCATAATTCAATGCTTGATCATTATTTGTGATTATTGCAATCTTTCTCCCTGTTTTTCTGAGGTTATAGTTCAAAAGCAAAAGCTTGTAAATCAACTGCAGTGATCTGACAGCATCTATGTTTTTTTTTGCCATTCAGTATTCTTGAGCAGTAAGCTTTTAAGTACTACATGCCCTCTGTTAACTAGCATGTTAATGCAGTAAAGTTGAGAAATAGTATAGCCTTAGATAACCATCAATATTGTCTCTCTCTCTTCTAAGCTATATGAACCCATTTACATTATGCTTAGCATTAATATTTGATTCAGAAATCTATACTGCAAAAAGGAGAGGATATCACAGTACTGTCCTCAGGGTGTTGGGGGAGGAAGGTTCATTTTGCAGGATGGGGGTTATTACTATTGGGCTCTTTCATCCTGTTATTAAACACAAGATACTGTCTGGGGAAATTGGGAATTTTAAAGGACTTAAACAAGTATCATTATTGCATCAACACTTTTTGAGAAAACCTACATCATAAACACCTTCAACTGCTGCTGCAACCCAGAGCCATTCCATCAATCATTTACCTCCAAGGACAGCAAATTGCAAAAACAAACAGTGGTTTATTAGCTCAGTGTTGGAGCATGGTGCAGACAGCACCAAGGTTGTGGGTTCAATCCCTGTATTGGCCATTCACATAAGAGCTGGACTTGATGATCCTAGTGGGTCCCTTCCAACTCAGAATATTCTGTGATTCTGTGACTTTCAAAGCCCTCCTTTACACCTGCTGCTGCACTGGCTGCATATTGTCCAAAACTAAGGAAAGACATTGCCACCAGTAGCTTAGACCACAATTGAAACACAGATGTCAAAAGCAATTAAAAACTGAAGGCTGAAGGATGACTTAAGGATGTATTAAGGCTAATGATTGTGCATTATTTTTTTTAAATTGTTGCATGGCTCTCTGGCTGATGCTGCAGCTCTTTGATTTGCCATGCTAGACAAATTCAGTTCCTGAGTTAAAAGGTGGGAAACGCAGTGGCCCTGAGGAAGAGTTAGTCAGGACGCTTCATCTGTAAGCAGGGTTATGGCAGAAAATATAATTGAAATGGAATATGAAAATGAAACCAGTTTATATTAAGAGTCTACCTAATACACAACTTAATTATAATTGAGTTTGCCACAAGTTAGTGACAGCTGAATCTAAACAAATCACCTAGCTAACGTGCTGATTACACTAACCGCAGTTGTTGTCAGGGGTGGAAGATGCCATATGGCTCCTCTTCTCTACCCAGGTCAAAATATCATTAGGAAGAAGCTTAACTACATCGACACAAATGAGGAATCAGCCAGTCTGGCTTTCCTCCAGCCTGCAGGGTGTGTGCATGTCCCAGGGTCTGGCCTTTCCCAGGCACAGCGAGGGGCCTCCCAGATTTCTCCAGAATGTACTGAGTGGAGGAGTATCATGGTACTTGAGGACAAACAAAGGCAGCTGGTGCTCAGTTGCATTGCTCAGGCACAGCTTAGCTCTCCAAGCCACGCCCAGATTATGTCTGGGCACTCGGTGGAAGGAAAAGGGAATGTGAGTGACACGGAGTGCAAAGAGGGGCAGGGGAAGGAAGGGCTGAATGACGCACGAGCTGCTCCTGCACCCGGCCAGGTCGGGTCCAGCCACAGGGAGGGCTTTCTGTGCAAATGAGGACACGAGCCAAAGTCCCAGGCAGGGTGTTTGGTACAAGTCTCCTAAAGTTTGTACGGCCTTTGATTTAGAGAACAGACAAAACTGTGGTATAAATCTTGCAGTGCCATGAGCAAGGTGTTACCCCTCACATTCCCTTTTGATTTCGGAATCTTGTCCATTTGCAAGTACCAAATGCTAAAACCTGTCACTAACAATAACACAGAAGCTACTGCTCCTGCAAGAGCCACAGAGCCTGCCTGCACCACCACTTTGAACTGAACTTTTAGCATGCCTGTTCTAAACTGTGTGATGCTTTTCTAGGTTGCACCAGAAGTACAGTTCATGCTATATTAAATTGTTATTAACTACAAAATGTCATCCAAAGTATAATGTTCTGCCAGTTTAAATTATATATTTTTGTTACGCTTCTTGCTTTGAAAAATACACATTTGAAATTTTAAAGCATGCCAAGTAGGCCAGATGCTGCCCTTCAGAAATAAAAATTGCCTTAACTGATTCTATGACGATTTGGGTTGTACAAGAGCCGTAAAATTTCTGGCAGACTTAAAATATCTTTCCTTGAACACTGGTCCCACTGTGCTGATCTTGCTGTCAGCAAGGGTTTGCAGATCCTCAGTTATGAAACACCTTGTCACCACTCACCCAGCAGCCTGCTCCTGCTTTTCTGTGAAGTTTGCTAAAGCACTTTGTCCAGATTTTGAACTATAGAATGTATTTTCTAATGATTTTTTAGGAAAATGGTTTTGGACAGTCTTGTGATAAAACTCAGGGTAGCTATTCTGAAGGGTATTGCAGAAAAGGTATGCAGAAGCTTTTATATTATTCTAAACAATATTTACCCTTAAAATGTCCTTGTCTAGTGCAAACTGAGGAGAGCAGCTGTTCAAAATTTATTTTTATCATCACTCTTCAATGGATATTAGACCTCTTTCCCTTTTGGGGCTTGCCACAGTGTCCCTGATGAATTTACTGCAGAGTTCTGCCTCATTCATTACAAACCAGCTATTTTATCTGCCATGGGCTTCTCTGCACTGCCAGTAGCACCTCTGAGTCTAGAGGAAGCCTACTAAAGTCACTGTGGAACCATCTAGACCCTGGTTTAGTTTCTCTATACTGCCTTCACCATGTTAAGTAGACAAAAAAAAAAAAAAAAAAAAAAAAAAAAAAAAAAAAAAAAACCAAGCTTTTGGTTGGTTTTAGGATGAAGCAGAAGATTTTTACTGTCACAGGAAAAATTCTTCCAGTGGCAGAGGATTGGCAAAATCAGCTCAATGGCATCTGCTCTTTGATCGTCCCCCTATTTCAAAAGCTTATTGAGGAGATGGACCATGCCAGCAGCTGGAGGACATGGAGCAGGCCTGAGAAAAACCCTTCCAGACAGTCAGAATGTTGGGACTTGTGACCAACACAAGCTAGAGTACCCTACAGGATGCTCTAAATTATGCCTACAGTTCTTCCAAGTCTTAATCAGAATGAAGTGCTCTTTAGGACTACTTTTCTCCCTCTTCATTTGTGATGAGCATAAACTGGAAACCAAAATACATTAATTTGCTCCACGCTCTAGGTAACAATTTCTACAGTATGTTCATAATTTAAAAACTGAATTTGTTTCAAATAAGCTTCAAGAATGACAACTGAAATAAAATTTTCAACACCTTTCAGACAGAACAGAATCATAGAATGACTAAGTTTGGAAAAGACCTCCAAGACAGTTGAGGCCAACCTATTACTGAACACCACCTTGTCAGCTAAACCATGGCCCTAAGTGCCACCTTCAGGAGTAATGACTCCACCACCTGCCTGGGAAGCTCTTTCCAATGCTTAACTACCCTTAAAGAGAAGAAATTCTTCCTGATGTCAAACCTGAACCTCCCCTGGCACAGTTTGAAGCCATTTTTTCTTGTCCTGTTGCTGGCTGCCTGGGAGAGAGGCCAAGCCCCACCTGGCTACAGTCTCCTTTCAGGTCATCTGAAAGGGCAAAATGTCTTCCCTGAGCCTCCTTTACTTCAGCCTAAACACCCCCAGCTCCCTCAGCTGCTCCTCATAGGACTTGGTCTCTAGACCTTTCACCAGCTTTGTTGCCTTTCTCTGGATATGTTCCATCTCCTCAGTCTTTCCTGAAGTGAGGGGCCCAGAACTGGACACAGACCTTAAGTGCTTCTTGGTACTACAAGAACATTAGTCATTTGCAGCCCAGAAAACTTTACAGGCTGTGGTCCTTCTAGTATGCCTCACTAATTACAAAAAGCTGATCCTCATTTGTTCATCCCTCACGTGTGAAATTGTGAGAGCTGCATCAAATTAAGTTCCAAGTATATTTTCAGTTTATGTTGAGAGACGCCACTATTTCAGCGAAAGGAGGAAAGGAATATTGCTTTCCTTCAAGCAGTTTGAACACAGTGCAAGGAGCTTACATCTGTTACAAGAGGAAAACACTATCTTTATGCATTCTTGCAAAGCAGCCAGCGCCTAATGGACAGGAAGTCTTTCTGAAAGTTTTGCAAGTCTACGTAATGTTCCTGAGGACTGGAGTGTGCATTCAAATCACAGATTTAACCAAGAGAAGAAAAGCGGGGGCATTTGTGCAGCCAGATAGCTCACTGTTGGCTGTGTATCTGAGAAGGATCAAAATCACAAGTCTTGCCAGCTAAGAATAGCATTATTTTAAGTTTAAAATACTCTCTTTATGATGTTTCCTTTGAGTTCATAGCACATAAATCAGTGCTGCTTCCTGCCCTTCACAGGAGACCTAAGCGTTTGTAGGTGTTGTGCCGTGATAAATGTGGATATCTGTGAGTGCATGGAGTTGGTCCCTTCTCCAGAGCAATGACTCACTTGTAACCAGGATGCCTGACAGAAATCCTATAGAGGCATGAACTAATCTAAATTGCAATGACCAGAAATAAATGTGTACAGTGGTAGCTGATTACACTACAGTTTCTTACCATGAGCTGAAGCACAGGGTTGTAGGACTACTCCTGAGAAATGCAGCCTCTGACAGACTTTCATTGCACTTAATATTTGTGTGGTGGAGCAAATGCATCATGAGGTACTCTCCAAAACCCAGAGACCTCTGACTCAAATTAAATTATTTATACCATGATATTCCTGTTCACCTGCAGTGCCTGTGACAATCCATGTACTTGCAGTAACGTGCTGTGAGCAGGAGCCAGCACCTGCACCTCAGCTCACACCAGTTCCATGGATGAGCACTCAACTTCCCACAGCAGTGCGCTGCTTCTAAATGCTTGTGTGCAAGCTCCTTCTGAATACTGTGATTAAGAGGTCTCCAGAGGAAAATTAATATAAGAAAGTTATAGAAAACCATACTTCATATTTCTTTGTCTGTCTCACTGTTCACTCCAGGTACCTTCAAAAGAATTAACTATATATTTTTTTAGTGCTTTATAGGCTATACAGGAGATCACAGAGCATTAAAGTTCCTGCTTTCGTATAAAATTGTTAGAAGTCAGTCACAGTGGTAATTTTCAAGGAATAGCACTTATTTGCCATGCCAGCTAAATTTAGGAGATGACTGCTATAACTCAGGCATTCCAGTTAGTTGTTTTTCTTTCTTTTTTTTTTTAAGTTTATGGGGCTATTACAGCAACTTAATCTATTTGTATCTATCATTTCTCAATGTCTCCTTCAGCCAAGCAGTCCAGAGTTTCTTTTTCTGAAACCCTTTCCACACTTCTCATCCTTTCTTTGTCACAAGGTAATCAGAGTTCTCTGAATATCAAATAGCATAAGAACAGTGGTAACAATGTCTAAAAAGTTGTGGGAGTCTGCAGGGGAAGTCAGGCAGAAAGTAATATCACACTCTGCCTCGGCACTTAATGATGCATCATTTCCATAAACTTACTGAAGATGGGGGTTTAACTGGTTGATTCCCAAGTGAGCATTTTCTATGCTGTCACTGTAAAAATATTTATACAATGGTATTATTTAGGGTAGCATGTATTTATGAACCCTTCTTGTGCTAACTGCATGCTGTCCAAACATCTGGGTGATCCCCTACCCCAAATGCAAGCTCTCATTCTATGGACAAGTTTTGAAGTCCAGGGAAGTAAGGAATTCACACTAGTCAGCATGAAAGATACTAGTTGCAACAGAGCACACAATTAATATTTAGTACCATATTTCCAGTTGCTGAAAAAGAGGGGGGGCCCTTTAAGGATATTAATTATCTCATTTTACTGAGTTTTATGGAGAACTCCTCTCAAGTGTGAAAAACAGCATGGAAGAAAATACAAGGGTTCCTCTGTGATAAAAAAAGTGTAAGTAAAAAACAAACAGGTAAGGAGTAAAGACTCTTATCATCAAGCAGTGCTATGAGGGCAGCACTGACTGACTGATATCAAACTGGAGATGATGAGTGTGGCAGGAACAGGCAGTGAAGGGTTTCAAAAGTGAGGGCAAACAGCTGATGGCAGATGAGATACAGGAGTAGCTGGTGCTGGAGTGCAACAAGAGCATGCAATGAGCTAGAAAAACAATCTTAGCAGAAGCATTCTGGATTTCTGGATGGTTATCAACAGACCTAGATTGCATTTGTCAAGGCCAGAAGAAGGTTGTTGCTGCAATCAAAACACAGTATAGGAAGGGCCTCAAAGAGAGTTTAACTAGGAAGATGGACAGGAAAGACTATCACAGTGATGTGATAGTGATGTAGCATGGAAGCCATGAATCATCTGGCAGCGCCAGTCCACTGTCAGCAAGGCCAATAGCCCACGATGAGCACTGCACTGCCAAAGCAACGCGTCTGCTACCCAAGCTATCGGGATTTTTGCTATCACAAGAACATCTAAACAACAGATTTATAGCTAGCTCAGTTCTCTGCTCTGTGCAACTAAATACAGTGGAAACATATTTAGCCTAAGTGTGACTTTCCAAATTAATCCACCTGACAGGCAGGAGGTACAGCAGATCCTGTTTGCTTTAAGTCATTCTTTGCAGAATGTTTCCTGCAATCACAGTTTCCCTTCTCTGCAGTCCTGCTTTTGACTCACAGTTCTCAACTTCAGTCACTTACAGCCTCTCCTCTTGCTGATCAATTGCCCTACAGCAACCTCATTTCCTCCCCCAGCCCCTCAGGTTTAAAACCAAGGGTGCAGTTCTGCTTTGTCTTCCATGTCAGTGCAAACAGAGTTTGTCCAGACAGATACTCAGCAGTGACGTGCACTGGGAGGAACAACATGCTCAAAGGAACAGACATCTTCTGGACCTGGCTTTTTGCTATATTCCTCCTAAGCAGCAAATTGTAATTTCTCTTTCCTCAACATGCCAGGTTTGCCATGGCTTTTTTCAGGGCAGTTAAGCATATGGAGATTTCAGATGCCTGCTTCCCAAGGGATATACTGGTCATTCCAAGACACACCCATCTTAGAGTTATTTAGCTGCACTGCTACATCATAGGCCCAAACAATTCAATGCATTTACACTAAAGAATGTTGTGTACCTAATAATACTTGCGAGCTTTCTAACGATGTTAAATGATAAACATAGCCATTCTGGAGAGGGGAAGACATGGAATCCAAAATGCTGCTAAAAATGGTGTCAAAAAACCTTGAAAATTCATGCTGTGCTGCTTTGAATCTGGTTACTATCAGTATATTGGGTTTTGGTTTTTTTCTGAATGACAAAGATACAAATATCATCATTAAAAGTATTTTGTATACTTGGACTGACATTTTCCCAGTTATTAATTTGATACCTTCCAGATGTTAAGCCTTTGAAGCAAAAAATTAAAACAAGTGTAATGTGCTTGATGGCATAAAATAAGACCTAGCTAAACATCTGTATGAACATGCTATCAAACAGTATCAGTCAGTGAGTTTCTGAGAAACTACAACATTTACTATGAAGTACCTGTCCATTGAATGAGAAATTTAATGACTGAGACACCAATAAAATTTAGAGGTGAGCTTCAAGCATTCCTCAGCAGCTCAGAAGGTTTGTGTTTTTATTGCTAGGGCCCATGGAAAATGTTCTGGTCAGCATTAGCCACGCCAGAGGCCATCATTGTATTCATCAGCAGTGCTGTGGAACACTGCAGATCCTGGCTACTGCCCAAGCACTGGTCCTACACCAACCCAAACTCCCAGGCAGTGAAGCTTGAGGATTGATAGAAATATCAATACTGTATTGCTGTGACTGCACTATTCCTGCACATTTTGGATTCTGCTTCCCCTACTATTTACCCTGTGTCCTTAATTTGTCCCAATTTCATCCACTAAAACCATTTCAACCTCTAAAGTAATTGCTTTCTTTACAAATTCACAGACTAATACAGGAAAGGAGTGAAAGACTTCAGCTCTAGAAGGGTTGCCTGTTGTGTCTGAGTAATTGTGAGTTTTAGGGAACACTTGATTTCTAAGCAGAATTTGTATTTAGGTTTTATCTCAATTTTGCCTGCTTTAGACCAGCATAACCATGACTTCCTTAGAGTGATATGAAAGAAGGAACATGCAAGGTATCTTTGCTTAAGCTTTGGCACAAACTCAGGCTGTGCTTGACAAGTCAGTGATTTGTGTCCCCAAAGAATAGAAGCAAACCTGTTCCTGCCTCAAAAAAAAAAAAAAAAAGGGAGGGGGGGAGGGGGAGAGAGACCTCTGCTCCTTTCATTTTTCTGCAGAGTTGGCATTTCACCACAATTAGTGGTATGTTTATAAAAGTCATTATAAAAAGTGTTGTTTTCAGCAGAACAAATTCAAGGGTCTCACTCATCAATTTTAAATGAGAGTAGCAGGACTGCAAGGTCAAAAGTATGAGCTTATGCTGTTGCTGCTTTCAAAATGCCAAGATGGATTTTCACCATAACTCTGCTTCACTCCAGAGAAAAGCCTCCTCCATTATCTTTTTAAATTAAAATGGACACCTAAAAGCTAAGTTTTATGAATTAAGAGAAGGGATTTGCACTGTGGCTTGATTTGGAATAATTATAATTGTTGGGAAGTATTTTTCCCAGTACACTTCCCGTCTCTAATTAAATCCATGGAAATGCCTCATTTTTTGGTTATTGCCAAAGTGTGTTTCAAACTCATATAGAAATGCGCAATTGTAATTTCATTAGAATTGCATTTCTCCAGGCTATACAGGTGCAATGAAAGAAGAGGGAAAATTAATTAAAACCGTGGACATGTTTATACCCACCAGGTGTCATAAAAGGTAGTGGCTCAGACATTTTTCAAGTAATTAAGCAGACAGTTCTGCTTTTTCTGATGAGTTATTGCCCTTCCCTCTTTAATCTGTGTAAGAGATTTCATCGCAGAGCCATTGTCAGGTGATGGGATTGCTCTTTACAGTCAGCATCCCCCTCACAGTGCCGCTCGTTAATCGCAATCACATCATCGCTGCAGAGCGGCACTGACACGCCATCGGCACGTTTCCAAAGGCAGCCTCCCTGTGCCGAGCTCTGCCCACCATTTAGGCTAAAAAGGGGTAACACAATTTTCACTTTAACCATATTTGGATTAAATAGCTTGAGTCTTCATTCAGGGCATAGCACATCTTCTGAACATAAAGCACTGTTCTCCTCAGTGAGGGCAGCATTTAATCAGATTCATATGTGTTGGTGGTGTTTGTGTTATCGAGTTTTTTCATTCCATTTCTATTTTGTCAGGAGTTTTTCTTCTGGCCATGTTGAGATAATCACTGGTTTTCCTGAGGATGCACAAATTGGCACGGTCACATCCTCAGGCCATATTGTACATAAGACTGTAACGATGGCATTTTCTAAGTTTTTAATGTAAGTTAGGACCAGAATTTTGTACATTTTCTTTCTCTGCTTTGGCAGTGGATATAAATACACCTCTTGGCTCCTCTCTTTGGGCTTCCAGTAGAAAAACACAACCTCCGCATCCTGCCTGTATCCTGTGCACACAGCTCTGCCTAGGGGAGGAGCAGATGCTCTCTGGGCACAGGCACGACCCCACATCTCCGGTACAAGAGCAGGGCCAGCCTGGTTCAGCCAGCCTGGACAGAGAAGGTGACCCATGGGACAAACAGCGCTGCCACTGCCCCTCCTGCAGGGCAGTGCAAGAGCCCTGCCAACCCTGCACTCCCCATGGCTCTGCTCAGCATCATGAACAGCCACAGCTGCTCTGCACCTCCAGTACCACCCCCAGCACGTGAAAGCTGTTTTCCATCCCACAGCCAAGGGAACAGGCTAGAGCCTGCATTCTACAGCAAGTTATGCATTGTCCCTCCCAGTCCTGCAGCACTGATGCAGACAGACAACCAAGTCCACCATGCTTTCTCAGGAAAAGTGGTATTTTCTTATTTTTGTTTCCTTTTTCAGTTGGTTTGTATTCTGCAGTTGCTATTAAGCATTTTCTAATAGGCAATTTTAATTTTTTTTAATATTGCAAGAAAAAGTCAGTGTATAGATTACCCTGAATTCAACAAAGTAGAACATGCTAACTACATTCACTTGCAAATACCCATAACAATGGACATACTTAGAGCAAAAATAAATCAGAATGACAATACTCACTGCCCATTTCCATTTAGAGTTGGTGCCTTCCCTGAGCTTGTTTTTTATTTAATGCTCTGTCTTTATTAACTTTTATCATTTTAATTAAATTACCTTTCATAACATTATAATATTCTCCTGCTTTCAACGTTATCCCTTACAAGGTCATCTCTGATACATGACTAATGCATTTGACTAAAATGCACAAATAAAATATGATAGTCACATTAAAGCCTATGGGACTGTGCTGAGAATAACAACACAGTCCAAGCTTTTAACAAATTTTTTTAAAAATACAGTAAAACCTTGGAGATGAAGGATAAAGTCATACACTTCTAGCACCAAATTCAGCTTGTGTATACTTTGTACCTGCTGTTCTGGGGCTGAATTTGACCTTTTGGGGGTTGAAGATTGGGTTTGAAGCAGTTGGTTGTTGGTTTTTTTCTTTTCAGGTTTTAAATAGCCATTTTATTCTATTTCAGTACTGCTTCTGCTACAACCAACATAAGTCCAGAATCTACCTTGACCTAAATGGTGCTGATGCGTTTTTGCATCACATTTGTTACCTTCTTTGCAATGCCCAGGCATTCAGTTAAACATCATAGGATTAAGCTCCATCAGTAATTAATTAAAAATATATTGCCTGTTCCACTGATTTACCTCATTTCATTAGGTTAAATAACAAATAGAGCCCCTCATTTAGTACTTTTGTGCAAGTCACACTATTCTCCCTAAACATGCTCTCATTTTTTCTCCTGTGGCAGTCAGTCCAGACATTTAATTTCTATCACATGATCTTGAGTCTTTTCTATTTCTGCAATGTCCTATGTCAGGTGAGGCAAACAAAAATGTATTTTAAGAGAGGGTACAACAATGATTTATGGAGTGACATCTCAGTATTTCCAGTGTTTTTATCCTATTCTTTTTGCATCTTAATGTTATGACATTTTTTTTCCCATGGAAGTTTCTGCTTCATACACACAGTGCTGTCTTAACTTCTTTTATAGACATGAAAGAACTTTGGTTTACCACAGAAAATACTTTACAAAATGTTCAGTAGGCACCAAACCCCTCAGAGCTTAAGGTAAGATACTTTGAAATCAGCATTAAGCAAAATACAATGTGGAGATTCTCAGATTTATCAAGGAAGAAACTTTTCTGGGAAGTTTCTGGCAATTGATATTTTCCATCACTTACTGGAGAAGTTGTATGCTTTTAATTTCTTGGGAAACAGTTTGATGGCAGCCAGGTGCTTTCAGAGCATCTGACACCAAGTGCAGTCTCTTAGCTCTTTTGTGAGGTAGGGTAACCTTGGATTAATAGAGAGTCCTTTTTTACGTCAGCTTATTTAAAGTCCTTCACTAACAAGGCATTAAACACATATTGCTTGAAGGATTTTTTTCTTTCACAGTACATATCAAATTTTAAATTAGGAAAGAAAGAGCTGTTCTGGTGGTGGATACTCCAGCACCTTGGACACACTACTGCAGCTGCCCCAGGCTTGCCTTTTGATTCTGTGTCTCCTGAAGTGCTGCAGCTTTCCCTGGTGAGCCAAGAAGGCTCTGCACACAACCTCACAAGCCCTGAGCTTTGAGAACTTGAGAACCAACATTACTGCACAACTGAGACATAGCACTGCCACTGAGGAGCTCCAGAGCACATCCACGGCAATAGCACCAGCAGAGACTCAACATCAGTCAATCCATTTCTTTCCTGCCAGCATTGTCCTCTGACCATCACTACTTGCTGAGAGCCCTCCAGCCAGAACAGACACAGTAACACACAGCAGAGGTTAGCACACAACACTTTCAATAACCACAGCATAAAAAGAAATGTTACTGGTTGCCCATGAAACACTATCCATAAAAAAAAAAAAAAAAGCTGCAGAATTCTAGGAGAATAAAAACCTCAAGTCCTATTCAAGTAATTTGAAACTTACCTTGCTCAGGACTGACTAGAAGCCATCGCAGCCTTCCAGACAGTACCAATATCCACTGACTGCCCTTGACATGCTTACTTAAGCTCTTCGTTAACAACCACCATTACCAACCTTAATTGGGTACATTTGTGGAGGTTTTCAAACAGAAGAATCATTCATGCCTAATTATCACCTCGCTTCTGAAAGCTGGGTCCATGGTGAGGCAAAGTTTTCACCATGACTCTCAAAAGAAATCAACCTAAAAAATGAAAAAATGGAATTGAAAAAAAATAAATGCATGTTACAATACTCACACTTTAATTAATTGGGAATGGAGCACTCCATCAGCACTGTATTTTTATATGATGAAAACATATTCGTGCACTTTTTGACTTCTATTTTTAGAAGTAATAGCCTAGTATGGAGATTACACAGGATTTGAAGAATGCCTCTTTTTAGAAAGATAATACTCCTTTTAAAATGTGAAACTGGAAGCAGAATGGTAGCACCTGAGAAAGATGTAGGTGGATAAAACTTCAATAAATAAATCAAGCAGAGCAAATCCACTGTCATCCTTGGATATCTGGAGTGTGTTTTGATGCTTTCTCAACAGAGGATACTTTATTTTATAAAAAGTATTAATTTATAGAAAAGTTGTATGATCAAAAATCCAAACCTCTAAATAAGTATGTAGCTTGGAATAAGACACTGAAGCTTAACATTCAGTCAAGCTAACCAAATCATGCTGTTTGTACCTGTCCTCATCCCACTCTTTCCCTAGCCCACATACATGTGTTTTTCTAGGTATGGGATCACTGAATTTTTATATAGCATGTAGGCAGTTATGTATGTCATTACCAGTGTGGCAGAAATGAGTTAGTTCTGATAACCAAACTTTTCCAGTGCAATTTGCTAAGTGAGAAAAAAAAGAAAACAGAAAAGAATTGTAACCTGTCTGTGACTTAATGTGACAAAGCTGAGCTGTGCCAGCAGGGTCTGGAAAGCTGCAGTATGAATAGGTATACATGTCCTGTCTTCTCTTGTCTTGGGACCACAGTCCTCTCTCGTTGCTGATAAAAGTAAGACTGGCTCCATCACTTCCAGGAATGGAGGCTGAAGGTAGGCACACATTTCAATAAAGCAGATGCTAATCTAGTGAAGCATCTGGAGGAAAGGTGGTAATCTTATTTGTCATTATTGTTCTTTCTACGGGTCACCACCTCTGAAGGTTTTCTAGTTTCACAGAGTCTCATGTTCCAAGTGTCTTTTAATCCTCATTCAGCAAGTGCACCACATAGCTGAAGATAGATTGTCCTGTGCTGCAGTGTCCTCCTCTGCCTGCTGGGTTTATTGCCCACTCCCCCTCTGCTTCAGCCCTGAGGTCTCCTGGTTTAGCTCTAAACCGCAGCCAGCAGGGCAGTCAGCAGAGCTGATGAATCCTGTGCTGACATGAACAGCCAGTCTCAGCTGCCAACTGCTGTGGGTCTGTCACCTCTAGGGAGGGGCCATGAATTCATCTCTCAGCCAGAGTCACTGGGGAGCAGATGTCAAAGCCCTCTGTGAGCTGGAAGTGTCATCATGTCCGAGCCCAGCAGACACTTCATGTCTCTTGGTTTTGGATGGGTGCCTTTATCTAAACAAAGCTCCTTCTCTGTTTTGTTTTTTGTGTGTTTGTTTGCTTTTTGGAAACAGAGGGAGGGTTCAAATTCCTTCAGTACCAGTTCTCCACTGTATCCAGTACTAGTTACAAGCAGAGTAACCAAGGAATAGTAAACTTGTGCTTTCTTATACCAAGTTCTCACCCTCACATTTTTATCTTGGCCTTATGGGAATATCCCAGCTAGTCCTCTCAGATATGACCACATGGAGTCATAGGTCTTTTTGTTTCCTTTTCTTGGTTTCTTCCTGTTGATTTAAATCCATACACAGCCTTAAATTACTGGAAGCTGTAGTCCTGCCTGTTCCACCCATGGCAAAACATAGTGTCTCACTAGCTGCAGAAACAACTCCCCATCTTTCTTCTGGACATCTTGCAAACCACTGCCAAAACTGTTTTGTGCCCCAGTCTCCTGCCAAGTCTCTTTCACATTCAGGTGATGACTTAATGTTTGTTCTTCAAGAGGACCAAA
Source organism: Melospiza georgiana (assembly GCF_028018845.1). Classification (NCBI taxonomy): domain Eukaryota; kingdom Metazoa; phylum Chordata; class Aves; order Passeriformes; family Passerellidae; genus Melospiza; species Melospiza georgiana. Next base: position 11,542,655 of record NC_080438.1, on the reverse strand, counting down.
GGCTGTCCGTGAGTCCTTGTTTTCTGGAGCACTGTAAGTTTCCTAATGCAGCTTGGGAGGTTATTGAAGATGCCTTGGCCATGTACCATAGGCACCCTTCATCACAGGTCCTGTCGGGTGGGGTCTGACACATGATGTCTGTCAGGAACATTCAAAGGAACACCTTTCTTACAACCCAGGAGTCCCAACATGTGCGTAATTTCCCACTGTACAGCCAGCACTGCAGACAGATAGTATTGTGCTTTAGATAAATCAGAAAGTTGCATTTTCAAGGAATACAGTAAAAAGCCTTTTCACTTAGAGAAAATTTATCACACTTCATCTCTATCAGGTTGGTCTTTTCCCATCTTTCTCCTAAAATGAGTGTTTCTAAGGGTGGTGGTAGAGCCTTGTACTCACAGGGAGGCCCAGGCTCTGTCACCTGTGGAGGCTGAGCTGTGATTGCACAACCTCACTGTGCCAGCCCCACCGCGCCATTATTTACTTGAGACAGGCAACACAAGGAAACGTTTCCTTCTTCATTTTCTACTCATTTTCTCACTACTTCTACCTAAACCAGATTTTTGCCCTAAAGGATTCATGTCTGGCTCTGTGGGTATAGAGTATACTCATAGAGCTGTTTTAGGGTTGCATTCTTCGATATTTCAGAAACCATGCTTTAGTCTGGCAGCTTCTGTTGAACTTCATCAGTGAGCAGGCCAGAAGTCCAACCTAAGGGGTTTGTGTGTTCATTTGTATTAAAGCCATCAGTATTTGGGCAACTCAGGATGACTGTGATTGGAAGTTCAAAAATACTTTATGTCTAGTGCATGTTATGCAGAAGAATATTTAAATCAATAATGATGCTATCAGAGCTGGAAATCAAATGCAAAATAATTCCCTGTGCTTCCCATGTATAACGACATTTGCTCTTTTGATGAATTGCTAATGTATTCTTGGACAGAAGAGCTGGCATCCCAGCCAGCTTCACTGTATAAATGGCAGGATGGAAAGAGCAGGATTGTATTTACTACTATTTACTGCTGACAAAATACACACCTTTCAATGTATCTCTCTGCTATGAATTACTCTTGTTCTGAAAAGGGAACATCTAAACAAACTTCAAGACTAGTCTTATAATAAATTACTATTTTCTTCAAGGAAATGTTTGCTTTGTTTGTTTTGAAGTGACAGTACCAAATTGAAACATTATCTTTTTAAATAGGCAGAAATTATTTCAGCTGTGATGCCTGCCTAGCGCTCCCAGGAATTCCCTCACTCTTACTGTTGAGCATTTTTTCCCCTGTGTTCTTTTCTCTTGTGTTTGTTTCTGACACCCCGTGCAAGACAAGCAGCCTGACCTAACCTGTGGCAAACCAGCACTGGCCACAGTGATATGAACTAAATCCACGGTGCTGTCCAATGGAGGGATGATGAAGGGAAGAGAAAGCAGAGGGAAAAAATCCTCTATTATTTTCATTTTATGCTGGTGGTAATTTGGGGGGTTTCATCATTCATAGTAATCGGCTAAAACTCAGATGGATCAAGCAAAGATAAATCTGAGAGTTGTTTTGCTTCTTTGTTTAATAATGTCACTGTAAGGTTAAAAGGCAATGATTTTGAGTTTTATTACCCTGAATTATTAATTTTGTGAGCATTTTAAAAAACCAGTGGTTTAGAGGGTTTTTTCTAGACATACTGCTGTGCATGATTCCCTTCCATAGTGGATTCATAAAGATTTTCAAAGCATGAAGTATTTCTGATTCTCAAAGGACTCTGGCTGGAAGATGACAGCTATAAGACAGTATGGAAAACTTTATATTTGTATGGGCTTTAGTAATTTTTAGATTGGTTGATGCTCTGTACCTGTAATATTTAGGTATTTTACAAGCATAACTCTTCAGGTGTCAGTGCAATTGTATGATTTGTATCTGCAGTCCAAGACAATCTGCATTAATCCTGCTCTGGTTACCTTTGCTGTTTCTGCTGACTGCCTCCGAATTCCACAGACCATGCTTAAAAATCCTCAACGCTGATATACAGTTCTCAAAACTTCTCACAAAAGGTGTGAGACTATCAGAGAAGAACAAATGAAAAGTTTTCATCTTCACAACCATCAGAGCCTTCTGCTTGACCAGCAGGCAGAAAAGCAGAGTGCAGTGCCCCAGCCAGCCCCCGTGCCAGCCGTGCCACGCACAGCCAGATTTCCTTCCTTTCATTTCTTTTGGATACCATAGTCAAGGGAATGCATGGAAGTTAGGTGATTCCTTCTTTTGCTTCCCTGCTTGCTCCATTGCTCCAGAGTCCTGCATGCACAGGATCAGGCTCTTTGCTTATGTAAATCACTCAGCTCAAAATATCCCCAAGTTGTGTGTCCTCGTTGCAGACTGCAGCACGCACCGTGCCGCTCTCCCAGCACAGAACAGTTTATAGCCAGTTTACTCCCTAACAGAGCAAGTGCAAATTTTATCAGGGTGATGGATTATGTAAGAAAACACATTTCCCCCACTGATTCATTGTTTCAAAGGACCCATTATCTCTCCCATTTTCTGTAGCATTTCCCTAAAGGTCATATCACTGTTTCTGGAACTTTTTGAGGAAAAAATAAAACTGTGATTATTTCTTCTTTTTTTTTCAGATCTGAAAAAAGAATAATTTCACAGCTGTTGGCAAGAGGTTAAGAGTGTACAATGCTTAGCACAGGCTGCTTCTGTAGCCTTGTTTGCTTGTACGCTGTCCTGCATGTTTCTCCAGTTCTCATTGCAGGGCCTGGAGAATCCAGGAAAACTCTCAAAGCTTGATGTCAAAGCAGCTTTGCTGATAAGATTCAGTCTGGCTCACTGCTGGCACTGATAAAGCTTTAGGTGGATACTAAATAATAGATCTGTTTGCGCTGTATGTTTTAGCTGCTGCTGCCCTTATGAGGAACACGATCCCACTGGCTTTTTGTAATGAAGCGTGTCTTAAAAAAGTCTATTGTAGAAGAATTTCATTGGTCTCCATTTCAGGTGTTTAAACATTATTTGGGCTACTCTTTTAAAAGGATGTCTAAATACCTGAGGGTTTAGATTATCATCAGGTCTGTGATACACACAGGCATTCACACACTCAGAGCATTAAGCCCCCTTAGACATAACTTTATCTCTGAACAGAGGAGCTTAAGAAAGTGGGGATGGAGAGCAGCCCTGCTCACTGTGCTCCTGTCTGTGGCAGGTGGTGAGGACAGGCTCCTGCCTGTGCAAGTGAGCACAGAGCCCCCCAAGCCTCATGGAATCCATGGTGACCATGCCTCAGGAGGTTTAACCTATTTCTGAGCAGTCACTCGAACTGCACAGACAACATTTCTCTGACTGTGCCTGACATGGGCACCTTTGCTGACTGTCTCTTCGCTGATCATCAGTGTCATTCTCCATGGCAGGTTTAAACATGAAACCAAACCCTGGTGTAAACCCTCTCACCCTCCTGAGAGGCAGATGAAGAAGCTGCCAACTGTTTGGTGCCAACTGCTGTGGGCATCAAGCCGCTCACTGTATCTTCCCCAGAAATGCAGGCACGCATTTAAAATACCCAGCCACTCTCACTGGAGACTGAATCAGTCAAACATTAGATATTCATCTTTCATTCCTGCCTATTGCTACTAATTGATAGCCAAGGTCTTTAGCATGCATCATATCTCATTGCACATCATAGCTGTAACTAAGTTAAAAACACAAAGTCCCTTCGAACTAAGAGACTTTATAGATCTTAAGTTTATCCAATGTTGCATTTTGCACAGTAATTCTTATTCTTCAGCTGGTTACATCCATGCTGTACTCCGATTTGCACCAGTTAAATACAGACTAACATCAGTAGCTTTAGCAGTATTAGTACAAGTTTGCTCTTATTTTCTCTATCTATTAGTATTTTTCAACTCCTACCGTAGCAAGGGTTATCAAAATCTGAGCCTCAGGAAAGACGGAGAGATGTGGGAGCAGGGGATGAGACGGGTTGAGCACTGTGCTTCCTCTCATTCCTCCTGCACCTTGCCCCTAGCCCAGGATTGGTACTAAAGCTCTCCCTTGATGCCATGTCTAGGGAAAGAAACTCGTTTTTCAGAGCTGGAGATTATTAGTTAGCAAGGTTTCACACTAATTTCCATTATTTAATAAACCAGTTCTAGTTGAGAAATTTGCAGGGAAAAAAACCTCAAAAACTAGATTATTTGACTATCTCTTCCATTATGCAGAACTACAGAGAAGACTGCAAAGCCAAAGAAAGCTTGAAAAAATACTTCCAGTTTTATCACCTTCTTTCTTACCTTTCTCTTTAAAAACCCAGCAGAATATTCCCTTGAAATGCTGATCCATCTGAACTTTAAGTTGACATCTGCATGAATTTGTTACCTCTGGTTTTGGGTTAGCTTCTTGGCTGCTGAATATACTTTAACATTTTTAATCTTTTATTTCTCTAGCCTTTTTCCACTTGCCAGATTTCAACATTTTTGCAATAGCACATAGAGGCACCGTTTTTTTTTTTTCTGTTATCAATCAAGGGAATGCAGAGAAGAAAAGGAAAAGAGAAAAAAAAAAAAAAAGAAAAAGAAACTTGAGCAAAAGAGCAAGCACCATTATTTTTTGAACAGGCAGCTGCTTCTGACAATTCACCTAAGGTAGTTTTCTTTTTCTCTGTAGGACTTGAATGTATTCCTCTCAAGACTTTGGTATTGATCCTTCTTCTTTTCAGAGTTCCTGACCTTCCTCCTTTGCCGTCTCAGCCCAGCTGGGATGCTTTCATACAGCTTGGTTAGCTCCTCAGCACTTGCATTTTACATTTCAGCAGGGATACCCGTAACATATTTCATCTACTCATGTATACCAGAGCAGCTGAACTGGTGAGAGATAGTCTGTAGATGTGGTTTATTTGGTTTTTAATAGCCAATGTTATCCATTGAAATAAAACCTCAGGTTTATTATTCTCAACTATGAAAATCTCACAGATAGAAGTCATGGTCTGTCTAGAGCTGCCAATCCTTGCTTTTCTGTATCCCTTTTTTTTTTTCTTTCCTCCTCCAAAAACCTGAAACAATTAAAAGTGTTTTGTGTCAACATTTTTAAAAAGTTGTATTTGCTAGATACAGAAATTGTTGGTAGAAATTTTCTTCCACATGAAATTTTCAATTTTTCAGTTTGCTCCTTATGCTCCTTCTTTGTGAGTAAGAGAGGTTATCATTAACAATTAATTTTCTTCTTGACATGTAATTGCTCAATAGTTACCTGTCAGACTTTTTCATCCTTTGGTCAGCCCTACCTTTTCATGGACCTGGTACAATATGCTTAACACACAGTTAAATTTAGGTGATGGAAATGATTCACAAGACAATTTCAGTGTCATTTGAGAAAGATGCCATGATGAGCGTTTCTCACCAGTCCCTAGCGAGCATCCACCCAATCTTACCTAGTGAGCTACCACCAGAAAAAGTACAAGGAATTCCTTTTTTTTTCCCTGCATCATTTTGAAATGACAGCCAAACTAAACAGATAAATAGTGAATATATAAATTAACAAATCCCATCTTTACATGTCTGATAGTGAAAATCAGTAAGGATTACCTGTATTTGTCAAGGAGAAATTTCTTTTTGGTGGCATTTCTTTAGGCATTTCCTAGGTTAATTATGGTAGGTGGATTTAAAAAGAGAAAATCTGTGTAAAAGAAAAGATTGTTAGAGGTGTCTGTTAGAAGATGCATTATTTTAATCCTTAGGGAAGTGCTTTTGTTCTTATTTAAAAACACTTCTGCAGTGCTGCCCTGGAAACATTACTGTGCACAACGGCCTCCAGCCTGCTTACTGGGGACTGAAACCTGCCCACCTGCTTCTAATGCCCAATGCTGATGCCAGGTGAAGAAGAAACACATTCATTTTGTGGAATCCTGATGTGTTACTTACGAATTCAGATTAAAAAATGTATTGTCTCAGAAAAATTGCATTACTGTCTTTAACTGGATTGAGCAAGATGGCACTAGGCTGACTTACACTGGCTGAAGATCAGCCTGCAATTTTCAAATTACATGTCCTCCTAATTAATAAAGGAGAGCTTACACTGCCTAATTTGAACCTGTGCCAAACACTTCCCTTTCTCCACCACTTATTGCTCACAGCCCTCGCTCGATTGCTTGTCTGAGGCTTTGTGGTTAAAGGACTGGGTTTGCTGTGTGGTTTGTGCTATAGGTTTGATGGCTTGGGTTTTTTTGGTTTCTGAGTGTATTATATCCTTCCTGTTCTGCTTTGACATTGACACTGTGTTTTGCCTTACTCTGAACATGTAAGAACAGACAACCTGATCTGCACACACCTCTTGTGTCACATTCCCTCCTGAAATTAGTATTCTTCAAAACAGTCCAATGTGTTTGTATTGCATATAACAGACTATTTGTGAAAGCCAAAAACATGAGTACAGTATGACCACCATTTCAGGCTGACTGTATTCACTGCCATTCAGGTCATAGCTTAGATTAATTATTGCATTTGTGTAGGATGCTCATTAGGAGATTTCCTGATTGTTGTTCCAAAGATTGATTACTTGTTGCATTTACCTTGTGGCTTCTGTGGGGAAAACATCTTTAAGGCTTCAACATTTGCAAACATACTGAGGCGAGGCAGGGCCCCTGAGAAGTGAGGATACCTGCACCTGCCACATCAAGAAGCCATGACATACATCTGCATTATTGTATGTAATAATGTAGTAGCAGTAATTTATGTAAACCAGGTTAGGAAGCAGAAGATGTATGAAACAAGCATTTACTTTAAAGTGCCTCAGTGTTGAGATAGTAACATGGCCCTCAGTAGTGATGTACCTCTCATAATTGAAGTAAGAGAAAAGAAATTTAAAAACTTACAGGAAAATGCCAACTGGCAGATTTGTTTAGATGAGACAAATGGTTTGCAAAAGAGCCCACCTGAATCCTGGCTGTAGCTGGCACGCAGTTTGCAAAGATCCAAGTTTCTAGGCCTTGAATCTCATCATTTGGCAACAGAGTGACCCAGGCTTTGCAGGCAAATGCAATGACTTGCATGATGTTTCTCCTAGAAATTGGCTGGTTTGAGGCAGAAGTAGGAATATGAAGCTTCCTGCAGAAAAAACACAATGTTCCAATTAGTATTGAAATGATTTTACAGGTATTTTTAGGAACACTAGCTTTAATGGAATTCAAAAATATGTTCAAGTCAAATTAGGAGACATCCTTGAGCCTGGCAAAGGATAAAGGCAGGAACCATTAGGTTTTCATTTATCTTCTGTACCTCTCCTGAAATATGTTTATTAACCAGATAGACTCACAGGTCATATTTCCTGCTGATCATCTTTTTTTGTCCAAACACATGATCACATACTGCTGTTTGCAGCAATAAAACTATGAGGTACTGAAAAGAAGACAAAAAGTAAAACATTCAGCAATCGTACATGCTCTAAATAGGTTTTTAAAATTGCCTTGCAAAGCAATGCTTAAAAAATAGGAATAATCTATAAGGCTGTATATTGTCTTTGCAGCAGACAAGAAGTTTGTCTTTGTTCATTCATATAATTCACTTTAATTGTAGTCTAATAAAGCAGAAAAAAAATTTCTTTAAACTTAAAAATAATCACTAGAGCCTGATAAAAGATCTTAGCAAGCATTTAAGATGGTAGTATTGCCAACAGCAGCTTTGTTTCCTAATTGTTTTCCTGGTGGAGCCAGTAGCAGCCACAGTCAGAAAGGGTTCAGAGGACCCTTTTCCTTTTAGCTGCTATAATGACATAAACTGTCAAGTAGAGGGTAGTGGATGTGGTGATGATGGATGTGACACAGGAACACCAAACAGATAGTTAACGAGTTTTTGACTTGCTGCTAAATCTCTGCATCCAGCAGACAAAATGCTGTGCTGCAATACCTCTCCATGCAGTGGTCAGTGCAAACTCTCACAGTGGTCCATTCAATAACTCAATTAGTGTTAAACTGTGACCTCATCTGAAAAAAAAAATATTTTAGAAGCACGTTAAGAAGTAGACTTATTTGTCAAACACTGTAGGAGACTCACCTGCAAGAGTTGCCTAATGCTGGAGGAATGTGGTGTCATCACTGAGACCAGAGCAGCAGTTTATTTTTCAGTATAAATCTTCCTTCATGCATTTGCTGTGTCTCATACTTTTCCTTCTGTCATGCATTTAGTTTCAAAAATGGCATGTTAAGTAAAATTACTTAACATTGCAAGCCATAAAAATAAATTATGGTTTAGTTCCCTTAGAAGCCCACTTCTGTTCACAAGCATATACTCTTCGTAAGAGCATCTTTAGACTATTGATGGAAAAGGGAAAAAAATACAACTTTACAAAGTTGCCCTTCTGGCACTTAGACATGAGAAGTTCTTGTGCTGGTCTTTACCATTTGTTTTGTCATTTAGCATAATGTCTACTAAGATAGAGGAGCAAAAGGAAATCAGGCAGTAGGGAAAATTACCTAATGATAGCCCACTTTTTTGTAATCTAGCCCTTTAACATCCCATTTTCTTCACCCATCTTAAGACAGCAACCTTTTATTTCCTTTTGCTTTTCTTCTTGTGTACAAAATTCCTCCACTGCCTTTAGACTGGACACTCAATTGTTTGCCTCATAGCCAGCAAAATGAAAGTGTGATTTTTATATGCATGAATGTAGTTCAGCAGTTTGGACTGTGTTAGCACAGATTTAAAGAAAAAACGGGCAGGAATGCCTGCCCATGGGAAGTAGCAAGTGAATTCCTTGTTTTGCATTGCTTGTGTGCATGGCTTTCACCTTCCCCATAAACTTTTATCTCAACCCACAAATTTTCTGGCTTTTACCCTTCCAACTCTCCCCCCAGTCTTCTGCAGGGGGATCGAGTGAGCAGCTCCATAGGTCTTGGTGGCCAGCTGGCTTAAACCATGACATATATTCAAGGGAACGACCTGAAATAACTGAGAACTAAAGAAGAAGAAAACAGTGACAAAAGGTTGTCTTTTTAAACTTCAATTGGCATTTGCATGTTTTTTTTCTAATGATCTCAGTGCTTTACACCCCTCCTTTCCTGTTCCATACCATTTCCACCTCTCTGTTTCAGTTTTGCCTGGTGTTACTGGCAGTTGTCACTAACTTTTTTCAAAATTTACTTGTGCACTTTCCTCCCCCTCTGCTCCTCCCCACTTTCTTTTCAAACTTCCTTCCTGACCCAGGACACAGCCCAAGCTCACCTGGAGAAATGCAGGAGGAGGGGCTGCAGTGCCCTGGAATGGATCACTGCTGTGACACTGCGGTCACTGATCCCATTGTGCAGTGGCACTTGCAGCTCACACAGTCAGCTCTCCGGTACAGCTGCAGTAACTTCACTGCTTTGGGGAGCAAAGGCTCTGAGCTGTAAATAAAGAATTCACATTTAATTCTCTGGCCAGAAGATTATCAACAGCATGTGTCAGCAAATGCTGCCTGTGAAAAGCATGGCCCAACCATGGCTCCTCTGTCCCTGAAACTTCCACTTCTGCAGCAGTTACTCATCCTGGGCACTTTGAAAAGTAAAAATCCCAAAAATGATGCCAGCATCAGTTGCAATTGGTCAAGCATCCAAAATATAATTTATTTCACATATTTAAATATCAAAATATTCAGCTTCTAAAATCTTAATGTATTTTTAAGAGAAATTTGATTTTGATTACAGATACTGCAGGGAACTTAATACATGTTACAAGATCTAATTTCCTAATTTTGTTGTCTGTTGCAGCTTTAACAAAGTCAGAAGAGTTATTCCCACTTTATCATGATTTACACAGATTTCCCATAGCATTTCATTAAAGATAAGAATATAAACACTATAGTCCAGATTATCTATATTTTCACAGCACTAAAGAGTAAATGTATATTTTCCCAGAGATTTTATTCAGTCACCCTTGATACCATCCAGAAAGCTAGAGATAATCTTCCATGAAACTCTGGGGCCATTTAGGAATGCAACAGAGAATCTCCTTTGTATGTAACTTCTGTATTGTCATGGAGGAGTGTTAAAAAACAAGATTTTCTTCTAAAACTGAAAAAGCAACTGTACTACAAGAAGGGAAATGTATTTTTCTTACAAGTACTTGCTTGTGTTGAATCATTGCAAAAATTATTAATCCTTCCCCAATACTTCTTACTCATCTGCTCTACTACAGATTAAAAACTCCAATCCTTCCTGCTGCCTTCTCACCATTGAGTTGTTTATATTGCAATGGCCCTTTAAAGAATGATTTTAAAAATACAAAGCATGAAATCACTTAGGACACTGCAGTCTGGGGTATTGCCTTTATAGATGAATGGTATATTTTCTTACAAGATTACACTCACAGGTAATTATTATTCTTAGTATTTCACCAGTTCAGAAAAGTTTTGTTTGCCAAGTCTAGCACACACATGCACCAGGAGTGCCTGCCTGGCTAATGCCATGCAGGCAGCATGCTGCAGCCTGCCCTCAGAGCAGCAGTTCTATTTGCAGAACAGTCTATTTGTAACTTAATTACACTCACTTGGTGAATTATTTTAAATGTCATCATTCATAATTGGTGTTTGGCACTTTTTTAACACAGATATATTAAGGAATAATTAATTTTACATCAAGTTAAGTCCAGTAATAAAATAATGCCAAACAATGAAACACAGTAGGAGATCAGTCCTCATCTGAGGTGACTAAAAGGGCACATTGTTTGTTGCAATGTCATTTTTTTAACCTTTACAACTATTCATCATTAAGAGACTGATTTTGTTCTGTGTCCCACATCAAATACAGTGTGTCCCTTCATTATTTTTTTCTCCCAGTGTGAGAAAATTTTGTCTCATAAGCTCTTGCTGCTGTTTCCATAATTGGAGCATCTAGGAGCAAGTCTGCTTCAATTTAAATCAGTGCAAAGATTCCCACAGTCTTCAGTGGGAGTTAAGAGTGACACATGAAGGACTTGTCCATCACAAATGCCAGAGTAACAGCACCAAATACATATATGTATATATGAATATATTTTCTTCTTATACTTATTTTGCTTCCTGAAGTTTTGCTACTTGGATTTACTCAGGAGTGTAGGATGGGGCTGTTTTGCATCTCCTTCTCCAAGGCACAGCAACAAGCAAACACCTGAACTTTGCTAAGACCAGCACATGCTTGACAGCTTGTCATTGTAATAGTGACAAAAGAGCAGCTGGCCATCAACAAAATAATAAAACTGACAATGAGAGATATTAAAATGCTGTCAAGATGGGCACTGCCTCCAGGCAGAGGTTGTCTTCACCCCTGTTTGGACAATGGCCCTCAGCAAGCTGTGGGCATGCACCACTCCATGCCATGCCACTGCAGTACCAACATGTAAACAAATAGTAACAATTAAGACATTCAACAGAATGACAGCCAGCAGAAAGATTTATTTCCTCTGCTTAGCTTCAACCATTGTATCAATCTTGTTCATGTAATTGAACTACAAACATTTTACACAGACCTGTGGCATTCAACACAGTTATGCCCCTTGGATCACTGTGTAAGCTGAAAATTGGCTCCTCTGCTGCAAATAAGGATGACAAACACTGAGTTTAGACTCTTTGACATCTGTGATTTTTGATGGAAAATGTGGACTATCCAGTACATAGTCCACATCTGAACACCATTACTGTATAACCTACATTAAACTCTCCTGCAGGGTGATAAGATTCATTATTGTATAAAAGCTAGTCAGAACCTCAGCAAATCTGCCTTTTCGGTCTAATCTCTTGTAGCCATCCTCCCATGGCTACCTTCACTCTGCTAGCCTAGACTCAAGTAATAAAGCCAGGCATTTGTAGGTGTAGGTATTAAAAAACAAAACAAAACAAAACAAAATTCCATTTGTGATGGTGACTGACAAACACAGAGCATCTGAAATGAAGGTGTCCTGAAGGACTTAGAGCCTGCAGTGTAATTTAATTAAGATATCAAAGTGATAGCATTATATCACCTGTGACAGCTATTCTATTATAAAGCATTTCTTTAATTAACAAAGGCAGCACCTGAGAAGGCAAGCACTGGTATGAAACACACTTGCCTTACACTCAGAGAAACACAATTACTCTACAGACTTACTTGAGTCATACTTGTTTTACTGCCTTTTTATTTGCCTTCAGGTGGGGCTGTGGCCCCCATTCCCTGTTTTCATGGATTCCCCACAGCCCCTGGATGCTGCAGGGATCTTGTCCTAAGTCTTGCCACACCTGCAAGCTCCAGGAGCAGAGCAGTGACTTTTAGTTTTCCCTCAGTCAAAAACTGCCTCCTCCTTTTCCTCCACTGCCATTGGGGGAGCAGCTGATGGCAAAGCAGCTTTGGAGAAGGTCAGTGTGTGCAGAGTTAAAAGCTACTGGGAGGTGACAGGATGATCTGGGGCTCCATAAGCACTGGGATACCTCCTGGAGCTTTTGTTCAATTGCTGTTCACGTTTTATTCAGTAAGAACATCTGTTGGTTTCAGCAAATTCATGTCTAGGAATTAAATTAATCGAATCTCTGGATGGGATTTGCCTCATTGAAAGAAACTTCAGAGAATTTAAATAAACTATAAAGTCCTAATAAAATATTTTTTATGTCATAGGGTTGTTTTATGACTACTTAAATATCCCTTCATATATTCAACACAAAGTTTTAAATTATTTTCTTACCTGTTTGCAGATTTAAAAAAAAGTCAGAAGTTTCTATTTTTGTAGCATCATATCCAAACATTTGGTATCAGCCAAGTTCAGACACCTGAAAGTATGCAGGCAGTTTCTCCAGGTTTGGGGATTACAGGAACAGGACCCTACAAGAAAATGTTACATAAATATATATGTGTATATATGTATATGTGTGTATGTGTATGTGTATGTGTATATATATATATACATATATATATGTATGTATGTATAGTTGAAACTTTAAGTTTCTCCTATATCTGCAAAATAACAATACAAAATGAAGTCTAGAAAAGCAGTCTGAGAAATATGAAGGAACTTGAGTAGGCATAATATCACATGGAGGAATTGATTTTATGATTACAAGTTAGTCAGTACTGTGTTACAGAATATATCCAGATAAGTAGAGAGATACAGAGTCACAAATGTTTGCAAGGAGATAAGAGGTAAACAGTAGATTTTTCTTTTTCTTTAAAGCTCCAATGCAAAGACAAGTATCTCTCCAGCTTTTTGAATAAATTACATTAATACATAATTTCCATAACCTTACTATATCACTGTGAGTTATGAAAATCAAAGATGCCTTAAGAGGCTTGCTTTTTTCTTATATATATTTTAATTATTGACCAGCTTTTTGAACTTGCATGTGCCCACAAAATACTATTAACTGGTGCATTCAAGTGCTGTATAACAGAATTCACAAAAATAATCTCAAATCCATTTAAAATTATTTACAGCCTTATGTTCACTTCCACTATAGGCTAAAACTTGGAGTTATTTTCCATTGATCTCACTGCAGCACTTTCAATAAATGCCCAGTGAAAAATTAGAAGAAATGAAAATTAAAAAAATCCAAGGGCATATCTTTTGAAGTTGCTTTTTTCTTTTTTACTTTTGCATTAACATATCACAGATGGCCATGTGGAACAGGGTGATTTTGTATGCTGTCTAAAGACATTGTTACAAGCAGAGCTGTGCCACTTCTTATCCGTAAAACACTTTATTGGGGCCTGAAAATACTCAGATGCTATATGCAAAGGGTTTTTTATATGAGAAAATGTAAATGTTGCATACCTTTAAAGAAAGGGGCATATGGCTCTGGTTTGTAGCACAGTACAGCCTTAAATTCTCTGTCAGATGAGAGAATACCTCACCTGCTCTAAGGTCTTTTATTTTTGCACCCTTACAAGTACTGACTCATTTTATAAACAGATACTTGCATTCTAGTAAGTGCACTTCATACAGCTCCTTTCATACTAGCTGGAACCTAAAATTCCATTTAAAGATAAATGCTGAGCAGCGCTAGCTTGTTTAAATGACTGAGTCCCTGTAGGAACACATGGAGGCATATCTCTCACATTCATCCCTCTCTGGCTTCAGATGCTGCCTTGCCCAGCTGCCAGAAGCACATCCCGGTGTTGGGGAGGGGCTGTCCCTGTCGTGCCCCTCACAGAGGCAGCTGAGGTGCAGCTGGGCTGTCCCAGTGCTCTCCTGTCCCTCGGCACCGCGACCTCTGGGCTACACAGCCGGGACACTGCAGGCTGGTGAAAGGTTTTGACCTTGCTTGCACCTACTGCAGGAAAGAGAATCTGTTGGAAAGTAGTCATACAGTCAACCATTAAGTCATTAAACAGCATTTTTGCTCAAAATTAGTTGAGCAACTAGACAGGCTGGAATAAGAGAAAGTAATTTTTCACATTTCAAATGGCAGCAGTTAATTGCATTACTCTAGCCAAGGTGTTTCTATTTATCACATCTTCTGTAAGATGTGTGATGGGTAGGACTGATAGGGAACATAATAGGATGTAATTTATTACTTCCCAGGGTGGTACAGTGGAAAGAAGCATAGTTAGAGCTTCTCTTATCAACTTGCTCTGTAATAGATTGAAATGTATTAGGATAAAAGGAAACCCTGTCCATAAACTTTACCTTCAGGCATCCCAGCAGGCGACTGTAGAAAGTCTGTTTTTACCACTATAGAAAAATCACATTCAGTCTCTTCTTCTGAGAAACTCCTCCACCTAATGCCTACCAAAAGCCAAATACCTTTTAGGTTATATTCATCCGACAATGTTTGTGAGTTACAGTTGTCTTGTCCTAGCATACACATGCAGATTTAATCTCTGTGGGGGGTTAACAGCTCAGAAAAAGAATTGGCAGCACAACACCCCCATAGGCAAGCAGCACTGAAATGCCCAGACCACTGTATGGCCCAGGCTGCCCTGGTCTTACTAACAAAGTTACCAGTTCATGTGCCATGAATTCAGGACTGTTCCTGGTTACACTGGAGGCATGCAGATGTTCAGGAGGAGACTCCAGCTTGCAGAAGTCTTGCCACAGCTCTGTAGGGAAAGAAGCCTCTTCAGATTTGAATTACTTTATAAACAACCTAGGAAGCAAGTTAGCCTCAGTTCAGGGGAGCTGGTTGCATGCTACACATCTGATGAGTTAATTGAAAGTGTTACATACCTTACCATAAGCCTTGCTTGCACTTGAAGATGCTCTTGTTTTACTTTAGGTAAAATATTCACATTCAGGCCTGGGAGGTACTCTGTATCATTTGGGACAATACCTGAGGCTATGAAATGTTGTTGGGACTGGTTTTATCCCATTTGCTGTGAGGTGCCCACCTGAGGCAGCAGCAGGGCTCACACAGACATTACACTCTGCCCTCTGCATGGCACAGGAGCAGCTGCTTTCCTTCCCCTTTCAGCGGCGCTGCCACACAACCAGTTGGGCTCTTCCATGTTCCAGTGTGCTATGATGAAATAAGTTTTTTAAGTGACAGGTGGTTAGGAGGCAGTGCAAGCACATACCATACCTGAAGTATTAATTTGCAGATAACAGTATTAATGATTTTAGGAAGTCATTGTATATTTTTCAGAGCTGTGTGGTTATTTTTTATTATGGACATATGTCATGAAGGAAATTACATTACACTCTCCAGCACAGAACTGAACAAATTACCAGTTTGTCACAGTTTGCAACCCTTCCTCAAAAGATAATATATGGGGATTTTTTTTTGATTGAATTACTTATATTGGTGCAGTATCCTAATGTGGATTTGATGAGTGACTTTATTCTTTTTCAAAGCACTATGTACTCTAATTTGAATGTGGAGAGACATCACACAATTTATTGTGAATACTAATAAGACATCCCTTCACTGTATAATGAAATTCAACATTCAAATTTGTCTCTATTACAATTCCACCTTATGTAGGTATACACTGTGACTCATTAAAAATATTTATTTTATCATCCTGACAAACACAAATGAAGGGAAAACAATGTGGCCCACCTTTCAAGAGACATGAGGTGAAATTGGATTTCACTTACAACTGTCATTATTGTTTATGTTCTTCTTTTTCATTCTTCCTTTAAGTGGGTCACATACATGCAAAGGTCCTCTAAGCCTGGAAATCCTGCCACAAAACACTTACCAAATTCAACAGAAATGAGTGCAGATTTGGTAGCAATAATAAGATGGGGGGAAGGGGGTTTATAGATATTAGGAACTGTGTTTCTGCATAACATCAGCAATTCTAATTGTGTTGTTTGACATTCAGTGTCAATCCATTAGCTCTAAAACTTATTAAAAATGGCAATAGATGTATTAGTAGGTCCAAAATTGTCAAAAATAATACTGATGTTAAGAATCAGAAATAAAATTACAGTTATTGTAGAAATACAAATTGGATGAGGTCCACAAGCACACAGAAGTAATAACACTCTGGAGTACGATGAACAGTGCCTACAGATGCAGACAGTCCCAAAAACACAGCTGAGAAATCCCTAGCAAGAAAAGAATTTCTTCTGTCTCTTTAGTCCGTTTTATTTGTTGTCTGGCTTTGCACTGTCTTTTCTCTATGACATTAGCCATAGCATTAATTAAAATATTTTTCTTTGAAAAGAAAATGAATAAAAAAAATTCTTTTTGAAACAAAGGCCCTTGAGGCAAAGGAAGAGGGTCTGAATTAGCCACCACTCGTCTGAGCACTAATTACTTCACCTCTTTGTCTGATCTCCTGCACCTGTGACTTTGTGGGCAGCTGAACATGGTTGTAAGTAATTTGGAGATTTAGAGCTAAAAAGTAGTATGCAAAACATTACATAAACATGCAATATTACATAAATGTGGATTGAAAGTTTTTTTACAGCTTTAAGTGACCTGGTTTTGCTATCCTCATTCACAGCTACTACACTGCATCCTATTCAAACTGGTGTGATAGCATGCAAAATCAAGGACTGTCAGAGCTGGGGAAGACAGCCTGCCTTGGCTTGGAAAGGCTGGCTAATTTCAATGATAGCAAAGGAAAAGCTAGTCCAGCATTGGGAAATTAACTGTTTATTGAATGGCACTCAGCATTTCTCTCATTGGGGTGATTAGTAAAACATCAGCTCACTGTTCTGGTAATGCTCTAGTGAATATAGGCATTACTTAGTGATGGTTGTGCAGGTATTTGATTAGACCATCTGTTCTAAAAAGATTACTTCTTTATGAAGAAATAAAATGAAATCGAAGATAACTTTTTTCAAACTGTTTTGCATTACATTTGATGAAAGTTATTTAACTATTGCTACAACTTAGGAATCCTCTTTAGCAATCTCAAAAGTCTCCCACAGAGGAAGCAAGAATCACCCCAGGAAAACTATTAAAGCTGACAGTGGTTTGTCACAGGCAACCATTAATGAATACCGTGGAGGATTTGGTTTTCTTCTGCTCATTGTCTTGCCATAATTCATAGTCAATATCCCACAGGTTTTGCAGAATGACTGTGTAGCTGCACATCTAGGCAATCAAATAGCATCTTTTAAGTTGGTGAAGATCACTAGTGAGAAATAAATTGTAAGATCTTGTTTCTGAGGGTGAATACTTAAACAAGAACTCTGTCTCCACAAAGCTAAGAAAGGTTTGGGATTTGGTTTTGTTAGTTCCCCTTTTAACTAGTTCCTAGTAAAGGAGTTGTGCTTTTCTGTGCATGAAAATAGTTTTGTATCAACTTCTTGTCAATCGGAATAGCTTGGTACAGTGCCTTTGGCTATCTGTACTAACACAGCCTGCCACTATTCAGAATAAAACATAAAACCTACAATCACAATGACATAACAAGCTATGCCTTCCATCACACTGCTGTATTTCCCAGCTGTAGCATATTCTACAGTTCCACTTTCAAGAAATAATAAAATTATCAGGCAAAATAAATTAAAAATATACAGCATGCTCACACCGATGTGTAAATACAGAGGAAGTAAAGTATTTCCAGTAGAAAAAACAGAATTCTTAATACCTGAATTTAGATTGTTGAGTTTGCAACAGCAATACCTGCAGTGCAGACCAGGGTAAGCATTTGCAGGTGCTATGTTTACATCTGTCAGAAAGGAAATAATCTGAATTTGTTGTCCTCAATCCTGCTGCTCTCTGTAAGAATAAAATTATAATGATGCCTTGGGGGGACATATGCAGTGAAATTCATTTTGTTGGGACAGAAATGGCTGTGTCTAAGTCCAACAGACATACACATTCCCTGAGCAGTCTTCTACAACATAACACTTGAACATGCAAGTAGCTATTTTTGTTTGTAAGTGACCTTTTAGTCACTTAAGCATCAGTACAACAGCACAGGCATAATTTAGCTCTTTGTTCACTATTTAGGGTGCATTTTCATGTTGCCCTTAAGCCAGTCAATTCATCTGCACTGCTTCACTTCATGCCCAGCTGTTGCATCCCTTCTGGTAGTACCAGTACTTTCTAGCCAAGCAGTGTATCAGAACAGAGACTGAGCTTAAATAGGGTCTGGGCCTGGGGCCCAGGTGGGGCTGGTCAGGGACATCAATCCCTGCTCCCAGGCTGGGAGAGGGGAGAAATTAAGGCCTGCAGGGGTCTTCCATGCTATCAAAACCTGTTTCTCAAACTTTTTGGTATGCAGTTTTCTCTTTTGGACCAAAACTCTGAACAAAACCATTTATAACAACAAAGGAACAACAACAACAAAAAATTTTAGTGTTCCCAGCACCCTGATTTCTCCTGTCCCCACCAGGATGATTTAATTTCTCAGATTTTGATGCTCACTGTGATCACTGATAACATCTGTTCATAATAATGGACCAACTTCCCTCTGCACTGGCTTTTCCTTGCTCAGGAATGGCACCTTTCAGCTGTAATGTTTTAGACTTCTTTCTGCCTTCTCAATGGCTCCCATTCTAATCCATGGATAGCCCAAAGTAATCAGAAAGTGAGCAGGATGAAAGCTGTATCAGAGCACAGCAGCTAAGGCAGAGACACCCCAAGCTGTTGTCAGTGGCAGCATAAGCTATTCCCAGCTGAGGACACGCCCTGTACCTCCTGCACTGATTCCTTGCCAGAGCTCCTGCAGGGCAGCAGGATGGTTGCAAAACTGGCTCAGACACAAGTGCTGAGCTGAGCAGGATGCTGGAGATGGACACCCTCTGCTGCCTTGTCCAAGGAGGGCTCTCATGGACAGGCTGCTTTAGCCAGGACAAGTGCCACTGTTCTGAGAGAAGGGGATAGTACACCCCCTGCAATTTCAGTTCCTTAAATGCAGGTATGCATCTGGTATAAAAGAAACTCAGTTTTTCTTGGAACATTTGCTGTCTTGTTCAGCCAGAGCTCAGCACGGTGGGGTCCCAGCATCAGGCATGGCATGACACTGCAAAACCTATAAATAGGAAAGTGATTATGTTGCCAGATACCTGCTGATGCAAGAGGAAAACACCAATATTGAGTTTCTGAAATAACAAAACCACACTGGGGTCGGTGCCAGTAAGATCTGCCATAAGGTTATGCCAGAAGGATCAAGTGGCCAAAGTTACATCAGCAGGTTGCCAAGTCAGAGACAGTTTTAGAAGCAGAAAGATACCAGTGAGGAAAAGAAGGATTTTCACTCCCCAGAAGTGGGTAGAAATATTTCAACAGAAACAAAACTCCATTTGACTCACAGAGTAAATTGAAAATCATTTTCAAAAAGTAACTAAAGTTACTAAAAATAGAGAATGTTCTGCTAGGAAGTAAATGCCTTTGGCAAATGCACCAATGCATTTGGTGCTGCAAATATTAAATGTTTTCCTACGCAGCATTTTCAATCCATAGTATTGAAAAGAGGCAGTAATCTGAGAACTACTCTGTATGCCAGGAATACCTTCACATGATCTACCAAAAGGCTTTGCAAGCAACAGTACAATATAATCAGGGATTACCGAGTTCATCATGCAAAAGCATTTCTCTCTAATTCTGCATCTATATGTAAATTTGGTGTAGGATTCCATACCTCATGGAGGTGTTGTCATGAAGAATAATTAGCTAGGTTTGTGTGCCACACAGCAAAAGTGCCAGATTTTTAGAGGCTTAAATATCATTTCTAAATCTGAGTTACAAGGGCCTTCTTACACTGAGTTTGTTTCACGATCAGGACCATAATCTACAATGTACTTTCAAGCCTAAAAGTGCATGAAGTTGTTAAGCATTATTGTCTATTTTTGTCCAGTCACATCCTCCCTGGTTTAATCTTTTTAAGTCTCCCCAGAAGGTATTGATTTAAACATGCTTTTATTCTCTTTTTTTGCTCATTTTGAAGAATGTACATTGTTCAGCCTGCAGCTCAGAGTTCAAAGTGCTAGTCTGGGCATCCAGATGCCCTCGCTTGGGAGCTCTTGAAAGAGCATCAAATCTTCCACTCAGATTTTAGCACTTTTTCTTTCTTAACTTAAATCACTTCAACTTAAAATGCTGTCACTGCAGTGATGAAAGGCTGTTGATGGTAAAATGTTCTTGTCTACAGCCATTCCTGTCATCATCACAGCAGTAATTCTGCAGACATTGACCAAGATGCTCTCAAACCAGCTAATGGATGTAGTGGCTTTGATAACATCAATTATCATGCACCAGATCCTGGACTTTGCCAGTCCTCCACCTCTCTGACTGTTTGCCTTTAGCAGAACAACACCTTATTAGGTGTAGTAGTATCTCACAATTAATGGTTTCATAATCTGGCTTTGTCATGGTAAACAAGTAATTCCTGGTTAGAAACCACATGCAAAATGTAAGCATTAGGGCAATTGCTGCTGTTAGCTATTACTGTCTAATTAATCACCTACAACGTACAGCATGCACCAAGTGAATTAATTGTAATGATCTTTTGAAAAGCAAAACAGAAATACTCCATTATTTCTAAAAATGTGACTTGAATGTGGTAATTTACCACACAGCCACACTCCAGACATAAGGGAGGCTGTATTTATTTCTTGTCTCGTGCATCTGATCTAATTACTTTGTGGCAGTGGTATAAAAATCAGTTGGAGTAACTCACTCCTCGAAAATTTACTTTGGTTCTTTTTAAGTCTTGGCCAGCTTGACCTCAGCAGCCTTCACCAGTTTGAAAATGCAAGTTATAATCCTCTGTAGGGATTTAGCCAGGTGTCCATTACAGCATGAAATCTGTGATACAGCTTCCAGTCTTCACGCTACAGAAGATTTAAGCCCCTCTGTCTTTGTTCCTGAGTGAGAAAGTCCATGAGGTCTTAATGTGGACAGGGAACACATTGAAAGGAGCAACATCTTCAGCTGAACCCTGAGCCTGAGTGGGTGCCACTGAGGAACTGCACAGGTGAGAGACCAGAGGCTTCACCTGAACAGCAGCACTCAAACTGCAGCCCTTGAACAGCAGCTGCAGCACTGCTGCTGCTCCCCTGCTGACATTCGGAGGTCACGCTGCTGCTGGACACCTGGTTTTGGCCTAAATCCTCACCCTAGGGTCACTGTGCTGTTCCTGGAGAGGCTTTTGGTAGGACACATTGCTGCCCAGGGGGAGCAAGGCCAGGTGGAGGAAGGTCTGTTGTGGCAGTTTTATGTTTCCCTTGGGATGCCTTTTGCAGCTGCAGTGTGCCTGGAGCTCTGGGCTTTGTGGTTTTTGGAAGCCTAACCGTAGGTCTAACCCTAACCCTAACCCTAGGCAGTAAATGCAGACTAGGGCTCAGGCTGTTTGCAAGGAAAAAGCTGTGGAACAAAGCAAGTGTCCCAGCCAGGGACACTTGCAGAGCACCTCCAACACCAGTATAAAAGTTCAAGCTGCCTGGCACAGAGACATTGCTGTGTCCTAAAACAAACTAAGGCCAGCTAGTTGAGGGGAAACCTACTGGGCCCAGTCAGCCTACTCAGGAGCTTCTCAGGTAATTCTGCTTTTTCCAGCCTGGGCTGAATGTGATGGAGTCATGTGATATGGCCACATGTCCTCACTGTGCCTGCAAATCAGGTACCTCCTCCTAAAGCCAACACTTAGACCATGGCAGTAGTTTCAGTAATATTTTCAATTCCATGAGCAGCCAAAACCAAAATTAATAGCAGCTTAATTTGCCTGCCTGCAAGAAGCTATCTAATATCAATCTCCCATTGCTGTACAGGAAAATAGTGGGTTGTTTTAGGTGGTCATGGTTGTGGTGTTGGGAAAGACTCAGCTACCTTTTATGCTAATTGGCACTAAAGTGTTTAAAAGTATTTATCAGTATTTAATTATTTAGAACTCTCTTAATGGCTTAAATATAATTTTGAAAAGTTATAAATATTTTCCACCTTGTCCTACTGAAGAGCTGTGTCTTGGAAGGCTTAAATGAAGATCTATTCACAGCTGCCTGCTGGGCACAAAATTACTTAGAGATGCTAATGGTCTGATCCTTCAGATGGCCCCAACACAGACTGAGCTTGGTTTTCACAAATTGGACAAAGTTTGTCTTAGTTGTATTCATTTTACTGAGACAAAAGTCTTAAAGAGGATTATCATAGAGATCAAGGCGTTAAAATATGTAACTAATCCCAGTTACATTAATTGTTTTCATAACAACATGCACTGAGGGACATTTGTGTAGAGTAAGACCCTTTTAGACTGTTTTGGTAATGTAAGTATGACTTACCATGCAAATTACATTTAAGATTAATTAGAAGCAGTTGAAAGCCAAGTTGCAAGCAGAGAAAAAGGGAACCTGATTCCAAGCCTCTGAAGCAATAATTATATTAAATATTTCAAAATTACATCAGCAATTGCCATGTCAGTAGACAGAGGGGAATTTACATAAACTCATAATTTCTCTCCTCCTGTTAGAATTCAGGACACTTATTTTATTGGCTTATAATCAGCTTAGATTTTTTCTCCTAATTTTTATTTTCAAGCACTTGAACTCCATATAGGTTATTTTGGTGTCATCAAATCATTCACCTCTTAAAAGAGAATCCTGTGCCATGAAATCAAAAGAATAATTAAGTTCATTGGTGAGGATATACCTGAAGCTTTCATTAGCATTCTCATTTGCAGTGATATCCTTACCCCAGTGTTTCAGTGGCACGTTGTGACACTGCTGTTACCACTGGGAAGAGTTTCAGGTGCAGGACAGGACAGCACTGGCATTCTGACCTATTTCTCACAATACTCTGCCATTAACTGGAATAATTTCATCTTTCCCTAAAAAGCTCTGTGCACAGGGTTGTAGACTGCATTTCAGTTGCAAGCTAGGGCTGCCAGCTCTCACTGTCATACTGTATTCACATTAGCTTGTTGGGTGTTTTTAGAACATCCCCTCCCAGTTATTCTCTGATTGTGTTGGCACCTCAGCTTTTGCTAAAACATAAAAGATAAAAGGCAAAGGGAGTAAAATAAATCAACCAATAGAGAGAAAGAAACACTACATCCCATACAACCTGGGGTAGCTGCTGGAAGTCGTGAAACAGGCTTCCTCCAGCATCCAGGGACTAAGGGATCAGAGTGGCTTTAGTTTTTAGCACAAAGAGTCACAACAGACTCAGCGGTTGCTTGTGGAGCAGGAAACTAAAGCCATCCCTCAGCAGTGCTTAATGCACCTGTCTGGCTGCACAGGAGCATTTATTTGTTGGGTTTTGATACCTGTGACTGCCCAGTGCAGTTGCTTTTGCCCAAGCAGAAGCATAAAGCATATAGATTAGAGGTACACAGATCTAAGTGATCAGATTTTTCTGGGCAACCTCAGACAGGTGTGACTTATGCAATCTGAGCATCTTCTGATAAACTGATATTTACATATAGCCAAAGGATCTGGAATTTTACAGATTTCACAATATATATATTTTCCCGGAGGAAAATAGGCTTGTGTAAGTTAGCAGATTCTACCATTTGTATCTGGTATATTAAATGGAGCTTAAATATTTAAAAATTCTGTGTTTTCTCTCTCCTGCTTGAAGCTTACTTTTAATTTTCACTGTTTTATTCAAAAGGAAGGCATAGAAATAGCAACCATGAGCTTGAAATCAGAGCTGTAACAGATTATAGACAAAATTTTGCAGAGTATTTCCAGTTACAGCTGGTTTTCAAATAACCCTTTTTGTTGTCATGTAGTTTTTTTCCCTAACTTCCAGTCCCAGTGAATTGTTGTCAGTTTTAGCACTCCAGCTGTATTAACAAGAAAGGGAAAGAAAATAGCATTTTCCAACCCAGGTAAGAGGAAGTTGCCAGTGGGGAGGTCAAAGTGAGTGCAGAAGTTCTTTTGCTTGTGTTTTGTGGGAGTATATCAAGGAGCAGAGCAGTGGCCAAGGTGGAAACTCATGTTTGAAACTTGTTTCCACACTGGATAGCACTGAGTCACTTCATTGCCCTCAGGCTTTGAGATGGAGAGAAGTATAACTGCAATTACAAGAAAAGAAAAGGTTGATCATCATGCCAGGGCTTGTTCTCTTTTCAGGGCAGGTGCAGGGAGCTCTGAATAATGACAATAACACCTACATTAATGACCTCATCGAGCTCTGCCACGTATAGGCATGTGCATATTTTCCCCCAGCAGTGCTGACTGTCAGTGAATAGAGGCTTCTTCCACAATCTGAGTGTCAGGTGGAGGGAAGGACAGAGAGAGCAGCAGTTGCTTTCTGGAACAAACACAGAATGAACAAGTAGCAAAATACTAACGTACTGTTGAAAGCTGAAATTAGATATACGTGATTCAGTGCAGCCTACAGGGTCTGATATCTTGGCAACTGCTGCAAGATATCCCCAATCTGCAGACAAAATAGCCTTTGTGAAGAAGCAGAAGATTGTAGTGTGAAAGTTAATGCATCAAAAGGCCAGAAAGAGAATAATTCACTTTCACCTTGCTCCAGAGGACAAGCAGCAGTAAAAGCTGTGCACTATTGGCAAGCTTTTTTTGTTGCTGTTTTTAACTCAACCCTCAGTTCAGAGCTCCTGCCACCTTGGCAGTGTTCCCGCTGGAGCCACTGACATCTCCCACCTAATCAAGTGCTGGATTATCTTGTCCTGATAAATTGAACCCGGTGCCTCATGAAAAGTCTTTTCTGAAGTACTTTGGGTACCCTGTAATAAGATGGCAGATACCTGAATCAAGTCCCAGAGCTGACAGAGCACTGTTTTTCTAATGGCTTTTGGTTACAAGTGTAAATGTTTTAAGGCAGGGCAGTGTTGAGCTGGTTAAGCATGATAAATTTCCCACCTGGGCGAAAGGAAACTTGAAAGTGTACTGAATACTGGCTCATGCTGAATACACACAGGCTGCACTGCTAACAAAATACACTTGCCCTAAAAATTAGTACTTTTTTGGGCATAGCTCTGAGGAACATGCTTGTTTCAAAAAGATATCCTCTTTGGCTGCTGAATCTTTCTAAGAAGAGTTGGAGTTACTGAGCTATTAGAGACTTATGTACCATTCTTAGTCTTTTGTGACTCAATCTCTGGTCCAAGTTGTTCAGGGTAAATAGCCTTGTTTCTTTCTTTAACGTATATTAAGAAAAATGTCTACAGTACAGACACAAGGGTGCTGTCTATGTTGTGTTTGTACTTCAACAGGTAAAACAGCCAGGATTAATCTCATTAAGATAAAGTTATTACTTGCAGGCATTTGTTTTTTCTTTCTTGTCTTTCCTCCTGGAAAAGCAGTCCTCAGTCAAGAAACATCTTGTGTGTCACACTCACCTCTGTGGTGCCCCTTGTAACACTGCTTTGCTCTTTTCCAGGGGAATCCCTACATGTGCAATAATGAATGTGATGCAAGTACCCAAGAACTGGCTCATCCTCCAGAACTGATGTTCGATCTGGAAGGAAGACATCCCTCCACGTTTTGGCAGTCCACAACTTGGAAGGACTATCCAAAGCCTCTTCATGTTAATATTACCCTCTCCTGGAACAAAACCATTGAGCTTACAGATAACATAGTCATCACCTTTGAATCTGGCCGTCCAGACCAAATGATCCTGGAGAAGTCACTCGACTATGGACGAACGTGGCAGCCCTACCAGTACTATGCCACAGACTGCTTAGATGCTTTTCACATGGATCCAAAATCAGTGAGGGATTTATCACAGCACACAGTCCTAGAAATCATTTGCACAGAGGAATACTCTACTGGGTACATGACAAATAGCAAAATAATCCACTTTGAAATCAAAGATAGATTTGCTTTTTTTGCTGGACCTCGGCTTCATAACATGGCTTCTCTTTATGGCCAGCTTGATACCACCAAGAAATTAAGAGATTTCTTTACCATCACAGATCTGAGGATAAGACTGCTTAGGCCAGCAACTGGTGAAATATATGTTGATGAGCAACACCTGGCACGCTACTTTTATGCAATTTCAGACATAAGGGTATACGGAAGGTAAGAGAATATATAACTTTAGAAAGAGGCGTATGTGTTTGATTTGAGAAGGTATTCAAAACTATTTATTTCCCCAAAGAAGATGATATTTTCTGCCAGTGTTCATTGGAAATCTGGCTCAACTGAAGGCCACTGCTGTCATACCAGAAGTTTCTTACTCAGTGGCACAAGTTCTGGGTGTTTGCTGGCAATCACCTTGGATCTGGAGCCCTGGGTCTCACAGGCAGGACAGTTCAGGTCTTGGCTCAGGAAGTCACCCTAGCAGTCGAACACTTTCTTCTCTTATGTAGTTGGAGTCTGATCCAATGGCAGTTAACTAAAAACAGAGATTCTGTTTTATCATTTGACCTTTCCAGGTCTCTAATGTGAGCTGTGATTGATACAGCAACCCTTGCCCAAACCCCTCCCACTAGGTCCCCTTCCTTGGCTGTGAACAAGGAAAGCAGCAGAGATTAGCGCCCATTCCTTCTACTTTAATTAGCTCTGAAATGCAGAGAAGCTGAATTAAAATGGAAAAAACCCAACAGTGTTTTAGATAGACTGATTTGAATATAACAAAGATGATTATTCAGCTGGGTTCAAGACAAATGGTTACCTCTAGGGCAAGTGGTGGCTAGTATCAAGTGCTGTAGTCCCAAAAATAATAACTGCAGTGACATTCCTATCAGAAATTTTGTTCCCAGCTCAAACTAGCAATTGACTGATGCCCTCAAGCAGGAGAATGATCCCTTTGTATGGGTGTCAGATGCCAAGTTGTTCAGAGGAAATAAGTGGGATCACCTCTATTAGCAATTCACTTGCCAGTCTGATATACCTTTTGTTCCTTCTCTGTTTCTCCTATAAGGGGTTTAAGACTTCCTTTTTAAAAAACTTTTTTCTTCAAGAGAATCTAAGTATCAAAACAAACAGAAAAGCTAATCTATCTTGGAAGGTCAGGGACTTTCTTTGCAGACTCAGAACTGAGTGAAAAAAATAGTGATTATATAAAACAGTGCTGACTGTTTTTCTATTACTCCTGTAGTGAAAATCAAAATCATCAAAATACATTTCTTAGGACTGGAGATTTAACATGCAGTTACAGTCTTCTGTGTCCACATCAACTATATATCCGCACGTACAAAATTACTAGTCTAACATTTGGAAACCTAAAATAAATGTTGCTGTTTTAAGAATTCTTCTTGCAATGCTCATTAGTTACATTGTAAATTATTTTTCAGAAGTCTCTTGGGAGGGCTAAGTGGATCATGAACAGCTTAAGATACTGTTTGAAATAGTTTCGTAAAATTAGCCTCAATACAGAAAAATAGCACCTATTTAATGTGTATATTTTCTCCTCTGGGCTCCCTCCACATAGGTTAGCTCTACATCATCAGAGGCATCATATCAAAGCTCAGGATTTGTAGGTCCTTAGGCTTTAAGGAAAGCCTGTTCCCTGTCTGAAAACCCATTTGGAGCTTAGTCTGACTTCAATTAGATTATCATTACTTTATCAAAGAAAGCATCTGAAGGATTAAAAAAGAGTGCATTGCATGCAAATTAGAAACAGAAACCTGAGCACATCTGGGGCTCACCAATCTGTGAAAAATTATCTGTAGAAATGAAGCATGACTGTACAGAGAACTTATCTGATGCTGATGCTTGTTGTCTAAATGCTGCAGTAATTGGACATGTACTTTAAAAGAAGTATCTGATGTGTAATAGTACCTCAGAAGATTAGATTCATGTGAATTCTTATCACTTTTCTGCTAATGAGAAGAACAGCTCTTTTGGGATTTGGTGCCATTTCCTTCAATAACTAGTGAGCCTTCCTTGTTAAAGGCTTTGTGGCTTGCTTGCTGCTGAGCAGCTGTGGGGCTACAGTACACAGCCCCTGGTTGTTCAGTTGCACCCGTTGTAACTTGCAATGAGCCCACTGTTACCTAGTTTTAGGTATTTTTTGTCTCTTCAAGAAACTTTATGGCCTTTCCCCACCAGAGTCTCCCAATCAACAATCCCAGCATGTGCCCTGGCATGGCCTGAGCATGGGAACCAGAGGAGGGAAGCAAAGGTTACCAGGGTAGTTGTGCTGCAGTTTCCAGTTCAGCTGAGTTTTCCAGCTCTTGCTCCTTAATTGAGAATGTATACTGGAAATTGTTACAAAATTGTTTTGTTTTGCTACCAAGATTCATATTCTGGGTTTTGAGACCCAGCTATTTATATAAATTTGGTAAAACTAGACTAGATTATTCCATGAAGACAGGAGGTTACCAAGGAGCTTGACATGTAGTGGATGAAAGATGCTGGCAGCCACTTTAAAGCTATTCCCTTTTCTGAAAAACATAACCTGTAGGTCAAATACAGTTAAAATCACCAAAGCTCATAATAGCATATTTCTAAAGGCAGCATAAAATGTAATTTGTTTCACACTGTGTTTTAAGCATCAATGACAGTGAAAAGCATCTATCTTAAAGCCACTATGTTAAATATACAGGACTATGTGGTGGTTAATACTTCACAATGAATTATAGGCAGGAGATTTGCCCACTTAATATAGGTTTGTTTTGTCATTGCTTTGCATTTTGGTGTGAAATAAGCCTGATGTATGTTGCATTAGAGATGAAAACCTGTGTACTCTCAATGAATGCCTTTTCTCCTCTATTACCACCTGTTTATTCTTCTTCAATTTACCACTTCCATTGTGTATTTATTAAGGTGATGAAAAAAATGAAACGTGGCTGTTAGCAATTTCAGCAACCCCATTGTGGTCCCATTATTCAAGAAACCTAATAATCCACATGAACTAATTCTGACTTACTGATGGTCTGCTTCACTAAATCAGGGTGATTTTTTCTAGTGAATAATGGACGATGCAGTGTGCCAGTACCTTAATTAAAGAGAGCCTCTCTTATTCTTGATCTTATTTTAATTTACAGGGTAATACTACAATAATATCACTAATGGAAGGTACATTAAAGGGCATAAAGTAGCATTAACTGTATTAAATTATGGCACTTGTGTTAATTAACTGCTGAAGCAAGATGGTCCTAACAGCTAGAAAGGTCAACTAATGCATAAATAAAGTCTTCTGAGATGGGAAGCTAAGAAAGAGCAGACATTTTCCCCTCATCTGGCCTTGCTGCAGAGGATCAGAGGGTGCCCTGTGCCGCAGCCTCAGGAAGGTTTCTTTCACTGTGCTGCCTGCAGAGGTGGCCTGACCCGTCTGCAGGCTCTACCTGTGTTCAATTCCATGGGAAGGACAGTCCTGGCAGTAAGCAGTGAGGTACAGCTCCCAGTTTTAAACCTATTTTTGTTGAAGTTCACTAAAATGCTGATAATAATTCCTTTGAAGTCAAGCTCAAGGTTCCTAGCAGATTTTGGATCAGACTGCTGAAGGTTTAACCATGTTAATTTTAAAGTAGTTTTGCTCTAACTTCTATATTGTCAGTGACATGTACATTTATACACTGTAAATTAACTGTAATTCAGGATGCTTGTAAAATCTGTGGTCCCAGTGGGTAACAGAATGACTGGCTGGGTAAAACAAAGGCTCTTATTGCTTTTGAATGATTAGGTTTTGATCTAAGAGCCACCAGTTTCTTTGTGACACCAGAATATCCAGTCTCTGCACAATACTATTAAGCCCTCTGGAATTTATTTTTATACTCTTCTCGCCTTGAAGCTTCTGTATTTAAGCCCCAGGGTTTTCTGACCGCGTCTCAGCTGCGGTTGCAGCCCCAGCTGCAATAGAAACCTCTAACTCACAATACACAAATGAAAAGTAACCTCAGTTTTAGCACTTCCTTGCTCTCACTTTATCTATTCGAAATTCAAATCCATCTCAGCATCTGAATAAATTAATCTGAAGGAAAATATATTTGCTACTGAGGGGGTTGGGGCTTTTTTGTCTCCCTGCTCAGCCCGCTGCTCCTGCCGGCTGTGAGGCTGAGCTGCTCCTGAGGCTGTGGTGGATTGGAGTGGGTGAGGGCCTTGCCCTGAGTGGGAGCTCACCCTGCAGCTTCAGGCACACGGTTCCACCAGGCAGGCTGGGCTCTGCTGACTGCCATCCTCTGCCTTATTCTGCAGGTGCAGTCTGTGGATGGATGAATTCGAGTAAATGTCTATGTTACTCTGTCATACACTTGGCAACACTATATGATAATGTCCCTCTGTAATTTACCCCAAAAGCAGAGCTTTGCCTGAGGGAAGTTATAATCTATAGAAATGCTGTAGTCTTATTTATAATAGAAAATGTTTTAATTGATGTTCAGCTCAGAAGCAGACCATCAATATTAAGATATGTAGGCTTCAAGCTTTTAAGGAGACAAAAAACTGGATACCATTCTTGACTCTGGTAGTTATTTACCATACTTGAATACTCTTTTGTTTTACAGGAACACTTGCATAAGCAGCTTTTCTCCTTCGAGATTTTCACTAGTATTTGGAGGGAATCTAGCAGTTTCTCTCATTAAATTATAAACTCATTAGAGAACAGGAAAGAAAAAGAAGCATGCATTTAAGAGCATGTCAATTGATCTGTAAGTCTCAAGTGCAATTTTTGAATTTTTAATATATCTACTGTAGTATGTCACTAAGGAGAATGGTCCTTCATTTTCTGTAAGCAAATCTAGGATCATCAGGAGCTGAAATAAATGGTCATGGTGTTTATTCACACATGAACAGTCTCCAGGGGTTTACTCAGTACGGGTGTCCTGGGTGGGTTTTACTGGTGCCTGTGTTTGGATAATACTGATTTCTACCCTGCATCCTGATGGCACAAGTCCTGTCCATCAGCTTGGTGTGGTCTCAGTCACAGTGGCTGGAAGGGGAGCAGAGCAGTGGAGTCTGAATGCTGTCTAGGACCCTCATTCTGCTATATGCTTTTGAAATTAATCAGTGGGTTTAAATCCCCAGGTTTCACTTATCACTTAGCTCATTAGCATCTGGTCATCTTTTCTTTTTTGCAAGACATCGAGTATTTCCCTACTGATGTCCCCCAGCTGTCTTTCAAGGAAGCTCAGTATCATGCAGGATCAGGGTTATTGAGGAGAGGCACCAAACCTTTTGTAGTATAATTCATTTTGCCATTGAATATTAAAGGAGTAGAGATAAAAATCCTGATGAAAGAAATGAGGATTTTTCTTTCTGTATTGCTTTGTATGCTGAGAAGCAATCCAAAGAGCCTTCTGAATAAATTCAGTGATTCCAATAGCTTGCAGAAACTTTCTTTCCTTTAAGCTTTTCATTTGAAAAGAGTGCAATTTAATGCAAACACTGAAATAAGCTTAAGGATCTCCTGTATCACATATACAAATGATTCCTGGCACAGGGATGTCCTTCTGGCTGAAGTTAAAGCTGGAGTGGTACAACATATTATCACATTAAAAGTTTAAAAATTTCCAAATATATCACAAGTAATAGGAGCTACCATTTTTTAGGCGTGGGTTTGGGGTTTTTTTAAGTTTGCATTCTGATCCTTTCCATGGGTACCAGTGCTGTGATATTGCCTGCCATTAGTTTTGTTCATGTCAGTACTTGACTGCATCTGCTTAGGACCTGATTCTTCCTCGACACTTCTCAGTGTGTGAAGTGCCTCAGAAAGGAGTAGCTGAACACAAAATATCCACGTACTTTCTCTTGACATAGGTGATCCTTCTCTCTCTTTTGTTTTGTTTTGGGTTTTTTTTGTAGCTATAATAAATAACCCATCGTTCAGCTGTGATCTAGGGAAATGTTTGAAATTAAGAGAGTTACCCCACTGCCTTTCCTCCTGTTTCCCTTTAGAATGATGCCATAATATGCTCTGTATCACTCCCTGTATGTTAGAAGTTAAGTATTGAAACAAGAGACCAGTCTTGATACTCATTTCAGATGCCATCCTGTAAGTCAGGAGTAATGTGAGTGAAGTTACTCTTATTAACCCACTGAGTTTCCAATGCATGTAGGAGGAATGAGGGAAAACAGGTGATGAAAAGGAAGGGAGGACAGAAGGAGCAAAAGGGGGGAAAATGAGGGAGGGAGGACAGAAGTCAGAAGGCTATCCCAGCTTCTGTTTAAAAAAATGAGAAAAAAACTCACACATCTCAGGCTGCTCATATCCATATGATAGAGCTGATGTAAAGCAGCCAGTTCTGTCAAGTCCAGTGATACAGTCACACCTATTCAGAAATAGAAAGTGAATTAGTAAAGGTCAAGGTCTAATGGTATCATTATGTGGAGTCTGCAAGACCCTTCCTGCCATTCCCTCTGGATCCCCCTTAGGGATTTTTGTGCCTCAGCAGTAGTGACCCATGCTCAAAGGGAATCATCACAGTCCCTATTTGATCACAGCAAGCTCTGGTGAAAAATCCTCAGTAAAACACAGGTGAAGCATATTGTTAACTGGGCTGAGCTACAGGGGAAATTTTCAACACTTTCCTACAGATTATCATCTAGTTCATGGAAAAGTAAGGAAAGAGGTCCAGAAACAAATGGCAATGCTGCAATTTTAGCAGGCAGCAATAGTGTCAGGGAAAAGGAGCCGAAGAGTTACACTGCAGGTCGAATTCCCAAGAGAAAGTCTGGCTGCTGACGCATTCAGGAAAGCAGAATGCTGGCTGCAGCCCTTTGCAGGAGAACAGGCTGTGTCCCTGGAAATTTGTGGGATATGGTAGAAATGAAAGGATGCTGAGTAGCAAGAGGTGTCTTAATGACATTAGGAGGGAGCAGGAACTGCTGAACCTCTTGACATACTGCAACTCCCAAATGAGACCACCTGTAATTTTTGCAGCATACCAAGTCCTTGGGGCCTTAGAGTCAGTCTGTCACCAGTACCTGGTTCCTCACATAACAGTTCATCCAGACTTTTATGCTGGAAATGCTGCTATACTCTGGAGTAACCCAGCTGTACTTCACTGTGAATTATTTTTACATATCTGCGGTGGTGGCCACCATTTTGAAATAAGCCAAAAAGTGAACAAAAACCATTTCAGGATAAGGCATATAATCCATAGCTTCATACTGTAGGTTACATCTGATCAGGCCTTGGGACATACCATGGATAGCGCCATATATGGCATATAGACCTGCCCATGTTCTAGTTGTGGAGGGCAGGTTTCTAAAGTTATGTTCTTCCTCTGAACCCTTGAGTCTATCTTCTGACTTTGATGTTCATGTCAATGTCAGTCGTTGTCAGCTTGTTCCTTGCAAACTCCTTTGAAGACCTTGTGATTCTTTTCATTCTCTCTCTTAAATCCATTTCTGTGTTTATGGTAGCTCTGAGCATACTTCCTCTCTGCTAAGCAGCATTCCCACTTCCACCCTCTCCAGATGTGTGTTATCCTGTAATACGGGCCAGTTGTCTGATACATTAGGATTTATAAAATACTTTGAAATACACTTAAGAAGGATTGGTAGAGAAGAATAATGGATTGTTATAATCTACCCTCTGTCACCATCATTCATAAAATGGCATGTAAAGGAGTGCTGGTGGAAATATTAATGATACCAATACTGTCTCAATGGTAAAGTGACATGAAGGTTCACATTTAACTGCCACCAATATTTCTATTACACCACACATTAAAACTAATAACAACCAAGAAGATTAAATTTTATCACAATAAGGATCTATACATTGAGATATACATCTTCACGCTCAACTAATTAGTTACCATCGACTGTTTTTACTTTGCTCGGTGACATGTGGTATATAAATCATTACAATATGTTAAATGCAAATGGTTGGTAATAGGGTAACCATCTGCTCACTGTTGGAAAGTTAGCAGAGGAATATAGTAAGCTGTACTTCTAGTAACGATGCTAAACTCACATCCCTGAAATACCAAATATCTAAAAACAGCTGCCTCCACTAATGCCAACACTGCTAATACATCTCTTACCCTTTTCATTTTCAGAAGTAAACCACATATTGTAAGAGGTAATTTTGTTCTTCAGCTTGAACTTGATTTCAAGGCTAGAGTCTGTAACAGCAATGTGAACCATCGTATTGGAGAGCCTGATGTTTTCCTTATATTGTGCTGAGTGCTTTTGAACAGCCAATAAAATAAATAATCAGGCTGCACACTTTTCTCAGGACACCTTTTCATCCACAAATATAATTAAACCCCCTTCCTCTGCTAACCCCAACTGCCAGGCCCTTTTTGAGGGATGACATTATTTTGTAGGTGATAGATATGTGGCACATTGCTGTCTGGTAAGTTATTATGCTGGAGACCATCAAAGGGTGCCTGCCATCTAATAGCCTCCCATGCCCCGTGAGCATTAAAGATCACCACTGCAAAGAGGGATCAATTATTTTGCCACAGACATGTATTATCAGGGGCTGTCACATACCTTCATAATGAGGTTTCCTGGATACCCATGCCACAGAGTAATGCGTTGGAAAATTAGCAGTGGGGCAAGAGTGAAGGACTGCCTGCCAAAGTTGAGCTGTGCCTTCAAGCCAGAGCAGCTCCTTCACTCCTTACACATTCAGTCATCTGCTGGTCAGGGTCACTATCACAGTGCTGACGTGCTGGCTCCCCCATCAGTAATAGATTGCACTATCACCTATCAGAGAGATTAATATGTTCCTGTATTGAATTCCTGAGATGTGGCTCTCAGCATTAAAGAAGCTGAGGAATTAATTTGGCTTCCACTGTCTGAATGGAAAAGAAGTTTGTGCTTTTATCAAAGTCAGACGTTCGTGCTGCCGTGGCTTGCTCAGACCACGGTGGGAGCGAGGATGGAGTTTGTTCAGGAGGTTACATCTGGCATGGCTGTGTCTGATTTAAGACTGTGCTTCCAGGGAAGCACCTGCAGGGGAAGAGGCTGCAGGAGAGCTCATTAGCCTGGCAGTTTCCCTGTCCCAGAATGAATTACAGGATAAGATGTGTGGTCTATAGGGTCCCAAAAAGCTGCGGCATTGTGTAGGTGTGCTGTCCTGCAAAGCTTTTCAAGTTTAAAATGTTACAAGGAGACTTTTTGTGCTAACACATTTTCCTTTGTTACCTTTCAAGAAAAGAAGCACCAGCTGAAGGCTGCACATGTTTGGTGACTCCATTTTGATTCACAGGGAACACTTGCCAGTTTCAAAATG
The DNA here is from genome assembly GCF_028018845.1 of Melospiza georgiana. Lineage (NCBI taxonomy): Eukaryota > Metazoa > Chordata > Aves > Passeriformes > Passerellidae > Melospiza > Melospiza georgiana. Next base: position 11,507,313 of record NC_080438.1, on the reverse strand, counting down.
GGGTGTCTGCTCTTTAAAGTAATTGGGAGCATTTATAGACAGGGATGCTTTGATGAGGAGCACTTCATAATACCTCAAAGGCATGGTGCCAGAGCAGGGAATTTGATAAGCTGAGGTCCTGAATTGGATTCCAGCAATGGTCACAAGTTTTAAGAAGCTCTCATTTGAAATTGCAAGCAGAGGAAAAACAGGATTCTTTCTCTTTAATTACATTAGTTTTATTGAACTGAAGCATTGCTTCAGTTCCCAGAATACTTTATATATATTTTAATGCAAGTTACCAGATACAGAATGGTTGCAGGACTGTTTATTGTTTCTGACTTTTATAGGTGGTAAAACAGATTTTACTTATTTTTCCCTTCAACTCTCTTGTGCATTAAGGATCTTTAAGTGTTGGGATGGTGTTTACTGAAATTGTCATAACCATAGTAATTTAACTTCTTAGATTTGGTAATGGTTCTGTAGTGCTTTGGTTTAGGCCTTTTCAGAAAAGCTAATCCAAGCACATGAACATGCACTGGAGTCCAGGAAACTCTGGTAGCCATTTGTGCAGGAGAGGAAACATGAAATTCATTCCCTCAGTAGCTGATCCTTTTCTTTGGCCTTAGATTTCTCTCATATTTATTGAACTGTGGGCTGTTTCTTCTCTTAGAGCTAGAGCTGTTGATTCTGCCAGGTAAGCACAACCATGAATTGACTTGGAAAAGTTGTTTTGTTATTTAAAACAGATTATAATTTCTGGCCTGCATTTAGAGCACAGCAGGTCCCACAACCTGCTGTTCCCTTGGGGGAGTGGAGCCAGCAGGAACAGGGAGCAGCAATGGCATTTGGGCCTGGGGACAGAGCTGCAGTATGACAAGGCATCTGCTTTGCCAGTGACCCACTTGGGGAATCCTCCTTCCCCCGTCCCACACCTCACATACCTCCAGCTGCTCATTTCTCACTGTCTCTGAGTCTCTTTTCCATGATGTGATCATCACTCCTTCAGTTGTAGCTCATGGGGAGTCGCTGCCCGAGTGCCTCAGAGACAGAATGGAAACGTTCATGAGGAACAGCTCCCTTTGCAATAAAAAAGTCAAGCTATTCTATTTCATCAATGCAGAACATTGCTTATCATTTAACAAGCTTCATTAAGGATCCTGTGTTTATGGAACCATGCCTTCCTTCCTTTGAATGCCCCTGAAATAATTCTTCCAGCAGGACAGCAAAACAGCAAGGAGCCAGTTACATTTTTAATCACTTGTGTCCCCTAGGAATCGCAGTCTGCCAGCAAGGGCAGCTCCTTCCCCTCTGCAACACAGGAGGAGAATTAAAAGATGGGAAGCTGTGGTTTGAGAATGGTGGGTTACAGTTAGTAATGAGCAAAAGATCAAATCAGCTGCACTAATATTCTGCTACTGAAAATGTTCAACCTAATCCAGAAGCTGGATGGGAGGGGCGTTGGGGCAGGTATGACTAAGGGGCTTCATCCTCTTTTTCCTGAGTGGTGAAGGGGGAGTGGAGAAAGTGTTGAATGAAATGAAAATTAAAATGAAAAATAATATTTCATTTCCCCTCTAGTATACATGTCTTGAAAGTTTTGATAATGTAGAACCCTTACACACCCAAAGCAGTTTGTATCATTGTACCTTCACATCAGGTAGGTCAGTTAGACACTGCAGGAGTAACCCTCAGTGTGGCGATTCTTTCCAACAGTAATCCTTCCAGGTGGATGACAGCAACAGCCTCCATTCTGCCACGTACAAATATCTCATGCTTCAGACTTGATGCCCTAAAATACATATTGGAGCTTTAGGGTTTTAAAGATACTGAATCACTGTATTGAGAGAGCAGATCCTGCAATACCTCATCTTTCCAATGGCTGCTTTTGGAGACTAATGCTGACTTTGTGGTCTATATGTTGGTTTGTTTGTTTGTCTGTTAGTGCTTCATAAAATATAGATGCTTTAAATAGGAGAGATGCGAGACAGTGATACCACGGGCATGACAAAGGGCTCCGAGTCCAAAGGATTACCTTTAATGTTCCCTGCTCTGCTGCCTGCACAGTCATACCCGTGCTTTGACTAACAAATGCACAAGTGTGTGGCTGACATTCAGCCTGCTCGTGAATTGTGGAGAGGAGATACATATGCTCTAAAGGCTTCATCCAAAGAACATCACTTGATGCATCACTCACAGATTTTTAGAGACATTTGGCATTTAAAATTAAATTATGTAACAGTGGTTGAGTGCTGACTCTTGGAAAAAATTGGAGATTTTGGAAATTTTGACTGTGTTTTATTATACCAGGGCTTTTGAAAAATCTCTTGCACATATTAGACCACAAAAAAAAAGAGCTTACTGTCACTGAAAAAGATTCAGCAATTTAAAATGGGCTGAGTGGAGAGAGTATCTCTCTCCCAAACAGGAGAGATATCTTTTATACAGTTGTGCAAATATTGCTGCAATGCAAACACAGTTAATACACCGTAAAGTCCACTCTCGATGTCCTGCATGCAGCAGCTTCCCCCTAACACATAAAATGTGTACTTTTTATATCATCATAAACTTAGCACATTTAAAAAAGAAAAACCACAGAAACAGCTGCTATAACTACATTAGTCAAGCACGAAAAGAGAAATAATTGCCCAGAGGTGTAGGGGAGAGCAGGGCACTTGTCCTGCCCTGCAGCCACGGGAGCAGGGGCTGGTAAGACTGAGAGGGGGCAGCTGTTTTGTCAGAGGTGTTCTCAGAGTTCCCGTTCTGCAATGCTTGCGTTTCAAGAGAAACCTGTTACAGACTAAGACTTTTTTTCTTATTTTATAGAGTTCTTTATCTTCACAAGTAGGTCAGCATCTGAAAACCCAAAGAATATTATGAAGGGGTAAAACTGAGACAAAATACAGGAGTGATTTGCATAAGGGAGAAAAAAAAGAACAGTAATAGAAATATTGGATTCTCAAAAAAAAAAAAAAAAAAAAACAAACAAACAAGCTACATTCAACTTCTGTTAGAAGAACAGATGCCAGAAGCTTGTCCCCTTTGTGATATGATTATATGGCCACTAAGTCATTTGGCTCAGTCAATCTGCTATTTATCATGATAAATCTGTGTATACCAGAAAATCTACAAGTGCTGCCCTTTTTCTCTCCTGATGTTTTTTGCCCAGTTTGCAAGCAGAGAACTGCTTTAACAAGATTTGGGGACGCTTCTGAGTCCTGCATGCTGCTTCCCCCTCCTGGCTTGCGTAGGTCAACAGGAGAAAATGCTGAGCAGGCATGAGAATAGATGGGGAACGACAATGAACAGCAGTGGTGGGAAAGGAGGGCATGACTGCTGTGGGCACCATCCTAAATTCCAGTGAGCTGCCTCCCTCCTTCCCCTCTGCAGCCCTCATTGTCTGAGAGAGAGAACACAGCTATAAACATATCAGACAAACAATAACTCCTTCATCCCCAGAAGTGTTACTTAGAAAAATATTTTCTAATGAAGTGGTCATTATGTTTTTCTTCTTGATTTTTTCATTTGCATAATTCAGGGAGTTTGTGATAATTATGCCCAAATTCATTAACAATAACGTTATGTGTCATACAAGCATTTTTGTAAGGGTTCTCTCAGGGCACTGTGGCTCTTCCTACTCATCAGGACAAATACCTCTTCTTATTTTCAGTGGATGGCAACTCTCTGTCCGTGTGCAAACAAGACTCAAACAGCACACTTATGCCCTGAAGAATGCTTTAGTGCAAGGAAGCTCTGCTTCACCATCTGAGTGTCTGTGCCCCAAAACTGATCCTGTTCTATCTTGCTAGATCTATTCCTGGTAATAACCTGCTACTTGAGAAATGGGTACTGCTAGACCTCCCTGTATTAAGGACTTCGGGTTTTTTTTCAAATCGAAGCTCTTTCTTTACCTGCATCTATTAGTTCTCTATTATTTTTCATAGAGCTATTTATTCTATATATGCATATATTTTACTTCCAGATTAGCTCAGTCTTTGAGAAACAGCTTGTATATTTTCCAGTGGAGTTTAAGGCTGAGGAAGACTGCTTGACATTCCAGGGAAAACTGAAAAGTTTGTATAGGATTTTAAAAGCTGTGTTATGCAAGATGGAATTGCTAAGGTTTGTTCTTCAGTATAAACATGTACTGATTGTTTCTGTCAGCAGTATTTCACTGTTGCTTTCCCCTATGACAGCCTTACATTATTCATAAGTTAAAATCTATTCTTTAAATTTTCAGTTATAAGAGTTTCCTGGCGGGGGTCACAGAATATGAAGGGAAGTATTGATTTGAAACATTTAAAATATAAATGAAGTTGTTTAGTTCTTCTGGTACATGGAATACTATAGTCACTGGATCAAATTGGACCCCCCAGCATGTCTGTTTTCACAGACAACAAAAACACATTCCCAGCCTCTCAGTGGACACTGCAGTGTCTGTGTGAACATTCTTTGATTTACCCAGTATTTGTTAAAAACAAACATGAATAATAAATGTTCCAGAGCACTTGAAGGCCAAAAGCAATCCCTATTTTATTCTCATCTGACATGAGGTCAGAATTTTAAGACTTTAAAATACAAGGCTTTAAAACTACCAGCCCTTTGTCACTTCAGCTTCCCAAAGCAGTGTCAGCAACCCCTTTTCACAGTGACATACACTAAGTTTCTTGTCCCATGTCACATAAGTTTGTGGCTTGGACAACTACTAAACCCAAGGGCAGAGCTGTTTTGGCACTGGGGGGAAAACAGCATTGGTGGATGGGCAGGCCTGTATGCATGTCCACACGTGTCACCTGCTCATGTCCACGTGTCACCTGCTCACGTCCACACGTCACCTGCTTGTGTCCACATGTGTCACCTACTTGTGTCCACATGTCATCTGCTCATGTCCACATGTGTCACCTGCTCATGTCCACACATCACCCACTCGCTGCTCCAAGGCCAGTGTCAGAAGCCAGGTCCCCTCTGCCTTTCACCATCTGAGGTCTCAGAGCTCCTTTCCAGCTGCCTCTGGCCAGGACTGCCCAGCTCTGGCCACCCAGCTCTGAGAAATCCACGTCAGGCATTAGAAGTCACACCCAGAGACTTTTTGGGGATCACCTTGTGGGTCCCTGCCAACTCAGAGTGTTCTGTGATTCTGCACTTAAATTATTCCCCTTAAATTTTTCTTTGGTAAAAAGCAAGTGAAAATGGGACCATTTATCACCTATCTCAAGCATTCTAATACTAAAAAGTATTTTCCCATTTTTGTATAATTCTTCTGACTTTAATACAACATAGTAAAACATTTGCAGTTCTAGCCAGTTTATTGGCTTCAAGATAACAATAAATAGTGTCTATATTTAAAAAGTACTATCATATGGTATTTCTGAGAAAGAAAATAAGCTTTCTCTACACAAATCAATAATTGAAGTATATTAGATGAAAGAATTGTTTTCCCAAATTAAAAAGATGCACTTAGGACTTTATTTCCTAAAATGTTTAAAATTACTTCTAACATAAAGCATTGTGTTTGTTGTGTTGTTATAACCAGCAGGGCTAGAAATAGGGTGACCCAGTATCTCTTTTTCAGTATCTTAAGTTAGCTATAGGATGCTAAGTTGCTTTTGTCATACTTCAGCAGCTTGCTTTTCATTGAGTTTTCTTCAGCAAGAGAAAGGATTCATATTTTGGAAGTATAAATTATTCACAGAAGAAATTTCTGCCCAGGATGGCTGAAAGTATCTTTAGAATTTAACCCACATTAGTAAATACTTTTGACTAATTTTTCTAAAAACTCAAAAGTGGTACAATTTTTCCTTTGGAAATATTTTTTCTTTTAAAATTGTCCAAAATATTCTAAAACGCAGTTTAAAATCTGAAAATAGAACTATATATTTTATTTGACACAAATTATTTTTTCCCCTCAGCTTTTTTTTTTTTTTCAGTTCAGTCAGTGAGCTGAAAAAATCAATTACTTGCAATGGCACTAGTGGCCAATAATTCGTATCATAATCATTTCAGAAGGAATTATTCTGTGACAAGGAACTTGTATAGTATGGAATTTAGAAGTTAAAAAAATTGAGGCTAACATGATAAACACTGAGAAATGTTGTATTGTTTTTACACATTTCTCTTTCAAGTTATGACTCCAATCAAGATGAAAAACCAGAAGGAAAAAAAAAGGGCAAAAAGAGGAACTGTAAAAGCTCAATGTATTTTAAAGTGGATTGGGAGTGTCTGCTTTGATAATAAGCAGCTACCAATTCCCAGTTACTTTAGGTGGACCTGTGAGGCCTAAGCATTTTAAAAGTCAACCCTAATGAAACACAAGAAAACACCAAGAGAAAACTAGATTTGAAATCTTTACTCAGCTTCCCTTACTCTGAACAAGTCATTAAGCACTCTCAGCTTTGCTGGTTTAATCATGAATACCCTGGAATACAGTCCAGAAGAGAACAGAGCTGCCTTATAATTCTCCTTAAGTTGAAGTTCAGTGATGTGGTTTTTCAAAAAGAGATCAATTGATGTGCCCTCATGTAAGCACCTGGCACGCGTGCTGCACCCAGCCGTGGCTCCCAGGGCACCAAGGACTGATTCAGCAGCACCTGAGCAACAACCAGCAGAACAGCAGGACTTCGTTTACCTGGGTAAAAAAGTGCCTTTCAGAGTGGTTACAGCACTGAACATCCAGCAGTGGCTTCTGTGCAGATGAGGTCAAGGTAGAAATGAGCCTGAAAAGAGAAATGTTAAGGTGGTTTTCAGAATCAAGCATTAGTCTGCACAATTCAAAAATATTTTAGATATTTATCATTTTAAAATATCCACTAAGAGGACAGGCCACTAAATCTCATGCCAAAAGTTTTCATGTCTGGATTCTCAAAAGTGTGAAAAGACAATTGCCTGAATTACATTTCTATTTATGCCTTCACTTACCCCAGCAGTTTTTCTAAATGTCCAAACAGTGTCCAGACATTTCATGGTGATATTGAAAATAAAAGAGTGCTTTTATCAATATTTTTTTTACCTTTCCCCAACACACCTACTATAAAACAAAACAGATAAATAAAAGAAGGAAATCTGATTTTTTTCTGTTTAAAGTACATACTGGGCTTTTCAGGGACTCATATGTAACCATTGGTCATATGTAACCATTAACAGAACTTAACTGGAAAGAACTTAGCCTTTCTTTTTTGGTATGCTTTATTGCTGGTTGTGTGTATTGGTGGTTCACCTAAAGTAAAGGTGGCCAACACACGTAGCAAAAAAAGGGGATATGTTCAATAGACCTTTTATCTTTGGATAAAAGTCTCACTTTTTCCTGGCTCTTTTCTAAGAGAAGTAAGTGGGTCTCCTGATGACCTGCCTGAAGCTTTTCTGCTGGCTCCTTTCCCTTGCTCCAGCTCCATATGCACGTCCTGCATGGCTCCTGTCACTGGGGTTGAAGCAGCACCTCTGGCAGGGTTAGACAGCCTCCAGAAATGATTCTGCTTTGTGTTTGCTTTTTTCTCAATACAACTCATCTTGGAAACAAATTTTTCCCTGATCTTTGTGCTTAATTGGAAAGGAGGTGAAAATCTCCTCACTTACAGACACAAGCATAACCAGAGGGATTTAAAGCAGAGCTGGTCACAACAGATGCCTATCAGAGAATGAGCAGAGGAGAAGGTTCCTCACTGCATCCTGATACCAGCACTCACAGGGAAACCTTTCCTGTTACTGACTGCAGTAGGAGCAGGACCTGGCTAGTCAAGCTATTCATTTAAGCTATCAGAGGTCTCACTTTTTCAGGTGATCCCTGGTGCCAAAAGCCAGTGTGGAGAGGGTGGGCTATTCTGCACCCCTTCTGTGCCTATATGCAGGGATCCTGCCCTCCCAGCTCTGCAGCAGCCTGGGGTGCAGAGGTTCCACCAGCAAGGACAGCAGTGAACTCTGGACACCCCCTGCCCCTCCAGGAGCACTGCTCAGAGCAGCACAAGGTGTATTTTCTCTCCCTTGGAGGCAGCCCGTTCCAGCCCATACCCCACTCTTCCATGTGTATCATCCACAGCAGTGACTACTGGGGACACATTTGAACTCTTAAATGAGTCTTTGGGAGGTCTCTTAAACTGAAATGCTTTAAAACCTTTTAAGAATAGCAGCAGATGTATGGCTTCACAGAGCTGGTTTCCCTGGTGTTGAATTCTGTGTGCACCATGGATAACTTTACGCTGCTTTTCTCGGTTATAGTCCCCCAAAGGTTACCAAAATCAGTATGAAATTAACCTTGCTTGTTTCTTATGTAGCAGAAACACTGCTCTCTTGACAATAAATATTCCCTACTGTGACACAATAGGTACTATGCCCTGAGTCTTTTTCTAAGCTACTACAGATATTTCTGCTTCAGCCAGGTCTGTCCTGCATCAGTCATGGATACAAATTCCTAACAGCTCACTTCAGGTATTGCTGCATGCAAGAATAAAATTTCTCCCACTGCAGACAGCTAAATGACATTTTTGAATGGGATTTGTAAACCATGTCCACTTGGATGGCAATTTAATGGCCACAATTTTAGACCTCCCACACAACAAATTGTTCCTTTTCAGTGTTGTGCTGGGAAAAAGAATTTGGGACCAGCTGGCAGCTGATGCTGTGAAATACTACTTACAAATAAAGACAGGAAGCTTGGTGTAATCACTGGCATCTTAGAGCAGCTTTCTTGGGAGAGCTGCTGAGCAGATGTAAGACTGGTACTTATTAATTAAACTAAACCCAGAAAAATTGATTTCTCAATAAACTTCAAAGTGGTGATGCACATTAGCACAATGCTGGGAGTTTCAAATCCAGTGTTCAGATCTGTATCAGGAGAAAAGAGAAGGAAAAATGACTCCTAAGGATTTCTTAACTTCTCCTTTTAAAATCGTAAGCTATAAAACTTTGCAGTGATATATTGCTGCACCTTTCATGCAAGATTTGTGTACCACATTCTTAGATCTAGCAGGCTCTTTAACAACTGCTGCAATACAGTGGGTGAATTCTACCTGGTGGTATTGTGATTAAGATAGAAGGTGGTTTTCAGGTGTCTTTCCATGTCTGTTGACTTGCTGATAATGATAACTGCCAAACGATGGATGGCAAACTAAGAATGGGTAAGAAGGACATTGGACAGCACCAAAAAATTTTAAATACCAAAAGCTTTTCTTTTTTAATATCCTGATGGCAATAAGTAGTTGTCAAATCTCAGACAACGTGCACCCTAACCTCTTTGCACTATCAGACAGACAATGGCAGGGTACTGCCAAGCAGACTGTGTTATTCCAGCTGGTGGGTGGAGAGAGATGTATTCTTGTCTCAATACACCTTGCTACTCTGATATGTAACACTATGGGGAGCTGAAGATATTCAGGTTTTTACCATCTCCTAGTTTTTCTTTGTATTTAGAGCAAACCAATTAAAACAGAAGATACATCATGGCAACTCAGAACACCTGGGCTCTGTATTACCTCTGCAATACCTGCTTCCCCCTCTGCCCTCTCATCCCATCCCTGTGTCAAGACATTGATTGCTGTGTGAAGTACAGCAATTTAGTAAGTGAGGCCAAAAGGATTCTGGTGAGAAAGAAAAAAAATTCTCAAGTGAGAGGGAAAGAAAAAGCAAAACTACTTGTAACACTGATGTACTTGGAGTTTACATCAGCTACTTTTTCTCAGTTCTTCATTGGTAGTCTGGGATCCTACCAAAACAATCACTAGTGTTAAATGACCAGTTGGTAGCACTGGAAGGAACTGTCATTCTTGACCTTGATCTTCATCTTCACAAGAGGTTTTGCTTCTTTTCTGGTAGAGACATGACCATGTTTGGCAGCATCCTTCATGTAGGTAAGAAAAGCTTCCTATTTCTGAGGTTAAAGATTAGAGCAAAACAGGTGCATGGAAACAATGTGGAATACTGGGATCCTGCCTTGACAGCAGTCCTGTCCCTAAGCACATCACATCTGGGCTTCTTATCCTCCACTGATTCCCAGTTTCCATCCCATGATTATTCAAGGCCTTGGACCTGCCACTGAAAATTATAAAAAGATTATCCGTCGCTACCTAAAAATACAGCCACCAAGCTTAGGATAATATGAATGAAAGCTGGAAACAAATTAGGCTTCATTTCAGGCAGTGTGAACTAACATAAATTCATTGAATTTACAGGAGCCAGATGGATTTACTTCAGCTAAGAATCTGACAAAGTGTGTTCACGAGTGAAAGTACTTGCAGAACACGCTGCTGGCAAACTCTAGCAGATTTTATAATCACTTTCTTTATTGACACATTTCCATAAAAACTAATACCTCTGAAGAAAATGCAAAAATGAATATTTAGGAAGGGAATGGAAGTTAGTTTTCCACAGCAGCTAACAGCAGCTATATAGTCAGATATTTATTTCTGCTTTAACACTTAGAGAATGTGGAATCAAAGTTAGAAAAAGTATGTGTCCACTCCGCTTGGCTAAGTTTATAGAAGTGTTTAAGGATAGGTATTTTTTAATGTGGTAAACTGGAATAACTTGGACTCAATTAGCTATTCTGTTCTATTAGACATATGCAGCAGTGGATTACTTTTAGACTTCGGATCTAAGAAACTGAAGAAAGTCTGAATATTTTCTCAAGTCAGAATATCTGTTAGTCTGTGACACTCCTTTATGCAGTCACAAAATCAGAACAGTTATAAATGCTTAACTACTGAGGCATTTGCTCAGGTTACTGCCTCCTCCTTTCTGGGTTTGTGATGCGTGCAGTTTGTCTGGAAGGCTGTCATTTGGTAACCTACTGCATTTCAGAAACATTTATAGTTTATTTGGCAAGGTATGGTAGTTGTGGCCCTCTGTCTGAAAGAGGCAGGGGCAAAGGAGAAGCCAAGCCAGAAGGACCTGCCTCAATGTTTTGCTTCAAAAGGAAGATAGTATGCATCTATCAGACAATAATCAATCTTAATCAAGTACAGGTTGAGATATAAATTGATCAGCAGTAATGCTGGAGTTGGTTGTATTGCCAGCATTTACCTCACAGTATATAGAAATGCTTACTAGCATATGAACACAATAAATGTTATTAATGTTTAAATTTAGCACTTGCATACTCTTATTGTTGGGTTGGCTTAGTGCAAACAGTGGGCAATTCCATGCCCTGCAAGCTTTCTGTGAGCCTTGGGACTGAGGGAAAGGGAATTATGCTGCCCCTTTGGACTTTGTTTTCTTTTTTAATTTCAAGCTCTCCAAACTACTTGGAAGTAGGCCGCTGAGAAAGCAAAGCAAACATGCTCTCTGTGCCTTGGCTTTGCTGTTCCCCACCAGATACATTATATTCAGCTGAGGCAGAATAAGAAGCTATTTTCCCCAATTTTCCATACTGCCTGTGGGAATCTAATTCAATTTCCTCCCAAATTTAGCAGTGAAAACGAAACAGTAAAGAATAAAGTTGAAGAGGCTTCTGTAAATCTCTGGATTCTAAGGTACTAAGGTGCAGCAGGATTACTGAGCACAGGTTAAACTTCTTTTCTAACCGCAAAGCTACTTACAGATTTAAGAAGCTTAAAAACCTGATCCACCATTAGTCCTTGCTTTGCAAATGAAAGAATAATGTATCTACCTATACAAAGTTATATTTGTTATTATTGAATTTGTTTATCCCTTATTATTGATGTAGCCCTATTCCACAAAGGAATTTTTTTTTTCAGTGAGAGATTATGATGTATTAGATAAATTCAGGGAAAAGGACAGGGGAAAAAACTGGTGACCAAATGCATTTCCAGAAATAAACAAGCGAAAAAAAGGACTCACATGTCATTACTCTCACTATGGTGGCTACATTTAACCACCAGACCACAGGGGTCTTATTCCTGATGTCCAGAAAAAGACGCAGTGCCCTCTCTGCATTTAGATTCCATACATCATTGTGGACCTAAGATATTTATATGACTAAAAAAAATATTAATAGAAAAGAGAAGTTACTTTTTTGCTTCATGTGAGCCAGAACATTTGTTCAGCAGACCTACTTGCAGCCAGCAAGCCATGCCATTTTCTGAGTGTCAACTGTCCTTAGGTGGTTTTGACCCTTTTAGCTCAAAACTTCAGATGGGTCAGTCCTTACAGTGAGCATTGGTAGCCAAGACTGCAGTAATTATCTTGTTACCATTTTGATGAAAGTGTGTCTGCTGCATTCCCACAGAAATAAATTGGCCAGCAGTCATTTTATTTCTTCACAACAGTATCCTTTATACTTATTTTTATCCCCACAAAATCTATTAAGCTTAGAAAACTACAGTAAGGATCAGCATACTTTGGGGTTTTGACATGACATGGAAAAATCTTGCAATATAATGAATAATATTGTTCAGCCAACATGATGTTTCTGAGACTATGAGCCTCAATGAAAATGTCTTCACTTATCAGAGAAAATTAAAGGATAATCAGACATACCTAAGTAACGATGTTTACCTTGTACACTTGCACAAACAGTGCAAGTGTTTTGTAACTTACCTGTACATATAGTTTTTCAAGCTATGATGAATCTGTCTGATAAAGAGTAAAAAAATTTTAAAAAATTAAATCTGAAAAATAATGATTCAGTGACAAAGATTTCATGGTATATTTTGACTTTTGCTGTCTCAATTTACATCTCATCCTCCTTCCTGGCCGGAGTATCACTTCAAATGTATTTGTAATGTGGAATTTTCCTCTGTCTACATTACATTAGAAGCCTGAACCTCACTGGGGAAGCTGCCTCAAGGTCATTAGTAAGCTTGAGAGGCATAATGTAGATGACAGCCTCAACACGTTTGATGCCATGATAAACACGGCCAAGTCCTTTAGGACAACTGTAACAAGGTGCTGGAAGTAGTTGCTAGCACTGGGGAGCTGACTAAGGCTCCTAACATTGCCAACAGTGTTTTAAAATGCCTAATTAAAACTGTGTGGGGATGGTATTTTTCATTGTGTGGGCAGTAATGTGAAGAGCAAACACACCAACTCCTCTGCAAGCTCAGGCTTGGCTTACCTGGGAGCAGGGAGCCGACTCGTGGCGTGCAGATGGGAAGAGTCTGTGCAGAAGGCTTCCAAGTTGGTTTCAAGTTAATTTTCTAAACTTTGGCAATGACCTAGAATGATTCAAAGATGTATCTAAGTGAGGAACATATGGCTAGTCGTTAAAAATGTATCAAAGAGCTCCTCTTGTCTTTCTTTCTCGTGAATGATCTCTTGAACATCAAGGATCCCCTCACGTGCCCCCAGTCTGTTGGTTGGCACTCCCCTGTGGGAGCGTCAGCACGCTATTAGCAATTACCTTAGTGATATTTACAGCATTTTAATGTCACTTGCCTGTATGTAAATAGAGTCTGTGAGGAGCACAGCACACCCAGGGCTCCCACCACAACAGCACTGCTCCGTCAGTGCGCCACAGCGCTCCTGTGCCTTATGTAACTGCCAAAAATATCATTTCAATTGCTTTATGACAAAATAATGAGTCTGTCAGAGATGAGTGGTCAGAAAAACAAATTTGTTCTCCCACACAATTAGGGCTTATAGCATCGGACAGCAATATCAATCTCCAGTGATTCAAAATTGAATTTGCACGTTGAGGGAAATGTGTTCTTGCGTGTGCTATAACCAGGCTGCTTAGCAGGTTGAACTGGGAAGATGGATATCCACTGTGCTGCAGAAACATCAGGGTGGAAGTTTCCAAATGCAGACAAGTTTTGTGGGGCCATGGCATTCACTTCCACAAGCTCAGCACTGACAGATCTGCCCCACCAGGAGCAATAATAAAAAAGTCTGCAAAAACTGTCACCAGATATAAATGGCAGACAGCTTTTCCCTTCAGGTAGAAAGCCATTTCAAGGCCTACATCTCTCCATACGTGACCTAATTGTCCATGGAGTTTTTGATATTTATAATCATGGACTTCAGTCATTCTCTGTAAAGTCATACAAGCATTAGACCTCAGCAGTGCCATTTACAGTGAGCATGTACTGTATCTCAGAACTGCACTTTGCCCTTAACATTTGCTGTGTCCTTACATGAGATTTTGCCCTTAAGCTGTTAGTCAGTGCAGTGCAGAGGCTGCAGCACAGACCCTCTTCTGTTTTCCAGACCTTAACCTGCGCTCTCAAACCTGCTGTACTGATTAGAGCTCCCTCTGTCATCCCCTTCTCTGTGCAGGCAAACCCACTTAGTGTGCCAGCAGCTGCTACCCACCCACTGCTACCCAGTAATTGCCTTTCTGGGTGTGTGTACATCATACCCTCTACAGGACTTGGACTTTCTTCTTTGGATTTCTAAATGGGCATGGAATACTGGAACTAAGTACACTGGAGCTGAAATCAGTGTTTTAGGGTTTCAGACCTTCTCCATTCTTATACAAGCAGGCCAGACAATCACATTGTACCAATGGAAGCATCAACATCGGGATTGTTGTCTTAAATGTGCTTTGTATGTAATTAAACCTTTTGTTACTATTTTAGATTGACAGTAGTAACAGCCTTCAAAGCAAGTGGCTAATGAAATTACAAATGGTACCTAGGATTTTCAGTAATAATTTATCACCATGGATATTCGTATAAGATAACAAAATCCTTCCTTCTCTCTGGAGCAGAAAAGAAAGGTAATCTTCCATAAGAAAGAGATGAATTTGGTTATCCTCCACAGGAAGCTGATTGCACATCTTGAGTGATCTGCTGGGAGCCCCCAAATCAGCTCCCAGATCAGTGGTGCTCAGCTGATTGACAGCTGGAATTCCTAAGGTCCAGACTGTGCTGCTTTGTTTCCACACCACTGACAATCCAGTGTATCTCATCAAAAGAGTAATTCTCTCATGGTCTATCTGGGTGCTGCTTTTACCAAAATAGCCCTCTTTCCGTAACCCTAAATATTTGTTTTCCTTAGTGTCTATTCTGCAAATAGAAGCAGCTTTTTTATTGTACTCTAGTCATCTCTCAGCCCCGTTACGCTCATTTACCTCTCTCAGTCATCCAGAGAAGTCTGTCCCTCAAGCACAACACACATTTCTCTGCAGAAGTCTCTGAGACTGTGCATGTGTACATTCTGATGAGGTCCCTGGGACAGATTGCCCAATTCCTAGTGCATCCTTCATAAAAAACCAAAAGCATAGGAAATATTATTTCCCTGTTTCTGTCTCCACATACACCACAGATTTTGATACTGGCCTGGTTTTCCCCAGACAGGGTACCCTCCAGTTTGCTTTCTACAGATGCTTCTTGTTCTCTTTCAGTTTTAGCACTGCCTGCATTTTACACACATTCACTGTTCAGCCACGTCCTTGATTTGCAGTGGAAATCAGGATCAGTCTCTTCAAGATCTATCAAGTGGCTTCCACAAAAAAAATGGTGCAAGAGGAGAATCAGAGCCTCTGGTTCAGTCTTCTGAACATCATCTTTTACTTACTCTTCCACTCTTTTACTCCTTATATATAGTTGCTGACACTAACAGGACTATCAGTTCAATCACTTCAGATTCTATTAATCTACAGATTTTTTCATACTTGTTTGAAAATAATCATGAGCTAAACCCAACTTTTCTGTTGCCTATAAGGCGGAGTTTTTACCACACGTTATCTGATCTTTTGTGGTTTAGGTTTAGGGGGGGTTTTAAATATTTAATTTTGTGCCTAGTATAACTAACTCTTATTAAGTCAAATTTTACATTTTTATATTAATGTAATTTTAATCTTAATTTTAGCAGTCTTGAAGTAAAACTGAGTGACCACATTTGTTCATTATTTTCTTCTCATTAGAAAGTGTACACAGCTGTTTGAAGTTTTCTGAGGATTGTTTGGAAATTCACCGTGGTTGGCTCTTTTTTGCTCAGTTATTAATGTTAGATTTGGGCCTGCAAAAGTTTTAGATCAGTCCTTTTTTTTTTTTTTTTGAGTGATTGAACTTATGTTTCTCTTATTCTCTTTAAATCATACTCCTAGAAGGCTACACTACTCGCTGCTTTCCTCACATAGCTTTTTTTTTCTTTTTTGTTTTTTTTTGGGGGGGGCATGCTTTGGGGTTTGGGTTGAGGTTGTTTTTTTTCAGTTTTTTATTATTACTTGGTATTTTCTTTTAAGATGGGATGCAACATTCTGGGTAATTCTGCTGGGAAAGCTTTCAAAAATACATATAAAGCATATAAATAAGTTAATTTGCATAAAGGCATTGATTGAATGAATCTTTGATTATTCCACTGGTTTAGGACAAGAAAAGCTATTTAGCAATTCTTCCACTTACGAAGATAAGTGGGTAAAATGTCCCTACTTTATCTTGTGTGTGTTTAGTCTGAATACCTATATGGAGGCTGTAGGTTTTAAATCTCAGTTAACAGGGTTTTAAAATTTGACAGGAAGTTGCCAGCTACTTCCAGAAGAAAATGCATTTTGCTGTTTTTGTGCAAAGCTGCCTGTACCTGGTACAAACACAGCCCTGCAGGATGTCTCACTGTCTCTGTCTGGTGGGGCTTGGTGGCTGCAGTCACACAGGATGCCTTGTGCAGGACCCCAGAACAGCTGCCTGGTGTTGGTGTGGGTGCTGCACCTTGGGCTGAGAAGCATTTCCTCTGCAGCATCTTGCCCTAAGGAGTTCAAACAACGGGCACCAGGACAGGCAGCAGAGCTGGGCTGCCCATGCTCTCTTGCCTGGGAAATCAGGGAAAGGAGGAGGCAGCCTCTAAAGAGGTGGGACACAGAGGGATTAGGGCAAGTGGGCAGTAAAAGGAGATGGTGAGGCTCTATGGGAGTTATTTATGTATGCATGCATATATCCATACATGTAAATACATGCATATATTTTGCATTTATATGTGAAGAGGCAGGGCACAGGACTGGATATAAGCAGAGGAGGATGGAGAAGTCCAGAGTCCATCCAAGACTTTTACCCATGCATGCAAAACTAAGGAAGGGTCAGTCTCTCTTCAGGAACATCTGACAAGCACGGCATCTAAGAAGTGCAAAGAGATTTTGCACAAGATTTTGTGACACAACTATTCTTTATTTTCAGGTGCTTGTTAAAAGAGCTGTGAATATTTACTCCAATTAGCAGAGGGACATACCTTTATCTTCCCCCACCTCAGTTCCTGTACAAATCTGCAGCACCCTTTCAGAGCACTAGGTACTACAGCTTTTCCTCAGAATCAACCACTTTTTTCCTCTTGCCTAGACCAGTTTGCTGCCTCTGACACTGAGTCCCTACAATAAAACAGAAATCTGCTCCCGAGGAAAGAAATCCAGTCCTTTCCTCTCTCTAATTTGTTCTAGTTACTTGTCAGTCTCTCCTGCTTTTCTCCTCTATTTTTTGGTCTTGTTCTTACTGTATATCTCTCCTGTTTGGAATGTTCCATTTTCATACTCCTGTGGACAGTAAAACAACCCATGGCTTTTTTTAATAGCAGTACCCTTTACCAAAAGGTTCAGTGTCTAGTGAATAGATGGATGTCATTCACTGATGCCCAGACAAGCATCTTTCCTTCTGCTATGGCAACTCACTGAAAATTCACAATTGATTTAGTCTTCAAGCACACATATTTTGTAAACTGTGTAAAAATTACTCTCTTTCTCTTGTCCAGCATATTGAATACATTCTGGTCATTTCAATTTTAAAAGTGCTGAACCTGTTTCTCTTTAGAATGAGCATTGCTCAAATAACAGCAGTTTCATTCATTTCTAGCACAAAGGAGAATGCTCCACCATCTACTGTATTACATATTCTTGTGGATTTTCTCCAGCAGCTACTTATGACAACTGCAAGCTTGTTTTACCCTGGGGATATATATCTATGTGGCCAATTGCTTCAGGTCATATTCCTTCCAAATGGAAGTCAGCTTGACAGCTGTTAATTTGCACTTGGCCATTCCACATGTTGTTCTGCTCTAATTATTGGTCACTGTATGGAACAGGTGACAAATGCCCACATGAGAACCCTGCAAATTACTAGATGTATGGTCATTAGGAAAACAAACAGGAAAGGTCACTAAATACTGGTTTTCTCTCCAGCCCCAAACAGAAATAGATTTTAGCTGGTTTTGACATCCATTGGAAAGGGATGGAAAGAGGTGAAAATACCTTACTGTTTATGAAACTAACTTCCCATTCTGTAAGTGTCCTAGTTTCAGGAAAGGGGGGGAATTTAAGGAAAATACAATTGTTTTAAGACCAGATGCAGAATCTGGTTTATCTAATGATTTCGTCACAAGGCTTGATAAGGTTTCTTCCCCAAGTAAAACTAAATGTGCCTACCAAAATAATTTGTCTGACCTTCAGCTACTACAGCTATATTAAATTAAAGCAGGAAAATAAATTTCCTTTCTGAACAAGACAGTACTTGCTGAACAAGAATGGCAAGACACCATTATAGTGAGCTTTCCTTCTATTGAAGTGTGGTATTGCAGAGGATATCTAAATGAAGTCTGTTTTCTCAGGCTTCCAGGGTGTAATTTGGACCAAATTCTGTAAAGACATAAGCAGAGGACTTGTTTTGTTCCTGGAAATAGTAACTCTTGAATTTTTGCAAGACCTATCTGTAAAAAAAAAAAAAAAAAAAAAAAAAAAAAAAAAAAAAAAAGAATAATTTATTTGTTCTCAGTGGTGCTGCATTAGTGAAAACAAGATTCAGTGTCTTGGAATCTTAGTGACATTTCTGCCTTTACCTGTGTGAGCTGAAGATCTGCAACTTGCTCTTTGTAGGGATGCTTTGTGATGTCATGCTTTCATGGTAGAACAATAGCAGAGGGACAGCACAGTAATTGAGCTGTTGCCATAGGACATGCTTTTCTAAAACTTGAGCTTAAACTCACCTCACCTCTAAATAATATCCCACTTTGTTTTATTTTTGCCTTTTAAAATTAGGTGTAAGTGCAACCTTCATGCTACTGGCTGTAAAGAAGAAAACAAAAGACTACTTTGTGAATGTGAGCATAACACAACAGGCCCAGACTGTGGAAAATGCAAGAAGAATTATCAGGGCCGACCGTGGAGCCCTGGTTCTTATCTGCCTATACCTAAGGGCACTGCTAATATCTGTAAGTAGTTTTGTATAATAAGGATATTTCATTATTACAATTCTGCCCCATATCATGACTCTGAAGGAAGATTAATGTTTGCAAAGGTTTGCCATTTCTTTCTGACTCGGTGTGTATAACTGGACAAGGTGTCAATTTGTAAGTGCTAATTGTAAGTATACATTATCTGTGCTCTCATGTGGTTGTAGATAACTTCCAGGAGAACCACGTGTTTATATCCATAGACACATCCCTGGACACTGCACAGAAAGGGCTAAGGAATGAAAAAATTGGGACTCTTCCCATAAAAAATACACACAGATAAGAGAAAACAGTGGGAATAACTGCAGTACTGCTCCAGCCATGGTGCCCTCAGCTCTCTATTCATACATCCTTGTTGTCTTGAGATTAGTGACACTCTCAGCTCAACATGTGAGATCCTTGCTCATTTTTTCTCCATTTAAAAAAGGGGGGAAAAAAACCACCTCAGGCCAGATTTTTCATATTACTAACTAAAGATCTACAGGTTGGGAAACGTTTCCCTGATGTTAACCTGCAGTCCAGATTCAGATGCACTCTTGTAGATCAAGTATTGAAGAGAGAAAGCAAGGGCACAAGCTGAGGTTTTACACCTGCTTGTTTCCAGCTAACAGTCACTCCACAACACACAGCTGTACTGTTCTAGCACACTCCATATTATCCAAAGCAAGAAGGTACTGACAGCTCTATTTCCTGGTTCTGGACAAGATTGGGCCAAAATAAAACATGGTACTGAAAGAGAGGGCACAAAGACAATTATGACCCTCAATTCTCCCTTTCACACATATATGAAATACACAGTGATTCAGAATCCCCCTGAACTAAGCAGAAGACTTAAATTTCTTTGAAGAAAGGACAGAAAATGAGGATACCTTTTGACAGAAGTTACTAGCTTCCTTTAAAAAAAGTCCACAGTTTTGCCCTGATTAAAAGCAAAACATTCATTTTAAAATATTAGATATAACAATTTATTGAAAAAGTTATTTGCGAGAAACAGAGCTATGTATGCAGCTGAAGGAAAAGTTTAAAACCAGGAGCAATGTGCAATGCTCAGAATGTTATCTAAGACTTCAAAGCAGCAGCTGTGAAGAATCAAAACTCAGAAATGAAGATCATAGGAAGCAGGACCTTATCAAGTAAAATGTGAGAGTAATAGACCAAGTAACAAACCATGAAGTGTGGGGGCATGAAATTATGATAAAATTCTTACTGAGCAGAAAAAAATGAACTTCCAAAAAGCAGGGAAAAACATTTTGTAAGAGTATTCACTTTTTTTCGCCTGTTATAAAAACTCAGTGTGGCTGACGGAATTAATACTTGAAAGCTATGTTTGGGAAATATGGTGAGATTTACCAGGTTGATTTTAGCTAAATTCAGCTTGCTGTGAGTTTTACCTCATTCCCAGTCAGCTGAGCACGCACCAGACAGAACAGTGGAATTAGCACCTACTGAAAGTGTGTCTGAAGCTTGTTAAATCCACTTTATGTTAAAACAACAACAGTGAATTTCAGCAAATATACAGCTTCATCAAAAATCAAAACATTTTGTAAATAATAGGTAGTCATTCCTGGGGTTGATGATGATGATGGTAGCATCATGAAAACATAACCTTGTATGAGCTGACAAATACTCCACTTACCTCAAATCCTGACTTCAGCAGTCATCGGCAGCAGGAATTTCTGGCAAACAGGAAGAAGCATGAAGGATTTCTTCTTCATTTTCTTAGTCACCATGAAATAAACTGGCTTTCTGAGCTGGACTGCTGGGGTTGCTGGCTGCTGAACAGAGAGAGACACCCAACTGACATAAGCTTGACCTCAGTGATACCTTATGGCAATACCTTTCAAATTTTAGTGAGACAATGAGTGAAAGGTATTTTATTTTTCTTGCCTTAAATATTTTTCCATGGTCGAGCCAGTACCTCCTCAGATAAGGAAGGAACAAAGAATAATGCATCTCTGTTTACATCTGGTACACCATTTATCATTACATAGACTTGACCTTATCCACTCCTCCAGTCTTCTTTTAAATGACAAATCCTGATCTCTCTGATCTTATCATAAAACCATGCCACATCTCTGGTCATCTGTGCTTTCTCTTCTGGTTCTGTGATGTCATTTTTTTATTTGGTGAGGCTAAAACTCCACATGATATTCTAGACATGACAACAACATGGCTCTTTACAATAACATAAAAATGTGCCTCTTCTATGTTTTGTTATTCTCTAGATCAGTCCTTGAGTCCTTTTTTAAGACTGTACCACAGTTAAAACATCTCTTCTGGCCTCAAGGCTGACTTAAATTGCAGGTTATATGTTACAGTAGTTAGTTCAGAAACATCATATTTGAGTTCCTGTAAAATACTTCTTGGGGCAACATTTCCTCATAGCAATTCTTGTTCAATACCATTTACCTCAGATGCTAACAGACTTAGAGAAAATTGCTCAGCAGGTGAGAATCACTCTTTCTTCGTTGTGAACATCAGTGAAAACAATTAACTTAGTATTCAATATTAAATTAATTATTAATTTGTCATAGTATTAATAATACCTCAATTTCCTATCTTCCCAGTTATCTCTCTGGGCCTCCTGCTTCCAGTGTGATGGTTTTAACAAAAAACAATTTCTAACTTCTGTGTCCATAGGAAGTTGATTCTCAAAATACTGTGGTTTATATTTAAATTGGCAGATTTTATGCTTTTCTTCCCATCTTTCTCCATTGAGAAGACTTACATGTTTGAAGGGTATCTTTCCAAAATCATCTACATTCTGTTGTTTTCAATTTCACATTGGGGTTTAGGATTTTTTTTTTTTTTTTTTTTTTTGCTTATAAGAGAGCTAATTTTTATAAGTTACAAAAAAAGAAATGAGTTATATATGATTATTCTGAGCCTCTCATACACTTGTCCTCCAGCTGCTTCCATGCTGTTTGCATGCATATCTTTTTAGATGTTCTTTTCACTTTTCTTTTATCTAACTTCTTCATTTTCATTTCCTCGCTCTCTCAAAGTTAAATATTACTGCAGTGGATTTTTTTTTTATCCTTTTCCTTCTCCACAAGCATGTTGAGTTTCAGTCCAGAAGTGGTTCTCTGATAACTACTTCTTGAATTGTGTCCTATGCACTGCTTCAGAACTAAATCAGCTTCTCTTCTTGTGGGTTGTCTCATTCTTAGGTACAAGCAGCAGTCGTTTATGGTATGTAAATCTTCGTTTCTTTTGCCACTTCCTGATTATGGCTGTATGTGTTGGAGCACATGAAGTTTTACATTACTGTGTAAACTCTCTGCACAGCCAGTGCAATTTCACTTAACTTGTTGCCTTTATGTCACCATCTCCATCGTGTGGCCAGCAGTGCAGCCCTGGTGTTGTACTCTCCCTAGTCAGGTGTGGATTCTGAAATAGCTCCTGGAACATGTTGCTAGAAATAACTTCCCTTCATATATTACTTCAGTTCTCTGGGGGCACTTTGTATAATCCAGTAATACAGTGTTCCTTTGATACTTCTCCTTCCTCTAATTTTCAAAGACCATCTTTTTCATCTAAGACCAAATTATTTAAAAATTTAAATATATTTGAAGTTTACATGAATATGCTTAAATAAGATACAGTTAAAAATAGTTGTATAAATGAAACACTGAAATTTTTTTCTTCTT
This sequence comes from Melospiza georgiana, assembly GCF_028018845.1. NCBI lineage: Eukaryota > Metazoa > Chordata > Aves > Passeriformes > Passerellidae > Melospiza > Melospiza georgiana. Next base: position 11,484,649 of record NC_080438.1, on the reverse strand, counting down.
TCCACAAAATAAAAATATACTCTTTCTTGAGATTCTCTGAATTTGTGAAATTTGTTCAGATTCAACAAGAAGCTTAATGACTATTTCTAAATCTTTCCCAGCTGGAACTTCTTTTATTTCCATAGCTCTGTCTTGGCCATTTTTTGTGGCCAGTAAGACTTTATCATACCTTTTCAAGCTACAGCTCCTGAAACAGAAGACCATTGCAGATTATTCTGTAGTCATAGCGGAAACCTTGACTCAAAGCTGTTTTCTTTATCCATTTATCTCTTCACCATTTTAAGTCACCCTGACTTCTTCAGGAGAATGCAAAACATATTTCCATGCTTTTCCTATGAAAGACAGCAAGTACTCTGTTGTTTACTGGCACTAACAATATTTCTCCATTTGTCTCCACACAGCATTTATTTTATATTTCCACTCTATCTTATTGACTATTTTGTGATTACATTCATTCCCTTGTGCTGCCACATTCTATAGCTAGTTTTTTCTGCAATATGTTTTGACACACAAAGTGAACTTATTGAATTTCTCTCTACTTGGTATTACAGGATAGCTTTTCTCCTCAGCAGTTGTATGTGTCTGACAGCACTAGCCCTTTTCTTCCTCTCATTGTTTAGATCATCTTTGGCACTTAGGTTCTTTGCTCCATCAGACAGAGCTGTCTCAGACTGCACTGAGCTGCCCTGCATCAAAGCCTGCTCGCTTTGTGTCAGTCCCTTCACCACCAATAACCTGTATCAGAAGTGCCCCACACTCAGCAGAACTCCCAGCTGTTACATGACTGTCGTAATTCATTGTTCAACATGAAACAAAGGATTGGCCTTTGGGAAACATTGGTGGTTCTTTTCACTCAAGAGTCAGGCAGACAATCTCAGTTTACCAAATTTCTCCTGCAGTGGGTCCCCCTGCCATGGTACAGCCTCTGTCTCAGCAGCACAGCCTTAAACCTCCCTGAAAGGCAAAAGACTTACAAGGCATCCATGCAGGATGGATGCAGAAACAGTTTCTGGCAAAACTTATGGCACCTCCAGAAGTGCACTGGTATTACCCTCACTGATGTTCAGTTTTCCCCATAAATACTTGCTGACACAAAGCCATCCTGAAGGACCAGCATAAATGAAGTTGTCCAAGAAGTTGCACTTTCTAGTCAGGAATCCAGGTAACAAGGATCCCTCTAACTGAAAGGATCACATATCCTGCTTTCCAGTCAAAGCAGACTCATAAACTAGACAGTGTCCCATTTTCTAAGGGCCCATTCTCCCAAGTACCTGGAAGTTTTCCAGTGTCTTCTCTATGACTTGATTTGAAGGAATAGGACACTTATATTGAAGTTATAAAATTTTGCTCCTTGATGTTTTTGACAATGTGTTTCAAAGAGAAAAAGTAAGATATCAATCAATAAGTTACAAAACAGCAAAGCTTCATATTGCTCCTATTTTATATTTATATTACATACCAATATTAGTAGTATGTAATATACCTTCTGTAAGTCCATGAAGCTTACAGAAGGTATAAAGCCACAGGAACATGTCACACAGAAGGCTGGGAAACTTAGTGTGAGGACAAAACTGCAGTGTATCAACAGCATTGAGGTAAACAGGAGTGTCAGGAAAAACTGCAAAATCTGCAACTGAGAAACTCGTTTTCCTTCAACTGGGTATCCAGTGCAATAGCCAGCAAAACATTGCAGGTACATACTTAAAAACAATATATTATAAATAACATGCTGTATTTTTTTTTAAATGGGACTTGAAAAATTATCCTTCAGCACTCTACCCTCTTGCATGACCCTGCTGAGCTGGTCGGTTGTGCTGGCTGTGGTGACATCTGTTGCTGGGAAATGTTTCTGTATGTCACTGGTTTCAAACAACTCTGGTTTTGCCATATACAGTGAAATGAAAGAGACTTCTGGTCCTTAAGCAGCAGCAGCATGGGAAGGCTGTCTGTTTTAAGATATTCAAAGTGCTAAAAATAGTCTGAGTTTCAGGCTTTTCAAAGTTTCTAATATTCTATCAATAAATTACAATTACTTGAAAAAGAAAATCTTTTGATCTCACTGGGTGTTTCCTAAGCAGAGTTATCAATACTGGTTTGGACTCACTAAAACATAACATGGAGAAGTCCAAATTTTAAAAGATGTTACCCAATAAAACAATAGCTATTTCCTCTGTCCCATTTATTTCTGGTAATATCGCTTGGGAAAGCAGAGGTGAGGGATAACAAACTTCATCAAAGCAGTTCCTTTGCTATGAATTCAATCTATACAGAGGAACAACTGCAAAATTAACAGTAGCAGGAGTTCTGGGGCTCTTGCAATGAAACAGATGAAATTTCCAAAGAATTTTCTTTCACTGTGTGTAATCCTTTGTCTGACTACAGGTTTAACAATCCATGAAAAGTTTACTCCTATGATCATAATGATCACTCCCTTTGAGGGATTACAAGACACCAGTATCATGGAGCTTCTCAGGGCTTTAAATTGCTAGAGAATTCAGAAGTTCTGAAATTGATGCTGAGCATCTGATATTGCAATCATTCCTCAATGGAAGAGCTGCAAAGGGAAGAAAGACTCACTGCAGGGAGTCATGCTGCAGGGCAGATATTCTAGCAAAAGACTGGATGAGGCATTAACATCCCTGCTCTGACTCTGCTATGAAAAGCTCTGTATTTTGTTCCTGTTTAAGAGTCCTGCCAGAAGCACATGCAGGCACTGACAATGGAGGTGCTAAGAGGGTCTGCAGGGTATGACCTGCCCTGACACTGGAAGCAGCAGTGTGGTCCTTCTCACTGAAAGCTTGATCCATTTCTTTGTGTTAAGGATTTCACACTGACACAAACTAGAGACAGAATCAAAAACTTGCTTTCTTCGCTAGCATCTGATTTGCTTTTTTCTTCATCTCAATAGCCAGCTCCATGGTAGCTAAGAGCTAAAACAACCCATTTCTGGAAGTAGGGGAAATGAGAAAATTACAGGGCAGTTGCAGAAGATCATACGAAAGGAAAACACCAGATTTTTTTTCCTCTCAAGTAATGCATATATATTTAGATGCACTTACAGTGAACATGTAATATACCAAACCACCGCCTTCAAGTCAAAAATAATAAATAGTATTAGTGACTTTTTTCTGCAATATTTGCAATTTCAGGGGCAGTATCAACCTCTGAACTTATTTTGCATGCTTTACTTGATGTGCCTTCACTATAAATCTATTACCATTAGTAACCATCCCAGTGATTTCAACTGGAAGATAATTTAGGCTGAACATTGCTTTGGTTTAACAACTGAATAGATGTAAATTGAATCCCTTTTTGTACCTTGTTCAATAGAATTGTCCATCAAAGGAGGCCTGATCCTTCATCTCTCTAACCTGTCCCCATCACTTCACTGCTGCAGAGTACTCACACATTTCAGTACAAGGCTGACTGGAAACGATCCACACCGTGTAACACCAGGTTCAAGCCAAGGGCCAGCAGTGGGGGGATGACCCCACAGCCTGTGGGTGTCCCCAGCAGTGGGGGGATGACCCCACAGCCTGTGGGTGTCCCCAGCAGTGGGGGATGACCCCACAGCCTGTGGGTGTCCCCAGCAGTGCAGGGATGACCCCACAGTCCCCAGCAGTGGTGGCATGGGCAGAGCCCTGCACTCGGGCCCTTGCCTGCCTCCACACCGACAGAGGAGGAGAGCAGAATCACACCTCCTGTGCCTGATTACCTAAGGACTTGCAGCAAATCCAGCTCAGCTGAATTCAAGAGCTAGCCTCAATATGTAACTCCAGATCTCACACAAACACTCCTTCTAAGAATAATTTCCCCATCATATGTGCGGTTTTCTCAGAGTGTTAATAGATCCTGCTTCGTGGCCCTACATAACCAGCTCCTTTTCCAGACAAACTCAGAAGTGTCATTCTCACTCTCTTTAGTAAGAAGGGCATAAAGTAGTGCACTATCAAGGCCAGTTACCTCACACAGGGATACCTGGTAGTACAAAAACCAGTCTGGTTACAGAACACCACACCAGCTAAGAAACTTTGTACAGAAATAGCAAAACAGCTTTTGAAACAGAACCTGAAGATATCTTTGCAAGGTTAATACAGAGCCCTCAGGCTAGCAGGCATCTTGTGTTCATTATTCTCTGCCCAGGAAGCATTTATCACTATGAATTCATTGAAAATTTTGAAGTACGATAATATGAGGCAAGCAGACTTGCAGGAAAACCTCTTCCTTTGCTACAATCTGTTCAGGAGAGAAAGGAAAGGATATTTGTATGTGTGTGTAGGAGACAGAGAGGTTTGAGGCGGGGGAGTATACCCAGAGGAAATACAAATACCATTTCACAGCACAAGTGTGACTGTGAGAACACAGTTTTTGTCTTTTATCTAATATTTGTGTAGGTTCCATGAGTGTATAAAGGAAAGCAAATCCTGCTAATTTAAACCAGCTACAATGACTTGCAAAACTTGAAACAAGCTGCTATTGAAACTTCAAGGAAAAATACTTGAAAATTCATTGTCTTTTTGACATTTAAAATAAGGGGATAGATGTTCTCTTAAATTATCTTAACCAAAAATAAAGCACTTTTTGTTACTATTGGAACTATGACCACATTGTTTTATTATGAGGATATTTGCATTTAGCTTTCAATACCTCATGGTGCTAAACTTTTGGAAAATACACGTTAATCTCAGCAGAAGTAGAAATAATTAAGTTTGCAAACAGCATCTGAGTGTGGTGCTGGGTGAGCAGCAGGTGCCGTCCATGGTGCTCTGCCAGGCCACAGCTTCCATTGGCTATGAAACCCAGGAGCTGCAATTCTGATATGTGTCCCAGGACTGATGTGGGGAAACATAACAAGTCTAGCTTTGGTCCCCATTCTGCAAATTCTCTTACTTCAGCATTGTCTTAGCCATGCCACAAGTGACGATTTTTCCCAGCTTGACTCTGCAACCTTGCTGACATTGAATATCATTTATTCTCAACACATTCCTTCACTTAATTGCAGAGTGAAGTCCATGCTGTCTCTGAGTAAGGCAGAACTTTAAGATAGATGAAAGAAGTGTAGCAGATGTTTAATGGAGAAACAGACAGATTTCTGCAAGAAAATGCATGCCACAAAATCAATAAAACTTTAAAAATGCAAACTGTATTTAAGGAAGAGGATGCAAATACCCAGGATTTCAATACTGATCTGCTGTTTCTGACTAACCCAAGTGATGAGCCACAGTCCATTAACAATGGCATTTAATCTTAAGGAAATGGCATTTCAGGAAAGATTTCATATCCATAGTTTTGTGCTGCACACAAAGCCTAGCTTTCAGGGCAGACCTGACTAGAAGCCAGTTCTTGAGATTGCATTATACAGCATGAGATCTCACACTGCTTATCCAGTGAAGGAGTTTACTCCTTAACAGCCCCTCCTCTTACGGTAAATTTCACCTGTCTTTGGAATGGTTTCCTTGCATTAATTCGGTTTAGGAATTGAAATGAACACAGAAAAAAAAATAAATCGATGAGAGGCTTAATCAATACGGCCAACCTACTGCATTAGATTGTTTCACTCAATTACATTTCTTTTACATAGCTTAATTTAGATAACTGTCAGGTAAAAGAGGGGAAAAATAGTTCTATACAATTAATGCAACAGAAGGTACCAACTGATTTAAGCAGCTGGCCAAAGCAGTTAGCAGTGCATCTATCCCTTGGTTAAATTACTCTCCTGGATCTGCATAATACATGCATGACTGATATTTTTATCTAGAGCATTAAACCTAATGGCTGGTTAGTTGAAATACAAAACTGTTTTGAACAAATTCATGAAGTTCAGAGAGCTGGTATAGATCCCATCTGTCAATGCATTTTAGTGGTCCCTGCAGCCCCATACTGAAAAATCTAAAAGACTGCATTTATAAAGGACTGGGCACATAATGGCAGATGCTTGAGTTTAACTATGTATTGATAAAGAATTCTAAAGATGTTTTCAGAATCTTAGGTGTAATAGCTCACCCAACTACAGCAAACAGCTAACTACACTTCTTTGTGTTTTCTTTCTCTGCAGGTATACCCAGTATTTCCAGTATTGGTAGTAAGTAATAAAACCAGTATTGTTCTGCATTGTCATTCAGCTTCATGGATCTGATTTCCCAACATCCCTTTCTGGTGTAGATAATGTTTCTCTGACAGCATGCCCTGTGGTGCAGGGGCTGTTTATTGGCCTTCCTCTCTGGCATTAACATGTAACTGTTATTATGTGGTCAGAGACAATGTCACTCCTTACATCTGCATTCAGCCCCGGATTTTCTGATTGATCTTATCAGCAGATGAGCACCAAGTCCTATAAAACTAGTGTGACACAAAGAATTAAGACACTGTTGCAGAGAAAATATTTGTTGAGCATTTTGAAGAAAAGTGTTTGCTAATAACAGAAGTATAGGACCAATAATTTTCATGTATGTATATGTGTGTGTAAATTCAAAAAGCAAATGGAAAAGTTTATAAATGGAATAGCTTTCATTTTTTTTGAAGTAGATTAGCAAATGCAGCGTATCTGCTGGAATCTGCATTAACTCTAGCAGGCTTTGAACTCGGCTTTACTCCACAAAATAAATAGAATTGTGTTCCTTCACAGAAAAATGCTTTCCTGTATGTAATCAAAGTACCAAAATGCAACTCAAACTATAACAAAACCATGACACTGTTACATAAAGAACTACTATATCAATGAAAGAGATGATTACTTAAACAAAACACGTGGAGAGACCAAGTGCACAGCAGCTGAGCTGTGAGCCTCGGCTGAGCTCCACAGCTGAGGAGTGCACACAGTCATGGCACGTCAGTTAATTGCCAGTAAAGCAGGGAGGGAGAAATGGGATCCCACTGTGGCTCAAGGAAAGAATATTCCCCACAGCCTTAGCTTTGCAGATAGTTTGGGCACAAGTTGCATAATACAGGACAATCACAGTTATAAAATACCACAGTTGTTAAATGCAATTTGCCATACCTGATACCCAAGTGAAAAGTTTTTCACAATTTGGGTAAAACTGTCTCACTTCTTATGATGCAGGGTCAGGACTATAAATTTTTAATCAATTCAGTTTACTTAAGCTGATGAATAGCACTGATTTGTCAAGCTCTAGACAGGCAAGTTAAATGCCATCAAAACTCTCTCCCTTGCAAGTGCAAGCAGCATTAGCAGTTGAATGCCACAGCATCTGTTTTCTGCTTTAAATAGAACAACAGCATCAATGACAATAATGTGCAAATGAAAGCCTTCAATCTTAATAATGTCATTTGCCTGCTCTAGTGTCTGCTCTGGTATTTGCATGCCTGCAGATTCACAGTGATGTGCTATTTTCAAAACTTCGTGTTTATACATAATACATTACAAAAAAAAATTAACTAAATGAAAGAGAATAAGTTTATGTCACCATTCTCAGAAATACTCCTGCCGCTAATAACAGAAATGGGATGAATGGGAAATAGTTCTTTGGAGTTTGATTGTGCTATAGTTTCTTAGTACTACTGTGTTGCATGGTCTATATGGTTGTGTTTTCACTTCACCCTCCATACAGCCTTCGTCACCACATCTACCATTTCTGAGCATCAGCAGATGTTGGCCTTTGAAAACTTAATAGGGAAACTCAAATACCTTTTGAACTATGGTGAGCTGAAAGGATGCATTGTTGACCTCTTTGTATTTTACACTGGGATGATTAGTACAGTTTATTTATTACAGATAGAGAAAATTCTGTTTAACATTCTATAGGAAATACAAGAATTTATGCAAATCTGTGTTTTATCTTTAGTCTGCTGTTAATGTCTTGGGATAATATGTGGTAGAATTCAACATGTTTCTTTGTCTACCTGAAAAGGGTGAAGTATGAGCATCTCTTCATGAGGACAAGTAAATACTGATACTCTGCTTGCTTTTTCCATGTGATTTTTCTTAAATATCTCAGGGGAGAAATAAGTCTACTTGCTTAATGTTCTGAACACCTCTCCTATAACATAGGAATAGCAGAATTTTTGTTAAACAAGGATAGAATCCATAAATTTATCCTGTTCTCAAATAGAATTTAACAGAAGTCCAATTAACACACAAAACCAAACAAGATTAATTAGTCGTGGCTGCTTTAATGGATTCTGCATGATTTTTGTTTTGCCTATACTAACACAGTATTTGTTTTCGTATCAGCAGAGTTTTTCCCCATCTGGGGGCAGGAAGTTACTCTCAGGAGATACAGTTTGGGTTTCATTTTACCTGGCAGCAAACACCTACAGGGGGGTATTGGCTTTTGTGTGCTCCCAGATTTTTCTAGTTTATAAAGAGGATGGGGTTGGGGCAGGGGAGTTAGAATCACTAAATTTCCAGCATGCAAAGAAGATGCCACCTCAAGCAATGCTCATTTAACACTTTTTTGAGACTGCAATGAAAGCCAGCAAATAATAAAATATATTCACCTGTGTGCACATATATGTATTATTCTCTTTTTTCCTTGTTTTTTTTTTTTACCTCAAAGAATTTTGTATTAAAGCAGCTTAGCACTAAAATTTGAACACAAAAAACCAGTGGTCATTAGTAAACATCCTTTCTGATCATCTAGAAGAAAACAAAGCAAACAAAAAAAACCCAAAAACAACAACCCAGAGCTTTCCCATTAAGGTTATTTGTACCTGCTGTTGTCTATCAGTTGAATAATAGGTTCTCTGATCATTTCCAGCATTCTTGATTGCAGTGCTGGCTCTTTCAGCATTTTTCAGCCATGTCTGAAAAAATACTGGTAAAAGTGTTAGCAATTAATGAGTCCCAAAACCATTTGATAATTTTAATCAATGCTTACATACAGTATGTAAATATCCTGAAAACTGCATTATTTTACTTGCTAAAATAATGATTGTACAAATTTTACATAGACCAGTGCATCAAAATGTTCATTATTGTGATGAAATACCAACACTACTAATCTGTACATGGATGCCTTCAAAAAATTGAATCTTCTAAACTATTGCTTCTTTTTTTTTGCAAAGCATAATTCCACTAATTATGCTAAACAGTTTGTTACAGAGGGTATAATTAGATAGAGGATAAGATAGACATGATGTGCAAATAGCTCTGTGTGGGCGATTATCACCTTAAAGCCTGCTGCTGGCAGATGAGTCAGAGTTTAGAGACAGACCATGCACCCAAGTGCAAGATGCAATCACAATAACCAAACAATATTTTCTGCTTTGTTCTCTATGTTTTTGTTCTTCCTTATAGTCAATTTTAAATTAAGATAACTTTTTTTTTTTAATGATAATGACTGCAAGATGAAGTAATAAAAAAAAAAAAAAAAGACTGAATGGGCACTTTCTTATTTTATCGTTTTCTTAACCTTGAAAAATCTCATAGGTATTTTTCTGGAGCTAAAATAGTGTAAAATAGTGTCTGGATGAGCTTTGTTTGTTTTTCACATTTGTAATGAAATTCTAATGTGGTAAATATATATCTTAAAAGGAGGTGAGAGTAAATACTAGTGGATTTTCTTCTCTTTTTTAATAACAACACAAAGTATTTTGGACCTGATTTTTGCCCTTTTGCAGTAACCAAGAAGTTCTCTTATTAAATCTTCAGTCGTGTGAGCAAAGCCATTACCATGCCGAACTCTAGACTAGAGTCCATACCCAACACGTCAGCAGGGCATAAACATGCATAACTAGGTTGTACATTACTTTTCTATCATTATTTGAGGTCAAGTTTTACAGAAAGCTGTACTGTTGAAGGACCATTAAGATATTTATCTCCTTAAAACATTCAAATATTGTCTTCAGACTGTATCTATTAGTTTGGACATATAAGCATTTCAATTTAATTTTATCCAAATCTGACCTTCTAATAAATAATACAGTTAATCAGGCTTCCAGTCTAAGGCAATCACCTTATCTAGATAACTGATTATAATATCAAGCCAGTAGTTGTTTTCCCTCCGTTAATGCTTTGAAGCTCTTGGAATCTTTTGCTTTAAAAATTCAATTTTACACTGTATTAAAACATTACTGAGCTGAAAGAAAATACAAACAGCCTTTGTAGTATGATGTGCTCATTTGAATACTGGATCTGAGAGAAATTTACATTCCAAATAATTCCATTACAGATAGTTGTACCTGGTAGGAGTCCCAACAAAGGCAGTTTCCTGCTCTATAGTAGGGTGTGACCCTACTATAGGGTGAGGAAGCAGAACTGAGCCCAACACAGAGCAGAAACTGCCTCTTTGCTAAAATTGCTGTAACAAATACATAAATAAATCAAGTGATTTCAAGGGCAGGGTCAGAAACCACCAGTGCTGCCCCAGGGAGCACTGCCAGGTCCTTGCGTGGGATTTGGGAGAGCCTTTGTTTCAGTTTTGCTTTTGCCAGATCCACCAATTTTAACAGATAAGAAGATCTGTGCTCAGCAGTGTCAGACACAGCCACTGACAGTTTAGAGTTGTTTCTCATTCCTCTTCCCAGTTTTCCACCATCATCTTATTTTAAATCAGTCTATCAATCTGAAAACACAGTGTTTTCAATGCTTTTTAATGTGCTGCAATATATAGAGAACTACTCAGTTCATAGTTATCTTTCTTTTAACCATTAATAAATAATCTAGTGATAGGATACTCTAGAAAATAACATGGCAACATTTCAATATGTACCATGGTACCCATGCAAAGCACATGGCACTTGATATATGCAAGTTGAGCTTGGTTACTCAGGGAAGTTTATAGAGAGTAGAGATGACCCAAAAAGATATTTTAAAATCTAATTATCTATAAAACTTGGGGAGAAATTGTCAGAAAAAAAAGGAAAAAAATGCATTTCTATGTTACCCTCTAATCTTTTTCTTTCTGTTCCTTAAGACATCAGTTTATTTCACTGACTAAAGCAAAGAATGAGGTTTCCAAATCAGCATAGTGATTTAAAAAAAAAAAAATCTTGATTTACTGTTCATCAGTTGTGAATTACTGCACAGTAATTCCAGGTGATCAGACAATTTTAACATTTTATAGGAAAAAGCAGAACCAGTCCAAATAAAAATAACAACACAACCCCTGCAAACGATCAACAAAGTCATTGATGACAAAGTACCTAAATGTTTCATTCCAAAAATACTGGCATTCATTTTGCACTTCCATAAACATTGTAATGGAAATACTTAAAATTGAAGAATTCCCTCAGCCCTCACTATTTTGAGAATCAGCCAAAAATTTGTTCAAATCAGTGGTATATTTTTTCTGATATCTGAAGGTTTCCAGAGATGGATCCTTGGATTATTTTTAATCCTCTGAAAAGATCACTTTCTTTTTACTCTGCAAGTGGACACATAAAGGACTAATTACATTTAAATTCTTCCAACAGTTATAAAAGCTGTTATGGCTGAGGAGCTACCATAAAACAACCACATCTTCACATTTATGCAGAATTCTCCTTTCTTCAAAGGAACAGGTATGAAACTTCCTACATTGCTCCAAGAAAGATTGCCTAATATTGGCCTACTAATTTTTTAACTTAATAAAGGGTTGATAAAAAAAAAATCAGCATTTCTCTCTTTCAGTGATTTAGATTTTGCAGTTTAATGAAAGCCCTAAAAGGCAAATTTTATGTGAGGCAGATTATCATAGCTTCCAAAAGACCAAAGGAGATAGAAATGCTGTAACAATGACATGATGATTGCAAGAAATGGTGGAATATAACCTGATAGAAACACACTTGGTTACTCCAGCAGCTACTAAATCTGCCTGTGATTTCAGTGAGCATTATTTCTTAAAAATCCTAATTTTTTTGTTCAATATTAGCACCTAAAACAACTGTAATAAGTCCACTGTCCTCAGCAGGCATCTATAATTGAGAACAGATATTTACTGCTGCCTACTCATGGTTTAAAATAGGTAGCAGCAAGGCCAGCTTTCTGTGGCTGGAGACATGAAGTTCTACTGAATCATTAAGTTTATACTGATACATTTTTAATTTTTTTTAAATTGAAAGAAAGTTAGAAAACATCTTAATCAGCATATCTCACTGGGGTTCCTTATTGTTATTAAAAATTAAATTAATAACGATAGTTGCCAACACAAGTGCTCCCTGTCTGCCACTGGTGAGCATTATTTAAGACTTGGAGATTTATGGGTAGTAATTTCCAGCAGCTGCAGTGTCTGTGGGCTGGGCCTGCAGGATCACCTGAGGAGGGGATCGGGCACTGTTGGCTGCAGCGGAGAATTCTGTGCTCCATCACCTCCGCCCTCATCCCTGAGCAGGGACAGCCCCTCTCTCTGGGAATACACTTTCCTTTTACTGCCAGCTCAGTACTTGGTTGGAGTGAGAAACCAACAAAATGCCCATTAATTTCTGCCAAGATCGTGACAGGTTGTTTTCATGTGCAGCTGTCAGGTTGGAATTAGGCTGAAACTCCCCATTCATTTCCTTTATTTCCCCCACTTGAAACCATGATAGAGCCCATGGTGCAGATTGTACTTCCAGTGAATATTTCAGGCAGATTTTCTGCATTTAATATTGGAAGTAGTTCTGATACAGTATGTCAGGGAGGAAATAAAAAAAAAAAAAAGATTGGGAGGAGAAAAAGGAAATTATCATACATCTAATAAATATAACGCAGTAAGTTTTTTCTTACTTCGGAAAATTAAAATTTTTTTTCAGTAGTTACTTTCTACATGTAATTGGCTTTGGAACAATAGTAACTAAAGATGCAAAAATATCCAATGTAAATTTAAAATGTCATATCTGATTTTTTTCTCAGTCACACAGCTTGCATACCTCCACTCTTAAAGATGCCTACAGTAGCTTCACTTTTAAATAATAACACTCAAACATACATTTAGAAACTCTTTTCACATTCCTTAGCCTTGTTTGCCCAGAACAACTGTCATGAAATAGTCTACAGTAGATTAAAATAAAATAGAATTATAGAATACCTACCCCAAGATTCATTTATTATTCTGGTAAATAATGACTCTAATTACAAAAAGCACTTTCCGGGCATGGAACTTCTGGAAAAGATTGGTTTATCTAGTCAGCTCCTCTATAAATAAAGCCCTTGGTGGTAACCACCAAGGACTAGAAATATTTTCACAGGTTGCTGTGAAAGAATAACTAGCTGCTAAATGAATCTTCCCAGTGTCTGTTCAAGGGATGACTCATCTGCTCCAATGTACATGTGGGAATGACATCCAACATTCTTGGACTTGGACTTCTCACCTACCTTTTCAGATAAAACATTTCAAGTCAGTGCCATTAAAAAAACATTCAAAGATAGAAAGAGAGACCTTTATCAAGAAAGCTGTAATCTTGATGGAAATACAGGCCATGAATAAAGGATATGAGTAAAAGATACCCTCTTAACCAAAGACTGAAAAAAGCAGATGACAGAAGCATTAAGTCTAAGGAGCACTAACCACACTGCAAAGCAGCAGCTGGTTTCAGCTGCATATGACCCTCAACAACCTCATCTAACTTTAAAGTTGACCCCGCCATGAGCAAACTGTGGAAATAAATGACCTCCAGAAGTCCCTTCTAATATGGTTATGATTAGCAGTAATAACCAGTAATAATCACTAGTAATAATACTTAAATGGTAATCTCCAGGCACTGTAAACTCCAACTTTATTGTTTTGGGTGCCCATTAAGAAACTCAGTTCAGTGTTATCTAATTTAAAGGGTCAGGGAATTTTTAATTATTTTGCAGTAAGTCACAACCTACATTTTAAGTTTGCTAAAACAAGCACAGATCTATAGCATTTATAAAATTTCTAAAAAATATGTAAATATAATTTTTTCTGCATTACAAGGAATGATATTACTTAGAAAAATCATGATCAGGATAAATTATATATGAAATATTACTGATTATATCAGTTTATGTAAAGTATCTGATTTACTATATAGGACTTACAGTTTATGAAATGACAAATTCCAGAGGGTTAGTCCTAAGGCATTACAAAGTTCTTTGAAACCATTAATTTTAGCTCTGGTAATACCTAGGCCTTTTCAGTTGAAGACCACTATACATATGAATTTTTATAGCAGGTGTGCCACACTGTACTCAACAATACAAGTAGGATATTTGAAGCTCCAGTCTGAAATGTGACCAGTGACAACTCTGATGCTGCACAATGGCTAAAAGAAAAAAAAGGTTCAGGAGACAGCAGGACAACATAGTCCATAATTACTGCTTTTCCTTTTTTAACTCCTGATTTTTATGTTATGCCTAAAATGTTTAGGTCAAGTCTCAGTGTTCCTAAATCTATCAAAATTTGACAGAGAATCAACTGTGCAAGTAATTTGTCAGTGAGTGTCTGATGAGGAGGAAGGTGGTCTGTCAGGTGCTTGGTAGCAGTGTGTCAGTGGAGGGGTGAGGGTTACCACAGCACCTCCCTAGGGACAGCTTGGAGATACTGCTTGTCATGCACTCTAACTGGGGCACTTGCACTTCCTATGTGTGGGAATTGGTGGATCTGTCCTGCAGAAGCAGGTTAACGTCAGTCAATATGTAGACTCTTTGAGAATCTACCAAACTGGTTCCATTTTTCTTTCTTCTGTTTTCTGGATTGATAAGGAAAAAGCACAAAAATGCAAGAATCTGATGTAATTATGTGATTAAATTACAACTTGACCCTTTCAAATGCAGAAGACTGCCTAACAGCAAATGGCACAGTGCAGGTCCCCATCCTTTCCTTTCATTGTTCTTTGTGTGGGAGGACTTCGGGGACAAAGGCTGATGTGACCGTTAAGAAGAATTCTGTTTGGTTCAGACAAGACACAACCACTGCAGTACTCAGAAAAGAGTATAAAAACATGGTCCAAGTCTAATATTCAAAGCTAGGCAGATGGCAACAGAGAAACAAGTTTTCTTTCCTTCCCCAGAACCCCATCCCCTTCACTTTCAGCTCCAAGACGCAGCACCAGTCTGCTAAGGGTTGGCATTCCTCACTTCCCCAGCCCCAGAACATATTAATCAAAGGAGATGAAGATCTAAAGAGACACAGCTAATTCTACTGCTCCCACAAAATGTTTCATGCAAGTAACACATTTTGTAAAACTTCTAAGAAACTTAGATATTTAACGTTATGAGAAAAAAAAATCAAGCTGTAAAATATATCAGCAGACATATCAGATGATAGGAAATTGATGAAATGCACAAAAGTGTGAGAGCCAAAGAAGAGGCCCACTCTACTGGTAAATATATTTCTTCTGATAACAGATATGTAATTCACTCAAAAGGCCCTGAAACAGGATGTTACAGTAAGATATGTGTCTTTGGTAAGAAGTCCATATTTGTCTGATACTGTCGTTTTATCTCTGCAGAGCAGATTTAACACAATATGTTCCTGTTTTGTTCCTGGTGTTAGAACTATATATATTGGCCTAGGATATCTTCTCGTCATGAAAAATTATATTTTAAGCCATAGAAGAGAAATTGTTATGCACAGTATTTTATGTCCATTTGGTGTTTTGGGAATCATCAATTGCTTGTTTTCTTGTTCACTGTGGAGTCATGTTCTGTTCTAGTGCAACTTAGACTAGTCCAGTAATAGCTGTGTGTAATCTCTGTCTTTGTCCATATGCTTGCCTGTTTAGAACAATATCACAGATGTAAATAACAAAACCTGATTTTTCCTGATGCATGCAGATCCTCCAAAGTTTGATAGGATATGGCCGAATATTTCTTCCCTTGAGGTTTCTAAACCAAACCAAGGTAGGATGCTGTAAAATTCCTAGTGGTCTAAAGGTACTGAAATTGCTCTCAACAAGTCCCACGGGGTGGCAAAAGTAATAACAATGATACTCCAACTCATTTTTCTCTGGTGCTAAGTAATGCTATCCTGTGAGAAAATAACTATAAAACAAACCTCACCTGAAAAGGGAGTGTTCCAACACTCAGACTGTGAACATTACTGCAAATATGGGAATAATAGACATACAGACTAAAATCTGTGATACACTGAAAGCCCAGGAAAATTTTGGACTTGTTTAGATAGCACAATCTGTATTTTGAGTAAATTTTAGATTTTTCAGTGAACAAAGGTTGTTGCTGTCAATATCAAACACATTTTTAATGTCTTGTTTCCACTTTGTTTTCCCAAGTGAGCTGAGAAGCACTCTCAGCTTTCATGCCATCCACAATACAAGCAAGTTCTCTGCAGGAATGACCTATGGTTTTCTACAATTTGAGTGCTACACAAAAAATTACTTTCATACTGTGATGTGACAATTAGCACTGAAAGAAACAAAATTACTTCTTAAGATGATTAATAAAACTAAGATTCTTTGTTAGTTGAAGAAGTATTCAGCTACACTTCACATTTCAAAGTGATTGCTCATTATAAAAATAATTTCCTTCTGTTCTTATTTACCGCCCTTTCCTCCCCCCAAAGTCCCTGCAGAAATCTGGCCTGTGGCTTGCTTTCATGTTCAAAGGATGTCCTTTCTGTGCTATAACACACAGAGGTGGAGGATAAAATTAATGAAAAGGCAATCTAGAAAATGGTCACTACACCAAATGAGATGTATTGGGAATCTGTTGGGAATTACATGGGAAGGGCTGTAATTAAGTCTGTGGACCACAATCACCAAATCAAAAACACCCCATGTGCATGTGAAATCTGCCATGTTATATATGCAAGTTTCTATGTGCCCAACAAACCAGAAAATACTAATTGATCTGTGCTCTGTGTAAGGATTAGAAATGTACTCTAGTTTGGATTATTCACTATATATTTAAAACTAAATATCCCTGATAAAGTAATACATAGCATTCCAATTTCATTTAGCTTTCACTGTATTTCCCAAGTTTTTGCATGTCTTTTTTAAACAAACAAAAAACCCCGCCCAGACTGATCTCTTTTCCTCTGCTCTCTGTAAGGATTAGCCTACCTTATTCAGAAGAATTTTAAATTAAACCATTCTCAGTTAAATTATACTTAGCATTTCTAATGGATTTCATTGCTTAATTATACTGTGTGTGATCTAAGACCCAACTTCATTGCAAATTATGTTTTGAACAGCACAGAATTACTCAGTGTTTCTTCCCCAAAAATAAGAGTTTAAGTAAATTTAGTTTTGATGTTTTGGTAGGGAGCACAAAACACAAAAACTTCAAAGCATTTCTATTCAGCTTTTGTGTGTTTGCAGCATATTGTTACAGTGTTTAACATATAGTTGTAGATTAAATACTTCATTTAAGGATAGTGTATGAAAAGAATGATTATAGAAATCTGCCTATATCTAAATATTTTATTGTGGGGTTTAGGTTTATGCTAATTGGCCATAATGAATATGCATTCAAATTCAATAAAACCCTTTTCAGACCACTCTGGTTATCATATAGTCATTTGTCATGGATTGGGAGAAACCGCCAAAGAAACGCTAACACAAAACTGCCAAAGTGCATAGATGTGAATTACATTCCCTGTCTTCATCTTGGGTGTTACAGCTCAAATAATTCAATAATTGATAATGTGTAACTCATTTTCTGAAACTTTACCCTTTCTTTACAAAAAAATAACCATTATTAAATTCAAAAGTTAGAAAATAAAGATGTTTATTTTAATATTTTGATTTGTTCCTATATGACACTTTTTCTAATTTGCTCTTCATTTTATTACCTATCCAGTTGCTCCCAAATTAGCTATGTCAACTGTTTCTTCTGTTCAAGTTGCAAACCACAAGAGAGGTAGGAATTCTAGGATTCATACAGTGATCCCATAGTGCTCTGTGTTGTGAAAACATTGCACTGTATGAATCTGGAATATCTGTGGAGTGTACCCATTAGTTTACTGGTGAGGCATCTTCATTGAATACAACAGAAGCATTAAGTCACATAAACATAAGCCATACAAAGAAAAATAAATATGCTTCTTAGACAGTTGTTGGTGGCAAATAAAGCGACATGGCATTTATTTTTAAAGGAGATAAATGTATGAATATGACTATTCAGATCCTTGCCTAGAAAGCAGATGTTTACTAGAGTCTTGTTTTCCTCAGTGATATGCATAAATTGTAAAAGAGGAAACATAAGCAGATTAGTTGAGGGCAAACAATCCATAAAATACCAATTGTCCATGTCCTCAAGAAGTATCTGTAAATGCCATGGAATGTAATGCATTGTTGTGTCTTTTAATGCATTGTAAGTGTGCCTTATGTCTTCATTTTATTGTAAGTGTGCAAATTCAGAGTGCAGGCATTACATTTGGAACTGATGTTCTAGTGTTCTATAAAAATGATGGAATTTTATGAATATAATAAAGGATGCCAATATTCTTTCTGACTTACAGGCAACCTGTTTCATTTGCATATCTGTCATTCACAGTCTGAACCCTGAGATCTTTTCATTGTTTTTCCTCATCAATTTATCTGTAAAGAGTATGTATGAAGATGTTTTGTCTTTCTGCAGCTATTGTGAATATCTCATTATTCATGAAATACATATGAACAAGGAAAAGGGTTATTAAGAAATGTGTGAACTTAGTTTGACCCATTTGATGAGATCATGGTAATGAGCCATACTATTTGTTATGAAGCAGGTAATTTCTAAGGTTACAATGAAATCTCCTTTGTTTGCCTTAGTGTATGGAGGAGGAGCACAGAGTGAGCGGAAAACTAAAAAGAAAATATAATTTAATGATTTGTGAATGCACTTTTCTTGAAATATGCTTTGTGCTTTTAATTAAAAAGTGACACTAATAGCGGTCTCATGCAACCTTAGTTTAGAAATGATGCTACCCTTCCTTGTGTGTTTATCATTGTTTCATGTGATGACATTTCATGTTTTAATGGTCGTAATAGCTGAAGCTTCAGCTGAACTTCATCCCTACAATAATAGTATGTTATCTCAAAGATGTAAGTTTATAGCATTAGAATGGGGGGAAATTGTTCAATTTATAGAAACAAAACAATTAGATTATCAAATTCGTGAGCCTGCTTCAGTGGGTAATTTTATCATGCTTTCTGCAACAGAATCAAGATTGTTTCAATAAAATCATTGCACTGGAAAATAGTCAGGGAGGCTCAGAGAGTCAATGCTTCTGTGAGTTTGTAAGGGATTTGACAGTTCCTGAATCAGCCAAAAACAATGATCACATCTAACATGGCAATCCCTTTTTCCTTCACATTAAACCTATCTAGCTGTCATTATCTCTTCTGAGATTTTTAGTTTCTGAACCATACTCCTTATTGTTATTCAACTTATCTGTGTCTTTTCTGACATGTGGTACTCAGAACTGAAAGCAGCATTTTCTAGCACTGTAAGAAGCTCATGTCATTTCACAATGGTTGGTAAACCATGTGCAGCCTGATTTTGAGACTTTTCCCCATTCCCTTCAGTGTTTGCATGACTTTGCCAGTGCGTGACAGTGCTTTAGGCTGCTGGCCAGAGCTGTGTGCCTAAGGACCCTAAGCTGTGCTTCTGACAGGTCTAACAAGCAGAATACTTTCTGCTTAAGGTGAACCACATGATCTGCTGGAAGGGCCATATAGCACTGACAGCTTCCCAGCTGGCACGGTGCTGAATGCAATTCTGTGTGCTATGTCTGAGTGGCTTAGGATAGCACCTCATGTAGCCAGTACAAAAAGTAATTCCATTTCAATCATAGGAGGACTTCTTACATAGCTTATTTTTGTAAGCACAGAGGGATGTAAAAATGATTCACTGACCAGGCCAACAGCAAAAATTTACTGCACTAACATAGAGGGGAGGCAGGGGAGAAGCAAACACTATCACAAAATTGATTTTATCATTACTTGCCATTTCTTTTTTTTTTTTTTTCTTTGCTAATGTTTGATCAGATGATGGACTGGTTTTGAGTTAACTGTGGCTTTTTCTACACCATGTAGAATTTACTTACCTGACCAAGACTACTAGAGCACTCCTGTATCTTAGTTAACTTTGAGACAAAGACTTGGTTTCACACGGCACAGTTGTTACAAAAGAGCAATACCCATAGAAATGCAACAAAGTTTAAAAACTGGTCTCTTTGTTTACCTTAAGTATTGATGACCCACCTCTGAACTTGAACAGTCCTCCTGCTTATGTTTCACAGTGCATGCATGCATCCAAGTGCTTCGTAATTATTAGAGGTTTCTTCACTCCAAATCATAACTTGGAGCAGGGCCTGTGTTGAGAGTGAATTGCTTAATGTGCAGCTTTTGTTTTTGTGCTGTTGCTATGGTTAATTATGTGTAGTAGTAATATAATTGAAAGTTGTATTGCAGTTTCAGAGTGGAAGTAGTGCAGTCATTCATTCATGAACTATTTTCACTTTCTTTCTGGTGCCTTAAATACAAAAGATAATGTAGCATAGTCAGCTTTTCTTTATAGTATATAAGCAAATTATTTCCTCTAAATTCACCTGGAATATGAAAATGTTTAGCAACAAGTCTGACCAACATACCAATACAGTATTATCTCACCAAAACAAGTTATCTGTTGGTAGCAGAAGACAGGTCCTTTGTCAGACAGAAAGACTGACAGCCTTGCTTCTGAATCTTGGCTTCAGAAAGATCAGATTGCTTATCACTAGTCAGTCTTTCTTACTTTAAAAATAAAACGCAAACAAAATCACACCAATTTTCCATTACTCCTGTTTGCTAGTGCTATTTTCCACTTTTAGATCTCATCTGTTCCACACAGGCAGTTTTCACTTGAGCAAGATGGATATACTTGGGGAGAAATGCTGCAGGGTGGCTGGCTGAGATGCTGAATCAGACTGACCAGCTGCAAGACAACAAACTAACATTTTTTCCTCCTTACTTAATTGTGTCAAGTGGTAACATACTGGGACTGATACACTAATATTTTCCTGTACTCCAGCAGTTACCAGCATCAAAATTACCAGAATAGCATGAACCACAAAACACTGGTTTAGCAGAATAACATTGAAGAGAACAAAAAATATATGTTAACTAAATGCATATATGTAAAATGGATTAATGTTTTCTGGCAGCAGAAAGGCAGCTCTCAAGATTGAAACATATGTTGTGCTAAGTGTCTAAAAAAATTTAATCCATTTACGGTGCAATCTATTTACAGTCCAGTACATCAGACAAAAGCCAAAGAAATATCCATGTATTGGGAGTGCAGAGCATACTCAGAAACATGTCCTGCAACTGTTGTTTCTTTACAAAAATACAGACAGGCTCAAATACTGTATGTGAAGCCCACTCCACCAGCCAGGGGGATGATCAGGTGCCCCAGCATAACCAGGAGCATACCAGAGGAAAGGCAGCACAGGGGACTTGGCCTCTGTCATATATGGAAACATTTTACACCCCCTGCTAGAGCTTTGTCTAATTACAAGGTAACTTCAAGACCTCAAAGCCCTTCCAAGTCACTGCATCCAATGCTCCATTATTGCAGGAAACATACTGTAATTTATTCTACCAGTTAATAAACTACATCTGTAAAGCATCAGTGTGTTTTGTGACAAATGGAAAGCGTCCAACAACCTCACTGCCCTAAAGCCTAGATACCATCTTCTAATTTCCAGCTGAAATTTCCCAGTAGCCTGTTAACACCCATTTGTTCTTGTGCCAGTATTGTCCATTAGGATGGCAGAAGGCTTAGCTCCTTGCTGTATTTATACAAGAAGGTGATACCTTCTATCATCAGTTTGCTAGACTAAACAAGTCAAATGTTCCTAGTCTTCACTTTTTAAATACATTCAACTTCTTTTATCATCCTAGTAACCTTTCCTGCATTCATTCTGCATTCATAATCCCAAGAGTTGAGCAGTCAGGTTTACACAAGTATTCTACACAAAGCAGAGCTCTGTCTTCCGTAATGTTATTGGTACATTTCTAATTTTTTCTTTGTTCTGCATAAAGCCAAGTATTGCTCATGATTAAAAACTAAAAGGCACTAGCATTCTATATTTAATGAAGGTTTTTTTTTTAAGTGGCTATCATGCCAACTTCATTTCAGATGGCTGTAAAAAGCATGCTTTCTAGTCAGTACACATTTCAGAATTTTCATAATCGTTTCTAGCCCAACTGGTTTTCATCTCAGAATACAAAAACCGGTTAATGCTTACCTCAAAAGTACAGTTGATGTAGTTCTCCAATAACTGTCTCCTTCCTTTTCTTCACTGTTAATCATTTTAGGAGGTGTTGGCCAAAATTGTCAAACTAGAGACTTGTTTGGCCATGAAACACTCTGGTTCTCAAGGTGCTTACCAGTTATATCACTCCAAGTTCAATAGCATTTTTGAATATTCTCCATTTCTGTCAGAAAAAAAATTATTTTACTTACAGTTGTGGATTTAATCATAATTAAGTTTGACAATTTTGTCCACCGAATTTAACATTGTTAATACGAGGAGGTTTTTTCCCGGGTCTTGATCTATACTCATCTCAAATGTGCAAAAATATGTGCATTTCTGTCAGCGGAAACTCCAGTAACCCTGAAAGGTTTACAACTGCAAATGCTTCAGTTCCATCAGGTCTGCCAACAACAGCCAACCTCCGACGTCATGCCATGGTTGTCGGGTCACGCTAACCTGCCTGAAACCAGCTCCACTTCCATTGCAGATAAACATCTGCTGCTGTCCATGTTACATTGATTAACATGTATGTGCCATTCATTCATACTTCTGCTCATGGTTCATTTTTACTAAGCATGTA
This sequence comes from Melospiza georgiana, assembly GCF_028018845.1. Lineage (NCBI taxonomy): Eukaryota > Metazoa > Chordata > Aves > Passeriformes > Passerellidae > Melospiza > Melospiza georgiana. The sequence goes on along the minus strand of NC_080438.1, from coordinate 11,462,005 downwards.
ATGTGCTATTACTCTGCTGCTGTATACACTTTGTATACATTTCTGTTCTTCCTTGAAAGACTGTGAATGCTTCGGGCACTCCAACCGGTGCAGTTACATCGAGCTGCTCAATACGGTCATTTGCGTGAGCTGTAAGCACAACACTAGAGGTCAGCACTGCGAGTTATGCAGGCTGGGCTACTTCAGAAATGCTTCCGCAGAGCTGGACGATGAAAATGTGTGCATAGGTCAGTCCCGGGATAACTGCGCCTTTTCTTCTGTGCCTTTTCAGCTCCTGGCAGCTGCTAGGGACCACTGCTGCTTACTTGCCACTGAAGCCAGAATGAGCTTTTTCAATGGATCAGAGCACCTGTGTAGACTTCTCACCTCATTTCTATTGCCCTGGTAGCTCCAAGGAGGCATTTTGAATCTGTAATTGATGACAAATCTCTCTTGCTTTGGGTACCAGGTAGACTTTCCCCAGAAAACCCTGAGAAACTGCATGTGCTCTCCTTACATAGGAGGGAGCCACACTGGGGTCACACATGAAAATTAATGAGTCTTAAATACCTGGTCCCAATCTGACTTTTGCAATTACTTGCACATACTCTTGAATACTTGCCTGTATACCTACAAAAGCTGCCAGCTGCATCAAGAGGACATGGGGAGGGACCTCTGTTAATCCCTTTTATTCACTGAATTTCACATGTTGCAGCTAATTCTGCTCCCAGACGCAGGGCTGTAAATGCAGTGTCACCTCCCCGCTACTTAGAGGAGGAACTCAAATTATGCCCATGAGGTTAGAAACAGAATTTTTCAAATCAGTGTGACACAATGTCCATTTAGAAAAGGGATTCCTAGGTGAAAACAGTGCTTTAGAACAAGCATCTGTGATAAATATTCAAACTACAGAATTAGAGAAAATGTTAGAACATAATAAGAAAAGTGTATTAGGAAAAAATTTAAGATCTTAGCACGCTAGAAGAATATGCATTTGTTCTCATGTCACCACAGACAGTATACAACAAAGTTAGGACACTTCAGGTGAAGCCTGAACATAGCCAATAAAGGAACCTTTGTACAATGGCTAGTAATTAACAGATAGTCACTAAAAACACTGTTCTAATAACAAACAGAAGTGGAGAATTTAATAATACCATGTTTCTTATAGACATAAGCACCAGTACGACCTGTTCTGGATTTTCATTGTGATTTTTTTTCCTTTCATCTTCCAGGAAGCAAAGAGTAGTTAGCAGATACTGTAAAATCAAAATAGACTATGGGTGAATAAATTATAATTTAATATATTTATAATCCACTGCTGAGATTCAAGCCAGAAACTATTTAAGTTGCTATTATTTGAGTTTGTAACTTGACAGATTTACATATTTATCTTGTGATAAACACACAGATCCATCCATGCACGGCATTTCATGTGTCCTTTTAACTTGCTTGGCAATGCATTCAGGAAATGCATGATCTCCTTTGCCAGTAATTAGTCAGAGCTAATAAGAACTTTAGTAGGCAAGTCATGATTTTGTATGATTGTGCTGAGGAGATTAACACAATTAAATGTTCTTGGGAAAAAACTACTGTCCCACATATTTGTTTGATGTAGATGACAGACATCATTGGTATGACATCGGGGCTGTATAATTTCAGCTGCCTAAATAGACCTAATGAATACAACTCTAAATTGGTCTGTTTGGAATTTTTCATCAGCTCATTCAGTATGTTGTTTTCCAACATACACTGAAATGCTAAGACAGCAGCTGCAGCTACATAAGACAATGAAGTTCGTAAACAAAAAGCCAAAAATAAGTAATTTTAAAATTAATTTATAAGTGATATATTTAAAATGTCATGGTAAGACAACTGTGCATTTTAAAATTGCCAAGACACTGAGGAAATAATTTTTTTAAATCTTTTATTTAGCAAAACAAATAGGCAACGTGAAACATTTGCTGACTTTCCATCTTAATGCAAGCAGAATCCTCTTGGACTCCGATGAGAATTACACTATGTGAAATAACTATAGGATCAAACCTTGGTTTTCTACACGTTAGGTAATTAATTGGAAATAAATAACATTCTTCCTGGACTAAGACAGTTTTCCAGATCACAGTTACCATACAAAATGTATGTTTCTAACGTATGTGTTCTAGCTGATTTGCCAACTTAAGAGGTCTTTCCTACTTCTTGTGTAAAGTCAGTGAAATTAACAGACACCTAAGCACTTTTCAGAAAACAGAGAAGTTTGTTCTTAAAGTGCTGTCTTGATCTGGGGCTCCTAAGATTTAATTGGGCAAAACATGGAATATTTTCACCTGTGAGAGAGTTGATGGATTCACCACCCTTCTAGGTCAAGCACAGTCTTGCTCTATTGGAAACGCTCATTTCTCTTTTCTCTGAGTTTAAAAGCAGTGTTCTGTGGTTTAACTACAATGAAATGTTGGCATGAACATTTTAATAAGCAGATTTGCAGTGATATGTACAAGTCTTATTCCCGTATGAAAGTCATTTTTTCAGGCTCATTCTTTCCTCTTCAGCCATGTATGTAGAAAGGTAACAAATGTTTGCATGAGCTAGTTTAATGGCAGCTAGTAGGGCTTTGGCTCTGATTTATCAAAACTGCTTCACAGTTTGCTGAAATACATATGGTAAGTACATGGATAACAAATCTGTAAATTTTAGCTGATGCTAAATCAATGGAGAAAATGTAAAATGCTTAATTTTAAGAATAAAGAATTCAAATCCGGAGAAGTTTTTTTTACCAGTGAGCCAAATGCAATGTATTATACAGTGGGCTTAAATCTAAATTCTTGATGCCCTTAATTTCTTTAGCAGCAAAATAGATTTTATTTCCTAAAATGAAATATCAAAAATTTGTGGATTTGTACATTAACTGCAAAATTACCTCATATGGGCAACTGTAGTTTCAGAAGAAATCAAGGTATTCTGAAGTTTGAAATTATTCATTCGGTGTGAAAAATAATTTAACAGCTTGAAGAGATTTTTATTTCTTGATAAAGCCCAAGCGACTTTCAGTGAATGCACACACTGACAAGCAAGGATAGCATGGAAACCACCAGGTAGACCCAGAGTAATAAAACATGGCCTCTGCCTCACCGCATAAATACTCAACTGGTGATTGCTGTCACACTTTTAACAGAGCCACCCTTGCAGTCAGTCAGGCTTAGGCTTCAGTTAACACCTAATGACACGTGAAGTTAACCCTGGGGGTTTTCCTGGAGCCACTGGCAGCCCAGACTAATAAGCAGCAAACCTCAGCCCATTTTCCCACCTCCTTTCTTATTTATGCTCATTGTGTTTTGTTTGAAGCATCACATTGATAGAGTGAAGCCCAGTGAACACATTACCATTTCTGTTATCTTCCTATCCTTACAAATAGTTCCCAGGTTAGGATGAAAATTCTTTCTCAGTTCAGATCTGCAGGGGCTTTTTCTGTGTGTGGTTTGCTTATTAAGATGATCTGGGAATGTTAGTTGAGTGTTCCTTAGTGCCCTGTTGTTGTAAGAGCATTGGAGATACTTGCTGCCTCCCTGTGGCACACTGAAATTGTGACCTTTGAGATTTTTAATGTCTTCAATATTTGGTAGGCCTTGGGAAGTGTTCCACAGAGTCTGATATTGTGTTGGACAATCTGAATGTTCTGTAGGTTATATTACTGTGGCATCAACTGGGAAAGATGGAAGCTAGAATTAGTCTGTTGTGTGTTCTGATTGGATCTACTAATTTTGCAAAATGGCCTGGCCTAAAACTTTGTTTCTACTCTTTACTTTCCCTTCAATTGCATGATATGGGCCTGGAACTTCCTACACGTTTATATAATAGAGCTCAGTAGGAAACGTGTCAGTGGTTGAGGATCTTGTTCTCTGGAAAATATAACTTCCAGAATCACAGGCTACTTTTTTCACAAATACTTGTTTAAATCACTGTAACTTCATTATATCTAACAAAGCTATTTTTTAACAAGAATTGGACTCTCTGTTTTTAATGTAATTCCAAGCTTTTGTCTTTCAAGGTTTTCTGTAAACACTCTTGAAGCAAAATTCACTTCCTGCATTCAGAATGTATCTCAAGTCTATGCCTGTTTACATAAACATTTGATACATCTGATTAACATCAGAATTCCCAGCTTTTCAATGGCACTCACTTTGCTGCAATACTCAGCCTTGCAGAGTATTTTTGGCATGTCAGTTTTCTGCTTCATTAATGAATGTTGCCAGCTAATTGACTCTATTATTATTGTGGAACCCTTTTGCCAAAGGTAACTATTCTTCGTCAGCGTTCCAAATGTTCAAAGTGCCATCTGTAATTTATAGTTAATAAACAGTGAGACAACAGATGACAAATGTCTTTCTAGCAATTTTTTTCCTGTTAGTTTTTTTCATTGGATATATATACATATGTAACTTCCCAGTTCAAGACCATTTTTTCATTTATGGTACCACTGAGGTTTAACCTAATGCTAGGGAACAATTGGCAGATGTAGTCATCAAAGCAGCACTGATTCACAAACATATAAATCCAGACTCCCAGCAGGTTACCCCAAATCAGCAAGAAGCAGAGATCAGATGTTTCCAAAAGGAGTCTGTTGTCTCAGTTAACAGTGAAGTTACTCTGGGTCTACATGGGTCTACATAAAAATGAGATAACCCTTCATTTGAAAACAAAATCTAAATAACCAAGGTGAAGAACAGGAATGCCAAAAATGAGCTCTGTGAGCTCCTTGCCTTTGTTCAGCTGGCTGAAAGCTGAACACAGATATTATAATCGCATTAAAGAAAAGGGCTGTGAATGAACAACACAGTAAGTGTTGTGGGAGGAAATGTGTTACCCTACTTATTCTTTAATTAGCTGAACACATGTGAAAAATATACAGCGGGGAATGAGCCTCACTGCATTTTCCATCTGCACGCTGGGAGGTGAGAGAAACTAAAATGGCTGCATAAAGCCTGTTCTTAAAGGTTTTGCATTACATTAGTGCTCACCTCAAGCTTTTCATTGCAGAATATGAAAAAGGTTTATTAATGTCACTGATAAATCAATCTCATCAATTTAATGGCAGATATTCACTTAAATTTTTATACTGCTCAAACTTATAAAGGAAGACTATCTTGGAAATAAGTAAAGTGCATTTATATAGCTCTGTAAAGATATCTAGCACTTTTGAAAATATTGAGTAATACAGATAAGCTTATTTTAATAAAGCAAAACATTTCACCCTGATGGCACGTGGATATATCCATACTATACAAAGCTTTTCTAATGTTCATTAAATTGTCAAAAATATTCTTGCCAAAGAGAATCTGTTACAATCACTTACCCTCAAGACCATGGTATCTTCTGCCTTTATATCTTTTCTGTCTACTTTTTCTCTTTGCATCATAAAACATCTCTTCCTGAAATGACACATGCAAACAAATAAATGGATGTGTAGTAATTATATTCAGTACACTAGATGTTCTTAATAGACAGTCTTCCTTTACCTTTAGCACTGGAAATGCACCCTTTATTGGTATTGAATGAATTATCTCCACATGTAGACCTGAATCCAGTGTGTATGTGTTGTCTTGTTTCTGCAGACTGTTATTGTAACCCTTTTGGTTCAGTCCATGATCGCTGTAATGACAGAGGATTTTGTGAGTGTAAGGAGGGAACATCAGGGCCTAAATGTGATAAATGTCTGCCGGGATATATCTGGCACAGCTTGGGCTGCCAACGTAAGTAACTCTGAGAGTCGCCCCTCTCCTGCAGCTGCGCTGCCTCTCGTCCGTGTGCTGTCATGTGCCAGTTCTTGGGAGCAGAGAACAAGTGAAAGCTCGGGGCTGTACCAGTGCCATAATGCCTGACCCCTGGGAGACTCCCAGCTGAGGGCACTGACTGTGCCACCCAGTTAATTCAATGCACTTTCAGTGTCCTCCCTCTCTCCCACTAACACCCGGAGGAGCTCCCGCTGGCATAGGTAAATACACGTCTTGGCAACTGTGAAGTAAGTTTTGTATACTAAAACATCAGCATATTACTTCCAAATTCAGAATTCCTACTAAAAGAAAGAAGGTGATTTCTCTGCATGTTCACTTTTTTCTGTCCTAAACTTCAGCTTCTTGACTAAGTTAATTATGCTTTCATACCTTTAAAACTATCCCTGGACAATAACTGCAAAACATTGGCTTGATACCGGTAATAATTAGTGAAACTAGGTGAAAGCTAATGGTTGGAAAAAAATGGAAGTATACTTAACACCCTTAAAAATAAGAGCTGAAATTTTCCTTAAATGGTGCTAGAACACATGTTGTTTCAATACTTATTTATATATTTGCTTCTCTTCTGGTTAACGGGTCTTGTAAACAAGTGAGTAGAAATATCACTTCAGTATGTACAGGACTAGACTTTTACTGCAAGTTTTGTTTGTAGTAAATTCTTAAGACTTATTCTTTTAACAGTTTTGATTATCTACTTCCAGAAACTCTGGAGGGTCCTTTGACATTTTTCTTTCACCTTCTCTCACTGCCTTTCTGCCTTCTTAACCACACACACATTAAAGACAGATTTCTACAAGAGCTGGCTTTGTATTCTCAACAATGAGAATCCCAAGAAAATGTAATTACTGACACCAGTTAGACAAGTACTATAAATTGGTCAACAGTCATACAAGACAATAATGGTAGAGGATTACCACTGCCTCTCCAAGTGATGGGTACTGCTGAAGCAGAAAAGCTGGACCTGTGACAACTCAACAAATTATATCTGGAAAGAAAACCAAAAAATAATTTCAGGTAATATTGTGATAATTAACCAAATAGCATTAAAGATAGCATATGAAAAGAAAAGAAGCTTGCACGGGTAACACTGTTCACTGCAGCCTGAGAAAACTGGACTTCCTCAGCTTCTACTAGCAAGCTCCTGTATTTAGCAGGGCATTTAAACCATATTTTTCACACGTGGTTGTTGACTGTGTTCTCATTTTCCAGCTGCTTCTACTGGAGTTATGATTCACAAAATTATTGGGCAATTAGAATTGCAGCAGAAAGCAGGTGAAGTAATGTTTCAAGTTTCTAAGTTCTCTATTACTAATTCTTCACCAAATCAGATCCTAGTTACCTCCCAAATAACACACTCAGAAATAGGAGGTCTCCCTCCGCCTTGCACCCCATATGCAGGGTTGTTGCCACCCTGTACTTTATCCTAGACACTGGCAAAATAACCATTGGGATTTATGAAGCATTGGAAATATTGCAATGACCTGAACTACACGGGAAAAAAGCAAATCAGAAATCAGTATGGTTCTCTGCATAGAATTTGGATAAAGAAAATTTACCACTGTGTCCACCCAGTGGATTTTAAAAAGATATTGAGTAGCGCAGTGGGTTTAAAGAAGATACTAAGTAGCTGAGGTACTGAACAAGTCTGGAGGACTGTCGAGCAAATTTTACAGTAATATATATACACACCAGTTTGTCAAAGCAATTACTTAATCATTTCAGTACTTTCTATCTTTTAGAGTTTGAATATTATAAGACAAATAATGTTCTTTTAATGAGGAACTTTTGAGCCCAGCATATAATTAGCTTGATTTTAGCTGAATCAAGAGTATCTGTAAAAGCTTTGGACAGTTTCTGGAAATGCAAGCTAGTGCCTTTATATTTGCTGACAAAACTAATTGAGTTTCCTTCACTATTTTGTAATTTTTTGAACAAATCTCAGTCTGATTGTGTAACTGTCAGATATTTTCCAAGTTTGCACAAATTATCTGATCAATTTCAGAAGAAAAACAACTAGATGCAGTTGTCAGTTTTATGGAACAGACATCAAATTGCCATGTTTTACCAACCACAAACTGATTTAAATCTCATTTCAAGTCTTATCATGAAGGAACAGAATTCCAATTAATTTAATTTTGTACAGTGTCAGTTTTAGCGTTCTTATTTTCCCATTGAATTCTAAACAAATGACTGGGCAAGCAGGCAGACCCCAATATATGAGAAAAATAAGAATTCATTCTGTTGCCTTGGCAAAGCTGAAAAAGATTATTTGTCTGGACACATAGCATGTGGTTTTGATCAGCTTTTCCCTAAGCCTGTGCTGCACAGGAACATAGATATGCAAAGATGGATACACACACTCACTCGACAGACCAATATGTGCTTGTTTAGTTTTTGTTATACATAGGCTATTGGCATTATTATGAAATTCTATTCTTATGGAGCTTTGTTGCTAAAAACCCAATGGTTTGCACCTAGTGCAAACAGAAGCTTGACTATAAATAAACTATTTAAATCTATACCATAGCTAGTTTAATTACATGTATGATTCTATAAGTAAATGGAGTGTCATAATTTTATATATTAGTAAACCTATTAGGGAAAAACCAACACAAAAGCCGAGTTGTGTTTTCTAAGGCCTGCAATATATCATTTGATAAATTACAGTATGGAGTCTACTTTGTACCACACAAAGTAGAAGTCACAAAAGCTATTATCCTCAGAACTATTTATTTAGGTACCTCACTCTTAGTGATTTAATCTAAACCCTTTGAGGATCCAGACAGAGCGCTCCTCGCTTGGTGTCTCTGCGCACACCGAGGTCAGATGCAATTTTAGACTTTGCCTCCCAGATAAAAAGCACTGTGATAGCAGCTGTTATCTTCTTGCATTCAGGGTTTGTGCTGCAGAGACGCAGCGGTCAGCGGGGTCTGGCTGGTACAGGAAGGTCTGCTGCCCTCAGAAGAAGAGGCACAATAGATGTGGCTGTGCCTGGCGCAGCTTCTGAGCCCTCCCCAGATCCCCTGCGGCCGCAGGCGCGGGCGTGCGGGAACGTGCTGGGCTCAGCGGGGCCTCCCTGCCACGTACCCACAATGGATTTTCTCACCAGGATCAAAGCACAGCAATGAATTCAGAACAGAACAGTTTGGTCCTGAAACCCTTTTAGAACTCCTGGAACATGAGAAATTACATAGCATAGCATATATTTGATTTTTCTATTTTATAGAAACTGAACGATTTCCTTTAAAAATTAACATTAAAACAGAACTACAAGCTCCAAGCCTGGCAAGAAATTTAACCTGCAACTACAGTTGATTTGGGCAGTTTTTAACTGAACATAGTGTTTTTTGAAAAAAGGACCCTGCATCAAAAGCAAAAATATTTAAACACCACAAAAATATTAAGTAGGAGCATTCACTTGATCTTCTACGTGTATTGCTCACAGTCTTGCATCTTGTGTATTTCTTGGCCGTGACATTTCAGCTGACTAAAGTCCATTGCATATATACTACAGCATTTTAAAGTAACATCTTTTAATTTCACTCACAGAAGCATTGATTCCAAAACCAGCTGCATATTTATCCAATCAGGCAAAGAAAAGATCTTTTGCCAATATCAGTTTGGCAGCACAGCTCGAATTTTCATTAGGCATGTTCCTCACGGGGGAAAAGGTGAGGGAAGGTTCAATGACTAATAATATTCTCTATCTCCCTTCATACAAAAACCAAGCAAACACATTGAACCCACAGCACTACAAAGGCCTAGAGTGAGTGAGTGTTACCAATGGTAGCCGGCACCCTGTAGCAATTCAGTGTTTTAAATTATCTTGGTTCAATGGTGCCAATCTTAAACAATTAGCGAATGAGTTTTCAGTCAGATGCCTTATATCAAGGTCTGAACAATCTATCCCATTTTACCCTTTCTCATTCATTTAAGCAGAAGCAAGCAAAGGATTACACTCTTGTCTTCAATGCTCAAATTGGACTCAGTACTTGTATCTGTCTTCCAGACTAAACTTGTATTAATCTGCAGCCTGTCAGATAATTCATATTCTGTCACAGCATGCATTTAACTTATTATATGATTATTTAAATATGAGCTTTTTAGGGGTGGATTTTTTCATGTGTTACAAATGTTAGAAGATGGGGCATTTGATCAAAATCATCATGCAGATTGAGTTGCCAAAGAAAATCAGACTTGAAATTGTAAACTTGGAACTTAATATTAACATTTGCTTTTGGAAGATTTGATTTAGCATTCAGCAAGAAAAGAGGAAAAGACATATACCATCTAATTTCTTCTAAAATCTTTTTTCAAAAAAATACACCCTACACTTCTTTCTAGACAGATTAAATACATATAAATGCAATGGTCTCCCCAGTGAAGGTTAGTGATCTTTTACACGTTTGTACACAGATGTATACAATACCTACACATTGAACTTCTGCCTAGGGGACAAGACAAAAAAAAAAAAAAGAAACAGAAATGCAGAATCAAGGTGCCCTGCTTTCCAGTTCACCATTGCAACTGCCTGTGTGGGAGCCATAGAAGATCCACCTATCTATTTTTATATCTTTTTACCAATAGCAGTTTTAATGCTGTTAGCTGATCAGGATACAGTAGGACTCCCTTCTGCACAGGTGCTGTATATATTTCAGTTCTGCTGTGGTTTGGTGCCAAGGCTGGTAGTAGTAAGCACACTGCTATACTTGGAGCTGAAGGGAAGTAAAATATAAGAAGAATTTATGGAAAAGGATAAAGTTCTGCTGGAGATGAGCATTGTTGTCCTCAGGGAACAGTCATCTGTCCCTGGTCTTTATACTGCTTTCAAAATACCTATTTTACATGGCTGTTATGCAGACTAAAGAAATTGTGTGTGTGTACAGGGGTTTGGATGCAAGAGGAACAGACTCTCCTTCAAATGGCTGCAAATTTAAATCCAGAATAATTCTCTTTACATGAATCCAAAATCCAACTTCTGCAACTCACGGCAAAGTATGGTTTCAAGATGTAAGACAAGCAAGGCAAGAATACAAACAAAATTACAGCATTATCAGACCTGATCCTCAGGTGATGCAAAACACTAGTTCTGCTTGCCTCAGGGGAAGTGTGCTGGTGACTTACAGGTGTAATGCCATCCTGATATCCTTTTAAAACCAGGGTCTTTTAAACCTGAGAAACAACAATGCAAATGTGCTTATTAATGCGTTCCTTCCAAAATATACAACCCACAGCATACTCGTACAGATACTAGGATACATAGAAAGTTGCTCACCAAAGTATGAATATCATGGAATGTTATTATTTTTTAATGAGATGCTAGATTTGAAGGAGAAAGGGAAGGTTCATCTCCCTCTCTGGGGAGAATATATTTTAGTCAGAGTAAACATGTCAGAACACAAACACTGTATATGAACAGAAATGATTAAGTGAGGCACCTCTCCTCTATGAAGAGCACAGAGGAGATGAAAACAGAAGATGCTCTGAGAGAGTTATACAGATCTGCATAATTCCTGTAGCACATCTAGGCTAGAGACCATGCTTTAATTTTCTTCTTTTAGCACTGCTGCCTACAAAGTGTGTGGGATATTGTGGAAATGGAAGAACCTGCAGAAGGAATAGACTAGAGGGGTGCTGGGGAGAGCTTAAGGACTTTATCTCAGTGCCTCTGTGCTGGAAGGCCTCTGTGAACAGATGGGGTTGTGAATTAGGTAATACCTGTGTGTGGAGAAGCCAAAGAAAATAACAAGTAAATAAAACCAAGCAGAGAGTGAGGCTCAAAAGAGGGGACTAGCTTGCATAGTTACCATGTTATTGAGAGGCACCAAGCTCCTGACAGACTGCAGCTCTTCAGGAGATTTACTCTGATAACCTGGTGATCAGGAATTGCTTTCTCCAAAGCAAAAAGAAATGGTTCAGTAGTAACATCTATACACCTGACCTTTAACAGAACAATTTTTCCCCAGCAAGGTGAGGGATTGGATTGGAGCAGAGAGGTTGTTCTCCTCTTGATCTTGCCCAGGTGTCAGCTTCAAAGCTGCTATTTCATGGCTGTCCAAACTGCTCTAATTGCAAGTGCTGCAATCCCTCTTCTCCCAATTCCCCACTATTTAGTCCCACACCCCTAGCAATCTCTCAGGCAGTTGTTTGACCTTTCACTGAATGATTTCAGATCTAACTCAGCAGGACACTAACCAAAAAAGAATAGGTTTTTTTGCTATGTTAGTTCTGTGATATGAATCATCCACTGGTTGAACAAGCAGGAGCACCCTGGGAGAGCATAACCCATTCAGTGGGGAGAGATGGAAGCCTGGCAGCCAGTCAGGCTGGGCTGGGCTGCCATGCAACCGTGGCACATCACTCCCCATCACTAGACCATTCTACACCCTAGGAACTTGCCAGTATTTTTACCTGACAAAGCCACACAATTTCAGAAGGACAAGCAGGTGGATAATTAGAGAAATGTCTTAAAAATGTTACTCTTAAAAAAAACCCCAACATTCTGTACTCTCCTAAAAAAGTTTTAAAAATCCACTAAGCTATAGAAAAACCAACACCTCTGTAATATTCTCTTGTACTGTAGCAGAATCAAAACTTTTCAGACACCAAAACTCAAATTCTGCATGAAGAGCCAAATTGGACAGTGGTGATGGATGTGAGCAGAGTGCATTTCCAAAACAGCCCAATTCAAAGAGAGTGAATACAATTTGGAGCATCTTGTGTATTTTTAGTGTTATATTGGGGGAGTTCTGAACAACTAAATATCAGGAAATTCATGAAAACTTAAACAAGTAACATTATTTGTTTTCTTCAGTCAGATGATTTTAAAATGGTTAATATTTGATAGCACTACGATAAATATTTTAATAGAGTATATTGCAGTCAGTTAGGAATAGATCAAAAAGATACAAAGTAAGCTCCACTAGATAAACTTTTATTAGGTACATGAAATAGAACATAAAGCTTGATAGCAATTACTACTTAATCTATTCACATTTGGAAGCGTATTGAAGGGGAAACTTATAACTCAGTTGTTATGAATTATTAAATGTTCATTTGAACAGTGATGAGCAGGACTTCTTTTCCTCTGAAAAATCTGTCACGCTTTCCTTTTAAGCCTGCTCAGTGGCCATAGATTCTGTGTAATTTGCCTGCTCACTGCCTTTTTATGAGGACAGAATAAGAGATCAATAGCAGCACAGACTCACCCAGATGGGGCATTTTTATGAAGGGGCCTTAAAAGGACCATTTAGAAGTACGTAAAGTAATCTCCATCCTACTTAAATGCAGATAAAAATTACTGACCTGAGGCAAATAAAGATAGCCAAGGTTTCCTACCTTGGCACTGATGCAACTGACGGCATTGCTCACCAGCACATGCTGATTATCATTATCAACTGGTTTCAACAGTTGTTGTTTTAACTTCCTTTACACATATGCAGACACAACAGTATGGAAACCAAAGTTTCCTTTAGAAGAAGCTGATGGGTTTTAACTTGCAAAGTGCTGACAGCCTCCACTAACAGAAGCTAAGCTCCCCCAGTGGTATTAAAGTTAAAAAATGCCTTTTAATTACCATTAATAAATGGATGCCATGGAAATAGGTATACTATGATTTTGTCCACCTGTAAGTTTAAATTTTAAAATACTAGCTTGCATGTTTGATGGATTTCAGAGTTACTTTAGGTACAGGGGCATGCCTAATGTTAAGGTGTGTTTCTGCTCTGAATTTAAACATGCTAAATCAATGTAATCCTAAAGTAATCAGGTTTTCTAATGTCAGATTTGTACTTCTGTAGAGCTGACTATTGTAGTATCTAACAGGAAAGGAATTCAAGACCTTCGTTACACACTACTACTATTTTACTCACTTGTTCAAAATATTTTGAATGTCTTGATTACCTGACAGTGTTTGTTATGAGTAATCTGTACAGGTGGGGTTAAAAAATTCAGACTGAAGGTTTTAAGGAAATTTAGTCAAACTAAGGGTGTTATTATTTAGTATCAATAAATTGAGCGATTCAGCAAAGAATTTCTGAATCTAATCAAGACTTTTCAAGATCTGAGCTCTTAACTAAAACACTTAACAGAAGTGCCTTTTTGCATTTCCCAGTTCCCATGTCACCCTATTTTCTGACCATTTTACCTGGTTCATTTTAGAGCTGTGAGTCATGTGTTTATCTTCATCCTTGCATGCTTGCAGGCAATGGAGCATCTCACAATAGAAACTAAAGCTGTTCTGAGCTGGACCAGTGCCCTCTGTGTGACACTTGCAGGCTGTATGAGCTTCAGGCAGCAGAGGCATCCAGATGCTGGAAGGTGCAGCTTATAGATTTTCTTAGCCAAAGAATTCATCAGTATCTTCATATTTAATTGCTCTCAGTGAGTCCTTCAGCCACTAATTTGCCTAATAACTTCTTGAGACATTAATACTTTTGTTATCCAAATGTTCTGGGCACAAGTTCACAACAACAACAATAATAATTAAATACCTTTGTTTAACTGGTTGGTTATTCCTTCTTGGTTCTTGAGAGGAAGAATAAATGAATAATCATTTCCAATTCAGCTTTTCCATGACATCTGTGATTTTAAAGACATATATTTTATTTTTCTTCAATCTGTCTTTTCTTTCTTACGCTGAAGAAACATAATCTGTTTAATCTCTTCTTTTATATGGCCTGCTTATAGCTGTGACAGCTTTTCATTCTACCTTTTATGGTATTACTGCATATATATATATACATATACATCTTTTCAATAACAGGTCAAGAGATAGGCACATCATGAAGCTATATAGTGACATTGTGGTGTTTCCACTTCACTCTTTTTCCTGTCTTGAAAAATTCAATAATCTATTTGCCTTTCTGACTGATGGAGAGCATTAAGTCAAAATTTTCAGTAAAACACCCTGAACTACTCTTAGGGTGCATTTTCTAAATAGTAAAGCCAAGTATCTGTAGGAATGCTTTATTTTTGAACACTTAATTTCTGTCACCCACACCTTAGAAATTCTTCTGAAGGTCTTTATAGCCACAATACCTTTGTAGTCTGAGCAAATTTATTAGACCATGCTTTGTTCACTTTTCCAGCAGAATTCTATATGTGTAAGTCCTCATAAGACTGATTAGTAGGTCCTGACATCTATTCTTACGCTGCTTCTTATTATTCAAGCTTTAATTATTCCATTAAAAAAAATAAATTAAAAGGAAAAAACAAAATCCTTGCTGAGGCATCTTGGAAAATGCTTTTTGTAGAGTAAAATACATTGTCAACCAGATCTTTTGCATCCATATAGTTACTTGATTCTTTAAAAAAATCCTTTACAGGTTTGTACATTATTATTTCTCTCTTACGTACTCATCATGTTCACTCATCTAACTGTTAATTCTGTTCTTTATCACAATTTCTATTAACTTGCCTGCTGAAGAAGTTCTGATTTCCAGTCTCTAGTTCCTCTCCATCTCCTTGAAATCTTTATAAAAATCACACCTGCCACAGGTCCTTTTTTGTAGTTAATCAAGCCCATCCTGAAAATAAGAAAAATTAAATTAGAAAAATCACAAGTAGCAGTGAAAATATTATTTCTGCATTTTTTAAAAATTTCTCGGCAGTAATATTTGCTTCTGTTGGTATGATGCAACAGACTTCCATTTTTAAATAATGTTTGTATAAACATTCAGACACACCTCCAGAACACACCCCCATCACCACAGGCAGGAGTCTGGTAACCTCCCAAAGCTCTTCTATAGTTAATAGATTTTTCCCTTCCCTACCTTACAAAGCATTTATTTGCCCTACAGCCTTTCTAGAAGACCTGGCTTCTCCTACGTTTAGAAAAAAAATATTAATGGCTAATTTTTATGACTTTACTAAATTTCTCAATCATTTCTGGCCTACCTTGGTACTTTAACCTGTTATAGCTCGTTTGTACTCTTTTCTTTTTTCCTTCATTTCATCATAACTGATGATTGTTTTGGTTTTTTTTTTTACCCTTTCTTTACCCTTTGTAAATGTATTTTCTTATAAAGTTTTTTAAATCTGCTGCTAACAATGTAATTTTTATAAGAATTCTGTTAAATAGGTTTGGGGGTATTTTGATACTCACTTTACTCTGCATTTACTCTAAAATACAACCAGCTCACCAAATCCCCTGCAGACATTCTGCCCCTTTAGCTTTTCCTTGCATTTGTCTCTAATAAGTGTCTGCATGATCTCTTCTCCCAGATCCATACACCTGAGACATGGACCAGCCCTTCCAGCTATTTCAAATTCCTCTTCAGGTTAAGCATGCAAGGAAAGATTTTGACAAGGAACATGGATATGATAAAATCAGGAACAAAAGCTTGATCTCATAAATGTCAGTCCAGCTTTCTGTCAGATCTTTGACTATCAGCTTTTATAGCACAAACTCACTGTGAAAGTGAATAGAGCTTTACAGGATTTACAGTATAAATTTGGAGGGGACTCATAGCCCACACAAAAGTACCATGATGTTCAGTAAAATATTAACAGCATTGCTCTTTCAATTTCTCCCAAATCAGCACAACTTTGAGCTGTTGATAATGGCCTGTTGAGTTTTGTTGATAATGGCCTGTTCTTCTCTAATGTTGGACTATAGTCAATGGAAAAATAATTTTAAGAGACTTCTGGAAGAAGCCAACCTCCTTATATTTACCTTAGCTTCTAAAGAGAATAATTAAATTGTTAATAAAATTGTTACCTGTAATCATCAGGTGAGAAGTGACAGTGCTGGAAGTTTAAAGATGTTACAGAGAAGAGGGAAGATTCTGATCCTAATTCAGTTGTTGACAATTAATTTCTATAGAAGACTACTTGTATCTGAAGCCAACTTGAAATAATTATATTAAAGGGACTGTATTTATTAACACCACTGACGTCAACAGGCAGCTGAGGTCCAGGATGATTAAAGTGTATTACCCAAAGTTATGTTGCATTTTTATAACTACATCTTGGACAGGTACTTCTTGATATGCTTTTTTCTTCTTGCCAATGACTTGTCTTTTTGTTCAGATGGACAGGGAAAGCCATGGAAAGCTGTTAGATGCTACAATAGTCAGCTCTACAGAAGTACAAATCTGACATTAGAAAACCTGATTACTTTAGGATTACATTGATTTAGCATGTTTAAATTCAGAGCAGAAACACACCTTAACATTAGGCATGCCCCTGTACCTAAAGTAACTCTGAAATCCATCAAACATGCAAGCTAGTATTTTAAAATTTAAACTTACAGGTGGACAATAGTAACAACTGCACTGATGCCACTGGCTGAATCTAGAGCCAGCATTTTGATTTGCACTTGCCTGTACATCAATTTACCCACTTTATTCCCTTTCTAGAGAATGAGTGGAATAGTTTTCCAAATATTTCATACTTTTTAGACATTTATCTGTATTTTTCCAGATTTACAGATCTCTCTGTGGACGACCCAAAACATTGTTCCAGCTTATGGAACCAGTATCCAACTAACCTCTGTTCTTACACTCTTTCCTGCTTAAATTTGAAACCTTTTCCAATAGACTCAAGGATCTATTCTTGCCCTTCAAAACTTCCAGGTTATAAGGAGTTCAGCCATTATCTCTTTGGAGGAGGAATTCTCCCTTTAACAGGTGTTTAGGTGAGCCTAAGAAGCAGCACCAAGCCGCTACAGATCAGGGGCACACAGGGGCTGAAATAAAGAGCTACCAGGTTTGTTCTCACATGCACTACCCAGTCCCCAGATACACTGACAAGTGCAGGAGGAACCAACTCCAGTGTCCTTAGTACAGAACAGCAGTCCATAGGAGACAGTTCAGTAGGGTGTTCTGTTCATGAGATGCTGCACCACTGAGCTCTGAATGGCTCACATATTTTAAATGGGAATTCAACTTGCTTTATAAGCCAAAGGATCCTTGAAATAGGACTCTTACCTTGAAGAATTTAGAATTTCATTTCCAAGGAGTGTGAACAGTTTCATCACATGCAGCTTAAAGAGCTGAAGCTGCATTTTGATCATGAGGCAATCTCTAAGCATCTAAGGCAGACAAGTTACTCTCACAAAATTCAAAACCCTAACTTACTTCCTACTGATTTCAGAACAGGAGAATCCCATAATGAGATTTAAACTGGGACTTGCTAGTGCAAGGATATTAATCTTGAGGGCAAGCATAGCATCCTTAAATCAGCTCCATTATGTTGACATTACGCAGCAAAGCCCAGCTCTGCAAGGAGGCTTCTACTCTCAGAAAGAGCATCCTATTCCACATATCTTAGATTACAACAGCATACTGCAACATACTGCAACACAAACATCTCAAAAATTGAGCTGGATGCTTTGAAATGCTTCCAATTACATTTGCACACGTGCCTTTGGTACACAACTAGGGAGAAATATGAAAGGTGGCATGTACACTGCATAACTTCTGCAAAGGTATGAAAATTTGGGTCAAGATTTACACCACCTGTCAAAATAAAGCCATATCCTGCAATAATTTTTCTGCAATGACCTGAGAGCTTTGCTAGTTCATGCTAAACCATTACTGATTTAAAACAAAGTGCAAAGACACTTTGAGAAGTGTACTCCAGTTTTATCTTTTATTCAGTGGCAAGATGACAACTTAGTGATGATGCTGCAGCCCACGCTGCACTGCACCATTAGAAGGACCCTGAGTGT
Source organism: Melospiza georgiana (assembly GCF_028018845.1). NCBI lineage: Eukaryota > Metazoa > Chordata > Aves > Passeriformes > Passerellidae > Melospiza > Melospiza georgiana. Next base: position 11,443,564 of record NC_080438.1, on the reverse strand, counting down.
TTTGCAAATACAAAACATTGAACCAGCTAAGATGTGTTGAGCACCTCCCTCACCTACTCCTACCCGCCCTGGCTTTAGCCCAAACCCTTCTCCAGAACTGTTCCAGTTCCAACTACTTCCCCTCATCACTCCTCCTGCTGTTTTAGCTAAACAGCTACTCATTCTGTAGCTTCTGGCAGTCTCCAGAAAACCAGCATCCCACTCGGATCTGCCATGCTACCACTTCAGAAATGCTGTCTCACAGCAGAAAACCTTTGCCTTTCACACTCCTGTCATACCCTCACTGCACTCTGGGGCTGTGTTTGAAATCACAAACAGCAGGCGCTGTGCTGGCTGGCCCTGCTTGCCAGCCCTGCTTGCCTTGGGGTTCCATGGAGCAGGAGGAGGCCCCATTGCTGTTTGCCCCCAGGGGTGGTCCCTCACAAGGCTCCAGGCCTACAGAAATTCATCCTACCTGGAATGAGAGCCTTTCCTGGCCCTCCACTAGCACATGCAGGCAGCAGCACAGATGTGTTGCAAATCCCCTCTTGCCATAGGAGTCAATGTCAAGGAATATAGAGTTCTCAGGGAGCTGGGATATGATCAGTCAGGTTTCCATTGCCATCACTGCCAAGGCTGCTGGAAGAGAAGGACAAACATGATAGGAGCTGTGAGATCTCCAGTGTAATGCAGAGGGTTCTCTGGGGCAAATGACAGCACTGGACCCAATGAGATAAGCTTGTCAGGAAATACAGATTAAGCATCATCCCAGGTCTGTTGTGCAGAAATTTGTCTTTTTTTTTCACTGAGAGTTTTAAAAGAAATATAGTCAGAACATGATGTTTTGAAAGTGCATTCTAAAAGTACATTTTCCTAAAAATTGAGTGGGTTTTGTGTGACCCTTCCTTTTCCAAGCCAGAGGTTTGTGACATTGCTGCACACACAGATTGTCAGGAACAGAAAATGACCAAGGTCTTGGTTTCTCAGCCTTAAGTGCAGGTGGAAGACTTTTTAAGTAACACAACTACTTCTTTCCATCATTAGATTTAAAGCTATTGATACAATATATCTTTGGAAATATCTAGCACATTATCTACAGTAATTTATTAGATAACAATTAAAGGAGATATCCTTGGTATTTTTCAACTCTGGCATGACTTGACAAATTAAAAATTGGAGAAAATAATTTTAAACAAAATAAGGAAAGTACTTTGAAGTGAAATCACACTTGGCAGTTATCTATTCCTCAAGGATCCCAGGTTATTTCAGTCTTCATTAATAATTAAATTTTAACACCTTTGTGCATCACAATTGATAAACAGAAATATAAGTACGTTAATCAGCATGCCAAAAGCAATGCTAGAACCATATAAAGCTCACAGGGAAACAGCTCTTACTCATGAGAATATAACTCTGGTCTTTTTAATATCCTGAATTACCTTAACAGTTTGTCATAGTATGCAATATCAACATCCATGGTTAGAGACATTATCTTTAGTTGGTATGCTGATAGAAAGAACTTTTCAGATACTATCCCAAACAAACCATGCTATGTACTCTCTAAGACAGGTCTGTGTTTATTCAGATCTTTTTCTACATTATAGCAAAACTTTAAAGTTGGTTAAAAATATTAATATAATTCTGTTACTCTTGAAACAACTTATTAGTGGTAGCCTGCGTATCAATATTGTGAAAAATCTGTAGGTTGCCTCTATGCCTGCCTCAGCTCTATTGGTTGGTGTGTAATAATGAACATCTTTCAGACATTTTTGTTGAACTGTGTGATAAATCAGTTTTTTAGATGTTTTCAGGTAAAAAAACACTGGCTAAGACTGTGACATTGGTTACACTTGGTAAAACACTGCAGAAAAACTGGTGTGCCTGAAGAAGATTGCATTGGAAAGAGAGGCACTGTTATCTGGGGTTTCCCATCTAATGGTTGCTCTGTCATGAAGATAAATGCACAATGATAACCCCAAGCAAGTCTGTGTGCAGCAATAAATACTGTTGATGAAAACTAGCATGAAGCAACTAATAGCTTTAATTATTTGATACATTAATTTATTCGTCCTTATTTTTGCAGAGCGCTACATGCCAGCTGTTTGAATCATCTTATTGGTATTCTGATGAAAAGAGTGGAAAAGTAAAGCATTGCACCAATTAAAATCCCTCTCACAAGAGAGCATGTTATCATCTGGTATATCTCAGACAGGAATTAGGATATAAAAATCTGCCTGTTGAATTCATTTTTTAATTTTAATGTCATACAAAAATAGACAACAGGTAATATTTTTATAGGACAGGTGAAGCAGAGTGGATAAAAGATTTGCATATCTTTACTGTGTACCTTATGTATGAATATGAAGCAGCTGAAGTTCTGATAGGTGAGATTAGAAGGACATACAATACACAACATTGGTATTTGAGATTGCATAAGATGATTAAATACTGACAATCACATATGATAATTGGACAAGATTGCATAGTCCTTTTTTAAACTACATAGTTTAGAAACCTTTTTAAAGCTGACTGTCAGCAAACTCCCCTGGAAACAATAATCAACTCTGCTGTTGCATTTATCTAATCAGCAGTGCAATGTAATAAATAGAGCAGGAATTCACAGGACCTGCATCATTCCCTCCTTTTGTTTGCACAGGCAAGCAAAAGGAGGGAACTCATTGGACTTTCCTTGGCATCAACTTCCCCATTGTTCACTAGCAATAAGAAGTTTTACTCTGAATAGCTTTGACACCTATAGGGAAGTGTTTTTATCCCCATTCTAAAGCTGGCTCAGCAAAAGCACTCTGCAGCATTTCATTCACACTCAAAACAATAAATCAATGTAGATTCATTCAGAAAGATCTCCTGATTCACAGCATTGTTACTTGAACAAAAAACCCCATCCCTCACTTCATACATGTTGTAGGAATTATGCAAATCTTTTACCTTTGTCTTTGCATTGTAACCAATGTTCACACAAATTCAGAATGTTCATCTCCTGAGAGATTCTACACATTAACTTTACACACTGGTGCTTTTGTATCCTGTAGGAGAACACTGTCCTGTTATCTTAAACCTTTCTTTTGGGAAATGCACACAGAAGGAATATATAATGACATATAGATACAAAGTTGGCTTTACCTTTCCTTGTGGTCACTGCAAAAGAGCTGATCAGTCACACTTCCATTTAGTTACATACCCATCCCACTTTAATACCCTTGATAATTACTGCAGTGCAGTTAAAGATCGTTGGTGCTTCCATTACAAATGCTGGGTTTATGTAGTTTAGAAGTTGATCATAACATATATTTCCAGTAGGTGTTTTTTTTTCAATTGTTCAAAAGCTCCCATGCAATTGGCTTTCAGACAAATGAAAGCCAAATGTGAGAAGAAAGTTTGTAACTTTCAAATTATTTTAGATTACAAATGACTTTAGGATAGCAGTAATTATTAATAGAAGCCACCAACAACACATTCTGTCACTCTCTTTTACTCCTTCCCTAAAAAAATTTAGGGAAACACTAAAATTATTCTAATCCCCTAAATCATTGGGGAAGTATTTTCAGTTGTGATTATCTTGCCTTTGGTTTTGCTGCCAAATACAGTAACAAGTGTTTGGGGCTATTTAATAGATTTTCAAAGCCTTCAGTGTAGTGTTCACTGGGAAGAATAGCCAAAAGAGAAACTATTTTCTCTGCAAACAAAGACAAATTCTTTGCATTCTTTTGTGCCCATAACATTATTCCAAATCAAACACCTTAGCAGCCAAGGATGCAGGAACATTCAGCCTTTTATATAATTCATAATCATGTATTTGAATTGCTGACCTTCGCAAGATCCTGCTTTGGTTTGTTTTCCAGACTTTCTCCTGTGGTTTCGTGCTCTGTAAAAGCAATACTTGTTGCAGGTCTGTTTCATAATTCTTGGGAAAATCAAGTTCCAAGAAAATCCCGTTGTTGCACATGAAGCAGAAAATGCTGCTGTGCAGGCAAGGTCACCCTGCCAGCCCTTTGGACAGGACTGAGGTGGCCACAGATGTCTCAGGAGGAACAGCAGCTGGGCGCTCCCAAATGAGCCCAGAGCAGGACAGGAGGGGTGAGGACAGCAGGACAGGAGCAGTAAGGGACAGCAGGACAGGAGCAGTAAGGGACAGCAGGACAGGAGTTTCCCTGCACACAGCCCCCCAGGCCAGGGCAGCAGAGCAGCTCCAGCTGCAGCCACGGGGTCAGGTACAGCCTGCAGGGCTCAGCTGGAGCTCAAATGGGAATCTGCAGCAGGCAGAGGCTGCCAGCAGAGCAGGGCCCAGGAGCCCCTGGCAGCACTGCTCCCCACTTACATCCCCCAGAGCCCCTGGCAGCACTGCTCCCCAGTTACAGCTCCCAGTTACAGCCCCCAGAGCCCCTGGCAGCACTGCTCCCCAGTTACAGCTCCCAGTTAGAGCCCCCAGAGCCCCTGGCCACACCTGCCAGCTCCATGTACATGTCTGAAGTGACTTCTGGAAAGCCAATGGCAGTAGCTGCTTGTATTTAGGGAAACAAATCCCATCCCCCAATTCATAAGGCCTTTTGTTGACTTCATCTTTTGCATCTGAGCACTTTTTGTGCTTAACTAGTTTTACTGATAGTGGTTACATCTAAACCCTGCCCTTGCTGTTGGCAATAGAAAAAAATAAATAAAAAAACCAACAACAACTCTGGAGTTATAACTGCTTCTTTTCCTAGTTAAGGGAAGAGAAGACAGGTCATGTAAGAATGTTCATTTTTCTCCAGGCAGAGAGGAATAATGGCACTGCAGCTTCCAGCTTTGTAAGTGAAATATGAATGATAGGGGCATGTAGTCCCTTCTGAGCAACTAATGCTCATACGTAGTTTATTGCTCTCCTGAGATTACCCTAAAGTATGATCAGGGTCATACCAATTCAGTGGTGCTCCTTTATAAGCAAAGCAATAAAAAGAATAGGGAAATTTTTCTTCCCCCCACTTTGGGAATCATCCTCTTTTGTACAAGTATGAAATTGGAACCATCAAAATCAGAAAACCACAAGGTTAAATCATTCATTTCCTGAAACCATGGAAGATTGAAAGGTATTAGTTCAACTATAATTCTTAGATAACTAAATCTGGATTTGTTTTCATCCATCTTAATACACAATTGTGTAGTTTTACCAAAGCTACTGTGGCTATCATGTATGAGTATCAATTCCAAAATTCAATTTTTCCTTGTGTCCTTTGAAACAGGTTAGATGTATTTCTTCTCATAATTCTTTATTAATTAAACCCAAGGATTTTAGATTAAGAATAGAGATGAAAAATGAGAAAGCACAGACACAAACTGTGAAAAACAGTAACTTTCTATCTCTGCTATCCTCATACCATGATTAAAACCCCCCACATATTCTGTACAGGATTTTGCACTTTCAGTGGTGAGAGATAATCAACTAAGCTTACCCATGTGGATGCTAGGATAAATTACTGCCTATCTGTAGGAGAGAGGAATCACCATCCATTCTCTGGCTGTGTGCTGGGCAGAACTCTGAGTAATAGCTACATTTTCTTGTAGAAACTCTGAAGATTTCACCTGCAATTTGATTAGAACTGGCTTGGCTCTGAACTGCCTGTTGTGCAGAAAAAACAGAAATTATATGTAGGCAAACAATCTAAAAATTCTACTGGAAATTTTCAGTGAACACAGTATCTCCATTACTCCCCTATTCATTTACTCTCTGATAACTCAATAAAAGTGGTTTGATAAAAAATCAAGTGTCATTTCAATTGTGTTTCTAACAGGCATTTCTAAGACAAGTCAAGATGGAGATGTCTGCCTTTAGAAACGACTCTCGCTTGGTCAATGTTTATTTCCTTGTATTGCTGGCAGTATAATTAATCACAACATTGTTTCAACTTTGCACCAGAGATCTTTGTATTAATGTTTGTCATTTTGTGACCATAATTTTGACACAGTAAGATATGCTTTAGGCTTGTACTTGTCTGCAGTGATTTATTTTGTCTTAGCTTAAGAATGTGCTTTGGTAGAGAAGTGCAAACCAGTTTTATTTTCATGCTATCAAAATCATCTGCCTTGTCTTGATAGTATCCTAAGATAGTTTTACTACTACAACAAATGATGAATTAGTGTCACTTCCAAGCAAAGAAATTATTATGAATATCTCATTTATAAGAACAGTAGCTGTTTTTCATATCAGGTATGTTTGTGGATTCAAAGCACTGAAGAAGTCTGATCAACACTGACACATATTCACAGTAGTAAAACATTTTAAAGCCATTTGGCAGTAATGTAAACGGTAACAATAAATTAAATTCTAAACACTGGAATAAAATAAGTAAAATGAGTCCTTCTAATTGGAAGACAGGCAGGGGAAGAAATCTCAGTGACAAAGGCTTCATCTCAGTTATTACTTATTGGTTATTCAAATGAGTAAGATACTTAAGCTATAAAAACCTGAAGTATTGTCATGTTCTGTGCAACACAAACTGCAAGAGCAGCAGCTGTAACCTTTCAGGAGAAGCCTGACTACTGTTTTCCCCATGCCCTTATATCCTCTTACCTGACATCTGTGCTACATGGGTGAAATCTCATAAGTCAGTGGAATGCCATGTAGATGTATTCAACACACAGCAATTATATATTGTATTATTATATACAATTATATATTGTATTTTCAGGATTTTTTCCCAAATACTGAAGGTATTCATTGCTGACTGTGGCAATTTGAAATATTTTGATTGCAGTCACTTATGTTCAACTGGAACATGCAACTGGGTACAATTTAAAAGAATTTGACACCTTTACATTCAAATGAGACTAAGTCTTTTGCATTCCTCAATTCCATTTCTGCCTATTTGACAAATTGTGGTGAAATTGTTGCTAATAATGTGTGCAGATGCTCACATTCTCATCAGGCATACACACAAGCTTCATTCACTGCAATTTCTTTTATATTTTGAGATTGTTTTTACCATTTATTGATTAAATGATCACAGATTTAGAGAATAATGCATGTTAGTTACAGGCTCCTCATAGTATTCACAGGAACTAATTCTGCATTTGACAAGAAATCGCTTGTGCTTGGCCTGGATTTACTGTACTTATTTATGCAGTGAGATGAAACCTCCCAATTTTTTCATGGCATTTCAATGTGCTGTTCAGGGCCTATATATAGACAGCCACTGCTTATGTTGGAGCTACCTATAAACATCATTACTGAAAACATGGGTTTCACTATGCTGGGTTTTTACTCACTTATGCACAGACAGAATATTCTGTTAGCATGTGTGCTGAAATCTTCCTCATTCATGAGTTCAAGTAATATTCTTTACTAAGTAGGAAGTACCAAGGCTACAAATGCATTAGAGAAAAAACCAGACAAGAATAATTTCTTTAGCCATGAGACCTGCATGCTCTCAAAATTATGAACAATGGATGGAATCCAAGGTCAAAAAAAACCTCAGTGGTGCTAGTAACAAAAACCACTGACAAACAGTATGGAAAATTCACTGCAGCAGAAGTCAGGGCAAAGCTTGCATCAGTGCTTTAGAAAAGACAAATATGTTGTGTAATATATTCAAAGCTGTCAACCCAGCAAACTTGTCCAGGGACTGTGATACTCATGATCTGGGAGACAAAAAGGAGGAAAGTGAAGGGATGGTTTTAAAAAGAGAGAGAGGGAGAGAGAAGTCTGTAACAAATGATGTGACAAAAGGCGCACACTGAAGGAAAATAGTGATAGAAGCAAACGTAGGAAACATTGTTTGAAATTTAAGTCTTAAGAATTCAAGAAAGGAAGCAAGGACCTATCATAAAAACTTTTCTTTAAAAACATTAATGATCTTTATGTTGTTCCCACAAAGAAAATTTCATCATAAATCCATATTTTGATGCAGAAAGAGAATACAATCAAAAAAATGTGTCAATAGCCTATCCCACCTGAACAAGATGCTGCTGTAGGCAAGCTGTACAAAAATTAACATAGCACAAAGAAAGGTAGAAATGTTATTATCTTCCCTCTTGGATGGCCTTTAGGAAAGACAGGAGTGTAGAAGAAACTGTATTTAAGCTCTGTGGCACCTTGTTGTTCTGTCTGGGCAGCAGACAGAACCTAAGGCCCTGGGCATGTGCTCTGCAGCTGCCCAGACACAGCAACAGAAGGTCCTCAAGCCGAGAGCACAAGGCTGTGCCAGGTGCCCCCCAGACTGAAGAGAGCAATCCCTGCATTTCTTCTTCTCTGTCTCTGCTGCTGCCTCAGAACTAAAATCAGCCAGAGCTGTCTAACTCTTTTCTTTCAAGAAGCTGCAAAGATATTAAAGTTGAGTTTTGGAGAGACTCGGGAATTTTCATGTATTATTCAGATTTGAACATTTAAGAGGAAAGTAGTAATTTGTCAAACAGCTGTGTTACTCACAATATTTCATTTAATTCCCAATATAAATTCTGTGAAACATTAGCACATTTATGGCAGGCTAAGACTATCCCTTGAGCTGGCTCAAAGATGGTATTTTCCCTTGTTTTCCTTTTTTGTTCCATTCCCAAATTCATTAACATTGCAATTAAAGATCAAGAATAGTTTGTGCATAGCACATATAGCAAAGCATGTTGTGCCTTCCTTTCTGTCTTCTTTGTGAAGTGTTTTAAGGATCCTATAACTGAACCCTGAACCATAGTTAGATTGCAAATTGATGAATTATGAGAATAATTTTAAAACAATTTACTTTCGTTTACTTTAAATATTTCACTTCATGCAGTAGCACAGATCTGGAGACTGTGCTCAGAAACATCCCTCAAAAAGGCCTGCAAAGCTCTCCAAAACAAATGAGATTCCTGTTTTGGTTTATAAGTGACCCATTTGGTGTTCTGGCTTCTAAGTAAGGAGGATCTGCCAGCAAATCCACAGCTAGTTCAGCCACACAGGTCTTGACAGTCTACAATGTGATGACTTCAGAATTAAGTCTTTTACTTGTGTCACTTCTCCATGTTTCATTCTTTGGTCAGAACTTGGTATCTGATGCCATTCAGATAATCATTAGTCAATACTAAAGTTTTCAAAGTAATCATGACCATACTTTCAGAAAGGTTAAAATGGTATTAGAGTGGGTCAGAATAAAGATAAAAGAAAATTGGCAAAAAATAATGGGATTTCATAACATTTCCAGATTTTTTTCATATAATTTCCAGCTCACAATTGCTATCTGCATGATACATATATGTGCATACATGTCTGTGTGCAAGAGAAAGAGAAGCACAAAATTAGGAAAGCTGTGACAATACAAGATCAACAATTCCAGAATTTTCAGCTATTTTGCTGAGACAATAAAACCTACCTGCATTACTGTGGGCAAACATTTAAAACATTCATATAAGAATAACTATGAAGCTTTTGATCCATCCCTTTTTTAAGCACATTTCAAAAACTTCCTAATGAGAAAGGAATGGTCTGATTTAGAAATCAGCATCTATAACATTGTATCCAGAATTTTGTAGATGGCAGAATTTTGTGTCAGGCAGAACAGCCAGCACAGAGCAAAATACCTCTTCAGCCCCTCATCTCCACTCACCTACAACTATAGACCAGATCTGAGCTAAGGATCTCTTCAAATAACAGGCTGTAGTATGCAAAATAAATTTTGAAATAGGAAAGATATTTGTTTTATAATACATTTTTAAAAATATGGTTTACTTCATACTTGAGAAAATTTGGATAAATTATTCCAGGCAAAATGTGAAGTGAAACATCTCCTCTGCTGGTTAAGAAGTGGCATTTAGTGAACTGTTGAGTCCCACTGAGTTTGTCAAGGCAAACAAGGATGTGTATTGATGGGACAGATATTTCACAATTTTCACTGCCTGAACTGTAGGAAGCATCCCAGCAATGAGTAGTCCAGAACATGCAGCTCCAGTAGCTGTACCATCAGATAAAGTACTTTGATTTTGCATATTAAGATGACTAAATATATATAATCTAAATAATAAAGTCAGCTTCAAAGATACATACCCTCAGTTATAAGGGATTTAATGCAAATATTGACCGTATTAAAATACAGTTATTTTTTCTGCCTGTTACCATTGTATTTTTTGGGTTGTTAATCTCATCACATTTATTTGGTGGGGACTTACTGTTTCTTACACGTTTTTTCTAAAGTATGAGTAGAACATTAAAATTCAGACATAGAATCATCAACAAAATGTGTTGTTGTACCTTAATATTCAATTTTTTCCATTGCAATTCAGAAACTGGACAACAGTATTAAATCCATAGCTCTTAGTAAAAACCTTTGACTGCTAAAGGACTCAGTAAAAAAAAATAATGATTTACTGGTCTCTCTTAATTGCATCTACAAATTTGCAACATATTGCATTATTTGGCCCACTTGGGTGCAGAACATCAGAAAGCAGCTATTGGAGAGACCTTCTAGGGTGAGAAAATTATTTTTCTGAAAGCAAGCCAGGACACATAAGATTACCAGTGAGGTTAGTGGTGGACAAAATTGTGCAGATTTATGTAGAACTACGCCGCTTAAGAACCTGGACTATTTCATTTGTAGTTCTCATTATATTTGGACTGCTTTTAAAAGTAATTAAATTAATAATTGCAAAACTGTACTTCTTTGTAGCAATAAACAGTAATGTTTAAGATAAAATTAACAATAATTTCTCTATTCTGAATTATTTAGAGCATTTTAGGCTAAGGTATACATAAATATCACATGATGTTGAGTCTGCTTCTTACTCCAATAATCTGTTCCCTAATTCTCCAAGTTAAAGCTTTTACTGTTACCTTCTACCTACATCATAGGTGCAAGTTCTTTACTAAAATTGCCTCGCTGTGGAAGGCAGGGCTGTAATCCAACACATATCATACTAGTGATATCATCTGAAATAAAACACAGATTGACACATTTAATTAGTATGTTGCTCATACTTCCTCATTGTCACTCATGAAATATTTGATTTCGTATTAAGCAGTACAAAGTAAAGCTGTCAGCTTTTCAAATACTATAATATTATGCATGTCTAAAAGTTTTGCCTGTATTATTGTCTCCTAACTCCCTTGTCAAATCTGATTTCTGAAGTTATTATCAGGCTACAATATCTAAGATATCTGAGATAGCTTTAAGGTGCCATGTACCAAAGCAGCAAATCTAATTAGAATGAAATATCTGATCTATCATGGAAATAACGTTATCTTTTATTTCCACATGTCTGCACCCTATAATCCCCATCCAACAGCATGCTGAATTTCCTGCCTGTGCTTGCCTTATTTTTTTTGCACAATTTTTTCAGATCACTAATACATGTAGCTCTTGATTATAAAACCTTCCCTCTCATGCAGATCTTTTTACTTCAGCAAAGCCACATTGCATTTTTAACCACTGTTCGTGGTTTCCAAAAGCTCTAGACACATTGCCCCTTTCATATAGCACACACCACCTAGTTCCAGTTCAGTAATAACGATGCAGACTTTAGCACAAGGCACGTATTAAAATTCTTATTATTTCATTATTAAATAGTCCTTCATATAAAATTAATCAATACTTTAGTCAGTGGTGTTAAGTGAATTCGATGGTTTTCCAAGAATACAGTCTTCAGGGGAAAAAAAAGAATCCTAGTATTTGAAAAAGCAGAGTCCCTTAAATGTCTCAGGAAGAGGAGGGAGGAGGAGCCTCAGTTCTGGTGAATTTCTGCTGAAAACAAACTTACGCTGCTCTCTGTTCTGTCCCCCTTCCCCCGGTGTCTTGCAGCGAACGTGTGTGACAATGAGCTCCTGCACTGCCAGAACGGCGGGACCTGCATCAACAACGTGCGGTGCCAGTGCCCACCGGCCTACACGGGCATCCTGTGCGAGAAGCTGCGCTGCGAGCGGGAGCCGGGCGGCTGCGGCGGCCGCAGCTCGGCCCCGGGCCGGGCGGGAGCGGGGCCGGGCCCGCGGCTCCTCCTGCTGCCGCTGCTGGCGCTGCTCGCGGCCCGCCCGCCCCGCGGCTGCTGAGGCCGCGCCTCGGGCCTCACACCCGGACTGTACACGGCCACGGGCCGCGGGAACGGGACAGAACCCCGGCGTTCGCCACTGGAATCCCTAAAGGAAAACACCGTCAAAATAACCACACAAACTAGCAAGGCCGAACTGAACTAAGCCATATCACTCAGTCACGGACAGGGCTGCGAGCGGACACTGCTCCCCTCTGCCTCCAGACACGCTGGCAGCCGCCTGCTCTGTCAGATGGATCGGCTGCGGGACTGACATGGCTTTGACAGCCCAGAACCCCAACGACATCCGCTACTCCTCTGGTGCGCTCCTGTACCTCCGCCCGGTGTGTGGACTGACCAAACCAAGGCATTCTTTGCTGTCAGTGCATTGTGGGTATAAGGAAATCTGTAAAAGCTGCCATATTGGCCTGCTTCAGTCCCCGAATCCTTTCCAACCTGTGCTTTAGTGAACGTTGCTCTGTAACCCTTGTTGGTTGAAAGATTTCTTTGTCTGATGTTAGTGATGCACATGTGTAACAGCCCCCTCAATACAACTCGAGCCAGTCATATCCTTGTATACCTTAGCAGCACTGCATCAGTAAGATGCTGTGTTCACCTACTGTACAAGAGTGGCTATAGGACAAAAAGTGTATTTATCCTTTTGTATTCAAATGAAGTTATTTTTCTTGAAATAATGTACAATGTAGATTTTTTGTATTATTGCCTATTTGTGTTACCAGACAATTTATTAATGTATTTAATTCTAATCAGGTAAGAGAAAACTATTACTTTTTATTTAGTCCTTTTCTTTTTCCTTTCATTTAATTGTGCAGAGATTTCTCTGTATGGGCAACGTGCTGGCATCAAAGAATATCAGTTTACATATATAACAAGTGTAATAAGATTCCACCAAAGGACATTATAAATGTTTTCTTGTTGCTTTAACACTGGAAAATTTCAAAGAATAAAAATTCCTGCATAAACAGTTCCAGGATGACTTACTGCTCTTTCTTAAGGCCTTTTTAGAAAGCAAACAAAAAAAATTTATGGTTTTACCATTCAGTATCTGGAGGAAACCCAGATTTCAAAGTGGAAATTACATCACAGCAATCTAATCTCACTTTAATTTTACTGCTGTTACTTTGTGAACTTAAAATGTTAAGGGCATCATTTGCTCAAGGAAGATTTCATCAAATCTGAACCTTGAAAAAGCTCTGAAAAGTTCACATCTTTGTTCTCTCAATTAATCACATACATTAAATTCCAAAACTAAATTCTAATATCATAGAAGCTGGTCTTTAATTCATACCTTTTTTGTGGACTCTGGCAATAAGCAGATAGATCTACAGCTTACATTATTTCTCCAAAAGCTTCATTAAAAAAGATATGTTTATATATGTACTATTCTGCTTAAGAAACTGCAAAAGCAGCAGCAATCACAAAAAAGCACCAAGATTTAACTTTTAATAAAGTCAGATTTAATATTTAGAAAGACTGTCAAAATATACAGCAGCGAGTAGATAAAAAGTGCTGCTCCAGCAAATAAAGTTTGTTTCAAGTATCGCCCAAGGTGTAATAAATTCTTGTTACTGCCTTTTATTAGGCCAATTACTGAGTGTGACAGAAAAGAATAGCAAGACTAGAGAGGCAAGCCAAAACCACAGCAGTGTTTCAAAGTCCTGGGAAAAAAAATTTCTAAAGGTAGCAGGACTGTGTGAATTCATTTCCTGGCAATTTTCATCATAATGGTTATAAATATTTTACCAACATAATAGTCTAGTGTAGAAAACAATTAATCAGCAAAAGAAAAACTCCTGAGAGAAATAAATTCTACCTGGCTGCCTCTTTCAAATGGTGAACTGCAGAATTTAGGGCACTGCTTTCTTGGAGAACCTCTTTCTGCTGAGGAAGCAAGTTTTGCAGGACAGTACCCAGCCTCCAGAAGTGGGTAGGGAAACCAGGTCTTCATTTCTAAAAAGAAATAGGATTCTAAAAGAATACTATGAAGATGCTGATGACATCAAGCTGCTGCCTCTTCAGGCTGTCGCCCTGACCCTCCATCATGTACCAAGTTTGCTGTTCACACTTGCACTCATTTGTGGGCTAAATAAGGTAAGGCAGAGAGAAATGGAGTGCTCTGCTGGTTGCCAGCCATGCCTATGTGAGATTGCAGGTATATTTTAGAAGTATGTTCATGAAAACAGAAGAGTACACTGAGCAGACTCAATGAGGAATATAAATGTTAATACAGGTGACATACAGAGCTGGAGACTACCTAAAACTAAGTGGATTTCTGATATAAGATGGGGAATTAAAATTTTCTTCTATTACCACAGACCAATTCAGATTGTGTAATTATTGCAAAAGAAGTGCTTTAATTGTGATTATAAACTCAAGGCTTTGTGAAAGTGCTACGTGAGCATGTTATGCTCATTTGGTTAGAAGGGATTCTGCCAGCAGTGCTGAAGAGTAATGAATATAAGATCACAATCAACTTAGCTACGTTTCAGTTTCATATACTTGGGATCTTTTAAACCAGGGCAGAGTATATGGCTTTCCACATATTTAGATACCATTTTGTGCATTTTATCCTCCTTTACCTGTTAATAAAATTACCATTTTTTACAGGAATACATTCAGTGGAAAATCTTCTTATCAACCGTGCTTTTCTTCAGCTTCATTATTTTTTCCTCTAAATTTTACTAAATGAAAATTTGAGTGTAAGTTTCTGCTACTGTATTCCAGGTATATTTTTAAAATTATGTGTGCATCTTTCAGAGAGATTACAGCACTCAGCATTACTTTACCTGCAATCTTTTACTTAACTTGGTGTAAAATGAAGGCAGAACTTGCTCCCCACTTCAGAAGCTGTGAAAAACAACAGATTCCTTTTCCTGAGCATGCAGTAGGATCTCTCCATGATAACGTGCAGTCGCAGCATCTGTTTTATTTTTCACCAGAAAGCATAGACCCCTTCCAACATATTGAGATTTCTTGGACTGGGTATCCTCCCCCTGCAAATGCCTGTAAAATAGCAACACATTCATGATGCTGAAAAAGGCCAACCCAATCCCTAGGCTACGATTTTGCTTCTGTATCAAAACACCAAAAGAAACCTACTATGAAATTATAATTTTCTGCCTGATACTTCTTTCCTGGAAGGTTTCTGACCAGGCTTCAGATTGCTGAGTTGTCCAGATAACAGGTCAGAGTACAGTGACCCTAAAACTAGCACTCATCATAGATTTAATCAGTTATATTAGTTCCAGTTGCTTTGCTAAATCAGTCACTCCTAGTCAACTTGCTATTCCTGTGTTTGTACCTAGAGAATTGGTTCTGATCCAGGATCCACATGTTTAACATCTCAAAATGGGGCAAGGTGCTTCTCCCTGAAAATAGAACTGCAGATATTTCCACTTCACACCAACCATCTTTAACACAGGGAAGTTAAGAGAGAGGCACCTGTCTTCCTGCTACCTAGTTGTTTCAAAAACAAACTATCCAAATGGAAAAAAAATTTAGTCAAATGCAAATTGACCCCAGATGTTGCCTTCAAAAAAATAATTGATCTAATACTTTATTATGACGGAGCCACCAGTGAGAAGTTATTTCATGTAGTGAACAGGAAAAAAAAATAATGTGCAAAAGATCTTCAAATTTAGAAAGAGTTCTTCTGCTTGCATATAATTTTATACATCTTTCTCATAACTCCAAGACACCAGGGGGATTTGTTATAACCTCATTGGGATTCTAGGTTTATTAAAACCATTGAATTAACTGGAATCATCCATGCGTGCAGTTTATTCACCTGTGAGAAACGTGAGTAATATTTTTCATAGAATATGCAAGACCAGATTTTCAGGCAACCTTCAGCCTAGCATTCATGTTTGTCCTTGCAAATGCAAAGTTACAGATGTAAATATTAAGACATAATCAATTCATTCCCAAGAAAAACTGTACATTTAATTATTTATGGATGCAAACATCTATCCGCTACAATGCAGATCTAGTATTATAAATTAGAAATTTTATATTAACAACAATACCTTTCCCACCCTCACAGAGTGTCAAAAAGAAGAGGCTATAACTATATGCAAAACAAACAAGTAGAGAGGCAGCATTTTGCACCATATGGTGCATTTCATTTAATGAAATGAAAGTTCATCACCAGAGCAGTATGTTCACCAAGACACCATTTTGCCATAATACACAACAGATAAAATTCCAGTACAAAGCATATGTTTCCCTTAATTGTTTTTCTGGCCATCATTATCTATACAGACACAAACATACAGACAATGAAATACTGCTTGAGACTTTTTACAGCCTCAAATGGAACAGGGAAGGCTAATTTATGCAACAGATTGTAAAGGCTTGGGGCTTGAGTTTCTGCACACATTGCTATCCAGTGCTCTTCTCTGAGGATTTATTCTCTGGGATAAAGATCACACCGTGGGATGTATGGGAGAGAACCAAAGTGCCAGCCCAGCTAGGGAAAGCCCCCAGCAGGGTGTGGGCCTGGAGCAGGGGCACATCTCACATGGGGACACGGCAGGCACCACTCCCCCGTCAAAGCCTTGGCAGCTGTGTTTGCAGATGTGTCCCTTCCAAGACACTCCACCACACAGTGCTGCCCAGTGCAGCTGCTGGACACATGCTCAAGTCTACTGTTGCCACTGGAAATACACTTCTGGTATTAGAAGCAAACTGTTGTTGAGAAACTGAAGTAATAGCAGTGTTTTCTAGGATGGGAAAGAGGGGCAGAGGTGGGTTCTAGGGCTATGCTTGTCTGCTTTGAGAAAATGGGACTGGTTTGGGATGAGTATTTTCCATTTCTCATATAGTGTAATTTTCACTCAAGTACTCTCTGCAAGTATTTGTGACATCCAAGAATAAATAAAATCCAAGAATAAATAAAATCTTATGTTTATATATATGAACATGACTTCTCATGAATTAACAAAAAAAACCCTCTGATCCTCTGATTTAGCTCCATTAAATGAATGTGGTTTTTTTAATAAATTTTTCTGGTTAGGACATTGTTTTGAGATTAACATATTCTCTGCATTCAGAAGTGCCACACCATTCCTCCACTAAACTACCTGATGAGATATAGATCATTCAGGCCCTTACCCTGACAGGTTGTGTAAGCCATGTTCTAAGTTCCCTGGTTTTAAGGAGCCTTGATCTAGCTGATGCTTTCACATCTCTAAGTGGCTGTATTCAGTGTTACCTGAACAGATCAATGAAAACACTCCAAGCCTTGTACATCTACTGGGAACATGGCTCACCTTGCACCTGAAAAGAATTGTAGATGCAAAAGTAGTGGCTGCTGCCTGTATTAGTTGTTTGCAATTGACAATACCAAGACATCTCCTTCAAAAGCTTGGGTCCCTTTGACTGGATTGTGCAAACACATTAAAGGAAAAAATTTATTTGCTTGCTATAACTAAATACAAGGTTAAGTCATTCTTACAAGATTCTAATGATACTCAAAGTGAAAGCACTTCCATTTATCACAAGTGGGATACTTCAAAAACTCTCAAAGATACAATAGAGCTAGACTTTTATTCTCTGTGGTCTGTAAATGTTCAGATACTTCAGGTATCTTTTAACAGAGATGAAGAAACTGATTCAGAGAGGTAAATGAAGTTGCCTGAAAGAGCCCAAGAAGCAGCTGGCACAGCCAAGGAGCAAATTCATCACATTCAAGCTTTGCAGCACAGTGAATGTGAATAGTGCTACACTACAAGAGTATTGAAAACTTCTTGGTAGCTTTGGTTACAACTGCTACTATGTATAGCATTAGTATACACATAACATAGTATTTTGATGCATAACCTAGATTTCTAATCAGAAAATACAACTTCACACTTCCTCATTTTACAATGAGGATCAAACCAAATTTGTTCTCACAAGTAACAAGCAAGACACAGATGTATCCCAAATGGTGTGAAATTATTCCTTGCCTGAACAGGTAACTATTCTTACTTAACTTCATTCTTTCTTCACTTTATCAAGAATTATGAATACCGAGGTCATAAAAAAGATAGTATTCCTGTACTGGCATTTTAATGAGAATAAACAACATATAGTGGTTTATAAATTAATGATAACAGTCATGGTTTTAACTATCATGATATCTCAAATTACTTCCTATAACTTAATAGTCATCATCTTAATTGCAGGAGAATTTAATGTATTTACAAAAATGCACTAAAAAATTTAGGCAAGTACTAAAATAAATCATATTGTTCACTTGTTGCTGGTTTTACTGACTTTATGCAAAGTAAGTGTATTACATTCTTCTTTCAAAACTGACCTGCAAAATACATGTCCAGCTAAAAGCTATGTATGCCAAATACCAGTAAGCTAAAATATAACGACAGTCACATATAGAGGTTGATATTTGCTCATCTAATAGCACTGAAAAGCATTCACAGGAAATGGAATTCAAATATTAAACAAAGTTTTCAGCTTCACAGTGTAGAAACTTTAAAGGTTAAACACAGAAATGAATGTTGGAGCCCATGCAGCAGAAACAGGTTACTGAACATGCAGACCAGCAAGATCAAGATGAAGTAGAACTAAAAGTGTTGTTCTTACTACTCATCAGACACAAATTTTACCTCAATCCAAACAGAAGTGCACATGAAAGGTACTGGAATCCAGAGGGAAACAAAGCAAAGTCCACTTTTATCAAGACTTACAGTATTGTAAAATGAGGAAAACCCAAAAGCAGGAAAAGGAAAAGAAAGAACATGAGCCATGCCCAGACTAAAAATATGCCACATCTCAGGGAAAAGCCAATCTAGGCACTACATACATGCTCACGAATCTGTAGGCACAGATTTTAGCATTGTAATCCCTGATTTGGAAATCACAGAACTTGAGCCTCTCACAGACAAGTCTTCACTTGAGGGTTTCGATACTCTGCTCACTTACCTGCTGGAAGAGCCCAGGCCCATCAGCACCTCTGCTTTGTCTTTGCTCCAGCTGTTCACTTCACACAAGTCTGGCCATCTAGTCCAGATGTTCATGGAGCAGATGTTTTTTCCACACATCACAAGCCTGGCTCAGGCCACAGCACAGTAAGCACATTGCAGGAGGAATCCCCTTGCCACAATCTGTGTAAAGCCAGCAGTTACATTGGCTCTTTGCCACACACCTCTGAAATCTCTAAAAGCAATTTTTATGAGGACATAGAAAATTAAATGTGTTCAGAAGAGAATATTTTTCCTTCTATTGGCATCTGCAGTCACCACATACAAGAAGGGACTGAAAGGCCCTGGATGCACTGACTCATTTGATGCATGTCTTGTTAACAGCTCTTGCCTCTAATTACTGTTGCTTGGAAGGATGGGAGAGCTGACATGTAGAACACCCTGGTAGTTACATTTATTATACTGCTTTCTTTTGCCATACTCCAGCTTGCTTTCTTCTTCCCTCATGTCAGGGTTTTTTCTATGCCCTCATAAATTATTTTTCTTCCTTTGCTCTGCAGATCTCCCACAGGCACTAAGTAGGTGGATTGGTACCTATGAATTAATTTTGGCAGTGCTCCTCTGCCTTCCCAGATCTGATAGAGGCACAACGACTTGTACAATTCTCTCGTTGAGTAGGATGTAAGGAATGATGACTAAACTATGTAGATGGAGTGCTGAACAATTTTTTGACAGTTTTCTCATTTACTGACAATATCTAACATCAGAATATCTCCCAGACTGTACTGAGGTTAGCCTCATGACACTACTGCAAAGCAAGGAAGTATGTTATTTCCATTTTATTCATAAGGACTGAAGCTTGAAGATGCTGAGAGACTTACAAACTCAATTACAGAAAAAGAGATTAATTTTGACACCTCGTCCACCGCAATAAGTACTGAGACCTACAGTTCCCTACTCCATCCAAATTACACAAATCTGAAGTTAAACAGCCTCCCATCTGCATCTTTTTGCCACCCACTTACTTCAGATTATCCCATCCAAGTCTATTTTACATTGCACCTCCCAAAACATTGGAGTTTCAATGTTGTGATATTTAACTCACACATGCAATTCTGCTGGTCTGGTTTTTTCTCTTTGGCACTTCAGTTCAAGACTAGAAGGAAACCACAACTGCTGTTTTGTGAAGGGATGTTATATATGAGTCAAAGTAATTGCAAGCATTTTAACAGTCTGATAAATTAAAAGACATGCATACAGAAAAACAGCGGAGCACTCCAATTCTCTTCCAAAATAATGATATTATGGGTTTTCTTTTCCCCCTCCTTGTCTGATTTTTATTTAACTGGTTATATTAGAGCTCACATAATAATAATATTATGCCTTGATAAATATATATAATAGCTTTTATGACTTGAAATACCTATGGCTTAGGCATTTAATTTCTTCTAGGAATGTCTATATACTGACCCAATTAGATTTTGATACATAGATATTTCTTGCTTACTGGAAATCTGGTAGCAAAAAGACTCTACATCTTGAATAGGCTCATAAATATATATTGAATTTAATTTTTTAATACACAAAATCCATTTTCCTATTGTTTAGTTGTTTTGCTGACTGCTTGAGAGAAATATTTTCTCTAAATATTTTTGTTTTGTACAACTAATTAGTCCATAAATCAGTGCATTGTAGTATGGCAGAGATTACCCTCAAGCCAATAGAGAGCAACTGATTGAATGTACTTAGCTGAATTACAAAGAAAGTATCTCCAATGTATCTGTATTTTCTTCTGCTGCTTTCAGACATTATCTGGCCACTCTTTTCTCTCTTTCTGTTCTTCAAATGTACATTATTTAGCCAATAAGCATTATTTGTATTAAACACCAGATTTTTTCTGTGTTTTAAACCAAGCACACTGGACTGACAAAGTATATAAATAAATAACTAGATAACCACAGAGTAATCAGTTTGATTCTGTAGTAGGAATTTTAACATGCTTTCCAATTTCACATTACTAGAGCCATTTACTGATAATAAAATTTTGCCAACACTTAAGCTAAAAAATGTCTCTAAAAGAGGGGAGATAAAAACCACAAATGTCAAAGTCTGAATTGAAAGTCAGTTCAGGATGGTAACCAAATTTAAAAATGAAGTGTAAGCACATGCTGAACTTGGAGCATACACTTTAATAACACCAAAGCCCTCTTTAGTGTATTTTTTTCTTCCTAGCCTATAAAGCCAACTTTATTTTCCTCAAATGGCTCACAATGGTTAAGAAGAGATAGGATCACTCTGAGACACTATCACCTGTGAGATGTATGCTCTTTGCCATCCAAATTTAAAAATCAAAACACGAAAAGCAGGGAGACACAAACAGAGACAGGCAAAACTTTGTCATTAATTCTGGAGACTTCAGTTCTGGGCAGTAATTCTTGTGTGGCAATTAGTCAGCAGCCTTGGTACAGCTGTAAGGGAGATGTGCATGCTGATAACAAAAGCTATCAGTGGATTTTTCCTCAGCTGTCAATCTTAGCAAAGGAAGCCAAGGGAAAGTGAAATGAAGATGAGCTAACCTTGCATATCTCAAAACCAGGCCTCAGAGAAGAAAAAAATACACTTACAAAACACTCTGAAAAACACAGAACTTCAGTGGAAATAGTGCATCTATTCTGAGAACAATTAGGTTTCATTCTTCAAGGAGTGACCAGTTTGCTTTTGTTAACAGCCTGTTCCTGAATCCATTAAATACAAAGGAAAACCTCACCTTGATTTCAACAAAACAGAATCAGGTTTTAAATTAGATTGAAAAATAATTTCAGGAAAAGAAAAAGTAATCCCTTAGGCATTATCTCCCTGATCCTAGTATAATCTGTAGCATTTGTACAGTTCCATGTAGTATTTATTGTGCATTATTCTATTGCAGCACTTAAATTATTCTCATTTGAATGTTTCCGCAGACCCAGCATTTCTGGTGACAAATGTCTTAATTTAAGATGCTGGTCTGTATGGCAGGCACCATTTCTATCCAACAGAGAAAGGAACTCCCTAGCTGAAGCTGTGTTCACCAGCAATTTGTTTGCCAGCAGCATGTTTTCCTGTTTAATCCATGTTAACATTTTGTTCAGAGTTATCCTAGCTGGCATGTATTCTATCTGATAAACATCTCCTCTTCTCCCTCACAGAAACATTATTTATTTATGACATTATTGTTACAGACAACTAAACAGCCAAGAGGGAAACACATTTGCTTTCCCACAAATACCTGCACATGCTGTTAAAACTGCATCATTTTTCTTATAGAAACATTTTAAATTTGGTAAAAGGCTTCCTGGGATATCTTTGGTATCCACTGAGAACAAGGAACAGAGATAGACACTTGCAGCAGGACAAAACCAGCAAGGGATCAGGAGAACACAATGAAAATAATGACATTTCAGGTTGTTAGGCTGATATACGAAAGCTTCTCCTTTCCAGCCCAATTTGTCATGACTCCACAACTAAGTGAACTAAATGGACTTGAGATAAAACAATTCAAATCAAGAGTCCCAAATCCATTCATGTTCTCTGTATCTTTGCCAGCATTGGAGTTGACTGCTGTATCATTAAGTACCCAGACACACACAGTGTGAGCCAGCACCAAATGATCTCTGTCAGGGGTCACAGTGCCCCCCAGGCTCCTTCAGGACTGACACTAAATTAAGAAGGAATAGTATAAATCAAAATTACCAAGTGCCTGAGAAGCAAATAGCCTTTAATTCCCTATCACTTCACCAGTTAGTACCTCATGAACATCCTCAGTGACAAAAACACTATTCATTTATAAAAGGACTCAAAAACCTACATCAGTTCCATAAATTACACCACAAGTTGCAATGAGCCATAAACTTGAGTCTGCACTACATGGGACTGACCATTTTCCATATCTCTGAAGTTCCTGTTCCATGCAGGGTCTGTACTTCTACCAACATAGGAAGATTCTAGTGTGTCTACCTATAGTTTTCCCACCTTCTTTCTGTGTTTTCTGTGTCTAAAAGTGCAAGCTTCTTTACCATATGGAAGTCTTCCAACTCTGTGACACAGTTCAAGACAGAACACACATCCTCAGTTACTTTTAACTGATGTACCCCTGCATCTTGTCACACTGGGCTAGGAATTCTTCACAGACAGAAAGGCTACTCTCTGAGGAGGCTCAGGTCAAAGGAGCAAAACAACAAAACCTGGGGAAAATGGAATGCATAGACTTTAGACAAGCAGAACAAAGGCAGTCTTTAAAGATGGACTCAACTCTAGATGTATTATTTAAGTAATTCACCAAAGTAGAAAATTTTCAGTTTAGCCCCTGGGATTTTTCCTGCACGTCAATGCTCCTGAGAGCAGGTCAGGTTCTGGTTAGTGAGTCTTGCCTGCTTCCTATCTTGCAAAAGAGCAGGTAGTCCAAAACTTAAAAGAACTCACCCACAAAAACACAGCAACTTGTCCTCCTCCACTGCACAATCCAGAAAAACATCTTTTTTCTAACACGCCTTAGAACTTTATAAACTTCTTTCAACAGTGCTGAGCAAGGGGAGGTAGTACTTATAAAGCCCTCTTAGAATCATGTGTTGGTTGCATTTTTAGACTCATTATTCACATAGTTCCACTCCCAGTCCCAGTGAGGCACTGACTCAAAGGAATAGAGGCCAAACTCCAAATCCATGCACCCAGTGAGAGAACTGGGCACTGTGCACTTTATTTCTAATCATGTCTTAGCACAAAACAGGAAATGCTGAGAGTTGTAAATAATTCTAAGCAAATTCTTTGGGCTTTAGAAAGAACTGACCATCCAACTTTTTCAGCAGCCTTTAAAAATCCAAGATTTCATTGTTTACCTCATCATCATTTTCACTTAAACACGCAGACACAGAGACAGGCAGAGCACTCTAAGCCCAGCACTGCTCCTCAGCCTGACATCTCGTGGCTGTGAGGGACATAACACTGCTGAACCAAATACCATCCCCACACACAGGACCAGAATAATGTATAATTTAAGCAAATACAAAACAGCTCTCGAGCAATGCAAGACAATTATTTCATTTACATAGATGTGGTGTCAGCATCATGTTCTGATAAGACAAACTGGCACAGATTGTAAAGCTAAACCACAGTTACAAATAGTGCAGAGCTTTGGTTAGCTGGACTACACCAGATGATATTTTGCTCAAAACTGTAAAGCCATCTAATCTGAAACAAGAATTTTTGGAATATCTGCAGTTATTCTTTTGATACTACTAAATATTAGTTCAATTTTTGCCACAGGAATGAAACCACTCCGGCTGCAAGAGCAGAATTTGAGTGCAGCAGGCTGCACAAGGAAAATGAATGTCTTCTCAGCCAGGAAGAGAAATGAGGAAACAAAGAGTGGGTTTGCCTATATACATAGGCATGGCATGGATACCTGCCTAGCAGGGTAGAGAGGAGAAACGCCCATGCTAGGAACAGTAATGGCTTTTTCTTTTCCTAAAAAAGTTTTGCTGTTGATTCATTTTCAAGCAAAACTCAGGGGAAGAAAAAAGATTCTTCCTTTTAGCAGGATTTGCTGCACTGTCTGAAGAGGTTTGACACTCACCTCCCGTTCTCCTTTTCTGGCATGGAGAACAACAATCAAGCAATAACACAGAGGAAATAATTTCTGCAGTTTGATTAGTCTCCACACCAGATGTTCCCACATATATTCACATCTCCCCAACTCTCCTCCTCCAGCCAAGAGTGTGTGCAGCTGCTACTTCTGTAGTCAACACCAAAGCTATTTAACAGAGTTATTAGCAGGGGGTTTACATTATAGATCCCACCACTATTCTCCAGGGGTCTGCTTCTGTTCCCATTGAAGTTAAGGCATCATTGCACTCATTATCTTCAGAGAGCCAGAAAACACATTGCTGGGATTTTTTTTTCCTACTCTGTTGCAAATCTGCACTTGCACCTCTTCCAGCCTCTGATTTCCATCTCATTTTCTTGCTGGTACAGAAGGTTGTGCAGCTGTTCACTGGCCAGCTCTGGGTTTTCATTCTTTGTGGAACAGATTCCAGTGGCAAACAATTTTAAGAAGCACCACAACAGGTAAGAACTGTTGCTTGTTTGTTAATTCAACTTTAATGACCACGGATTTCAAGAAATGGGAAGTACAAAGTTGCATCTCCTTAATGTAGCACTGCCTGAATAAACCTCAAAGGTGGACATGAGCATTCCCAGATGGTGACAAATTCATGGGCTCAGGAAAATTCTGTCAGGGCAAGGAGTGGCTGGAAAGCCAGCCCCTCAGCCCACAAGTGAGCACATTACAATAAATTACAGCTTCTGTTCATTTGGGGGAAAAAATGTTCTTACTTAATACAGACAAGAAAACTGCCACAGCCTTTGAGCTCTGGGATTTGTTCTAATTGCTCTGGTTGTGAGTGGCTTCCTGTAACATGCAAAAAAAAGAGAAACATTTACTATTCCTTCATATCTTATTAAGAAGGCAATTACACATGTTTGCATTTCTAGGAATTCAGTATCTGTATAAATTCTGCAGCCAGTTTGTCTTCACTAATTATGTGTCTTGTTGCAGAAGACACGTGGAATTTTTTCATCAAGGATTTATGCTTTTTTGATGCAAATTAAATGTGATCTGAGGTGGAAATATGCTGGTGGAAGCATTGCAGTAACAGTTGGGAAGAAATCATCCTGTATATCCACAGTGCTGTCCATGGGGATTTTTTGCCACTGGGTTCTCAAGGAAGCATCTGAGGATCAGGATTTCCCTGGGGACGATCATGTGGAAAACAGCAATGAAAGATGAACAAAGGGCACTGGTTATCAGCTGAAAGCTGCCACTCTCCAAAAGGAACATTTTAAATAAGAAAATGCTGGGTTAGCTAGATTATCTTAGATAACTAAAAGCATAAATAAGGAGCACTGCTTTTGCAAGGCAAGTGATTGCAGGAGCTGGTCAGTAATCACATGTTTTGAGGAGGAGGAGGAATGGTCTGTTCCTAGCCCTGAATTCCCTGTAAGGAGACAAGATATGGTGCTGCACTCACCCACACAGTGAGGCTGGGTGAGTGCCCACAACAGACTGGGCAGCACCAGCAGCAAGCAGAAAGGTACATCAAAATAAGACTAGCAAGCCCAGCCCTCCCACTCACAGAGGCACAAGCTGATAAGCCAGGGAACTCTTCAGGACAAGGGTGGTGGGTATCATGAGCTTCCTGAGGCCTTGAAGGGAAATTATGGGTACAACTAGCTCAGGTAATTAGGTGTAAATTATCATATTGTTCATTGGACTTGAAATGTCACAATGTTTATCACTCTCCTGTGGCGACTGGATTCCAACAGAGAAATCTTGTTTAAGAGCAGGCAAAAAATGAAAAGGATCCACAAAGAAAATCATTCATTGTTTGCCTTCTCCCAGCTACATAAGGCAAAGAAGGGTAAAACAGCACAGAATTAGAGAAAAATTACATTGTTGTCATCTTATTGCAGGGGTTCCATGCTGTTGTCTCCTTATCACAAAAGTTCCATACCTTGGTGTTTCTCATGGGCAGTTCCTCAGAGCAGAGCACTGACTCTTTCTTCTTCACAAAGCAGCCACTGACTCCAGTTCCCCTCTCACCCAGCCACCCCACTCTTTTATAGCATCTTCTTCTCATTGCTTACAGCTGTGGACTGGTAAAGTCAGGCCTGCTCCTAATCTTTGATAATTGGCCCAGCTGCAACTCCTTAGGGGTGAGATTACTTTCTACACTATCTTTATTTTCTTGTATTCTATCCCACTACATTACATGGCTAACAATGCCTGTATACTAAATAACTGAGAAGAGAATTAGCAATATTAAGTGTGTGAAATCTTGTTTTCCTGAGCTTTCATGGGTTCTGCCACTAACTACAGTGTATCCAGAAAAATGTATCCGGTCAAACTGTGGCACAAAATAGAATGAGAGACACTGCATACTTCAATATTAAATAAAAAAATCTTTGTGGTGAGAATTTTTTTTGTCATTGGAAAATAAAATCCCTCTGCATCATACCATCCCAGTAGCTTCTTCCCCTCCCTTCATGCACAGCTGACTGTAACTCCCACTCTTCCTGTTATAAGAGAGAAAACACGAGGGCCTCTTTCAGCTGCATCAGTGGAACTGGATTTTTAAAGCTCCAAAGATGCAGAAATTGTGTGGAATTCCTGAATGCATCTAAAATCTGTCCCACAAGTCCAGCAGCAATGAAATAAAACAAAGGATGTTTTATCATGTTGCAAATCTCTCTCAAGAGGTAACAAGTGAAAGCAAGCATAACCTCAGTAGAAAGGATAGCAGGATCTAGACAAGCAAAGGCTATCTTGCACAAACTGAAATAGCACAAGAAAATATCATTTGGTCCCTGCCTCTCAGTAATCAGAAAGCTTTGTCATCACAAATGCTATGGGAGACTAGATGGCAACAAAGTGCTCCCCCTTCCACCCCCTCCAGCAAGCTCGTTTCAGTGAGTAATAACACACAAACATAAAAAGACTTCAATGAAACTAGGGGAGAGCAGATGTTAATTACAGCAAAATGGTCTCAAAGCCAAACTGAAATTTGGTTTGGTTTTGCACAATTAGTTGGGCAGCACTCCCAAACAGTGCAAACTGCAGGGCATGCAAACCCTGACCACTTGAGGAAGATCTATGTGCAGCCTGCCCATCCTGTGTAACTGAATGTCACCTCTGCAGTTATTGCCAATTGCCCTTAAGCTAATGCATCATATGTCTTTTTGACAAGAGTAATAGCTGGGTTCTGACAACGAATAATTGCCATTTCAATTGAAAATGTTAAAATATAACTGAAATCGGACATGAAATTATTCGTGAAAAATGTGGGAGAGATGATGGAAGTATATAACTTCACTGGAATTATCAGCAGCTTGACTGGCATTGCCTTAGTTCTAATAAGGATTCAGTACAGTACGAGCCACAAAAGCAGCACTGAGACTCAGTGACTAAGAGCTTCACTGCTAACCAGAGAACAGCCAAGCTCCTAGACTGTTTCCATTCTCACCAAATCTTGTATTTAATGGCCTAATTTCTCAGTTTTAAACTGTCAAACTATTGAAAAGGCTGAAGCTCTACACACTGTTCCAAATGAGCAATAAGGCCATGTCCCTCAGGGTCAGCTGCTGGGCTCCCCCAGCACACCTTTTCTGGGAAGTAAAGAAAAGGATGAACATTAAGTGCCACAAGTATCTCCCTCCAAACCTCAGACTTTTGCAGTATGCCATTGTCTCACTTTCAGTAATTGAAATTAGGCTCTCTAAATATTCCAATCAATTACATTTTGATTTACTGCCTTCCATGGCATTTTCCTCTTCCATTTATTGGTGCACTTGACTTGTATTTCCTACGGGGACATTGTGTGATAGAATTATATGTCATTCTTTTAACATGTCTCTTTCCTTCTCGTACAAGTTTTAGGCTGTACCCTGCAGAGTGCCCCTGAACTGATCTATCCTCTCTCCAGTCCTAGCAGCAATGTCCAGGTAGCAGTTTTTCCACCACAGCTATGATTAGAATTCTGAAAAAAAGCTTCCCCTGAATCCTGTCTCTATAGGACTGCACTAAGCATAACTAAATAATGGAATTAAACATCTTCCAGCATGCATTTGTGAGAGCAGTGTCTGATTTCCTACATTCAAATGCACCAGTTGTAGTCCTTGTCTCCCCTTGAGGAAAAATGTATCCAAATCATGAGTGGACTTTTCCCACCTATCTTCAGTACAGGGTAACCAGACTTTGGTTTTGCTCTTCCTACACCAGCCAGTAATGATTGCCAAACAAGTGAGAAGAGCCTTGTGCCAGCTGTGGGGCAAATTGATGACAGAAGTATCATCAGAGCAGCTCTTCAAAACCCATTGACTTAAGCATCACCTTACTCATCAATTGTTACCTGTTCTGCAATGGCTGGAAACAGGTGTTTTCTAAAAATTAATTTAAAATATCCCTTTGTATTCTACCCAGCCTCCAAAATAGTCCAGCATTCAGACCCAGTGCTTCATCACTCCTACTGACAGAGATTGTTCTTGCACGCACACAGCCCTTACCCACCTCTCACAAATACAATGCTTTTCTTCAGCAACAGAATTCTCAAAATCTCTAAATTAATCTATTTCCAACAGTCTTATGCAGGCTGAGACTTTAAAAGAGAAAAAGCCTTTGGGATAGTAATCTCTTCACTACAAATACCTATTCTTCCCATGTATAACCATTGCAGAATATATCCTTTAATCTGATGTTATTTTTTCTTAAAGTACCAGAAACTAGTTAGAAAGCTGTGCTTATACTGTACCAACAATTCATAAGAAAGTGATGGGGTGGAAATATTTTGAAAATTTAATTAAACTTCAGAGAATCAATAAAACCATTTGTTTTGTTCTAGCACCTGTTTTTAGGCAATATCATCTTCATGCTGCTGCCTGTTTGGTTATATTAGAAATTACATGATCTGCTCAGCTGCAACAAGCCTATTGATTTGTATGTAATAGCAGGTAGAAGTACTGCCTGTTTACAAGGGATTCCTAGTTACTGTGAACACTGTCTGTAAACAGGCAGGGACTCCAGTGTAACACCACATGCCTCAGAGCAAGCAAGCTAAACACGGCAGCAGCTCACACAGCAAGCACCGAGCACGTTCTTTGTCAGGTAGGAAACTTTACAAGTCTGGCAATATAAATAACACAAAAGATGTCAAGCTTTTCAACAGCTCCTAAGGGGAAGATGAGGGAAAGGGAAATAGGGGGAAAATAAAAGAAGTGTGATGAACATAATCACTTACTATTCCAGCAACTTTTTCTATGTTGTCCTTTCTGCATACCTTTTGCTGCACATGCTGCAGTCCAGACAGCACAGTACACACGGTGTCACCCTACAATATCAGAAAGCTTCACCCACACAGAGCAACACCAAAACCACTTCAGAAGGCTGCAAGCTCTGCCCTTCTTGATCTTTAGCCCAACCTTTTATCCCCTCCTGTTGGTGCCCTGCCCCTGTGTGCCCTCTGTTCCCTTTGGTGGCTGCTCAGTGCCCCTGGGCACTCCCTGGCTCATTGCAGTCAGTGCTGCTCACCTGCTGCCACAGCTGCACCCACTGGGGATGGGGCTGGGCCAGCCCCACTCACAATCACCACACACTGTGTGCCCACAGATACCTACTGAAACCCTTAGGTACATGAAGAATTCTGAAAAAATAGGAAAACACTTAACTACTAACCAGTGAGCACTCATTTGTCCAAGGCACTCCAGGGAGGAGAACTCACTGGTAAAAAGTTTTCTCCACTGAAAGAGTCTGTCCTTGACCGTTTCTGGCCATGCTAGAGAGCAAGGAAACAGTCAGCAAAAGTGGAATCTTACTCTGGAGAGTTTACAGCTTTTTCTCTATGGGATTTAAACAGAATACCTCGGAATCCTTGTTGACCATGTCTGCAATACCCATCAATTCCAACTTCCCAGCAATATTAAGAGTGTGCCTAAAGCAGATACAGCCTTGTCTGACACCCCTAACAGCAGTATCAGGTCTCCCTGGGTCTCTTCAAGTCAACAAATTGCCTGGGCACCTATAGACTGCAATAGTCCAGTTTCTACCTTCTGTTCACCTACTAGTGCATCGCATTTCTACAAACAGCCTATCAACTCTTTAAGAATAGTAACTGCAGGTTGAGCATTTTAGTATGTTTGCACTGGGGTGCAAGATTAATTGAAAACTTCTGACTTTGTTACAATAGGACAGTTGTTGACTATCCCTTATATGATGAAAGAGTGTAGATGGAGTGTTGCTTTTTAAAATTAGTCATACTAACATGCTAAATAAGACTGTTGTTCATTTCTCAGTCCTAAAAATTCAAGAACAGTGAAATGAAGTAGCATAATTTCAACTAACAGGTCTCTCTTGCCCTTTGGGTAAATTGTAACTGAATCCCAACAAATGTGAAAAACTTGTATTTCTTCTGCATTTACTGTTGGAATCAGAAAGCCAAAACAAATAATAAAGACACAGGGAGGAAGCAGTCCCCATTAATGCATCTCAAACTTTGTTCAGCTGATTCTTCATCCTAGAGAGTTTTGTAAAAAAGCATCAGGTTCCAGCATACAAAAAATTGTTCTCAGAGCAATTCCTTTGATAGACAGGTAGAACCAGGTAAAAGCAATAGATCTTGAATTTTAGTCTGCTTTACTTCTGACACTGTAGGATTACTGTAGGTTTTAGGCTCAGAGTTAGGAATGCTTACCTCCCACTGCAGTACCTGAGGCTGCAGTCTGTGCAACTCTGTTTTGTCTTCAAACCTCAGCTTTCATGTATGTGCTACAGGGATGCTGATGTTCCTCTCTATGCCCTGGAGATCAGTGCCACTCAAGCTTGAGCTTTTTCCGAAGTTTTTGACTATAGTCTATATCCTCCATGGTCTCTGCGTCACACATTTTTTCATTTCAAAAGCTTAGAAGAAAGTATAACATGACTCCAGCCACACTCCAGGAAGTGTAATAGTGAATTCTGATCTTGGAAATAACCACATACATTCAAAGGGCTTTTGAGTTTACAATTTTCACTTTCTTATAACAGCCTACTTTTTTGCATGATCACAATGGATCATTGAAGTCAAAGAATAGTATAAAATATTCTGAGATAATATAAAAACTCTGTCAAGTTCCATTACTTAACAGAATGTTGTCAAAATGAGTGTTCAGTTCTCTCTTACAACAAACTTCCTCCCTGCCTCACGAGAAGCCACACTCAGAGTATCCTATAAACCCTTCCATATGAAAAAGCCACCAATGAGTAGGTGACATGGTGATTCTATTTGAGGTTCTATCCTCATCAAAGCATCCAATATAGAACATTGGTATTTTTGAAAAGAAGTGGAAAGTACAATATATACTAGAAATGCTCACTTTCAAATACCTAGAGCAAATGCTGATTATGCTTGAAGTGTGTGCTTTGCCATTGGATTTCCTACTACAGTAGGGTTTCTTTTATTTATATATATGCCCCTTGCTTGTTACTGTGCTGGGAAGTGTTCTGAAAGCTGCTCCATTATGTGTATTTCAACAAGTTGAAGTTAATGCTCTACTAAGCATTTTTCACACTATGTGGGGAATTAAAAGTTACATGTTTCTTGCACTGGTAAGTATAATAAGAAACCACTGCCCAAGGCAAGGTGCTCTTTGTGAAAACTTAACACATGCTGGGAAAAGGCCTCTTGGTGCTGCTTGCTGAAACAGGGATGAGGAATTGACTGAAGTGTCTTTTTGTTGATGTCATCAGACAAGAGGGGGAGGAACAAAGGATACAAAGGAGCGTAAGGAACCACGGAAACACTACACAGGCAGAGAAGAAAGTCACAAATGAGAATAAAAGACAAAGGATTTGCCAGAAACACTAATCTGTGGAAAGAAAACTGACTGTTCATCTGGAAAATGGAAAAATCTGTATGTTCTTTGTAAGTATACTGGCTGTACCAATGAAAAACTTGATTTTTCCCACCAATTTCTTCTCCTAAAAGCAGCAAGATTTTCAACACTGGCTAAAGAATATTCTGTGTGCTTTATGTCACATCCTCATATCACACAGATATAGCTGTAACTTCAGTGTCTAGATAACAAAGGTTTTACAATTTATTAAAAAACTAATATATCAATAGAGCAAACCCTGATATTTTGCCAATTCTTTGAAAGTAAGGTGAAGCCACAAAAGAACCCATTAATATCAGCTCCAAAATAAGCAGCCATGTCACACCCAGGCTGAAGTGTAGTGAAACGTGTACATGCTCCAAACACCAGCCACATCAACTGGTTGTTGATTTTGAATCCATGTTCATTTTGTGAGTGGAGACAGGCCAAACTCCAATGACACAGGGAAGAACAAAGTGTCATCTCATATGCTGCTTGTTTTCCAAGCACATCCTGTTAGGCCACAGGTTAATCATTGTCACTTCATGCACCCACATATCACACAGTTCATTAATTATTACTTAATGTCACTACACTACTAGATTGTTTGATGAATTCTATTAGTAATTAGAACTGCTCATGCAGTGACATTCAAATAAAACTTCTCCTCACAGTACATTATGAAGAGTCAGAAAGAGAAAAAAGCTAGATTTTATGAGATGCATTTCATTTAGACTACAGCTTGTTGATTTATTTTACTGTTACCTACAAAATACTCATGACAATCCAAAAACTCAGACTAAATTCAGCTGCATCTCCTTATACACATTTAGAACAGAGAAAAAGGATGCCACGCCAAGAGCTAACACTGTTATTTATCTAGAGAAGGTCAAACAAGGAAAGGATGCTTTTAGACACCAAGTAGAATTAATCTTAGCACTAGTATTCAACCATTTGACTTCAAAAAAGAGTACAGTCAAGCTGATGGCTTGTTTGCTACTCTGTGTTTTAGGGACAAATTTCAATACTACAGTACTTTTACAAATTCTCCCTGAGAACTAAATGAACTGGGCTTGTTTTACAAAAATGTAATCTTTGATGATCTGAGGGAAGAAGGCTTGAAGCAAAGTCATTTCTTTCTCACATCTGCCATTTTCTTTAAGTTCAGAACAAAGTAGAAAGACATGATACCTTAGCTGCCTTTCTTGTTAACTTTCCCTGAAATCAATATATATTTAAGAAAAGTTTTGATTTTACAAACCTACATATGTTGCAGCAACAGTATGTTCTATCAAAAATAAACCTGTGAACTGCAATAACGCTCTTCAGCTCATGCCTCCCACTGTGAAGCAAGTCTTAAAGACTGTGGTTTTACAACATTTTTACACTGTGAGCTAAATATGAGCCAATTGCATCTCCTGAAGAAACTGCTTTAATTCATCAACATTCAAACTCTGCATATTGAGCAGCCTGCTGGCTGTGGATGTTCACCTCATTACCTTTCGTTTACCTTTCCCTCTCCACGGTGGTGGAACACTTGCATGAGATTGTGGTAAACAGCAGCAGCCACCTGCAGCCCTGCACAGCTCAGAGGCAGTTCC
Organism: Melospiza georgiana; assembly: GCF_028018845.1. Taxonomy (NCBI): domain Eukaryota; kingdom Metazoa; phylum Chordata; class Aves; order Passeriformes; family Passerellidae; genus Melospiza; species Melospiza georgiana. The sequence goes on along the minus strand of NC_080438.1, from coordinate 11,409,633 downwards.
AGAGAGGAAGCACAGTGGGAGCTCCAAAGAACACGTGATGTCTATCCCAGGCATCTCTAACTCCACATCAACCACCCCTGACAGACATTTAGGTAACCACATCTCAAACACCTCCAGGCTGCAGATAACACAACTTGCCCGGGTAATTTTGTATCTATGTAGCTTGTTCAGAAAACTTGGCTAAAAACTGAGTCCTTTCTTCAGTTCAAGGCTGTGTTTCCTGTTACTGTTCACACTGACTAGGAACTGAAATAATTCACTGAACTGACTAGGACTGGACTAAGGGTTCAGTCTCTTAAGTTATGTAAAACCTTTTAGTTATTTGGATGCTATTGCCACACCCCCCCCTTGGCCTGTTCTACACTTCCATTCAGACAATTCCAGTCTCTCCACATTTGTTAAGTCTCTTCAGGAATATTTGCAATGTATCCTATTCCCTGTATCCTTTACAGGCCTTAGTGGCCAAAGCTAGACAAAGAACTTAAGCTGGAGCCTTACCCGAAATCAACTAAATGATGACTTCTATTTTATAGATGATGTTCCCATTACTAGGCATCAATACAGTATTTACCTTCTTCAAAGTAAAATCCTGTCAACTTCTGTTCTGTCCATGGTTCACTTTTACTCTTTTCAGCTGCTTAGCCCCAAGTTGCCCAGTCTTAACTGGTACAGATAATTCTTCCCACCTATAAATAAAACTTCATGGATATTTAACTGCATACACTTTCCTAAACTACAAATTTATCAGTATCTGAGTGATCCAATCCCCCTGTCCACTCACAGCCCCTGCTTGCAAGATATTATCTCAAAATATTTTAAATTTATTCTAGACACAACCAAGAAGTATTTGTCAAGACTTTTTGGGGGGAAGGGTATGTTTGAAAGAGACATCCCCTAGCATGGGATCTTACCTCCCTAGAGACACACAGAGACCATCAGTGACTTGAAAGGGAACAATGTGCAGGCTGGGAACCATTGCTTTTGGAGACTTACTTTTTCTAAAGCCGTGTGACTCTTCAGAGTAGCACATAAAAGACAACTATGATCAAATATTTTCTGTAGCAATCTTTTGTACACCTGTAGATATATATAAAAGAAAATGTTTACTAGCATGTCCCAGAAGATACCAAAAGGATTTTGTGCATCTGGTCTTACTGTATAAATTTGAGGAGTTGTAATCAAATTCTGGTAACAAGAAGACTAAACTTGCATTTCCATATTCAGGAGAATTTACAAAAAAAGGTATGTTCTCCTAAAGTACAAATCAAAATTACAAAGGCTGAGAAGCTGAATCTAGACTTTGTTTAGATTTCTACAGTTTGATTTTCCATATCCTGCCATTCTGATCTGGAGATCAACTGGCCTCTTAATCATCTAATTCCATCTTTACCTGATCCAATACTGTGAACTGCAGTAATGCTTACATGCCACATACATACATTAAAACACAACTGCAAAAAGCATAAATCTCTCCAACTGCCATTGATTGCATCCTCTACTTGCAATAGTTCTCGGGAATAGAGCAGTAGATACAAAAGCTAACAGAAGTCCTATCCTGCCCCTTCCTGAACAATAAAAATTAATGCTACCAAAACAAAAATCAGGCATGACTGCTTTTATGATCTGCCTGTATTTTTCTTCTCCCCACACATGTGGTGTAAATATTTGTGGGACTTGTACCACACCTGCGTTGAACTTTGTAATGGAGAAGGGAGAAGAAGTAGAAAAGATCTTTGTACACATCCAGGTAACTGAGGAGGGTGGGGGTCTCCTGGCACACTGCACTTATTGATAGCTACAGGCCATAAGGACATTAATTGTAAAACTACCAGAGAAAAGGTTTCTTCAATTATACGTATTTCCATTAGCCCTATGCAGAAGTAAGAATTATAATCCTAGAAATAATACTGCATCTCCTTGAGGAGACCTTTCAATTGCTTTGGGAAAAAAGACAACTAATTGAAAACAGAGTCATCTGGCAAGAGTCCTTGCTTAGGACCACATTAGCAAATGTTTTCCCACATGGTGACATAAGAGAATTTCTGTTTCCAATCCAATGGTATCCAGAGACATATAATATGTCGGGCAATCATTTAGAAAAGTTACCACACACCAGGTTGTTTATCATGTGGCATCAACTTTTTACTTCTTGTTTTCTAGTCTTCTCTATTTCTGTTCTTCCCAAAGCCACTATCATCATTAAAAAAAAACAGCTCTGAAAGAAGCAAGCCAGCCTGATGCCCCTTGGTAAACAGCCACCTCTGAACCTGCCATTTTTTGTACCTGTAAGTTTACCTAAGGTCAGATTGCAACCTTTTATAATGAACTCACATATTTTGCAAAAAGCAGATTTATCAGGTAGAAAATTGGAACCCAGAAAAAATCACCAATAACTTAAATGTTCCAGGAGGCTTATTAAATAAAATCTAACTTCACAGTCATGTAAGCAGCAGAGATCCTCATAATGAATGGGCAGAATACACTACAGCAGATCAGGAATTATAAAACTAAATTAGAAACCCAAATTTCATTTGCTATAAAAACAAACGGCTCTTTGTTCTTCAAAGGAAGTTGCTGAGATAATGCAGTGAATCACCCTTCCGCAGTCAATTTCTGAAGCTTAATCCTTTCTATATTTCTTCTTGCTAATTATGTATGCATCATACATTTCAGCATTTTGTGAGAGAGTGGATATGATTAACATCTCATCTCACAGCTTTAGGATGCCTAATTACCCACAACCACCCCTCCTCCACAGACTGGACATGGAGGAAAGAGCCAAAATCCCACAGCGTGTTTCACTGCTTGGTTCCTGCTTCTTGTGGTAGCCTGGGACAGGACTGAGCATTACACACACACACACACACAGAGAGCATCCATGCCTGGCAGCTCCCTTCATGCCTGTGCTGGGTGAGCCCCAGGTGGTGCTGACTGCCATCATCCCAGCACTTACAGCCTCACATTTTACATCTGCAGCAAAAACAGAGTCGACAACACACTGAGGGCTCAGCCCTTGCTGGACAGCACTGCACTCCACCAAGGTTTTCTGTTCCTAACTCTGTGCCATGACCCCCAGTGAACAGAAGTTTGGAGGACACAAAGAAGTAGACGACCCAAACTAACCAAAGAAATACTCTGTCATATGTGCTCAGCAATAAAATGGGGAGGACAGAGTGCTTCTTCTGTCACTCAAATGAAATAAGCCATGCTCTGAAGAGAACAACTTGAATGTCAGAGAAAATAGTAATGTAAGGCTCTCAGCAGCCCAGTTTCCAGCAAGGAGACAAGGATTAATAGAAACAAATCCTTTTGAATTGAAGATTAAAGTCAACAGAACAAAACCTGGGTCTGAGTTTGCGTATTTTGTATAAACAAGCACCACCTCTTTCTAGATGTACCTCTGTCTACCCTTTATAAATGGCTAAAACCTCAAGCATTGTCCTTTTCTTCTTCTTCTCAGAGCATCTCAGGCTTGCCTGACAGGCAAAGGGGAAAGGAATCCTGGTTGGCATAATTTTCATTGTCAGGATAGATTTTTTTCTAGGTGAAATTTTCAAGCTTCCAAGCCTTACAATGGAAAAAGAAAAAACTATTGAGAACACAGCCACAAGTGGCTCTTGTGCCCTAATTACAGTGCTTTTTCATTTTCTCACCCATCAGAGGACATCTCTTCTCACATACAAGGGGAAGGAGAAAATGTCTGTGACCGAGTGTGATACTGTTAACAAGAGCATTTAATTGGGACACATTTTTGCATCCCACATTAGGTGTGACTCTTCGTTATGTGATATGTTCATGGGTGACAGGAAAATTATGCCTTACATCTGCAGAGATGTGTAAATGTCTCATTAGGTTTAATAATTATCTGTTAGAAGGGCAGTTCCACAAGAAAATCTCTCTTACTGAAAAATGAAAAGGACAAAAAAAAACTACTGCAACTGAATCATCACTGTCCTTGCTGAGTTAATTCACCTGTCCAGAAATATTTTTATAAACACATGAATAATGCATGTTACATTGTAAAAAATACATGAATGGGCTACATCACAAAAAGGTTATCAAGTAGCCCATGAAATCAGACACACTGTTTTCAAACCTGAGTTCAATTTGGCCTGAATTTATATGTTAATTAACATACAAGAAAGAAAGAAAAAAGAAGGTGGAAAAAAATGTTGTTGTGACAAGTTACACATCAAACTTTTTAGGCACAACTTCTTTTCAAACAAAAAAACTACAAATATCAAAAATCAATAGCATATGACTGATTCTATATAGCTAAAAATATAATAAATTTTTTAAAAACCCACACAAAACAAAGAAGCCTCAGAACCTTCCTGGCACAAGTCATATTATCCTGACAATAAAAAGTTCTCAGGGAAAGCTGTACTATCCCACTTACACTGACAGCTCAGTTTTACAGCTAAATAAGGATTATATAAACCTTCGAGACAAAAACAAACCATTATCAACTTCTCACAATGAGAAGGTGGTGAGACAAATGAAGCACAACCTTCACAGTAGCAAACTACACATTTTGACACATCATTAAACAAAAAAATTAACCAGTTTATTATATGTAACATATTTACAAAATAGTACAAATTAAAGTACTGTAACTCCATTACTGCATGACATAAAACAACTCCATACAGATAAAAGCAGCACATGAAAGAGATGCTCCAGAATATTTAGGAAGTCTTTGGTACTCAAAATATAGTTTAAGATGCAGCATTAACTCAATCAATACAGGGCATTAAACACAGACAATGATATGCAGATTTACACCACAAAAGTAAAGTTTACCTATGGCTTTCATTCTTCTGAAAGGATGACTACTGGACTCAGGAATTGCTTAAAAGCTTTACAACATTTTTAGGATGGAGAGAATACTCAAAATTATTCTAAAGCCAAGCTGTTGAGAATGACTGCTATATTTTTCAACTCATACTGAATTTAACTGCCTCATCTCAGAACTATATGAGAGTAAAGCACTAAACACTTCACAGACCTAGAGCCTATTCCTCTACCCCTTAAGCAGGCAAAACTGGGAAAGAATCATCTTTGTCTCCTTAAGGAATATAGGATTAAGCTCACAACACACAATCAAACTGCATGGCAAAACATGATCAAAGACTGCATACTCTAGCCTACGCTGCTGTACACGTCATTTACAAAATTTTTATGCATCATCTACATATTTACAAATGCTCTGAATTACTCCATCAAGTAATGTATTCAACACAATCACAGTTTACATCATTTTGAGGTAAATCTTTGAAAAGTTAGAGCATGGGCAGAATTTCATCTGCAAGGCTGAATCTCTCAAGTTTCTAAGGAGAAGCTCCTCCCCTTGCCCTGGTCACACAGCACTGCCTGCCAGGTGTGGCAGGTGGGTAAGAGTTGCAGAGATGAAGGGGTTTTTGTGAACTCTCTGTGTTGTGCTCGATTTTTCTTGATAGCCAGGAAAGGCCAGAAAGAACCAAAGAATCCTGGGGGTAGCCAAAGAAAAACCCAAATATGTACTAGCAGATTCTGCTCTGTGGACAAATAGTGGAGATTATGGTGCTTGTAGACTGGGACAGCACTGCAGGGTTAAATTGTGCAGTGACAGTGCACACTAACTTTAAGATGCCAGCAGAAAAAGAGAACAGGCAAAAAGCAAAAGAGAGGATGTAGGACAGGATGAATTAACTTCATTTAAGAGCTTGATTTTCTTTCAAGTTTTCAAGTGACATTACTTAAATATCTAGAACTGAATATCTGAAGACATCATCCACATTTATTTTAGCTTGTAACTACATTTCTAACTCTTCATAATTACAGTAAACACTGCCTCACCAAGCAGTGGACACCACTTTACAAGGCCCTTTCATGCTGGCTAACCTAGACACATTTGGGGATGCTCAGAACACTGCAACAAGACAACTCCCTCATTGAACTGCGATTGACATCTCAGGCAACAAGAAAGGAAAGGGCAGAAGGAAGTTTGCAAGTTCCATTTGCATTCACAAAAGGTGAGAGAAACTCCTGTATAACTAGGAAAAGACAGTACTGAATTGAAAGCATTGAAGCTCATCTAAGTCAATCAAAAGGTTAAGATAAACACTTTTGTTCTTGAGAAATGACATCATCTTGCATTAGTATTTTCTCCTTCAGAATAAGTCTGCAATATTTATTTAATGTTATTGCTGAAAACTTTCAGCTCATCTTATCATGACTATCCCCCAGCTGCACTTTTATTGTCAGCTGCTTAAATGAAAAACCTCACATAAAAAGGCTTGAGTTGACAATAAAGGATCACACTATTCCACTTTGTGAATGTTTTTTAAAGCAATACCACATCACTACACCTTTTTAGAATGTCTTTAAACAGATTGTTAGAAGATCTAGGCAGGACCTCAAAGTAGCCAGTTAAGTAATTACATATGTATGAATGCTACTCATATTTACTATACATTTCTTCAGAATGTTTTTGTGAGTTTAAAATGGTTTGTAAGTTGATAAGTAAAGTAGTTTGATGTCTCAAGACAAGTCTACTGACTATACTTTATGCCCACTGGAATGATTGAAATTTGTTTTCTGCATGCAGTGATAAGAAATAAGAAGCCTTCATCTCCTTGTACCATCACAGATGTTAGCTGGAAGAGAAATGTTAAATATTCAGCCATTGCTTGTATTCATGGTGTAGTACAGGGTGAAATGCAAAGGAACAAAGAATTTTGTTTTCCAGAGATCTTCTGGGAAGGTGAGGGTTGGACTTTGTACTGATCCCCAGTGATGGCAAACTGGCAGCTTGTTTCTTGCACAGCTCTGGGGAAGGTAATAATCTGTCAGCCCAAACTTCTGTATAAATCCCAACATTAAGACTGGAAGGTTCAGACAGGCAAAAGTGTTGCTGTTTAAATACTTAACAAGACCAATAACACATTGAAGATAGACATTTTTACAATCCCTGAAACTGCTGGTCAGCAGAAGATAGTTTTTAATTCATTCGTCCTCTTCAACATAAGTTGATGGAAACCAGCCCACCTAAAAAGGGGAAAAGCAAAACAAAATAATACATGAGATGCACAAGAGTTTTTTGTTTTTTGTTAATGGCTGTCCTAGGCACAGCAAGGGTGGGTCTGTTCTGTACATATATTAAAAAGATTACAAAGATAAAGGCAGTAGAGTCTAGTGTCCTACACTTCAGAAGTTATAAAGTTATCTACATTCTGAAACTATTGATGTGTCAAATAAGATTCATGTAAGACATACAGTGACACAATGTCATATATTTCTTATTTTATGTATTTGCTTTAGATTTCTTCAGACTTCTTTATACCCAAAGTCAATTTAACATGCATGAAAGAACTCAAAACCAAACCTAGAGCATGACTAGAAGGGGTGACCGCAGAAATTTTTAGACTACCTTGCCAAAATATCTCCAGAGGTAAATTTATAATGTCAAGTCCAAGCTATGAAAGTTACCAAGGAATATCAGCACTTAACAGGGCATCTGTTAGAATGTGGGCAGCTGCATTACAGTGAGTTGTTCAGCTTTCTTCACATGTAAAATGTATATAGCACAATGAGTATTTCTTCTGCTTCCCTATTTCTTCTGGTCTAATTGACTATTTAAAAAGTTGAAACCATTTAACTTTAACATAACCAAGCTCATGTACACAATAAAAAAAATTCTCCAAATTGCATAAAGCAGCAAGTCTGGACATTCACTTCAACTGCACTTGCAACCATCATTTCCAGCTTCAGACAATTTACATTCTTCTACCTCACATCCCTTGACCCTGAACTCAGCATTTTAAACATGGAAACAGCAGTCTCAAATGCTTCTGACTAATCTGCATTATAAGGCAGTAAACTAAGATTGAAACAGTAAACCCTTTATAGGTCAAAACTGAAACTTCACTTTCAAGTCTCAGAGCAGGGTGTAAAGTGAGTTCATAAAAATCCCTGCTAAATGTGTCACTTCATCTGGGCCACATTCCTAGAGATCAAAGCAGCAGCCTTCTATAAAAAGGTGGTTGGTTCCATTGCATTGTGTCTGGCAGAAAGATGTGGGAAATCATTCTGTGGTAAAGTGCTAAAGAGAGCTCCACAGCACCAGGAACCTGACCCCAAGTATCTGTGTGCAAAACAGTTCAAGAAAGGTCAACTGTAGCAGTGCTATTAATCCTGGTTATTTTTCAAACATACAACCTAGCCCAAATATTCAGCCTGCTAGGTCACATTAAATAACCAATAATTTAGATGCTGGGAAAGCTACCTGGCAAGAGTTCTGCCTCGCTGCTATGAAACAAAGATGAGAACATGTCCCATCTTTTGAATTTAAATACACAATGTAGGATCACACTTTTTTTTTTTTTTTAACAAAATCACTGTCAGTGAAGGCAGAAAGAAACACAGGAAAAGGAAAATAAATAGCCTTACCCTCCCATTTACTTCACCTCTCCACCAGCCATTGGCACTCATCTTGGTGTAAATTTTGACCACGTCCCCTTTGAGCAAGGACAGCTCCCGCATGTCCCGGGCACAGAAGTCGTACCTGGCTATGGCAATGCCGATCACCTTCGGGCTCAGCACTGGAAGGAAGCACACGGTGAGATTAATATTAGGGCTGCTTGAGGGGAGGCTGCCAAACCACTGTAAACAGAAATACCATAAAACATAAAACAAGGATTCAACAGCAACATACAATGGCATTCATTTTATGCAAAACATCTGCACTACAAACATCAATAAGACTTAAATGTAGGTTAATGGTATAAAAGCTGAAGGGATTTTTTTTTTGTCATTTTTTGAAAAGTCCTCTTTATTTTCAGAAGAAAAATCAAACTAGATGAGCCATAAATAAAATATTCCCCACCCTAAGATTGCTAAATACATCGCAATTATTTTATTCTTGTGCTTCATAATAAAATTTGCTGCCAGTTATATACATCAACATATTTTACAGGTCACTAATTTCCTTCCAAAAGAATTATTAGCATTTACAGTTGATTTAACTTTAGACTTCTAATGAAGCAAAACAAACATAATAAGGTGCTGTTCTTTCAAAAAACAACTCCCAAGTTAAATATTAATGCACTTAAAACTGGAAGCTAACATCAGCATGAGCAAAAAGTTACACACTTTCTACAGGAAATTTCCACGGATCATTTGTCACAATCCGCATTAATATTGACTGATGCAAATCTATTCTTTTCAGGAGTTCATTCTGTAAATCACCATTGAATTTTTCTATAAAATTAAGGTTCAGTGAAATTAACACTTTAAAGTTTCAAGGTACATCAATAGAGAAGAATTTTGCCAATGTAAAGCCCAGACATTTTAAACAATAAAAAGCTGTGAAGAATTTTTAAAAAGCAAAGGCACAAAAAGCCTCACTTCAAAAACCATCATTTTTCCAAATAGTTTTATAGGAAATTGTTCCAACGCTGATGTAGAATGTCCAAACTTGCAAAAGAAATCCTCAATGATGCCAGTGTGAGAACAATGAGAGGAGAGTAGGCACGGCCTAACAGATAAAAGACCTTTGGAAATGCCTTTAAGATTCTAGTTTAGCAGTGCCCTCAACAATGTAATACCATGAATTCATATCTAGGTGCCTTTAATTTAAATCGAGAACCCAAAACACAGCAGATGAGCTGAGAAACCCTAACAGTTTTTGTTCTGCTTGTGTTGAGGTTTTCTTCTGACTCCAATGGATCATAGACACATAATAGCATTAAATATCTGAAAATCATAAGATGTTCAAATACTTTCAGCTTAAAGAGAAAATATAAACAATTTATTTTAAACTAACAAGGAATACTACATGTAAAATATTATTAGATATATCACAGAAATAGAATGCCTAAAACCCGGTTTTGATAACAGATAATGTTTATATCATGTCACTAAAGCTTAGTCCAACCCTTCTGACTGCTTATGTAGAGTATGCTTATCAGACACCTGATAAGTTATGTAAAAGATGCCATATAACAGAGAACCAGCCTCTCAGTTTATTGCTTATATTGATGTTGCAAAAACCTAGGTACTATATTAAGCACATTGAAGCTCAAACATGCTTTTTTACCCCCTCTTAGCCAGTCAGATGTAGATGGCACTTGTTTAGACCCTGACATGAATGTAATGTCCTATATCTTATCAGCATTGCAGTCATCAATTTTACAGGAAAAGAGCACATCATGGGCAGCAATTGTTTTGGAGAAAGGAAAAAAGAGGAGCAGTTATTGATTGGAGGGTCAGTAAGCATTCCCAGGCATGCAGCATTCACTGACAGATTTGGAGAAGCATTGCAGGATGCAAGATGTGATTCTGGGGAGCAGGGTATAATTTCAGATTCTAGAAAGATAAAGGGGCAAGGAACAATTACAGGAAGCAAAGATGAAGAAATTTGGGAAAATGGGGAAGAAAATAACTAAGAAGGAAAGAAACGCATAGACAAATAATAAAAATGGAAAATAGCAAGGAAAATTAGGATAGAGAATAAAGAGGAGCACATCTGGGGGAAAGGAGGACTTTTAACTCTTTTTCAAGTCACAAAGCATAGAGGAAAAGGAGAAAGAAGCAAGAGAAATCAAAACCATATATCTTCAAAAGTCTTGAGGCAGAAAGTAGCAGAATTTAGATTAATTTAGAGTCCAAGATCCATATTTTCAAATAAAAGTGAAGCTCATGATAGGAAATATATAAAAGTAAGCCAGATGAGTGATGGAATACAGGAAAATGACAGTGCTAATTTTTTTTCGAAAAAAATATTAACCATATCTCTCTGCTGACACAATCACAAAAACACCTTGAGTAGAGGCTATCAGCCCTGAATTCCCAATTAGTGCTGTCCTGGGATAAATAAAATTGAGGGAAGACAACACATGGAAAGGACACCTGGACAGATGGGAAAGAGAAGCAACACTGAGTGAAGGACAGAAAGAGGATAGCTTCAGGAAGAACTCAGAGAGAGAATGGGATTAACAGCCTAGATTGATGGAAAGAAAGGGCCAACAGGTGGATGACTGAGAATGAGAAATTAAAGGGAGGGGGGGAGGGAAAGTGTTAAAAAAGAAAAACAGCTGTTAAAAAGCAGTAATAAATAAACCTTGTGTAATAGAAAGGAGATATTCAGAGAACTAATTGGAAATAGAGTGAGAAATCCAAAGGAGGCAAATGAAAAGTGCATATGTGAATGAGAAAAATGTGCTTTTACTTAATCCAGCCTTTCCTTCTGCAAACAGAAGATGATGACTACAGGAACTATCATCAGCTTTGATTTACACTGGAGTATATTGGACATTACCAGTGAAATAGATGTGCTGCAAATGAATTTTAATACTTGTTTGACCCACTGATGATGCATCTGGGGTGCAAACAACAGAGGTTCCCTGTGATCACAGCAGGCTGGTCTAGCTCACATGCTTGAACTCCATGAAGGTCAATGTAGTATTATTAAAGCTGAGAGTAGTTGTTTCTCTCTCCTTGTGCTCTGGCCTCCTCATAAATCTGCAGCCACTGCCCTGAGGGTTGCTCCTGTGTATTAGTTTCCAAGCTCCTTGAAGCCATGTACATTTACTTGTACATTTACTGTTTCACCAAAACTCAGTGCCCTTATCCAGGCACAGGCAGCACCTTCAGTAAAGCTCAGCAGTCAGCTTAACCTTCTCCTCTGTTACCAGCTTCCAGATCAGCAGAACTAAGCCACCACTGAAGATACTTTTGAAAAAAATATGTCATGAAATAAGTATTTGGTCTTCTAATGTAGGCAAATTATTGGGCTATTTTTAAAAAGAAGGCAAATATATGAAGCTCTCAGAATATAATCGGTAGATATGGTTAATTAAGCACTGCAGATCAATGTTTTCCTTTAATATTTTGTACTTGTGTAACAAAATACTTAAACTGGCATATTGTGATATGTAAGACATTGAATTGATACCTTTATATTGATACCTTGATACTATTATTATAGTTATTAATGAATTTTCTGATACAGCAGTTTTTCATATTAAGAATGTCATTATAATTTATTGAAACCTCATTGTGGGAATATATGGGAATGTGTGATAAGGTCGAAATAACTGAGTCTTGATTGCTGTTCTATCACCGTAGGCCACTTCACAATTTTATTCTCATGGAACAGATACCAGTTTCAGTAAGAATGGAATTTACAGTCAAGTACTGGGCAGCTGAATGCAAAATGTCCTCTCCTATCCCTGCCCAAAAGCTCAGAGTATTTACCTTGAGCAAAGAGCTAAAATTTAACTCCTTCAATGTTGTTTCAGATCAGGTGAGGCTTTGGGGAGTCCAGCTGAGCATCACCACCACAGGGCAAACAGGTACACCAAAATGGCTTTCCACAGATGTGCCCTTTATAAAAGCAAATGTCAACTGGAAGGGCACCCTCTAGCTTGGATTCTCAGTCATTGTTGTGACTACTGAAAGGAAGTATCTGCCCCAAAAATATCTATATGTAATGGAAGAAACAGTGGAGGGGCAAAACATCCAAGTGTAGCCCAAGACATGGAGACTGAAATCCTTGGGGTGAATCAAGGGAGGGGTCACCAGAGATGCTCTCAGCACAAGTAAGCTCAGTAACCATTCTCCTACAAAGCTGCCACCTAAGTCCTTTTCCCCTCAGGAAACTATGGGAAGCCCCAAGAATCCTTCTCAGAGCACTAAATAATTTGGACAGTCTCTGTGGGGCAGGTGTAAAACATACTGCCCACTGAGATCTGGATGACTCCATCTGCATTTGTGCTGGACACCTCCCTTCCCTAGGCAAAAGCCAGCCCCACTCCTGCTCTGCACACCCCAGGCAGTGTCCTCCACCCCTGTACACAAAGGCAGGCCAGTGTAACCTGAGCAAGTGCTGCTTTCTCCACATCAGCAGCTCCTTCCACGTGCTCCTCAAAGGCATTCACCTTTCTACCGGCAAAATTCTTCTTAAATTGTCCAGTGGTGCAGTTCACCTCTTTGCAGACCAAATCTTAGAGATCAGAGCAAGTGATACCCACACTGATGCACTGACTGAGGCCACCAATGTTACTACTTTTAGCATTATGCAGCCTCTTGGTTTGAAATGATTGCATCTATTAAAGCCAGACATGGTTAAATGGAAATAAAGAAAACCATATTTAGAAAACAGATGGGCAAAATTAATTAACAATGTTAATGCAGAGTTCAAAGAAAGCATTCTCTACAAAAAAAAACCTACTGTATTATAAGATGCTACTGCAGTATGTTTTGCTGCAGGGATGGGACGAATGTATCATTTACCAGCAAGCACTGAGATTTCCATGTTTGTGCATTTGAACAAATACATTGAAAATACGTAGCTCACAGATGTCAACTGCATACCAAATTAACAGTCAAGCGGTCTTGAATCTGCTGCAACTATTGAGCTTTGCAACTCCTATTCAAACTGCTTACTGCAATAAGCAGTAATAATTCAAAAGTTCAAGAGTTTTATTTTTGTTACATTCCAAGAAAAACAAGTAATAACTCAGTTTTTTGAGTCAGAGAAGACCTGAAGTATTAGATTCGTCCCTTCCCTCACTTGCTGCACACAGAAACAACAGAAGCAAATTTAGAAGAAATATAAAAGCAGTAAAGCAGTACCTGACCAGAAAGGAGTGGAGGAAGGGGGAACAAAGCTGTAGTCTGGAGGAGTTACAAAAGAAAACCCACAGAACAAAGAAGGGGCTTAGAGGAAAAAAAAGAGAAAAAGAGAAAAGCAAAAGAATATTGAAATATTGGCATAAGATTTAAATAATAGTTTTTTAACTATATAATTCATTGATAATAAGGAAACTAAGGTTCCCTACTAAGGATGTCTGCAAGGAAATTGACTGTAATAACTAGAAAATTTGGATCTATGATTTAATTTTTAACAATTGCATTTTTCAAAGAGTAAAGTAGGCAGAAGTCACCCATTTAGGGCTTCAGAGAAGTAAATTGTAACTGCAGCCTCTTGCAAATATTTTCAGATTTAACAAAAGTTTTTTTAATTCTTTGTGTGTCCCACTTCTTACCATTACAAAAGCAAGAACTCATGCATACATAAATCCTCTTAATCCCAGCAACACTAGTCACATGCCCTTAATTAGGATATAGTTTAAGTTGACCTGGAGTCAACTCCAAACTATGGCATGGAAACAAAGCATGCGTTCTGCCCTGTAAATCATTAACATCAGTGGGAATTCCACAGCTAAACTACATCCTTTAAGGCCCAAACAGAACTGCTCATATTTGCAGCTTCCTCAAATTGCAATAAACCCCTTGAGCAAGCAAAAAGAGCTTGGCCTAGGCAATACCAGCACATCATCCTAAGCCCCTGTAGCAGCTTCCCTGGGTGAAAGCCACAGGTGCTCCTGCTCTGTTGTCAATAAAACTAGGGCACTTTTAAATGCAAAAATTAGATTAAATTAACTAGAATTGCTTCAAGTGAAACTACAGTTTATTGACCTGTTCTCACATTTTGTCCCTCTTTGGAAGAGGCAATAAAGATATATAGTATATATGTCTAATGAAGTTGGGATCTTTGCTCCCAGCTGTGATTTGGAAAGGTACATCCATCTCAACTGGATAAATGATAATGCAGCCTCTAAATTATAGCTAATAATATCTGTAATTACTGAACAAGAATTTTCCTTCCAAAAGTAACAGGGTTATATTTATCACTTACAGCTATTTCTCTGAATTTATTCTTCTGACTACACATGAAACACAGTAATTTGGCTTCAAAATGGTACTTGCAGGAATGATGACTAGAATGATTTTATGCAAGAATCCATGGTAGAGGTAATGGTACTGTTTTGTGCATCTCACCTGGATGACAATAGATACATTTGTGACAAGGAAACTACAAGGATGAATAAAATGAACAGAATTGATACTGTATTTTAACATTCATAAACCTTGGGTTTAGAAATAAAAAAATATCCCACAAGACAAACCAACAGCATTTTAGGATAGTGTCTCACAGAACAAGAAAATCATGCTCCAGGGCCTCTTACTCTCTAGAAACTCCCTTGTGATCCTTCCCAGTGATGATGCTTTCTCCACCTCTAACACTGAATGGAGTATCTGGGATGAATGAGCAGTTCCTTTATACTGGAGACAGCAACCCCAAGGAACAGCTCTGTGGGGAATTGTGCTACACAAACCAAGAGGGCCACTTGACTCGAAAGCAGTGTCCATTCTTAGAGGCAAACACCTGCCTTTACTCCTCCAGAAGCACAATGGCAGAGTGGGACAGCAGCCCACGGGAACACACTGTGCTGTATGGGGGATGGCTGGTCCTTAACTGAGCAGACTTTATCCTGATTTTTCTCTCTGATATAGCTGGAGGGTTGGTTTTATGTGTCAAACTCTGAACAAGTAAATGTGGGCAAGGAAATCCTACTAGATTTCTACAGATAACTGATCTGTTTTGATGATAAGGTGTTGGTGTTGGCTTCTAAGCAGAAAGGCTGAATTCTTCTGATTCCCTAAGGGTTGGGATGATACTTGCTTTGTTTTACTTTACTAACAGATACCTTTACACACTAAATGCATTAAGCATTAGTAGGCAGTTAATGCATTAAGCATAAATGAGATGTGATATCTAGTTAATATACCTACTCCTAGTTAACTGACAAAGAAAGATATCCCTCAGGTACGACTTGGCTTCATGATTTAGGTTACATTAAAATTTAAATTTCATAAAGATTCAAATTTCTCTATATGATTGTGCTCTGCATCAGCAAATCAGAATAAAGTGCCATTATTCTACTCCACAGAGTAATGTCCACTTTTCTTCCCTTTTTTTGCCTTTACTTCATTAGCTGGTTGATCATTCCTATAATCTAATGTAAGAATTAGTATTTTTCTGTGTAGCAAAACAAAACTTGATCAAACTGTGTGTGTCTAGAAAAGCCTAAGACTGAAAAACTAACAAAGAATATACCACTTCCCAAAAAATCTTCCCAATTAACTTGAAGTTCTATATTGACAGAAGCGAACATCTGACAGCTTTTACAACCACACTGAAGGAAGTGTACAACGAATATGAGAACAACACGGGTGACAGCTGCAAGACAAGGAGACTGAAAACAAAGTTCTAACCCAAGTGGGAAGCCAAAAACTGGAAAGGCAAAATAACTATCCCACTAGGAGATTTTTATTAATGTTCTAAAACATTACTCTAAAAATCAAGTAGATGCTGAAGCAAGAATCAAATTCCCTGATTTAAGAAAGTTTAAGAAGTTACAAAGAGACTTATTATGATTCATATTAGAAATCACAAGTTAAATGAAATACCAGTTGTTTTTCTTTTCCCATATGGCTAAATGACAACATAACAAATACCAAAAATAAATTAACATACATCTTTCTCACTCTTTTCTGGGAAGTAAAGTCAATTCAGTATTGCCATCCAATTTCACAGCAGCTCAAAGACCTTGGCAGCAGAAAATTATAAAACTCTGTCAAAGTCTGCTGTGGTTCAACTAATGTTTTTTAGAAATACTTTTCCTACTTATTCTGTCAGTTATATATCCTAAAGATCCACTGTTTTGAAAAAAATGCTGATGTCTTTTCAAAAGATGGCTTCATTAAAAAATCCAGGTATGTGAATAGTATAGAGAAAAATGCTGCATTAAACCCAAATCCTTCTCTAAATTAGCTTCAAACTGTCAAGGCCCATTGTATTCACTACTTTCAGCCCCATGCTGAGTAGCTGCAAAATTGAAAAAATTGAAAAAGTGCCCCCTCTCTCATCTACTTTGTCTAGCTTCCTTCCAACATTTTTTCTTGCACTTGGATTTTGTGGGAAGAGATCCAAAAAATCAGCTGTGTGATGTTCCTCAGACAGTAACCTCCATGTCCAACTGCTGCCCCATGTGACTTATTTGCTTCTTCTACTAAACCAAACTGCAGCCTCAAGTTTCCCAAATTCTTTCTAAATTCAGCCCAGCAGGGTTCACACAGCATAAATATAAGGCTTTTCTTACAACAGCTTGGTAAAATGAACAAGACAGCTTAAAAACCAAGCAGAGTGACCCAGAGATGGACTGATAATCATGATCATTTTGGTTAAACAAACAAAACAAAACAACAAATAAATCACCACACTTATGGGGACACACTTTACTGTCCAATACATTAAAGGACATGTCATTCAGAGTCAGTCTAGATAAAGCAGCAGAATTATGGAAATCTATTAGATTTTACATGAGTTTGGGAATTGAAAGGTTTTTCAGGTCAGTTTGGTCTAAGACAAAACCTGCAGTTTCCACCAGCACAGTCTGCAGCAGCAAAGGGCTGATAGTTACTGCAGCAGAGATGCCCTTCCTCATCCCCTGGACTACAATGAGAGCATCCCTCAGTCATTTCTCTTGCTCTCCCACATACTGCCCAAAAGATCTTGTAAAAGATGTTTTCTTTTGTATGATGACCGAAGTTAATGAGGATCTACCATAAAACTTGTGTCCTGTAAAGCAGGAAAGGATTGAGCTCTTGCAGAGTAAGAAGTTGGTGGACAGTATAGATACATTCAAACTGAGATACATTCTAACTGGCCTAAGGAAAAAACAGAAAACAATCTGATTCAGCTCACAGTCAATAACAACTAAAAAAAATGCAAAGTAAATCAAGAGAGAAGTACAAAGAGACCATGAGCTAAAGGGACAGGGCAGAGAAATTCACCAGGAATGGACATGAACACCACAGAGAGGAGACAATAGACAGAAGTCCTGGGAAGCAGTAAAGGAGAACAGAAATGGAAAGAAGATGAACTGGGAGGTAGAGACAGTAAATGAAATGCCAGGGTCATGCTGGTTTCTCACATTCATTTGTCCTAAATTATCTTCACTTTAACTAAGAGAGGAAGAAAGCCTCCAAAGTTACAGAAATGTTACGGAACAGAGGCAAGCAAGTAAACAAAAGCTCACAAAAACAGCAAATGAAAGTAACAAGGCCACCACCACCATCACACAGACTAGAGTGGGCTTTTTTGGGCTTTTACAGCAGTCTTCATATTGTTAAAATCCCCATTCATTTTTATTTTTCTCTTATTATTTCTTACAGTACAAAGATGCAGCCAATGACTGCAGAACAGCAAATCTAATATTTGCTCTTTGACAGAAACATTATATATTTTCCAGAGGCCAGCCATGTAGTAGGTTTTATCATTAGCACTGAACCTGTCCATGTCCTAAAAATCATGCTAACTTCCACTTAATTTTAATAGCTTAAATAGAAGACAGCATATGCATTGCAAGGCTTCTCAGTTTATCTCTAAACCTCACAACTTTTTAACTGCTATTTACATTGGACAGTAGTCCATGAACTTTTGAAGCTTAGTAAGGGAACCCTAATGATCATTCCATGTTTAAAAACATGCATAAAAATAATTATGATATAGTAAATCTAATTTTTTACACAATTATTTGGTATTACTGAGGTGCTACTTCATAGGGCTATGCTACAAGACTGATTTATTTAAATCTCTTTTTAAGGATTAGAAATTGTCACAGATATTAACACTTGTAGCTGCACATAGGCAAATTTCTTAAGAAAGTAGGCAACATGCAGTTTAATCTCTCACCAGCATGTCTAATAGAATTTTTGAATATCGGGGAGATTTTAAGTTTGGCAGCAAGACAAGCTTGCTAGACATGTTTATAAATTTCCTGGCAAATCCAAATCTGCTTAGCTTCCAAAAATCCTAGCTAAAAGCATTGCCATAGTAATTGGTTATATGTCAAAAATGGAAGATGAAAATGCTTCAAGGACCTTGTCCTTTTAATATATATATATACATACACACATATATATATGACAGGAAGTAATCCACAAAAATTTATAATCCTCACCATTGCCACCTGTTCTGTTACTCCTCTGTCCCACTGAGTTTTCCGATTCTTTGTATGGAAACTGAAGAGTAGTATCCAAACTTCGAAAACCTTCTTTGAGAGAGTGGTGCTTGTAGTATTCTACAAGTTCCTTTCAGAAAGGAAAAACACTTGCATTGGAAATTGAAATCACACACCATTCAGCATTCTGGTGTACAGCCAATGACAGCTTCATTATACCAGTAACCTTATTTTACAATACAGCCCATAGAAAATGGTTATTTTTTTTAAATATAAAGTACCAGCTTTCATATTGCCACTTAAAAAATTTAAGCAAAACAAACAAACCAAAAAAGGCACCCCAAAAATCAGCTAAGTAAAATCTTTTTGTCAGAGTCAACGTTTGCTGCTCCTTTAAGTCAGGCTGAAGTTGGCTTTGCTTTTCTGGAGGCAGGCAGAAGGCAAGGTCAGCTGCTTGCTAAGGATGGAATGGTAAATGTCCCTGTTTTCTCAAATCTCTTTTGCTATAATAAATGATGTTTATCTACACAGGCATTTGTAAGATCTGAAATAAAGCACAAGGCTTATAAATTAACAGCAACTTAATGTGCAGATACTCAGATGATGTAAAACTTCCAAGGCAGGGCAGGCTTGGGGGGTGTCAGACAGTGCACACTGACAGAAAAATCCAGTGTTTCACATTCTCCTGGTACCCAATCCAAACATTTCATTGTCTCTGTGTGCGTGTATCTATATAAAGCATTTGTAGGTACACACTGGAGTATTTTACATATATATGCAAAAATTCATATACGTTAATATGAAAGAATAGCTGAAATAGTTTATGTAACCCAGAAGACAAGTGACTAAAATTCCTACTCTAAAGAAGGCAACACCCATCAATATTCTGACAGCTCATGCTCTTTGTTTGCAATCTTCAACCCCTGCCATTGTCTGCTGTATTTGAACTAGCCCTAGAAATCTCAATATCACATCGTTTGTACATGGAGCTAGAATAAGATTAAAAGTGACTGGACAATTCAAAGGAAATGTACTTCAATTGATCCATTCCAATGTGGGATTTCACTCTTCAGAAATGCAAGCACAAAGCAATCTATTTACTATAAACCCCTCAATTCATTCCACTTATTTACATTTAGACTTGCAAAATCAGAGTTGACCAAGCCAAGCTTAAAATTAGGAGATTATACTGTGTCTAATCATTTTACTCTATGAAAAACAAAACCTCAACCAAAAAATCAGGAAACAAACAAAAAACAAAAAACATCCAGCGCCACAAAAAGCTACCAAAATGCTTAGCCTATAATAGCCTACATCAGTGATACCAAGAACTCTTTGGGCTTTGCTGTTTGGTATCAGCACATCACACAAACTGGAATGACAGCAATGAAATTTACTCCCATATCATCACTGAATATCCAGACATTTAAATTACCATGACAATACTGTGTGTGATTTGTAAGTAAGTAGCATTCAAAGTAGGATATGTGGATAAATGGAATATAATTAGTACAAAATTTTTGTTATCTTTTTGCACAGTGTAAGTCTGAAAGGATTGTTTTGTTTGGTAAAAGTAATTAGAATTCCAAATGGACACATATTGTATGTAGGCAAAATAAGTAAATTGGTTTTAAACTGAGAAAAAAGAAAAAATCATTTCATGTCACAGAGTTACCTTTAAAGCTTAGGTTTTAATTCCATTCTTCCATGAAAATGGTTGACTGACAACTGGCCTCTAAAACATGAATTGCACAGATCACAGTAGCAAGCTTACAAACAGATGAGTGAGTTAAGCAGTCCGTGCCAGCATGGATGGGGTCCTCAGGAGCCTGTCACATCACCCTGATTCACAGCAGCAGCCAAACTGACCTTCCACTGCACCCTGCTCTACACACTCCGCACATTTTAATTACTCTGGTGGAAGTTTTTCAAATGTACCAGGAAAAGTAGACACAAGAATTCTACTTTTTTCCCCTCCAGAGCAGTACAAAACGCTGTGTCACTGCAGATCACTACTTAACATTTCCATGGATGCTGCCTTTGTCTCTCTTCTGCTCCTGCTTCTACTCGATCTACTTTTGTTCCTCTTTTCTTTAAGACACTCTTACTTTTTCTCTTGCATCTATCCAGAACAAAGCAGTTGTTCCACAGCATGTACAAACACCACACCACTTGTGTATTTAACTCTCAAGGGCAGAATTCACAATACCCTAAATCTGTATTATAAAATAATTCTTTCCTACTTGAATGCCAGCAAGGCTAAGTTGGTAGCAGTGAGGTCCTTACACCAGAAATTTCTTCTGTCCTCCTAATTCCACGATGCAATGCATATTCTATTTGCTAATTTTCCATCCAACTTGGTCCTTTATTTATATTTCTGCTCTACTTTGGAGGCTGCACCAGTGCATTAAACTGCACCACTGCCATAAGAAGAAACCTGGCAGTGTGGCAGGTCTCCAGCTGCCCTGTTTTGCCATGATCCATTTCCAATGAATCATTTGCAGGGTTCACAGATTAAGCAGCCACCTTCCTTGTCTATGTGAGCAACATCATCATTTCAACTGCTTAACAATAGCTAAACAATGCTACTGCTAAACAATGAAAAGATCTCACAGTCCCCAGCCCTAAAACTGCACAACTCACTGGCTTGTAAGTGTGAAATGAAGATAAGAGTGAAAAAACAGCTTGGTGCATTCTTCATCAAGAAATTTATGTTCTTGCTGTTCTAATGAGCACTTACAGGTTATCATTTAATCTCTCCCCACTTCTAGGATGCTCTTGTTTTACAGAGTATTAGTTTGACAAGAGTATCAGTGGTTAAACTAAAATAATTTCCAAGGCTTCCTGGTTTTAAGGCTTCTCCCTGCTCTTGTTTTGTATTGTCCTTCATTTTAATTTAGCATTTTCACATACTTGATTATGCATTCAGGAAGGCTGCTGCATAAATTTTAATCCAATCGATTCCTAAAAACCAAGATTTCCAAAGATATCAAATTCTTCTTTCCAGATTCAGCCTAACTCCAGAGTGGACTGATGGATGGGATTCAAATTCCTCCTCTTTTCGCCTTCACTACAAGGGACACAGTCCAGTCCTAACAATAAATATGTAGTCTTAAGCACATAAATTTATCACTTAGAGCTAAAACCATAAACATAAAAAATTATCCTATTAGCAGGAGTAGACACAATTGAAATCTTTCACTCACATAGCTTTATGGAATTTCATAAACCAAAGTAGTTCTCTCTAACAGAAACAGCTACAAAGAAAATCTCACAATGTTAAAAAGCTAATCAATGCTTACCATTAAATTTTTAAATTTTCTATTTTCTGCAATGTGGAAAAAGCCATCTCTTGTTAAAATCTTGATGTGCTTCACTTCGTTATTGTACCTGTGGGCAATGAATAACTTATGAATATAAATGTGTTTTTAATCAGACACAATCAATAATTACCTGAGGGCATGCCCCTAGAACACCACACACATAAATTCTTAAGACAAAATGTATATCTGTGCCAAAACAAAGTTGACATCTAATCAACCAAACATATTTATTAAAGTACAGCTAAAGAAGTAATCTGTCATCAGAAAAAAAAAGTCTCAGCTAACTGCTTATTCTAATTGGGAATTCCCATGTACTTCCTGCTTTTATATTCATATTGATCAACAACATGAAGGCAAAAAAATTATTTGCACCCACAAAATGTACAAACCCGCATTTTACTGAACAGTCTGACATGCAAAGGGCTTTGAGTTCTCACCAAAGTCAATTGAACAGATCTCACTGTACTGCAAACAATGCTTACTCTTCTCCAACACACTCAAGCTTTATTTTGTAGCCCAAATTTGCTATATCAGCATTACAAAACCATTGCTTCTTTCCTCCCATAAATCCTAGGTATTTTTTGACAGCAACTTCAGTTTTCCTATATTGACTCTCTTCAAGGCTGCACATAATTATAAAATGGAAACAGTGGCTTGTTTTCTATATTTATTTCAAATACTATCTAGACAAAAATGAGAACAGGAAAACTTTCTTGGGGCATTCTTAATCGAATTCCACTTACTTAATGCTAATTGCATATTCTCCTGATTCTTTCGTCCTGTGCCGCACCAGGTAAGTGCTGTTTACTCTGTTAATCAGTTCACTTTCTGCCTGCAATCGTTCCATTGCTCCTGCAAACCTGTAACAAGGAAAATAAAAATTGCCCATGATTTTTTCCAAAGCTCCAAAGGTGTATTAAATATGCAATAGAGAGTGAAAATATTCTACATATCATGAGGACCAAGAATATATCCGTTGCAATTGAATACCACTTCCAGATTTCTGAATGAGGAATAAAACATGAAAAAATTCATGTTGGGGTCTGTGGAATTCCTAATTAGTAAAAATACTTTTATTGATTTTGAATAGAATATCTGCTAAGGAAAGTGCTCGAGCCCAAGCATTAGCCAAGTGACTACTGGCTTGAAAAGTTCATAAAACCAGCTGGTCTATCTGCAATATATGCTGCAAGAGAAGCAATACAACAGTGGTCCAGAACCTTTGAACCTCCCTGAGTTCTAGAGAGATTTACTGCAACAAAATGGAGAAGCAGCCACCAGAGGTAGATCAGGTCAACAAAAGATCTAATTGAAAATTTGGTACTTACACAAGACAGGATTTTATTTCATTTCATAATTATGCATAACCTCTAAAGGCTCAAGTGCAATGGGTATACCCAACATCCCGAGGAAAAAAAATAAATACGCCAAACCCATCTAAATTTGAAAAAGCTGATGCTAAGTGTTGAAAGCTAAGACAAATAAATCACTGGCTCTGCAGCCTGGCTGCATGAGCAGATTTGTGCCCTTGCTCTGCTTTGTGGTTTGTGTAGGATATCATGAGAGGCTGTCAGCAGACACTCATTTGCAAAACCACAGGTTAAACAGTTAACTGGGGAAAGTGACCTGGCTTCTAGGGAAATTATGCTAATCTTATAATTTTACAAAGGCTGTCACTACCACAGCCCACCACTATGTAAAATTTCACACCAATGCATCACAACCAATTAGAAAGGAGCTTTAAGTAAAATAATAGCTCTTTATTAAAAATCCATAGAAGATAAATACTAATGCCAGTAACATGCTTTCTTGTAACAAAATTATAAATAGACCATATGTTAGACATTAATTCAAAATATCAATTTCAAATAATAAACACTTTACTTGGCTTGTTATGAAAAAATCACTATTTGTTTGGGTGTGATCCTAATTTCACTTTTAGCAAGTTAAGAGGAAGTCAGAACTCATGTCTAAATGGCAAGGCATAAAATCAGCGAAAGAACACAAGCGATGCTTACTCTGCTCTCTCAGAACCACCATGTCTTTTCTGAGTTGTGGGAAAGAGTTCACACACTTCATAAACCCCAGAGCAGCAGTGGTTGCAGTTTTGATACAACATTTTTTCAAAGCATCATCAAGGTTGGAGGAGACCTTCAAGATTCATCTAGTCCAACCTTGCACCACCATAGACACCCCTAAACCATATCCCCAGGTACCACCTGTATCTCTACAGTTTCAATGTTGGCAGGGGTTTTTAAGGAAATGCAGAATTATTCATTATACAAGATGCATTTAATATTATTCCTTCCGTTATTCACTCAACATGTAAGATACACTTCCATGCTTCATATTATAACCATCTCTTACTGTTCTTTTTCAGACCTCTGGGACTAAGGCTGTGCAGCCACAGACATGTAAACAAAACATCAAAATCATTATACCAGAAATGCTTTTAGGCAATGCATGGTATTGCTTTCCCAAACTATTACATAATGTCGTCTTCTGAAGCCTAGAAAGGTTAAACCAATATAATTTAAATTGTAGTAAACACAGCTGCTTTCTGTGACTGCTTCTTTCAGAGATTCTTGTAAGAAAAGACAGAGACTTACCACAGCTGTGAAGAGTAGTCTACTGGCTTAGGAACCTAGGATATCGAAAGATACAGAAAATGAGGATCAAGATTTTTTCCTGAAAACCAGATAATAGATTGATTTAACTATCAATATCCAGGTGATCTGATTTGTCCACAAGTCTATTTTCTTTAAAGGAAGTTATAATAAAGGACAGATATTCTGTATCATTCTGAAAGTAGTACAGAATTTTTCAAGTTCTTTTCTTCTGTGACTGTTTGTTTTGGGTAGGTTTACTTCACAGAACGTTTCAAACAAAGCTTTTCTGACAGTGCCTGTATTCAAATTTCATACACAAAATAGCTCAGTGCTATTTTGTGTATGAAACTAAACTCATGTCATGCTAAACTCATGTCATGTATTCAGGACTGTGTGGCCTTGGACTGGCCACTGGGAAGTATGCTCTATAATCTTCAGAGAGACCTGAGGATATTCCACAACTTCTATCACATCATTCACTCCTTTGTATTTGACTTGGGCAACTGTTGTACTGTATCTTGCTAAATATGTCATTTGATTCTGAAATTAAATTTAAAAATTAAACTGCAATCAGCTTGCAAAACGTATGTTACATGTACACAAACTTATGTATAGATAATGATTACTCATGCACAAGAGGCACAGTATCATCTCCCATTAGTGTGTGAAAACTCAGTATTCCCCTACTCTTCTAAAACAGTGTGAAAATGCACAGTGCTGAAAAATGGATTTTAGTGAAAGGTTAACACAAATCTCACACACTTATAACTTAAGGTCACACATTCTTAGGTAAGCAAACATGTTTTGTTTTTTCCCTTCAAGTAAAACCAATGGATGTTTTATTTTCTGGACTCTAATAGGGTAGAAATTACAGCAACATTCTTCTCAAAAATTTTTTATTCATGATATATGGAATGTCACCAAAAGAGACTTCCAAAAACAAATCAAGTCAGGAAAATATTATTACAAAGGCCTCTAAACTTAAATTGATTGAATTGCAATCAATTACAATTCCCACAGTCTTGACCTCAGGTATCAACCAAGATCTCTATCAAGTCTCTAGACTTGACCTTGAAATAAACTTCAGTCTGGAAGACATTAAAGCTCTCTGTGAAAAAACCAGGCTCACGTGTTTGGTTTGTGTAGCAGTAAATCTTAACAGGTATTAAACAGTCACTTAGTCAAGTTCTTGAGAGAGCAAAAGGAAACGTGCATTATTCCCAGAGAGTAGACAAAGGGCTCTTTTCACAGCAGCTCTGCAGCCCATGAACCCCTCAGGAGTGCAGGGCACCCAGGAGAGCCCGGGGTCACCCTGGCAGCAGCACTGGCCGTGCCCATCCCTGCAGGTACTGATGGTGCTACTCAGGCAGCTCTGCCTCTAACGGGGAGACCTCGCAGAAAATTAATGGACTATGTAAATGCTGACAAACAATTCCTAAGAGACATGTTTCAGTGGATCAACCTGATGACACACTTCAAGGCCACCATTTCAAAAATTACAAAGCTTTTACACGTTTTTTTTTCATGTTGCAAGATATCCTTAAGTATTTCAAATTTGTTTCAATATTTCTAGCAGTGCTAATAAACTGGAAAGGATATAAAAATTCAAAGTCTGCTTAAGTCCATCCTCCAGAGAAGTTAAATGACAGATGAGTAGTTGCTTTTGTAAATTTTGAATGGACAAATATATTCCTATAACAAGTGTTGTTCATTGGTATAAAGAGGATAAAATAAAATGTTTTTCCAGAAGCTCTTGGCTCCTACTGTGCTATGTATCCAATGCCTCTACAGAAACTAGAAAAATGGAGGAAAGCTAGGAAGAAACAGGTATTACTCATATAGGGCATAAAATGTCTGCTGACATATACCACTTATTTTAAAGGGAAAAAATTGTTTATAGGGGCATCTGTGAAAAGTCTGGAATATAGATATTCTGGAGCTCAGCAGTTTTTCATTCAATATTCATTCCTAAAGTCTTCTGATATATGGATTTTATGCTGTTTCTGGGCATTTTTATATCAGATGGTTGTAAAGACTGTTAGACTTAATAATAACAGTAAAAGTTATAGCATGTTTAAAACCTGATTGATGTTTCAGTATCTTTAACTGCATCGTTTATCATAATAAGATGTTTATATTTCATCCTTCCAAGTTAACAGTGGTGAAGCATCAATTTATCTTTTTGTTCTGATCATGACACCAGTTGGTAACATTTCATGAATAGTATTTATTTATTCTGTAAAACTGCATTATTTTCAATACTCCTCTAAATAGTATATTTTAAATTTAGCAGAAAGCTTTACCATTACAAAGATACCTACATAACACCCCAGCAGCATTTTTTCTAACTTCAGGATATTACACTGCCAGTGCTTTTAAAGTATATTGGTGATCCCTAAAAGTGCTGCTACAGTTGGGGTCAATGACTGCTGGGGTCACTGACAGTGACACCATGGAATGGGAAATCCACTCTTGAACAATAAGCAAGGGGTGGGAAATTCACAAATTTAACAACAAGCAAAGGGTGGAGGGATGAAAGCTAAATTCACACAACAATTTCATCTTTATTTCAGATTTTGTCCTCTCACCCAAACTAAAAACACTTGTACCTATAAATAGTCTGTGCATTCCTCTTCAAACAAAATCCTGGAATTATAGGGTATTAAAGATGTCTTATGGTATTTTAACACACTTATACTCTTTAGGATCTCATGTATACTTGGTCTGGAAACTAAGGCACAATAAGCCCCAAAGACATATCAAAATGCAGCTACTAAGAGCTGACCTCACCTACTTATAAAAGCCATTGAAGTGGCATATCTTGATTGCTGTAACAAAAGCAATTTTATTAATAAGTCAAACTGTTGAGAATCAACAAGTAAGTGAAACGACCTTAAAGCAAAATAAAGACTAGGATTCATTACAGGGTTTATGGGTTTTTATCAATTTACCTCAACAAAGAAAGGCAGTAATCTGATGCACAGTGTCACAGAGGGCAGAGAAGGAGTAAGTGTATTGTATATTAATGTATCATCACAACTGTACATAAAACTCTTAAGTACATATTATAAAATTATTTTTCTTATTACTTTCACAAATTTTTCTAGATTGAGAAGGTTCTTGTGTGAAGTAAAGACAGGTAAGAGCATAAAGGAAAAATAACATTTATCAAGCAGTCAGAATTCAAAGTTTTATATTAGTTTTACAAATTTTAAACTTACTACCTAGGCTGTAATCCCTCTCTCTAACCCAAAGTGACTGGGGAATAGATTAGAGCCACAGCACTCTCACATTCCTGCTGGGGAATAAACCAAGTGCACTTTGACATAAAATGTATTTGATCTACACTCTGGAAACTCTTCAGACAGTTCAATTTATTAATATTCCCAAAAGTGAAACCTGCTTATTTTCTTGACATGTCCTACTTACACCCAATAACCAAAAGTATTAGAATTCTCTACTATAAGCAATACTGAATGCATCATGAAAGCAGCAAGGAACTAGAAACAATATTATTTTTGTAAGATAAAATTAATCTTAATGAACTAATGAACGGGGCAGTTTTCCTGTAAGGTAGCAAACAGAAGTAAATAGTTGTACTTACACATGGGCAAGGTTTTACTGCATCACTTGGGAAGAATCCAAGCTCTCCTGTTGTTAGATTTCTTCCCTAAAAAAAAAAAAAATTCAACTTTTGAGACATAATTGGGATTAACAGTAAATAATAATGCACGCTCAGGGATTTAGGACAATAAATTTTAAAGACAAGAGTCTTTAACATAAAATGCTGTTCTAATGAAGTGTTACTCAATATTTCTGTGGGTTTTGTTGTTGTTTTGTTGGAGTTTTAATATAATTAAGTAATAATTGTAACTGATAGATCTGAAAGCTCTGAGAGATAAGAGGCAAGAAGGGAGCTCAGAGACTGTGATGTGATTCCCAGTTCTGTCAATGTCTGCCGGTGTTTGATATCTTCATTAATGTTAATTATCTCCTTTCAGGTTATTTCCTCCTCAGCTGGCATTCTACAGAAAGCTGCCACCTGCAACCTTGCAGATTCCCACCATGACTACACTTCTGTGCAGCAGTGGCTGCAGCACCTGAGAGACCAAACTCCAGCGGGATTCAGAGCTCGTGATCCAAGAGTTAAACCCTTCCATAAGGGATGCGTGTCAGTGGAAACCGACTGGGCAGGGGAACACCAGCAGAATTGAAGATGACTCCCTGGCTGTGATGCACTGACCTGCTGGAGATGCATCCACACAACAACGGGGAGAGCAGGGGCAGAAATGCATCCAGCAAGGCCTAAACTGAGCCTTTGCTGCACCACAAGGGCTGCCCTCCCAGAGCGGCAGCGCCACCAATTTACTCCAGGTTCTAAGCACCAAAAGCCACCTGACCATCACAAATCCATGCACCAGCAGCTCACACACAGTTCAACACCAACCAAGCTCTCCTGAAGAGCACCTTAAAATATCTTTTCATTCCTAGTAGTAATATTTGGCAGTGAAGACAACATTTCAGAGTAGAAGAGAGCAAATACCTAAAATTCTGGACACAGATTCATAAAATGAAGGCATCAAAATGTGTATTTAGGCAAACAAATGTTTTAATTTAACTGATGTTTTAAAAGCCCATACATTCTTAACCTCTATTAAATGTAATATACTGACTGTAAATATAATATACTCTCAACATTTGGCAATGAGATTAAGCATGAGTACTTTATAAGCATTAAAATCATGCAAATTATATTTCTTTTTTATTTTTGATGGCATACCTGCAAAATAAAAAAAAATTAAAGGGAAAAACCCTCATAAGCACACATGAGGATTTCTTCAGGGTTTCAGATCCTTTTGTTTCTGTAACACTAAATGTGTAATTCTACCATAATATCACCACAAAAAATAGAGCTCAGAAAATTCAACAGAGTGGAGCTGAATGTAAAAAAAGAACAAGGGTTTATGAAAAGAAATAAAAACATTCTTTGACTGGTACTATCCTAAGCACACTAAGTGAGTGCACCATTCTCTGTAGATCACTATACATTTTTTATCACACACAGTAGCTACTACACTAACCAAAAATACAGAGAAGTGCAGAGGCAGCAGAGGGAAAATCACATAGGCAGTATTTAAGCTACAAGTCCTTTATACCGGTGATATTTTAAAAAATAATTCTGTGCAAACAAGTAACAATCTCACAGATTTGAACCTGTGTTCAGCAAAGCTGCCTTACCCCATTTCACATCATCTGCTTGAATACAGGTTACCCTTTGTATCCATATATTCTAGTTACTCCTGAAACACAAATCCCACTCGAGTACAGACCTAATTTTAAGTGGAGTTCTGAAACAGTCTGCCATCTAAGTGATACTTATTTTCAATACTAGTCCTACCTGAATAGCAAGTGGTACCACACTCAGTAAGAGCAGCCACTGAACAAAACATATTAATGTCTATCAAGACATCTTTGACCACACTTCAGCTACAGCTCAAGCACTGCTTAGTAACCTGTATTATTTATTTGATGTGCTGTAAAGAATGAATTAGTTTTACCTAAACTACATGTACTTATCTATTACAATCATTTGAATTTCTGAATGGTCAACTTAGAAAACCATTGTAATATTAGTCTAGTGGGTCAGCTGTAAATTACCCTAAAAGCCCTTTTGAATAATTAAAGATTTTAATATAAAGTGCATTTTGCAGGCTCTTTCTTAATATGCATTTTAAAATGTAGATGTCATTAAAAGACTCAGAAAAATCTGTATTAAGCAGTCTGTGACAAGAGACAAAAAAAAATTCCTGAATGATGCTAATGGAGATGACAATTTCCATTAGGATTCAAATCTATTACTGAGGCTTCTAGGGAAAAGCCTAACGCACTTTCTGGTTTCTGGTAGTTAAACACAATGAAATTCTAGCTAAATTCTTTAGCATGATAATGACAAACAACCTCTAAGACAATTGCCAGTAAATTGAGCTGACAGATGTGTATGAACATGGCAATAGAATCAGTCCCACGCGGTAGCAGCAATTTTGGCTTGTACTAATTGTATTAGTCAGATGATTACCTTTCTAGCCAGTCCTCAGTCAGGAGCAGGTTTAAATGCTTCTCCAGATCAGAACTCTAGACCTTGCAGAACCAAGTCCTACATACAAAACTACACAGACCAAACTCTGCCATTCGAAAATATTTATTTTTAGTGATGCAAATTACCCAGGGTGTGCTAAGTAACAGGTTGGGGGGTTTGGAGGGGAGTTGGTTGGTTCTTTGGATTTGGAGGGTTTTTTGGGAGGGGGTAAGGTGATTCGGTTATGCCTATTTACATATTTTTTACATAAAGTAATTCTATTGTTTATTACTTCCCCCAATTAAATGTTCAGGATGATACAGTGACATAGCAAGAGTTCAGTGATCCTGTCCTGAAGAGTTTGAAGAAGATTCCATCCTAACTGTAGCCAGAAAAACAGAAGCCAAAACAAACAAGAAGAAGTATGACCTAACTCATGAGACAGACCAGGCAGTTTTTATATTATATTCATTACCTTATTATAGCTTAAAAAAAAAAAATCAGGAAGATCAAAACAGGAACATCAATTCAAGAAGACAGATATTTTCCACTTGTTGTTCTATTAATCTCCTGATAGTTCTGTTTAGCTCTGTTTCCATGTATCCAATAATACAAACAATTAAGAAAGCAATCAAGAAAAATGAGATATTTTAATGCATTTACTGTTAAAGTGAATGCAAGTCAGCATTTTCAACATTTATAGTACTCATTTAGGAAGAAATTTTAGTAACAAAAGCAGTGATGTGAATCACATGACAGCAAATTTTGCCATCAATACAATATACTTCTCCCACGTACATAAAAACCCCTATCCTTAACTGACTTGAGGCAGCATCAAGTAGTTTAGGTGTGGTTCTGTTTTGCAGAGCTATTTCTCTCCCTTATAAATTTAATATTCACTAACTGGACTTTGTCAACATAGCTTTTACTTATGTTGTGTTACAGAACCAGAACTGAAGATTCAAAAACTTTGCTTTTTGAATTGCAAACATGCTCCCTAACTCCTTAATTTCTAATTTCACTAGGATTGCCACCAATGTCATGTTCTTGCAGATTTATTCACCAGGATTCTTACTTTAAGTTTGCAAGAATGAAGATTTAAATCATATAGGAACTACTGGCAATTTCAAAGCAAAATTAGTTGTATGAGGCATTTATTTGGATAAACCACAAAGAATTTTGTTGTTACTGCTGTTCAAAAAGAAAAAAAAATAGGAGAGCAATATATCAATAAGAAGTTGATATCTGGACAAACAGAATATAGCCATTTGCTAAATGATCCAGTACCTGCCAAAATAAGCTGTGGGCATCTCCTCTAATGAGTTCAATAGTGTCCCCAACCTGGATATGCAACGGTGGCCCATCTTGTGCTGCTGGCTGTGGGATTCCATTGTAGTTCCGAATGACTTGCATTTTTGGTAAACCTGGGAAAAAAACATTTAAAAAAATAAATAACAAACAGAAAAAAATCCCAAAAGCCAGAATCAGTTTTTACTTAATGACAATCTACTGAATCTGAAAACCGTGAGAGCAATCAAGCAAAGAAACACTGTGTCTTTAGCAGGTATTTGACTAAGGCACTCGTACTTAGTACTATACCAGGCACAACCAAATAGAAAAGAATTACTTTGGAAAAACATCTCTATCCCCCTTTCTTCTTGAAGTAAAGTTGATTTCATGCCTATTTAGACTCTTCCCTGTACATGCACACCCATGGATCTCCATAGGGTTCAAATATTAAGGCTATCTTTATAGTTTAAGGCAAAGATCTCAATGATTAGCATTAAAGACACCAATATGAATAATCTCATCTGCTTTAGAATGCTATTACCAAAAACCTACAGCCAATGTGAACATGGCCAGGAGAGTCAGGACCACAATTCTTTTAGATTTCTCACAACACTTTTTGCTTTTAATTTTCATGTTATGGCACGATTTCTGGGTGCCTGCAGCAAAGCCTGGATCAATTGAAGGTTTCATTTTCAATTCAAGAACTCTAGATGCACACTAGTCCTTCCACATCAATACTGACTGCAACATAGACAACAGCTGTGCTGGGGATTTTTTTAAATTTTTTTTTTAAGGGAGCAACCCATTTCTGTCTGCTTGTGCAAACAACTGTAAGTAACTACAGTTCAAGAATCCTCCACAGGAGTGTATCAAACGGGGGGGCAATCCCTGTATCTTCAGTCAGAAGATAAAACTGTAGATACTGCAGCCCTATGTTCTTATAACTTTAACAGTTTCTTTAAAAACAAAAAAACAACAAAAAAAAAAAAAAAAAAAAAAAAAAAAAACAAAAAACAACATTTTAAGCATTATGGATAGCTAGTGTATTGCACTCAGAATGTGCTCTGATACTACAAGATTACTTGAAATCAAGTGAAGTACCACCCACTCCATAACAAATATATTAAAGATTTACAGGCTTTTAGGAAAGCATTTTTGCACTCTATTTCTAAAGTAAAGCATTTTATCACAACGCAGCTATTTTTAATTATTCTCCCTCTATCTTTAAAAAAAACACTATAGAATAATTTTCCTGATTTTAACTAAACATGGGATTTTCAAAATTTTTATCATTAAGTGGATATATAAATTTCAAAACTTAACCAATATTTCCTTAAATAAGAGTTTTGTAAGAATATATATTAATAATTACAGATAAGAGTGACAGGCAGTAAAGCCAAGGTTGCTGGGCTGCCATATTTAACATGTTTCTTGCTGGAAGGTCATCATTAACTTCATTCTAACAACAAAGGATCAGCAGGCCTACAGAAGACTTATTTCTGTTGCAAGATCACTACTGTAATTTAGGTGGCAACAAACACAAATATCCATGATCTCCTCTAAATTGTATGAAACATGAAAGAAATCACCTTCCATAATTACTACTCTCTGTATTAATGAATAAATACTAATCCTAAGTGCTGATGAAACAATAAGCAAAGCAATACCAGCTCTTACATTACTCAACCCAAATGACACCTTAACTTTTACTGTTTCTGCAAGTTACCTGGCATACTTAAAATGAGCACCTAATTATTAGTAAGCCATTATTCCACTTAGGCAAATAGCAGACATTACTTTGTTCCTAAACTGAAGGCTTTCATGCTTTCATATACTGATTCAGGACCAACAAATGCTCCATGCACTGCATGGCAAACAGGAGTAATGCTGCACACAAGTTTCTACTGAGATCTGTCAAGTTTGTCCTAATGGAAGGAAACTCCCCATCAGAATCTGAATTATAGTTCTGTGTATGTGATGAGCAGACTGCCAGCAGGTACTCATCTAAGAGGCATACATGGAAGTCAAAACAAATACACAAAAAAATATTCACATTATAAAACCATGTATCTGGTGATTTAGTTTATCATATTAATGTGAAGATACAATATACTTAAAACCCCACCCTTGAACTTAGCTCATCAGAATATGCTCAGGAAATAATAATGTACTTTTCAATTAAAATCCTTGTGTTTTTTAAAGATACTATAGTTCTAAAGTTATTAATCATAAACATGAATAAAAGTACTTTTACTTTCTATTTTCTATTTTATTTTCTATGATTATTGGTGTCTCTGAAAACCAGGGCAAGATAACTATGGGAAAAAAGGGAGAAATTGTGCTGTGTCAACCAGCAGAATTATTCAAATGGTAACATAAAATTAATCCTGTTAAAATGCATCATGCCCAGAATACTTGTGTATAATTCAGTATGCTTGATTCTGTAAAATCCAATGGCAATTTTGACTATAAAGTTACCGTGGCAGATACAATGTTGGAAGATTTGATCTAACACCTCTTGACATCACTAGAAATAATCCCATCATTTAAATAGGCTTTTAGGTTACAGCCTTAATGGAGTTCATTATCTTGCTTCAGAACTCTCCTTAAAACTTATTTTTGTAATGCCTACAGAAACTGTGATACCTACACTGCTCATTTGCTTGCTGTAGCTGGTCCCTATTATGGTAACACACAAATCTTATTTTTCCACTGGAATTTTACCACCTATTTTATCCAATTGTTGTCCTTGGCCTGCTTGGGAGTTCTTTGTGCTCAGCATTGTCATTGCTATGAATCCTCACTGCCTAGCACAAGGTACCTGCACTGTCACCACACTCACATAAACCAGCACCTGAGTAACTGGGAGGCAGGGCCAGGATCCCAGTACACTGCAACAATGCACAGTAATCACTGATACTGCCATGCCTTCTTCATTCAGACCCTTCTGTAATGATACTGCCTGCTAGCTTCAAGGCCATGGATAAAAAAATGCATGGATGAACAAGGGAAGTGGTATTTTGATGCTAATTATTTCAGCACACATTAGATTTGATTCAGATTTTGAAATGTACTTTATAGCTCCAAGTAAAACAACTGAAGGTAAATTCACTCTCCAACAACAGGAGTGCCTGAGTCACTGAGGGCCATGTTCATTTCAGTATCAATAACAGCACACATGCACACACAGCCTGTATCAAAGATAGAAAAGCAGTGAGTGCATAAACTAATAGGTTTTGCTAGTTATATGAAAAGATCAAAATTATTATCCTTGTCATATAATTTTAAACATTTTTTAAATTAGTTTTTCCAGGAACAAAAGACTAAATGACATCTTTGAATCATCAATGAAAAACAAGTACCTACTATTCTGGAATAGCTAAATTTTGGGTAAGTCTTCTTCTCTTTCCTTAAGCATGGAGAAAATAAATGGGGTACAGAAAAAATAATAAATTGAGGGAAAGAGTCAAGAAGCTCCAAAGAGAATGCTTAACATTATAGTAGCACTGAAAGAGTTTAGCAGATGAACAGTGAGCTAGTGGACATTTAATTGGGCAGAAATTGGTAAGCACTCACCTCCTAACATACACAAGGACAAACACTGGGTTTTGGTGCATCCAGACCTATCCATCATTAACACACCAGCCATCTCAAACAATCTATGAGTTTTACAAGCTTACCCTAAAACAGAACTGTTGGTTGCAATTGTTTATTCTAGAATTCTATACTCTGAGCATTTACAATTGTGCTGGCTTTGGCTGGGGTAGCTTTCTTCAGAAAAGGCAGCATGAGGCTACATAGTTTGAATTTGTGCTGAAAGCAGGGTTTGCTTGCACAATGTCAAGGCCTTTTCTACATCTTGTACCACCTGCCAGTAGGGTGGGGGTGCACAAGAAGCTGAGAGGGGACATGGCTGGGACAGCTGGCCCCAAATGCCAAAGGGATAAGCCATTCATATGACATCGTGGTCAGGATTTAAAGTGGGGGAAGGAGGAGGAAGAAGGGACGTTTGGAGTGATGGCTTTTGTCTCACCATTACACAGGATGGAATCACTTTTGCTCTCCTTGCGTGTGCAGCTTTTGTTTTAGCTGTTAAACTCTCCTTATCTCAACCCACAAGTTTTCTCACCTTAGTGTTTTGCTCCTGGCTGGGGTTAAACCACAACAAGAATCTTCTACTTTTCAGTGTAAATTAGTTCATGGCCAACTTACATCCATTTAGAAACAGGAGCCTGCAGAGTTCTTTTCCTTGTCTGCTTTTATTTTCATACTACAGTTAAAGAGAGCAATCATACCCTTATTAACCTTCATTTTGCTAGTCTAAACGAGCCAAGTTCTTTTAGCTTCCTCTCAATAAGAGACCAATTCCTCTGAGGCAGTACACCAGCTGCTTTACAGAAGTTCAGACAGGCAAGATCTAGGATATTTTCCTTGTCTTTCTTGACATTTCATTTTTAATTGGCATATGGATTCGTAACAAATATACTCATTAAGAATCCTGAGGACTTGCTGTAATTCAATAATGCAGACAAGAAAAAGTGATATTCTACAGAAACCTGAAATGCTTTAGAGTTATTAATTATTTAGAGTATAATTATGGATTATTTGTGACAGAAACAGTATAGACCCTCTCCATGCATTAATTACTGAAATGTGAAATATGTTAAGCATTTAGAGACACTGCCATTGCAATGTACATAGCTGCAGTACTGACAGTATCTGATAACGGCAGAAACATAACTGGCACAAAAATGTTACTCATGAACATGCTAAAAAGAGGGTAAAACTCTAAAACAAAGGACAAGATCAGGATTTCATCCATATATTATCATTAATGATAAAAATCCCATTGGTTCCTATTAAGTCAGACTTCCACATAACAAAGTTCTTTATCAGGAAACTTTCTAATTTAAATATACAAAAGAGTCTGGTAGTTTCCAACATTGAAATCAAAAACCAAACTTATCCAGTTATGACACCAATAAATAGCTAAAATTTACTTCACTTGAAAGCCAGGAAAAACCCCAGATTCCTAGAAAAGTCTTTACAGCCAGGCTCTGGGTCACAGAACTAATAGAAATTTATGATCTAAATTGTAGCTCATGGGAAAAGCAGAAAGCATGATAGATCAAGATTTATAAGGTACCAATTAGGTTACATTATAGAAAACTAAAACCTTTCATAAACTGCACCATGCATTTGAGTATTTCATCTGATAATTATGAGTCAGAGAAGGAGGCTACAATTTAAAATTAACATAGTACATAATAAGTTAGAATATCCATTATATATGAGACCAAAAAAAGTAAACTACTTGTATTCCTTACAGCAGCTCTGCATTTCTAAACAACACTGAATGACCCTCAGAGTTTCAGGCAGAGATTCAAAAATGTTATTTTTTGCTAACAACATGCATAATGCACACCCTATTATGACCTCTATCTGTCAAAATTGATTCCAGCATCTGTTATTTCCAAGCAATGCAAAAAGTGGTTTAGGCTTCAGGCAGGGATCATTCTAACACACAAAATAATGACACAGCATATAGGACAGCAGAGTTCAAAGGTGAATTTGTGGATAAATTTATCCTATTACCAGAAAGACATGAAACAACTTTGTCTGCATTAAACATCTCTTTCTAGTTAAACTGAAAACTTTCTTTTACTCTATGAAAAAGTTAGCCTAGTCACCAGTATTTACAACCTGACTGGAAAAAAAAACCACTAATGAAATGGAATGAAGCCTCCTGAGTTCATGAGGCTTTGAAGCTGAAACAGAATTTTAGACTATCTGACAAGGCCACATCCTGATGCTTCCAGAATCCCAAGAAAACAACACTGCCTTTCATATAGGAAATGGCACAAAGGCTCACTAATTCTGTCCTTTCTTTCACCACAACAGCATTTTGGGTGTCTGTTTGGAACCTCTGAACTTGCTTTGACCCTTTTTGGTTTATACCTTTGCAGCTACTAACACAGGGAATGCAGTCCTGCTAAGAGAGAAGCTGACATTTAGTGACTGATAATATTCTACCTGAAATCTCTGAGCAGATACATCTCCATACATCTGCACACTCCAACCAGGAAGCGAGGGCTAAGTAACTCATGGCAGTGTCTCATGGGAATAAATGTCTGAACAGTAGCCCACAGTGTCATGTATAATTTTAAAAAAGAAGAAATTAAAGAGACACAGGCAAAGGGGAACTCATATTGAAAGAAAAAATTTGTATCTACACCATGGTAAGTAAAATTACACTTTGAAGGCTTCTGATCAAGAAGCATAACTGCAAATAATAAAGTAGCAAGGAGTTATGATAGAAAGAGAAAAACAGATGGGTTGATAAGGACAGCAGTGTGAAGAACAGGTGGAACTGTTATACACACAATCTGAGCATCCATGACACAAGATGACCAGCTTTGACACATTTTTTTGGCAACATCATCTAGGTCCAACACTAATATTAAAAGCTAGGTAAAGGAAAGCTCTAATCTGAGCACAAGCTATATGAAAACAAAGTCCTTTGGCATTCTCTGTATGTTCTTCCAATCAGCTCTGCTGCCTTCATTTTTAAAAACCCTGTTCATAATCATTTTATTGCAGAATAAATGATAAACTTGGTTCTTCTCTCTTGCATTTGTCAGGAGAGCAGCTTCCCAACTCATCAGTGTCATCTATCCCTACAACCAGCAGAAATCAATGGCTTTGTTACTGCCAAGGCAAAACTTGTCTAGAAGTCCTTTTCAGCTGGGGAGGAGACATGAGGAAAGCAACACTACTAATCACTTTAAAAAACCCACTTTCAGTTTCTGAGACAGTCTATTAGTGCCTCAAAAGAGACTAGATTGGGGTGGGATTTCTTAACTTTTAGGCTAAGTACTTATAACAAAAATTACAGAACTCACACACATGAAGATGCCAGTATAGTCTATTAAGAGCTCTCTTCAGAATGGCAGTGATTTAAATAATTACTACTGGAAAAAATTAACACAATTAATAAGTACATATACCTCAAAGAAGATATTTTAATTGAACTTTATATTCTCCCAGTTTCAAGTCATTATTTTTGTATGTCATTGTAATTAAAAGTTCTAATTTTAGATACTGATTTTAAGCCTAACATTCATAAAATCATAGAATGAGCTGAGTTGGAAGGAACTTTATTGATCATCTCATTGCAACCTTCCTGCCATGGGCAGAGACACTTTCCATTGGATCAGGTTGCTCCAAGCCCCATGCAGCCTGGCCTTGAACATCCAGGGATGGGGCACCCACAGCTTCTCTGGGCAACCTGTGCCAGAGCCTCACCACCCTCACAGTAGAGAACTGCATCCTAACCACACTCCCTCCTTCCAGTTTAAAGGCAAGGTGGCTGAAATGCTGACAGAGCCTGGGACTCAGGAACATTCCACTTGTCTTCTCTTCAACTGCTTTGCCTTTGTGTACTGTTCAATCAAGTCTCCATTGGCATATGAATAACCACAACTCTAGAGTTTGCTACTTAATTTTGAAATAAAAAACCTACACAAGGCTGATTTTTAAAACATTTATCAGCTACCATAAGCCTTAAGTCAACTGTTAAGTTTCTGCTTAAAGTAAAGCAGCCCTTTCTTCCATAAACAGAAAACTTGCAAGCACTGGGGCAATATGGGGGAAGGATGCAGGGAGGGCAAAATAATCTTCACTATCTCAAAATTCAGGTGACCAACCTGTAATGCACTCCAAACTACATCTGATAAACATTCACATTTCTCTTCCATCAGAAGAATTAAAGACTGCCATCCTCCAGAACTCTGTCAGTTCCAACTACTGGAAAAAACATCTTTTTTTTCACAGTCCTAGCCATGCTTTCTGTCACTGTCCTCCCTCTCTTCTAACAACTGTTTCCTTCCTAAAAACCTTACTGAAACATGATTTGTGGTTCCCTCAGTCCTTTACTACCTGTCAAATCTATGTTTTTCAAAGACTCAAGTTTTCCACCGTTTCTTCTTAATGCTGCATATAGAAACTGTATTCTTGGCAGAGACCTCTGCAAAAATGGTCAACCAACAACCGAAATGAAGATGTGTGGGAGGAAAAAATCTGTCTGCTAACAGTCTGATCAACAACTTGTTATGAGAAACAGAAAAACACCACAACTCAGGAAGTCCTTGAGCTTCGCCAGGTTTTGTAGATCTGATCATTAGCAAAAAGCCCCCAGTAAATTGCTCTATCTCCATTTTCTAGTTAAGATCCACACAAAACTTGGAACTACATTGCAGATCATAGCGGGAGTTCACTGCAAGGAAAATAAACAAGACTAGCAATATTATTCAATTTACAAGGCTGCTTTTGGAAACTGTATGAGTTCTGTTTTATTTCTACACGTTTGTTTTTATATTACAGTAGTTTTGCTGCTTAAAGACAGCACTTATTTGATCAGAATAAGAAATTTAGCCAAGAAAATCCAAAATCCAAACTAAGTTTCAGAATAATTTTTTTTTTTAATTTAGAAAAAGAACTCTAACTGAAAGCATTTTCTTACTTCACTCTTAAGCAGGGATATTTATTTGGCACACTGTGTCACTCATTTTAAGGAGCCTGGAACCTCATCTCTGTGCAAGAAAAAAAACTGGCACTACAAAAATACTTCTGAAAAGTTGTGTTTTTAAACTTCAGAAGAGAAAGTCACAAGGGCAGCCTGTCAGGAAAGAATGACTTGATTCTTATTTAGATGGCTGATGACCATTTGTCTCTCACCCCCTTGAGGGTGGTTCTGCTCATAATTCTCACAGATTCACTCCTGAGTTTAATTTACTTTTGTGTCACCAAACAGAAGGAAAAGAAACTCTGAAGACTTTGGGAAGTCAGGCAACAAAATGTTACAACACAAATACAAAAAATTAGTCAAGTACACTGCTGAAAGAATCGACAAACGCTAACCCAATCCCATTTGCACAGCAAGTGTTTTCATAAGCTGTATCTGCATCTTTCAAACACTCAATCTTGACCTGTAATACATATATTTGTCATTGTAGATTCATATTAATTCAGAAAACCTGAACATGCCCTAGGTTGAGAATTACAGACTGCAAATGCAAGAAAGTATGTCTAAAATAACTGACATTTCTCGTGCAATTCCAAAATTATGTAGTAGTTTTTATACTCTAACCCAGGTAATTTCTCAAAAGAGGAGGAGAACTCTCTCCATGACTGCACTGAAAGAAAGCAAAGAGCTAAAAAAGACACTGACTTCCTAATGGTCATTGCCACATACTTCTTGTGATTCATTTACAGTGAAAACTATTTTTCCTTCATTGACAGACCTTAGTTTCCTCTTCACAGCAGCTTTTCCTCCATACAAGTGTTAAGGACAAGCTCTTGTTGTTTTGTACAGTTCTAACTTCAAATGTTTATTCAGGCACCTACTCCTTACTTGGACCGACACAGGCAGCTATTCTTGTGAGAGGAAGGGATTTTGGAATTGCCGGGACTGAAAAGAGTCTCCGCACTTTGAAGAAGCGTTAGAAACAGCTGAGCATTAAATGTTCCATGGGAATAAACAACAAAGAATAATCAGGTTCAAAAACACAGTTTTCACTTGTTTTGACAAAGTAATGAAATCTCATCCTTTTAATGTAGTCTAGGAGGTGAATTAGGGATATAAACTTTAAAAATCCTGCTGCCTCAAAAGTCAGCAGCTTAACTTTTTTTTTTTTAAGTTAAGCAAAATGGAGTTTTGGCATATGAATTAAAAAGTGTGGTACATGTGGTTCTGCTTTTTATAAAAGCACACGGTATGAAGATTAACCAGTGTTAATTATCACATCTTTTAATGTGATGCCATAGACAGGCATGGCATTCTAATTCATGTATTTGTTCAAACATGCACCTGCCCTCAGGGGCCAATAACTTGCACTGGGCAGATACTACAGATGAGCTATGAAGGTGTGTCCAGACAGTAGATTACAGTGCAGCAAAAGGCTCTGAAAAACAGGGACAATTCTTGGAATATACAAGTCCATTATTCCATAGAAGCAATTATTTAGAGCTGTACTTTAAATACTCACTTCCCCATGCCCAGGGATAATTCTGCAGCAAGATGAAAAAGGCTTGAAAACAGGAACCCCACTTTGGAAACTGAATTTAATAGTGCAAAATGTAATGAATCTTGTACAGGACCTAGACATTTTTTCTAGTGTTGAGAATTCACAGACTGAATAATTTTAACAATACAGAATCCATAAAAATACATGCCTACACCACCTAGAATCTTTCACAGGTATCAAATTTAAAAACACACATTGCTGAATATGTGCTGACATCTGATTCATCAAGAATTGCAAGAATAAGAATTCAATTCTCTTTCAGACAATTTCTTTTGTGCTCAGTATTGACTAATAGCATCTGCCTCTAAGATGAAAGGCCTTAGTCTCCCATTTGTGTTACTTGCAAGAACTAAATTCTCTGGCAAGAGAAGCATTTTAAATTATTACACAACGTGAAAGGGAAGAGGCTGATGCCTGGCAAAGCAGGCAGGTCCCAGCACATGACAAATAATTTTCCCTGCACGCACCCTCTTCATAATGCTGTATAATCCTTCAGCTTTTCAAGTTAAACACTCTCATGATCTTACTCTTCAAGCAATTTTTCTTCACTGTGGCCTCTACCCTGATTGCAGCAGATACTTCTTTTACTTCTTAACTGAGAGTTCTTAGCACACATGCAAAAAAAATTCAGGCCTTATACACCTTCTTTGCATGCAAGCATCAACAGACAAATGTGGCCAAGAATTAAGGCATTATATTAAAGCCACAAAAAGACACCACGTTTTTTGGCTAAAACAAACCTGCTTTTAAAAAATGTGCCCACTTATTTCTGGTCTGTATAGGCCACAGCATATAAATTATTTTCTTTCAGAAAAGAGAACAAAACTTGTTTTCATTACAAAGTACTTGTGTTAAAGAAGTAAAAAAAAATGAATACGTATTTCACTGTTAACATTCCAACGCAGTTAAAATTTTATTCCTAAATAGTATATACTTGGGATTTTGTTTTTATGGTGCACACTTTGCATATTAAAGTATTGGCAATCTATGAAAACAAATTCTAGAAAATTCAAAAGGCATCCTGTTTTGCGATGCTTTCCCATGAATTTGTAGTATCCCTAGCCTCAATTAGCAGATATACCTAGACAAAGGCATTCAGACTAGAATGAAAATATCCAGAGTATAAAAATATATATCTTACAACTATGTTTTTACTGTCTTCATTTATGCCAGCCTTTCTTTTCTAGCACAACTAGCATACGAAAAATTTTATACTATTCTGATACGCTCCCTTTTATCAAAGAAAAATATTTTCAATTTTTAGTTACAATTTTCAAAATAGTTTACAAATTTAAGTAGAATAATTTTCTATGTATATATAAAAATAAGTTCTTAACTTGAAGACTGTTTACATGATGAATAAATAATAAGCTGTAAAAGGACCCTCTTTTAAATGCAGACATGAAAACACAAAATAAAATAATAATCTATCACTTGATCTTTGTTGCAAAATCAAGACATTATTAGTAAATTATCACAGGCAATAAAGATGGGTATCAAGTTTAGTCCCTGTCAAGACATCAATGCTGCCATAATAATCACACTGCATCTTAGATATTTTTCCTTCTTTCCTTCCCTGTCAAGAAACCCTCACATATTCATCTGCACAATAGTGAAGGTTTTCCTTCCATTTTCTGTTTCCAGTTTGAATGTGGCTTATATACTCCAGCAAAGTATGAGATTTGTTAAGACAGAAACCACACCCAAAAGCAATAAAGTCTATGGGCTGATATCCCAGGTAAGTCAGGCTGACTTATCTCACTTATCTCCTCACTGCAGCTGCCACCCGTGACCAGTTTGCTATTACCTCACTGAAGTTATTTAGCCTGTGACTGGGTGATCCATACATTCAAACAAAAGGCAGTAAGGGGACACCCTAGCGGGAAAAAATGCCACACAGCCTGCAGTTACATCAAAGAATCACCAGAGATCAAACTGACACCAGCAGAACACCCAGACGTGGTTCTTTCTCCCAAAATACTGCCCTGACAAAGAATACACCTCAGACACTTAAGTCCCAGCATTGGCTCTTTGAGCTTAGTTGATTCTTCAGTTAGTTTTTCAGGTGCCTGAGCCT
Source organism: Melospiza georgiana (assembly GCF_028018845.1). NCBI lineage: Eukaryota > Metazoa > Chordata > Aves > Passeriformes > Passerellidae > Melospiza > Melospiza georgiana. The sequence goes on along the minus strand of NC_080438.1, from coordinate 11,365,319 downwards.
TGTGCAGAGCAACACACAATTACAGGGTTTAAATCAATATCCCCAGAAAAGGACAAATAATTGGCATACAATGCACAGGAGCAGTCAGAGCTTTAAGTCCCTATCATTAAGCCTCAAACTCTTTTCCTTTTCAGCCTTTCTTGTCCCCATGATAAAGCAAAAAAGGGGAGGGTGAAAATTATAGGGCAACCTGTAGGGTCTTCTGTAAAAAAGAAATAAAGGAAAAAATGCTGAAGATATACCAGCATTAAGTGAATTCCAGAGTACTAAAATGATCCCTGCCAGTCACAAGAAGACTGCTACTGCCAGGAGCGTAATGTTGTTCTGGAAGGAAAGCTGTGATCCATACATGCAGCTCTTGTACCATATTTTATGCTATTTGTTGCTGTCAAACCCAATTAAGGAACAAGTTCAAGAAGAGTAAACATCACACTTTATTGTCTGAAGTAAAAGACAGTGCCTCATGCTGTCCCCTCTCCACATGCCCCATTCCAAACAGGCTGGTTAAAGAATAACCTCTACGGTTAACGGACTGTGGCACCTTTTCAAGGTATCAGATAATGAAGTTACTTTTTAATTCCCTGTTGCACACTGAAGCTTAAGAAACACAAGTTCTAAGAAGTGCAAGACTGAACATGTCTTCTATTTATTTGCAGGTCAGCAAGAGCAACAATAAGGGCTGAACTCCAAGTTCTTTCACTTAATGCCTAAGTACCTTACCTTTTTTCCTGGATAAACCACATCTAAGGATTAAAACAAGAAAATAAATAGATTCTACTGAAAAATCATCAGATCAGGTTTTATAATGTCACTACGTGAACATGCTAAGTACCAAATAAATTCAAACATTACATCGCCGAGCTGCTAATTATGATCTGTAAGCTATTTCTTAAAACAACCCAGTACCATAAAAATAAGTGGTTATATGTGAGAAACTCTGCTGTAATCAATAGATGTCTCAACACAAATATCTGACAGCTGTACAAGGCAGACTTCTAAAGCCTACTATAGAAACAGAATTTACAAGTATATGGATAATACAATATAAAGACTACAGTCAGGGACATTGTTCCGAGTTCTTTAAAGCACACAATGAAGTAGAATTATATATTAATGTGGATTAGCAAAATACTTTTAACAGGACTCACAACAAGGCTCTCTTCCAGCTTACATGATATAAGAGGAAAATTTTGCCCCCCTGCCCCCGATAAATAAACAACAACAGGACAGGATGAAAAAGGCTGGAACAACAGTATTTTTTTCAAATAGAAGGCAATGTCCAGAAGAGTCACCCAAAGGAATCTCTGCTTGGCCCTTCCTTGTTCAAAAAATTAATAAGCATTATTAAATGGTAGTAAGAGTGGATTAAGTCTTAGAGAAGGTGCAAAAGCATTTCTTTAAAAAGATCACTACTTGCAAAGGATTGAAGGAAGATTTCATGAGCAACAGGATTCAAAATCAGAGAATAACTCTGGGTGGAAGGATCTTTGGAGGCCACTTGGTCACACCTTCATGCAAGACCTAAAGTAACATATGGATTGAATACTCATACACAATGATGGAGTGTGAAACAGGTATCATCACAGAGACAACAGATCTCAGACTAATTGCTAAGTATTTTTTACAATCAGTTCTTCAATATCATAATCAGATTCTGCTCTGTACTAACTCTTAAGAAATTTCTTGTGGCAGACACAGAACTAGAAAGACTGACAACTCTTGGACCTAGAAGCCCACAAACAAGCAAACAGGATGGTCAGACATACAGAAGAGCTTCTGTATCAGCAGAATTAAGCACACAATAGCTCTTCAGGCTGGAGGACACATGGCTGGAGGGGATGTGACAGACCACTCATCAGTGGCATAATAGTGACCAGGGGAAAAGTACTCATTATTTCCTTATTTATTAGTCTTTTTCTTGATGCAGAAATATACAGGAGTCAAAGCAATAGGTAGCAAGTTAAAAGCAAACAAAAAGATGTGCTTTACTCACACAACTAATTATGAGAGTGACAGTTAAAGGATGTTGCGAAGATTTTTGACTGGTTTAAAAAGTGCTAATGAAAATACATGGAAGGATGGAATACATGGAAGGAAAATTAAGAGCTAAGGAACAAATACACAAGGTAAGGAGGGAGGTACCACAGCACCTTACCCCAAATTCTCTCCTTCAGCATCAATTTAATTGGCTGCTGTTGGAGGGATCCTGAGCTAGCTTGGCCTGCAGCCTAGCTCAGCCTCATTGTTCCCTTCTCTGGCAATCTCAAAGTGGTGAGCAGATTAAAAACCCTCCTGAAAGGCAGCATCAGTTTCTCAGGATCTTGCCTCTGGCCTCTTCTACCAAGCTTTAAAACCTTCCTCAGGCAAAAGGCAGAGGCAGTTCTGGGAGCTTCTCTTGTGTGAATTTTCAGCAGTCTTTTTTCTCCCATGGGACGACTGCTTTCAATTTTACAATGTTTCCCAAATTCTTTGTGTGAGAATTACTTTGAAGTAGTGATCAAATACTGATTTAGTTAAATGAGTGAGCCACAAAAAAAGAAACCATATGCTTTAGAGTACTGTTAAAATTCAGTTACTTTTGACTATTTTTAATCATTCATTGCCTCATTATCTTTGTTTTGCCTTCTGAGAATTACAGCACCCTGAAGATTAAAATCAGATATGAAAATAGATGGGTAAATGCAACAGTCCTCCTGAAGACGAATAAGATTTGTAAGTCCCAATAAACTCTACCAAATACCAAGCAATTCACTTCCATTTGCCAAGGTAAGTAAAGGCAAATTTGGGCCACATAGCACAGGTCTCTTCCCTTTTTTTTAAATAGTGCTGCACTGCACTACTTTTGTGTGTGTTTAAAATACAAAACAGTGTATTTTTTTGTTTTACTGATCATACTTGTATGCCCATTTTGGCCACCTCTACCTGACCTTTTTTTTCTTCCTGACAACTTCCATGCAGTTATCTTTGAAACAGTGATGTTTTGCTTAAATAGTTGATGTTGAGTGTTTTTATGCAGAAAAGGAGAAAGATACTGAAGGATTTTTCATCCATCTCAGCTTAAAAGTTATGTTAATATATGGCTAAGTATGTATTGAACACCATTACTTCTCTAAGAGAAAAATGAAATGTTAATTGCTTAAGATATAGAGACAGTCCCAAAAACACATCCAGTAAGACAAAAGAGTTTAAATCACTCAACTAAGAACTAATCTTGCAATCCAACCCGACAAGGATGAAAGAGTTTGACAAAATAAATACATTTCACCCTTTGGCATCTGGGTCTTCTGATGTTTAATTAAAAGAAAAGGCTAAAGGCTATGTTCTTCTCTGAATGTTAGCTCACTGCTGAGATGCCAAGGGGACAGCACCTTTCAAATACCTCTCCCCAACAGGAATGTAAAAATAATTTTAATTTAAAATAAAACAACCCAAATAAAAATCATTAAACTGCATTTGAAATGCTTCATTGGAAGACAAAACTCTGCTTCACCTTCCAGAAACACATTAGTGGAAAATTTCTTGGTGCAAAACATTAGACATGTCCTTTCTTGTAACACAACAAAGATGAATTCATTATTTTGTGAAGCGCTGCAGAGGAAAGAAAAAACAAAGGCAAAGACCTTAACTGTAATACATATTTTTAATAAATATGTGAGATAAATTAATTTGATCTCACAAATTAGGCTACACAATTCAGGGTGTCTCTGAATGCACAGCCATTGAGGCCCAGCTGAGAGAACGTAGGACCACAAAGAAATGCGCTGACTCTGGTCTCAAACACCAACCCCCATCCCAGCCACTTGATGTAAAACATGCTCAAACATGTCTATCAATACCAAGAGCTGCAATCCAAGTCCCTCAGAGAGCTCCAGAATTCCACACTGGGTCAGTGAGCAGCAGCACATCCCTCCTGCCAAGGAGTGCTCTCCTTGCAGCCAGTGTGCTCCCAGCTGCCCCCTAAAACCCATTCTGACCTGCAATTCCTCTGCTCCACACAGACTCCTGGAGACATGTATTGGGTACAGTAGAGGCACCTTGAACAAAGTGCTTAAATGCTGTGTAGAAAAGGAAGTAGTATCCATAGCTGAATGAAACCAGCCAAAAGTTAAACACGCATCACGTAGATGTAAAATCAAACCTTGTTCTGTAGCTTGCTTAAAGCATTAGCACGCAGAGAAGTCCTAAGTTACTCCATAAATCTAATGCTCCACAAACATTAAAAAAAGACCTCAAACTTTGTCAAACAACTATTTCTTCACTAGAGAAAGCTTCGTGAAACATTTCTCTTTGCTCCAGTATTCCTCCTGGCTTTCCTCAATGTAATTTACAGTCACACTTTTTGTCCAGCCACTGAAACACATCATGTTCCATGCAAGCAGTATCTAAAGCTGGAAAGAATGCCATATGTATATTCTAGTTCTTAAGGGACTGCTATTCACTTCTACATTTTATTTACAGGAAATGTAATTAAATAACAGTATTAAATGTATATGAGAAACACCAATCAAGGTATTTCTTGAGTCTATACACAGGGATTCCTTCATCAAAGCAAAAAGATGCGACTTGGTCTAATTCACCCTGATGAAGACAATCCTAATAAGGAGATACTATCAATGACATCAGTCAACTCCTCACAAAACACAGGGGGTTTATTTAACACTTTTTTTAGTAGACCTTTTTCTACGGCTTAAAACCAAGATAAATTCTTGCTCTCAACACTGATACTGATGGCCAGTTGGTTAATATTGGGCCACCAAAACCACAGCCAGACTCCCAGGTAGCTGCTGCCACGGTACAAGCGGAGAAATAAATTGCTGAATGCCTGTTTCCAGCACTGGGCTTCACGCTGTTTTTTTCTCATCCATGAAGTTGGCTATTGTCTATACTGGGCTGAATGAGAAGACAACAGTCGATCAGGACTACTGAGGATGTGCCTGGATAGCTCAATGAAACAAGAAAATGGGTGACAGGCTTCAAATTCTTACTTAAAGGGTAGCTTTATCTTTAACAACTGCATACTTGGCAAAGAATTATCTCCTGGTTGGGATATCCCAGCATTTGAGTTTGAGCCAGATTTTGCTTTTGGCTGGGCATACACTTGGAGTGGCACTGAAATAGAAATCATAGATAGACTTGCATATCACAGAGCACACTGTGTGAGAATTTGTGCAAATATCTCAGTCTAGCATGCTTCATTCTTAACAAAAGAAAATTTAAACTGCCAATATGACACTACCCCTAATTTTTACTCCAAAGACAGGATGCAAACACTACCACACTACACAAACCCCCAAATATTGTTTCACTGCTTAGTAATCACACACAACCTAGTTAAAAGATGCCAAAATCCAACTTCAACAAAATATCAAGCACAGAGTAGCTTATTTCCCACTACAGCTAATGAAATAAATGTAGCTCCAGTATTGTACTTCTCCCTACAGACTGTTGCTGCTTGTTTAATGCATATACTTCAGGCCCTAAAACCAGTGACTCTCTTCAGATCCCAAGGGGTTTTTAATAATCTGTGTAAAACCAATATTAGAGGATTCACAAAGCAAGTATGGACCAGACACCAACCAGAAATATTAATACCTCTTTTTAAAATTATTATTTCAACTTCAAATTTGTGGGCTGAAAGATACACTTTCCCAAGCTATTGCACTGTATACATGACTTGCTAGTATTGTTTCCCTCCATCCCAAAAAAGTTTAGGATGTTTTACTTATATTTGGGATACTTTACTCAAATATTTTACTTTCTGTGATGGAGAAAATATTGGTTCTGGCCCTCCGTTCAGAACTGAAGCTTTCTAATCTTTAATCCTTGCTCATAAAGAAATCAGCTGTTTAAGAAGTCAGAACATGCTCAGCAGTGATCTTTCACAGATCAGATTTTGAGTTTAATCTACAATGAATCTTGACTATAAGGCTTAAAGTATTCTATTTTTACCAAGTTTATCCTTCAGATATGAAATATACTTTCACACTTCTAGAGATTAAAATTCCAATGTTTATATTAGCAGAAGTGTTTAGGGTAAAACCAGTTTCAAAAACACTAAGCTGTGAATCTGTCACATTTAGACTCTTTATACCATAAAAAAAAATAAAGACAGCAAACATACACTGTACTATTTCAACAGCTGAGACAGACAGTAATTTTTACTCATATTAAAATAAATACAAAGTTACTTCCATTAAAAACATTGGTCAGACTGTATCATCCTTCTCAAGAATTCACACAATAAGAATTTGCGCTTATGAATATACATATAAATGCTTCATTTGTCATTTAAGCCAAGGGTGTATTTTCCATGCTTAAACATATTCCCTACATGAGAATAAAATGTCATATAATTATCATTTCACATGCTCATTCTTTGCAAAAACTGACATCAGTCTGATCGCTTCTCAAATGTATTTAAGCAGAATTATGTTGTTCTACAGTCACATGCAAGCTGTAGACCAAATTTTCCCTGGATTTACAGCTGCAGATGTATTCACCAGCTCATTTCATCGATGGCCTTTATTATCTCCTGCTTAATCAAAAGAGAGGTTATTTAAAACCTGTCCCACTAAAGTTTAGTAGATGAAGCAAATCAGGAGGCTCTCTGCAACTGGATTGCAGGCTGAAGGCCTAGTGCACAGCATAAATACAAAGCCATATTTTGTAGGATTTCCAGTCTTCTCTTCACCTGTACAGTTTCTGCAGTGTTCTTTTTGTACACATTTTTCTCATTACTGCTTTCATTTCATGGGAATTTCTCTGACTCATCATCCATTAATCATTTTTTCTTCTACCTTTCTTTCTTATCCAGCACAAATCAAATCTCAAGGAGGAGACTGTCACTGTAAAAACTTTTAACCCAACTTCAAAGAAACAAAAATAAAAAAGCTATAAACTAATTTATTGCCTTTAGGGTACTTCAGCTAAATAGGTTCCTTCATCAATAAGCTTTACCTGCAGAAAACAAGATATTTTAATCCAGAATCCTCCCACTGTTTTGTTTAGACCATCCTTCAACTTGCACTACTTCTCATCAAATTTGAGTGATTTTTCATTCCAGGCTAAGCTGGGTCAGCAAAAGTTGAATTTGACTTTAAGCATAAAAAGAGAAGCACCAATGCATTAACTTGACCATGCTATTCATTATTCTTCACTAAAATAGCCAAGACAGACATAACAGAACAATCTTGAAAAGTTACAACCCAAAATATTTGCATTTACTGCTGATATCAAACTCCATCACTATTTGCTCAGTCACTGCAGGTGCTGGTTATTGATTCACAGCAAGTGTCAGCTCCCTAACCTAGCACCAAGCTCCAGCACCATCACAGCACAGGCTGCAGCAGCCAAACCTCCTAAACACAAAGCAGTCTGGCAGTCAACCTCCTGACCACCTCTCTCAGCAAAAAGAGCATCCTGGCACTCAGACTCTTCAGAGCTGTGCATGTCAGTGCTCTTGGAAAGCTCTGAGGCTCAATGCAGTAAAGTATGCATGACATGACTGATCTCTTCCAAGCACTGCCCTCTGGATAGCATCTGTCTCTCAGGCAGTGTGCTGATGAACAGTAGTACTTAGATTATGCAAAATAGATTCCAGGAGTTCACCAAAGACTATAAAGGTATACCCACTGAGTTACAGGAGGACACAGAATGCCTATCTTGACAAAATGCAAAACAAAAACCTCATTTCATTTGAAAACTGACAGTATATGGTATATGTACAGAGCACATTAGCATGTTATATATTTCTCATTACTATTTATTTAAAACCTTTAAAAATTGAGAAAACATTCTGTAAGGACTCCTCTAGAGCCATGTCTCTAAGAAAGGGACTTAAAATTCATGCAAACATTCTGTATTTCTTTTGGCTTTCCAAAATATGAGGACCAAGAACTTCACTCTATAACAAGATTATCCCAACAACTCAAAGAACTGTTCTGTGTAGGTAAATGGACAAGGCAGGGTGCAAGCAGAACTGTATTTTAGGCATTGGCTACATACAACTTTTAAACACCTACTTAATTCAGCTATTTTTGGTGATTTCCGTGGTACTTAGTCTTCAATAAAAACTACTTTTAAAGCATCCTTGCATATAAAGATGCTGCAAATACTTCCATCAGACTTCAAAAGCAAGTAAAATCACTAGCATACTCAAAAGGTTCTCAAAGCTAAATTACTTGACCTTCTATGGCTCTGTATGAGACAGCTGTGTTTAAAGGTACTGAACCTATAAGGCCTATTCTGCAAGCACGCAATTACACTTCACTGCAACAGGCACCAATGACTGGGAAGAACTCAGTCTTGTTAGCAAACACTTGGACGAAATCATCCCCTTCTGCATTATTTGATTCCTACCCTCGATGTTTTCCCCTCTGACTGTATTAATTTTCAGAGTTACAGGGTGCTCATTTTTTGCTTTTATGGCTGCAGTCGTCACAACACACAGAACAATTTCTAGAATCATGGAGCAGGTTTATTTTGCTAGAGGGAACAAAGTGACGATACGTGTTCCAAAACATGTCAAAGGTACGTGAGTAAGAAAGGTGTGGTCTGCTCCAGCTAGTTACAACATTTAGACTTTCCAAGCCAAGGCAGCTGCAATGCTAGTGGCACAACCAGCATTCCTACTTTTTGAAAAGTACTTAGCTCTGCCAGGCTATAATGTGGTGTACAGAACTGCCATCCTGTTTAATGTTTAACTCCAACTATTCTCAGATGTCCACATCTAGAAATATTTAATAATCCACAGCTTACTTTTATTCCAAATAATATCTGCATAACAAATCTCCAGTAATTAAACTATACAAGAAACAAAGGACAGAAATGTAATTACTGACACAAACGATACTAAAAATATCACAGAGTTACACTGAAAAACATTGAATATTTTATACAGACACATAATGGGTCTCCAGAGGAAATGTTCACCCACTTGAGTACACAACCTATAACCAAGCATTTAATTTTCTTAAGGGCTGCTGCTGCCATGATTCCACAGAAGTATCTACTATAAACTAACAGGAAAAATAACATCAGTTTGAAGCTCAATATAAAACTGCAATTGATTTATGCCTTTCAGAAAAGCAACTCTTAACAGTTAAGCACTGAGCACCACTACATTTAAAAGCTGAGAATACCCACAACTTAAAGACTTAGAACCTGAACTTTAAAAAACTGTCTGCTATCCATCCCTTAGTTATTTCTTATAAAACTACAGAGTACGGTCGGGCGGGTCATATTAACTGAAAGCCCAGAGGCATTTTGTTGTTCAAATAGAACCAGAGCTCTACTTAAAGAAAAAACAAGGGAAAACAATTAAGGGTTCAACCAGCTGACCATATCTTTGAAATCACAAACAGAGCAATCGCTTCAGACCTTCATGACTTCAGCAGTCAAGTTCTCAGCATTGTGTGCATGGCAATAGTAGTCACAATGCAACTTAACAAAGCAAGTTACAGCTTTCTTACTCTTTTTATTTAATGTTTAAGTATTAAAAAGTCATGACACAAACCTGGGTCCACGTGTCTAGAGCTTCTTCTAATTCCATTTGTTCGTTTCTGCAGAGCAAAAATAAGAATCAAGGATATGAATAAACATGTTTTCATGGGAGCTCACTGCAATCCTTTCATTACCACAATCTACTAGGCAAAGCTAGTTTTCTTAGAGTTATTTCCCCCAACCACCAACACAATTATCTTTATCTCGTCAAAAGATCACACTTTGAAAAATATTCTTAGTAATGTTGCTAGCTTTTTCATATATCCCATTTTTTCTGACACTAGGCTGAAAGAGTCTGAGTCCACAGAAGGTTTGTTCATACATCAGCATTTTTTGATACTGAGAACAAATGTATTTTTTAATAATTTATGAATAGGATAGGGGAAAAACATGCAGTCTGGCATTATCTGCCCCAGATAACATCCACCAACACAAAAGTCAAAGCCACTTGCATTACTCATTACTTTAATATGGTAGAAACTTTCACTATTTCTACTTTAAACTGAAGCTAACTACAATTCCCCCTGGAATGCCTAATTTCCTTATTTTCTGGGCCCGTATTTAAATATATTTAGTAACTTGTCTGTCTCTGTAAAATTGGAGGAACCAGAGTTGTGTGAAATGAGAAACTCTCTGACAAGATTCAGACTATTTCAATTTATTTTCTTTATTTTATACACTAAGACACTTACTATGGATCCCTGGAAATTTCAATGTGCAATAATGCATATCTGCAAACTACTCATCTGCTTTAGCAAACTTGTTTTATCTGGTAACTTGCATGATGATTCATGCATTTATTTATTTTTTAATCAAACCAAGTAGAGAAAGGCACATTGCATAACAAAGGGAACAATTAGGTTGCTCTGATTTACTCGCCGTTGATATAAGCTGATGCAGGACACACACCAAGGCAAGCAGAAAGCAGTAACCTGAGGCATAACCCAATTACCAAGCCCTGTAGCAGGCAAGCAAAATCAAAAGCTTGGGTTGAAAATGGCTTTCAAACTCTCAAGTCCTTGGACATGTCCTCTTTGTACTCTACATGTATAATTAAATCAAGGATACAAGTTTTGCTTTATCTGTAGAGGATAGAATAAAAAATTAAAGCTGATACCACAATGAAGATAATAGTACTAGATAAAAGCAAAATGCTCAGTTATATCCTCTATTGTTTTTTACAGATGGAAGCCGTGTAACTGATATGGACTGATGCAGATTGGTGAGCACCCACAGATTTGCACAAGAAAGGGAAAGGGCCAGGACTCAGAAAAGTACAAAGGGAGAGAGAGAAATGCTAAATTGAAATAAAAACAGACGGACTGTGACAACTCAAGTCATATACACCAAAGGACTGGCTGGAAAATGGTTTCAAGGAAATAGTTCTTGAACTGTATAAAAATGAGTTCAATACCCTTAAACCTAATAAATTACCAGTAGATTCTTGACTGGCATAAAACCTAAATCTATGTTTTTCAAAATGACAGTTCCTCATCCATGCTTAAGTTTTCTTCTGCACAGAGAGAATGAAAGCAGGCACCTAAAGAGGAGTCTTGGTAAAAATTAATGTAATCCTGATGTTTTGGATCAACTCAACAGGCAATAGCAAATCAATAGCTCCAGAAAGGAGGTCTTAGTTTTCCTAACTAGAAAAAAACAGTAGACCTATTTTTTCATCCAGACACAGTATGGTCACCACGGTTAGCTTTAGGAAGCCTGGCAGTCTTGTCTACTAAATCCAGTAGATGATCTGCTCACAGCTCTCAAGCCATGCTTGCCACTTGCAGGACTGGAAAGGCATCAAGAAAATGGACCACACGGTGATTCCCAAAGTTTAGAGTGCCCTTACTCAGCACATCTGTCAAGGCAGAGACGTGACAGACTGGGCAGGACCTGGCCACAGGCATGGTTGAGGATGCAGTGAGGAGAGCAGGCACAGGGAGGGGCTGGGCACAGGCAGCACACCCCTCTCCTCTGCCAGAGCTCCCCGTCACCACACTAATCCCCTGCAGGCTGCCAGGAGCAGGAGCCCACCTGGGGCCTACATGCCAGGAGCTCACCAGAGGGTGCAGAGCTGCCCTCACCCAGCCCCACTGCTGTCTGGGGTTACAGTGACACCCAAACCGCTCAAACATCAGAGCACAGCCATGGTCAGGCCTGCACACAGCTACCCCTGCACCGGCCATGTCAGCAATAACATCCTCCCATTACCCCTATCTACAACAGCATCAAACACAGCCATCCCTATGGAGAGCAGCAACACTTATACTCACATGCTGCTCATAACTGTTATGTCATTTAAACAATTACCATAAACATCTCATCTAAAATACGTGCTAGAAGCTATAATACTCTTGGTCTGAAGTGCTGCCTCTATTTTGTCAGATGGGACAGACAAAACAGTGAAGAGGTCCCAGGAGCTGGCCAAAAAATAACCCAGGGTGGCCTGCAGCCTTCCTAGGCTGACAGCAAGCCACACTATGCGCGTCACAGCAGCTCCTCTGTTCAGGTCCCATTTTAACATCTCTCCAGATTACATAAACTCCATACCACAGGACACCTCTGCAAACATAATCTTTTCACGTGAAGAGGCAAGCACTGCCCTGCCAATCCTTCATCACCCCAGAGTTCTCTGGCACAGCAGAGGAAAAAAAAAGAATACTTTTAACTCTACAGCCAGATTTTGTCTAGGAACAGTAAGGATCTAACCACTAGTTGTGAAGCAATGTACGTTTTCTTACCTGTAGCTTAAAAAAGCATCTCCGCCCTTTTCAGTGCTCACAGCACTGTCATTTCGCTGCAAGTTTAATTCACATTTGGAGCAGAAAACATTTGTATTTAATCATTAATACCTTGTTGCTTAGACAACTTCTACAGCACTCTAAACAAATCTGTTTGCAAACCCACAAGAAAAACATACCTGCTCCAGCAGCATGTACACAGAATAATAAGGAGCTCTTATGCCACCAACAAAACAAACATCACATGCAAAAGAAAATGAATCCTTACCTCATGTTTCACGTTTCCGTGTTCTGAAACATAAGTAAAAATTGGCATTATTGTTGATTGCAAATTGTGCACCTTTTACAGAGCAATCTCAGCCTGTGCTGCGTGTGTACCAGAACACCCTGCTGCCTCCTTTGCCACCTGATCGGTGCAGCCGCCCCGAGCCCGGGCGCGCCGGGCGCTGTTGTGCAAACCCCGCCGCGCTCCCGCCGCTCATTGGCCCCGCCGGGCTGCGCCCATGGCCGGGCTGGCTCCGGCTGCAGGGCACCTGCACGCTCCAGCGGCGGCACGGCAGGCCGGGACACCACCCCTGACAAGCCCTGAGAACACTGCAGAAATGATGCAGAAATACTGCCTCGTTGGGAACTCAAAGCTACAGCTGATTGCAAGTCGAGTTCACGCCTTTTTTTTTTTCCTGTCTTTTCACAGTGTGACAAGGTGTATCAAGGTTAAATGTATACCTTTTGCTTCAAAGTGTTTTGTGTTTCATGTTCAATTCAGCATTGCATTAGTATACCAGAGACTGACACCACCGCTGCTTTATTTGCTTTTACTATAAATTTGATGGTACTACTTAAAAATTAAGGGAAAAATCCTGAGGGACATCAGAAAGACTGAATAAAGCCAGTGACACTTCAGTACATACAAACCACCACACATCACAAAAGGCACAAAAGAGGACATATTTCCTACATGTCCTTTGAATGTCCAATCTGACAGCAGGTATTTGGGTGCACTCGAGATGTTGGGTTGGTGCCTTACCAAAGCACACACAGCTGTGTTTGCCTGCGTCTGCCTCTCACACTACACACACTGCTGAGGCCCAGCACAAGCTGCACATTCCTGCTCTCTGTGCACTTCAGGACAGTGGAAAACTTTTACTGCACAAACTTCTGGACAGGAAGGCATGCCCACAGTAGAACAAATAATAAACTTTAACTTTTGCTCCACAAAGAAAGGTTCCGTGAGGCAGAGAGTGTGGGAAAGCAGAAGCCCTGGCGTGCCGGGGCCGAGCCCGCGGCTGCGCGCTGGGCTGGGCAGGCACAGCCCCGCAGCGCTGGCACCGCTGCGCGCACGTACGCCCGCAGAGCCGCGCCAGCACCGCCACCGAGAGCTCCTCTGGGACTGCCACCCATCCAGAGGGATCCCTCTGCGTTTCTAGAGTGAGCAAAGAGAAGAAAAATAAGAAGCCTGCCCAAAGGAGGAGATGCACGTAGTCTGTTGAGGTTTTCTAAGCAGCCTGAGGGGAATTAGTTGCCCAAGTGCTGCTGAAATTCAATAAAATTTTGGTATTTTACAATCTGACACACCTTTCAGATTTTTTGCCAAAATCTGAATAAAATCTCCTCTTTTGAATGTTTGATCTCGGCACTATGAATTACTCGAAATGAAGGCAAATTATACAGGTAAGTAGTTGCAAAGGAGGCCAAAACATCTATCCCAGATTTGTAGGTTTTCTTTCTTTTCTATATTCTAAACACTTCCATTTATTTCAGCAGGCCATTTATCAAAAAGTTGAAACGGTAATGGTGTTCTATCCTCCAACTGGAATGAATTAATCTGATTTTCAAACATTGCCGTTGAGTATTATTTTTTACCTCTAGAAAATATCCCCAATCCAACTAGATGAACAAGTTCCATCTGGTCATCACGGCATCCCAAAGGTTTTTATAATAAATAATTAGGAAATTCAGTGATTAGCTTTCAATAACTGAATAACTGAGTTCAAGAAATCACTACATAAGAAGATAACAAATACTCCTGATCATTCATGTAAAATAAATTTCATTATAAGGGAAGTGAGAGATTTGGATTAAAATAAAACCAACACTGATGGACCAAAAGGCCATTTGTGGCTTCACAATATCCAGTGTCTGTATTTCCACCTAAAAGCCTATTCAAAAAATTAAGACTTGTTATTTCATTGCAGTTTATTTAGGCCTGTATTTCAGAGTATTCTGTATTGAAATATTTGTATCATGTCCTCATCAAAGACCAGTTTTCCAAACATAACACAAGTACAAGACCAAGAAAATCTTAATTTCTATTTTTAGGAGGGAAAAAAAAGTAGTGCCTGAGGATATCTACCAGCAGATATTTTACACATGACAACTTTAATTCAAGTTTCCGCTCAGCACCAGTGTGCCAATGAAACTCACTCATCAAGTGAGTTCTCAGTTCTGACAGTCAACTACTGCCATAGTTCAGTACAGTTATGGGGTTTTTCTTGTTTATTCACTGAGGCCACATTACCATTGGGTCACATTTTGATAATTATATTTTACTACAGAAGCAAGAGGAGCAGCAGCTGGTCTCAGTAAGTGAGAGAACAGAGCTCAGAAAATGGGTGTAAGCTGTTCTTCAGGGATGCAACAGAGCAGCTGGATCTACATGCTAACTAAACAGAGTGTAAATAAAAAGTATATGTAATAAACTACTCACCTTTCTATTTTAAAACAAAACTCAAAATATTTAAAATGCAGGAGCTATAAACTAAATCCCTTGGAAGGAGCTGTGGGACTAAATGTTCCTTTCCAGTCATTTAGCCAGTCATTACTCAATCAAAACAAAATTAGAAATGTGACCCAGATATACTACACTGTAGGATCCTAAAAAATATCAAGTGCCCTAACTGGCTTTTGTTCAGGTTGAGCAAGAATCATTAGTTAAGCAATACAGCTCAACCTCTGTTGCAGTTTTTAAAAAAGTGGTATAACTCCAATGAACTTTGTGAGATTTGAGCATTTACTTGTCAATTCTGTTGACACAAGAGGTTTGGAGGGGAGCCAGCAACTTTGCAACTATTGATTAAGTCAGCAAAAATGTAAATAGTGAAAGCTGCTGGTTTCTTTTGAGATGTCAAGACCACAGGCTTTTCATGAATAATCTCTAATGTGCTGTAGCAAGCAATTAGGACATGAACAGCATGGACTGTATCACTGGGCATGCACATTACTGTATGAAAGCAATTCTAAACTTAACCCATTCATATGCCAGCATTGTCTTTTAGTTCATCTCACAGCTGAAGAAACTTCTTTTCCATCGAAAGAAATATAAAATCTTTCCAAAAGAAATTATCCAAATGAGAAAGAAATTGTGCATAAATTAAGTAAGATTTACTATAAAAATGACCAGCTAATGTTTTTCTAATCTATTTATGACCTGATGAGACACACCTTTAACATTCCCTGGGAAAAGCAATATAAAGAAGAAAATTCTGTGGGTTTGGCACTATATTTAAAATATTCAAAACACTTTCAGATTCTAGAATCATTGGTGGTTTCTCCAATTGAAATATTCAAGAGTCAGTAGAACCAGCAAGCATTTGCCTGAAAATACTTAATTCAAAATAATTTGATGGACTTGGAAAAATTCCAGTCTGGAAATAAAAATGAATTGTTCATTCTGCTGGTTTAGACTAGGAAATAGACGAGTTCTTCAGTGTGTTCTGGGCAGAGTGATACTGTCTTATCAATCCTATGAGGCCTCTGAAGAAATTGCAAGGGACACAGAACAGACTGTACAATGGAAGTGGGAACAACAAGGGATACAGCTTCTCCCTTTGGCTAGTAAAGGTGTGTCTTACTCATTCTTGCCTACCCAAGGCCCCAATCTGAAGCATTCCCAGACACAAACCCATCCAGCCAGTGGGAGAGAATCACCAGAGGAGTCAAATTGCTCTATGGCCATGAAATGAGACTCAGGAATGCAGCTGAAAAGCCAGAAGATGTAACAAGGGAGAGGAGATGCCCTCATAGTCAGCAGAGGAAAGAACACCATGTATGTCTTTATAAATGGCCTGTGACAGAAGCATGTCCATCCATTTTCTAATCCTTGTGTTTAAGGATTTCATACAGTCTGGTTGAAGACTCACAGGAGTTCATCAGAACATTAGCAAGGATTCCAAATCACAGAAAAATTAAGTGATAGGGCAGAAAAGTAAAATATATGAAAATGTAGAGGACTATTTGAGGATGTAAAGGACAGCATTTTAGGGGGAAAAAACCTTAAATCAATAATGACAGAAACAAGCACAGAAGACTTCAACCAGCACTGCTGATTTAGAACAGCAAGGGCAGGAACAGCAACCAAGAAAACCCTAGGGCTAAATGCAAACATTTTGTTCTGTTTATTAATTCAACTGATTAACTCTGCATCTTTTATCACTAAAAATTCTACAATGTGCTGAACTGGTCTTCTTTGAAGCAAAACATCTGAAGAACTGGCATATGTTTGTGTATAAGGCATAGTATGAGAACACAGCAATTCATCTTCAGATTTTGTCAATGTTTCTCTCATAAGTGTATCATCTAAATCTGACACTTAATAATTTTGTCATTCAAAAGGTTTCATCTATCTTTGGATGTGTGTCTTTTGAATTTTCTCAAAGTGCAACTTGGAATGAAATTTAAGAAGATTTAATCCACTCAGGAAAGTTCTAAGCATCATTTCAGAAAGGCTGGCAAAAACATCTGCTCATGGTCTATAAAGGAAACAGAACCTTAAACTTTACAAAACCAGAAAATGCTGAGGAAAATTCAAAAGCCTTTGAGAAACCTAATGGCATATTCCCACTGCAGTGCTTTGAACTCTGATCACCTTTTTTTAAATAAGCCTCTCGAAGTACAAGAGGTTTACAGAATAGGAATGAAAAATATTTGAATCATAGAAAAAATTACACTCATAAAAAGATAGTTTAAAAAATGAAACTGTTCCATATAGAGAATACACTATTAAGAAGTCAAAATAATTTATCATAGAGAAGCAGTCAGTCAAGACTTCTCACAAAAGCCTGAAGTCACATGTTCACAGAGAACTCACTGTTCTAACACTCTGAATTGCAGTGGGACATTTCCAAAAAGGGAAATGCAAAATCATTAGCAAGATGTAAAAACTCTTCAAACACCAAAAAAGGAAGGAAGAAAGTTTAACAGGATCAAGCAAGGAGCATCATTCCTGGACATTGTCTGCCACACAGAGGATTTGCACTTTGCTGTGAAGCATCTGGAATGGCACTGGCAGAATGACAGAACACCAGACTAAACAGAAAATACATATATCTACACATATATAGATATATATTCCATGTCTGCGGCCATAACTAATACCACATGACTGGGGAATAATAATGTCCAGTTTCCAAAAGGATGATTCAGTTTCATGTACATTATACCTTGGGGAAAAGGCTGTAATAGTCCCCTAGAAAATAAAGTGGGGAGAAAAAACCAAACCAACACAACAAAACAGCCCAAACATAGCAATACAGTAAGTGTTCCAGGCATTTTGTTGCTGTACAAGCCTTTGCTCATTCCCCACAGGGGCTGCAAATGACACTGCTAAAAATATTATATTTACCATAAATTAATTTCTCTAAATATTTCAAAAGAAAAGTATTCAAAATTAAAAACATGTTAGATTGTTGTGCCTACAGAGCATGCTTCTTCCACAAAGTGCAGTGAAGATGTTGAATTTTACATTATATCTTTATGTCTGCATGACATTTCATAGCTTAGCATGAAAGATAATTTATGGGAGACCTCATTTCTCAGTATAGCTTTGGAATAGTTAAAGGAACAGCTCCAAAAAAAAAAAAATTGAAGTTGCACTAATCAATATTTTAGAGATTTTTTTTGATTGTCTCATCCCTTTCAGGCCCACATAGGGAAGCAGGTACTGGTAAAGCTCCTCCTTAAACCATTCCTTGGTCTGTGCTCATTTTGAATAGCCAGCACTGCTCAATCAACACTTCTTTCTTCAAAAAGGCAAATAAAGAGTAAAAGTGGAAAACAGTGGAGAAAAACCTGAGGATTTCGTTTCCTACTCATTGGCCTAAGTCCCTCTGTCAGGTGGAGGGATGACACATTTTCAGCCAGGTAAGCAAAACCTCTTGTCCTTTCCATGCTCACTGTTTGTTAAAGGAAGGGGAGGTACAGCAAGGGCTGCGCTTCAGAGCTGCATTTTGCCGCTATAACCACAGAGCAGATGAAGCAAAGACACAGCTCAGCACCTCCTGTCCTTCTGCCTCAGGAGCAGGCAGGAGATACACAACTCTCCTGTCTTGTATGAGAGCTGCAGCAACCACAGAGCCTTTGCACAGAAGAAAAAACAGACTAAGAAGAGAAAGTGAAGCTTGAAGAGAGGACAGGGGACTGAACATCTGGATGTAACCAAAACACGTAACACAAAAAAGGATCTTATCAATCCAGTTGCTTGCAATTTCAATACAGTATAATTCTACAAACATCAGGAAGATGATTTAAAGTAAAATTCAAACCACCGTTCTGCTTATTTGAATTTTAAAAATTATGATTTATTCCACTAAAAAGAAGGAGGAATGTTACCATTATTTTGTTCTCTCTACAGCATCACTTAAGTATGCAGGAAAATTAAAATAAATCAGACCTTTTCTTGTCTAGGCATTTATGGTCATTCTTACTGATGCATGTTGCACCATATGTGTCCACAGATATTTACAGAGGAACAGAAAGACAAGCTCCTGCCTCCTGGGGTGCCAGCTATCCAATTAAAATATAAATACAGAAGTGATTAAAAGAAAAGGAGCAAGACAAAGAAAAAGAATGGAAGTAGGGGTGGTTTGTACCACAGAAGACAGTCCTTTTGGAGAGAACAGTACGTGTTTGTTTCTCCACTCTATTAATTTCAAGTAACTGCTTTAAAACATTCAATTTTTAAGATAATGTTAAATATTTACTTTCCTTAGAATATCTGCAGCAGGTTCTGTGAAAAGCCTGTGTTCCAAAAGGGGTTTCAGTCACAAATACTGTGACTGCTTGTATGGTTTTTAGATCTACAAAAAGATGATTTGTAAAGAGTTCAGACTTGGAGGATAGCATGAAGATTTGTAACACAGAAAAGCAGCTGAGAAAAAAAAAGTTTACTGACTCCAGCAAAATTCAGGGCCTGCCATCCTGTTGATTTCATGGAAGACTGGGACAGGTGATTAGCACAGAGAGCCAAAAGCCAAGTAGAAGTCAGAAGTAATCCACACAGGGGCAAAGACAGAAACAAGCTTATACAATGTTGAAAGGAACAAGCTAGAGTCAAAATTTGGAAACAGCAGCTTAATAAAGAGCAGTGCATGAAGTCATCACGTAATTCAAAAGTGGGAGAGAGAGTATCTCTGCAACAGCATTTTACAAAGATGGTAGATACTCATGTCAAAAAGAAAATAACCCAAGGGATATTGGGAACCCAATAATACTTCACATTAGCTTATGTGAAGTATGTGAGACATGAGAAACTTCACAAATTATGATAAAATAATTCTGAAAAGGAATGCAAAGGTTTTAAAGTAGTGAGAATGATACATGACTAGAAACTTGTCCAACATATAAAAACTCCACTTTCCAGAAATGATTATGTGCCTCCAATGGCTTTTCTTTTTTAAACACAACAGCAATTCAAAATAATCTTTAGAAAAAAGAACATTTGAGAAGCTGGACAGAGGGAAAAGTCAAAAATGGCGCTAGGATTTTATGACTGTGGCAATAGTGTAACAAACTCACTGCCACCAACAGAGCAGGTACAGGGAAGGGAAGGGCGGCCAGTGCTGGGGGCTAACACTGAGCATTAGCAGAGAGATCCAGATGATGTCAGAAAGAGATTTACAGGTATAATACTGAGCAGAACAGGAAGATGTCAAATTTTTGGAGTTATTTGTGGGAGGCCAAATGGTAGCTGAAATCAAAAGATTCCTTAAAGTCCCAAAGAGCAGAACAACAGGGGAAGTGCAAAGTGACAGTGGCCAGTGAAGAAATTCACAAAGCAATTGATTAAAAGAAGAAAAAAATATCGTTCTTAGGTGTGAGAAGTAGAGAGCCATCAATCACCTTTTTGTGAATATTGTGAGTGGACAGAAACCATGGAAACCAAAGAGATGAAAGAGGAAGCTGAGGCAACACAAACAGCTTTAGGAACTGAGAGGAAAACACAAAAATTGACATAAAGCGAGAAGTACAAGGATGATAGATGATGTGCTGCACTGTAGGGGTTATTTATAAGCAGTCCACAACTGAAACGAGAGAAATTCCTTGTTGTATACAACACTGATGAAGAAATTTGATTTGACCTGTAACAGTTCTCTCCTGCTTTGGAACATTTCAATTTAGTAGCAATAAAAATCTGTATGAATCCTAAATGCAATTCTAATTGTGCTTATAAATGGTAGCTTCACAAGCATGCATGTTACAATAAACACAAATTAGAGGTAAATTAAACCTTAATTATATCTAGCAAGTTTTATGTCCTAATTAAAAATGGTATTCTAACAATTAAAATGACTTACCACCTAAATTAGCCCTGCCACAATTGTCTAGTCTTCCTAAACATTCTTTGTGTGCTCCAGCTCCACACTTAGAACATAAATAGCCTTGATAAAATGTTCCCCTGTAAAATAAAATTAGGTAGTGATACATTAGAGGTGACAAATGCCACACATAAAGGACATAAGAGACATGGCAGAAGGTATTAGAAGTCATTTGTTGTTCTGCATAATGATAGTCCTTAAAGGCTTGAGAAAATGTGTCAACTGACTAACAAGCAGTTCATCTGCTTTCTGTCACTACTAGCCATTTCAAAATCACAACCAGACAGTTCTTTCAGACTACTAGTAGAATAGCCTCCATTTCCACGTAAGCCAAAGCTACTTCACAACAGTACACTTGAAATTGTACCATTATGCATCCATCCTACTACAGTTCTACATTTCACTTCATCTCGGTGGGAATTTGCCTATGCACCATGAAGAACAGCATCCAGTTCAAGAGAGTTGTAAGCTTCAAGGTCTATTTAAGCATTAAGTAGGTTTTAGGCTGTACAGCAAATATTCTTGACTTTAAATTTGTGCAGTTTTTAAAACACGTATCATGGACACTTCAGGTAATACTCAGAGCTGCTACTTCCTCTACATGTCTCTGTACCACACTTGGGAGCACCCAGCTGGTGGCCCATGGAGAACCCAGGCAGCATCCTGGGGGCTGAGTCCTGAACGCACAACAGCTGCTCCACAGCATCAGCAGTTGGTGCAGACCCAGTAACTCAACTACACTTCTCCAAAGTCAGGAATTAGCCCTCCTGACTTTTAAGTTTAGCACGTCTGCACCACTGTTCACAGTCACTTAGACTGTATTGCATTGAGGGGAAAAAACAAAAACAAAAAAATCTCTGAAAATACAGGTCAGTCTGAGTAGTCAGGAAAAGCACTGCTAAACGAAGAAAAAAATTATGACAAGGAGGAGCATACCTGAAGTCCATTTATCCCATGCCTGTACTTAAAGGCACCACCCACACTCAAATGCCCTTGCTAAAATGCTGTGGCTTCATTTTTCAGAATATCAATAATATGCAACATAAAATCGCAGAAGAGTTTGGGTTGGGATAATCTTAAAGATTATCCAAACTCTCTGCCATGGGTAGGGACACCTTTCACTACACTGGGATGCTCAAAGCCCCATCCAGCCTGACGTTATAGGGGTAGAAAGCGGGGAGACCAGCACCCAAAAAACCTTTACAATACCTCAGAAGCATCTGACAGACTTTGCAAGATGTCACCCGACTGAAGGTGTGCATTTTGAACTCATGAAAGCTTGTGTCTGCATAGTCTGGCCGGATGTTTGACCTAAAAACAAAATTAGAAAATTTGCATTAAATGAAATCTAGAACATGAGGCAACATTCACAGCAGGAAATCTCGATCCCCAAACAACTAGTTTTATTTACACTTTAATGTTTTTCACTGACAAGAACCAGTGTACAGACTTTACCAAACACCCTGAAATGAAATCTGGATTATGATATTATGTAGACTTCTTAAATATACCCTATAAGCTGCGACAATAAATAGAAAATTAATCATCTGGTTTTTATTTTTGTTTGAGTAACTAGGATCATTCTCAACAATATTTTAATATGTGAATGCACAAGGAAAAGCAGCTCACAGCCTGAGAAGCACCATATTTGAAAACATTAGCAGCAAATTTAGGACAGTTAGGTCATAACTATGCAGCAAGATACTGGATAACCTGAATGCTTCCAAAGTAATAAGAAAATATTCACCAGGGTTTGGTTAGTCTTGTTTAAATGTGTTGCACAGTGCCCACAGCTGCAGATGCACACAGTAAATTAAACAAAATAAAAGATCACTATTTACACTGCCAAGATACCAACACACTACTAGCAGGCTTATTTCCAAAAATCACATTTATATACAAAGCACTGGTCCACTAGTGTACTTGTGTTTTGTTTACCTTCCCTACTGATCCCTTTTAAAAGCAGGAGTACCATTTAAATATAAACCACTCATCATTTGTTGTACCAGTGACTGTTTTCAGATTTAAATTTTATTAAGTAATCTATTCAATTTTTTCTGTCATCTGTCCCATTTCCAAGACTGAATGAGAGAATAGGCATTTTCAATTAATTCCTTTTTTCTTTTTTTTTAAATTCAAGAAGATCCCCAAACTAGCTTAACACTGTCAAAATCAATAATGCTGAAATGCTAGCTACATAACTTAATATTAATCTAGACTGTATCAGGCAAGAAAAAAATATAGTAAGAGTTAATTAATTTTTTACTATTATTTATATTAGAATGCTTAGGACTCCATAAATTTCTGGTATTTTTCTATCAAAAAATAGCAAGGCATGATGTAAAGGAATTAAAATAGGAAAAAATAATGAGGGCAGGAATGCAAGAATCTACAGTACTCAAAGGAGAAACCAGAAGCTTTTTGCAACATAGAAAATTACATATTCTTCCATTAAAGTTGGAGATACTTGTAAGTTTCATTCTTATGTATTATAAATAACTTTCAGACTAAAATACAGATCAGCCACAAACTGCAATGAAACATAGATAACCATGCAAGCATCACTCCCTCCTGGATGGAATTAAAAGGCTTACAAAAAACCATTCAAAGAATTTGTTTAAGTACCCAGTGTCAGAAAAGTCCATCTTGAAATCCACCTGCTGAAAATGAACATGCTGAAAATGATACTGTACTCAAAAAGCAAAAGGAATTTTTCTTCTACGCCTGAGAATAACCTTACAGTCAGTACTGGTTTAACTACCTCAGCTGCATCTCTCTCTCTGCTCTAACATGCAAGATGTCAATTCCACAACTCCTGCTAACTGAAGCAGGTGTGCATACTACCCATCCACAGCAGGAAAGTACAGCAGCAGGATAAAATTAATCTCAAAGTCAAGAACTTTTCAAACCAGGAGAAAAAGAATTATTTTTGTTAACTCGGTGCAGCCTGTATTTCATGTGTCTGCCAGAGGGCTGCCAAAACTTCTTAGGCTACACTCCAAGCAATCCTGAAAAATCCCTAGAACAAGTTGCAGTACTTCACTCCCAACAAAAGCTCATTTTTATTGACCATTTGGTTCAGACCAGGACATCTTGCAGAACTGTGTTCATAAGTATAAGCCAAAAGTGCAAGACTCATGAGATTGAAAGCATATCAAATTAAACCTAACAACCTGACCATTTTTCAAGAACAAACCAAACAAAAAATTCCATTCATGTAATTAGAACAGAACCAATCTTGAAAAATAATAAGCATAGGTGGATCAAAAGAAAAAAAAACATTACAACCTTATATAGACAGTAGTTTAACACATGAATGTGACTACACAACTTTCTTCCATATGTAAAAATTCTTCTTCATTCTTCTCTCAGGCTATATTCCACAAAGATTGAAGGGCATGAACTACTCAAAATATACCTCCTATTAACAGAACAAAGATGATACACTGTATTCATTCTTCTTTATATTAAAAGCAACATTCAAAAAGAACAGGGCAAAGTAAGAAATTGTATATTTGCTCTGGAGAGAGAGTGCTGTAAACACGGAAAGATAATTAGTGATACAACAAAACCCAGAAAAATAAAAATCAATGTGCGTTGTCTACTCCAAATGTGGAGGGAGAATAAGGAAAGCTCTGTAGAAGAACACTTAGTGCAGTGCTGTGGGCAGGAAGACTCTTGCACATTCTGCTACCAGATCAGTAACGCTGCATTATGCCAAGTCCAGCTCTGTAGTCACACCAGACAAGGCTGAGATGCTGCACTATTGCAGCATGTATGGAGCAGCAAGCCTTTACATTTAAAGTCAGAAACTTAATGATCTATGGGTTTGATATTTTAGTTTTCAATATATTTCTTTTCCAAAATCAAATACAACACAAAAAAACCACAACTTGATTAAGATGTGAAAGTTTACAGCTAGAGATTAAGCACAGCTCATCTGTGACGAAGTCCAAATATCACAAGGACCATAGGAATTTTTTCCCCACAAAACATTTCAAACTAAAAATTACATACTATGTTTTGAGTTTTCAAATACAGCAAGTAAAGTTGCTGATGTGAAAGTCATGGCATAACATGCAACTTTTCAAAGCCATGTCCAACCATAAAGAAGCTCTTTTGGTTACAGCATGGAAGCCTTACACCGATATCCTCAGAAGTGAGGGCAGAGCTCTCACAACACAGTAAAGGCAACATTTCATCCTTCTCAATTCTTTTCTCTTCTACTTTCCAACCAGTGGGTATATTGCAAGACAGAAAAAACCCTGAGTATTTATGTCAATATTAATTTTGAGCCTAATATTATTTTCCTTTTTAGAAGAAGGATTTCTTGTTGAAGACAAAAAAAAGAAAGCCAGATGCAATTGTTAGCAAAATTCGAAAGTATTGAAACAATTAACAAGATTTATTTTGGGTCTTACACTGGTTTCCTTCACTAGCACAGTGGGACAGCCAAGCCCTCCTGCAGACTCCTCAGTCCCTTCCACCACAACCACTGCTATTATGAGGTACCCTAGGCAGCAAACAATCTGCTGTCAAACAATCTTGATGACCGGCCAGAGCAGGAAGTCACCCATACACCAGAAATACTTAATCTGAAGTAAATAGTGACAGAGAATATGTTCCTCGTTCTATTGTAAAACTTTTTTTTACGAGCAACAGCAAGGTGGGGAGGAAAAATAGTTTCCCTTTGTCTCTTCTAGTTTCTCCCCAGGCAGTTTTAACTTCCCCACTCTAGCAGAGACAAAATGTCAATGTGAATATGTTATTAGGACAATTTTTCCAATTCTCTCCTCAATTCAGCACCAGAGCTTTTATAAGGGACAAGCACAAGCATCCTCTCTTGCACACTGCTGGAACTCCATAACCAGATTTACTCCAGTCACTACTGCAATGTCCTTGGGCTGCCCCTGAGCCTTCTGAGCAAAGCTTTCTCTTTCCAATTTACTTCCAGAATATTAGTCCCACTGGGACCAATTCACTGCTACACCACCAAGCCAGAGACCTGCAGGTGTGGATCTCATGAGTCTCTGTCACTTGGACATGCAATTCTTGTCTCAGTACATGCCACAGGAGCCACAGTTCCAGGGGCAGAATGGCCATCTTCTTCAGTCAGTCCTCCATCTCTGAGCAGTCCCTTTGTCTTTAAAGTTTTGCAAGTCCAGTGTAGAAAAGAGTTACCCAGGTGTCTTATTCAATTGCCCTTCATATCATCAGCCTTTGGAGAACTCCTTGTGCATATGAAATATTCCCCTTATAAAAATATTCTCTCCACATTTGCAGTGCCATTTCTTTCTACTGACTTGTTCTTTTCAGAAGAGTAAATTGATCACAGGCCAATCTCATCCCACCCACATAATGCAACACCTTTATAAATGGTGTCAGGAAGTGTCACGTTATCAACCAGCCCCCACAAGCTTCTGCAGACAAAATCCATTCCAGTAATCATCTCTGCCTAGATTAATGGCACAGCTGACCACAGACTAATGATACAGAAAGCCCAAAATTGTCTTGTCAGACAAGACATCTAGGAGCTTATTCCGATGCCTACAGAACAAGGAATAAATTCTCTTGACTAGCCTGCCTCAAAATACCAAAAATAATTGTTCATATAAAACAAATCAAACAGTTTAAACTACAATTTTCTCACACTAGCAGCTGGGACAACACAGACTTAAAACTCGTGCTTAACCCTCAAAACACAAATATGTCACAATCAAAAGACAAATACTTAAGTCCAAAAAAAAAGAAGAATCTTGGCAATCTTGACATATCCAACTCTGTAAATCCTATGCTCTGTTTCACAACTCTGAACTTTGATTATCTTTGATCTAAAGTGTTGCCAATGATACGCCATGAAGTGTACATCATTAGTATCAAGCAACTTAGATAAGATTTGTTACTGTAATTTCCTTCCATAACAAAACCATATTCTGATGGGAAGACATTTAAATCAGCTCGTGTCTGAAGAGCAGTAGAACACCACAGGCATTTGGCTCTCTTATAGCAACAATTTAGGGTTTATCAGCATTCTTACATTTGTGTTTGTTTCCTACAAGGAAAACTATACAGAGTACCTTCCACAATAGGTTGGAATAAACAAATAAATTACATCATCTTTGGGGGGGGTAGGCACAAATATTCTTTTACTGTCGGTTTACCTTCCTCTACACAGGTAGAGCTTACAAAATAAAATGCATCAAGAAAATTACTGAACACTCAGCCACAAAACTCAATCTTTTCCACAAAATATGTACTTTAAACAGATGTTTCCCAAGAGAATAAATAAAAGGCTGAGAGATAGCTTGGTATATAGCCCCTTCCTCGTATTTTCCCAGGTGGAAAATTAATATATTAAAATCCCATTAAGTCTTCATTTCCAGAAAGGACATCTTTCTTAATCTATTAAAAATGAAAAAAGTATTGTAGTCTTATTTTATAAAATTTTCTATACTGAGTAGATCTTTCCTTGAATGTTTAGCAGTTCAGATATTTCAGTATTAGCCTTGGAGACCAAGAACTATTGGCTCACGTTTGTCTTGCATGGACATAATACTGAAAACTTACAGGCTGCCAAATCTAACAGAAATATAATCAAGGGATAAAATGAAGTATTACATTTGTTAGATTAATTACATCCTTACAGCAAGTTTAAATATTAAATAGGAAATTAATAAATTGCAAACCACAGGGCCTTTACTGAAAAAGAGTGCACAAAAGAGGAAAAGTGGCATTATGAAAATGCAAAGAGTAGAAGCAAATAGAACATGAAGCCTTTGGCTCCTGGTTAGGAATGTCAATCTTGTAGCACAAAATAAGCAACAAGAAGCTATTCAGCAGCAGAGAGCACTGTAAATCTACCATCTTATGGTTTCACCTCCAGCAAGGAGTTTAAGGAAGGAGACTTCAGAACACAGCACAAGGGAAAATACTTCTTACTTTTATTATAAATCTATTTACCATTGGATTTAATGCCACCAACTGCAGTTCAAACAACCTGCAAGGTCCAGTGCTATCCTCCACTAGTGACCAGTTCTCTCTTTCTGCTGTATTTTTTGAGGGCCATTTTTTTTTTATTGCTTCCCAGGCAGCTTTTCAATACCAGCTTGACTTTAGCCATTAAGACCTTAACAGATTTTCCCCCTCCCTGGGTCTATGCTCCTGAAAAGGTGTTGCTTAAATCCACTACAAACAATTCAATTAATGTTGAAAAATTGCTGCTCTGGAGTACTTAATTAAAAACTCAACTTCTCTTTCCCAAACTTCAGATACTTTTAAATTAAATTTGTTTTTCTTCTTAAACTGGAAAGGAAAATGTATTACAGGAAGGAAAAAAAATCTTGTGAAAAAGTTTGGTATTCCTCAGATACATGCACGCGAGAAGCACATCCATGCTCAATCCCAGTGTGTAGAGGAAAACAAGGAATGAATGTTTCACACAAAGAGAAATGGAAAAGGAACCCTTTGTAAACAGATCAAGAAAGTTCCTTTCAAAAGTGCATTGCCTGCAAAACAAGAGGGTATGAGCAAGAGCAGGTGCTGAGCCAGATAACCTTGGGTAGATCACTGCTGTTAAATACAGAGCAAGAAAAGGCATTGTGAACATTGAATCAAGTCGTTCTTAGAGGACTGATGAAAAACCTCTCAGGTATCACTGAGACCAGAGATGTTCCTCCAGTCTGCCACAGCTCAGTGGCA
This sequence comes from Melospiza georgiana, assembly GCF_028018845.1. Classification (NCBI taxonomy): domain Eukaryota; kingdom Metazoa; phylum Chordata; class Aves; order Passeriformes; family Passerellidae; genus Melospiza; species Melospiza georgiana. The sequence continues at coordinate 11,336,788 of NC_080438.1, read as the reverse complement.
CTGGCATCTTGGAGAGCAAAGGAACCTTCCCTTCCCCCACCAGCAATTCCACAGAAGTTTTCTGAGTAACATGAAACCACAGCAATTTCTTGGCGGGGTGGGCGGAACAGGCTGTGGAGCAGCCATGGGCTCAACATAACAGCACAGCGCCACAGCTGCCCGCCCTTTGGGGTTGGCAGTTCTCCCCAAAAGGGGAAAAAAGAAACATGCTAGGAAGTTCTAATTATACTGCTTCTTTTTGGGTTTGACTTCTTTTCACAGAAATACTGTTCAGGTCAGGTCTCAAAGATCATTTTCCCACCTTAGTCTCTCCAAGAAATGCAATCGTGTCACAAGAAATTATGCAGAGTTCAGCTGTATGTACGTGCTTGAAAAACACCCATCATTTTGGAAATGCATTATATTTGAAACTGAATATCCATTTCACTTAATTAAAACTTGGCTTTAGAGAACAGTTAATGCATGTATGCCCACCTGTGAGCCCAGAGGCATAACAAATAAGGAGATGCGTGAAGTATCAGATAAAGAGTCTGCAGTGAATTGCAATTGTTTTAAGTATTAAAAGAAGAAATACTACAGGGAGCTCAGATAAAACTCCATACCTTGAACTCTCCTCAACTCTCAACCTCAAGTTAGACCTTTGTATTTCAGAGCTGATGTTATTCTACACTCGATGTTATGCTTATAATAATTTAAAATGCTCCATCCAGAACTGTTCAGAATTATGGACACCCTGAGCACAAACTGCTGAAGATCATTTTCAAGTGTATGTGATGTGAAATCTGATGCTGTACTCATGCAGCATAGATTGAAAAGGAAACAGCACAGGTTCATACATCTAGATACTGGAAGTTTTTATTCCAGGTTTACTTACTGTATAAATAATTGGCTTCCCTGCAGAAAATGCATCAGTAAATCCAGATGTATTGTAACTATTTCTAAAATACCAGCTGGTAACAGAAATTTTATAAGAAGACATCCTAAGTTAAAATTCCTAGTTTGTGCCAAAGTAACCTCCTTTCAAAACTTCAAGCACCTTAAGATTCAGTCATGACAACTGGTACTAAGCATCCCAGAAAGTTTGGGAAAACTTTACCACCACTCAAAAAACCAAACCAAAAAGCCCACCAACCCCACAACAATAGGTTACTGTCAAACAGGGCTAAATGCTCTCAGCCAAACCTCATATGAAGAATTTCATGCAAAGTTGGTCCCAGACATGTTTGCCCTCACTCCCTGCCGTAACATGCAGAAGACTCACCCTTAGGATCCCAGTCCCTACAAACAGAGCCAGCCTTACATTTGCTCTCTGCTTACTTTACACTCCAACCATTTCAGTTCTGCACAACTATCACCATTTCACCTGGTTACACAACATGCTGTCATCTAACAGAAAGGCATTTGTGCAACAAGAAAGTAAGAAGGCAGAGAGAAAGCCAAAAATAAGTAATTTACAAGTAAGTAAAATATAAATAAGTATTCCTTTCTGAATCTTTACACGGATTTTGTTATTTACCAAAAAATAAATAAAAATGCTTTCCTAAGGGATACTCTCACTAGAAGTAAGCAATGCCATTTCACAAAGGATGATTTGCAGCTTCTTTTTCACCTTCTCTTCTCAGGAGCAATGCTGATTACTTACAGCTAATTCATTTTCTCTTTTCCAGCTTATCTGTTATATATCAGAATCATCTTTGAGAATGCTATTTACTGAAGTAATCAATCAATCAATTCTCCATATGCTAATACTCAAACATTCTGTTTTGTCACATCAAAGAGTCTTCATCAAGAAGACATGTTATAAAATTAAATTAACCATATCACAAGTAAATTTTGCTTTTGATCAAGAACACGCAACTTCTAAGAATTTGCTAGGAAATTTGCTTATTTGATCATATGATGAGTGGCTTTTTTGAGATCAAGGAAATTATCTTGTTAACTTTTTGGAAACATACTGCATTGTTTCAAATAAGATAATTGCTTTCCTTTTTCTTATCAGTCTACTTCCCCAAAAAGCATGGGAGGTGAATGGCTTTGAGCTAATTTATTCCTGTAAAACATTTTTGAACACTACCTGCTAAGAACAAAGCTCTGTCACACATCAGTATTTGCAAATTAAGAGCATCTATACTTTATATACATCTATATTCAATGGCTGAACCTTATTTGCGAAAGTTCTAAGTCCTACAAATCCAAATTTACCAAGTTGCCTGTATTGGTAAGCTTTAAATATTTTACCATATTTACACTTAACTGAAGATAAATCTGTGTTTTGGAGTCAAACACTCTGAAAGTACAGGATTTATACAGCCACTAACTTATAAATTATTAGAGAAATATCTATATGTGCTAAGAAAAAAGGTAGCATTGGTTTGCAGGGAGAAGCTGTGACATCTATTCATATAATCAGAGTATCAAGACAAACATGTAATGCAGCATTCCATGTTTTAACACTGAAAAAACTCCTTGCACAAAAAAAGCCAATATTAAGATGGTGGTACTTTATTTTTATGATGTAGTGTCACTACAAATTTATTTCACTGAATTTTAAGAAGCACTAATTGTCATAGGAATATTCCTCAGATATTATAAGTTAAGTTGTAGAAACTTAAGGATTGGGATATTTTCAGGTTTTGTGAATTGGAAGACATAACACTGAAGTATATTTATCATCTTCAGGTGTTTACCCACTGTTTTCATAAATTCTGGTTTGCTTTCACATTTTACACTGTCCTTACACTGTGCTCTTAATCATATCCAGCATCTTCACACAGTTCTTGCTGTGTCTGGAATAATCTAAAGAAATTTTATAACTATAAATATGTTGTGAATGATTGCTTATAATCCTGAAAAACATTCGATCAAAACCAACTGGAGTCACAGCAAAGAACAGGCAAGCATTCTTCTTTACCAGACATGAACTTGGCATTCATTTTTGCAGTATTGCAGTACTTCCACTGATGAAAAAACCCCAGGCAGACATGTTTGTTTATTGCTTTGGTAACCTGTATGAGGCTGGTACAAGTGCAACACCTGTGCAGGTTATTTAAAAAATGCAGCAGACATCTTAAAGCTTTTATGATGCTCTGATAAGAAAGCTTTAATTTAATATGCCAGTGTTCAATATGTCAGAGCTCAAATATTCTCTCAGAAGAAAGCTTAATGCACATGCATTATTAATGCACTATCTGAGGGAACAGATCTATTGCAGTGGAATCTGACCAATGTCATTAGTCACAGAGTGCAAAGCAAATGTGAAAATACAAATGATAATGGGTAAGAGGACACATTGCACCTACCTTGTGTCTTGTACTAGTTTTCTTTAAAATTTAGAAAACCAATGAGCTCTGGATGCAATTTATGTAGTTTCCCTATCTAAATTGTTGTTCACACGCTTACCATGTTTGATCATCAATGAATCTCAGGATTATTTCCTCACTATCAGATGATATGTTCTGTGTCCCTTGAGTTGCAAGGTGTGAATTTATGTTGAATTGAAGCAGCAATTTTTCAAAAACATGTTAGACTCTACCCAAGCTGTTGCACAAACTCTCTAGTGACCCAAAACAAAGTACAGTGTAATTAAAACTAAAACCACTATTTTGTGAAGGCCATACAGCTTTCATGTCTGACATCTTTTATTTAGGTATTTAAAAGAAAAATCAGATTCATTAACTCCATACAATTAATGCATACCCTAACCACTATAATGAACCTGTTTCCCACTGATTTTTCAGGCATTACTAATTAGACATGATATTAATATTGCTATTTCAGCTATGTCAAAGCAGAAACTACAATCATAGTACTCCAGAAAGTGAAATTTTAACTGTTCCTCTGCCTGCAACATCTTTTCATAAATTTCTCAGTTTGTGAAAGGCAATAGTTGAGTAAAGGCTAATTAAAAGGTGCATCACAACACTGTTGCAAGAGACTTTACAATATTGGTTGTGTGTCTTGAAATCCAGCAGGACTAAAGCTAACACAGCCCTGAGCAACTTAAGCCTTCCAGAAGACTAAAGCCAAAAATCTCTACACACCTCTTCCAACTTAAATGCTTCTTTAAATTGCATTTATGTGTAAGATGTTTCTATACTCAAGTCAAAATTGCTGACAGTCATTTTTACAGTGGATTACAAAACCCAGTTGAGAAAGGCTTAATTAAATTAGGAAAGTGGACAACATAATGACAAAATAAATTCAGCACAAACCAGCATAAGATATTACATGTCATATTACACTAATGGATTCAAATATTGTCAGTGGGAAAATATAATCTGCAGCCTTTCATGGGAAAGATCTCTGCTGTTGTGGTGATGAGAACACACACCTGCTTCATGCTCTGCTGCGATCAAGAAACAAACTACACACAAAGTATTTAGTGGATGGAAGGGAGTGTTTAATGTCAGCATGAGACAAATGTAGCAACAATCAACATATTTTCTTTCACTATTTATTCTATCATCTCGTGAGAAAATAGAAGAATTAAATTCTTCCCAACAATAATGAGAAAAGCAGTTGCTCTATAATAAGAAATTAAGTCTTGTAATTAGTCAACTAAGTACCAATATAGCTGAGGTACATAAATAGAATATGTACATATGCATACAAGAGAGGAGGGATGCTTCACCTTTCAAGCAGTATTTTCTTTATAAGAAGAATGGTTAGCATAAATTCATTGACACAAATATTAGCCAACTACTTTTAAAAATAATTATCTTTAAAATCAAAAAGCATATGTAGAAGAGCTTTCTAGGGAAAAATACCAATCAACACGTCCACCTTTTAGCATAAACCGAATAACATGAAAATATTACTTATTTGTTCTGATTCTTCTGGTGTTTTCAATAGGAGAGGAAAGAAATTAGACAAGATGTGCTACTAGAAAATATAAAAGATTTGTGTCTCACACAATCAGTTTTTGAGGTTTTAAATGACCTATTTATGGTAAATAAACCATGCACTTTATCACATTGGTGACAAACTTTCGTTTAATACATGATGTCTCTAATTTGGCTGAAAGGGAACAGTAATTTGGCTGTACACTTCTATCAATATTATTCTGGATATGGAATGACTTTGCATTTAAACCAGTGCTATTTGACACGCTAGACCAAATTTAAACATTCCATGGCTGGTAACAGTAGTCTTTGCAGCACTATGTTTGCAAATATGCTTATTTACCCTTGCATCATCCACTGCTATGAACAACAACAAAACAGGAGGAACAAAACAGCAACTGCTGAAGTTGGCCACAGGCACAGTTAAGCCCCACATCTCTTCCAAGGCAATAAGCAGGTTACACCCTCCTGTGCATGCAGAATGTGCATTCACAGCAGTGAGAGAAGAGGCACATCAAGGCAGAACTCAGGCACTGGCAATGATGGCTCCTCTTAAAACATCCTCCAGTGGTTTCTGACAGACAGCTTTAAGTAAACTTCTCCAATCCACCAACACGAGTTTCCACTTCAAGAGCTGGACTGCAATGTTAACTATGCTGCCCCAGTGTCCTGCTTCAGTTTATTGTGATCCAGAAAACTCAGTACTCCAAAAGAAGCAGAAATTTTGGGTTGAACACAGTAAACTTTTTTTTGGGGATCTATAGGTAAATGAGCAGCTGTGACTATTACTATGTCTAGGTCAACAGCATCAAATTCAGTGCAGCCAGACCACAGTATCATTGTTGTATAAGGATGCGCTGTATGAAGAGACATCAGGAACACCCATGAAATTCTTAGGAGAAAAAGAAATCAGGGTGTTTGGTATATTATATATTTTCTAAATAAAGCAACAGTCTCAGGAAAACAACAAATACATACTGTGGGAACAGAGCTGCCATAAATAAAAAAACGATAAATAAATTAAATAAAAACTATTTACTCAGTTTCCTATGACCAGTAACTCAGCACTTCCAACCTCCTGCAAAACAAAACTCACCACACACTACACTAACAGAGCTGGCTAAGAGGTAGAACATTTTCACAGGTTTTTGAAATTAGGTTTCCAAGAGAAATTTACTACTCTGAAAAGTAACACTCTGGAAATAGCACTGGGGTTTCATCAAGTCTTCCTTTAGGGATTTTCCATACCAAGTATGCCTAATGTATTCCTGCCCTCTGCACCTAAATCAAGTCCAGCCAGCAAAGCAGTGTTCTCCTCTATTTCATACTTCATCAATAAACTCCCCATATCTGGAGGCAAATACTCATTTCAACAACACCAGCATCTCAACAATAGGTGCTTTTTCAGCAAATAAACTATCATCACTGTTTCATACACCAATATAAACATCTACATTCCCCCCCTCAAAAAGAGAAATTACAGCCTAGCTGAAATAATTATGCCTCTTAGTCTGTTCTAGTAGCAACAAGGTTAATTTTTACTTTAAAAATAATAAGAGAGATCCTAGTTTGTTCTCTTATTATGTTCTTACATTAACACTTGCACAAACTACAAAGTAGTAGATCAACACACTGCTATCCCAAAGGCATTGAAATTTCTGTCTGGAACTCAGTAAACAATATCATTTCTGATAATCAAAACCCAAAGTTATTCACCCCTTGAATTGTGCTGGGTTTGCAGTCTTGTAAAATTTTAAGTAATGAGAAGTATTTTGCCCATGGAAGTAGTAATTATATTGAATGCAATGAATAAGAGCACAATTTCAATCACAGCTACGTTTCAGAGCAGAAAAATACCTACAAAATCTAAAAAAAAAAAAAAGAAAAAAATCTACACAGTAGACAATGAGAACCCTGAAAACTACAAATGAAACCAATGGAGAGACCATTCCACACACCTGGCTTAGTTTGTTCCTAAATACCAGCTCTTGTGTCTCACCATGCACTAGAAGATCATCATTGCTGCATGCACCAAGGAATGATTTGGGAGAGATGCTGAGGGAAACATGCAGTGAAGTCAAGCCCATGTAAGAGAGTTGGGGATAAGCAATGAGAACTCCAGAAAGGACAAAGCAATGATGCCATTGCACCATGTTGCACCTCAGCCCTGATGCTGCTGCTCCAGCACCAGTGCCTTAACCACACAGACAGAGGTTAAACTAGAGGTGTGGCTTTACCAGAAGGACAAACATCCATGCAAGGCACCACCACCCATTTTCAAAGCCCAAGTCTATTTGCCAGAGAGGAAAGAGTAGCTCATGAACTTGCCAAGCACAGAGGTTCCTGTGATGTTCCCAGGGGCCAGCAGCAGCAGCCATAACCCCTGTGACAGAGGCACATTGCCAACAGCTGAGCAGGGCTGGCTGGTGCCCAGCACTGTACGAGGGCAGAGCTGCACTCACACAGCAACACGAGGAGGGGCAGGGGAGAATGGTCCTGCACACAACCATAGACATGGCTGGGAAGAATTGGTAAAAAAAAAATTCATAGGGCTCCTCCCACTTCTTAGCTCCTTACCTGACTTCTGGTTTGTTTGGTTTTTTGGGCCACTGGGCCAGGATGCCTAAAGAGTGATGAAGAGTCACAGTGCTGAAGCTGATAAGTCTGAGTGCCTCACTTCTCACACACATGTTAAGTAAATATAATTATGATATTACACAAAGCACAGCAGGGAGAGCAGAGGGACAGAAAGAGGTAGACATGCAAAGAAATACTTCCTTCCATCCCCAATTATGCCACCCAGAAATTTTTGCCAAAACACATTTTTGCTTCAGTAAAAATCAGCAAGACGGGAAACCTAGTAAACAGGCTTTATTGTATCTGTCCAGCTCAGTTTCTCCTTCCATATATTTGTTATATCATTAACACTTATCATACTGAGGTTTTTAAAATTTTATACATAATTTTTGAGGAGGTTTCACTCAAATCAGCTCACAATAGCCTTTTTCCTGAATCCACACCCCTTTACAACCACATCCAAACCCACCATTGCTAATGCTGTGTTCACTGAGAGCCCCCTCCCACTTTTTCTTTCCATAAAGCAAGCATCACCTGTCATCCAAATCCCTTGTGCGTGCTTTAAATGTAATCACAATACCCAAAGCATCAATAATCATGTTTGTCTTTCTGACAAGAATCAGAAATGGAAATAAAGTTCATGCTGCATAACAATAATGTAATCTGCAGTGCTGCAACTGAACACTTACTTTTCAAGAAGTCTAAAGCAGCCTCCTCTCACTTTAAAACATACAAAGGAAATCAGCCTTTTGAAACTAAATCTAATATGCCAAGCAACTTGATTCAGCTGCTAACTAATAAATTAGATAAAACCTCCTAGGAAAGATGCCAGCATCCCCTCCCAAACCACCAGCATCACCTTTCAAAAACATACTTCAATTAGTCAAAATTAAAATGGGATAGGAAAAATGTCACTGTTCTGATATTTATTGTTAATATAATTATTATTTCCTCATGGCTGCTTAAGACCGCATTATTAAAACAGTTTCAGCATCAAGGTTGGAAAATACTGCATAGCCTACAGTGCCCTCTTCCTTTTCCAAGAGGAATTTCAGGGAAATACTGTTGATGAAGATGTCAATCAGTTGTTTCTCAGAATATCAAATAAAATAGATAACTAGACTGCATTAAAACGTGAAAAAAAATCAGTACAGTTTAAGCAAAATTCTTACATGAATGATGAATGTGATTCTATCTTAATAAAAATATACTTACAGAGCCATCTGAAACTGCTCAAGCCATTTTTTCTTTAAGTCTTTAGTTTTGCAATAAACTTCTAAACCATTTTCACCTTGGATATGAATGAGGTAGAAGCCATAAGACCACTGCATAAGAAGATTGGGAATACAAAAGTCACCAGTTGTGAAGAACAGAAAGAGGGGAAAAAAACCCTCAAAAAAATAACAAAGCATATGTATATTCCTTAATTCATTAATTTTGGGCACAGTAAGACTACTTCATTGTGTTCCCTTAGAATGACTTACTCAAACATTTAAATTACCTCAAAATAAAGTTGAAATCTAAATATTCACTCCAGCTTGCTTATATTTAAAATGAAAAGCATCTTAAAGAAATTGTACTTACAATTTGAACTCCCACAAAACGTTTCAAATTCTTGCTAAAAATAAACATTTTATGCGAGTTAACAACAAATATTTACCTTCTTATTTTCTTTATCAGTAGTAGGGTTGTTTGTAATTTTGTATTTCTGAAGATCTATTATTTCCTTCATTTCATAATTATCGCCTCTCCGTTTGCAAACAATGACAGCTAGATCAAACAAGAAGATATGCCTATGAAGATACAATACAGACATGGTTAAAATCACTCCAGAAAGCTAACACCAGAAAGTCTTAACTTACACACTTTTGCCAGTGTCACTTAAAATTTTGAAGATGAAGAACTAAACTACTGGCTAATAAAACCAACAGTTGAAGTACTTTTGCTTAAGACCAACTCCTTGTAAGGGACTTAGTGATCTTAGACAATAATGTAATAACGAATTTTCCATTCATCACTTTGCACATTCACCTGGTCAATGGCAGACAGGTTCTGTGAACGCCCAGTGGAATGGAAAGCCCCCACAAATCAGTGAGCCAACCTCCAATCTAGCAAGAGTTACTTCACAGGCTTTCAATAGCCAACACACAAGTTATGCCATCACCTGTCTTGCCTTGCACGTTTGTCTAATGTCGTTATCCGTATTTCCCCATCGCCTTGAGGTCTGCCATACTGCAAGAGGGAATGGTTCTGAAATAAAGTAAAATGTATGATACCACACAGCAAGTGTGAAGATAGCAACACATTCAAATGTTAGACCACTCACTCCTTTTACTCCCATAAAGGACTTCTCAGACCAGGAAACATCTTTTCCTTACTAACATAAACTAAATACTATAAAGAATCAGCCCATTCTATCTTGGTCTTCAAATGGGAAAGGTTTTCCCACTACAGAAACATCTGAGAGTCACTGTACACTTACAAACATATTTAACCACCAACATGCAGAACAGTGAGATTTATGTACTTTAATAGAATTCTAAACAAGCAAAACATTCTTCTACTTAAATATTATCAAGAATATTATAAAATCCTATGAAATGAGGATAAAATGTTTGATCAAAAGTGATTTTAAAATTATATGTAAATTAAAAAATCACGTACCAAATTCTCTATTGATAGCTGAAATTGTCTAATTTCCCGAAGTGTTTCATTATCTCTCTTTACTTCATTTACATATTGAGCCAAGTCCTAGAGTATCAACAGCAAAAGAGAGGAAAACAATAACTTCTCTATAACAGACTGCTGTAATAGATTATTTTGACAAGTTTATTTCTAATTTTATCTTTGTCTTATCTACATATTTAGTAATTTTATTTGAAAATCTCTTTAATATTCAAGAATTAACAATATATATGCCTAAATAAAGAAGGAAAAAAGTGTCTGCATTTGTTAATAATAGTTACAACACTCTTCATGATATCTGTTGGAACACGAACTTACTATCAAGAAAGAGGGAAACAAGTAATGAATTCTTAAAAAGAGCTGATTTTTTCTGAATTTCCTTAGTCTTTTTTTTTTTTCAAGATTAAAGATGGAAACATAATTCATGCAGCTCACTACTGAAAAAGCAGTCAACATCCAACCTCAGAGGTAAATAGGAGATAAATAGAGAACATAGCAAGTAACATATATATGGCAGCTCAAAAGCAGAATGCAAGGTGTAAATTAATCATACACCTGGGTGCTTATAAGCTACAGCCCCGGTAGGGGGATCTTGCTCTTACTGCTGCACAGCAGAGAGAAGCCATTACACAGCAGATTTTAAAAGGGGCTTTTGAAGGGATATACTACCTGAAGTCACAGGGTGAGATCATTATTGTGCCCTTTACCAGAACATGTACTGTACACATTTCACTAAGGCCTTTAAAATGCTCTGAAGATGCCTGAGTAATAGTGACAATTTGCTGGGGCTTCTGTGTTTATGGCTAGAGATGAGGAGAGAGCAGAAGAGGTAATTGGTAGGGTCAGGAATGCTGAGAGCAGCAGTTGGAAAAGGCATTCTGATCTTCCTAACTTGCTTTCACAGTATCCCTTCAATACAGTCACAAATTTGGAGGGTGGGAGGAAAACACATCTTCTCCCCAAGATGTTTTTTTAATCAAAATCTATGAATAGCTGCAGTCATTATGCTAGCTTCCCAAATGGATCTGTGCAGGTTACATCCACGTCATTCTTAAAAAGGCTTGGGTTAGCAATTAAATAACCTCCTTTCTTGCTGCCAAAAGAAATCCAACAGCACCATCCTTCCAAGAGTTTTCTTTCCTGGGGACAGTACCCCTTTGCTAGCAGTTTATCCAAAGACATTTTCTTTTTGTCTCTCTTAGTGAGAGACACCGGGGTTTTCCAAAGCTAAACACAGTGGTACACTGTTATTTTTACTACAATACCAGGGGCTACAGTAAATCAGAATGGGAACAATGCTGCAACCTTAAGGAAAGACGCTCATATCTCAGGGGTTTGTGGGTTTGGAGGGGGTGGGAGTGAGAATTTGTGGTATTTTGTTTGGTTACAGCCAGCCAGTCAGTGCGTACCTGCCACAGCCACTCTGGCAGCAGATTTCTTTGATTTTTACATCCAACAGACACCAACAATGAAGAAAAACAACAAATTGGAAAGAGAAAGCAGGGGTAAATATAAAACAGAGTTATTTTCCAAGCCAATTAGCAGCAACCAGGATGCATGGCCTGTCACTAGATGGATGAACATTGTGCCACTTCTTTTCAGGCACCTCTCCGAGGGAAATTATCATGGTGCCCATCCCTCTACATTCACTGCACAAAAATGGGTAACAAAAGAAGGGAACTAAAAATCTCATTTGTGAGCTGGTTTGTATTCCAGGCATTCAAGGCAGCCACAAAATATGAGACAGCTGTGTGACACAAAACTAACTTAGTCTGACTTCAGCATCTACTGTGGACCATACAGATTACAACAGGAGATATAATTTATGTCATGTTGGCTCCTTTCTCCACAGAGAACAGAAAAACCTTCCCAATTCCAGCACATGAATGTCACCATTCATGCCATGAAGGCAACTGAAGCAGAGCCGTGCTTTGCTTCTGAAGCTGTGCAAAGCACATAATATATCACCTTATGCACAAGGCAGCACAGATATTCTATAAAGCATTTGTTTGTACCACTTGCAGGTGAATCTACAGTGACAGGTACCTTAGCTCCAGAAAGATACTACTGCTTTCAAAGGTAATGCCACAGAGATCATATTAAGATGACATAAAAAGGTCTTGTAAACAAAGAGAGCTCTCCATCTCACTGGAAAATTACTGATCTTGACTCAAATTGACTTACAGTACTAGAAATGCTCCTAAATTTCAGAAGCAAGAACAACATGACTGAAACACCTGTTCTTCAGCAGATGCAAAAGAAACCCAAAATGGGGAAGTTCCTTTTCACAAGCCCTCTGCTGCAGAAAACTACTGAACTTGTTTCCCAGACTTGAGCAAAACCCTCAACTTTATACTTGCCATACAAAGCTCACAGGAACCTGTGAAAACATGTTTGAAATGTTGTGAAGAACATGAGCTCCTCCAGGAAACAGAATTCTGAGCTACCATTCTAGCCACCAACAGACATCTATACTTCACTGCCATAAACACTCACCTTCATTGCATCAAGTGCCAGTCTTAGATTTGCCTTCTTCATGGCATCAGTAGTGTGCTTTACCAGCTCCTGTGGACACAGCAGTTAAAACTTTCCACCCACTGTTTGTCATTTTTATAAATTGAAATCATCATTGCTCATCCTCACCCCCAAAAAATACAGAAGCCAAAGCCAGAAAACACAGCCCAAGAATAAGCATTTTCATGCCCAGAGTGAGCAGCCTATCAGTGAGTGGGGACTATTGCAAACAGTTAATTGGCAAGTGTTTAGGAATTGCTGCACAGCCTAAACACTGACTTGAGCTGCTAATGAACCATCACAAGAAGTGAATTTGGTCTGTCTAGCACTTAAAACTTGCCAAATCAGATCATTACTGTATGTGCATGCTGGAAGCCCAGGTAAACAACACTCAGGTTCATTTACACATTGCTATATGGTACTTCATCCTATTCCAAAGCATGCACTTGTCCACAGACAAGGATCCAGGCTGTCAGTGAAACTTCAGCTGAAGTGTGCACAGCTTAAAAGTCACTGTCTCATCATACCTAAGAGGAAGCTGACTCAAACAACATACTGAAATCAAATCAAATCAAATTTGTTCAAAGAATTCTTTTAACCACTTCCTATATGGAAAATACTGAGTCTTTTTGGGGCCTTACGAAGTAGAATAACAACCTCTTGGGAAAACAGGCCATTTCTTCTTTATAATTTGAGGCAATAATTATACATTTCAGCTCAGATAACTTAGTAAAATCATAAGAAATTGAATAATATTTTAATACTCATATTACAATTAATAATAATTAGTACTTAGATTTTCATTGCAATTTTAATAATTCACTCATTTTCTTTCCATGTCTGTAAAATGTTTTTCTTGTACAACAGATATTGTTACACAGAGCATAGTGACATTGTATATCATCTTTCCACAATATACAGGTTGACTATAAAATCATAAGTCCCATCTCGTAAGTTTTATTTAAGAAGTTGTACCATTAATTTTGCTTTTTTCCAATTTTGCATTGATCAAAATATTGATGACTCATTTACAGAAGTATTTCAAAAATTTAATATTACAAAAGGTATGTTGTTCTGCAGAGTAAAAATTATGCTCCATATATAAGTAGTAGATATTTTTAAAATGACATCTTACAAGCATCAGCAGGTTGACAGTCTAATATAGTAATACATTTCTTCTCAGCTGAACTAATGAGTCTCCTGGCACAGCTATCAAATTAAATTTATAAGACTCTCCACCCTTATTACACGACTAACTGCAAAAGCTAATGCTTTGTGGGTTATAACAAGAAGCATTTCAAAATAAATATAGCTTAATTGCAATTTATGACAGCGAAGAAGTATCTTAAAAGTATGCTGCATGTATGGCCCAGCTTCCTCTTTTGGAGGGTAATGGTTCCCATTTCCAAGTACCATGCTTATGGTTTGGTTCTACTAACCAATTTAAACACACCAACAATAAAAGGTCCAGAGACTGAGGAAACAATCATGTTTTATTTTATTTTCTCCAGATATGCTTTAGCTCTAAGGAATTATCTCTGGGAGAAACCCTGCACTTGACTGAATTTTATTTCTTAACAAATCCAGGGAAGCATCAATCACCTTCCTTTGATAAAGACATTTGGCTTACATTTTTACAACCCACTGATGATAAACAACCACAGTTTTTCTCTCAGCCCCCTTAAATTTCAAAAATAAAATACCTGGAGCAGTAGGTGATATTTCAGCACTCTTTGCATTGGAACCACTAGGAGATCCCGCAATGTAAACTTCCCATTATTGGCCCTCTTGGAACATTCCTAGTTCAAAGCAGAAGAAAAAATAAGACAATAGGGCTAGAAAACAAACCTATTCAAGTGATACATACGAAAACTCAGTGACTTAGAAGCAACTATCTTAAGCTTGTGATAAATAGTAGCAACAAAATGAAGAAAAACAATTGATAAGGCAAAGCCAAAAAAAGCAAAAGTAACCTGCATCTAGTCACATGTTCTCAGATGTTTCAACATTCATAAAAGAGTAGAACAAAGGCAACAGAAACTAGGCCTTCCATACAACTAAAAAAAAAATATTTTCCTATGGGGCAAAAAACCCCAAAAGGCAATCATGGAAACTACAGGTCAGTCAGTCTCACTTCAGCACTTCACTGCAAAAATTGTGGAGCAAGTCCTCTTGGCATCAGTATCTGGGCACATGAGGAAGGTATATGGGAATATCCAACATGGATTTACCACAAGTTAATACCTGACCTATGTGACTGGATCTGTAAATGGGTGGGGACAGTCTGCCTTGAATTTTCCATGCCTTCATCTCTCCCAATAGAGTAATATCCAGGTTGGGATGTTATGCTCCAGGTCTATAAAAAACTGACTGAATTATGAGGTGCAAAAAGTGCAGTGACTGATGTTTCCTGCACCACCTGAGGGACAACTGCAAACAGAGCTCTTCAGGGCTCTGTCCAGGGCCCCCTCCCCTTCAGTGGCATTGGCAATGATGTGCAGCAGAAGACACAGGACAGCCCAGCAGGGCTGCAGGCAGCACAGCCCAGGGCGAGCGGGCACCGCTCGGGGCAGGCTCAGCACAAGCCTCACACAAAGGCAGCCAGGCAAAGATGGCATCCCTCACCCCACAGGCACCAGCCAGGGACACGCTGACCCTGAGGGCTCAGCAGACGGGCAGCAGCTCTGCAGAAAGCACCACGGGGTCATGGCAGACAACCCTGAGGCCATGGGACAAGGGCCTGGGCAGCCTACAGATGCCTCCTAGCCTGTTAATCCTGCAATTCTGTGTTCCAGCTGAGACACACTGATAAATGGAAGGGTACCACTGATGGTCACATCCTGAGAGAAAACACTAACTCTGCTAATGTCAGGGGCAAAGCTCTCTTCACTTCAGGATCAGGAGGCACACTTTAGTGCATGCAGCACATTTTCATTTGATCAGAGGCTCCAAAAGAAGGAAGGGAAACACATAGACTCATCAGTCCAGATAGTTTCATCATCATAAGGGTTTTGACTTCAATGAAAGCAGCACATAGTCACAGAAATACATGGTATAAGGTGCACATATATATACACATGTTAAAAAATACTGATACCTCTAACTTCAATTTAACATCTTCTTTTGTCTTAGAGATATTGTCTAAGCACGATATTGCTATCTCCACTTGACTGCAGTACTGTCCATAAATAACCAACCTAAATCAAAGCAAGAGAAAGAATGAAAGGAACATTTGTTTATTTAAGAACAACCCTTCACCATTTTTCCACAATCTTTGTTTCAAGAGAAGCAGTGCCTATATAAGCAAGGGTAGAGTTTAACCATGTGTTCAATGGACAACATGAATGAATGAATACTATTCAGGAGAACAGTTTAGCTCTACTTTCAAAATAGTCTAAAATCATTGCATTTTCCTTTAATAGTTACCTATATATAAATATGTTCTGATAAATACAGGATTCATGAAAAAGCAACAAATTTTCTGTTAAACAGAACAGTCTATAGTGTTTACAGCAATGTAGACTTCCATGGCTGTAATGAGTAAGTTCTGGAGCACAGGCCTAATAGCATTAACTACAGCCATCCTTTAAAGAACTTGTAGGTTATCCATACTCATCTATCACCAACATTTTCTATCAGGTCTGAGCTCTCAGATCAAAATAATAGTGTATGAAATCTCAAGAAATTTTCAATAGATGTCAAGTGAAGCAATGCTTCCTGAAGGAGCCTGGTTTTACAACAGGAATTTCTTGCCTCTCTCTGTGGAGTGCTTCTTTCTGCTAGTCCCAGTGCCAAGAGTGCTCCTTTCTTTCACCTTTTCATCTATTTCTTGAGGTGATTTCTTCTGTATGCTTCAAACCTTTTTTGGTGGATTCCCGTGAGCCTTCAACTGAAGTGTCCTAAATTTATTTTTCTCTCACCTAACCTTTACCCTTTTATTTAATTCTTTTTTTCACAATAAGGTGATGACTTTAAAACTTACCATTTTGGATTACTTTTAACCACTGTATGGTTCTGACACTGTATCAACATCTGTTCCCTTTTTATAGTAATAGAAACTTGGTATTTCTTCTCAGTGTCCTTTGTTCCTCTTTTCACTTTTCAGAACAACTTTAGAAAGATAAGCATTTTCCAGAACAACTCCTTGTCCCCTGGTTCTCTCCTACAGCAGCAGAAAGTGTAACAGCCTGGGAAATAACTGTGTCCTGCTCCAAACCAGAAGCTGAGACAGAGGGTCTCTGAAGGCAGTACTCTTTCTGGGCAGTCAGGGACACCCTCCTCCCTTGGAAAACTGTCCCATCTAGCATTCTTGGGATGCTGCTGTCCAATTTCTCACACACTAATTATTACTGCAGTAATCCTCCTTCACCCTGAAGCAAACCCAGTTAGCTCCCTCAATTCTGATTGTGCTCCCAGAAGGACTAAATGTTCAACCAAATCCCAAAGGTTACTTTAAGGTAGGTCAGCAATGTAGCCAACAGAACAAGTGTTTTCAGCCAAGTACCACAGGCACATAAATTCATTCGGTGAGTCCAACAGCTGTTCAGAGCTGGCAGAAGGAACAATATGAAAAGGTGGGTAAAAATTTGGCAATTAGCCCACTGGGTATGGCATATTGCCACAGCTATCCTGCTATCAGCTTGGCTGCTTTTCAAAGCTTGAAGGCAAAGGGTGTTTGCTTTACTATCACACCTCTGACTCAGGGTAAAGCAAGACCACAGTCTCTTCTCTCTTCTCTTTTACATATGCTGCCTCTTCTTTCCAGTTATGACCTTTTCTGTTCTTGAATCTGAAACATCCCTAATAAGTATCATTTATTTTATCTCTTAAACAGTACTAGTACATGTTATAAAATATCTGGCATTATATGCATGAAAAAAATGCTGTGTAAAATTTAAGTTTCCTTAAAAATATATTTGTTACCTGTCTAAGTAGAAATATTGGCAAAGGTGGGCTAACAAGAGTGAGGGCTCATAAAACAATAGGTGGCATTTTGACTTCCAGCTCAAAACACCAAAACTAGCTTGATAACTTACTTTGAACTTAACCCTGTTTCAGAAATATTCATCAAATAAAAATACAGTAAAATACCCTACTGAGCACATATCAGCACAATTAGTAAGAATCCTTAAATCTTACCTTTCCTTGTAGTTAATAAATATTTGATATAGGTTCTGATCATTTTTGTTAACAATGGAATCATTGATGTCCTGTGTAAGATTCCTGTGAATTTTCACCAAATCCTTAAAAACAGTAATGGGGAGGGGAAAAGCTTTGTAAAAACAAAATGGCTTAAAACTTTGAATATAAAAATAAATTATTTTATGTTTGACTCATTAATTTCAATAAATTGGAAAGTAGATTATTTGAGAGTAGAATCTCGTTTCAAGGTTTGGCACATCTTCCCTTAGAGTGCAACAAGAACAACTAAACTCCAAGAACTACCTATTAGAGACTAATTTATTCTGGCTTGGAATGTGCGCTGTTAATTCACCTTTATTTTATAATGATAATTTTAAAATTAAGCAAGTCAAGTAAATGCTTTAGTGACACACTGAAGTAATGATTCTTGTCCCTGAGCTGTGAAAAATTAGTTCTGTACATTACATTGGTCGATTAGTGATGTCCTAATGCTAAATTAACTGCAATCATAATGAGTTTCCCAATACAGCACGCAGCTAATGTCTGAGAGAAAATATTGCAGAAATATTTGCTCTTTGATTACTGTTGCAACTCTCCTTACTTATACACCATCATACAGAAACTATAGGAGACTGCATCAGCTTAAACACTGTATGGACACTGTCAGAGAATTCATAACAAATTAAGTCAAAACAGGTTAAGAAGTTCTGAAATCTGGGTAACTGTAATTAGTATACAGACCATTGGAATGAAAAACAGGACTGTTTAACAGAGCAAGCCACTGAAGATGATTTAATTCAAGAAATTATACACTACAAAAATAATATTCAACATTGATTTGTGAATTGAGTTAAAACATTTCACTTCACATGATGAAAACTAACAGTACACACAAGGTGAATCACCTCACTGAGGAGGATGCAGAATCTTGAAACAGATCAAATATTTAGTTGCTAGCAACTGTATGGCCTTATCCTCAGAATCTTAAGTTGCAGTACACAGACATTGTTACAGAAATGCTTCCCAATTAGTGTATTTGGAACAGGAGCACTTTTTCTAAGGAGTACACAGGGACTCAGCTAAGCACTACCCCTGAAAAACAGCTTAAGGCTAAGGGAACAATGGGTCTTTTTTGGGTTGCCATCTCTAATTCAAATCAAGTTTTAAACTAAGCTAATGTTAACATCATTTGAAGTTAATGAATATTCCAACACATACTTTCATCTCTTTCTCTCTGTATGTCCATATACATAATTCACAGGCATGCACAGGTGCACCTGTAAGTGCATTTATATGTGGGTGCACACATAGATGTACATACAAATGCATATGTACACAATATAGACAGACCTATACAGATGCAAATATAAAGCCATACACTCACTTTAAAGAACAGAACTTATAAATATGTCTGCCAATGAAAGGCACTCTCTTTAGACTGGTGAGTAATTTGGGGTAATTGTTTTTTTTCTTCAAAATGAAGTATTTTGGTATCAGCAAGCCTCTTTTAGAGTCTATTTAAGGAACATAACATCACCCTAAGGAAACAATCCTTCACCACAACCCCTTAACAGAAGAAAATCCATTCTGTTCTGAGAACACAGCACTTGCTCTTCACATCTCACTTTGCTGCAGAGCTCTCTGTAACAGCTATTTTTAGTTTAAAGCAAGCTTCCACTGCCCTCCAGCCTTCCTGCTGAGGAACTGCCACACAGACAAGGTCTGAGCAGACAAAGCATTTGCAAATATTTTTGGCTTAGGCAAGTCCTGTATTTCTTTTAAGGTTATTGGATGCCTATGAAATGCTCCTGGAGTTGGGAATAAGCAACATCTTCTAACAGCAGAACACTGAATGCTGGTAACAAAAAGCAACACAAAACAACTGAAATATAAGCTTTCTATGTGTCTCTCTAGTCTAAAATATACAGGTTTTATTCTTTTTAATCTTCTGTGATCCCATGCAATCCTTTAACTAGTAGTGAGTGCGCTGACCTCTCAGCTTGTGCTTACAGCATTCAAGCCCTTTCTGTACCCTTGTGCAGTGTTTCCATTGACTGGAATTAGGTCTTTCAACAAAAGTCAATATGCCTGGGCACACAGAGCCTTAGGAAAGGTCTACACTAACTTAGGTAGGGCACATCATGGCTTTATTTGCAATGAGTAAGAAACACTAATGCAGGACAGAATATAGATTTGTTTTCAAAAGCAAAGGAATCTCTGTGGGGAGCTGACGTAATTCAAGAAGCTAAGTTAGTTACTGATATCTGTGAATATCAGTCCAGAACATTCTCAAAGTGGAGGACATAACAGCAATCAAGAGGCAGAGTGAAAACTTCACTGAGGGGAAAAATATGGCAAGGGGTCAGCTATCATCTGCATAGTAAGTGTCAGAACTTACCATCTATCAGGATGATGCTGGAACAGCAACCAAAACATTTTTACAGACAGGCCAGGTTCTCACAGAACAGAATAAAATCCCCAACACCTCCTCCCATAACCTGAGAGCCTGTTGGACACACCATATATGGCCAAACCAGAGGTGATATTTAACAAGCAGTAACAGCTTGATGTGGCTCATGGGCCACACTGTGGGGACCCTTTCTTTAAAAAGGCCTCATAAAAGAACATTGCTTTCATTTTTCTGTGTTTAGAGAGGCTTCAGACCATTTCTCTCGTCTTCCTTTAAAGTTAGACAGACTAAAGACATGCTGATCTCTTATCAACTACAAATACATGTAAACTGTCATACTGTTTTGATTAAGCTGAAAATAAATGACACAAAGTAGCAATCACAGGAACCACTATTGTTTCAGTCAAATAGGAGGTTTCCTAGATGATTCACAGAGGATTTCCTTATCCTTTCCAGCAACAGATTCTGAGTCCTAAACTGTGAGTGTGTTCAATGATGCAGGAGCCAGGGCAGCTACAAGGAATTGCAGAGCAGCTACAGATAGCCAGTACACAGCAATTGGTAACTTAGCAGTTACAACTTTGTACCATCATTAAAATAACAGCATTTATTAGAAGATAATCCATTGCTAGAAATTATTAGCTTTTAAAGATCAAAAATACTGCAGTTTATAACAATTCACTATCTCACGTGCTAATCCTATTTATCTTACCTTATTCCCTCAAGCAGAAAAAAAATAAATTGGTAGTGTACATCTTTTTTAATGAACTAATATCCACATAAACACACCATGCATTGTATTTCAAATAATCATTTTGTGCAGTAACACGTAACACCAATATATCACAATCGGCTATGAACCTCATGTCTGTTCATTAAATATCTAATTACTCACAGGAATGTTGATGAAAACAGTATCAAACTCTGATGCTGACAGAAATCTCTTCAATGGCACCATGAAAAACTGAAAGAAAGAAATTATATATACATTGGCTATTTTAATTTACCTTCTAGACTGCTATAAAAATGCAAGTTACAAGTCTGTAAGCAGCATCTTACTTTCTCAATCGATTCCAGGGTTTCAGTGTACTTCTCTTCAGTTTGCTTTATTTCAGCAAGACAACAGCTTCTTATGTCATTTTCAGGACATTTCTGCAATTACAATGGAGTCAAGTTTAAGTCATTAACAGGCACCTAATGGATAACAAATGGTTTTATTTGTTTAGAATTACACAATTAGGATAACTGCTTCCTGAATTTCTCTGAGTACTGCAGCCTCCAAAGATGACAGAAATAACCAAGAATATTTTAATGTTCAATTAGCTGATGACTTTAGTAAAATCAAAATCAAAGTAATATTATGAAAAATTAATGTTTAGACATTAAACACTGAAGTATCAGCATGTACTCCGGAAGCTGAAATACAAGGTCACGTTTAATTTACATCCAGACTGAGAAATCTTATTTTAAATACCCAGCAGTTAATAATTCTATTAAACTTAATGGGGCTAAATCACATAAGCAACTTTGAATCCAATATTTATGGCAATGTAGTCTAATCCTTGTACTTATTTACAGTTTTTCCCCTTTTCTTTCTCAAGGGGAGCCTTCTCTTCAGACTCAACAGGAGTATGTCCTCAGATCAGGAAGCGCAGTGACCTCAAAGTTCAGCTGTTGCATATGTGTGTGTGTGCCTCCAACAAGACCCTGGATTTTTCATGTAAACCACCAGACTCATAGGACATGGAAGTAATTATCAGTAATTACATGACTCTATAAAAATAGTTTACAAGCACTCTTACCCAAGATAGGATTTACAGCATTACAGCTTCAATAAAATCCTATTTCAAATAAAAGAGTAAATAACTGAAAGATAATATGGAACTGTTCATGTCAAGCAAGGCACAGAAGCTCTGGAAATAGTAGAGGTCAGCGTGGAGGTTTGACAGAGTAACTGGATGGGGTCTTGCAGTTAGAAGCAGTGACTAATCCAAAATGTTTTCTCCAACAACAAGAAGCAGCATCTTAACAAGCAATAGAACTTCTACATACTTTCTGAAGCCTATTTATCAATTTGCAACACCCCTCAGCATATCCCTGGTTGTATCTTACTTATTTTCATCCAATGTAGAGAATTCCTGTGCTGCACACAGACCAGATAACTAGATGATGATCAAACACAGAGAGAGTCAAGAGCAGAAATTTTGCACTCTAGTTCTTTCCATTCAGAAAAACTACATTTAGCTTTTGAACAAAAGACTTTTCTAGCAATAGCAGAATTTCTAGATGAAATTTTAACACTTCAGAAACTACTCTTGAAAACCCAATTTGTGCAGTTCTTCATTTTCCCACAATGAACAGTAAGGTTCTGTCTTAGTCAGATGCAGACACAAGTAACCGTTTTGCAAAAATGCAGTCTTACGAGGAGAATTGTGCTTGGTGAGCATCATCATGGTCACCCTCATCTCAAATTTATTCCCAAATTCTTTTGTACAGGGAAGGAGACATTCACAGTTAACTGTAGGTAATTAATTTCTATAAAGTATTAGAATTTGGCATTATTTAGACTTTCAGCTATTTTTTACCTTTAGCTCAATACTGTCCAAAAAATGTTTGCATATTCGCCCCATTGCAGAAGTTGCTGTACTCAGTAGTTTATATCCATCTGCAAAACTTGGGCATTTGTTGTTCATCAGTACTTATATGAGTGATGCAAACAAATCCTGGCATTCCATTCACTTCAGTTTTGAGCTCATCTAACCCAAAGAGACCACTAACACAGACACTTTTGGCAGAAATTGACATACCAATTTTTCTATCCACACTGGAAACATCTAGAATTTGAGTGCAATACACAAAAGGAAAGGGGGAATAAGAAATAACGTGTGATACCAGTACAGGTAAGAAAAGCTGCCTCTGGAGTTCAGCTACACCTAGGGAAAACTTGGTGGAATAGTTTACTTTGCAACATAAACCTACATGGTCGGATAAATTCATTAATTTGAAACAAGTCTCAGTTGTCCTTGTTAGGCTAGTCACCTAAACTATGGCTGAAATAATAATATTATACGCAAGAATATCACAAAATTATAACAAATTTGAAGGTAGGACACTTTCAAGCAAGCAATTCAATTAACTGTTCTTAAAATAGCTGGTAAATTTTACTACTCAAAACTATCAAAGTAATTATTGTATTTCATTTAAGAATCACTTTTTTTAAGCTTACTATAGTTATTGTTTTCCCCTTTACTCAAAAAGTATGCAAAGCATACTAGGCATGGAAAGCAGCTAGGAACTGGAAAACATACAGGTTGCTGTACTGCTTCATCTTTCATTAGGTCTTCATAAACTTCACCACCTTCATCTTCTCCATAGACACAATCATACAACTCCTCATCTTCCTCAACACCAGTTTCACTGAAAAGATAAGAAAAGAAAAAAAAATGTGCAGCACAGACAAAGTACCACCAGCTCTGCAAGGGACTACTCATAGGAGAAAGTTCTACAGTAAACAAACAGATTAATTAATAGAATAGCTAATGAAAATAAGGGAAATTAGGTCCATTAATTTTATTTTCTCAATTCATTTAAAATAAATTTTACAGAATCAACACAATACCGAAGACTAATGAATTTAGAACTACAGGGGAACTAAACCAGCAGCAAAAGCAACACCTCAGGACAGTTTTGTCACAAGCTACAATCCATGTCCCTCTTTTCCTTGACCTTTTCCCCAACACATCCAGTGAAGAGGAGCTGCCTCTCCTTACTGCCTGCATCCCACTGCACTGGGATGTGAGACTGTTACAGGTCTTCTCCCTGTCTGCAGAAAGCATGAGCCAGGGTAAAATACACCAGAGACTGCAGAGCCAGCACTGAGGCACTGTACCTCCGCATCATAAACCAGAATCTGGATCGTCTCACACACCCTCCAGCAACACAAAAATGAACAAAGGAACCAATCAAACTGAAAATCAGTTCAACAAAAACAACTATGTGCAAGTGATGCCCTGCGATTACCCAGACCACAGAAATACAGCAGAAAGTCAGTGCTCAACTCTGCCCTCAGCTAATTCAGCTTCATTACAGTCAGCCCTGCTAGAGTGTAACCTGCTTTGTGCTAGGATTGCATCAAGCCTATAATAACTCTCACTCCTATTCCTTAGGGTAAGTCTACAAAAAAACCCTAAAAGATATTGAAAGCGGTCGAGTCACAAAAACAATATCGAAACTGGATCAGATATGCAGACAATTTTGAGGTTTGTCCTGTTGGAAGACAACACTGAAACCCTTCAGAGTAAAAACCAACAGGTTAGTCCAGTGTTTCAGTTCCCACCAGCAGTGATGCTGTGCTGGCACTTCACATTAAACACTGGCAGCTGTCAGATGCAGCACACACTCCATTCTACCACCTCTGCTCCAGGGAACAAAAGCTGGCAAAAAGGCAGAGGAAGGGTAGAAACATTTAGCTACTACAGTTCTTTCTGACAAGAAGACTTAAATTAATTTTTAATTCTTTAGACGCCATTTAAACTCAGGGAAAATTAAATCAATTTCAAATAAACTTACTGATAATTGAGGGAAACTAAAAAATGTGAGCTATTTGCATTATTCACTGGCACATTTGTTTCTTATTCTTGAATTGCTTCCTCCACAATTGAGACAGCATCCAACTATTAAATTTCTGTTAATAATTTTCATAATTTGTTACACAAGAAGAGTTACAAATCAATTTCTTTGGTATGATTTGTTAGGTTTTTATTTTTCTTAATGAAAGACTGTCTCACAATGCTGAATTTACATACCCATTTAAGAACTGGTGGAACTATTTTCAAACAGTTATAATGCCACCACATCTAAGAGATAAGGACATCACCTCTTGTCCACTTGGGTCTCAGAGGAGACTACAACTGCTACCTTCTGCATGCTCTGCTACACAGAGTGAAAAGCAATTATCTATGAGACAGTCAGTCAGCTGCAGAGACAAGGACAAGCTTTGCAGGGAAAGTGGCAAATTGAGCAATGCCAATCACACTGAGGTTTCCCTTCTTTATAGGCACTGAAGAAACAAATCCCTGGCGTGAACAGGAGCTTCTTTCCCACACTGCAGGAAGCGACATGCAAGGAGTGCTGGTGAACTTTGAGCCTTGGAACAGGGAGCTCTGACCTGGCTCTTGTCCAACACGATCCCTCATGGATCTTGAGAGATCCCAGCCATAGGACACAAGAGTATCCTGACAATCCTGCAAACACTTACCCAGAAGAGGTAAATGCACTCACATTAAGAAATTCACTGACTTTAGGGAAAAGATCCTGAATTATGATCCAAACACTCATTTTCTTTGCCAGTTAGCAAAGACAATTTCCTTACAAGTGATATTGCAATCTTCTGAAAGCATTCTCATAGTGCTGACAGGTGACTTAGAAATGCATTCTTTATTTCCTTTGCTACAAGCACCCTCTGTGAAACATGCTGCTTTATATACACAAATGCAGCATAATAATTCCAGTAAGTTTTCATAATTAATTCTTCCTGGTCAGCATAATAACTAACAAAATATTTACTAATTGAATTAATATCTCATTCTCATTAAAACTATATGTTCTACAGCACAATACAAACAATAGCATGCAATTGAAAGACAAAAATCTGTAATTAATATATTTACAACGTACTCTATCAAATCAGGTAAACCTTTGTAGATATCTTCATCATCAACACTTTCTTCTGTAGGGAAGGGCCTATAGAAAGAAAAACAGCATTAATTACAGACACCACTAGCCTAGTCATATAGTGGATTTCTGTTTGGCTTCCAAAATTTTCACACTAATTATTGTATACTAATGAGCTCATATGGTCCCCCCTTTCTCTGATGAGCAGTGTATGTGTATTTGTACTTCATTATGTGGGTTGACACTTAATATAATAAAAACTCTACCAGGCACAGTTGTTATAAATCACCACTAATACACACCATTGACATTTTTCAACTGGAAAAAATTATCAAAACTTTCAGGTTAGATCTGGTTGGAGTTTTGTTGTTGTTGTTTCTTTTTAAAAACAAGAATCTCACAACTTAGCTGATTTTGCTGATTTTTTAGAAGCCAGAAAGAAAAGAAACCCCATTTGTCTCTAAATAAATCAGCACGGCATCAGCTTGACTTCTGATCCCTGTGTCACAATTTTCACACAAGTTCTGCAATACCAGAACTGCTGCTCCTCTGTTCACCTCCTGTTTCAGTGCGAGCAGAACACACCACTCAGGCCCTCCAGGGAGTGTACAGAGGTAGCACACACCTTCTGGAGCTCCTCAGAGGTCCAGAGCCTTGCACACCTGCCCACCTGGCCACCTGGCTTACAGCTGGAGAAGCTCTCAGTGGGGGACACCGCCTATACTGCCTCTAACAACCTTGCCAAGGAGCATCCCACCACGAGGCATTAGTGCCACCGTTCCCAATAGCAATAACATACCTTATGCCTGTGCCTAGGGCAATGGGAGTGCGGGAAAGCTTCGAAAGTGTTTCTATCACCTGCAGGAGAGGGAAGCAAACTCTGATTAGTTGTAGAACAGAAGCAATAAAACATCTTGTTCCCTATTGCTTCGTTATCAGCAGCACTACTTCAAATCAAATTATATAAACAGAGACAAAATCTGGCTGTGCCAAACACAGTTTGCAATTGGACCTGGATGCACTTGGAATTAGATTTTGTCCTAAGATCGCTTGGGCTCTTTGGCTACCGCAGCAGGAGGAGTTTGGGCAGCAGAGGGAGCCAGAGGCCGAGGCAGCAGAAGCCCGGGGAGGCGGCGGGCAGACAGAGCGAGCTCCGCTGGGCCCTCCCGTCGGGCACGGCCGCACAGGGGAGCCCGGAACCCTTCCTCATGGCTGGCATAGGGCGGCACTCTGGGAAACCTCATCCTAAGAGAACACCTCCTGTAAGCGCTGAGGTTACACACAAAGCGAGGGGCAGCGTTAGGAAGGGTGGAATACACATATATACACACACGGTCACATACATGAGGTTGTTTGCTGGCAATTGAATTCATACAAGACCTATTTGACTCTGCCTGGCCAGCCCTCTCCACCATTACTGTTTACTCACACGCAGATATGCGAGTCTTATTTGCTAGAGAGAGAAAAGGGCCCAAAATGACCCTGCCTGAATGTCCACACTTCAGTGACAAGGTTTCTCCTGAACTCCTCAGAAGTTTCAGCTTCTATCTTTTCAAATCAAAATCCATATTAAGCTGAAAAGAAATCTCACAAGAAGCTTTTATTCAGAAGTAGCAAAATTCAGTACAGCAATTCTACATTTCTACATTTCACAGGCATTTGGGAATAATCACTACAATTTCAGTTGTTTATTTTTGAAGTTCTAATTACAAGACTGCCATGACCATAAAAGAGAGTTAAAAGTGCATCTCTCTAAGGAAGGAAAATTACATGTTTACACAGGAGAATGACAAAGTAAAAACCACAGAGAAATATCACAAACTACAGCTTAAACTGAAGTTACAAAGTCTCCACAGTGAATAATAATTCAGAGGCAGATGAGCAAAATTAAGAATTAATGTTAGATTAATCCTGTGAAAACAATATTTGGAGTTCATTTAAACAGCTGTGAAAATTAATGCCATAAAAAAAAACTCGTTTTGCCTAGCAGCAAAGAATAATAAAAACAAATAAATATGCCATTAACATAATCAAAGATGGGGGCACATATTTCCCCTCTGAACAGAAGAAATGCAATATGGTCTAGAATAAGCTTTAGAAATTGTGAATAAAAGTTGATTAAATAAATGGCAAAATGAATTAAAAACTATTTCATGTTAATCAAAATACCAAAATTGAAAAAAGACTCCTTTAACAAGTCTTGGTGTTGCAGGGGAGTTCTGGTTTCCATAGCAGACCAGAACCTACCCCTGCACACCTGCAGCTGCAAGAGCCCTGAGCCACACGAGACAAGATGCTGCAGGATTCACTGGCAAAATGATCTGCCCTGATGCATGGGTGGGCATTGATCGGCAAAATCAGAGGAGGCTTCATGGTTCTCAAAACAAAGAGGGGCAAGTCTGGTGAACTGAATATCCCTTACTTGTTTGAACATGATATTTCCCAGCATACAAAAAATCTCTTGCAAACTATTCCACCCACGCAGACCCTTTTCCTTAGAGGGATTCTCACTTATCTAGCATAATCAAAGCCAGTAGACATATGGCTTACTCCTCACAGCTAATTACAGCTCCTTCAAGATCACATTAAAAACAAAAAAAAAAAAGCCGTACAAATAAAATTACGAATTTTAGGTAGGTAACTAGCAAGCATGGTTCCCAAAGTGTACTGCCGAGTTACATTTTAGAGCTATCAATATGTACACAAACAAAAGCAAGATTTATACATAAGAGGAATAGAAAACTCTTTCAGGAACTGATGTGAAAACTTGGAGGGGGCGGGCACAGAGGCCCACAATGACACCCACACACACTGGGGAAGCCAGAGAAGCATTTACCAGAAAACGTGCAGAGAAAAGGGTGGAGAAAGGAACTGTATGACTAGAGACAACAGGAGACAAGAATCTTCCCTGCCCTTAGAACAGAAACCATTAAGCATTCCAGTCTCTAGTAAAGATTAGAACACAGATTCAACTTCCACAGGACAAAAGATAATGCTTACCCATTGAACCACTCCTACTAAACCACAGCTTAAAACAGCTCTATCAAGAAACAGAACCATATTTACCGAGAGGCATTTTTCTTGCACTTGTGGTTTCCCTAAAGAATTCTAAAGAAAATGTCAAGAATACTTAGATCAGTAATCACACATGGAATTACCACTTCTGGTCAACACACCAATCCAGTATCATACACATGTAAATGTATTTGCTCCAACAAAAGGTGGGGCAAAGCAAGACTCTCCTTCTACATGAAATTTCAGTTCTTTGGTTCTGAGACACTACAGAAACAACCAACAGTTCCCAAATGTCATGGTCCATGGGGATGACTGCAGTTATGTATGGGCTGAATTGTCTGATAAACAGAATTTCAATAATCATTCAGCAAAACTAACTTAAATGCAGCAAAATGTCTGATTTGCAATAACTGACAAAAGAAAGATTTAGGAGTTTTTCAGAACAGTGATTGTTTGAAGCCCTGTACAGTTGATATGAGGGAACCTATAATATTCTGAACTCCAAAATTACAATGTACTATACACATTAAAGTCCCTAACATGCAATTTAGCACTTTGCATGTGCTTTTTTTGCTTTGCTTTCTTCCTTTCAGCAGAGCTTTAATCCCTTTTATGCATTTAACCCTAAATGATCACCCTGCTCTCTTCCCAAGCAAGAACTCTGACAGATGCTCCTGTACTTTGAATAAGGCTTAACTGGATCTTAGTTTAAGTGCAAAAGTAGCACTCCTTGCCTGTACAAAGTCCAGAACAACAGGGATACCATGCCTGGTGCTGCTCTGCAACAAACAAATGTACAAAGGGCTGCAGAGTTTTGCACGCACAAGACCAGCAGGAGCAGTCAGCAAAAAAACAGGTACTCAGTAAAGATTCCTAATTGATATTCTGGCCACCTACAACACAGAAAAAAAAAGAAACATTTACACTCCAAAATATCCTACAACGAATACATTCCTTCACACTGAAAAGCACAATAATTCTGTCATTTGCCTGCAGGGAACCTGACACTGGGCGATATTAGCAAGAGGCTTCCAGGCATAAAAGGAAGCCTCACTCAGCCACCCCAGAGCAGCTCCTTTCACTGCCTAACACCACGAGACAGAGGTTAAGCAGGTCTTTAGAAGTCACATCAAAGTCACATTCACTTCAAGAAGATGTGAACATCCAAGTTTGTTTTTCAGTACATAGGCTGTTTATGCAAAATATGACACAAAATTCAAATCTACAGCGTCGGAAGAGGAAGCACACCTCAGCCCACACCCTGGTGGGTGAGTGGCTCTGCTCCTCATTCATGTTTCAGGCACTGCTGGCAAGAGCAATGATCTCACATTGCTCTCATCATTAACTCTTTACTTCATTAGGAACTCTAACACCTTTTTTTTGCTTCATATTTATTATGGCTTGACTTGACTTCCAGTTGTAGGTCAGACTCTCCAGTTTATATAAGAACTTTAAAATGCTTTGCCAAAACATTATTTTGTATTTTCCTGCAGCCATGCTCTTCAGTTTATCACATCAGATATTCCTGTGCCTGCTTAC
Source organism: Melospiza georgiana (assembly GCF_028018845.1). Classification (NCBI taxonomy): domain Eukaryota; kingdom Metazoa; phylum Chordata; class Aves; order Passeriformes; family Passerellidae; genus Melospiza; species Melospiza georgiana. Next base: position 11,306,392 of record NC_080438.1, on the reverse strand, counting down.
AGCAGCAGTACACTAGAGGGACTATTTTACAACTTTCCATAGCGTTAGCGTGTCTGAGTTTAAAATGTCTCTTTCTACAGTATTTTAGTTGTGTCTCTTTTTAATCTTGTTTCTTTAAAAAGAACTTGCAAATTATGCAATTAAAGAACAGATTAGGTACATTTTAAGAGTACTTTTCCACTTTTAGAAGAAACAGAAGTAAATGATTTTGCAACTCGCTGTCTCAACAAACAAGCAATAACTCTGTGCTACTGACAGCTGCTATAATAACTATGCCCATATTTATATTTCTGATATTTACCTAAACTGAAAATGTTAAGTGATCCACAAATATTGATGGCATTATTTTCATAGCTTATGCCAATAAAACCTAGAAAGACTCACTTGTGGTTAGATTATCAAAGCAGTTGCTTCCATGCAGGCACTTCTATCAGGTTGTGTTTTCCTACTGCACAGTAAAAGTCAGAGCTCTGGGCAGATCATGAAAAACAAAAAGCCAATGCATATAGAAATCCAGTGTTTCTGGAGAACACAACACCATACATTCTCTGCACACAGGGTGAGGCTCTTATGAGGCCAATCTTAAGTGCCTCATCTCCAGGACACTTTAAAGCCAGAACTGCCAGTCATGCCCACATGCTGAGTGAGGTCTCATGAAGCTGTTTTCACTCATTCACCAGACTGGTGAGGAGGAGGGGAAAGAGAAGCATCATTTTGTGTCTGTGTCACTCAGAGACAAGATGAAAATGCTAGACATAAACATCGTCTCAAATTGCTTATGTGAAGAAAGGTTCATCTTGGGCTACTGTAGAGTTTACCAGGCTCTGGACAACCCTAGATCAATACTTCATTTGGCACAGAGGGGAGTGGGGGGAGTTGAAATATATCTATTGATTAATATGTATGAATATTGTACACTAATTCATCACTAACTTTTGAACCAAAAGACCTCTAGGAACTGCTACATTTCAACTTTACTTGGTTAACAGATAAAAAGAAAAAAAAGCCCCATACATTAAGCCAGACAGCTCCAGGATGATTACACAGCTGCTGATCTAATGAGCATATTATTCTAAGTAAAGCGCGTTCATAAGCTAAATTGAACATTTTCTCTCCATCTGCCTTCTTTGGGTACCGTTAGTAGTCTGTGTTGCTTCAGGTTAGTTTTAATCAAGCCACAAGCCTCTAGGGAAGGAGAAAGGATGAGGGCTTTTCCCAAAGTCAAAATGAATGAAAACTCCTTAAAATGAAAGGAAAGAAGGGGGTGGGGGGGAAGAAGATTTAAAAAAAGAGAGAGAGAAGAAAAAACCTGACCTAAAAGCAAACCTTTGTTTGACATACTGGCATCTCTAACACATCCCTTAAAAACAAAAAAAAACCCCAAACTACAAATGCCAGCTCTGCAAATATGCCCCTACTAAATACTGTTGTGGCATGCACTGAAGTGTCAAATCCATACAGACACAAAGATCTGAAAGACAATTTACAGCCTTGGCACCTGCGCCAACACCTCCTTAGGAACAGGACAGACTGCAGACCTCCAGCAGGTAGAAATGTCATCATCTGTGTTTCATTACACATAGCTTCACACTCCTGACCTTCACCTCATTCAGACAATGAAATCCAGGCTTTAGGTGTAGAGCACTGATAGGTGCAATCCAAAGGAAAGGCACAAATTTACTTTCCACTGGGGTCATCACCAGCTGTGGGATGCTGCCAGTTTTCTTACTGACATCACCTTCAGCCATCCTGATTCCAGCTCTCTCATTGTCCATGTCCATTCTTCCATTTCCACTGAACTACACCCTAAGGAAACACACCTGAGGACTACTTCATCCCTCCTTCCCATCAATGCTCAGCACTGGCAGGGGAGCAGTAAGGAAAATAGATCAACCGTCCCGGGGAACCGTGGCAGAGAAATTCACAACCCCGAGCCAAGTCTTTGTGACTGACAGGAGCCTGCCAGCAGCCGTGAAAGAAAGGTTTGAAACCAGGTGCCAAATGCTTTCATGCAGAGGCAGCAAGGGTACGATTGCTGTAAAAGCTGGTTTTGGCAGTCATGCACGTTTCCTCTGAGCCCCAGCTGCGAGAGGAGAGCTCAGAGGTGCTGCTGTGCCGCAGGGAAAAGCCTGGCTGGCTCTGGGCATGCAGACCTTCATACCCTACATGCAGTGCCCTAGGGGAGTCTCATCTCCCATGCATTCTCCCTGGTGTTAGTGTCTCCACAATAAAGTGGCAGCAAAGTTCCTCCATAGTAAAAAAAAAAAAAAAAGAAAAAAAAGGCAAAGACAAAAAGCCTCCTGGGTGTTGCCGATCTGTTCGTAGATAAGATAAATACAGAGATGCAAACCGCTGGGACTTCAAAAGCCCCAGGGAATCAACAGCTACAGAAGATGCAATTTTTTCTCCCAGGTCTTCTAAGAAGGAGAGAGGCCAGACGGGCAGTTTGGAACCAGGAAGGCAGGCAAAGCTCCTAGAACACTATTCTTACAAACCACTCAAAGATATGAGGACAGTTGGCCTCATGTCCAAAAGGACGGGTTGATGCCAAGAATATTTACCCTCTTTTGCACACTCGACATTTTACTCCTTTTATCACAAGTGATGATTCTGGTCATGCAAACTCTGGAACTAGAACAATGGGGCTGGCTGACAGAACTGCACATGAGAATCCTAAACTTTAAAGGAGGAAAAAGCAAAACCAAATGCTCTCTGGGAATCAGTAAAACTCAATATCATGTTATTAGAACTATAATGAGCAAGTCTTGACTAATCTATATCCAATAATGGACACAAATGTGTATATATAGCTTTAAAAATTGTACTTAAAACACCATTTTTCAAAGTTTAGGTCCCTGATGAGGCTACACTTACTAGTCCAAAAGGAAGAAAGGTTCCCTAGATGGCTCTGTTCTTACAGGGAAATGAAAAGGGTTTAAATCGCACAAGCAGCACTGTCCTGCTCATCCCTTGGTTCATTTTGTCCACAATGCCAAGAGACTCCCTAACGCAAGCACAGAGGGAAGGAGTTTGAGCAGCTGCTTCCTGTCTGCAGCTTGTGGTTTTGATTCTTTGAATACCTTCAGCCCTCACCATGCCTTCTGGGGTGTTAAATTTGAGGCTGGTTTTTTGGCTGGGTTTGATTTTTTTTTTCTTTTTCTTTTAAGATCTTGCTTAAAGAATGACAACCTGTAAGCATTGCTGTGTTATCAACACTGCAACTCACATCAGAGAGACTGCCTCAGAGCTCTTCTAAACGTGGAATTGGAGCTTGTCCTTTCTAGTGCATGTACTACATTTCAGGTTTTGCATGAAGGGCAAAAGAACACAAAAAGATATTCCTAGGACAGTACAGCAAAACCCTATCTATTAAGTCATTCCAGTTTTCCTTCAGAATAAACACTACAGGATAACCTAGACTCAGAAACAGCTGTATTCAGCTTCAGACTGTATTCAGCTTTGATCAAGTGCTTGTTTTCAATGCTTTTTGAACACTTACTGATGACATCATAATTTTTTTACCATATTTTATATAGGTCATAACAGTAATCAATCATGAAAGAAATGGGGGTTTTTCCTGCATTTTAAACAGAATATCTTAATACCATTTCTTTTTTTACCTAAATGTAAGCATTCCATTTAAAATCCCTAATGACTGAATAGGGAGATTATCAAAGGTGTTCAGACTTGGATAAGTGGGGACATGTGGGGTTTTTTAAATATGAAAGGACAGAAATCAGTGTTGTGTGTTTTCCAAACTTACATTTCTTTTGCCCCTGCCCTTTGACAGACTTCAGATGACTATTTTTATATGTTTTGAAAAGAACAAGCAAATTTTCTAAACTGCAACCACCAGTTTGTACACTCTGTATATACATTTTGGGTGTTTGTGACCTTGGATGTTTAAAATTGGCATACAGATATTTTAGAAGGAAAATAGTGCTTACATATTCATTATTGATTGCGCCTCCAATACTGTTTTAGGTATGCATCCTGCAGTTTAAATGGCATGTGGTTTCCTCACTCCCACTGTGTTATTTCACTTTAACATTTAAACAGATTCTTTGTCAATTTTGACCCTTTCAAGAACAATACTCAGAAGAGGCTGTGTAATGGAGTTTTTCTTCTTTTGTGCTAAAAGGAGAGGAAGAGTTTTTCTTCCTGTCTTGAGTGAACCAGTCACTGCCACACTTCTCCCTTTTCTGAGTTTACTTTAACCATTGACTACACAAATTTAACTGGTGTGTGGCTTTGCTTAGTGGTATCAAGTCATACCCGAACCATGCATTTGAATTTACTCCAGTACATAATCAATGAAGATAGGAATATTTAGTAGGCAAAATTACAGACTGTATATCTCCTTATACTCTGCAAGAAAAAAACCTTCTCTGTTACAGTGCAAAGGGAAGTGAGCTGTTCTCTTTGCTGCAGTTGCCCTCAGCTCGCTCACGGTGGCTCACAAAAGCTCACAGCACTCTTTAAGGCCTCACACTCTTAGCAGATCTCTCTACCAGAAGAGACAAGGGATTAGATCAGCCCAACAGAAAAGCACCTGCCTCCAACACTACAAAAAGATACACAGTAAACAGGATGGCATAACTCTGACATTTCACTGTCTTCCACGCATTTTAGAAATCATCAGATTTGATATGGGATTTAAAAAAATTAAAAACTTGGGAGGACACGCTGCAACGGAAGTGGCATTGTCAGCTTCTATTATTGAAACTTGGTAAGAGCCGTGGTTTGCTTTTCTCCCTAATCATATGTTCACTTAGATCAAAAAAAAAAAAAAAAAACTAAGTACAGTTGCAGTAGTGGAAGAAAATATGCAGAAAAATACATTCCCATCATGTTTGTACCCAGTTCTCCTTGAGCTGGATCCTTATACTGAAAATTACAAAATGAATGAGAGAAACTAACTTGCTATTTTTATTTTTTACTGCGTAATTATGGTCTTATTACTAAAAACATGCAGCAGCTTGCAGGCTGTATTATCTATGTGCTACACTTCCAAAATGCCACTGCAGAACTACAGAGAAAGTGGGATTGATTACTTTCTTTTAATGTTTTTAAAATGCTCTTCTGTAGCTTTCACTTGTCTGGATCTTGAAAAGAACATTGAGTTCTTAAAGTCTGTGATGGGGATCATAGTATGTATTTTAGATGTAGATACTGTGGTAAATAAGAGCATACCAGGAGATAAGTTATTATTCACCACATAGTCATATTTACTATTAAGATGTCTCTTGGAATTTCACCAGCTCTGATGACTACAGAAACTTTTGTCCTCTACTTGTGCTCTTCACCCACTGTTCTAGCCCAACTCTATGGTCATGTCATAAACTACATTTGAGAAATGGCAGGCAGAGATAGAGGAAGGGACAGATTCCTGAGCATGTTATTCTGAAAGGCAGGTAAGGTCCACTGCTTATTTCCCAGCTCTGCTGCTTCAAGAGGCCATCTGCCACAGTAGAGGCAGTAATCTCTGACATTAATATTGCCTCTTGAAGCACACAGCATTGTACCTAACTTTTGCTCTAGGTTTTATATTTCTAGGTTATATAAGTTTTGCTCTAGGGCTCATAGACATTTCCAAATATTTATTGTGGAATTGTGCTTCAAAACATTTGTGAAAGGGCACGGGCCAGAACACATCCCAGATTGGCAACAAGTCAAAAAGCTTCATCTAAGGCCAACTTCAGTCATCACTATTTATGATAAAAACACCAGTAGAACATATGAGTACAATGAAACTCTTGACATGAATTTAGTTGGGCATTTCAGTCCAATACACTGAATCCAAACCAAGCCCAATATCCCAAGCATTATTAGTCCTGCTCCAGTCAATCTCAGCAGCAGCCTACAGTGAGCAAATGCAAGAGCCGAATGCAGGCAAGCAGATGCACCTAGAAAACACACCAGAAAAGGTCATGCTTTGTGAAAAACAAAGGCTCTCACATCATTTGTAGTCAATGCAGAAAGGCATTTTGGGGAGATAAAATTCAGAAAAAATACATTTCAGTTAAGCAATGTTGCATGAGTGGTTTTATCAAACATACAACATGAAAGATAAATCTTGTCCAATACCAACATTCTCCCAGCATTTTGTCATAGATTTTATGGTCTCAGTGAAAGCCACTACTTGTGCAAGTGTTACATTTTTATGGCTCAATTATCGTGGGGAGAATTTCAAATTGAAATTCATATCCAGCAGTAATCTGAATTACACCTCTACCTTCTTTTTTTACATCAAACTTCAAATTTAAAACCAGGGTCAAAATATATACAGGCTGATGAACATTAAATTGAGTGAAACAGCCTCAACGCTGAATTTTTTAAAAGCTGTTCACCATTACAGCTTGTAATTTTATCCAACACTACCTGTAATGTTTCTTAAAATTGTGTTCCTCCACATATCTACCTTTTTACTTGTCAGGCACTCATTTCACTGCTCAGAGGTATTTCCAACAGCACAAAAATTCCCTTACTGCATTCATACCAAAAATAGTAGCAATGAAACAGCATCAAAACCAGCTTAACTGAGGCAGATGCATGAAATATAAATCTTCAGACAACAGCAAAGTCAGAAGCTATGGAGAGATAGAAGTTTCAGGAAATAAGAGCAATATCAACAGGAGAATGATGTAAGTTGAAGGAGAGAGAAAGAGGCACTAGAGGAAGATGAAAAATACAATTCAAAAGACTTAATGTAGTCAGCTTCTGAAGGGGTTTGAGATTACAGAAACATCACCTCAAAAAGTAGAAAAATAGGTAAGGAAACTGAAACAAAACCTGTAAAGCAAATGAAACAAAATGAGAACAAGGAAAATAAGAGTTTCCTGCATGGTAATATGTTAAAGAGATGATCCATGTTTTCCACCAAAAGGAACAAAAATATCAACATAGAAACTTTGCAAGCTGCATTAACACTGTTGGCTCGTTGCTGTAGCTGAGGTACCACAGGCAGAGCACACACAGCAGAGACTTTGTGAGGTGTCTGGAGGAGGACAAGACACAGTCTAGATTTAGCTTTTTGAAACTTTAAATTACTGCTGTTCAAAGGTAATACAGCCATAAAAAAAACACCCTCATTCAATAATTTTACACTGTAGCCTATGGAGAAATGCCCTTAAGATCTGCATACAACAAATTATAATTATTGATTTTATATTAAGATGAAGGCCTAGTTGTTGGTCAAAATTACGTGTTACATATATAACAAACAGGCCAGGCTACCGCTGGACAAGTTTAAGTTTTCAGTGGATTTTTGATTACTGATGTACTCTGGTTTCTCACTGTCTGTGACACTCGGAACACGCACCACACATCTTCAGAACAGCTACTACAGCTCATTAAGATCCAACAGAGCAGGCAAGGAAAATAGCTTCTGATGATGAAAATAGCTCTGCCTTGCTAGTTCAGGGCTCCTCTGTCTATGAGAAGCTGCACAGAAAGGGCACTTTTTTCCCTTAAGACTCTAGTCTGCCAAGTGAACCAAGATGGATCAGTTTTAAGCCATCATAAGGTCTGAGGCACCTGTCAGATGGACTCTTTCCTACTGGCCAAAGAGGTTAGAAACCAAGGTACAAGGTCACACCACAAAGTGCTTGAGAGCGCTGACTTTGCTTTTAACATTTTACCATACATTATGAAACAAATTTATTGAATTCCCCTTCATAGAGTTCTACACTTGCAAACAAGCAAAGAAGCAGTCATTACTCTGGTATCATACACCAAAGCAACAAATTTCACTGCCTGAGCAAACTGTTTACAGTGTGCACACTAAGAGCAGAACAAGAGTTCATGTTAGTAAATTTAGATTTAGAAGCTTCATATTTTTCTTTGTATTAGAGGACTGATCTTTTTTTCCACATAATCTCATGAATTAGCATAGAAAGCTGCTCAATTTCTCCATGGGCCTATATTGTTTTTACTTGACAAAATATACCTTCTCTCAAATATTTCTGAAAACAACTGCCTCTAAAACAGCATCTGTATGCTTTTTCCATTTCTGGGCAACCAGTTGGAAAATAACTCAGCTTTTTAAGTTTGCATTCTCAATAGAGTAGTGCAATAAAGCATCTTTTATGACTCCCAGAAAAATATATCTAAGGAGAAAAAAAGCCTATGCTCAGTAACTTGTGCCTGCTTTCCTAAAGGAGACACATCTTTTCATTAAGTCAGAGCCAGAAACATCCTGATAACACTTGCTGTTGGTTTATTTGCACATACTCCATCTACATCAACAGTAGGTGAAGACCTGTCTTTGAGACCTTTCTATGCCTCAAACAGCTCAGACTGCCAGCACTACCCTGAGTCTCTGCTCTGCAAACACACACAAGCAGAAATGCCCTATGAAAGCATGAACACGCCATAGAGCACACTGCACTTCCCTGTCTTGCCTGGCATTTTTTGGGTCAGCCCAGAGCTGTGTTTTGGCACAAGACTCTTGCTGTTTTCTGTGTAGCATATACTCTGCAAAGTAAATGCCTGCTTATCTTGATCAGCTTCTGGAGTTCATAATCCAGGCTTCTAAAAAAAAAAATAAAATTGCTATTGCTCAAATATTTTTTACTACCTTGTTTTTTCTGACACAAGTCCTGTTTTCTGGATTCAAACACCCCAAATAGTTTTTAGCCACATTTGTGAGTACTGATTTGGTAAGAAATAGAAAGTCAAGCCCTCCTCTCAATGTTCTTTATTTCAGTTTTAAATGAGGAATCAGTTAACTTCATTTAGAATTTGATAAATGAGCTCTGAGACATTCAGGAAAAGTAAATCTGGTACAGGTACATGTTGGATTTCTTGAGACATTCCAGCAGTTCATATATGCATATATTGATCCAAATACATTACAGAACAATAGATGAAGTATAGACAGTTATATGAATAATCTTGCCTAAAGACTTGTCTGTTGCATTACAAACTGACTACTGCTTAATGTCAACCTTCTTCAAGAAAATATGGTTCTAAATAAAATATACAGCTTAGTTAAAACCTCCTTTCAACAGTTTACAAATAAATGACAATATCTTATAGCTTGTAAATCCTAAAGCAATTTTACTGAACTGCTGTCAAAATTCTAAGTTCCTTCTCACAAGTTCATCTTGGGGGGGCTCTGCTTAGACAAAGGAAATAAAACTTCATCAAAATATCAGTGCTAACAACTCTTTTTCTCTGAGTTTTGGTGGTGCAAGACAAAGACTGTTCTCACTGTACAGTGAGAACGTAAAAAATATGCTCTGAATAAAATGCAAGAGGAAGCCAATGAAACCAAACCAAATACTACTACTTTAGAAAAGAAAAATTAAGGAAGAGACTCATATTCAGGTTCTAAAAAACTGCAGGAATTTCAACAGAGCCATAGTTCTCCCTCTGATGAGTAGGGTGTACTTCTCTGCTATGCAAAAAAAATCTGAAGATGTATTTAAAAAGCACAGGAATAATAAGACCAGTCTTCTAGCAAAACCAAGAGACAAAACAAAACTCCAGCAAGAAACCCGAAATGCATGAATGGAAAAGGCCCAAGAAGAACTGCAGGGATGGGGACATAGAGCAGACTGCAGGGCAGAGTGGTGAGAAAGGCAAAGAATGCAAAGGAGACTGGCAGTGATGAAGAGTAAATAGTAACTAACCACAGAAAATTAGTTTAAACATTAAGTGATGAAAGCCTAAGTAGGAATGATCAGACTGAATTCTTTGGGTGTCAGGCAAGGGTGAGCACAGGGCAGCACCAAGAGGCAAGCATGGAAGAAGGAAAGCAGCAGTTCTGCTGCCCAGAGCATTCTGCTACTTGCTGTGTTATGGCTTTGTTAAGTCTGAAAGTGGCACCTTTTTCTAGTATTTAGCAGACTGTTCAAGACACAGTCTTGGATTAGTCACTTCCACAAGAGAAACAGACATAAGCAATTACCTAAAAGCCCCACAATTTGAATAGAAACATTCTCATACACTCCCGTTTAACTCTGTATCCAGCATCAGCATGGTTAATCTAATTAATAATACACACAAAGCAAGATTTAAAATCAGTTTAGTTGTGACTCCTACAGATTCCAAATTCATGACACCCAATTGTGGGTGGCAAACCTTCATCAAAAAAACCCCAAAACCTAAATGTCAATTACCTTGCAAAAGTTCAAAAATCAAAGTACATGTTATGCTCAAGTTGCTAGCATTCAAATTCTCTCACTACGTTTGGCTAGATGCTTGCAAGATATAAGAAAACTACTCTCTTCCCTGTGGTCTGAAAAAGAGATTAACTCATGTTCCAATTTGTTTGGTTTTATAAGAAAATGTTCGTGGAAAGAGAGACAGCATTGAGAATTTTATATCAGATGTCTGGTCTAGAACTCACTTTTTCCATGACGAAATAACATGATAAAATTTAATCGTAATATTAATATAAATAAAAATATTTATCCTAATTTAAAGCAACTTTGTACTAATTTGGCCAGGAAAAACCTGTTTGTTTTCTAATATGGTGTGATCATGCTTTTAACAAACATGTTTTTGCAACTGAGAAAAACCATCTTATATCCATCCTCCAAGCTAGCATATATAAAAATGCAGACCTCACCACTTTGAAGACAGTATGATGACATTTCTAATCAGGTGGTTTAAGGACTTTCATTAACTTCAGTGAGTTAATTAAACTTCAAGATTCCTAATGAAGCTTGTCTACTAATACCCAGATTGCTTCTCACAGATCACAGACGGTGTCCAACCACTATTTAAGGTACTCAGTTTGTCTCAACTTTCCTTTTAGTTAGCTGAAAAAGTCTAAGGGAGGTCCTCCCCAAATCAAAACACTAAAATTCAGTCTCAGAATAAACCCAGAACTACATCACTCAACAATATTTAGTAAAGCAAATAAGTTCTACAAGAGGCTGCCATATACACAAGTGCTTAAATCTCAACAGATGTTTATGTACATATATATAGTACTTTTCAAACAAGCTGGTGGTGACCAAAAGATATGATAAACTCAGAAGAAATTGCAACAGCCAAGTAAACAGTCTTAAAAATGTGCACAGCTTGGCTAGCCACTTGTTTCAAACAGCCATTAATTTATTATTTATTATCTAAGCGAGGAAAGCATTTGAAAGAACTTGAAGGTAAAATAGATATTAAGAAATTGAGTCCTACTCCTTGTTCTGCTGTTTTTGAAGGCATGAATACATCACAGGGGATCACTCCACTGCATGGCAACTACAACCCTTTATCAGGACTTTGATAGTGATAATATTTACACAAGTTAAGTCAACTGTCTGGACAGGGCTGCCACAAGCTTAGAACTGTGTCCCTTCCTCATGCCATGTTTTATTCTCCAAGGCTTCTGTCACCTCCTAGTTATCTCCCTCAGCCCAGACACAACTCCCAAGGTATGTTCAGGTACAGCAGGCAGAGGGCACACAGCTGGGGCTATGCCTCATACCACTCAGGAAGATCATTCTATTTTTGTCTATCACTGGAGGAGGAAAAAGCTACATTATGCCCTACTGAGTCTCTGTGCAATCAACAGCATCTCTTTAAACTGCTGTGAGTTTTGGACAACAGTGAAGGCTGAATGGGAACTAGTGTAAAACTCCCCAACCCACCAGTGACCTACACTGAATTTTTTGCTCTACTCTTCTTCAAGAGCACAGGCAGTAAACCCTCCCTCAAGTAATTTACATATTTTGGTTAAAAAATTGATTACATAGTACACTGAATTATACAGCTCATATCAATTAGCCACTGCAGGAAACACACATCATGTCCTTCTACAATGTCACTGATGGAGTTTTGCTCCAATTAGTTCTACTTGAAAAACACCTTAAACCTTCCAGCAACTTAAAGCTGACTTGGGGAATAAATTTTACTTATGTGAAGTAGGCCTCAGTTGGCTTTTCCAAAGTAATTCTGTGAAGTGTTCCTTACATGTTCCCAGAACAAAATGGGATCCAGTTGAAGACCTAAATGCAACCTACTCAAACTTATATACAGCTCTAATTTGGCAATTTTATCATAATAAAGTTAAAATTTGTATATGAAAATACGCTCAGAATAGTACATTCCAAAAATTCAAGCAATATCATTTTTCAGTCCCTTCAGCATGGTGCTGCATTACACAGTCTAACTATTGCCTAAGGCTCTTCACAGGCTGATCTAGAGACCCATGCAGGCATATCAGAGTTTTAAACTCTAACTGGATGAATACTAAGGCCTTACTTACTTGTAGAGGTTAGCAGTAGCTAAAGGGTGCCATTTAATTTCACTTTTGCTAATAGTTTTTTTTGCCAGTACTTTTATTTCCTCTGTAATAGTACTTTCTACTTAGCAACTGTCATTATTTATAACTGTTTCTAAACACATTGCCAAGTTTATCAGCTAATAGATTTATCATAAAATTTTACACTGAATGATTTAGTTGTTGAATGGTTGGTTTGGAAATTAAGTCCTCACTGTTCAACTACCAATGTTTCACTTTTAAAATCTCATGAAGGCATGAAAACACTAACAACTTCTTTAATAGAACTTTTCTAAATAAATCTCATTTCATACATCAAAGTTTCATAAACAACATCTAAGACTCAAAACCTATGATTCCACATTTCTGCTATAATACATTTTGAAAAAAAGAAAAAGCCATTTCCCTAAATGTTTCAGCATTTACAGAGAAAGATGCATTAATTTTCTCAGCAAGATAGTCTTTGTGATCTCATCAAATCCAATGTAAGCTTTTTGGATTTACAGATAAATAAATTGCAATACACTCTTCTGACATATTTTTCCATTACCCAGCTATTCAAGTATCCATGCTTTCCAAAGGCACGTGCCATTGACATTTATTCATATCAATTATTGTGTCAGAATTAAGAACCAGAGAACACAATTCTTGATCAGCAAACACTTCTCCAGCCTTGCCACCACCCCCAACAGTTTGCAAACATTTCTCATTAACTCATACCTATTTCCTTTTTATGAAATACTCAAACTGTGTTTCCTGCTGCAAACCACTCACTGCTGCTTTCACTTTCTCCTGAAGCTGGACAGAAAAAGCAGTGAATGAATTTGCAAGCAGTCTAACAACCAGAGCATGCCTCAGGTTGAACAAACCCTGAGCTTTTTGTACTTACAAAGAAACATGGTGCAACTACTGGAATTTCCACTCAAGTGCACTCCTGCTTTCCACAGACCTCCCAACCGTACAGAGCTGCAGGCAGTCACCTCCTTGCCTGCTGGAAGAGGGGGATCTCCGCAGACTGAGAAATCCTGGCCTGCCTGGCTTTCCCCCAGCACAGGAACACTTCCCAAGTGTGGCCCAGGATGTCAGGAGCAGCTTCTCTTGAAGAATGCTCCTCATGCCTAGCTCTTCAGAGGAAATAGCATTGGCTAGGTGATGGTTTAAACCACATCCCCCTAGCTGCCAATTTGTGCCTCTGAGGGGGAGTCCAAGAGTAGCCCAGTCACTCTGGTGGAGGTTCAGCACAGATGCCCTTCAATCATCTTTGAAACCCATTATATAGAAGAGATGGAGGGAAGAAAGGCAGAAGGGAGAGAGGATGGTGAGAAGGCATCTTTCAGTACCTCAGATCATTCCAATGAAAAAAAAAAAGGAGGCAAAAAACCAAATTTAGCCATTTTACTTAGTAACTCTCTAAATTCTTCCTTCTAGAATAGAGTAATAAAAGTAATAAAATTCATTACTTTATAAAAAATTATGCATAATAATATATCAAGGTAATTGAACTACTGTTGTCTTCATTAACAAATACAATCAAAGACATTTGGCAAGCAACATGGGGATTGATAAATATTTCAAGTTGTTCAGTTTTCAACACCATTTTCATTTGTTTGCACTTCCCTGCCTCCTTATCTTCAATTTTGTCAAGATACAGTCAGCTAAGATGCAAAGTGAACTGCAGGAAGCAATAAGAAAAGCTGGGAAGAGTGCAAAACTCTGTATTCTAGGTAATCCATAGTGCTGCTTAGGTCAGCTTTTGCTCAGGCAAAAGGCACCACACTGAACATTAGGAAAGAACAGTCTACCAGCACCATAGTAATTAAGCTAAGCTTGATATAATCAAACTCCTTCATGGATAAACCAAAAAGAAACTGAATACCTTTTATTTAGATCCTGCACAAAATCGTTTCCCATTTTAAATGGGGTATTCACTTTACTACTGCTTTTGAATAAGGATCTTACTATATCTTGCACACGACCTTACTTCAAGACAAAAAATGTTTCCTACCCTTCTTTGGCAGTGAACAATTTCACTATCACAGAAGAAAATACACACACAAACCTCTTCAAATTTGATATGAACTTCCTCTACAAATCACTCATTTATTACCTTCTGGTTTTATTTATAGTTCATAATGTTCTTATTTAAACCGATATTTGTAAATTTAGGAAGTCTGGATTTAGATGTCAGTTTCACCACCTTCTGGGTACTGAAATGCCTGTATTACAAGCACTACAAGGAATTAATAAAGTTTAAAAACATTTGTAAAAACAAATGTGTGAGAAGATTTAAGTCTTAAAACCTGTTAAAGCTACTCATGCTTCAACCCTCCTCTTTCTCAAAAACTTTCACCTCAACACAAAATGTACACTACCAGAGTTCCATGTTATGAGTTCAGTGTCCTCAAGATAGGTCAATCACACACAGATAACATTTGGACATGGTGGTCTTAAAAACAAAGAAATGAGCACAGAAACTCAGCTTTATTCTCTCATATTAACAGTTGTTTGTTAACCTTAGCTTCTTAACTGATAACATTTGCTGAAAAACTAACATGACTACATTATAGAACAGAAATATCCCAAACACTCTCTTGGATGAGAATTTTTCATTAATGATCAAATTAAATTAAATTAAAGTATTTGTGCTGCATTCAATGCTTTGTTATACGGTCAAACCCAAACATTATTGTTAACTTTTTCATCAATTGGAAGCCAACAATGCAACTTTAAAAGTTGTGACAGACCTGAAAAATTAATAAAACGCCATTTTGAAAGACCAGTGAGGTGACAGTCCACCAGTATTCTAGAACAGAAACATGCAAGACCATAACCCTGAAATATTCTGGCCTAAATACACATGCTCATGCAGAAGCTACAAGTTCTTGCTAATGCTATTAGGCTTATTGAAGATAAATGCCTAGACATTTGCAGACTACCTGGCAATGATCACTGCAACCAAGTGTTACAATTAATGACACTAAACTTACGTAG
Source organism: Melospiza georgiana (assembly GCF_028018845.1). Taxonomy (NCBI): domain Eukaryota; kingdom Metazoa; phylum Chordata; class Aves; order Passeriformes; family Passerellidae; genus Melospiza; species Melospiza georgiana. The sequence goes on along the minus strand of NC_080438.1, from coordinate 11,291,172 downwards.
CATTGGTAACAGTCTCCCTGGTTACACCATGGCAAACCATTTCTGCAAGTTTTCAGGGACATTTCAGAAAGGTGGTTCGTGAGCTATACCATGACTCACCCCACTTTTTCACCCACCTCAATGCTTTGCCCAAAACCATAATTTATGTTCTTTGGGGCTGGAAGTGATTTTTTTACCATTTAAAGGATAATTTTAGGGAGTCTACTAAGTACTTGACTTTTTTTTTATTTCTACACAAACAGCAGTGGTAACTAACAAAAAAGGTCCCTACATAGCAAGCATTTCAGCAGTTTTGCAACAGGCTAGTATCTTCTTGTACATTTTGTCTAAAGCATCTCCATGGAGAAGAAAGCTGAAACCTGTCCCTTTCGTCTGTTTCTTCCTTCCTCCACACATAGAAGTACATCTTGGAGAAGTTCAAGTGTCCTTTATCCCAAACCAGTCCATCTCACTGAAATGCTACACTGAAAACAAGCTAGCTTCTTGAGCAAACCACCAAGAATATTTTTGGAGTTTATTTCACAACTGAAAGAGCTCAGACAGTGAAGATACAGAGCTCTGCATTTAATGATAGGCTTGTTTTTATCAGTCCAATCTCTTCATTTTAGTATCTTCACAAAAATATACTATGTTTTGGCATGTTCTGCAGCTTTAATACAACTCTGTGAGCATGAAGTGATCATCTTTTGCTCTGTTATTCCACTAATTAAACTCAGCAAACAACATGAAACAACTGCAGATAATCAGAACTGTTTCACTTTTACTGAAGATTTTTTAGACACTTTTCCTGGAAGGATGTCTAATTTTTATAATAACAGTTGCTTTTTGTTGTGTTGTTTTTGGTGTGTGTATTTCACGCACATCTGTCCAATCTTCCTGGAATCCATTAAACCTGAGGGAATTCTAACACACTAGGATTCTCAACTTCAGTATGACTTTCTCCTGCATCATTGCCCAGATTTCCTTTGCAGTAAGGGAGTGACTGAAATGATCAACTATGTGACTGGAGTATATGCAACTCAATATTTTCACAGCAGTTGCTTGTTTCCCCATAAAGCAGCCTTTTAAGTGTCAGAGTAAGCTACACTAGGCATTGTTATATGCTTTTAAAGAATTAGGTACTTATTTCATTGGTGGCACTTGATATTTGAGCTCCTTGTTTGTCTTTTTAAAATCACAATTGAATATTGTACATTATTTCTAGACATCTAATGCAGTACCCCTACAAGGGGGATTTCTATGTTTATATTATATCAGTTATATCATGAAAACACTTGGTGCTCAGCTACACATTCTTTAGGAAATTTAAAAGCACGGCACACAAAGGGTGTTTTTCTGACACTTGCTGGACACCATTTCCCCCCACAGGACCCCAAACACAGCTCTCTGAATCCAGGGAGCATCTGTTGACATCAACAGAACTAATCCTCAGATTCCCATTTCTGCAAGACATTAGTTACAAACTTCCTTCAGAGAATAGGGATAGCAACAATTTGTTGTGGTGCAGCAAGCAACAAAGGCTGCTGCTGGAGGAGTGTGCAGGGCTCGGAGCTGAAAGAACAAGTACCAACAGTGTTTGCTTATTCTGGCACACAGGTAGAAAGGAAGAACCTGACAGCCCTGAGGTAGTGAAAAATGACTCTCCAGCATGGAATTCAGAATGAAAACACTGTCTGGCACCTCCAGTGTGTGGGAGGGCATTTCATGCTCTGTCAGGAACTTAATGCAACAACACTGAAATTTACTGATAGAAAGGTGAATGAGTGGGAATGGGTGAATGACACAAAACTCCAAGAAAACCAAGCTATATATAGTTTTTAAAAGCACGATTTAAAGAACCTTCCTACTCCTGTGTAATGTAGCCCCTCTTTTTTCACCCACTGTCTAAAAATAAGAAACTGGGCTGTTATATTTTAAAGAGATGAAAACTCTAATCTTGTAACAGCTAATATCAATATTCATACAGAATGTACATTAAAAACACATGAGGTTACCTTCTTGCTATTTTCTTACCCTATTCTTTAGCTATTTACATGTTGCTACTTCAGCTTCACCTCTGATTCCCGTTCACTCCACATACACCCTTCTTTTTCTCTAATCAGTAAGAGATCAAAGTCTCTGAAAAGTGGAGCACAAAGTTCAAGTCAAATTTCCATACACTATGTCAAAGCATCTGGAAACAGCTCATTTACCTCTAACTACTAAGTGCAAGCTTCACCATTACAGCATTTTGTAACCAGTATTTCAAAAGGCTGTTAAAAGTCTTATAACTATATTGGCAGGATACAGCTGCTACTTCTACAATGCTCAGGGTTTGTCTGCCATTTTAAAGAGTTGAAAAATATCAGAATATTAAAAAAAAATAAAATTGGTTGCCCTAACCAGGTCTCTCACCTTATTTCTCCCCTTCAACCTTACTTCCTTGAAGGCACATTGTTCATTTACAGCTGACACATGGCTATTGTTCCCTCCACTAGCATGTTTAAATACTCACTAAAGTCTTCATACTAAACAAAACATCCCATCTTAAGATAATAAATTCAATCGCAATTTCTTTATAAACTAAACTGAAACATTTAAAAGTCCCAGATAAGGGTTACAGAGACACTTCAGCAACAGTTTATTTATATCTCACCAGAACTAAGACATCTGAAGAGAGCTTCCAGTACACTGAAATGCATAAAAAGTAATGCACACACTCATCACATCACCTATTTGAGCAAGAGTTTAGAAAACGATAGTTTAAAATCATACTCCTCTCTTTGTTTACACCTGTAATCATTTTAAGATCATTCATATTTTGCACACATTTAGAGAGAGCAGTTTAAAGAACTTTTTTAGAAATGGCAGGATGACTTGCTTGCAGCAGCAGGAAAAATCTGCAGCACTATCTTTTTGGCTTTTTGCATACATACAACATCTGTTCAAGGAAGCTGGACATGTACAGCTGTATCACAGTTGTTATTCACAGGAAAATATAATGAAGGGGAAAGTTCAAAGCCAAGTGAAAAGCAAAGAACAACTTGAAAAAGATACACTTTCCTATTCTTACCACTGTTACTAACACTCAGAATTTCCAAAGTAGTAAATACATTATTAGATATGGAATTGAAATCCCATGCCACTTGAAGATATTTTCTGCTTACTGTACAAACAATACACTTAAAGGAACACAAATAACTCAGCACACCTCTTCTTTACTTGCAATTTTATTAATTTAATACAGTTACCATTTTTCCTTCCACTTCCATAGATGGTCTGAAACTCACAGCCCCTTTCAGAAGGTCACTATGTACTCACTTGCCCAGGCTATAAAACATACAGCTCAGCCCTTCTGAACTCTGCCTATGCCAAGCTCCACTTGTGCATGGCAAGGTTCCACACGAGCACCCAGTGGGAGCAACTCAGCAGCAGAGCCATCAGGCACCTGAAAGCTGCCCATGGCAAGGGCTGCACAGCCCTGTCCAACCCAGCATCCCCACCTCTGCTCGAGCAGCTGCTCCCACGCACAGAACTCATCTCATGAGAGAATCCCACACAGCAGCACCTCTCGCATTTGTCACTGCAGTTTCACCTGATAGCTTTCCAAGAAAGGTGACCTAGACTAGAGAAGTCATTGCTTGGATGCACTGCAAGTGGAAAACAAGTTCCAGGCATAATTAGTCTATTTGTGCTATACGGGGGCCACAAACAGTAAAAAAATCCATGTCTCAACATTCAAATTGACTTTGGGAAGAACAATTAAATAACATGGATGAAATACAGTTGTTTTGTTTTTTTATAAACCAGTTATTTCTATTTAAGTAAAGTCATATTCCAAAATAAATTCTGTTAAAATTACATATCAACAGTACCAGAAATGTTTTTGGGTTAAATTCCCCATTAATTCAGAAACTGTTTTTGATGAGTATTCAATGATGCAGCAAGAATAATTTGCACTGTAAAACCTTTTTTTAAAACTAGACTGTATTAAAAACAGGGTATCTTTACATGGCACAAAATGAGAAACTTTCAGCAAGCAATTTTAACATGCAATACGAAAAAAAATTCCTTAGGCATAGGTATCAAAGGTTGAATCAAGCTTTGAAATATGACGTAAATACCTTAAATAGGACACAGCTAGTGCACACAAAACAAAATCCAGCAATTTTCAATTCCTCTGCTACTTGCATAATCAAAACAATAACAAATCTCATTTTTAATGAGCCAAATTTGTACAAAAGGACCATATTTTAATGAAATATCTTAAATATGATTTGTGAAGACAAGACATTTAGCAAAACTGAACAGGTGCAATTATCAGTTTATCTAATTTAATGCTCAAAAGACTTAAACCCAGACAAAAGATTGAGAAAAATAATTAGCTGTTTTGGTTAATGATAATCACAGACCCATTTCAAACAATCACATTGCTGCCCTGATTCATTCTTGCACTCTTACATCACCTTTACCTCTATGTCTGCTTATAAAAAGAAAAGTTTATAAAATTCAGATAGTAAAATTATGATCTCTTTTAAAAAGCAATAATGCTAAAGATAACACTAAATTTGAATAAATAACTATTTTTAGTGCTACTTCAGATTATTTTTAGACATTTTCCTGTGAAATTAGGTAATGATACTATGACTCAAAAGCAGAAACTGAAATTGAACTAAACATGTTGGCAATAACAGATCAAACAGTAGGAGGCTGAACAACAGACTGGAAAAAGCTTTACATGTAGAATAAGTGGTCAGACTTACAGAATACACTGTAAATATACTTTGTAAATATGAATAGTCACATTAACCTATCATAGCTGTGTCTTGAGCTTTACAGCAGGTTAGGAAAAAAAAAACAAGTAACCATCAAAAACTAATTGTACAAGGGCAAATTCTCTGGGTGAATTTCAAGCACCCGAGACTACAGAAACATGTTCTGTGCCACCACATGGGCTCACAATGTACAGGCCCAAAGTTTCTGAATCCACACAACTTATGCCCAAGTGATTTCACCAGGCAGCACTCACCCACAACTTATCTTCTTCCATTTCATTTCCCTTTAACTCAGCATCTTTGAAACCATTTATCTTGGCTTTTCATCTGCTCAGAACTTTCTTGCCAAGTATTTTTCCCTGCCCTTTTTTAGGCCCTCCAATACAAACCTACTTTTTCTGCTTTCGTAATCCTTCTCCACTATTTTTTCATAACTAATGCTCATACATTATTCACAACTTTTATATCACAGCTACCAAAAAAATGTATTGTCTGTGCAAGCAGCAGAACAAAGGTGTTACTTGGGATACAATCAAGAGCATCCTTACCTTTCCAAAATCTCTCACATCAAACAAATCAAATGCTTCAAAAAGTTCACTTTTCTTCATTCCAAAGATTTCACAACATGCCGAAAGAAAAGTCCTTATATTCTTCAAGCAGAGAAACTAGGGGAAAGAAAACAGAAATGCCACGTGTCAAGTGTGTAAATTAGCAATATACATGCTCACTTTGGTCCCAAACACACCATGTAATTAACCAATACGTTTAGTTCTAAGTGAGCACTTCCTCTATGCTGTGATCCTCCACTGGTCTTAATTCAATCATTTCATCTGTTAAATTCTAGTTTGAATGTTTAAGGAATGCATGTGCAGTGTTTTCACACACTAAAGACTTTGTGAATACATATTCTCCATCTGGCATAGAAGAGCAGATGAAGTTTGCAGTGAAGTCATTTAAATTTACGTAGCAGACATTTAAGATGCTCAGACCACCTTGAATTCCATACTGAATCAAAGGCAGTTTCCCTCTAAGTTATCCACATGCATCAATGATCATCTGAGTCTGAAAAAGAATAAAGCCTCTGCCACAATGAACTCCTTAAAAGGCTTTTAATGGATTTTCCTGTGGATTGTTTTGTTTGCCATACCTTACCAGGCCAAAAGACAGCAACTGTCAAGAGCATGAGTAACTTCAGAGGGATAGCTAAAAAGGGGGATATGCACTCTTGATAACAATTAGCTCCATGAGGTGTTAGCACCTTGTGAGGACATCAGCTTCCTAAAGATGCTGCTGTAGTCTTATGAACCACAGCTAAAAAGCAAATACAATATTTATAAGCAGCAGCATTTCAAAGGACCCTGCACCACGGTTTGAATATGCATTTTAAAAGTACTGACACAGCAACTCAGTATTACAACAGAGTTCTGCATGTTTTAGCAGATTCATGAGGATCACTCACATTAGGATGGATTATAGAATTGCTATATATTACATCTTCCTGGTTTGATCAAAGCAGTATTTTTGATATTGAGTGTCACAGCTGTACCAATTCAACAGGCAGCCCTACTTCACATCTTACAGAGCTACCCAGTGAGTCACAGGAACAGAGGAGCACCTGATAGACCAGATTTACTGCAAGGGCACACATTTGAAAGCACTTATCAACGAGAGATGCTGCAAGAGCAGACAGCTCCAGTCAACGGCCATGGACATCAGGGCAGCCAACCAACTGCTCACAAAGCATCACAGAAACCATTCCTGTGCAACCCAAAGCTGCCAGGAGAGCACCTGTGACTGACCAGGTTCTCACCAACATTAAGGATTCCCAGCTGTGCTGGGTGGACCTGCAGCCTCCACCTTTTTCCCTCTTTCCAAGAGCATCTCCAGCATGCACCTCCCAGCTCTCACGGGGCAGTCATCACTGGGCTACACACTGAGCTGCCCAAGGACAACGCTGTGTTTAGGCCAGACTGCTTTTATGCCAAGTGCAATTTTAAGAATTAGTCAAGCTTGCTTAGTCAATGTGGCAAGCTTATCTGGTTTTGCAGTGATTATAATTTTGAAGTCAAAATTGCAAGGTTAGAAGGCCAACAGATGTTCAATATATGTGCTTCCTCCTCCATCACATAGGCAGAAAGAATCAGAAAATGAGCTGGTCTTTAAAATGAGGTTTAAAAACAAGATGGCCCATACCAAGTTATTATTGTTTTCTGTTGTATTTTTCCCCATAGTTTATTATTCTGCTTAAAAGCCATCAATGGCCACTAGGTTTGTCCAATGCACAATACTGGTTCAACTTGAATATCCATCTATTTTCTTACGACAAAATTCTCAAAAATTTTCCAATGATTTCCCACTGGAAAATTCAGCTGCCTTTTTGAAACCTATGTTTTGAGCTTGTATTAGTTAGTGCTGAAGTCTCCCAGTGCAAAGAAAGCTTACAGCTGCATTAAATTGTTTACCTCTAAAAGGAACAAGAAGTTAAGGGAGAGACAGGAGATGTCATGGGCCTAAAATCTGACCTAGATTTGCTAAAGAGCATTTTAGTGAGTTGCATTTAGCTTCTTAATATAGCTAAAAGAACCATTTAAGGGTTCAGCAGTTTTTCACAAACAAGATGTCCTCTCCCTTCAGCAAAACCTCTCCAGCTGTTCTTACCAGACATCTCCTACAATGAAAGATAAATATGGCAGCATTTTTCCAACAAGATTTATTAGCTGTCTCTAAATTTAAAGAACTTTGAAGTAATTTTCTGACATCAGCGTTTTGTTTAAATTATTGTTACTATGAATTATAGCTAAGCAGATTAGAAAGCATCTTACAAGAAATTACAAGCTCACATGTTTCCAAGGAAATGTTAAAGCACCAACACTCTAAGTAGTAAATCAAATTCTTTGGAATATTTTAACAGTAAGAATCTAATTCCTTATCTTCCTCTGCCCCTCTTTTTTTGCTTTTTAAATGCTAATTCATTAGCATGTATCATTATGTTAAGCAGGTTTAAGCTAATTATGATTTAATATCAATAGCCATATAACACCTAACATGTCTTGCAGGCTCTAGAAACCAATGGTAAGAATCTGTCAAACCTGCCTGTGCTTGAGATGGGAACACATCATCACTGAGTGTGTGCCAGGCAGTGCCTTCAGCAGGAGAGGTGTCCTGACATCACAGTCTAACCCCTTGCAACTTCAAAGACTGCTTAGTGAGTTTGAGTTGGCCCTATGATGATTCCATGTCCATCAGTTTTCTCTTGTAAAATCAAAATGAAATTCTTAATACTATTAAGGTAACCACAGCAGCTACAAGGATAAAGCTGCAAAACTACTAGAACCAAAAGCATATTCATATTTGAATGAATCCATTTTGCAGTACAATATATGAAAAAGTCTTTTAAAACCTCTTGTTATGTGCTGCTAATGTTTCAGAAAAATTATTTGATTACATTACCCAGAAAACTTTCAGAATTCTCTCCAAAACTTTATATTGCAATCTTCTAAAGAAACAGTGTGCCTCATTGACAACAAAGGCTTTTATCACTGCAGTTATTGTATGAAGATGTAAAGATTAGTAAGAGAAGCCTCCAAATTAAAAAAGAGCATACTGCTAAAATCTAGGAAGTTCTATAAAAGACAACCTTCCTCACAGAAAAAGGCACCATCACTCTGCAGCCTCTCATTAGTAAGGACAGTCCTCAGGATATTTGGAAGCCTACTGCATTATTGTGTTTCTTTTTTCAAAAGAAAACATTATAGTTCAGCACACCACAAGGGAGATCATTAGAGCAGCTGGGTACCCAGTTTTCAGAGATGCAAGGAGAGCTAAACCTCACTCAAAGTCTCCTCCACAGGAAACACTGTCTTGCAGTACAAGAACTGGTCTCCATTTAAAAAAAAAAAACATAACTTAAAAACATTCCCTTGGAATAGTTCATTATGCATTTTTTCACCCTTTTTTAAACTACATGGCTTACACTACAGTAGTCCAGAATTCTCAGTTCACAGATCAGTACAATATTGCAGTAGGGTAGTATAAGCCATGAGCACAAAAAAGTTGACACTAGTGAGAAATTCAACTTCTCTCTTGCTGATCCGCAGACATGCCTTGAGAGGAGACTATATCCAGCACCAGAGACAGATGGACAGAAATCACAACCCATCCCCATTCTGTGGTTCTGTGACGGGGGCTCAGGAGCCTGAACACACTTTTCTGTATTAACAGCTACAGATTATGAAAACATTTCTAAAACATTCTACTGTTTCAGTACTACATAACGCAGCCACTGTCAGGGCTGCTGAAATGGTGTAACTCCTGTGATAAACCACTGTGGGTTTATGGAATAGGTTCTAGTGGCCTCTGGTCTGTTCTACACTGAATGTAATTTTGCAAGAGGCACTAACAGCATTTATTGAAATGACAGGCAAGTTTGGGGGAAAAAGTAGGTCTCCCACCTTAAAAAAGCAGGTGTGGTTTATATAATTGGGATTGTATTTGTCTGAACCTTAAACACAAGACAATGGGCAAATCAAATTATACCAGGTCCCACAGAAACAGTACACTGTTTTCCCCCACAATATTTGCCACTTCACACAAAAACATTTATTTGAAGCTTTTTCCACACAGAACATTGTTGTGTGCACTGACAGAAAGGCACAAACTATTTCACAAAGGGTACTGATAGAAATGACTAATTGGATACTAAAAGCACAGGCAGGTCTGAAGCTGCCCACAGGGAAGAAGGATTTCTCAAACCAGACCTTTAATGAAGTGAAAGATGAAATGCAAAAGAAAAAATGGGGGGAAAAAATCATATAACCTCTATTCCCATAATCTAAGAGGTATTTCTCAAAAAATATATTTTGGCACTGAAGTACTTCAATGGAATAAAGGTCTTTTTGATACAAACCATAATATTCAGTATCTAGACTATCCTTTGTACTAAAAGCACTTCTACAGGCATTCAGAAACCAACACAAAGAGCTCTGAAGATCAAATTGTGCCACAAGACATTTAATGAAATTCCAACAGAGCAACACCCGTCAGGGGAGTGAAAACTGAAAGGCCAAGAAATGACAAGTATTCAGGAAAGACAGAGTTCTAATTCACTTTTTTTATTATTTTAATTACCAATAGTGGGAAGGAGGAAAAAAGCTGTTTGTATTTGTTTCAACCTCCACCTCCTTTTTATGATGATGATTGAGTCACAAGCACAGATATTCAGTCACAAGCCTGGGAAGCTGGCAGCTCCCTTGTCTGGATCGGCCATCCACACTGCCTGAAGACAAACTAGGAACATACTGAAGCCTGAGTTATCTAAGGCAGTCTAAGCAGATGCTAGGCTATAAGGGGTATTAAATCCAGACTGGATCACTGTCACTTATTGACAGGAAAGGTGGTTTTTTCCCCCCCCCCCAGTGTGATTCACTTTTGCTGGCATGGAATACTCATCCCTTCAACACTTCACAGGTTTTTGTGCTTGTTGAGTTCCCAGCCCCACACAGACTTCAGGAGGCTCCCAATAACTGCAAAGAGAATGAGACCAGTTGCTCCTAGCCACCATCATGTAGAAGTTATAATAAAAGAGTAAAAAACATAGAAAAGGGATTCTACTTAGCCCATTTCTCACTAAATACACTTCATACCCTGTGGAAGAAACAAGGCATGCCAACCACACAAAGTCCTGAAAGCTTCCCCTCCTATTCCTCCTCTAAATGGCAGCACTTTATAAACTACACAGCTGCAGCAATTTGTCTTTGCCTTATCTTTAAAGAGCCTTCTATGCAAAATCAAAAAGTAATGGCATTTTACATTACAGCATATTACAGCAAAAATAGCTGAGGAAAGGTCAGGCTTTGAAAACACATATATAAAAGAAGCAATGAGAGGAGCAAATGTGGCTTAAATTGACACATCTCAGAAGGTACAATTGCTTTGTTTTTTCAATTGTGAAATACTGATGTTACATGCAAGGAAGCATATTCAAGTTTGTCAATATGTGAGGTTTTTCTATTGCTTATTTATGTTCTTAGAAAAGCAGAATTAAACAAGAATAGAAGTCAGAAGAACAGAAAAGCAAATCATTGCCATAACACTTAAATGCACTTTCTACACCCTCAGTGCTTACGACAAAACATGAGCTCCTGACCTTTCCTATCTGTTCCTGGAATGATGATGAGAACAGATTAGCTAGGAATCTCTCTTTTTTTTTCCCCACTCTGTTCATGAGAATACATGCAAAAAGGAAAATGCTGCACTTATACCTGTTAAGCAAGAGGAGAAATGCAAACATTTCCATAATGGATTTAACTGGAAAAATTGCTTTTGTACATTCTGTCACCAAGATTGATAAGTGCAAGTTGTTTCAGTGAAAGAAAGCATTGAAACAGAACTTGTTCCCTCAAAATTTCCTTCAAGAAGTTGATTCATGCCCTGAGGGTTGCAGATTCCCGTCTTCTCACTTGTTCCATTTGCATTGGTATTTGTTGCAACAACTGTGCTGATAGGAACAGCATCAACTTCATTAAAATGCTGTTCAAATCCTGCTGAGTCTGAATTTGAGAGAGATCCCAGTACTTGCTACCATGAGCAAACAGCACCATCACCTCGAGTCACCAAGCCAAAGTTACACAGCAGCAAGACCAAAACTGTACCATGAACCTGCACACATAAAAGAGCAACAGTAACTACAGATAGATAAAGATCCAAGGGTTTCATCAGTGCCTACACAGTGTGCATGCACAGGAAACTTCCAGCTTCCTTACAATTCTTTCAGCCACATCCCATAAAGGGAGAAAATCAGGTACTTAGAGATACAGCTGCTCGTATATCAAGAGCTCCTTTCCATAAGCCAGGCTGGACAGTTCCCCATCACATGCCATCTTTGACAGAACAATCCCAAAAGGAGGGTTATTAAAATAGGAGCACATTATACTTCTAACTAGATGCCACAATTATTTTCTTTTTACTATCTGTATGTTAATTAACACCAGATTACTAGATACTCAGACAAAGCCCCACTGTGATTCTGACAGAATTGTACAGTCGGGGTTAACAATTCAATACAGAAATCATTCCTGGCTCTTCACAGATTTCAGCAGCCAAAGTACATTAGATTAGTTCTGCTCTGCCAAAAGGAGTAATTATCACTATATGCAGTAAAAAATAGCTGTAATGATTTCTAAGTGAATGAAGTATGGACCCACTGATGAAGTCTTAATTCAACTTCTATTAATGTCTTTTCATAAGCCAGCAGGAGAGAAAAGAGCAATGTCGGACTCAGGAATGGCATTTGTAACATTTTTCTTGTTCACATGTGTGCAGCTTTTCTTGGAAAAATCTTTAAAGCCGGAGTCTTACTAAATTAAGGCAAAAGGGCCATAAGGAATTTACAGAGCAAGACAACACAAGAGGATGAGTGATCCTATTTTCAATAAGCAAATGAAAGCTAGCAGGCAAGTAAGCATTATTCTTAGATAAAATCTATTAACTTGCAAATTACATTTAAAAAAGAAACTAACACACACAGGAAGAGCACGTCACTCACATCAAAGGAATTCAGTTTTACATTCTGCATTTGACCTCTTGTTCAGCAAACCACCTCAATCATTCAGAGGATCAATATTTCTAAAGCCCTAAGCAGAAGCAAACCAAGCAAATGTTAAATACCTCCCAAACTTTGCTCTCAAAAAGCCACAGAGCAGGTACACTAATAAATATGGAGGAGACAGCACACTGAGCTCTTTGTAGAGTTGCTTGAGGTTCTGATATCATTACATAACTGAAGCATTTTACTAGGAAATGTGCTATGCAAAGAAGAACAGACACCTTAATTCATAGGATTAAGGAGCAGCCTGGGAGACCTGTAGTGTTATTACCTTTCCAGGTGTGGGCATTCTTTGAAGGCCTGCACAACACAAGATGCTGTATGAACTATAAAACGAATTAAATTCCTCTGAACCACTGCTAACACTGTATGAATATTAATAGCATGTTCTTTATTTGCTCAGTTAATGTAGTAATTAAATATTCATAGGAAAGCTCTTAAAATTCCTAACTGACTACAATTCAATTGTGTCTATCACATTTTGGCTTGAGTATGAAGTTTTGTTTATGTATGTTTGCTCTTCTCTGTGCTTCAAAGAAAGAAAATGGAAATTGAAACTTGGAAAAGAGCTGAGGAAGCACAAAGGATGCTCCACTTCCATTAATACTGATACAGAGTGAATAGAGGGCAGAGAAAGAAGTTCAAGACTTTTTATGCATTACTAACTCTCTCCTTGGCATTAAAGCATTGGTCGAGCAAGTGAGAGCAAAGAGACATGGAAATTCTCTGTGCCCTGAAGTCAAGTGCTCCCACAAGCCATGAAACGGGCAATACATGGGAACACTTAGATCATCAAGCCCCCACTACAGGAATTCCCTAAGAGTAACTGGCAAGAAACGGGACGGGAGAACTCAGGACAGCACCCTGTTGCAAAGAGCAGTTTTTACAGTAGCCCTTGGTTCCCCACTAGCAAGACTTAACTAAATCTACTCTGCAGTATCTTGTCAAAAAATCAGCAGCTGGAACACAGTACTAACCACATGAAGCACAAAGAGACTGGCTAGGGAGATCCTGTGCTTGGTTACCTTTTCAAATAAGTAGCCCTATCTGTCATATGTCCCAAAGCTGCATCTCTAAAATGTCTTTCAACAAAGATCTGAGTGTTTTACAAGCAAATGCAAAAAGGAGGAGGGCAAAGGGAACATGGAAAATAGTCCGAAGGAGAACATGAATAGGAGGAAAACAACAAGGAAATGAAAAGAGGACTCCAGGAAAAGGAACAGGAAAGGAGCAGACACACACTAAAACAAAAAGTTTAAAAAAGAAAATCAAAATAGACTAAAAGAGAGATCCAGGAGCAAAGAGCACTGAAATAATAAAATACTTGATTGATTGATTGTGTGAGACATGAAATAAAAGCCAAACACAAGAAAATAATGTGTTAAAATTTTGGTGTTAAAATGCTGCAGGCAAAACTGTTTATGAAAGTGCCATTTAAAGTAAGACTAGTCACTCTCCCATAAGGTGTACTTAAAACTGTAACATGGAAAACTGCTTCTGTAAATGACAAAACTGTTCAGTACACTGATTTACTACTTGGATTGTCATTGGTCCCAACACAAGCTTTCTAAACACTCAACATTTCAACTTAGCTGATGAAATATTACTAGTTTTCAGAAACCTCAAAACCTATACCTACCTAAAGGAGTTAAACTTATTGTAGGGCAGGGGGGGAACCCTAAAGCCTCCAGCTTAACTAATACATTTAAACAGCAAAAGGAATGCAAAGCCTCAAACTAATTAGCTCTCAACACTTTTACAATCAGAGAAAACAAAAATTATATTCACACTGAAACCATGAAAAAACTTACAGCAACAGTATGAAACACAGATCTTCACATCTGTGCAAGAGAGAACACCCAACACATCTGTTCCATGTTGTTAGTTTGGCACACTACAGAGCTGCTTCCATTGTATCTTGGTATCTTTTATTCATGACTGTGCTTGGTTTTTACCAAGTCTCTAACGATAGCACAATAACGCAAGACGACCTCTTACTTTCCCTATACCTGTGCAAGGGAAATAAATATTGGGGTGAGCCCTGAATGAGCCCAATGGAGGTGTGACACAAAGCTGCCTGGTGTGACACGTGAGCTAAAGGCTGATAATTCACTGGGGGATCCACACCTGACTTCAGCTCCATTACAGGAGCACAATCCCTTTTGCTTATTTCTACCCCACACCTAAAAGTAAGAGCACCACTGAATTCACCATCTCAGCTGGATCTTCCTGGTGAATAACCTGTGGCTGTAGTGCCCTGAACACAGGCCCTACAAGCCAGCCCTGGACCTCGACTACATAATCCCTTTACAAACAACTACAGTGTGGGTTCAAGGGCATGTTTAAGTTAGCATGTACTAACTTGTTCTTTTCTGAGCACTTAGATTCTCAAAAGCTGTCAGCACTAAATCCTGCATGGCAATTCCACACACCTGGGGAGGGGAGGGGGTGCTGACAACCTACACAGGGTTGTCAGTTCCTATTAAAGGTAAATCTAGTCCAAATAACTCCTATGCTTTTCCATTTCTTACCAGCAGATACAGATCATGTACTAGGTCTTTGATTTCCACGAGGAAGGAACAATATTCTTATTAACAGTCTTTACTGTTAACATGCATCATTCATTAAATACTTTAAATGTTTTCTCAAATTGCATATGTGTATTCTTTTCCAAATTCTTAAGGTCATGGAACAAATTCCTACAAGACCTTAAGGATGCAAGTACAGCCCTCCACAAATTGCCCAATATGAATCTGACTGTCCTCTAGTTACCTATTTTAAAAATCCGCTGTTCTATTTTTGCTGGCGTGTCACTTCAGGTTTGCAGTTTATTAGACCATTCTCTCCATGGCAAGGACAGGGGTTTCCAATATATTCAGAGAATACTTCAAGGATTGCAAGTCAATTAAGTAGAACAGGTAAGTCCAGAAGCCCAAACCACAAACCAGTGGGAATAGCCATGAATTGAAATCGAACTCCAAAAATAAATTTGCAGGATTGGAGGCAAAAACTCAGTGGCTGGATAGTGTACTGACTATCTTTTTACATTTTACATTTTTATTTGAGATGTTCTCTGGAGCGTCAACATACTGACCTGCCACCAAATGCCATCCTTCCTACATTGAGTGCCATATAGTGGTATCTCAGAAGTGCTACCTAGCACTTCCACTGGACAACCTCTCTGTTTCCACACTAGAAAGGATAGTAAATAATCTTCTCTTCTCTAGGCCTCTCTTAGTTTCCCTCCCTATGTTGCCTCTTGCCAAAAGCTGACAAATTCTTCATTTTCTGTTGCTTGTTTAATACAATCAAAAACCTCTACTGCCCTCGTCTGAACTTTTTGCATTTCACTGCATCCTTCTTAAAACAGAAGACCACAACTACAGATTACTGGAGTACTGTGGTTTATGCAGCAGACTACAATGGCATAATGAGCCATAATGCATAACAGCATAATGAATGTTTGGGGCACAAACAAGCTTCAGCGCATGCATTTTGCAAAATTCCCTGGGTACTACATCCTCCACTGCTCCCTATGGGAACAGACTACTATTCTGAACAATCTGGTCTGGATGTCAATGGTGAAGTAGATGAAACAGTGGTTTGCTCCACAGCTGCAATTCCTGTGATAAATAGCACACAAAACCATTAAGAGTTCTCAACTCCCAAAAATTCTGAGGGAACAGGCAATTAAAATACAAATCTAAAAATGTAGAACTAACATCTTGTTTTTACCCACAACTGTCTCCCACCATGACACTCTGAAATCCAGCCCATATTAAGCAAACTGCCCTTCATTTGTTCAGTGACATGCAAGCCTCCTAATTAGGGGGTTCAAGTGAAGTATCTAGATAGCACAAGAATTGGTAAGTTTCAAAACCTGAATTTACACCACCAACTTAAAAACAGATTAATCTTTGTGAAACTGCAGTAGGCTTCCTTCCTTAAGAAGGCTGACAAACAGTGAAAGAAAGGTTCAGTGGACATAAAACATTCCACTTGTACACCATTATAGGCACTTGCTGTCTAAAAGGCTGCATTCACTCCCTCCAAGCTGCCTGCCAAAATGAAACACATCATTGAAGGCAACACAAATTTGTGTGGGAGATGTGTCAAAATTGCATAAATCCCTACTTCCACTAGTATGAATTAACAGCTGTGATCAT
Source organism: Melospiza georgiana (assembly GCF_028018845.1). Taxonomy (NCBI): domain Eukaryota; kingdom Metazoa; phylum Chordata; class Aves; order Passeriformes; family Passerellidae; genus Melospiza; species Melospiza georgiana. The sequence goes on along the minus strand of NC_080438.1, from coordinate 11,274,649 downwards.
CTCAGCAGAGGCAAGTAAGTGGATGCTCATAGAAATTCACCTGTCACATCTATATGTGTCCCATTTCATGTGACAGCTAAATGAACTGATACCTTGGTCTCACAATAACAGTTAAGGTACACCAAGAAATGGTCCAAAACTTCATTTCAAAGAATGTCAATTTGGAATCTCACAGAGTAAAACAAAAATGAGCATGGTCTCGTGAGAAAGAGGATTTATGAAAATGTGAAAAGAAAAAAATTAAAATCCTAGAGCACAAGTGAGTATTTGTAATAGCCTAAAAAAATCAAATTGTGAATAAACCAAATACATTGAAACCTGAGCAGCAGAGTATAATTTAGCATCATCTGGACTCTTAGTCCGCTGAGCAATTTGATGCAGGGTTTCAAATGGAGTACGTGAGCACCAGTGAGAAGTCTACGCTACTGAACAATACTATGTGCTGAGTCTTAAGATATAATATCATATTTTTCTATAATCCAATTAAGAAAACTGTTCTTAAATTACCATAACATAGATGGTTGTTTCAAACAGCTCATTATAAACAACATGAAGGCCGGCTCAGTAAAGAGCCCAACATAACTGTGACTAGATATGTTGCTCTTCAGCAGGTAAAGTCCATGGGAGACCATGAAAAACCACACATGAAAGCTGCCTTGTCACCAAGAGAGCAGCATGAAGCCCAAGAGGCAGAGCAAGCTTAGTGCCTCCCCTGAGCCCCAAGCCTCAGATGCCACAATGACCCCTCAGCAGTGCCAAAGGCCCCCAGCCATACTGCAGAAGCTTTGCTGTTACTGGCTCTTGGCAGTTCCTGTGATTCACACTGCAACATGGTGGGGCGCTGATGGAGCCAAGGAGGAGCTGTTCAGAGCATGGGGCAGAAGATGAAAGCCCCACCTCAATAACCCAGGGCACCCTGCCACCAACACCTCCTCAGGTACAAGTATCTTGCCACATGTTTCCACTCTTGCTTCACAATCCCCTTGGGAAGAGAACTACAGAACATTGCACCAAAATAATAATTTTAATTATTAAAGTACAATGTGGTTTGAGTTTTGGCCCATTATGCCAAGTGTCCATAGAGGAACAATGCTAAGGATCATTTTAAAGTAAAGAACTCACCACAGTCTTTATGCTACTGACTCACAGTTGAATGACTTCAGAACTGCACACATATTGGTGACCTCATGAAAAGCACATTTCTTGAAGCATTTTAAAAACACCTGTAAAAGGTATTCCTCATTCCTGAAAGAAAGGCTGTGTAAATTATTACTGTTAGTTTCACACTTGATTTTCCACTTCCCTTAAATTTACAAGAAATTTACAACAGTGCCTGAAAAACTCATCTACCAAGGCAACCAGAGACCCACTAACTTGGGAAGTCCTCATTCAGTGCTCTGCTGGTCTTTTGAACTTAGTGAAGAGAGCTGGATCCTGTTTTATTCATAAAATTAATCCAGTTAAAATCTAAGATGCCCATACATGTAGAATTAATTAAATATTCCATAATTTAGCAGCAGTGTGTGAGTGATAGCACAACACAATTTAAGTTGGTTGTATAAATATGTCCCTGTCATCCTAAATGTCACATCATCAATAACATTCAGTTTAAAGAGGCAACCCAAAATCACAGCAAGATCCTGGCTATTTACACAAATCTACATAAAAACCAACAGTCACTCTCGTCATGGCTAAAAGTTTCTGCATGAGCAGTAACCCATAACTGGTTTTGGCACTGATGCATGCATAAAGGAAAACATACAACCTAATATAGGGACAGTGAAAGCATCTGCCTGCGAGCTGTAGGCAAATATTTTTTCTATCCTGTTATACAAAAGAACACATACAGAAGCAGTACAAGCAGCTGCTGTAACATACTTCCAGGCCTCTGCACAAGCATCAGCTTACTAATTGCCTAACAGAACATCACTTCAACACAAATGGTTCCTTAGGTGGTTTTTTAAAATAACACATTGAATGTAAATATTGGAGCTAAGCTGTAAGAATGTCTAGATTTTGTCTAGAAAATCTCATTTTATGTCTGGTTTTGTTTAGTATTGTTTTGTTCTACAGACTAATCAGTTAAATAAAATGAAATCTAAATAAAACACAGTGTGATCCTGGATTAGTGACTATAGTCTAAAAGGCATAATAGCTTATTGAGACAAGATTAGAAAGAAAAACAAAATCAATATATATGCAATTTGTAACTGGGGATTTATAACAATGATAGATCTTTCTCTGCCTCTCTGTGGAGACAGTTCTCAGCACTGGAGAAGCAACAATAGTGATTTTCAGAAAAATGGACACAGCAACTCTGCAAGGCTAATTCTTGCCTTTAAGTCAGATAAGCAGAATAGCAGCACGGAGTCCATGTAGCAGAAGACAAACTTGTTTGATTTGTTGCAAGATGATATTTTAGTGTGAACAACTAGACAGAAAAAATATTCAGCAACAGTCTTTTAATAGATCAGAATAAGTGAGGTTACAGGTAACAAGGACAGGAGAGTAATTAGGAAAAACAATTAGAATAGATCCTTGCAACTAATTTTCTGGCTATAGGAAATATTTGTATTCAGATCCAGAAACAAGCATTTTTCTATTTATGACAATAATATGCCACTTCTCAATATGTGTTCTTAAAAAACCCCAGAAATCAGTACATAGCAAGTACTTGACCTAGTAAGTCTAATTATTAAACTCTTGCACTGCTCACTTATTTCTAAATGAAACCACAAGAGCAGCTATGTGGGTACGTTCTTTAGCAAGGACTGGAAACTCACAAGTCTGTGACTCATTGTTCCGCTGCAAACAGCTGTGCCACACACAACTGACCCGAGTGAGCTCTGAACGTGACTCACACCGCACCAAAATCTGTCCAGATCTGCCACCAGCGAGAGCCCACCCCATCAGGACACAAACACCTCCACACAATTCCTGACAAACTCTCCCATGGCCTCTCTGCTCAAGTCTTCCCACCCGGTTCCAAAATCTCCCCAGGCAGAAAGGAGCTCTTTCTCTCTGGAGGAGGCACAAGGTACCCACACATCTGCTAAGTTCTGTCAGGTGTACACCCTGCCATCAATAAACACAACCTGAAGTTTGTGCAAGCCCGCTTTCCGTAATTCAAAGGGAAAATGACTCTTGAAGGATGGCAGGGGGACCAATAAACTGTGGTTCAAATGACATTCCTTTTTTCAATACCAGTATGTCTTGCCACTCAAGGGTATTTCTGATGAATTTTTTTGACAGCTGCAGAGAACTAGCAAAAAGTAAATTGTCCCATTTCCTTATCTGTCAAAACACATCAAGTTACTGTCTGCTAAATGTGGTAATTTTTTGTTTGCAATAGAGGACACTCAAGAACATGCACAGGAAATTCGAGGACCTCCTAACAGAACAATATGGAAATCACTTTTGCTCAGTGACTACTTTTATGAAAACGTGAAAATTTTTATTCAAAAGAAATCTACCCATTTCAAAGCCAGTTGAGGGAGAGAAAAAAACACCACACACAAATTAATTGCTCATCATGTGTCCTCACAGTGAATTCTATAAACACTCAAGATCCCTAGTTTATTTTCCACTGGGGACACTAATAATTGGCAAGAAAATACAGAGAAATTAGAATGGTTGAAAAAGAATATGATTAGAGAATAAAGTTTTAAAGGCATTTCTCTAGTTAAAGTCATTCTCACAATTACATACAGTAAGAAAGTTAAAGGAAGTATTAAAGAGGAGGCTAGACTTTGCAATGAAGAAAGCATGATAGAAAACTAAGCAAAAGCCACTTCCTCACAGCAGCATGTTTCAGTTCTGAAAAGGTATCTGAGACAAGTTATTCAGAAGTTAGGAAAGCTTCAATATCAAAGTAAAAAAATCACTAACCTGGATTAAGATCCAATACTAAAGTACAAAAATCATTGACCTGGATTAAGTTCTCATCAGTATCTCATTGTGAAACAAATAATTTAAAGCTGCTCTAGTACTTCAAATTGTATGAAACCATAACACCAGCTAGCATGAAGGGATGAGTACGACAATAATTACTGTTCAAATCTATGTTCTCCATTAAACCAAGAAACTGCATGAAAATAAGTTCATATAGTCCCATAAGAAGCTTTAAAGAAATAAATCACAAATGGTAACATTGAACTGCTTCAGCCTCAAGTGGGGAAACAACATGAACAAACCAAGACAAAAGGTGCACATTTACAGGACAGTTACTGGTCACTGATGCCTTGACCTTCTCTAGCTTTCATTGACAGCACATCCACTTCCACGGAATAACCAGTTGGGCATCACCCAATTCCCTGCCTGCAACTTCCTTGAATTATACCAGGGATATGAAGACTGTGTCCATCCACAGAGAACAAACAAGCAAAACCCCAGAAACCTGAAGAAAAACTATTTAGTATGAAGGCAAGCCCTCAGGGACACCATTGTGTAGCAGCTTGTATCTCACAATACAGATACTCAGTGTAGTGGTTGTCTCACTTGGAATGTAAATACTGAGTCTGGGAAGCAAAAATATAATTTTCATGTCTATCAGCCTCTGAAGAGTGAGTGAAACTCACTGGAAAGACACAGAAACCACTGAGACTGATGTCCAACACAAAGGAGATACAGGATGAATGTGCTGGCTAGCAGGACTGGCTATTTCTGCCTTGCAAGCAACCTTGAAAATCAATTTGAGAAGTAGTTAAAAATAACTACCATTCCAACCCCACCTGCCCCTCAGGACACAGCCACAGAATAATATTGCTTAAGCACTGGTGTGGTGGCACAAATCTCCAGAGGTTGGTGACAAGGGCAGAAATCAAGTGCTTCTGCCTTTGAAAAGAACAAGTTTGCAGTCTGATTCACCCTGCAGGCTGCCAGCACTAGCTTTTATCCTCATCACTCCACCAGAGTCATCTGCCCAGTCACCTGGAACAAAGCAAAATAAATTTGGGGATACCCTCACATATGTTGCAAAGCTCTGACTGCAACAGGGAGGCAGCAGAAACTTTTAAAATAACAGGTGAAAGCAAAGCAATCACCATTTACCAAAAGTAGTCACTGAAAAGCAGTTTCAAATAGCCCAACATGAGATTGCTGGTCAAGCACTGTCTGGTCCCTTGAATCCCATTTTCACTGGTGCTAAAGCACAACTTCCAGCAGAGCCTTGGTGCCCAGCTCTCTCATCCACGCAGTTTCCGGAGGAGACGCGCTCTTCACCGTGTAGGAAACGGATTTCAGACAATCTGCAGAGCCATGAGGCAACAGGAACAGCAGAGACAACAGGGAAGGGGAGGGGAAACAGTTGAACGGAAGAAAGAGCGTCAGGAATGAAGTGAAGGAGGAAACAGATGCACTGCCAGGAAAAGAAAATACAAGTGGGAGGGGAAGGCAAATGTAGAAGGTGAAAGTAATACAGACCAGTTTGAGAGGACAGAGCACCAGCACAAACAAGCTGCAGAACAGATGAGTCAAAGCAAATGAGAATTATAGACAAGAAGGAAAGGTGGGAAAAATAGTAATAATTTTAAAAACCCCAGACCCATCACAGCAGTACTTAGTAATGACAGAGCAGTCTGGGTTTCTGATGGGGGATATCACATCACCTGAGTCAAGATAGAAAAATATGAGAAACAGGGAAGATTGTAAAAAGGTTGTCACTAGCAGACCCATCAGGAAAATGAAATATTCTACAGAAGCCCTAACATCTCAAATTCTGCTATCCTTTCAAATCAAGATGAAATGCATTTTAAGTTCATTAAACTTTAACATGACTTTATTGAAACACTGGATTTTGAGGTCAAGCTCTAATATTCATGAGCACGAAACAAAAAAAGCTGAATGCTACTCCATTTCTTTTCCAAATAGTTTTAAAAACATCTTCCAAGAACAACATTTTCAGGGCTAACTTTCCTGCTGAACTGCTTCACCATGAATTTTAGATTGGACACAAGATTAGATGAAATCACTTGTTTCTCACTGGAATTAAAAGATACATAACTTAGGAGTTATTTTCAAACCTAAACGTTTAGCAAAATATATTTGTGGTCCTGCATTTCAGGCCTCAGATTTGGGCAAGCTTTTTAAAAGCCCATTTCCATTGCATAGAAATGGACACAGGTTCTGTGCCAGAAGGAACAAGTCCTTTATTAATATAACAGCTACCTTTACAAGACCTACACAGACAAATCCCACCAAGACAACAATTTTGCCCCAAAAAAGAATGTCTAAGGCTTTTGTTGCTAAGCAGAGGCCATATGCACTCACAAGTACTGTAATACCGCTGATGGAAGGATCCACCCCTCAGGCTTATTTCTTGTGAGGTGTGCTAAGAGACAGTGGTACATAATACATTCCCCTTCTTGTTTCAGGACTTGTTAATTAATTGTTGTTTTCCTGTGTTTCTCCCATTGGTCATGGCAAATAATGTGTAATTGTTTTTAATTACGTAATTTTTTAATTCTTAACAGGTATTTTTAACACTAGAGAATAATTCACATTCCATTAATATTGCTAGAGCTTGTGCTCTTGAAATAACGTGATGTGCTATGGGGCTTCCAAGCTACAAAAACCTACATTCTCAGAAAAGAGAAAGCAGATACCTTAAATTAAGCAGATTCCCCAGGGGTCTACGAATCTGAGCAATTATAGCTGGGAAGACATACAAATTTGAACTACCTTCCAGTGTGCTTCTCAGGAGCTTCTCATTAAGTGCAGCCCACCCTGTAGCCAGCATGGCTCAGCCATCTCTGCATCCACACTCTCCCATCACCCCCAAGCCTTTCATCTCAGCTCATCATTTCACCGGGGTCTTCAGCAGAAAGGGAAACTACAGGGCTATGATACAACTGTAGAGGCATTCCAATAGGATTACAGGAGTCACTTCCAAAGAGCTTCATAAAACCTGCAACAGCACAGTACCAGTAGCTACCAGCACCTTTGAGGCACAGTCCTTCTAAACAACAATATTGCTTGAAGGCATCACTGAGAACAATTGGGGAGTTAAACCTCAGCTTTACAAAGAATGCCATCTGTTCAGCATACTTGCAGTGAAACCAGCGGCCTCAGCACAATCCACAGAGAAGATGCATCACCATATTCAGTGCTGCCAACCACAAATGCAAAGTGAATGAACACAGACCCTGAATAACTTTCTCATGACTACTTGTAGTGATTAACATCAAGGCACAGAGGTGGGTAAATGGGCACTGCCCTCTGTGATGGAGAAAAAGATCAGGACAGGCAGAAATCAAAACAAAATGGCTCAAGTTAACCCTGCTTGGGACTCCCATAAAACCCCAGGACATGACACACCTGTTCAAGATCACTTAAGGTTTTAAGTGTTCTGCACTTTTAAAAATGTTCTAAGAATTCAGTCAAACCAAACACTGCTGCTAAGAGGACACACACCACACACCCCCCAAACAAGCCCTCTGGGGGTATGGCCCAAAAATTGTTACTTCACATCAAGCATCCAAAAAGCTAATTGAAATCCATACACACACCCATCCATACACACACCCAAAAAAAAAAAAAAAAAAAAAAAGGAAAGGAAAGTGAGAAATTAGAGCTCAGCAGGAATTCTCAGCAATGTTTAAAAATAGGAAGTTTCCAATTCAGAAGAGAACATGGTCCACCCTGACACCCTTTGTGCGCATACGCAAAGGTTAAACCATTAAGACAAAGTGAAACCTAAATATTTCCGGAAACAACTGCACACAACTTAGCAAAACTGGGACTAGTGTGAAATGCAAAATTTGAGCCACAAAGTAGGATGAAGAGGCTTTTAAAATAGTTGCCTCAAAATCAGTTAGCTTTTAAAAGCTTGGCAGAAATCCCTTTCCAACCAACCACACATCAACTGACCGTAAGCCCAAAGGCAGCAGCCTGCAAGGGCACTTCAGGGAGTCTCACCCTTTCTATTTTGGGAGTGAAAGATGCTGCAGGCAATAGCAATAATTTGAACATTCTCTCTGGTCTTCTCTCCTACACTACTTTTTTTCCAGGAAAAAGAAATTCAAATCTTGATCTAAATCCTACAGAGCTAAGTGGGATTAATGAGTGTTCTCTTCAAGTTACAACTCACATGGTAGCACTATGTCACCACCATACCTCCATCCAAAGACACCTAAAATCTGAGGGGACATTAGTGCAGAGAAGGTGTGGACCTCCATCTGCCTTTAACCTTCTCTGTGCTGGAATCAGATATCATTATGCATAGATCCTGAGAAATTCAGAGGGAAAAATACCATGGCCCTCATGGCCTTTATCAGCTGATATAAGGATTCACTGCTACATGAGGCAGTGGTTGATGGGAATTTAAAGTCACTCACTGGAGCACATAAGCACAATTTAAATTTTGGCTGCTAATACACAAGCAGAGCACAAGGAATTATACAAGCTATGATGATGCTATAATTATTACAGTATCTTGGTTTCAACCATGTGCAAAATAACATGCTCATCTCTTAAAGCATCAAATTTCCTGCACAACAGTGAAGTCAGACTGCTTTGACAATTAACACTAAGGGCCAAGTTCTAAACATTCTGTTTTAGTTGACTCTCAGGCTTCTTTCCATGTAGAAACAGTGTGAATGAAGGAACAAGCCGTGGTACAAAACACCCTAAGTACAGATTATACAGCACATACCATTACACAACTCAGAAACAAGTAGGTAAATTTGATGGCACCAAGGATTAAAGGGCATATCTAAGGATTTTGGAAATACCAATAATCTTGTTCTGCTAAGCTTTATACCAGTTAAAAATATGCTTTAGAAATGCCTTGCTTTGTTGGTATTTTTTGGTTAGGGTTGATTGGAGTTTTTTCAGAAAATATTTGACTACAGTAACAATGTCTTTTCTGTTTTTTTTTTTTTATTTGTTTGGCTTTTTTTTTGTTTTGTTGTTGTTTTTATTTTCCTTGTTTGTTTCTGCAGGGCAATCATACCATAATCTCTATATGATTTAAAATAAGTTTCAGGAACAGAATGAGCAGAAAACTAAGTACTGACAGATTAACTGAATACCTATTAACCAATTTTAAAATAAAATTCTGAATGAAAGCAAAGGCCAAAAATATTTAGGATTGTAATATCAGACATCTGAACCACACCTGTAGGTCTGCAAGAGAATTTTAAACAGTACATGAGTGGCTTTTATACAAATTGCTACAATACCTCAATAGTATGCAATTTATGTCTAATGTTTCATGTTATGAATATACAAAGAAACAAATATCCTACTAATAGTCCTTCAGTGTTTCATGTTACCAAGACATTCACTATTGACATTTAGTATAGGATGACAGAAAGGGTTATTGACCCATATTTTTCCAAAAGATATATTCTCACTTGACAATGTGGCAACTGAAGCCAATAGCATTCACTGAGCTTTGAGAGAACATCTTTCTCTTAAATATAAAAATTCAAATATGTCAGTTCAGATTGCATTTTACACATCATAAGTCTCAGCAAACAGCTGGTATTTCACAATGCCTCCAGTCTTAAACATGACTTGTCAAAGCAAAATAAGAGGGAAGAAAAGGTAGCTCCAGATGATGCCAAGTACACTAAAAAGTGCAGGGGAAGAAATTAATAGTCATTTGATAAACTGCACATCAATTCATATTCCTCTGTGAATCTGTATTTTTAAATACTGAAATAATAGAATGTAAAGGTAGTACTAAACATTGCTATGAAGTATTATGGAATGAGATGAAAGTACTGCAATGCTGTTTCACAGCAACAGAAAGAAGAAAAAAATCAAAGGTTTCTGATGGGGGACTTTCTTCAGTTTGGTCTTTAAAGAACCAGAGGTACAGTTTTAGTATTGCGGGAACAAGTTCAAAAACTGGCACCTCTACATAAAGCAAAACTTAAAGAAGATTAAATTATCAGTGACCTAATAAAACAATGCATATTCCTCTGTACTCACACCCACACAATCAGGGCACAAGCCAGGACCCCCCGCCTGCTCCAGGCAGTGACACACTCAGCTCTGGCCAGTTGCTGCCTGTCCCCCAGCATGTGGCAGCACACAAAGGGAGCACACCCCAGCAGCTTTCCTCTGCAGCCACACAAGCTTGTCCTGTTCCTCTCTGGGTCAGCTGCTGGTCCAGGAGCCAGCATTACCTCAGCAGAAGGGTCTCCTCTGTTTCACCAGGATCAAACCATGCTCTGGAAGCCCTTGGTGCCCGTGCCTCTCACCAGCCTGCCAGCCACTGCTCCCATTAACCCTGCTTGCTCCCCAGCACTCAGACCAGTGCCAGCCAGGCTCAGCTATGCCAGCTCCTGCTGCCACGGCCAGGATGGATGCACCACACACTCCCTGCAGGCTCTGCCCCCCATCCCCTGCAGCTGCCTTGCAGCCCTTTCTCTCCCTGCCCTCTGCATTTGCTTCTTTACAACTATGACTTCATCGACTCTTGACCTTCAGAGGAGAGCGGAAGGAGACGCATGTGGGAAATCCAAGACCCTCTATGTCCCAATGCACAAACTGTACTGCTGGTTTTTGCTAACCCAGCCTGATGTGCACTGCTGCAGCCTGGCAAACAACCTCCTGCACCTCACAGGGCCAAGGCAGCATGTTACACCAGAGACTGGCATGCCAGCATTGATAAAGCCATTATCCGTTATCATTAAAGAGTAACACAGCATATCCAGATTGGTTTTTTGTACTTATCTTGCGATAAATATCAAAATTCTTAAGTGTCTTGCTTGCTGATACCATTTTCAAACCAGCTTCCTAATTTCTTATGACTGACCATTCTCTGTAGTTAATATTGTTTCCCTTGATTATATCCTCCTACTTTCTCTCTTCTTTAACCCTTTAGATTGGTTTCTTTTCATAAGCAGTTCAGCTTGCCACTATCACGGGTCTCTCACCTTTGTCAGACAAGGCTCTGAAAAAAACTTGGCTTTTCCCACATGACACAGCAGCGAGCCATACACAGACATTCATTTATATCATCCACTGCTGGCAGATGCTACAGCTTCTGTGAGAAACCAGCACAAATATTTTTTCTATTAATGCATTAGATAGTTGTCAGCACACCAAATTTTGTGCAGACGGGAACATTTGAGACACCTCTTGGCAAGATGCATATGCTGAATTTAATAACTGTACAATAAACATAACATGCTTAGCTTTATCATAGAGTACAACTACCGTTTTCCCTTCCCCCTGACAAGAAAGAATCAATGTGCATCAATTAAAATCATTATATCAGTTTTCAAGAGCTATTTTCTTCACCTTCTTAAGGTATGAAGAATTACCTAGAAAAACCAGGTCAGTACTTTTTCATCAGTCTTTTCTTAGAACAAAACAGAGGTCATATTAAGGTTTTGCTTTAAACAAATACTTATTTAAAATATTTCATCAAGTCCAACACATATAAGATATGCATATGTACATATAACTTACACATGGCTAAATACACCTTTTCTGGATAATGTATCTTACAGCCAATGTAGTTTTCATTGAAATGAATCATGGAAATAAAGTTTAATGTGGTGAAGATGTTATGTGGACCAAAGTACCAGCAAGTAAGCAAAGAGATTGAAAACATTTGAAGTTTAAAAATATTTTTTAAACAACTGAATTCTTTTAAATGTATGTGAATATACAGCAAGATTGAAAGAATTCAAAAATAGGGGGCAGTTAAATACTGACAAAACTGAACCAGTTTCTAAACTCTTGTTCAAGCCCAAGGAGTTTTACATTTACATTAATACAGTTTTTCTGAAACTGTAGCTTTGTGGTACTTCCTAGCACTTAACATAGGAAGCAAACAGCACAGCCACCTGCAGGGAGCTTACAGAGGGGCTGCACACTCAGGGCAGGAGATCAGGGTTGTCAGCTGGGGGAATGGAGAAGCTCCAAGCCAAAGGCAGTGTCAGAGGAAACAGGGAGGTTTGTCTCACACAGCACACCCACATCCTGAGACCACCTGATACCACTGCAATCAAGAAAAATAAACTCCTGCACAAAAACTCTGTCACCACACCAAAATACAGAATGACAAGATAACCAAGTTCCTTTGGACAATATGGTCACACCAAAAAAAGTAACTCACTAAAATTAGAAAGTATTTGACCTTTTAATACTAAGTGAGGGATATTTTGTTTCTTTTTACTAGAATAATAGGAAATAGTTCTTTTTGATATTTAATCTATGTCAGCATCCCCTTTAGGTAAACTCCCATGGCAGTATTGCATTAAGTGCTGTTTTCCTGTTTAGCAATCTCTCACAAATTAACTTGCAAAAACCATTTCAAAACTAGCTTGCAAAGTATTAAAGATAAAAGATAAGCATTAAACAGATGACATCTTCTGCAAATCTATCATAATTCATTGGTTTAGGTTTTACATTTCTGTTGATAAATTACTTAAATTCTTGTCTGATGACAACTAAACATCATGATTAGTACTTTCTGTTATGGATCACTTCTATTTTTATTACTTTCACCAGCCTACATTGCCAAGAGGCAGCATCTGAGACAAGTGAATGACTACAGTGAACAGCTCTGAAGACACAGACACTGAGTTTCAGTGCTCCATCCTCTGTCTCACTGTCACCATGGACTGAGGCTCCACTTCAGGGGAACCCTGTAACATACCAGCACAACAGTCAACCTCCCCTACTCATTCAGCAAATTCCCTCTTCTAGCTCCATTCCCAGCAGCTAGTGCTGAAGTGTTTGGTGCCTGCAATAACAGCACTTTCACAACACTGAGTCAGGCAGGCTCCCCTACAGTCAAAAAGGTCTCTTGATCCATCTCTTACATTACCTTTTCTGATGGCACATGCATCAGAAAAGGAAATGTAAGGTTAAAGTAACTCAAGTTGTTCACTCGTGGGAGTTCAAACAGCAAAGTGAGTTTGAGCCTTGACACAAGAGTTCTTAATAGAACCAACATTTTCCTGTTCTGTTTAAAGTGAAAACTCCTGGACATGCATGTCCCTGAACCTGAATTTCCAACCTCATACAAAGCCCACGTGTAATTTTCCACAGGGGACCTCAGCTTCTCAGACAGGAGCCTGGCAGCACGAAAGGCTCAATGCTGCTTAGCTTTTATATATGCAAGGTTTATACTTTTAATATCTGAGGCTCACTTTCTGCAAAGTGTAACTGACTGGATCAGCTTCTGTTCTTCAAAGGACAACTTCCACCAACCAAACATACATATTTTCATAAACATACAGTAATGCAGATGAAAACAACCAGCATTCAAAAGGTTCAAACCCCAGTGTTTACACGCTAAAGCCACTGAGACATTTCTCTTGTACAGGCATTATCTCTAAAAAGGTAAAGGGGCAGAATCCACAGATCTCAAACACATAAAACAGCCACCCATGAGAACAGCTATGGCACAAGGTGTATGGCTGGTGATGGGACAAAGGCATGTGGTTCCCCATACTAGCCAGCCCATAAAACACACCCCATGCCATCTGGTCAAGCACATTTCTGTTGCAATGTTGATCATCAATCTCAGTTCCTGCTCCAGCAAAGCAGCAGTGCCCCTGTTTGAATCAGGCTCCACCAAAAAGCAGCATCTGGCACCACAGCATCAGCCACAATCCCTCTGCACTTTTGATGGGGCTTATAAAGGGTTACCAAGGGCTACCGGGCAAAGCTGACAGATCACTGATGTGTGACCTGCTGTGTTTACTCCGAAAAAATAAATATGTAACAAAATGGAAAAGACTTGATACTTTCATCAAAGGACTGACACCTACTCCTAGGTCTGCCTGAGGCACCACCTCTCACCTTCCTGTTCTCTGGAACTGCTGCATTTGCAAGTAGCCCCCAAGACATGAATACTTGGTTCATAGAGCAAGGCCTGACAAACATCACCTGCAGTAAGAGACAAGGCCAAAATCAAGCAGCCTGCCCTCAATGAGGCCCATTCACAAAGCCTTCATCCATCCTTCTCAGTCTCTGCATGGATTAAGAACAGTGCACAAAAAGTCCCATTCTAAGACTTAGTGCAAGAAACCAACATCAGATCAGGGAGTACAGGAGCTGCAGCTCAGTTCTAGAAGATGAGGGACAAGGGCCATATGAAGCTCAAGCAGCTCAGCTAAGCAGTACAGGCACAGCAGCACTTTCAGACAGACTCTGCAGTCTGTGGCCAAAATAATTCCCATCCTAATGCCAACCCTGCTCTGCCCCCAGTGCCTATTACCCCACAAGGAAGGGTGAGCTAACTAGTGTTTCTGCAAGACCCCAAGATCCTATGATACAGCAACTTTATGATGCAAATCTACTCTGACACAGTATTAGATTACTGACAAGTACTATTGTGACAGAACTCATAGCTTAGGGCACAACTCCAAGCAGATCTCACCAACTGGACAATCTTCAAGCCATTGAGACTTCTCCAGAAGTTGTTATTCTGAGCTCTTTACAGTCTCAGCCGCAATTTACAAGCAACTGGCAGAAATTCAATTTCAACAATTTTTGAAATTTACACTTGAGCGATCACTTCCAGCAGAAAGGGGGTCCACTTTTCAAAAAGCCCACAGAACCTCAGTAAGATCGCCAAATCTTGAACTCACAGAACACAAAGGTAACATTCCCAGTGAATCCAACACTATGCAGAGTTATCCATTACAGATTTTGATCCAACAACAGTTCCCTTTGTTTAAAGAGTAAAATCAGTGTAGGGTAGAGAAATGCACCAGTGGATAGAACTGTCTGCAGCACTGTGCAGTGCAGATACCTCAGGCATACAGCAGACAGAGACAACTCTTGTAAATAATCCAATATCTACAATTATAATCCATAGTTCAAACATACTTGGAGAAATAAATGTTAATCTTGATTCCCAAAACGGCTCTAACAAAGCAGACAATAGAGCATTTTGATAACTTAGATTCAGTAGACAGAAGGAGACCACCATGGTTTTAATTCATCAAAAATAAAATTAAGTAATAATGGTCCAGATAATCAACATTAATTTAGAATTCAAGTTGATGCAATGAGTTGGCCATCTCAAAAATATCATGACAACACATTTCTAGTACATTAAAAGACACAAATATAAATCAAGGCTCTGGTGTAGCAAGTGCTGAAAGTCACAAGTTGTAATGGTGCAGAGAAAAAGCTGAATTGGATTTCTACCATTCAGAGAAGCCCACCCTTTGTGCTCCATCGCTCAGATGAAGTATTGCCTCTGCCATTCAAGCAGGCACTTGAGCTCTCAAGTACACGGAGATAGCCTTTGTACCATTCCCATCTAGTGCAAGAGTCTCAGAGCTTTGACTCTGACTAGCTGAACTACGTTTTTCCTTTTTGCACTCTGAGCTTCCAAAAAATGCTGCCTTGGTAGTAAGACATAGCTGCTAAAAGAAAGAATTAGTAAGAAACAAAATAACTGGGTTTTAAGCAAGCATCGACAGAGACATGGATAAAGCAGTATAATTCACTCCACTGCTTTTTGCTAGCATCATAAACGTGAATGGCAATTTCTATTTCTGTAAATCAAAAAGAGAACCACAACACTGAAATGTTCCAGTGTATCTGTTTCTCAATGTTTTAAAACACATGACAGGCTCAGAAGTTAGTTTCCTTCCAAACAACATCTGCTTGGCTGCCACCATCTCTGCCGAGGCATAGGTGTGCACGAAGCAGTGACAGGAAGTCAAGTATATATAGTCTCTTCTTGAATTATTAATATAATCTTATCTCGATATCTGAAGCCAACTTTATGAGTCACAGTAACAAAATATCAGTCCAAACTAAAAAAAAAGCATTTAAAACAGGGTAAATTAGGAATTACACTTAGGTATTAAATAATGATTCCAAGTATCAACTTAAAAAGCCAAAAATAAAAGGGCCTGAATTTAAAATAAATAAAAAATAGTATTACACAGGCAACCAGCTATCAAGATCCCGATTTCTCGTTACTAATCAGTCCTCCCCATTCACTTCACCATTGTAAGTCACAAAAAGCGAAGAGCAGCTGACTGGAGCTACCAGGGCTTCTTCAGCCGCTGCCTCCCACAGCCCCTGCCCTGCCCTGGCTGCTCCGGGCGGGCTCAGCTCTCCGGCCACGCCGGCCCGGCGTCCCCAGCCGCCCTCCCTGCCCACCAATGTCCCTACAAGTAGCCAGAAAAACCAGAAGCGAGAGGTCGTTTGATTTGTAACCCGCTCCCATTAAACAGTAACGCACACAGATGTTAAAATGGTGACCCTGGGACTGCTGCGGGAACTTCTCCTTAGCACGGCCACCCCACGACGGGCCCGAGGGAGTCCTGCCGAGCCGCCTCCGGCTGCGGGCCAGGAGCCCTCACGGAGCCCTCGGGAGCCCTCACGGAGCCCTCGGGAGCCGCCGGCCCGGCGCTGCAGCTGCGCCCTGTCCCAGCAGCCGGGACGGGACGGGAGCGCCGAGCCCGGGCTGGAGCGGCCGCACGGCGCAGGGAAGGTGCCCGGCGAGGAGTGCCCCGGCTCGGACTCACGCTCACCGCCCTGCAGGCGCGGAGGCTCCGGGCTGCCGGCTAGCAGCGGGCGCATCCCGCTCCGCAGCCACAAGGCAAAGCACGGGGAGACCCCGCAGGCAGCCCCAAGGGCGCGGACACGGGCAGGGGCTGGGGGAGCGGCCTCACCTGGGACATCTGAGGGCGCAGGTTGATCTCCTTCAGGTTGATGGAGTGGCTGCGGAGGTTGTTGAGCAGCTGGCAGAGCAGGACGCCGTCGCGCAGCGTCTGCGCCAGGTCGAAGACCTGGGCCGTGTCCCAGGTCACCCGGTGGTTGGGCGGCAGCACCTTGCAGCTGATGAGCCACTGCCCGCACTGCTTCCAGGGCTCCATCCCCGCCACCGCGCCGCGATGCTGCGGCCGCGGCGGCCCCTGCTGCGCCCTCCCGCCGCCGCCGCCGCTGCCGGCCCGTCCCGCCCCGCGGCCGCCCCGGGAGGCGGCTCCGGCGGCTCCACCGCCCCTCGCCGCGCCCCGCGCCCGCCCAGCCCGGCCCCGCTGCAGGGGGAGCGCGGGGCCGCCGCCAGCCCGCGCCGGGCCGCTCCCGAGGCCGCTCCGTGAGGCTGCTCCTCTCGTCTGCTCGCCCGGGGATGGCACAAACACAGCACCTGCGACACACAAGGCTGCTCCGGCAGGCAGGTGTAGACAGCGGCGCAGTGGCATGTTCTGCCTTATTGTGAGTCCTTTGTCCTTTCACTCAGCAAACATCAGAGCGCTCAAAGAGGTTCAAGCGGAATGCTCTCAGCGACTTCTAGAAACGATAGAGAACACATCATGGCATAACACTGTTTTCCCATCTGTTCTCCCCTAAAGTACTTTGCAATTACTTCAATTTAATTTGCACTTTAAATAATGTTTACAAATATATAATCATTTCCAACGAGCATTCAAACAAATTTAAGAAAATACAAGTGACTTTAAGTTACCGAGTGTTACAAACTCCATAACCAAACAACACAAACACCAGAGTTCACAATATCCTCTAAAACTCAAAAGCTGCAATTGCTTTTTGAAGCAGTGCTGGAAACTTAATTTCTCAAAAAAAAAAAAAATCACTTAAAAGGATACAAAAACTGGGGGAGTTTCTCTATCAAAATATGTTGGGGGTTGTTTGAGTTGTTTTTTTGGTTTTTTTTTAACCAGAGCACTCTTTAAAAGTACTATTAACATTTATGTGAGGGGGAAAAAAAACCACAACACATAGTCCAGGGTGAGAAAGCCTTCCAAGAGCAAAACACTAACATGGTTATTCAAGGTAGTCCACAACTATTGCTGGTTTCCACACCTCCTCAGTTAAAAACCTTGACATTTATTTCTGTCTGAGCTCAGAAGAATCCCACAAATCCTTTTAATAATTTCTGAAAGAATTAATACACACGTTATAGGAATTCATTTCAGAAATTGAGTCCTAGCGAGTGACTTGCATGTTTCAGTAAGGTCAATATGCTAATTCACTTTTCTTTCTTTAAAGAGGCAGTATGTGTGCTTTTCCAGGCATTTTCCTGAACAGCCACTGGCTGCAGAACATGCCACAGGACAGCTCACCATTCTGCATTGCACACACCGAAAAAGGCAAAGAGAATCACAGCCCAAAATGTAGAATCCAGCTCCATAATCTGTAACAGCTGTGCCACTGCCCAGCAGGGATGGCATGAGACAGGTATGACTTGTTACCTCGTTAGAAGGCACAAGTGCTGCTCAAGGTCATCTGGAACCACGTTTGTTTCCGCTCTTAAAGAAGCACAAAGCTGCAAACACCTGGCTTAGTTTTCAGCCCTCTAAATGCGTTATCTGGGCTGGAAAAGCAAAGAGGCTCCTGGGTTTGATGCTGAAGGAGCTGACAAAGCCTTCCTGACATGTCAAAGACACTTTAACAGAATGCAAACTCCAGTTTGCAGCAAGCAGTTCTGCATGACTCAAAAGAGAGATCCTCCTTCCAAAGGACTGGTCACAGTGCAGCTGAGCTTTAAATCTTGAAAATAATCTTAGATGGGAGAGTGTGACATTAGGTTGAGTTGCCTCAGTAGTGCCTCCTTCCCAGCAGGCCCCTCCTGCTCCTGACCTGGGCAGTCACAGCCACACAGCTCCCATTTCTCAGGAAATGTGTATTTGCTGTTTAACAGCCTCAGCCCAAACACTGGATCACCAGTAACAGGTATGTCTGCCTCTTCAGACCAACATTTGGTTGTTTTATGCCCCAACAGCTGGAGGAGAGGGCAGGTTGCAACACAAACACTCTATCAAAGTATCACACTGCTTGCAACCAGGCAGAATTGGAGAGAATTCCATTCTAATTTAAATCAAAAGGGACTGAAGCTAACAGTTTGCACTGTGATCATTTGGATACCAGCATCCATCAAAATGAACATAGAGCAGTTTGATCACAACTACAATAAACACTTTCTCCTAGAAATATATTTTTATCTGTGACTGATCTCAGATAAGTGAGTAGAATTGTGTGCCCACAAGCTATCCACTCTCAGGCTGGCAACAACCATAACACTGAAGCAAATGCAGAAAGCAGAAAAGCAAAATATATAAAAGAAACAGAAAACCATCTTCACTACATTATCCACATTCCCACTTTAGCTGCCTCCAGCCAGGATTGGTGGTACAGCACCCTGAAAGGAACACAAACACTTGGGATGCCTTTGCAGAGATACAGAAAAACAAGTACTCTTCTGATTCATAAATAACAAGAAACACTTCAGGCTGGTTGCTCAAATTGATCTAATCTTTTTTTACATGGTTAATAGGAGCAATCCAACACTCCTTAATCCAAAATTTACATCCAAACAATAAATATGTTTTAAAGGTGATGATTGAAGTTCTAAATACTTGAAAAACATACACTTTATTTTTAAATTCTTTTTAAGTCATAGGATGCTATAGCAGACTATTAGAACCAAATTTAGGAAAAAATTAGGAAAAAATCTATACCTCAAATATGAAGTACTTTAAATGAACCATTTGCTGAAGATACACTGGAAGTCTGTCCTCTTTCCAGCCTGTTTTTCTCCCCATACTGCACAGATGTATGAAAGAGGATGGATCCAAAGAGGTGCTGATTGACAGCCACCTTAGTCCATCTTCTGCACTTTCACTAGAACTGATCTGGCAGACAGATCTCAGCTTAGGTTTTCACAATTTTCAATGTAAATCACATACTTTTTTTTAACACATCAATAAGTCATTTGCCGATGCAGGTTTTTTTCTCTCTTTTTATAAAGAAAACCTTCCAGACATACATCCCCCTTTCAAAATACTGTTGTGACATAAAAACAAAAAAAAATCTTAAAAGAACAGCAAGTCTGAAGGAGAATTGTTCCCCAAAAAGGACACAAACCAAGGTTTTGCATGTTTTTTTTTTTTTCCTTTTTGCAGGCCACAACTGTCTCCTTACTTGGCACATAATAGTATTTTTTTTTTCTTTACTTGTACCCTGTACAAGGTGGCACTTTTCCAATTCTTTTTTTGTTGTTTTACTTAAACAAAACCAACCTACCTCAATTTGTTTAATAA
Source organism: Melospiza georgiana (assembly GCF_028018845.1). Lineage (NCBI taxonomy): Eukaryota > Metazoa > Chordata > Aves > Passeriformes > Passerellidae > Melospiza > Melospiza georgiana. The sequence goes on along the minus strand of NC_080438.1, from coordinate 11,254,649 downwards.
GGGCACTTTTGCAAGCTTCCTGAAATAATTACTTCCTGGTGTCACCACAGCTGCTGCATTTAAACTACTTGTGTTTCTCAGCTTGGGGAAAATTATTAAATTAAATACAACAAATAAGACATCAACAACATGTACACACATTCCCTCTCCTCCAGTTACTCTTGCAGCTAAAATAGTGGCCATGAGCTCTAGGCACAAACCCAGTTTGTGCAAGGTACCAAACAAGGATAACAAAATGGTAGATCTCTTCCCAAAGAGAAGCACCTCAGTTCCTTTTCCTTCCTACTCCCTTTACCAATGAATTCATCAGTTCTGGTGCCTAAAGTTTTCTTGCCTTGTGATGGCTGCTCTTGAGTGCATTTTTAAATGCTACAGAAAGAGGTGCAAGCACAAGCAGAGAACTGCCCTCACTTGTGGGTTCCACAGGCCCACTAAAGTCTTGGCTGAGCCAGCCATGCTCAGGGCTCATGTCCCAGTCAGACCCATTCAATTATATCAGGAAAAGATCTGAGTTTAACCTCATTGCAAATGAAAACCTGTATTCTTGTGTCTTGGCCATCTGTATCTTTCTCCCATTTGGATACACATTGAGCCACCACTGCTCCTGGCCAGCAGCCTCCCTTGAGCCTCTTTCCTTTTGGCTGGTTGGCAATAACAGGCAGGTGGCCATAGTCCAGGGTTTCATAAGGAGCCTGCTTATCTTCAGTGCAAGTAAATGAGGATAAGAGAGCTGACCAGAATTCTTCAGTAATTTCTGGCTGCTACTGCTGCATTTGAGTATCAGCATGGATCAAGCTCTCCCAGATGTATCTGGCTGCATCCTATAGCTACAGGCTCCAGTTTCAGAATTACTTTGGCAACTTTGCTGCAGAGAGTGAAAAAGCAGCACTACTTGATTCTTATTAATAATTTGTTTGTGTTATTGCCTTATACTGCAATGCCACCGGAATTTCAGCAAAGCTTTATGCTTTACTTGAAATAACTCTTTCAAGGTAGCATGGAAGAAGTAATAAACAACTGACCTGAAATCTAAATGAAGCACTGAAAACAAAAGAAAACTATAAAAAGGAAATAATAAAGTAGGAGGATGTGTGCAGCTTAGTACTGAATTTAGTTTTCATTAAAAATGTGGAAGATGCAGAGAAATTACTTGATATGTCAATGTATAGGTAGTTATAAACTGAAAGGAATACTAAATGCTAACACACTAAACAAACACTAAGATACTGTTCTCAGTAAAAATTGCTTGATAAAGAACATCTGAGGAATCAGTGATGCTGCAAGAGAAGATCCACCCAGACCAGTCAATGTGAAAACAGGACATGAAAGCAGTCAAAGAGCCTGCCTATCTCTAACAACTACCTACCAGATAATCATGTTAAGAGTTGAAGGCATTGGCTCAACTCTCCTAACAAAAACCTTTTTTTTTTTTGAAGTTAACAGAAATTAGTCCCATTTTACTGTGCAGAATCCTGTGTTGAATTCCTAAAATAGGATATTCGACTTCCAGAAGGCCAAGTTTCAGCTTTGTAAAAACCTTTCATATAAAAGGAGAAAGCTGTTGACGTGCCACCTGTTTGTGCTGAAAAACAGGGAAGGCAGACTCAGGCAGCCACTCACCTCCTGCCAGAGGGAAGCCACAGCATTTATGGTAAGGAAAACATTTATGGGCAGGTTGTCCTGTACAATTTTATGTATTTTGATCAAAATATCAAAAAGACTTCCCAAGAATCCAAGCAACTTGATAGAGTAAATAAAACAGTAGCCTTCCTCCTGTTGTTTACCCCTTTCCCCCCAGGTTGTTTTCAGATGAAGATTTCAAGGCAAACCCAAATCAGATTACAAGATAGCAAAAAACTCCCTTCTTTGCTCAAGACAGAAGGAAAATAGATGCTGACAAAAATAATTTTGTGGTCTCAGGTGACAAGAAAGTGGTATTTTTATCAGAAGTCAAGGTGTTCAAGTGCATATAACCAAGATATGAAAAGCCAGAAACTGGTACAAGTAAGCCCTAAAGCAATGAAAAGATGGGGGGTTGTGCTTTTTCATAGTCTGTTCAGTACCCAAAACCAAGAATCCTGAAAGGCTTTCCCCCATGCAAAAAGATCAATTGCTGAAAATGTGACACTTTCAGGAAACACTGTGCACTGGATGAGGTCTGAATATATAAAAAAACCAAGAAAAAACTTCACATGAAAATAAAAATTCTCTAGTTACCTAAAGTTTGGAAAAATTGAAAAGTCCCATTCATTAAATACCTTACTCAAACTGTGAAAGAATATCTGGAGTCAAGTTTCTAACTATTACTATTAGAATATTTATTTTAAAATTACTGCTATTAGGAAATTGAATTTTTCATATCCTGAAGGCACAATTTACTAGCAGCCTCTAGTCTCATGCTGTGTTAACTGCTAGAATAAATAGGGCAGTCACACAGAACCTCTGAGACACTGTTCCAGTTTTCCATTTCCAATGTTAAATGTGTATTTACATGCTAATCTAAGTTAAGTAAATAAAACTTTCCTTTTATGCTTAGAGTCAAAAATATTAATAATTTTTAACAACGGAACACTCAAATTTATTTTTAGAGAAGTCAGCGGGCAAAATATTTCTAAACACTCAGTAGGCAGTGAAGCTTCATCTCTAAAGTTGTCTCAACTCAAGAATAAAGAACATAAATATTTCAGAGCATTCTGCTACCTACTTTTTTTTTTTTTTCACCTTTTTTAAGTGAGTGTACCTGGTTACTGTTGGTTTAACTGAGGCTGGGCCGACACTAGACTGCAAGTCAGCAGAGATTTAAGAGATAAGGGGCTCTTTGTTCAGGCCATTGGGATTCAATTTGCAGCAACATGGACAGCCATGCTAAACGAAAGTATTATGGGCCATGGAACCTTCCCCTTCAGAAAAATAAACCATCAAAAGCTCAGGACAGGAATCCTCAGATGTCCTCTGAATGTTGTATACTTCCATTTCTGCAGGCTCAGGTTTAGACATGGTGTGAGACCCCACTCCCCAGGTGACAAGAACATCTATTCCAAAAAAAACCAAACACGTCTTATCCTAAGTCTTGAATTTTACTGTCTAGAATCCCCACCTCAGCTGAAGTCAGTGGTGTCTATAGCTGCCAGTAACCTGGGTTATAAAGCTGAGTATCCGAATTACAGACTATTCTAATATGACCAGTAGGATCCTAAATCAATCACAGACAAAAATTATTCTTTGTCTTAAGACACCATCTCCCACCCACTCTGCTGATATGAGAACTTCCCCGGTCCTGGTTGAGAAATATTGCTCTTGAGACCAAACTATCAGAGTGAAATAATTATTTAGAGACAAAAATATTGCAATTCAGATCTACTAGATAGATTCATGTTAAAAACTAATTATCCTGCTCTCTTTATATTAGAAATTGTGGCAGACGCGTGTCAATTTAAGGCACCTGAGATTTACCCATCCTATGAAAGTACCAAGCAGCACACATGAGAAGTGTGCCCCTCATTAACTGCCCCTCTTCCTGCTGCACTGGAAAGTGGACTTCATAATAGCTGAATAAAGACAAAGAGCCATACTGAGAAGTTTCTCAGGGGTTCATTTTCAGGTATGTTATACCTTAAAAGATCATAAAACCACATGGAGAAGAAAGAAGTTGCTTTGGTAGCAAGGTGCATTTATAGCTTCTTAGTTTCTATGAGCTAAGGTCAGTGGGCCATATGGCAAATCCAAGTTGTAAAGCTATTTCACCCTCTCTCTCTCTTTTTCTTAAAAAGCTGTACGAGGATTTAAATAGGAGTGCAGGTCCATTACTTTCTGCAAAAAGCCCTACAGTTAACTGTGGCCTATCTATAAACTTGTTTTGTGTTCTGTGAGCCACCATTTCATCCTCAAGAACATGAGGGATTGCCAGAAAAAAGCTCACTGAAGAAGTAAAAATGTATTTCTGGAATGCAACAGCTAAGAAGCAATATTCTCTGGTAGGATGCAGGTTGTATTAAAGGCACAGTGAACACAAACACAGCTTGCCTTAAAGAACTTGTGAAGGTAATATGGACTCCAGTCCAGTAACCAAAAGATCTAACCACCCCCAGGTATAGCAGATGTGTCTGCTGAAAGACTGATCAGACAGGCAAAAGCAAGAGACAATTCAGTGTCCAAACATCACTTAACTTGTCTCTCATTTTTATTCTTCCACGTTTCCTGCAGTCAAACCTTCTTAAACCACTGCAACTTGCACACAGGGTTCAACCAAAGGAAACAAAGCTGAAATTAAACCACCTGTGTACCACACTGCAGCACTTCCCCCATCCCGTGTAAAAGGCCACTTTACAAAACACCCTGAAAATGTCGATACCCCAAACATAATTTTAATGGCAATAAATGCTTACATGACACCAAAAGGCTTCAGATCCAAATTAGATAAACTGATGCAAAGCATGTTTTTTCAAAGGAATAAAAATATGCCAGTAGCTGAAAGACACAAGTATACCAGCACAAATTGAACCCCAGCAAATCCTCTCAGCATGAACTGGAGCAGAATCTGATGCTGCAATCACAAAAAAAGGTACTTTCCCTTGCTGCAAGGGAGAGGTGTTCCTACCAATTCAGTTCCCAAATTGCTGTGTTATATCACCTCCCTCACAGGGTTTACAAATAGGATGTACAAATACATGCAGGCGGAATTACAGAATTTGATTTGTTGGCTCTTACTTCTCTTGTTCCCAGGAGGTAGGAAAGAGCAGATAAAGCGTGGGCAAGGACCAGGCAAAGGTCTGGCAGCAGAGAAGCTATCCTGGCATGCAGTCACTGGAGCAGGAACAACGCTGAGCAGGCAGGCAGGCGGCCCGAGCCCCAGGCTGGCCATTAAGAAGCCCCGGAGGTATGCAGAACACCTGAGGAAGTGATGCAAGGCAAATCATTAGCCATTCCCAAAAGCCAGTCTTTAGTCTCCGGGGAAACTAATGGCTCCCAGGTGTCTCAGCCAGAGCTGAACTGCTCTGGCACCCAGTTATGCTAAACCAAACCTCCTCGAACAGAATTCACTTGGGCTTACCGACGTCCCTGTTGGGTGTCTAAGTGAATACAAGATAGGTTAAACTTGTCTGAAAGCTGTTCTTGAAGTGTTTTGTCACTGGCAGGTTTTCTACAAATTTATCTGCCCTGCTACTTTGTCAACATCATCCTCATATGGAAGTAAAGGGGTTTGTTTCTTTTCCCTCAAACACTTTATGTGTTATAAATGCAAAAAAGAAAAGGATTTATTGTGATCCAGAATGATGGAGAACGGTAGGTACTACAGTGATAATCGATGCCTTTAATTCCAGCAGCTGTGACATTCATTCCCTGCCGCTGGAGACAGCAGGACTATGGACAGCAGTCACTCGGGAGCTCTTGTTTGCAGGTGGTGCATATGCACAGAGTCTGCCATGAATCTGAAAAGGCATCTGAAAAGAAGCACGTTTCAGCCATCCGGGTGGTGAAATGCGCTGTGTTTGAGCACAGCTGATAAGGTGCAATTCAGCTGCTGTTTGGCTGGCTAAGTAAGCACTGCCTTGCATGGCAATGTCTGATTATGAGGTCCCAGCCCGTAGCTCAGAATTCCAGCCCAGTCTGCAAGACTGAAAGAGAACTTACAAATCCACTACCTTAACAGGAAAGAATGCAAAATGGATTTTTAAAGGATACAAAAGTATATGCACAATGATATGCTTACAGGGTCCTTTTACTCTACCAATTAAAAATTAAATAAATATTTCTGATAGTATGACCCGTCTACCACCATTTTCTCCAAAGCGACAGCGTGGCAAATGTTGAGTTGTAGAGATCTAAGCAAGTTCCCCTTTTAGACAAGAACAACACTGGAAATGTTTGGCATGGCCTTTCACCCTTGCTGAGGAGGTGTCCTGTGTTGCTCTCGGGTGGGAGCTGTGCAGCACAGCCCCCTGTGCCCTGCAGGGCCCCAGCCAGCCAGCACAGCTCCCAGGGACAGTGCAGCAGGAGCCAGCCTCCACTTGTGCAGGATTATATTCTGAACACAGCCTGGCCTTGTCTTGGCTGCCCACTGTGGGATGGCATTAGGAGTGACAAAGGATTAGCCACCTACAGAGCCATAGTGGCCCTCTGGATGTCACATTTCCCAACAGCAAGCTAAAATGCAGGACTGAAGAACATGACAGTCCTCTGCAGCAACACTCACCATAGAAGAGACACAGATTTCTGTTCAATTTACCATTAACTACTTTTTAAATATTTCTTGGCATATAAGAGGTGTTTGTTTTTATTTGTTTTGGAATTCAGGTATCCCTGAAAGCAAACATCTGAATTTCCTTTCCATTTTTAGGATGCTTTGCTCATGGAGTTCAGCATAAATCTCAGCTTCCCTTCAAAGACTCCAGACAGCACATGTAGGTTTTTGGAAGGGTTTGGTTTCCTAGGAGTGAAGGTGGGACACCTTCAGAACACACAGAAAATATTATCTAAGTGACACTTTCAAAGCCAGCAGTTAGGGTCTGGATGCTCATTTCATGTTCAGGGCCACTGCTAAGAACCCTCTGTATGTGTCCATGGCACTAGTAGATACTGAGATAAATTTATCCCTGGTGAAAAATGCTAATTTCAATAGTTATACTAGGCATGAATTTGAGTCACTATGTCCTTTCAAAATGAGCCTGTTGGGATTACAGGACTGCAGTTAAACTCAGATATAACAGTTAGCAAGATCAAGGCCACTGCTGGATCACAATTACAACTGAGAAAAACAAATGTACTAATGAGCTGCCAGCCAAACCATATGAAAACGAAGAGCAATTTTAAGTATCAGCTATTTGTAACAGCATGCTCATACTTGGACCTCAGATACCTTAAACAATCTGGAAGTTCAGCATAATGATTGCTCTAAAAAGGAGAAAAAGCCCATGTGGATAATAGTTGTTAGGAGACAGTTATGCTTGAAGCAGATGGTAAAAAGTGTCAGTTTGAGGCAAAATATAGATTTCCCTTCTGTTGAATAATTAATGAAAAACTCCTTCCCCACTACAGCCATTGTGACTGTGGGACTGAATGGCCTCCATTTAATAAGGCCTCGTGCAGGAGCTCAAGTCACCTCTTACAATCAGATTATTTTCCAGGGCTGATATCCATTGTGCTCTCTCCCTCTCCTGAACCTCTTCCACAGGATAAATTGTGTTGTGTCTAATCAAGCAGAGCTTCCAGTGACAGTAATCAAGACAGTTTGATTTTCAGTACAGCCTCCTTTTATCAGAGAAATCCTGACTCCACTAAAGGCAGCTGAAGCCTTGACATTGGCTTGAGCCAAGCAGAGATGCCATGTGCTGAGTCCCTCCTCTTCAATGAATTGTATCCTTCTGCTTGTCCTGGCTTACACCAGGACAAAGGGTAATTTTCTCCAAATAATCCTATTTTCAAGTATTTGAATACATTCACTAGATATGTTCAAATACACCTGAACTAAAAATTGATAATGCAAGCAGCTCTAATTCCAGGGATAGTATCCTAATATTTAGAGCTCCTTACAATACCAACTGCCATGAACTATTGCCATTATGTTATTGCATGTGTTCCATAACAGAAGGAGGATCTGAGAGCCTAGGAAGACAGGGGGGGAAAAAAGGAGAAAGTGACGTAAAAATGGATAAAAATTCGGAGAAAAGGAAGTGGTGGGAGAAAGGCCCTAGACAGATTATGCCCTAACTTACCTGATGTGGACAAAGTGGTGGGGCACATCATGAAAGGACATTGGAAGCCAGCAGGTCAATGCCTGACTGTAGTGCCAGCCCAAGCAGAGCATGAGCAGAGGAGAAAGCAGCCACTTCACACTTTCTCTTAATTAATGCATTTAGCTGCAGTATTAGTCAGAAAGTACTGGGTTTGTGCAAACCCAGAGCTAGTAGGAACTCAAAGCAGTTGTCAAATCTGTGTGTATTTGGAGATTTAAGACCCAAAAGTTACCTCTGTCTCCACAGGCAGGGAAGGCAAACCCTTAGAACCACATGATGCAGACAGCAGGGAGCTGCCAGCTCAGCAGAGCCTCTGTAGTACTTTGAAGCTTGACCTCTGGCTCTCTCCCACTGCCAGGGCTTGCATCCCTGTCACCTACAGTCCCCAGGATCTCAGGGAATCTAGCTGTTTGCTGGGAAAGGATGAAATTGCTGATGGGTGAGGATGGAGTGGTGTAGACTGTTTGCATTTCCTTACCGTGCTGAGATCACAACTAAGGGGTGTTTCAGTGCAAAGTTATCATTTTTTAAAAACAAGGCATTACTGCTTTTCCTCACCAGTAAGGGATGGCTGTGGTAGCTGGAGGGAAGGCACCATTCACAGTGCAAAAACAGAAAAGAAGGCAAGAGCCACAATTGTTCACTTCTGGCTGGACTGCCTGAACTCGGTGGTGTAGCCCAGGATACTGCACTGAGCTCAGGCTCTTGCTACATTAAAGGTTTATAACTAGGGAAAGAGGAGTTCATTAATTCATGTTTGCTCCTCTCTCTGCTGCCTCTCAGCTCTGGGGCAAGACTCCAGAGTCCTGAGGCATTGCTGCCACAGGAGAACAGCCAGCTCACCAGAGCCCACGAGCAGAACACCCATCACAGGTTTATGGCAATAAACACTGGTGGCTGAGATGAAGCTTCCATGTTCCCTCTTACATTCACCTTGGCTTCTGCAGTTAGTGACAAAACATGATCTCACATCAGAGGGCATTTCATTCATTCATTCAGTCCATGCATGCAAATGCCCTTAACCACAGCAGAAAAGGAGTACAGAAATACAAGCATTAAACACACTAAATTTTTAGTATGGCTGTCAGAGTAGTGTAAACAGCTCTTCCTATTAGCTCCTGTGAGCTCCTGTGAGCTCCAGATCCTGCCTAATATTAAATCTTAAATCTCCTCTTCGAGATTGCATGCTAGCAGATTTCTTTGTATAATACTCACAGCGTGCCTTCAAACGTGTGCTGCATAAATAGCTCAGGGAAAGGAAACAAACTCTAAGTCACACTTGTAAATTATTTGATCATGCTATTCAGTTATTTGCCAAATCCCCTCATCTTTCTACAGAAAAAGAGAGGTTTCCTGATGCCCTACGATCACAGCAAATCCTTTCAAGAGCAATCCCATGGCTGACAATCTGCAGCCCCTTGTATGACACAGGCAGGCAAACAAAAGACATCTGATACAGATGACTCTGAAGAATGCTGCTGTAAACCAGCCTTGCAGAAACCCTGAGCTATTTCTTATAGGTTGTTTGCCTTCAACTTTCCAACAAGGACTAGCAGTTCATGTAATGCTGCTGCAAATTTACAGAAGACTCTCTTTTTAAAGACAATGTTTCTAAGCATCCGGTTTTCCTAGGCAGGTTATCTGCTTGCTACACTTTACCTGAAGGCTCTTGCATCATTCCTGGGATGGGCATGGCCAGCCAGGTCCTACATCCCAGGAATAAACAAACTTGCTGGATACAAGATCAAGCCAAGTTTTGCTCCAGACCAAGCTGAAGAGGCTGGAATTACACTGGGAGCTGACCTGGTCCCCCTGCACTGCATTTTGTCTATGATTCTGGAATGATCCTGGCTTCTATCACACGAGCGCACAGCAAGGCTTCTTTGGCTTTAAGGGATTGTCACAGCTTTGCTTATGAAACAAAATCCATGTTGAAAATAAGGATTATTCGAATCCTTGCAGTGACCACAGCTCATGTCTAGGAACACTATCAGCATGAGATCCTCAGCAAAGTGAGCATTGTCTTGAAGGCAATCAGTGTTCCCTGAGCAGTGATCTGCTTTAGCAGCATTGACCTTGAGTTCTAAACATGATGGATGATAACAACCAGATACTTATTTTAAAATTAAAGAGCAAGGACCAGCCCAGGACTTCAAAAAAATCAAAAGGCACAGGAACCAATGAAAATGGCAATGGAGAAAGAAGTCTTTGAAGTGCCACACAAGCATATGCCATTCAAGTAAAATGCCATTCTGATAGTAAAAAACTAAAACAATTATTCTAACAAAAAGGAAATAAATGAAAATTGAAAATATTTAAATGCAAGGCCAGGCAATGGGCTCAGACATAAGGATTTGTCCATCATCTGTAGGGGCACAGGCAGCTTTTACTGGTGTGTTACAGCACCTTTCCTCAGCTGAAGTTGCAGGGGACCCAGGGGTACTTTTGTCCTTTTGCACTCCAACGAGCTGCATCTTTGACATATGAAGAATGAGTGAGACCTAATTCCAACCTTTGCTCATCATTTGTATTTGGTACATTTCCGGCATTTTTCACTCCTGCCAAGTATAATGCTGGGTGTGAAATGGGGATCACTTCCCCTTTTCTTGGTGCTGAATCCAGCTCTAAAGGCACATTGATTCAATGTAGGAACAACAGTGTAGTAGGAACAACAATAACAAACCTAAGTAGTAACTTCCAACCAAATGTTGCTAACAACAAGCTTCACATGAAGTTTTCAGCTAAAGTGCTAGGGATTGCTGAACACAATCAGCTGAGACTGTAGCTAAAAGCTGTTCTTTCTCCATGTTGAACACATCTAGTTTTAAAGAACTCTTTGAAAAGACAAGTGGCATCTTTTTGTCCACACTAACTTGCCAAAGTTAGTTAATGTTTCAAAGCAAGAGCTACAAATCTTCAGGTTATTTGATTCCTGCCCTTTCTGAGCCCTAAAAGCCGATCCCTGTGGTACTGCTGGACTGCTGCAGCAGCACAGGTGTATGCAGCCTCCACACAAGCACAGACAGCTACACAAAATGCACATCAGCAGAGAATCAGCTGCTTTGATAAAGGAGTGCTTCTAACACCAGGAACTTAGAGAGATAATTACTTCTACTGTCATTGCAAGAATTTCTGGATATCTGATGAAGTTAAAGGAAGAGCTTCTTGGAAGATACCAGCTCTTACTTTATGTTAGTTACCATCAGAAACTAATGAGTGGTTACACAACACTACCTGCCTGTGGTCTGGCTGTACTCTTTAGAAAACAAACTGAGAAGCCCCCACAAACCCCCCACATTTTTTGTTACACTAAGTCTTACAAACAGAAATCCAGGGTTAACGAGTCTTTAGAATTTGAGAGCAGGCAAACAAAAGCAACCAAGCTAGAAGTAGGATGGTAGAGCTAATAAAAAAGACGAGCTAAAAGTACATACACTATTGATTTCTGACAGTAAAGAAACCCTTTCTTTTCATTCATGAAATAATATGAATTTAAACTATTTAGGGGAGTGACCATCTTCTAACAGACAGATTGCATATTTAGGACTTAAAACAGATTGAAAGTGAAAATTTTGCAAAATCATTGGGGAATTTAAATCCTTGTTTAATTGGTGCTGCATAGGCTGCCAGGAATAATTAATAAGGCTAAATTTAACTGCTCTGGCAGTGTTTTCCTTTCAGACACAAATCGTTTTGGCCAAAGCCCAGGAGATCTAAAGCAGGTCCATCTTTCCAGTGGTGCCAGGGAAGACTAGAGCTGGAGGAGATGTGATTCTGAAGCTGGAGTAGATGTGATTCTGAAGACCTGCAATCATTTTGTGTTCAATGGCACTGAAAAGCAACTCCTCTGCCATAAAGTGCTGTTTGAGGCTGAAAACTCTTTTCAGAGTGGCTGCAAACCGGTGAAACCAGCTGCAACCGATCAGGCAGGTTTCCCGTTCTCTCCTGCGCTTTGGTGAGTGAGCCCTCGCTGAACTCACATGTTCAGCTCAGGAAGGAAAGCAAACCCAGAGACCACACAAGCAAGCAATGGAGGCTAAGTGCTGCTTGGGGTGTGGGGAACTTGGTTTTGTGAGATGTACAGTGGTGAGTGACCTTTGCAGCCCAGCCTGAAGGTTGGTCTCCCTCAATTTCCTGCCTCTTACAGCCATGCAGGGGAAAGAGCAGAAGAAACAAGTATAAACTTGTTATCCCCCTAATTTAATTTTAGCATTCTTCTCCCACTGTTTTTCCTGTGAGAAGTTCAGGCATCTGGAATAATACTGTTGCATTAAGAAATGAGAAACAAATTGCTGAAGGGCACTGGGATTCCGGCAGTCTAACTGAGTGCCTTCTGCTGGCAAAAACAGCTGCCCCTAAGAAAATCCACCCAAGATGCTGCCTTCAATTCTCAAGGTGCAAGGCCTAAATTTAAAGGCAAATCAGGCTCCCAGCAGAACATGATCATGGCAATCCAAATGACTCAGTAGCATCTTCAGCACAGCAGCAGCTCAGAAAAACTCAGCTCCGGCAGCAATGTGGAGGTGAACACCAAGCTGCCAGCCACAGCAGCAGGAACTAAGCTGCTCACTGTGTGAGCTCACTGACTCCTTTTGTGTTCTACAGCAGGAAACCATGAGTCCAAAGCTCATCCCTGTTAGATGGCAACAACCAGCCCTGTCCCATGCCCAGCCTCAGCTTCTTCTTTCCCTACCATGTAATTAAAGAGAAATAAAAGAATGACCCATAAAAGCCAGTTGAGTGGCAGTTTACGAATAACTGTATTCTCATTAATTACAACGTTGTTTAGCTGTGGGAAAGAGCACCAGGAGGTTTTATTGTTGTTGTTTTAACACCAGAAATACTGCAAAGCTCATATTGGATGATACCTGCAACTGTTCTTCAAGGTAGAGTGAAGAAAAGAGGTACTCGTAGCAAAGACCACCTTGCACAAGGTAAGAAAACTTGTATTTTGATCCACAGTGGGAGAAGAAAATGCTGCAGACATAAAAGTAGCTGTCCAAGCAACAAGGGAGCAACCATAGCATAGCAAGAACTTTAAATTATTTTAACAGTCCATATAAGAAATGTTTTAAAATCCAGAACACACTATCCCTACTCAAAGAGAAAATTTGTTTTTGTGGTTAAGATGAAACTGGAAATTCAAAACACATGTTAATTCCTAGTCTGCATGACATGGGAGTAATTTGATTCTCTGTGTCCCAGTTCCTCACCTATAGCTAAAAATATTACCTTGTCTTTTTAAAGGCCCTGCCTTTTAGATTATCAGCTCACAGAGCAGGTATTACATCTTACTTTGTATTGGGTACAGCATTAAGAATAAAGCTGGTATAATCTCAGATGGGCAAGCCTATACTAAAAACTTAAATTTATATGGTAAGGTTTTAATGTTAACCTAATTCCATGTCTTGTCATGTCTTACTTGGGTTGAACTTAAAGGAAAGACAATAATAGCATCAACCTATGTTTCATGCACTATAATAAGCCTTGGAAGAAAAATGTGCCACAAAAAGTGAAAAAGAGATGAAATATGACTGTAAACCTTGCACTAACACAGCAATGGCTTCAGCTCACCTGTATACACTGTAAATGTGGAGCTGGGCCTTTTACTTTCAGTTGCTCCATCAGTGGCTGCCACTGCCATTGTGTCCTCTCATTTGGCACCTGCTGCCACCTCCTCACCTGCTTCTCACCCCTCACATCTGCACCACCACTGGAACCCAACCTGAGGGAGCTGGAAGGTGGGGTGGGGGCATGCAGCAGGGGCTGTGCAGAGCAGAGAAGGAAAGCAGCCCTGCACATCCCCAGCAGAAGCATTGCTTCCTGCCTGCCACCCCTCAGGAACAGGAAGGTTACTCTGTTCCACTCCTTGCGTCCTTCCAGTGCAGACACACCTGAGCTTGAGCTGCTGCTCTAAACCCTGTAGCCTACATACCCACTGTCGCCCTCCATGTCTGGGAATCAGCACTCAGCCTGTAATCCTGGGGTTCCACATGTTGCACATTACTTTGCATGCTTCCAGCCAAGATCCTGCCACACCATGTCTCCAAGCACTACTGCCTGGCCTGAAGCAGCTGCTCTCAGCTCCATGTGCAGTTCCCTGCACTTTCCTGAGCCCCAAGTGTCCCCTTGGCCCACAAGAGCACCCATCCCTCACCACTGAGACAGCACCACTGCCTGCAGACAGTTCCTGCAGTGCACAAACCAGCTGGCTCAGCTGCCTCTGGATGCAGTTCCCTCCCAGTCCATTTCCTTTCATCCATGCTCAACCACACCCCATGCCCTTGTCAGACATGCTTTTATTCTTCAGGCAAATGTAGGCAAAGCATCTGCCTGCCATAGCCTCTTCCCATCTCTCCATGCAGGCTCTTGGTTGGTCTCTCTGGAGGAACACCTGGCTCCACTCCAGTGGGTGCTGCTGGCTAAGCTTGGTTTTACTGGCAGCCTAAGCCATGCCATTTCCCAGGGTCTTTGCTTCCCTACAAAGCAGTCAGTCCTCATGGGCTGAGCCTGAGCAAGCTGCTTGGAGCACATGTGATGGCTCCCACTGCCACACAGGTTAATAGAAAGACTGCTGGGGTTTCAACATCATTTGCAATAGCCGAGTCCCAAACTAGCCTGGCATCTTGAGCTGTTAAATTCCCCATCAGTGACTTCCAGGGACAGTCCTCCAAATGATTTGTCTGTTCAGAGCCCCAAGCTGGATCTCAAACCCATATTTCATATTCAAAATAGGCTAATCAGTGAATTTATAAAAAGAACTGTGGCGGCCTAGATGGCTGGCAGTACACACCGAATAATAATTTGAACAAACACTGCCTGCCTGTGATGATAAAGGACAATTGCACAGCAAACACATCCCAAATAGACTGCAGTGCAATCTGTCTCCATATAGCCCCATGAGTCATGCTGGGTTGGAAAAGACTTTATAAATGCTAGTACTGGCAGGCAATAATTTTAATTAGATACGGCCTAATTAAAAAAGAATAGAGGCTTTTATAGTTCATGCTTCCCCAGTGTGTACTGGGGATCCCCACTGGTTGGCAAACAGGAAAAATGGTTGTATTATTTAATAAGCACAATGTTATCAGCAGAGCTTTAATGCAGGATTTAATGCATTTGCACTGGCTCACCACAGTGAATGCTGACTGGCCAGGGTACAGCCTGGATGGAGGAACATCACAGGCATTTCACATCTCCAAACGAGATCTCAAAATGTGTCAAAACAATGAAGTACACATAAGGAACTGGCTCAACCTCCTGGGTGTTTATTAAGCTGTATGTGAGTGTTAGGCAGGTTCACTGAGAATAAAAATTTGCCTAAAGCTGCAAAGAAGCGCCTCAGGCAGATCAGCTTCTCTGCAAGCATAGAGTACTGAGGAGACAGAAGTGATCCCAGTAGCTCTGTGCTGCCCACAGCCCACCCTTCCCAAAGAGGACCATGCACTCCTGGGTGCTCAGAGCTGGTGAGCGCTGCCACACCAGCCCTGGGGCCTCAGTGCCCCAGTGCAGAGATGGGAACAGCCACAGAAAGCAGAAATCCAGAGTTCCCATGACCCAAGCCACCACCACCATGGATTCCTCTCTCATTTTCACATGTTGTTGTGTAATGCTTCCACTCTTCTGGGAGAGGAAGCAAAAATACCACAAGAAAAAGCACTTCCTGCAGTATTTCTGAGCTAGTCAAATCCAGGAAACAATGGAAACTACAGTGATGCACAGGCTATTTGGGTTTCTTGCGTTCTTTTGCATTTCTGTTATTTCCTGTGTTTTTCACAGAAATATCTGAAGCCATGAGGAAGATAAGCCTGCATATATGTATGTGATAGCATTAGAGTAGTAACTTATCCGTGCACTCCTTTAAAATAATAGAAACCTTTAGTGAGTGGGGACTGTGCATCATGGTCGCTCCACTGCCACAGCCAGACTGCTCAGTCTGCAGTACCTTGGATCCCAGGGATGCTACAGACTAATTGAAGAACATTATTCCTGCTCAGAGGATCCCGGTGAGCCCATCTCACAGACCAGCACAACAAGCTAAAGATCCACAGTGTCTCCCTGAGAGCCTGCTGCTTTGCTACAATCCAAGGACCTCCAGGAGTTCAAGCCACCCTCCACATTACCTTCTCTTGCATGTGGGGGTGCTGGGGGCTCCCCAGGGCCAGGACAAGAGGCCAGGGTCAGGTGTGGGAGGGCTGCCATGGGGCAGGGGTTGGCTGGGGCTGCCCGACTCTGGCGTCAGTACTTCTGCTGAGAACAAGGGCTGCTCAGCATCCTGTATTGATTTGCCTCACCCAAGGTCACCTTAGAATCTGATTTATATTAAGAAAATCAATTTTTCAAAAAGTCATTGCTGAAAGCAATGCTTGATTTCTAAATTCAGAGCACAGCTGGGCATGTGTCTGGATTACCCAATTCTTATTAAAGGCAGAAGGAAATCTGCCTACACCATAGCTTTGTACTGGAAACACATACAATGAAATTGCTATTACTCACTATTGTAACTCAAAAAGACTTAAAAGCATAAGACTGCTTCCTTTTCTATATAATTCCTATAATTTTGGCTTTTCCCAACCCCACCTAAAGTTGCTAGCAGCATCTGCTTTGTCCTGAGAAGGAAAAAGGGGTTTTGAAATGCAGTCCTTTGCAAGTATTTTGCCCCAGTTTCATCATTTCCTTCCTCAGTGAAACATGCATATTCACCTCTTTTTTATTAACAGACAATCAGATGATACTTAGTCATCCATTACTCAAGGTTCTTCACAGATGTCATGCAATGTGCACAGGAACTTTCCCTGCTTCCAAGTTCATTCATGCTTTTCTCCTAATGGATAGCTAGATGCTGTACACACATAAATGTTCTGCATCACTACCCATGGAGGTCTCAAAAACCTTTGGGCAAGTTCTCTTCAGCTCTGAGGGTTGCTCTTTGCAACCTCTGAGAGGACTCCCTCGAGTGCCAGAGTCCCCAGGGTGAATCCTCACACCATCCAGGGCAGTGAACTGGCTGCTGCCCTGCAGGCAGGGTGCAACCAAACCCAAACACAAATGTCACAGGAAGAGGTAAAACTGGAAGAGAGCAGAGTGGGGCAGAGCATAGTGGGGCAGAGGCCCTGGCTTGCTGTGGCTTGCCTGCATCTGCCTTAGACAATCAGTGCAAGTTTCCAAGGAGGATGCAAATAATGGGATGATGGTTAAGGCATCTTGACATGACATTTTCTTCTACTCATACCGTTAACCAGTGGCTGAAGGACCTGGGTAGAAGAGTGAGAGTTGGGCTACAAGCAGAAGAGCAGAGGTAGGAGCCGATGTCCCTGTAAACCCCGTGTTCCACATTCTCCTAAAACTCCTGAAGGAACTGATTTATACACAGAGATTTTTCTGAAACTCTTTCGGAAATCTGTCCTCTCATTCAGAGCCTGCCAGCCCGAGCTGTAGTTATACCAGCTTGCTGCATGCTCACCTTCTATCAGACTGAGACCGGGGCTTTGCCAGCACTGGGGTCACCAGCTGGGCAGGCTGCTCTGCCTCACGGGTGGCTGCAGGACACTGTGCTGGGGATTTACACTCTCTGCTTGTATTTTCACTACAGGAGAAGCTGAGCAGCACATTTGTGCAAATGCAGCCTGGTTCTGACAGCTGAGGGTCTGCACAGCCTGGCTGTGCATCCACACTCGAGCTGGATAATGCTAAGCTTGCAATGTTATGTGACTATTCCAGGCATTTCCCTCCAAGACTTGGTCTGCCATCAGTATGTCTCCTTAGAGGGCTGTGAATCACCAGCCTCTTCCCAACTTAACTCTCTTGCCTCACTCCACCTCTTCAGGCAATCACACAACTCCTCACTCTTGCTGCTCCAGCTTGCCAAACTGCCCCTCTGTTTGTAGGCACAAGACACCATGGTCATCTCCTGTTACAAAGGGAATAGCAGTTGCAAGAATAATTTGCCAGTCAATCTGCACAGCTCCTCCAACCCACCACAGGTACCTTCAAAGTCTGAACTATTATCCTAAAAATATACTGTATTCTTAAAATAGTTTAAAATCTATTTACACCTCAAAAAGTCTCTTAAATAATACATTAGTCTGCGATAGCTGCTAATTTTTTGAAGTCTTCACTAATGTACATATTTATGCACATAAAAATGTAATTATATGCTTTATATAGTCGTTTATCCTCTTTTCAGTCCAGCATGATGAGCTGCCAGGGTGCTGTCAGCACTGCGAAGCGCTGACGGCACGCGATGCCTGCTAGCTGCATCCAAGCACTTACAGAATGCACGTGTCAAGTGCTGCACATTTCCTGGTGTCAGCACCATTTGCTCAACACATGACAAACAAAAGGATGGGTTTAGGTTTTCCTGCTGATCTTTTTTTTCCAGAGAATAGAGGTGTCTCTTCCTGAATCTATTAAGTGAAATACAGGTGAAGTGTTAAGATTACCGATATAAACCAAAGTTGTTACTGCAAACCTACAACACAAAACATTCATAATTACATAAGTATAATAAATGGTTCTCTGAGTCATCTGTAATTGGGAAGCATCACTGAAATGCTTCTACCAACACAGCTGGGCCTGGAGCAAGCATTTATTAAAGCTCCTTAATCTGGGCTACTTAGCCATCCTTACTGAGGCTGAGTGTTCCTGCACTTTGTGTTAAAGCCAGCGAGATGAGCTATATACGCACACCAGCTGAAGGAGAGAGGGAAGATTGTGAATCCCAATCCCCACCCTTACAAGAATAATTAGACAAACATATCCCCACTCTCATTTGGTATCATAGTAAGTAAGTTTGGCAACTATTTGCCAAGGTTATTCAGTGTATTAGGAACTTTCTCATCACAAAAGCCTCCTCTGGCCTTCAGCTTTTGTATTGAATTTTGTATTAACTAGTCCTGACTGGTTCAAGATGTGTTACAGGAGTTTTCTGGAGCCATTAGCATCTAAGTATTTTCACAATATGTTTTCGGCCATCTGTGAGCAGACTAAAACAGCAGTACCGACAGGTTCTTCTGTCTCCATGACTGGATTACATAAATTCAATTACATGGTCCAGACAACTTTTTTGAATCATTTGCTTTACATCCCCATTCTGTGCATTTTATGTCCTTATCTGTAGGGCAATGCTCTGTACTAACTTCGTGGTTTGCTTTTCCCTTCGCACATTTAAATAATTAATACTTAAAATCTATGCAGGCATCAGGACCAATCTATCTCTCACTGAAAAAGAGAACGTTGAAGCTCACAAATTATGCAGTTTTGAAATTTTGCAATTATGTGATGGGTGGTGGGAAAAAATAAGATACATTCATGTATTAAAATAAAAATGCAGGGTAGCATTTCCTACCCTCTTTTACATTTAATGAAGGTAACCCTTCTTTTTTGTCCTATATCAACATTCTACCTAAGTCTACTGTATTTTAGGTCCAACGGGATGTTTTTATTCACCCTGCTGTTAAGAGAAGCAGATCCTGATATCAAATTTGAAATTCAATTTATGTGTGCTGCCACTCAAAAGCAAGGACCAAGGAGGAGTGGAGGATATAAGGCTATGGAAACACCAAAACTCAGATAAAACTGTGTGCAACTGTAGGAAAGCAAAACAGCAGCTTTATACAAATACTGAAATAAGGACCTCAGCCCCTTCTGTCTCTTGTAATGGTGGTATAAATCTTTTCCATCAGGAGGACTTTCCCCTTTCATGATTTGAAATGCTGGAGATGTGTGATACAACAGAAGGAAGGAATTTAACAAAGGTTTAGTAGAATCATGAGGGACAAAGAGAGTTTTCCCAATCCTGTAGGTTTCAGAGATACCAATGTTGCTAGGAGTTTTGCTTTGGAAATAATCCAACCCCAAATTTCTGCCAGGAAGTGTGTTCTAGCACTGAGAAAATACATTGCTGTGCAGCAGGGATCCAGGCTTTCCAAACCCTCCCCAAAAAGGCAGCTCCAGCTTGTGGATGCTGAACCACCTGTGCGTGCATTGTGGCTTGTGGCTGCCAGATGTGGCCCAATGACCCAGCAGGTACAGCTATGTCAAAATTATCATAATTCTACTAAACATTGGGGAGAAAAAGAAAGCAATAATGTTAATAAATATTTAAGGTCCTCAGAAGACACACTGCTGAAACAGGTCCATGGCTTTCATAGCAGGACCTGAGAACACCCCAAGAAGGAAATCAGTCAGTTCCTCCAATCTGCTTGCCTGAAGCAAACGGACAAGGAATAATACTGATATAGAGGAAAAATAGGTCAGTTTTATCTCAGCTATTTTATGCAGCTACTTTCTCTGATAAATAATGATTTCTAGTGAGGCAATCTCAATTTCTGTATGGTATATTATATATTCCACTCATTCATCTACTTTCTAAGATGAAAGACCTGAGTGACTACACTGGGTTTGATAGAATATTAATTAATGCATAATACTCCAGTGTATAATTTAGCAATGGTCTAACCACATGATAGTCATAAATGCTAAATGATTATTCCTAAGCATATAAGTTCTTCCTAGAGAAGCCCAAGAAAGCATAGCATCAAAAATTTAAATGTATGAACCCACAGAACAAATTAAGAGAGAAAAGAATTCAAAATACTTTTTTTTTTTTTTTTATGGAGAAACATCAGAATTGTACTGGTGTCTACCATTTAGTCCATAAAGCTGGGAGAGCTGTGGACAGCAAATGCTTTATCCACAGCAAACACAGTTTCCCTTCCTTCTTAGCAGCTGGCTGAGAGGAACTAAACTTAGCAGGCCTGAGGTGTAGGAAACCAGATAGCACAGTCTATGGCTGGATAGGAAATACAGGGCTCAATGTGTTTGAGGTTAAGATTAAGCCCTGACTTCCTCTGGGTCTATTTTAAACGGTGGCAAATGATGGCATGCTCTCTTACAATAAAATGACAGATGATCAAAGGTCGAAAATGATCTGTATGTCAAGCATTTGTAGAAGGACCTTTCTTTGGGAGACTGTGCAGGAAGCATTTTAACATGGTGTCTCATACTTCCCCTCATCTGTGTTTGTTAAAAACATACCAGAAACTGGGGAAAGCTGGATGAATGGCTGCAGAGAACTGGCCAAGCTGCATGTGCCTGCACAAGGAAAACAGCTGGGTTTGGACAGAGGGAAGGAAAGACTACCATGGTCCCAGCCATTGCCCGTGTGAGGAAAACAGTAAGACAGCATTCATTAGCTGCACTCACACTTTCAGTGCAACACCTGGGAAGCAAAGACACAACATGGTGAGGCCATCCTCCCAGCCCCCATTCTGGAGGTAGCTAGAGATCAAAGCAGTAAAAGTGTAAAAAACAATTTGGAAATCCCACTTTTTCCAGCTGACATTTAAAATACAGTTTTGCAATGTCTATAGCAAACAGGATGCACGACTCAGTGTGTCATGCTGAACACAAATGGCACCCTTGCTAAATTTGCTAGCATTAGATATTACCCATAACTGATGCTGAGGCAGCCAAAGGAGGATTTCACCTTTATGTGAAATTGAAAAACAAGAATGAAATTGAAAAACAAGAACACACAAGTCTTCATCCAAGAAAGTGAGGGGTACCTGAACACCACAGCCATCCTGTCTGTCACAAGGCTAACTTCCTTCCCACTCACTTTCTCATACCTGGAAATCTGCAGAACAAAAGCCTGTATTTGAAAACTCCTTTTAATCTAATTTTTCAACTTGCCTCGGGCAGTGTTGCAACAATGTCCACAGCTCCAACTCTGACCTGGAGCTTGTTGGCAGCTCTATAGCTGCCCCTGCCAAATACTTGTCCTACTTCACTAAGGCAAAGGAAGATATTGTGGCTATTTTGCTAAGAGACAACTGGGATCACTTTGCTTGTCTGAAAATCCACAAGACTCAATTTATTAGTTACAGCAAGAGTTGAAAATAAAACTGTTCAGCCCACGCTTTCTGAGCATCCTGCTGGCAGCACCTACTCTCATGAAAAATTGGTCACTCTTTAAGTGCAGCTGTGTGGACTCTTAAAAAGTGACACAAAGCTGCTTCCATTGAGATTTGACACTGGCTTAAAAGAGCAGGGAGAATTTTCAAGTATAGAATATTAAATAAGTATTTGAATCAGAAAAGCCTTCCCTGGTGTTCAGTGGGTGGGAAATCAGGAGAACATTCTATAAAAAGCCATTGTGTTTTCTCTACACCCTGTCCCTCTGCTCTGGCAGCACAGCCCATTGAACTGGCTAACAGGATGCCAGCAGGAGTCCTGGGAACTGAAGGGCAGTTTTAGAATGCCCACTATGGTCTAAACAGTGAGAGGTGAATATCCTCTGAAATGGCTCTGTGTTGTACAGAGGAACACAGGTACCATTTCCCTATGACCTTTGTGGGATTTGTCAGCTCCCCAAGTGGTTCTGTGAGCAATACTGGGCTGTAGCCAGCTCTGAGTGTGAGTGACACCCCACAGAGAAGTCAGTGGGTGCGCCCTGTTCCAGACATGCTCTATGTCCCCTCCTTCTGTGACCAGCAGCAGGGGCCACACACTTCTCCTGCTGAGGCTGCTCTTGGTGGGTATCTCCAAGCTCCTACAAAATTATTTTTCCACAGCAGAGGCTGGCAAGGTGGAAGCTGAGCTTTGACCCACAAATCTATTAAAAATTACATCCTCTACGTTCACTTATATAAACATTTTTCTAGTATTTAGACCACATTTTTGTTTGAAGGCCTTGTCAATGCAAAAACTTACTTGGAGCCTTCTGGAGTCACTTAGGATATGATTTCCTCACAGAACACAGAAGATTTGAGGAAAGCAGGGGGCCTTGGTTAAAAATAATTTATGCTGTTTAAAATAATTTACATAATTTTAAAATATTCACTATATTTAGGCATGTCAGAGAGAATTCCCATAGCTTCACAAATGCTTCTGGAAGACTGTGAAGATCGACAACATGGCCTCCACAAACCATCTTCAGGTGCTCCAGCTTTGATTCAGCACTGAGTGAAAAAGCAGTATAACTAATTAATATTGTTCTGTAAAAGCAATGGCCAGATATTAGATATGAGAAGGCTCAGTGTTTTTCTTCTGAACATTCTAAATACAGACCTAGCATGGATTTGCTGGGGGAAGCACAAGGGAGTTGTAGCCTCCTTTCTAATATTGCCCACACTCTGTCCAATGGGACATGGGATGATCTGCACCCCAGGGCAGCAGCCATCGTCAGTATGACAGGCTATGACCAGAGACATAAACTTTACATCTGAAAAAGTACTGAAGTATTCAGGAAGGCTACACAGGATAATGGTGAAGGGTTTAATTCACACTGAGCCAGTATGGCTGGAAGGATAAGCACAAGCATTAAAGCACAGGCGTTCTCTTGCCAGCTCTGCCACTAAGTCCATGCAAATCACTTAATCTTCCTATTTGGTTACCCCTTTGCTAAAAGAGGAATGTTAATATTTATTTACCTTCCAACTCACAGGCATGTTGTGAGGATTAATTAGTTAATAACTGTTAAGTGCTTTGAAGATACAAGTGACTCTGCAAAATACTAAGTATTATTAACTAACATTAAGCTAATGATGCAGAGAGGAGTGGCAATTTTTTCATTAGCTGTATCAAAGCAGAGCCCAGGATTCAGCATGCTAGCTAGCGAAAAATTAACAAGGTTATGAGAAAGATTAAAAAATACTGAATTTATTTCCACTGGAACATTAAAAAAAAAAAAAACAAAAAACCAAAACAAAACTAAAAAAAACCCCCAACCAAACAGCTGTGCAATTCCTGACCTAGCAAAGCCCTGCCTCTATTAGTAATTCAAGACCACATTCTGAAAGCTGTTGCTTTGCACCTTGATTAGTCATTTCCAATATGCAAAGTGTTATGGCTTTGAGTTGGTGGCAATTTCCACTCCTACATCTTGCTCTGCACCTGTGAAAACAGTGGCACACAGCTTAAGGCAGGCAAGAATCAAGTGCAACATGCAGGTCTTAGATACTAAAATTTGACCACAAATTTTCTTGGCATTAATTTCTATGAATCTTCTGTGGGAAATCTGGACAGTTCTGGTACAGCTGGGGTTTTGCATTCAGACAGATCTGACCTGAAGGAAGGGACAGCCTGGGGTTTGTGAGGGCTGGCTGCTCTGGAGCAGTGTGCACCTCTGCCTTATGCTACTGCTATAACTCTAGCAAAGAAAGATGGTAAAGACACAGCCTGGAAAGTTGAGACAGAAACTAAAATAACTTCGGAAGATGCTTCCTCAGAGCAGCTGTCCACATAACTCCACTGAGGAAGTCAGGTGCAGCTCCTAAGAGCCATCAGTAGCTCCCATCTGTGGACCTAAATCACTTGCTGCTTATACAGAAAGACCAGGGATTCCTCAATTTCAATTACAATCAAGCATTTGGTTGATATTTGCAAAAAATTTACAATTCAAGTATATAACTGTATTTATTTCTATCTTATTATCTTGTATGATTCTCAATACTGTACTTCCACGTGCACAAGGCAGCATTTTCTCACTTTTTTTCACTTCTCTGCCTGAGCTAGCAAACTTAGTTTTGGTTCTTTATTTCTCAAATTACTTAAGTGGCAGCAGAGGTGGGTAAACACACAATGATTTTAAGAGGGAAAAAAGATTACACTCCATAGACCTTCTTTTAGTAAGTCTTCATACAACAGTTCTCGTCTTGGACAAAAGTTTTAACTTCTATTATTTCACAACATGTACTACAAGGGAAAGATTATGAGACAGAACAACACAGAAGTTGAAAAAGCTGAGAAGAGAGAAAGATTCCATTTATCTCCAAAAATCTGCAAAACTTTTTTTGAGTGTTACACAAACACCTTAAGCCCTGGTGCTGGGAATGTCTGTTGGCAGACACAAGATTTCATTGTGAGGCAAAGATGACCTAAGACACCCACAGACTCCTTTAGGCTGAAGACAGCAGCTCCCAGGCAGATGGATGATTAAGGAAACAACACAGCCAGGCTCTGCTGCACTTGTTTGACCCAGCTGAGAGGAAAGAGGCAATTCCTCTACTCTCACTCCCAGATTACAAAGCTCAGAGGCACAATGTAATTCTCAGAGGTACAGGTTTGACACCAGCTGAGAAGTCTCATTTCTTTCTGCATTACAATGTGCTAAGTCCTTGGGGGATCCCTGCCTTGTGCTCAGCTTCCCAGGTACTCTCCTCCTGGGGAGGGTGAGAGAAATGCCTTTGTAAATCCATCCCTTCAACCACACTTTTGTCAGAAGAGAAGCAGCTGCTGCAACTAAAACAGGTTGGGAGAAGAGTTTTGGATGAGCCCAATGAAAGCTGCTGAAGCCTGACATTCAGTTACAAGGCCTTGTACAGGGGGGTGACAAAATGTAATTAACCATTAGGTACATGAAGTTATTGTAAAACTTAAATACAGCAAATATCTTCAACAAGTGCATCTCAACACAGGAAATAGAGAGGTTGAATTTCACATATCAGTGTAAGGTTCAAAGTAGTGGTGACTGCCAAGGATGCTTGGCGTGTTAGTAGTCTTTTGATGATCAAGTTCTGTTTTCAGGTATTTACAACATGACTAAAGAGTACTGATTTGAAGTCAGAAGACCCTGAATTTGATCTATTTATCTTAGCAATATGTGGAGATTTTTTCCTTCTAAAATACAGTAAACAAAGACTATTTTGCATTTTAAAAATATATCCATTGTGACATACCTCTTCCTGCATCTTATTTACTAAGCTCTAACATTAGCTCAAGATTTCTGCTTGACTGCAAACAATAATGCATATTATGAATATACCTACAATCCACTTATAACACTGGAAAGGTTAAAAACATTTAAGCATGAACAAAGGCCAAACACCCACTCTAAATATCTTGCCCTCTGGGCATATTGTTGCTTAATCAATTTTCACATGGGTTTTACTATTGCTGCTGAAATTGATGGCTATTGTTTGACACATAGTGTTGGACTCAAAATTCTATAGATCTGAAATGCTAATGTGTTTTCCACTGTGTGTGATTCCTACCAATCAAATACATCATCCACAGTTACTTTTATCTCAAGCCAAGTCTAGCAAGTGCAAAACAGAGTCCTTTATTGGCTTTAGAGCTTCTTCTGTCAAATTCCCTGCTTTTTCAACCTCCAAAGCAATCACAGGCTGACAGCACCATCCTGGATTTTATTTTGCAGTGTTATGAGCCCCTCTTCCTTATACACATGGAGAATCAGAGGGGCTGGGATCCTTCTTGAGGCAAGGAGGCACATTACTCGCAGGCTGCCTGACAACAGGAGAAATTGCTTTTTCTTTTTGAACCACACGGTGAAGGGGCAGGCTCAGCCACGGCAGAAGCTTCTGCAGAGCCTCCGGGAAGAAGAGGAAAACACTTCATGCTCCTTGCCAAGACATTTTAGATGCTAAGTGGAGCAGCAGCAAACCTGAACCCAGTGACTAAAGCCCTCACAAGGCAGCCATGCAAACAAGGAAAACAACCCTTCAGGAACAGATTTTTTCAAACAACCCATAGCAAAACAAGCAAATACACATTGTTACAAATAGCATCGCCTCTTATCATATGTGAACCAGAGATGCTGCTGTTTAAAGGATGAAAAAATTGGCTCTCATGAGCACAACATCCAGTGCTTCAAAACCTGCTAAATTACCAACACATCTACATTTTGCAACAAAGGCACGCACTCAGCCTCATCACACACAGCTTAAGCGAGCAGATCCAGCAGGCTTTAAATTATTTTGAGCAGATCTGGCACAACTTTGTGCAGTTCAAAAGAACCTGCCACAGCATCCATAGAAGATCTGCAATCGCTCACTCCAGTGTCCTGGGCACGGAGATGCTGTGAGCGCAGTACAAAGTCAGCGCAAGCATCTCATAACTCTCACTGACATTGTGACAGCTCCAAAGGCCAAGAGCCAAACACTGTAATTCCTACTTGTGTTGCTCACAGGCTAAAGAAACACAGTGTCACTCTGAGGGCAAAGGCATTTTTCCATTTTCTTGCATAGCTGATTTTACATATAAAAGTTAACATTAAACATCTTACTAAAACTGGCCAGAGAACACTATGTTTTCTCTGGAGAAAAAGAGTTGTAGCATCTACCATGGCTAAAATCCAAAGTAACATCAAAGCACTCTTGTATCCAGGGCACTGGAAAAAGATCCATCAGCATTCAAGACACCAGACTGCCAAAGCTCCTGCCTAGCAATTCCCATACAGAAATTTTGTTGCAGGACCCAGACAAGTCCTCATCTCTAACTCTGAAGAATTAAGAGGGCAGCAAGGAATGAGAGTGCTGCTACACCTCTAAATGCTAATAATTTTAATGCTGTTTTGTTGTTTCATCATATAGCAGCTGTGCACTTTGGAAAATGAGATATAAGTGGACATGTAATGCTACAGTGATAGCTGCCTACAGCAGGGTCATAAGATAAATACAAACACTGTTATAACAGATGTATCAATTTTGTATGTACAGATGTCATTAATAAGTAAGATTCAACAATGATAATAAACCTTGAAAACAAATTAACTGGTTGATTTTCTTCCTACTGAGTCCACATACTTCTCATTTGTTCTAGCTGGCAGCATAGCAACCTATTAGTTAAGAGTGCCCTGCTTGCTTTGTCAGAGCTGTTGTCCAGATGTCTAAATACATATATCATTACATAATTTACAAGTTTAAAATCAAAGTGTTTCTTAACATCAGAGTGTGAATTCATACAATATTGGGGGGGGGGGAGTTTTGTTTGGCAGGGGTTTTTTTTGGGTTTTGGGATTTTTTGCTGACTTGAAATGAAATGTTACATAAAGGAGACAGACATTCAAACACTGAAAATCCACATCAACATGCTGAGTTTATTACAGAACAGCTCGCTGGAAATTATTGGGTACTAATCTTTTAATACTGCAGCTGATCCTTGGTCAACCTGTTACAAGAGCAAATTGCCATTCCCAGCTGTGCCATACTATAAGAGGATAAACATCAGAGTGGCCCTTAGGAACAACCTATTTCAAGAATATCTCCTCAGTCTTTTACAGCTAATCAGAGCGACATTAACAGAAGGAAAGCTGCCAGAAGGGAGCATATGTAAATATCAATCCAACTGGATGCAGTAAAGCACTGACTACTTTTTTTTTTCTTTAAATGTAGTAAGATATTGAGAACTCACTATTAAAAGGCTGCAGAATTAAGACTCATGAATCTAACACACAAAAATCTGGGCCTGAGTACTTAGGAGAGTTCTCTTCTTTCTCATTGCAATAAAGCCACAGTGCAGCTCAGTGGGGAGGTTATGCACCTTAGTGCTCAGCCTTTGTCAAGGAGAATGGGGTGGACTCCCACATCTGAAGCTGCAGTGCCAACCAGAGCATGACATACATTTGGGAATCCAAATGTCTCTGGATCTTACCAGCTGCTACATAAGATAAATCTCCACTGAAACAAGTTGTGATCAATACTCTTTCATTCCACAAATACATTTTCTCTTTCAGTTTCTACAACTTTCATTTGTACTTTTCCTACCTTGTGCTTCCTTCACAATTTCAAGATGACTGCTCTAGTCATGACTGAACAAGAACCCCCTCTGCACTCACAGCAAGTCCTGTCTGAAAAAAGGCTCTCAGTATTTGTAAGCTTTTTAAGGCAGAAATATTTACTTACTGTTTGCATGACACCTAAAGGTATGGGACTGCCAATCTAAGGTCTTTGGCCAGTACTGCAACATTAACATTACGTAATTACTTTACATTTATAATCCTTTTGCTTTCTGTTGCCTATGGAAAAGTGTATTCATATTAACTGCCAGATGTCAGATGACTAAACACCACTTATTTTTATTATCCTCAACCCATTCCAAGATGACACTATAAAAGTAACTGCAGAATCACACTGTTTATATAATGTACTACAAGAAATAACCTCCTTCATTTCCCAAAACATTTATGAGGATAAACAAAGGCTTCTGAAGAAAACTATTTTACTACTGTCTTTCCAGTAATTACAGAAATACGGACTAGACAATTTTTAATACTGATAAAACCTAGCACATGGGCAGGGGCAAGCTCTGTGAAAGCCATCCTGATGCTTCTACACTACTTACCCACTCTTCTGGGTCAAAATATCAAAGGAAGGAAAAGATATTTCTCCACAAATAACCACCCCCCGAGGCAGCAGCCATCCCATGGTGGAAGGGCTGTGCTCCCTGCCTGCTCCCTGCCCATCACAAACAGCTCAGCTGCATCCACAGAGTGTGACCAGGACAGCAAGCAGCTGACTGCCTGACTACTCTCTTGAGTGTTGCTATCTCCCTGGTCTTGCTTTACACAGTGTTAGTACTCACACTGTCGGCCCCTGCTGGAATTACAGCCTGCAAAGAGAGTGGAGGGACACAAAATGTCCTGACATTTGACTACTGAAAACTGGGGAGTGGTGGTAATCATTGAAAATATGAGAGTGTATGAGAACTGCTAATAAAATAGGCAGCTGAATATAATTTATATTTTCCATTACTTATGCCAGAGATAGATCTAAAAGCTGGCACTAAAGAACAATTCTTCTTAGCAGTTTTACAATCTTTTTCCTTGGCACATGTGCCTACTGCAGCACAGACCAAAGGGCTTTACAAGCATTCTAGGGCTTTTTTTATGGCTCACTGACATCTTCAGCAAAAATGGTAGATTCATCTTTGGTCTTCTACCTGGATGGGGAATATTTGGCCAACCCTCATAAAATGAGACCAGTATGAAAGCAGCCAACACTACAGAACACTTTGAGCCATGCAGAGAGTCCTTCCCATCCAAACCGTGTGTCCTTCTGCTGACACTGCCACAATCACCAGAAAGGCCTCTCCAAAGGCACAGAAATTGCTTCCCCTTCGTGCCAGCGCTTCTCTGTGTGCAGGAGGAAGGACAGTCTTGTGGCTCACAGAGACTTGGCTGTCAGCATGCATGCCTTCTATTCCTGGTGGTCACCAACTTCTCTTGTGACTTTGGGAGAGTTAACAAACTTCTCCACTCACCAAAATATCTGCCTGCTACACAACATAACAATTCAATTTTGTCCTTTAATGGAAATACCTTTGGAAAAATGTAATAGCTCTGCATGGATGGGAAGCAGTGTAAGAGTTTAAAATATTGTTATTTCATGGTGCCATTATTTAGTAGCATTTCAGCTCTCACTGATTAAAATTTCCATCAGATATATAGTGTCTTTATCTCTGAATATTATCTACAGTGTCAAGGTACCAAGAGGTAACTATTTAAATATACCTATCTTTCTGCCCCTGGGGGAGGAATGTGGCAAGTACAACCAAAGCAAGCACATCTTGAGCTCACTCCACCTTCATAGTTACGGTAACTTTCAAGAATAAAGGCAATACTGTTTATATGTATTTCTTGTAAATCCCTCCCCAGGCAACTGCTATCAGATCAATATTCCACATCAAACAATTACTGAAAGTTTTCAATCTCCGCCTCATTTAATTGTAATTAGATGTATTTCAGCATTTTGATTTTCACCATGCTGCTGTCCAGCAGCACAGTGCAGTGTAACAGTGTCCACCCGAGTGACACAACTCACATGGTTCAAAGGGAGGAGCAGCTACACTTGTACACATCGTTTTACTCCTAATTCCCAGTGCTAACACAGAGTTTGACATGAAACCAATTAATGTGCAAGGCCTTTGTGATGCTGCTCTCCTGCAAAGCTGGCTGGAAAAATGACACACAAGGAGGTGGCACACTGGCCACATTCTAAAATATTTTCTGCAGGTTAGAAACTATTGCTTTCAAAAAAGCCTGAATTCCACAAATAGACAGAGGCATCAGGGAGGCTTCCACTGACAGACTTCAAACAGTATATATTTGATTTAAGCTGAATGCAGCTGCTTTGTGAACTCAGAGTAAATAAATTTCTTCAATCTTGATATTAAAGAAAAAAATGTTACCATATGTAAATAACTAGATAACCTTGAACTGGAACTTGCAATTAATTTCAGAGCCCTTTTTCTCAGCCTACCTCACCAAAACAAATTTCAGGTGGGTCATCTGAACACAGAGACTGAAATAAACTCAGTCTGAAACAGAGGTTAAAAAAAGAAGTTGGAGAGATAATTTCTTTTCTTTACATTTTTCTCTTCAGCTCTGGGCTAGCTTAAGGGCTGCTATAATAATGCAAGAAGTGATGTCATCCCAGGGAATTTTTTTAATCAAAAGTACTGTATCGATCACCATTATCTATGACTTGCCATTCAGTTTCAAAAATATTTTATATGAAATTAAGCTACTGAGCCTGTGTCACAGGTGTCTTTTCACGTGTTAATTTCTCAGATAGAAGCAAAGTGAAATTGCCAACTAAAACATTCTGCTGCCTTGTATTATTCACAACTTTCTTCTGAAATGATACCAGATCTATTGCAGAAATACTAATTCTAGTTTAGTTCACAGAGCTCCTGTGCAGAAGTTTTGCTCCTGCAAGGCCACAGTGCACAGAATTATCTGGAAATGCCAGGTGCACTGTGAGTATGCTGGGTGTGCAGGAGGAGGCCCATAGGTTTTGTGCTCCACATTACCATCACTAAACATTGATACAATTAGGGTACATCCCCAAGTATGAATAAGAAATTCAGATCTGCTTTTCTGCAATTGTAACACAGTTACAACATTGTTGAGCTGGTTGGAATTTCCTAAGCAAGAGTCAAGTGTGCACACAGTTTTGTGTTCCCCTTTCATACTATGATAAGAACTGCAAGTCAAACTGTCCTGTGGTCTGACTGAAAATAGGGATTATGTAAAAACAAAGTTCTTTCTCACCCAAACTGGTACTAACAGCTATGCTTTCAAGCTAGACACCCCCTCCAGTGAAAACTGATGTGTTCAGAACCCATTTGATACTTCTCCTGTAGCATCTATGTCTAAAGGGACAGCTCTGTGCAGAAAAAAAAAATTATGGACACTGCTAATGGGATCAAGCTGTTAATTTTCATTGTCTTAGCTCCCAGAATCTCCAAAAGCCAACATGGAGACTACAAGAGAAACTTAGCTTTCAGAGCTGATTTCAGTGCAGCACCGTGGGCTGCCACCACTAACGAAGGAGCAGAGTTGTTTTCATGACACAGTTTGAGATGTTACAGGGACCTTCCTTTTGTGGAAGTCAAGCTGAAAACCAGAACCAGTAACAATTCATCTTTTTCCTCCACATGCATTCAAGTTCTTGTCAATGACAAGGAATCCTCATTCCAGAGGGTCACATATACTACATAGAGCATGAACGTACAAAGCTGCTGCATGTGTCTTTATCCCACCCAAACTGTAGGCTCATTAACACTGTCCTGAGGGAAACAATTCTATTTTTATAATTTGAAAAACTTCCCAAGAAATGTAATAATCTCCTGCTGTTTACTGATCAAATTAACTATTAAATACAGTATTTAAAGTCTGATCAAAGGAGGTTGTTCGAGATCCTCCTCTTCACCTCCCCACTACAGAAAATAAAACCCAACAAATTAAAACCCACAAACTCAATAATTGTGAACAGAAATGGACAATAAATTCTCCTCCTTTACAACCAGCTAAGGAAAACTGACAAAACCCCCAACATTCTCCTTCTTACAAAGATACAGTGTAGTCACAGGAATACAGAAGGAAGGAAAAGTTTGTCTGCCAGACATTCCTAAGGAGTGTGTCCAAATAATTAGGTGTAGGGTGCACATTTGAATACAGTCTGAGAACACCAGTTTTTTGCTTGAAGTTCTCAATATCTAAAAATTGCATTAATTAACACCTGAGGGAATATTAATGCATTTTTCATACATGAAAACAATCTGCATGCAAATGCCATCCAGACTCTCCCCAAGTGACTCACTCTGACCAGAGGCAGTCAGTAAAGAAAGGACATTTCAGCCCTTGGACTCGCCCCCAGAGAGAGCACACTGCAGGCACCAGGGAAAAGGGCTTTTACTTGGTTTAGGTTACATTGATTCGTGAGGCCAGTGCCTGCTGAAGGACAAACCAGCTGATGAACACATTCTGCTTTAGTGTAACATCTTTCCCCAAGGTGCCTGGTAAGATTTTAAACAAAAGGTGAATAAAAATTGTCTTTTTCACTAGAAAGGGAAAACATCTGACATGTTCTTAGGAAATGAGCTGTGAGAAATCATCAGGAGATAAGCTGTTTAAATAAAGACATTGAAAAGTCGCTATATACACAGATACAAGAGAAAGGCTGTTTTATGCTCTCAGTTTTGATATCTGCTGGCAGATGTTAGTTTTCTGTCTCTTAAAATGAGCACTTCTGAAAGGAGATTGCTTATAGAACCAAATAGAAATTAAGCATAAGATGTTAGTCAAAATGCTCCAAATTTTTACATCTCTTCTTAATGTTTCCATCTCATGCTTCTAGTTTTTCTAATAGGACTTTAAGACCTTATACTTTATATTTAGCTACTGATACAAAACTGTAAAGTGAGGTTCAATAACATGATCCATAATTTTAATCATGAACACTGTATATTTCCTCACCCTGACATTTTAAGGCAACTTAATGAAATATTTATTACTGATTTCAACCCTTAAAGGTGAACTACGTTTGTGTCTTAATTCTATAATCATCTGGTGACGCATCAAAAGATGCAATCCCTAAAAATGGAAAAAGCCTCCAAAATGCTCTCTGGCAGATCAATAGCTTTGAAGGTATAACTGACAAAAGCAAAGTCCCCTTACAAACTGTTTTTGTTATTTTGTACTGAATTGATCACTGTCTATGTACATTAAGCACTGATCCCTTCTGATAAGATCCCAAATACACACAGACCATTTTTTTAATTAATTAAAAAAATGCCACTTCACAAATGCCTCAAAAAAATGGGAGAGTGGGCAGCCTGCAGTGGGGGACAAAGTGCTTCAAGAATACAAGTTAATGACCTTTATTCCCATGCTGGCTACTGAAGCCTCTAAGAAGGTCCTTGAACTTCAACCTGTGGAAAACAACGTTACCTGTGAGGAAGCAGCTCATGCTCCAGACCTGTTCCAGCCCTGATGCCCTGCTGAGGCTCTGGACAGCGCTCCAGTGGAGAGCCCAGTGCATGCAGGAATGCTCTTTCCATGACATCCTCTCCCTGGGGAGGCACTTGAATGATTTTCATCTAGTCACTAAGAACTTCAAAATTGAAGCTTACTTAGGGAGGTCAGGAGAGGCAGCTTCCCCTTCTACAAAGCACCTTACAGAGAGAACCACAGAAAGGCTTTTGTTGAATTTGGGTCATTTTTTAAGTAAGGCCCATTCTCAACACACGCATTCCTGTGTTTATACTTCAACTATGAATAAAGTATACTTGGAAGTTAAACTAAGAGCCTTTAATTACAAGTTTCAAGTAGTTCCACTGAATAACAACTTCTGGGGACAGAGATAGATGCTTTGAGCATTGGCTGTGTACCAACCAGCTGTCATGGCAAACTCCAGCCCTTGTACCTTTACATGGAATAATCACCTAAAAGTCAACTTCTGGCACCTGGGAAACTTTCAGAACGTTGGGGATCTTAGATGTTGACTTGTTTCTTATAGCTCAATGGGAAATGAAAGGAGATTAACATAAAGAATGACTCAAGAGGATTAATGCAGCTAGCGAGAATGAAATATCCAATTATTTGTTCAAAGTTTCTCATGAGAAATTAGTGTGGTCAGACAGAGCATCAGATTTCATCCCAGAATACTTATTTAAACCTTTGCATTTGCCTACATACTTCATTTAGGCTCGAGACTCTTTAGCTGAGGCATCCCAGGTCCTCAAACTCCAGCAGAAAACGTTAATGGGATCGAGAATCTGGGGATGAAAAAGGCTGTGCTGCTGACTGCTAAAAGGGGATCAAAACCAAAAACCTTTGTCTTTGTGCGGATGTGACCTACAGCAGCAAAAGGCTGTCTGTGATACATGTTCCTATAGATTTGAACTATCCCATCTTTAATTAGTGTCTCAAGCAATAGGAGTCCCTTGGGGAGATTTCTGCCCTGTCAGGAAAAAAAATTGTTGACCTTCAGCCTCGGGTTTCACAGTTCCCTTCGATCCCACCTCGGCGGTGGGAGGCTCTCGGCACGCCCAGAGCCTGACGCCGGCTCGGACAAGCAGGCAGCTCGGACATGTGGCGGCTCCGTTTCCCCCAGCAGGGTCGGACATGTGGCAGCCCCATTTCTCCCACAGGGTCGGACATGCGGCGGCTCCATCTCTCCGAGCGGACTGCGGATCGCTCCCGAGCCGCCATCGCCCGCCTCCCACCCGGCCCTGCCGTGAGGGCCCCGGGCCGGGCGGCGCCGACGGGTGCGCCCCCTGGCGGCCCGCGCGGGACCTCCAGCCGCGCCGGGCGGGGCGAAAACCGAGCGAAATACCAGGGAAAACCGAGGGAAAAACAGGGGAAAACCGAGCGAAATACCAGGGAAAACCGAGGGAAAAACAGGGGAAAACCGAGAGAAATGCAAGGGAAAACCGAGGGAAAAACAAGGGGAAAACCGAGGGATAGGAGCCGAGAAGCGGCTGCTGCCGGCACTGCCTTCTCCACCCCAGTACTGATTGGGTCCTGCATGGAAACACCTGCGCAAAACCCTTTCTCTCTTTCTTTCTTTCTTTCTTGTTGTTATTCTTATTGCTATTGTTATTATTATTAACAATAATTTGCAATTCAGAGAGCACAAGACCCCCTCCGTCCACGTGTATTCTCCAAGGGCCAAGGGCACTTCCAGCGAGAGAAGGCAGTTAAAACAGTGGGCCCTGGAGTTTGGCACTTTTCTTCTTCTCTAAAAGCAGAATTTATCACTGCAGCTCAATGGCTTCTCAGCGTTCTCTGAGAGAGATGCGCTTCTTACTTGGCAGTGTTAGAGATTGCTGTATTAGAGTGCAAGACACTACTGCCAATTAAAAATAAACTAGGAGAAAAGGCTAAAAACAATAATCAAGAAGGAAGCCAAATTTCTTTTAGGAGATGAAAGACTATCTGTAAGATTAATATTAATTTATCCCAGCAGGCAGCTTTGGCAATCAACTTTTTTTAGAATGATTGACTTCCTGCTTCCATTAGGTTTCTTCTCACACGGTGGTATTATCTTCATCATCAAACCAAGAGAAAAATCTCTGTCAATAAAGTGCATGATACTTTAACAAGCACTGCTGTAGGCCAAGGGCCTAATTTTTAATCAGAATATCATATGTATCATAGCACAACCTGAGGCTACACACTGAACCATCACAGTATGATGGCAGTCCCAAGGAGCTTAACACCTACAAGACAAGAAAATACCAAGATCAGAGATGCTGGGGAAGGATGTATATAAAATCAGTAGCAGAACTGAGATAAAAATCTCCATCTGCAAGACACTCTTATCTACAGAATCACACTGTTTCCCATCAAAATGCCATACTGTGGAAATGAGTGCCATTAGATAACAGCCCAGCAAATGCCTCACAGCAAGGTATGGACATTGACTACAAGTCTGCAGGAACAAGTGAAAATACTGAATAAAACTCTTCCTTTATCCATTTTTTCTCTAGGATGGAGAAAGCAACTGGAGAAGCAAACTGAAATCAGATACTCCTTAAGGGACCAGTGAGTAATATTTGATGTCTAAGCCAAATTAACTTCAAGAGAATGGCATTGTCGAGACTGATTCAGAAATGCTCCTACTCCAGCACCAATTCCCTGTGGAGAAATGCAACACCACACTTGCAGCTTTTTTTCTGCTGTGCAGCATCTGCTGAACTCTGGCTGATTGGCAAAAGAAAAATGAAACATTTATGTGGCAGATGGATCAGATGTGTGCACTGTCACTCATTCATTAGTACACGCACTTAATGAGGATAGGTTACATACTGCTGCCACCCCAGAGGCAGAAGGCTTTGTATGAGCAAGTCATGGAGTTTTGGGGAGTCCAGGAGTTTTCCACCCACACAGCACAACCTTTTCCTAAGCCAGAGAGAGAAATCTCAGAACTTCTGTTATGAACAAGATCACTGTAGTGATGCATGAGTCAGAATTTTATAGCCTTCCTCATCACCACCAAAATCTGGTATTACATCTCAAGCTTTCTTACCTACTGAAACCTTTGCAAAATCTGTCCAGCTGGTGAGAAAAAAGAAGCAACAGTCTTGAGAAAGGAATTCTGAAATGTAGCTCTTTCCTGCTTATTGCAAGAAATCTTTGAGCTGACAGTAAAAACCTTCCCCTTTGAGATACATACAGAAGCTGAATTGCTAGCTTTAGAATTTATTGTGCAAAGGTGACATTTTTATATGCATCTATTTTCAGAAGGATGGCTTCAGAGCTACTGCCAGGATTGAGGCAGTAATCTGTACCACCAAGATTACTCAGAAATCCTATTTGTAAACCAAGTCCTATTAAAACACCCCAACCTCTGAACTTCTCCTTTAGAGAGTTATTGGCTGGCCCAAGTGTTTGAAAGGATTTCTACACTGGAAGGAATGAATGTGACAGATACAGACACGCACTGAAGCAATTTAATGAAGATAATTGGCCTGCAGTTATCAGACGAGGCTGTAAAAGGAGCTAAGAGTGTGGGCTTAAAAATCCATGAAGTTGTGTTATGGTAACCCAGTAGGGTCAGATGGAGCAAACATCCACAAATCACCTGTAAAAGTGGTACCAATGCAAAGAATTGAACTGCTGGAAGAGGCAGAGGCTGTTGCTGCATCTACACAACAAGCCAGATAAAGCAAAGGAATTTGTTTGATTAGGGAAAGCAAAATGGCCCCATTACCAAACTGCAACTCACATGGTACAAAGGCATGGGGAGGGCTGCAGGCACATGCCATCACAGAGACCCGCACTGGGAACAACAGCGAATCAACAGCTCCCTTCCAATCCAACAGATTCCATGGTTCTGTGATAAAAACATGGCTTAGCTGGGCTTATCCTGCACTGCTATAAAACTGCTTTCCCTCTGCTGTGAAGATAATAACTGCAGGGAATGAACTCCAGCGTTGAGCCTGACAGCCATCCCCTGAGAAATGGGTGTTCCAACAGGACAGTAGATGGCACTGCTGGAATGCAGTCCGAGCCTGCAGGATTCCTGCGAACAGCCCAGAGAGGGGCTCTTTAGGCTGTAGGAGGAGTGGTTTACACACAAATCTGTAACACTTAAACCCCATGGCATTTGCTTTAGGGAAAACGCGAGTCCTTCTGTATCAGAGCCTCAGCAAGAGCTAAACTACAGGGTCAGCATGCTAACAAAAGGCTTAGTTTCAAATGGCAGGAGAACCCATCCAAAAGGTCATCTCCTGTACTCCCACCTTGCAAGCCAAGGCTTTTGCCAACACCTGCTTCTAGGGGATGGGCACTAGATATTCCAGTTCATATGAGCCCAGGGGGGACAAACCATTCTGGGGTTTAGCATGAGTTCCACTGACACCTTATTTAGGAGAGCGTCTTCTCAGTCTCCTACTTGGAGCTCGCAGGGGAAAGCTCTGCAGTGACAGCAGTTTCAGGGCTCCAGGAGTGTTCAAATAAAAGGCCATTCTGGAAGCTGTTCCAGCAGCTGCACAAAGGAGATGTACAAACTTGGTGCAAAGAAGAGAAGGTTTCATACATGTGTATACATAAATAGAGATATAAATGCATATGTGTATACACACTATGGGTGTTTTCTAAAACTTACACAGTACATAACAGACTTCCCTGTTAGCCCTTTAGCAAAGCAGGTGCAATGTGTAAGAGTTGAGGTGCACAATACTCAAGCATTTATTTAGTTGCCAAAACACAGACAATTTTTACCCTGAACAAATATTGACAAAAAAGGCAATACTTCAACACATTTTCAGATACCAAGAGGGCTTAGAAGCTAGTCCTAAGTTACACACCAAAACTATCAGTATTCCCAAATTCCTCTGTGTTAAATATCCGTTTCTTATAAATTATGTTCTCCACAAGGTACAGTTTAGGATTAGTATCTTGTTTTATTTCAAGTCCTAAAAGCCGTTCCCAAGACAACTCTGACATCAGAAGGGGAAGCATTTAAAAACCACACTTCCTTGCAAAGCAAATAACCTGCAGGTTGAGACATTCTTGCTATTTTAGTAATTTATACACAGCAATACTACTTACTGCAACACACTTCTTGCTGCACACCTTATCCAACTGTTTAAAATCAGAAATCCACAAAGAGAAAGCTGCCAATAGATCCTGCCTGTACCAGCGAGTGCAGCCAGCTCAGAGCTGAGAAGCAAGACAGGAAAGGACAGAAGTCACCTCAGCCTGGGCCTCTGAAGGCCAATTTGGGCACCAGGCAGGCCCACACCAGTCTCACTGGGAGCGCTGGGCACCAGGCATTCTTTAGCAGAAGGGAAACAAATGTGCCAAGGGGCTTTCAGCACACAGAGTTCACCTTTCCATGAGAGGCGTGCCAGGCAGCTTGGGCCCGGCTGGTGCCACTGTAAGGAATGCCCCTGCTGCAGCAGGCATACCCTGCCAGGAAGCCCACCACAACCAAGAGGGAAAGACACACACATTTTAGATTTCATGCCCTTTCTGCAGTGTTTTCTAGTGTTAATGGTACTGGATAGCTGTTGCACTCCACATACATCTTGGAGGGAAAACAAATAATCTTTCCCTTCTGGGCTCTTCTTGCCGAGCATTTGCAATTAAAAGCATTCTTGTCTCAAGTCAAATTGAAGATCAAATTGTTCACTTAGTCAGGAATCATACACTGTGCATCTACCTCTTCCATTACTTAAAAGAAAACTTCTAAATCTTATGTTACAAGAAAAGCTTCCCCTAATTTGTTTACAATTATCTTTAACATTTGAAGGATTGGTGTGAAAACCTCAAAAGGAGTTGTCAAAGCTGGCTGCTAACAAGCTTTCAGCAGCATAGCCATACTACACATGCAGAGTAAATTAAGTCAATTACCTTGAAAAGATTTTATATTGATCCTTTGACTAACAAGTAAGATTAGCAACAAAGCAAGATCAGCAGTAATACAAGCAAGTACGTTTGTCCCCGATTATGAAGAGTTCTATCATGCAACATACACAGAAGCAAATTATTGGCTAATAGTTCAATGAACAGCAAAAGTATTAGACATGTAGTCTTCCATTGAGCAATGAGACAGTAGTAAACAGGATGGAAATTGACTATCTCCAACTGTTTTCAAGTGTCAGTGTAATAGCAAAGCATAGTCTAGTCTGAAACCTACTTTTAGATCAATTGCCTCCATTTTTTACATTGAGTATTATGCACGTAATGAAATAAAGAAGTGTCATCTATCAGACCTTGAAAAAAAAAAACACATCAGCACACTCCAGCCAGATAAGGAAACAAAGATTTATTAGAAACTGGTAGTTTTATGGAGCTAGAAAGGTAAACATACATTTAAGAGACAAAGAATACACAATTGACCACAGTCATCATCATCAAGGCACATAATGAAAAATCAAATCTGAAACAGCTCATCTTTTCAACATTTGAAAAGGTCACCATGATTTCAATACTCATAATGGCACTTGCACACTATAAACAAAATGGAACAAGTCTGGAAGATAGAAATGCTAAAGTCATCTTTACATCACACACACAATACATTTGCTCATTGGTCACAGTCAAACAAAATTACCAGCAACTGATCTCACAAATCCCACAAAGGTACAAAGATATTGGCAAAACCAAGGAAAACTCTGATCAGAAAGGCATTATACATATAAATGATTTGGATAGAATGACTTCTTTTTTCTAAAGTGCAAAGTCCAACATTTCCCTAAAGGGAAGGCCAAAATACAGCTAGAGCTGCCATTTTCTGAAATGTGATAAAAAATTCTATAATACAGATTTTATGGAATTGCTATGCATCAGTTTATGGAGAATAAACACCAGCCATGGAAGCACTGAACACAAATTTACATGTGATTGCTGTTTGAAAAATATGGCCTAAAGCATATTTAGACAAGGGAGATTCAGGCAGTTATTTTTGCTTGCTTATTTTTCTGCTTAAAAAAAAACAACAAAACAAACAAAAAAAACATGCACCCCTCATGCTCACCCAAAAAAAGAAAGAATTAAAAAGAAGACCCTTAATGACCTTAACAGAACAAAGTTCTTCCTTCAGTAATCCAATTTCAGAAAGTGGTCCAAGAGCAGTTGCTTTTAGAAGGTCAAGGTAAGTATAATCTCGAATTTACCAAGATTAAGACACTACACATTACAGAAAGGAGAAAAAGCCTAACAAAAGAGTCTGGTAATAATTGTTAATCTATTTCAGTGTTCAGGCCTGAAGGCAACTGTGTGCCCCTCCACACACACCAAGGAAAAAAAATAAAAAAAGAAAAGGAAGTCACTTTGGAAGGACTTGTACATGGAAATGCCTACTAAAGTTCTGCATTGAGGAAGGGCTGCTTTGTTTTTTGAGGAGGAGCTGTTTCTCAAGCACTAGCAGGTCTGCATGCATGCTTTGCTTTGCATGCTACATTAACACCAAGCTGATGGGCACCTGAGGTCAGCATTGCCACTTGGTCACCTGGACAAAACACTTCAGTATTTTATTATCCCAATTTCACACCCACAGCCAATGTGCACAGAAGACTGATCTCGCATGACAAAACTGTAAAAATCCTTTACATAATAATGCAATCCTCTACTGGCTAAAAGCACAGAGTGGATGTAGCCCTCTGAATAAGGGAAAGAATGGAGAGTCCAAAATGACAAGCATCCCTGTTCCCAGAGCTATGAACAGCTCTGCCATTGGCTGTACTGGAATTACAACCAGCTTCATACTGGATCCTCCATCCTGTTTTTAAATAGCAACCTGCACTTGTATGGAATGGATCTAACATCCAATCTTTTTCTGTTCCTGTGTATTATGATCCTATAAAACATGCAGCTGTAACCCAAATTATGCCATAGTTAATGGTGCTGACATTTACAAGTGCAATGAAAAGCAGGTCCAGTGAAGCAAGTTATCAAAATTGCTGATTTTATTACAAAAATACCGTGTAAATCCATTTGAGGTATTCCGATTCTGCAGAACAGCAGTTTCTCAGGCTCTTTAAATAATGAAAAATAAAAAGGTTTGCCTGAAGACAAAGGTGATGGGCTACATTTTAATGTGCTATTCCATCATTGTGTGCATCCAAGATGCTATTTCTTATGAACTTAATATTCAGTCTTCAAAAATAACAAAAGTGCTCACTTCTAGGCATGCAAAATGTTGCCTGTGAATTGCTTGAGTGTAGGCAGCATGACAAAATATAAAGTCACTTTCATATATTCAGTATCAAGGCAGTATAAACTTCTCCTACCTTTGGTTTCATCCAAGACAAATACACATTTAGAAAGGACAAATTAAAAAAAACCCAATGAGTAAAATATGCATGATTTCCTAAATATAAGAACATACTGCTGATTTAAAGACAGTTTCTTGATTTTTTTTTAAACTCAGTGACATTTTAAAGTGCAATATAGGTATCTGTTTAAAAATGGTGAACCAAAATTTAAGAAAGTTTCTTCCCACCTAAGGACAAATGTGGAAGTCGCAGCATCTCTCTAGAAAGATCTGTCTCTAATTGTGAGAGCAGATTACTTGAGAAAACATTATTGTTTTGGTGTTTCCAACAGCATTAGAAGCATCTCACCTCTTTCCTTCATTTCATGCTATTCCCAAATTCTGTTTCATTTTTTCATATACAACATAGCTGATGCTGACAGCTGGAAGCACTTTCATAAAATTAGGGGCTATGCCCCTATAAAGTCCTCGGAGTCCCTCTGTAGCAACAATTCTTTGAAAGAGACCAACCATGCTTAACTGTGGAGCTCCTTCCACTGAGGCTAGAACAAAAAGATAATGTGTTATAAAACAGTTCTAGTAATATTAAAAATCTTTAGCAAGTCTCAAACACCTGGATCACAAGCCTACTATCTCAGGTCCACTGAAAAGAGATGTTTTAATCCCAGACATTTGGGAGATATCCATGTGTCTAAATCCCAGTGGAAAGCATTATCCACCTATGTTCCTTTGGAAATCTAGGCTCCCATCCTTAAGTCTGCAGAAACCTATCAAACAAAGATCTCAACTATGAAATTATCCAAATGAAATGCCCTACAGAGCAAACATTGCTGTCTGCCCTCTCAGGACAATTCAAGCTCTATCATTTAGTCTCTAAAATTCAGAAAACATTGTAAAGTTTAGAAGAGTGCTTCCAGACTATGACAGGGCCTGTGTCTGGTAGTCTTATATGGAATTGGCTCTCAGAATATATAAAGGGCCAGTGCTTGAAATGTTACTTTTTAAATTGAGTATAAAGAACAATAGTGTTGGCGGTAAGAGGGAGAAGGGACCAACATTAAGAAGAATTTTCCAGATACGTCCTTAGTTTTTCCAAGTTGGTTTTTTTTTTATTCCTATGTCTGTGCTAGAGCTATCCCACATGATACAATTTCCATGTGACCCCACAGAAGCATTTTCAGGAAGGAGAACTGACCTTGAGCCTGCATGCGTGTTCTGATGAGAGCCAGAGGGTAACTGGCCAACTGGCCACACGTGCTGGACACGGTGCCACAGCCCAGCAGCACAAACACTCCTGGGTTTGCTGAGCTTGATGCATAGTGCTCTAGCCATGTACTCTTCAAGAGCTGCCAAGGTACAAAATTAAACAGTAAGACAAGAGATTTGCATTCAAAAAGGTAACCAAGTGCTTCTTTATTCATAACAAATCCTGAGGGCTCAATCCTGAAAAGCACCAAATTCACTGGATCAATTTCACTACATGCTTGAAGTACACAGGTGAACACCTTAGCACCTAGAAGAGAAATCCTTAGAAGATCCAGCAGCAGGAAAGGGCCCATGCACCCCAATACTTTGGGGAGAGGAGGTGGGAAACAACACAGCACCCCACAGAGTGCAACGAAAACTCACACATCTGTGCACATCACCCCATGCAGAAACAAGGATGCAAACTGTAGAAAAGAAATTCCATACAGCTTTGAAAATGTTTGTTCAAACAGTAACAGTTGTGGTGATAGCTAATGCAGTGTCAAAAAAAGATTTGTCTAGACTAGAAAAAAAATTTGTCTGTGTGTCTGAGTTATTTGAGACACTTTGAAGCAACACATATTATCTAAGGTAGATAAAAGACTTTCAACATTGCTGGTGGGTGAAATAGGTGCCAGTTCCTCTGGAACGGAAGGACACAGTGTTTCAAGCTCCTCAGAAAAGCTGTGTCAGCCAGAAAGAATTCTGGTAACATGCACAGACACAGAAGGAATTCAGGTTAATATAATCCACTCATAAACCTAACAACTGGCAAAAAAATGTATAAACTATCATAATATGAATATCCTTTTAAAGGCATGAATTTCCCATAAAATGGGTATGTTCCAGTCTAACAAGGTTAGGTAAGTATGAAAGCTTGTGGTACTGCCAAGGTCTGTATAATCCTCTCATAGCACATTTCCTGCTTGGTACTCTTGCTTGGAAGGGCCCATCTGCCCAGGCATTCCTCAAGAGGGGCAAACAGAAACACTGAGGTCTAGTAACATCAGTGGAAAGTCTCATTTGTCTTTTAAAAATTGAATCAGCTGTAATTGTACAATAATGCACACG
This sequence comes from Melospiza georgiana, assembly GCF_028018845.1. NCBI lineage: Eukaryota > Metazoa > Chordata > Aves > Passeriformes > Passerellidae > Melospiza > Melospiza georgiana. The sequence goes on along the minus strand of NC_080438.1, from coordinate 11,210,347 downwards.
TTCTAAATATATTTACGCTTTTTGTAAATTAATTAATGACAGCTACATGCATTCAATGATCTAATCTCACCTCATAAACAGCAAGGTCAATGCCAGCATAAGGAATTATACCCAGAATATTAGGAATATAGCCTTTATAGAAGGCCTTTGGACCTTCTCTTTTTAAAATCTTCTTAGCACAGTCAAACATCCCAGAATATTGCCCTGTTTTACCCACAGCCAATCTGGTCTTTAAAACCTAAAAGGAAAAAAAATAGCAGTCTTATTACATATTATTAATTAATCTATTTTAGATACACAGTATATCTCTGCTTATTGAATTCTCTAGAAGTGCTTTGTACTTTGGTGCTGCAAATCTCAGTAAGGCATTGTTAGCAGAAGGCTTCTTCAAGTTCTGTCCTTAGTGCAGAGCACCACACATTACTATACACTAGCTTACAAATTCTTAGCCTTTTAAAATTGCATTTTAGCTTTATTTTCTTGATTAAAACAGGCAGTTATTTGATCAACTTGAAGGCAACAGTGCAGGCAATATTCAATAGAAGTATTAGCTAAGGCTCAAGTGAGAGTACTAACATGCTAGCAGAGGATACTTCTGATCTGGGAACACTAAAGCCTATTAAGAAAATAATATTTCAAAAAGTATGACACTTAGAGAGATAGTTGAGGACTACAAGGAATAATTGTGTCTCACTAGTGAAACCCAGCACCTGATCAATAATGCAAGCAAGTCTGTACTGCATCTTAGGACAAAGAAATTAGTAACAGCATCCAAAAGAAACCACAGATGAAGATTCCTGAGCAACAATTTGGTCTACTTTAAAGCCTCATAAGATTACATCTCCCTCAGAAATTTCCTGGCACTTGGCTTTTCTCTCTTATTTCGAAACATCCTAAAAACACTTCTAGGACAGTACCATATCTTTGTGAGGAAGACCAGAAGATATTGTAGAACAGTTCCCTTGTCTCCCCTGAGCAGTGTAATCCAGACAATCTACATCATGTTTCAGTTCTTCCCTAACTTAACCCATCTCTGTACTCAGCTCAGCTGGGACTGACCCTCTGGAACAGCAAGGATGCTCTTTAAAGAGATCATTATTACTTCAGCAATGAAAACAGTTCCATTCCTACTGAAATCCCCACCCATGAAAAAGCTATTTAGGTTACATTTGCCATTTCTACCAAACTTGATGTTGGTACTGGTTTAGTCCTAGCCCCAACATCTATTCCAACAAGGATCTGCACAAGTGATAAACCTTGTGGAGAACCAGCAGTAAAGAAAATACATGCTGTTTCTGTGAAATGGTGTGTTACAGTTACACTGGAGCAGTTAATATATTTACACAAGTTAAATTGCAGTGTGCAGTACCACCTACAGGTATGGCCTACAGGGGAAAGAGCAGCCAATCCACCCAGCCTGAGCTGTAGCTCTCACATCCTTCCCCCACACTGTTCTCATTACCAGAAACAGCTTCCCATCATAACACAACAGAACTTCAGGTCTGTCCAGACAACACTATTCCTTGCTTACATATAGCAGGAAAAGGATTTAAGCCCAATTTACAAAATGCTTGGATACATACTGAATTGTAAATGTTCTTGAATGATCTTTTTTCCTTCACTAGATTTTATTTAAATATTGTTTTAAAAAATACTATACAGCAAAATATACAAGAATCAGTTAGAACTTAGTATAATCTAAAATGCCTAGCGCTGAAAGTCTGAAAGGAAGTCCAAAGTAAAACAATTAGGATACCAGACTAGAGTGGAATTTTCACACTATTTTCAAGAGCAAAACGGGGTTTACTTAGGAAACAAACCAAACATTTTTCAGGCTCCAATGGAACCAGATTCTCTTACCTCCATGGGATAAATAGAAGTTTGTGCTGTTGCTCCAGCTAAAGAACCAGATACAAATCTTTCAACAGTGCCTAACTTTCCATCATCCCTAGTGAGTATCTTCTTATACTGTATAGTTAAAACACAAACACACATTTTTTTAAGTAGTGGTAAGAGTTATTATAAAAGGCAAGAGCATAGTACAAAATGTCTTTTCAAGCTGTTCTTAGTTTTTCATGCATTTACAGTCACATTTGCTAACCCAAAAAGATTCTCCAGAACACAATAAAAAACATTCCAGCCTGAAAGAAGTCTTAGATTAAATACCTCAGTCACCATCAGGTATTCTGCAAACAGCCAGCTCAAGGGTACCTACACTAAGAACTCCAGAAAACAAAGAGGAACCAAATTCCCTTGCAGATCCAGTTGTCCAATCAAAGAATGAACAATTTCACAGAAGCACAGATTCAATTTCACAGAAGCATTTTGAGCACTGTACATACTGTGTCATTCCATGAGTAAAGGATAATGTGCCCAAGTTCCTCTGTGGCACCAAAATCTGCTGTTCATTCTTACATCATCCCCAGATTTATTTGATTTTTTGTTGTTGCTGTTTTTATCTCCTCCTTGTACAGAGATGTGCAGCGTGCTCATTTGGTCTTACTTCAGGCACTAGCATGCCTCACAGAGCAAAAATAAATCTCATTTAAATACACCAGAATGGGAGTTCATTTTCCAAAGGAGGATTAGGCCTTAACATGATGCTTAAAGCTGATTCAGAGGTAAATATAACTCTGAAATCCAGGATGAGGGCATCATACATAGCACTGTGATATTTGACTTTAAATGAACCCCCTGTAAGTTCAGCTAGCATAGTGTGCCAGGCTTTTGCCTGCTGTCACTTTGCAGCAATAATCAAGGTATTAATGCAGTACTCCACACAAGGCCATGCAGAAACAGGGACAGCTTAAAACATGTAACAGACATAATTCATTTGCACTGCTTAGAATACAACAGTAAAATCTGCCTAACAGTAAGCATTCTATAGACTATTTTAAATCTGAAAGTCACTCAAATTACTATGACAAAATCCCCAACAAGGGGACAAGTTGGGACAAGGGGACAAGACGACGAGTCCCATACAATACAACAATGCCAATAATGAACATGAGAGTGAGTTAGGACTGTATTTGGCTTTATTTTCATTATTGATTTATCATCCTACCTGTTCATAAGCCCAGAACTTAATAGCTGTTTCAGGAGCTATTTTCACAACATTTACACCATTTCCCCTCCAAAGGGACCGGACACCACCTTCTTTCAACATTTGCTTAAAACCGCTGGCTATATTCATTTTGTTTGACTTTGAACCATGAACCTAAAAAAAGCCAAAAGCAAAGTCACAGTACAGAATATGGCTCTGATTAAATTATAAAACTCACCATATTAAATTGATTAAATATATCAACTAACAAAACCATATGCACTATTGAAAAAATCTAATTTTAGTAGCACAAGTACTGTAACATTGTGCTTACATTTTCCCCACATCTATAAAATATCATTTTTATGAACACAAAAAAACCTGAAATAGTCAAAACACAGCCAGACCTTCGCAATTTAAACACTACCCTTGGCCCCCCATTTTTTCCCAACAGATCTCTAGAAACTGAAGTGACACTGGAAACCAAGACATTGTTGAACATTGCACCTACCTGCATCATGACTTTGAGGCGATCTAAGGGTGCTGTGCCTGTTCGAGAGACAGCACCAGCCACTCCTCCTGCCAACAGCTGCTTCCACCACTGCCCACTCTTCTTCTCTTCCTCTGTGAACTCATCTGGAACAGTCAAACTATCTCCTATATCCAATACCTTTATGAATCCAAAGCAAAGATATGCAAATAACTACCTCGTTCCATCACCTCAGTTTTATCCACAGTTCTAACACCAAATGAATATACTACCTAAGAATGTGCAAATAAAGTGCTAGTTACAAATAAAAAATATCTCTAATTTACATTCTATAATTAACTTGCTATGCATTGCTATTCAATGAAAAGCAACTTTAAGTGACTCCTACATACATATTTAGCAATAACACCACAGACCCACCATTTCAAAGACTGCACCATCATCATTAAAAATTACTACAAATTTCCTCCTTGAATATGGCCCAAGCAAAGACATTCTGTCATGATCAGCAGTCCTTTAAAGTCAGCACTAAAGCTCAAATGCTTATATGTTGCAGCTAACCTTTCACCAGACAGTCTTGTGGGATTACTTTGGTAATCTCCTAAGGTTGCTAACAGGAGATTTCTCTCACGGTAATTTATTCACACATGTGGGATGTCTCCTTCTCCCAGACTCCCCAGCATTTTAAAGCAGGGTTTTAACAGCTGATATATCAGAGTATTCTATTTGCAGTGACTGCTGGTTCTTATCCTACCAAATGAATAGTTTGACAGATACCTTATAGATTTTCTTATCATCAGTTATACTCAAAGACACATATAATTACTTTTTTCAGCTGTAAGAGTTTGACATTTCACTAAGGGGGGCACGTTTGTATTGCCATTGGATTTGATCAAAGAACAACATTAATATAGGTTTTAATGATAAAACTAAGACAATACTATGAAATCTCACATGTCACTTTTGCTCTTAAGTGTAACCTATGATCATCATACATGAGAAAAAGTATACTGTAGATAATGCAAATCTGCTATTACACATAAATTAAATTTTTAAAAAGAACAAAAATTTATTAATAACTGATAAGTACTGACCAGAAAGTGTATTAACTGATAAACCTTTGAGCTACCATTGATTTTAATTGTAGACATTATATCCCTAATTTATGCTGCATTCTCTCTCTGTCAGTCGATAGAATACTGTCCTGGTCATTTGGGACAAAAACTGCAGAATGCAGACTGTAAATATAGCCACTGAACAAAAAGGATAAGCACCACCTATTCTGGATATTGAACACACAAGAGATTAATTGGAAAATCCTTTCATCTTTCCTGCATTTGAGGTTTCAAAGTAAGTTGCTCAACTACAGAAACATCAAAAGATCAATCAAAACTCTCAAAACATAAATTCAGCGTTCTAAGAGATATTATGCATATCTACCAGGGTTTAAACCTTGTGTGTACTGAGATCTAAACACAACTAATGAAGAAAAAAGATAAATTTGAGGGTGTTTACAACAGGCCACAGCTACCATAGTAATTCTATGCCAATGCAGCTATATCTGCTTGGAAGGGTCTGATAGCAATTATACAATAAAAACGGAATTGTAAGAGCTGTCTGTAAATGCCAGCCAGGCTGGGAGGTTTCACATCTGCTCTTATCTCAAAGACCAGCTGTGGTGCTGGATTTTGCCTGCTGTGATAACTGGGTCATCAGCTGACTGCAACACCAGGATCACAGGAGACTCCCTCAGTTGTTTCTTGGGGGCAACTAATGACATTCCATAATAAAAAACAAAAATACAGATCTTATTTGTAATATTAGTAAGGAGCATTTTATGAAAGCAGAGGTTTTTTCCACTAAGCAAGCTGGGACCAGGACAATTTGATCTCATAGCAGTGCTTCAAGGGCTCTCTTCAGCAAACAGGGAGCTAACTGCCTTTTGGCATGCATTCCTCAGCTGAGGTTGTACAGTGTCAAACACTCCAAGCTCTCAGATCTCATAAAATGTTTTTTATAATGGAAATGCTGACTAATCCCTGGATACATAAATGGTCTCACTATATTCAAAGGCATCCAACCTTACTTTATTTCCTCCAATAATCTACAGGAAAGATATTTAGCAAACAGGATTACTATTGGTTTACTTCCTTTATTTTTGTTCTTAAAAATCAGTCACTGAGGTGTTAACAGCTCCATGCAATAAAAATTTTAAAAAATTCTCTGCACAGTGGATAACCTATTGCTGCATATTCTGTATGCTTAATTAAATCCTTTGGCACAAAAGAGCACGATGTGCCCAGAAAATCACCAGTCAAGACACCAGTGATTTTATGATAATTATAATGATAGTATATAATGAAAATACTAATTTCAACATAAGAAACAGTAAAAACGTCTATATAAGCTGTTTCAACAAATGAAATCGTACTGTAATGTGCAAAGAAAAATATCTATTATTGTGGTTATTATTTTTTCTGTGAAATATCTCCAAAAGAGGAAAGATTCTGTCCTAAGAATTACTGATAATTATTTGCAAAGTTTAGATGATTATGTTCTTTCAGAAGGAACTCATCTGACACAATCCTGCTTGTAAATGAGAGAGCATGAAGTGAAAAGGAAAACCAAACAATACAGATATGCTTGAAACACAAGTGTGAAGCCGTTACAGTCAATATCACAAATTAACACATCAGAGTTGAACTTAAGAGCTGCACTAGGTTAAAAGGGAAGTTGAACTTACAGTGGAATGTTTCCAGTATCGAATTATTTCTTCAATGTCTGTAGCTGGATTAAACATAAAATGATCTCTCCACTCATTCCAGTCTACTGTCATTGTCCCATCGGCATCAATACTGAAAAGAAATTGTACAAAACTATATAAGGAAATAGTAATGGTGGGGTTTTGTTCTGGTTTTTTTTCTTCCTCCTCCCCCCTCTTTTTTTAACTTGGCTTATCACATCAATAACAACTGTAAATTCCAAACTGACTGTAAATTCCATATAGCGACTTCAAGGCTGAATCTGCCATGGCCTTTCAAAACTATTCTTCTCTTATCCAAGTGCATCAGCCCTATTCCATTTAAAAACATAATACAGTGCTTCTTTCTATCAACAACCTTTACAGAGAAACAAAGCCACATTCTCCTCCCAGAACCAGATGCTCCAATAGTAAGTAGCAACATATTTCAAAGTCATAATCCCATTTATCCCCCTCTCTGAAACAGAAAAATATAGAAATTAACAATACAAGGAAGATTAAACTGCCTCAAAAAATAATAATTCCTGACCTTTGCAGGATCTTTTCTGCCTGTTTTTCTGAAATGTTTATACCCAATATCTTGAGGGACTGGACAACTTCTGAGGCTTCAATTTTTCCTGAAACATTAAAATAAAGATGATACATATTTAAATGTGGATCTTAATAATGTGGATCTTAGCACTTTGGAGTTCATTGCAACAGCTGAATAATTGCAAAGATGATTTAAAAATCAACTTAGCACAGATGACATATTTTGATTGTCTGCTACAAGGACGAAGCAAATAGGATGCAAATATACAGTTAGTTAAAAACAGGTTTATCTTTAATAGCTAGAAATAGTCAGAAATTTCCTCACAGTTTCTCCATCTGGGGAACAAGGAGCCCCAGTTCAGTGTACGTGGAGAAAACAGAAAGAATAAAGACTTTTTTTTTTTTTTAATCTATAGCAAACTCTAATTATGATCATGTTAAGGAAAAGAAGGATTCCATATTCACAGCTTTTTTTTCCAGTCAGACAAATATAAGTTACACTACTTTTAATGCAGTTTCTTCAGACAATGTTTGAACAAATAAAACAAAGCAAGGTATACCATCATTGTTTTTGTCCAGGCTCTTGAATGCCAGTTTCATCTTTTTCTCATGTTCTTTAAGGTACTGCATAAATTCTTCAAAATCCAGCTGTCCATCCTGGTTAGTATCCCCAGCTTTAAAAATTTTCTATTGAGACAAAAATTAGTATTTTATTTGTCCAAATTACAGCAGGTCACAAAGCATCATTTCATTTTCAGAATTTAACACTCTCCCTATTTGCATAGGGAGAGAAAACACTTAGCAGCAAATACAATTTTAAGAAAGTATGATTTATTGTTTTACCTAACTTTTCTGTGCAGAAATTTTAAGGTTTCTTACCAGCACTGGCAAGTTATACCTACAGGTATCAAATAATTTGTGGAGGAAGAGGTGGGGGACATGAGAAAAACCTGAGAGAGAACAAGTACTAGCCTGGGAGCTTCCTGTACATGTTAGTAAAACAAGCAGAACCTTGACTATCATCTTAATAAAGTGATCTATTAATTATGAATTATAAAGATAACAAGTACAAACAGCAATTAACTCTTCAAGTGCTGACCAAAAACTCACAAAGATCTTGCCCCACTGGCACGTGCAGCCCTCAGTGTTTGAGAGAACACGGCTTTCTGCTTCCAACTGAAGCCCTGACTACAATTTTAAACAAACACAAACACACTTATCTTCCTTTCTTGCATGTTCTTCCTAGGAACTGTCCTGCAGATAGAAACACTTCATGTAAAATTAACTATGCATTGAATGCATGGTATGCAATTGCCAGGACTGCAGGAAACAAGTCTCAAACACAGCCCTGGCAGACACCTCCCCACCAACAAAGGGCCAGGAAACTTCACCATCTCCAGGTGTGAAAACTTCACTTGTTAGAGAAGGGCAATTACAGCAGCTCTGCAAGCAGCAGCCTGTGATTGCTGCGGCTTGTGCTCAAGGCAAAGCCAGGGAAGCTCTGCAGGGTTTAGGAGCTGGGCTTTACACCCCAGCAAGGGCAGCTCTGGGCACGGAGAGCCAAGGCCACAGCAGGGCCACGGCCGCTGCCATCGCTCCTCGTGCTGCCACAGCACTGCCCTCTCCTTGGGCAGGATGTGCAGGAAACCAGCCCAGAGCCCTGCTCCAGAACACAAGAGTTAAGGGGAAATTATGTCTTATCCCCTCCTTTGGACACTGGTCCCTGAGGGCTCCCTCGATGCGCAGAATCCTGGGGGGAGCACTGAGCAGCAGACAGGAGACCAAGGTGACAGCACCATCTCCTCACTAACTGCAGCTTCACAGCACTGCAGCACAGACACTGAAAAGAGGCAAAGCTGAATATTCTCACTCAGCTTCAGTCCTGTGCAGATCACACAAGGCCAAGAATGGAGCAGCAGAGCACTGGGCTTTTGTGCACAGTGAAGGGAATTGCAAAAATCCAGCACAGTCAGCTGTGTGTGCTCTTGCTTCTTGAAAAACTCACCGGTGCCCTTCTTTTCTGCAGCTGAAATTCTTCCAAATTTCAAGCACCAAAAATTCTTCCCCATATCTTCTATTCAGCAGACTGCCTTGTGCAACTGTAGTTTCTGAATAAAGTAACCCTCAACAATATTTGAATGGCTGCTCTAATCTGCAAAATCTGGTTTTAATTCTGTTTATTCCTCTTTAATTAGTAGAGGTACTCAAAAGACCAAAGTCCAACAAGTTCTAGGCTACAGAAACTAAACACCAAGGAAGCAGAAAAGTGGTGTACTTGTTGCAGGAGTCTGAAAAAGACTGAAAGCATCTATATACATTTATGTTGCCTCCTTCATCTTCCCTATCATTCCACAAAAAGTAATGTACTTCAAAGCTTCATCTCAAAAAATCAAAATTTATAAAACGATCAAGGATTTCTCAACAAAATGGAGCAAATTGATGTGGTATGCCAGTGAAATGAGCAACTTATTTACCTTCCATAATACAGCAAGTTGTGCACAATAAAAATCAAATCAAGATACTACATATTCAGATAGCTGTGATTTGGTATCACTTTTGAAAAACAGTGTTCTTATTACAGTCATAAGTCCAGCTTGATTGTAATTTCTATTAATAACCTGTCAATACAGATAGATATAGTCATCAATTCAGTTCCATGCCTCTGTCAATACAGTTAGAGCTGTTCAGAATTTCCCATCACAAAAAAAAAAGTTTACGTTTACAGATATTTATGGATACAGTCCTGACCACAACCTTCTAACAAGAAATTAAGAAAGGCTAATAGATTAATAATTAAAAAAAAAAATCCAAACAAAAAACCAACCAAACCCCACCATTAAAAACTACTCTAGTCTGAAGAGTCCCCTCTCAAAGACACTCAATCCCAAGGCATCTTTTACTCCACTCATGGCACCTCATGCTGCAGGGTCCGAGCGTCCTGCTGGGCTCCCACACCCTCCTGAGAAGAGGTGACTTATGTGACACTTGGAATCACTGTGTGTGAGTTCAGCTCCACTCCAATTGTTACTGTTCCCTGTTGCTTCCTGAACTACACAAACCAAAATGCAGAACAAGGAAAGTGGTTTTCTGTCTCACATATCTGTGAGGACAAAACTTGAAGTTAATTATAATTATAATAAAACCTCCTCTGCTGAGGATAATGTGAGCCCAAGAAAACAGGAACTGCTAGTTAGTTTAGAGATCTGGTAATTTCTGTATGTGAAGGGGGACACCTTTCAGTTCACCTGCCAAAGAAGTGGATTCCATATTGCAACACTGAGAAAATGGTAAGCACAAACACACTCTACATTTCCTACTTTTGTTTTGACAGTTATTTTCCAGACTTCAAGTCATTCTCAGCCACTCTCAGTGAAGCAGAACAGAAATGACAGGGAACAAAAACATATGGCACATGTGTTTTTCTCTCAGTTCAAATCTAAAAGCTCACGCAAACAAAAGCCTCTTGCTGTCTGTAAGGTGAACTAATTACGTGGGTGTTAAAGTTTCAGATTAAAATCAGTAATTTGCAAGTTTGTGGAACTAAAGGGAACATCGAAAGAAGCTTGTCTTCTACTTGGCAGGCAGAAACCTCCTCCTGGGGGATTCCATGCTCCACGGGCACAGCCAGCACAAAGACACCTCTGGATTCCGTGGGGAGCCTGGCACACTAAGTCCTTGGTACAGACTGCCCCTTCACAGCATCAAATAGTAATTCAAGCTGGAAGGAACCTCTGGAGTGCATTGAACTCAACCCCAGCTGAAAGCATGTCTAATTAGATCTAATTCCATCAGCTTGTGTGGGACTACATCCAGATGAGTGTTGGACATCTTCAAGGAAGGAGATTCCACAGCCTCCACAAGCAAATTACTGCATCAGTCCATCACTCCCCACTTCAGTTCAACACTGAATCCAACTCTGCTCTTCTGCATTTAACATACCACTAGATTTTGTATAATTAAAGCCACTTGTCACTCTCCCAGTGCCTGGGTCACCAGCTTCTCAGATGGAGGAGAACTGGATGCATTTTAAAATAGGCATGCTTACAATAGAGCGGGAACCAAGGTGCCAACACTCGCCTGCAAGTCATGGGAAACAATGTTTGGCATGCCTGCCACAGAAAACCTGCCATTTGTTACTGCCTTACTGTGGGATCAGCTCACCTTTACAAAGGCCTAGATCCAAATGTTTGTTTTTCAAGGCACACCATTTTTTTTCTCATTGCCTAAAAACTGTAATCCCAAGCAGTAAGGATAATTCACTGGGTAAAATGAAATGGTGACCACATAAAGAACTGTTAATTACTGACAGATACAGAAGACAGTTTAGATGATGACATGAGCTATAGCAATGTATGCTTGCAGCCCAGAAAGCCAAGCATATCCTGGGCTGCAGAAAAAGAAGCAAGACCAGCAGCTCAAGGGAGCTCGCATCCCTCTACTCTGCCCTCATGAGAGTCCACCTGGAGCCCTGTATCCAACTCTGGGGTCCCCAGCACAGCAAAGACACAGCCCTGGTGCAGCAGGGCCTGAGGAGGCCCCAAAGGTGATCAGAGAGCAGCAGCACCTCTCCTGTGAGGTGCCTATGAGGAAAGGCTGGAGTTTTTCAGACTGAGGATGAGAAGGCTCCAGGGAGACCTTACTGCAGCCTGTTGGTACTTGAAGGGGCTTTTATAAAAGACACAAACATTTTAGCAGGGCCTGTAGCTATAGGACAGGGAGCAATGGTTTGAAATGCAATGAGTGTTGATTCAGATTACATATAAGGAAGAAGTTTTTTATGATGAGGGTGGTAAAACACTGGCACAGGTTGCCCAGAGCCTGGCAGAGGCTCCACCCCTGGGAACATTTGAGGTGAGGCTGGGTGGGGTCCTGAGCAACCTGATATAACAACCTTCCTGTATTGCAGGGGAATTGGGCTACAAGACCTTTTAAGAGTCACTACCAATCCAAACAATGCTTTGATTCTGTGATCTTTCTTTTTAATGCTACAGGCCTTCACACAAACAGACTAAAATGCTCCTGTGCTGACCTATTTGCTCATGACACTGTCACCTTTGTCTTTCCTCCTCTTTTCTTCATAATTCTACTATTTTTCTTCTTTTTCTGTTGCATATTTTGTTAGTACAGCTACTTTCCAAGTCCTGCACAACGAGGCAACACCAACACAAGAGGCCACAAGCAGACTGAAACACTGAAGTTATTTTTTTTTTTTAAATTCTCTATTATATAAATCATGTTGCAGTGTTGAATTCCTACTCCATCAGAAGACCTCTGTATTTGGTGTGGAAATGTAAGTCAGTCAGCAGGTCTGTTAAAAAAAAGAATTACAGACAGGCTTTATATACACATCAAAAACTCCCTACCTTTCTCTGTAAGTGTCCTGATGAATTATTAGATTGCTCTATGCCAAAGTTTTGAACTTCAACACATTCATGGTTACAACATAAAGGCAACGAATGCAATACACTAATAATCTTGATGTTTTTATGTAGACTTCTCTTAAATTCACAGTCTGATTTTTACTTTATTTAGTATCATTATTTGTGTATTGTGCATGAGCCTTTACATTCTGTTTACAAAACTGAACTGTGCATGAAAGGTGGGGCTGCTGAGTACAAAGGATTACCAATCTATTAATTAGCTTGTTCTTTCAGCTAATTAATATAATGTAAAGAATATTAAATAGGAAGTGATTCATCAAGAAGTTACTTGCTTCCTATCATGCTATCTACAAGACACAAGCATAAAACAGCACTTCAAGATACATCACTGGTGCAAGCAGCAATTACGTGTTCTGCAATCTGCAAGCAGAGTTCCAAAGGGCACAGATACAAATACTGCACACAAAGAACTCCAGCACCACAGTGAGAACATCCTCATGTCTTTAGACATTCACACTTCACATTTCCTTTTAAAGCAAATTTCACATATGCTTTTAAAATCAGAGTTACTAGATATAAAACCAATCACAATACTGTTTTTTCCCCTTCTTCAATTATTTTCCTCTTAAGTATTTTTTTAGCCATTCACATAGCTCTGCAATCTACAGTTTTAAGTCATTCATCTGTAATATTACTGGATGCCAAATTCAGTCCCAGCTGAAATATACACAGCACTTCTCCCTTTACTGGACACATAGTGGACAACAGTCTTTTTCCTATTTATATCTGCTAAGACTACACAAATTTATGCAGATTATGATAACCCAAAATCGCTAGCAAAGATTATATTAAAATCAGCCTTGTCAAACCACATCAGCTGGGAGATAAATCCAGCATAAAGGGACAGGGCCTGAGGATGTGTTCACACAGCATTACAGCCCAGCGAGCCCCATAACACACGAACTAGACTGACACTTCACCTCCAGAAATCCAGCACAACACTGGGTAAAACCAGAATTTGCACTGCCTCTAAAGGCTCCCAACTTCTCCAAATTCAGCATTCATTTTTACTCTCTTGCCTCCCAAAGGACACTACCAACATGTAAACAGTATCCAAGCAGTCCCTTTAAACCTGCTACAGACAGACATCAGGAGCCCCCCACTCCAGCACAGCAGACTTGCACCCTTGACAGCAGCAGATGTTGCTATCAGCTGTAGAGCTTCCCCTTCCTGTTCCCTGTCCTAAGCACTGCTCTTCCCTGCAGCAGGACAGCACTGGCAGAGATCTTCCCCCCGGTCCATTTCAGCTAACAGAATCTCTAGAAAACGGGACAAAAAAGGACAAGATGCAAGCGTGAGTATGCGCTCCCAAAATGCCTCGCAGAGGCTGCTCCTTCAGGACCTGGATAAACTCTCTCAACTCATAGCTATGAATTAAATTTCAAGAATCTGAAACAGCATACATGGAAGATGCAAACTATTCCTTGAACTTTCTTTCAGCATTCTTTGCAAGTTACACTAGTATTTTTGACTTTGAGCATACTTGGTAGACTAAGCTTTCCCATTAAATAGGGCAACTCTGTTACTGAGGCATCCTAGCCATAGTAATTTCAAAAGACTTAAGAGTTTCCCTTGTTTGTTCACCTGGAACACACTGCTGTCTCAGGGACTTAGCAAAGCATTTCAACACAGTGGTTAAGAGAGGTCTCAGAGGTGAGGCTTCCCATATTTGGGAATTCTTGGCATTCTTGCACTTTGCAGCAACAGGAGGAAGAATTAATCACTCACTGTACCCTGTCACTGTTGAAGAAAAAACCTATCAAGTTAGTATTAAAAAATAATTCATTTTAAATTCATTTTATCTCCTTGGATGTTTGAAGTGTTATGAAAACAAATTTAAGATTTATCTTGCTCTTTCATATGGAGATTTGGAGACTAAAGCACGTATCAGTTAAAAGCTTCTGAAGCTGTATACATAGAAATGAAATAATGATTGACATGTTTGTTTACAATGGAAGCAAAGTAAATTGAATACATTCAATTTCCAATTTACTAACTGAACACATTACTGAAGATATTTGTGGTATTTCACAAGTCCCCATAACCATCATAATCATCACATCTATTATGACCAGAAAAGGGAAGTTTAAAGGAACTAAATGGCTCCAATTTTCTATAATCACATGACATGACATCTGTCTTGGTAAAAAGTTGAAGACGCCAGACTACTCTAAATCTGTAATACCAGGTTTTGGGCAAAGTCTTCAGGTGAGAGAGAGCTTCAATTCATATAAAGAATGACACAGAAACAGGGAGGTACTGAAGCTTTTAAGACTGTGGGTCTGCATATCAGGTATGATAAATTCTTAGAGTAGATACAGTGTGATACAAAATACTCATGTATCTTCCTTCAAGTTGCCAAAATAATCACTGTTTCTTCTGTTTTAGCCAAGCTACAACATGCTTAAGGAGGCTTCAGTTACTTTGGTCTTCTACCCTTCTAATTTTACCACATAAGAGAAGTTACCAAAACTAAAATAAGTGCAAAAATCTTAATAAAGCAGTGGAGAAATATTTAAGGACACATTTAGCTCAGTCACTAAACAGGTGTGTGCTTTCTGGACTAAGAACTGCTAGGGAAAGCTCAAGCGCTGAAGCACTATCTAGCTGCAGGTTTTAGAGGCCAGAGAAAAGCACAGAAGGAAACAATACACACCTGGGCCATTCTCAGCCATCCCCATGCTGAGACACAGCAGTGGAACACAGCACAGGGCCTGCCTCACCTGGCAGAATTCTGAATTTCCTGTGGTTTACATGCAGAAACATACTTCAGGTGTTCCAAGTACTTTTAGACGTGATTGGACTCAAATTTTCAGAACCAGTCAGTGACTCTAAATTGACCATTTAGATGGCTGCTGTTACAGGTGTGCATTCCAATAGTCTGATTGTTGTGAATTCAGTCTCATTGAGCCCTCTCTCCACCACACAGGAGTCCCTTGACACTGTTGCTGCATCCAAAAGAGCTTTAATGTGGCCAAAGGCTTATATCAAAATGTTAAGACAGTTAGTCCAAATAAGACCATTAGGCTGGTTCCAGAATGTAGTTATTCATTTCAGTAACATCTTCCTAGTCCAGAACTCAATGTATAAATAGCATCTGAATTTGAATACGTGGCTGTTCCTTTCCCAAACTGAAGCTTGAAATATGGGGTTCACCTCCTATGGATTTACTGTAAGGACTGACTGCAGCAGAAGGAAAGGATGAACAAAAATAGTACTTCATCCAACCACTCACACCATTTATGGTGCTCCCGCCCACAAGACTCACAGCATTCTGAAGACACAGCATGAGATCATTTGTGATCTGATCCCAGCATCTACTTTGTGTCCCTGCTTATCAAAGTCACTGTACAATAGCTGTTCATATTGCTTGGAGAGCAACATTTGATAGTTACCACCCCGAATTCCTCCTTCATAGATAATGACGCATCATATCAGGAATCTTTTGCAAAGTAACCCATTCCTGGCAGGTGATATCCTACAATATAAAATTAGGAGTCACCCTGGCAGCCTCCAAGCAGCACACATTGCAGATTTCCCAGTCATTTACTTTTGTCTGTCATCATTTACTTTTGTCTGTCAGATAGTGCCAAAAGGCAGGTCAAGCAGAACACAGTCAGGAGGTTCTGTCAGGTTGAGCTATGGAGGAAAAAAAAAGATTCTTCTTTAGAGGGAGATGCAAGCCACCTCCAAAGCTTACCACACAGGTCCAAAGCTGATAGAAGGTGCAAGGAGACCTGTAGTCTATTACTCAAATGATAGTAGCTTTGTTTCTTTTAAAAACATGCATATTCTTTTGAGAGAGGAACTGCACTTGAAGACAAAATTGCAAAACGGTACTAGTAGCACAAACACTATACTGTGAAGGTGGTACAATTTTGGATCAACCAACTGACTTTACAGTGAAATACAGTCCCTTTTCCACAGGTTAGCCAGAAAGCAGCTGTGCAGCTCAGAAGGACAATGGCCAACACTCCCAAGTATATGCATTTCATCCTATGTGTTGGAAGCCAGCCTTGCAAGAGATTTTTGAAAACCTAACACAGACCAACATCAACAAAATGAGGCTTGAGTCTCTGATGCACCAAAACTGACACTGCTCTAGGATACCCCCAGCTCTGTCCACGCCATGGTGCCACTGTGCTGGCAGGGCTGAGCAGCTCAGTAGAAAACACTGTGCCCTATCATATGATATTTTTATGTCTCAATTCCTTACTCATTAGTTGTTAGTAATTATAAGACTGCTTCTGCCTCTCCAAATGTGATCATTCAACATCTCACTTCATTAATAAAATACCTTTTTACCAAGCACTAAGAAAAATGAATTGAACATCACTTTAGAGCTTGAAGTGGGAGAAGGCAGCATTGAGCTGCAAGAAAGTACAGGAAGCAGATTAGCCACAAAAAGGCAGGAAAGACACAGAAGGCAAGACTCACTGAGGCTCTCCTTTTACAAGAAGTCCAGTTATTAACAGGTACACAGCACTGCTCTAGTGTCTGCTTCCAACTGTGCCCACCCTGGTGTAAAACACCGAGCACACAGAAGTTTCCCTGCACTCCAACACTTCTTCCACCCCTCCCAAATGAAAGGATGACTCATGGCTTATATTGTTTACTCGGTGTGTCTTTAGCAACTAAGGCAGCAGTTCCTGCTCTCAGTTACATCCAGGTATGTCTAGGTTATGCCTATCTGTTTCATGGGTATCCCTTTCGGTTTATCCTGAAGCAGCTGAGAATAATCTGACACCTACTCAGATGTGCACTATAAATGAAGATCACTGATTTTGAGAAAGAACTTGGAACTTCAATTCTAAATTGCTCAAATATTCAGCAGCACATCAGGGCTTTCAGTGAATTATGTGGAAGACCACCTTTGTTAAACACCAGAAAATTAGCTGGCCACCTGTTTCCCTGTTGTTCAATATAAGTAAAACCCCCAAATTGTTACAGTCAAACTGGTACAACAGGTTTACAACAATGTGTGTATAAATGTGTGACTGGAGTTCATAGTTAGCATGCTCTGAACACTGACAACTCTCATGGATAACCAAAAAGGCCAACCTGTCCCTCCTTTAATGACAAAAACCTAAGAACACAAAAGGTGCCTATTGTAAAGGTGATTTTGACCAGCAGCAACACTGAAGTCAAAGTGTGCTTTCATTTATACTCTTGAATAAACACCATTCAACTCAAGAGGCCTGTTGGATACTTTTAAGTATAGGAGACAGAGAATTAAATATAACAGAAGGAGGCAAAACAGAAACGAAATAACCAGACCACAGGGAAAAACTGTCACACAATCCACATAAGGTCACTGAATTATTGACCCAATACACCTTATAACAATGGAGTTGAAATTTAAGTTCCTTTTCCTGCACCTCCTTCAGAAAGTATGCAACAGCTAGTGCAGGCACAGCAGTGGAACGCCATGGAAACATTCTTTAAACTGAAACAAGCAGAATTGTTACAATAGTAGCTTCCCCCACACTTCTCACGTGTACCTGCTCATCCTAAATAAACCCATGTGTGTCTTGTCAGCACAGACTTGCCTTACCACACAAACACTTGCGCCCACAGAATTGTGTATTAAATGATTTTATGTGCTGATCCCTGGGGATTACTGAAAATAACTAGGAAAGAGAACTTTCTTTTCCAGGTAACAGGTCAAGCCTGCTAGTGTAAGTCAGCATCACACAGGAATGCTTGATGACTTAAGTTTCACCGACTTCTGAGGTCACAACATTGATACAAGGGCCAAAGGAATGTTATAGTCCAACCGATCACTGCAGAAGCCACACCACCAAGAATTTCAGCACTGTCAGTTTCATGGTTTGATGGCCGCTGTTAAAAGCGTGCATTTTCTAATAAAGGACCTCGATATCTGACAACAGTCCACGTCAAGAAGAATAACTTCCATGTCTATGTGTCTAGACATAGAAGTTCTAGACACAGAACTAGCTTCAAAACCTAGTTCTGAAATTGCAGCCTACAGCTATGCAGGTGTCCACTACCTGCTGCCCAAAGCAAACCCTAACTTACTCCGATCGAGATTATGCATGGGTGGAGTGGCGGACAAAAGCTGTAAATTACCATCCTTTATCGCGCCGGAAAAGGAATGTGCTACAGAATATCACTCAACAAGAAGTCAAAGGATGTCAAAAGTCCACACATGATGAGTAAACCCACTTGGCAGAGGAGCCGCCGACAGCTGTACGCGCTCGGGACCCTTCGCCTACAGCCCGGGGCGTGCCTGTAGAACACGGCCCCTGGCGCTGGAACTGCGGCCCGTGGAAGGAAAACACCAGGCCCGAGGCCGCCTCCACCAAGGAGCGGCCCCCGCCGCCGGACGCGGCTCCCGGGCGCGCTGCAGCCCCGGCCGGGCCGCGCCCCGTCCCCGGGCAGAGCCGGAGCTGCGGGCGGGGCGGCGGGGCCGCCTCTCCTCCCTCCCTCCCTGCCCAGGGCTCGGCAGCGGCCGCGGGCCCGCGCTTACCTCCTCCGCCTCCTTCCCCAGAGGGATGCCCATGGCCCGGAGGCCCGTCTGCAGCTCAGCAATGTCCACCCTCCCGTCTTCGTTGAGGTCCAGCTTTCGGAAGAGGTTGGCGTAGCGGGACTCGCCATCCCTGTTCCCGTCGCAGGCGGCCGCCGGCAGCAGGAAGCCTCGCAGGAGCTGGAACATGTCGGGGCCGGGCAGCGCGGACAGACGGACAGCGTCCCTCGACTCCCGCCGGCTGGGCGCGGACGAGACACCGCCCGCGATGCTGCCAGCGCTCGCAGCTGCCAGGGGAGGGGAGCGCACCAAGGGCCGGCCCAAGCCCGCCCGGCGGCGAGGGGCGGAGAGAGGGCGGGAGCGGCGGGGCTCGCTCCGCCCGTGCCGCCCGCCCGCCCTCAGCCCCGCCGCCGGGCGCGAAACGTGCGCTGAGGGAGCGGGGGCGGCCCGCAGCCCCTCGGGCTCCTCACAGCGCTCCCGCCCGCGCTTACGCGCTTCTAGCAGCCCAACGCTTCCAGCTCAGTCAGAGAAATCCCACAAACACTGCAAAACACCTAGTTTGGATACTTAGGCTCATCCTAGTTTAGCCGTGGAGAGCTCAGCTGAAAGGGTATGAAGAGCATCCCAGCCTAAGTGCAGTCTGAAAGAGCTAGGCTATTTGGCCTAACAGAATAAACACCAGAAGAAGAAACGTCTAGAGTTTTTTTCTTCATAATGGCTTCATAAATAAATTAGTGGAGTTAATGGAAAAGTGCACAGGTGGTCTAAGAGCAAATGGATAGAAAATGTCACCAAAGAGTCTCTCTTTCCACCAGAGAGTTGCAGTGAAAAGGAATTTCAGCTGCCACTGAATTGAGCCTTGCTTTTCTGGTGCATATTCAGCCAACACACAGCCATGGAAAATGCATTTCAGCATTACAGCAGAAACTCTGTAACCTTGCTCACAGAGTAATTAATAAAGCTAATGTGCTACAGTGTCTGACCATGAACTAGTGCTTGAAAAAGAGCTACTGCTACTAGGACTTGCATATATAGACTTCTGGATTGTGTTATAAGTTCCTTGTGTTGCAGAGTAAGTGGCATGGGAAGGGACCTCCTGCTCAAAGTGGGCTCATCCATGAACTCCGACCAGGTTATTCAGGTCTGTATTTCAGTCTTAAAGACCTCCAAGGATGGAAGCTGGACAATCTCTCCAGGCAGCCACGCCTAGAGCCTGACTGTCCTCAACATGGAGGAAGATCTTCCCTTCTAAACACTGAGCTGTTCTCATTTCCCCTTCTGTCTGCTGTCTTTTATCATCCTACCATACCCCGCTACAAGAATCCTGATCCTACTTCCTTTGTACACTCTCTGTAAGTATCAGCAAGATAGAAGCCTCCTTTTAAGTTGCCTGAAAGCCTTATTTTCTCCTGTTAATACAGCCCAGGATGCTGCTGGCCCATGCTCAGATTGCTCTCTACCAAAATCCCCATGTACTCTCAGCACAGCTGCTCCCTGTGGTTGCAAGGGACCATTCCTTCCTACATGCAATACTTCATGTTTGTCCTCACTGTATTTCATAAAATCCTTGTCACCCCATTCCTCCAGCTTCTCTGCATGGCAAGCACACCAGGGGGGTTCTCCACAGTTTCTGGTAAATACTGGAAAACATTGAAATAGGCAGAACCTGAATATACTTCACCCCTATCTGGAATAAGGAAAGTGAATACTGTTGAAGGTCACTGCATCCCAGCAATGTAATACTGCTAAGTAGTACAGCCTGTGATTCCATTTTTCTCTTCATACCATCATCCTTACATCCTCATCTAATGAAGTAACATACGCAAGTAATATCTGAACTCATTACTGAATACAATACCTAGATAGATTACATCCACAGGAGTGAAAAACAGTGCTACCCTGAGCTCTCATTGCCTACCAGTAGGTTCCTAATAATATCCAGCATTGTCACTGTCTGAGGTCTAAATGTTCCACCTATTTTCTTATGTACCATACTAAGTGCTGTATGTGTATTATTAATACCATACATGAATTAGAACCACTCAAAAAGTGACATCAACACTCCATCATTAAAACATGTGAAGAGTCAGTGCCAATAGTCCAAAATCCAAGGTAATTGAGGAAGAGATGCTGTTGACATCTTACTGCAAAACTTCCATACCTTCTCAGTGATTTCTCATACGCAGCTCCTTACAGCACTGACTCCTTCACAGAATGGCCAACAAACTCCCACTCTCTTCACAGCACAACCAAGTCTTTAGTAGCATTCATCTTCTTATTGCACACAGCTGTGGCCTGTTAAGGGCAGGCCTGTTCCTAATCTTTGGTGATTAATGCAGCTGCAACTCCTCAGGTATGAGACTGCTTTCTGCATTATCTTTATTTTCTTACATTCTGTCCCTCCACAAGATGCATTTGTTCTTCCTGAACAAGAAAAAAAAAGCTACTTGTGGCAGACTTGGCCTTCATAAATGCATCCTGAATAGGTATAATTTATATGGTGTGCCACACTGTTCAGAGTTGTGTAGGAAGAAAGAGGAGGCCACAGAAAAAAGGCAGATAATAGCTTGCTGGTTTGACAACGAACATGTGCAAATAGATCCTGCTTTGAATTTTATGCAGAGCAGAAGCTGGAAGTACCAGCTGTGTATCATTGATCCAACTGTATATCCATGATGAGACACAGCAGTGAAATTCCTTATTCAGGTTTGCACTGGTCTCCCTAAAACTGGAGTAAGTAGCACAGAGCTGTGCAGAAGGTATAAATGCTTTGCCTTCAGTAAGACTGGCTGACAATAGTGGGGAGGTGAGAGCCTCAGGTATTTCACCCATGTTGACAGGTAAACCATTAGGCACACTCCTGAGAAAGCCATTGCTCTTTGGAAGATACAGACACTCCTTAGGTGCAGTGAACCTCCGACAGGGACACCGGAGACAGTGACCACAAACACAAATCCACAGATTTGCCTCGTTTATATCAACAGGAAAATGATTATTATTTGGAAACTAGCTCTACCACAACTATAATTTCTTTACAAATGACCTTGTTTGGCATGTTTTGGAGCTGTTTCATTTACAAAGTCCCTGTTTGCTAAAAATGAGTCTTGAATAGTCCATGACTTTGCACACTGATTTTTGAAGGAACTGCAAAGGACCTGCAAAGAACAAGATCTGAGTCAAGAAATACTTTTGCCCAAGATATCTTATTTTAAATGTTAGAGTGGGGGGCTTCTGGTTTTGTTGGCTTATGTTTTTTTTGGGTTTTTTTAAATTCTATTACATTTATATTTATTTTAGTATTATAAGGCTTTTTGATATCAAAACTGATTAGTATCAGAAGAGCAAAAACATAGCCAAAAAAAAGCATTTAACTTACCAGAAAAAAACTTTTAATTAGTGTTATATCAATACATATACAATAAATATTTAAATTACATCAATACAGTCCACTTAGATGAAGTGCTATAAATATCACAAAACCTCAGAGACTGGAAGCAGACTTGATATATATTATTAATATACTAAAAGACAACTCAGCTGAATTGCATTATTAGGTGTCTACTTTAGATACTGTAGCTCTTTTTCCATGAGGAAGGAAGCTCTTCATAATAATCCAAAGATTCTGAAAATCATGTACTGCATTAGTCAGAAATCATTTCTGGCGTAACTCCAAGAACTGCAAGGAAGTTGAGTAATATTTAAATTATGAGATCAAATCCAGTTCTGCTACACATTTAAAATGGTCTGTTAAATACATCCAGAAGTTTTATATCACCGATGGGGAGCAGTCTTCACACACAGGAGGATATAATTAAAGAACACAAATACAATAAATATTTAAGAGGCAACAAAGTCCAGTGTTTTTATTTTATTTAAGGTAAAATGAATATTTGCTTCATTATATAGATGTAATTAGCTCAGTTTTAAACTAACATTATAAAATAATTCTTAAAAAATATGGAATCTTATTATCATATAATAAACTATAGCAAATTTAGATTTTTCCCACATATTTTTCTTTCCCACTTCTTGTCTAGCACACAGCATTGGACTGGTTTAGCATGAGAAATGTACTATGTCTTATTTCAGACAGACTGGTGCTGTAATTCAGGTAAATATTTACAAGCAAGAAGTCATGATTTAAAATCATCAGTGGAGGTTCAGCTGGGTTCTTACTTCTCCTGTGACACATCCCCATTTTGGAGGGCACTGAAGAGCCCAGGCCAGGGGCTGTTCCCTGAGCTTTGTTTGCAGCACAGCTTTAAACAGCCAACCCAGAGAAGGCAGGGATCCCCCAGAGGGCAACCCAAGGGACAGCCCTGTGGGTCTGTGCTAGACAGTGCAAACACATCTGGGGGACTGAGACTTGAGCAGCATGAGAAATGGCATTATTACAGAGTTCACCTACACACATTGCATTGAGCTCCCACCAGCCTCACTTTTTAGTTTAATTTCATTGCAGGCATCCAAATGAGTCTCTCCATGACCAAGACAAGGTGCTTACAATGTGCTGCTGCTGGAAGCACTGATCTGGGCACAGGTTGGAGCCCAGACCTTACATCAGATCCATCTAAAGCCAAACACAGAAGCAATTCAAAGCTCTTCTGATGCTACTTTTCTCAGAAAAAAAGAGCTATAGGTCAGAAATCAAGTGCCGAGCAGGAAACTGGTGCCACAGAAAACATACAGATGAATACAGATCACATTAGCACAGCCTCTAACAATGATGATGCTCTGCAGGATTTAAACCTCCCAGAGACCTGTGCTTCAGCTGTCCACTGAATCACCTGTCCATAAAGAACATTGCCTATAAACTCCTGCAATTTTGTAACTGAAATTTCACATTCTTCAGGAGAATAAACAGCTCCTGAATTATTTTTTTCATTCTACTGTAACTGGGGCATTTTGTAAACCATGTTTTTCTTGAATACTTGAGGTTTTGTACTGGTAATATCCCACTTCTTTTAAGATTTTGGAACTTCTCCTAAACAACCTCCAGTGCTTTAATCTTAAAGAAGTTTTTTATCAATGACAACACAGAATTGTTACATTACCTACAGTGTTCATCTGTCTTTTAAAAACTCTTTTGCTATTCTGAGAATCTTTTGATTAAAGATTCTAAATATATTTTAAAATCTATACTTCTGACACTTTTGACTTTGACTCTTTTGGTCATGAAGGTTATACTGAATACAGAGAGTGCTTTCTAGTCACCTGTTCAGAACATAAATATAGCCTTAGAACAGATTGGGCTTTTTCAAGGTTGCCTTTGACTCAAACCTCCAAAAATCATCTGGCATCCCCCCCTTTTTCAGCAGTCAGCCCTGTGGGATGGCAGGGCACAGCAAGGGCCAGCTCTCTCCCCAGGAGCAGCAGGAGGAGTGCAAGAGCCCAGGGAGCAGAGCAGGGCCCCCAGGCAGAGCTGGACCTGAGCAGGGAGAGGAGGCAGCACCACACAGGGACAGCCCCCAGCCCCAAACACCCCAGGCTCCAGCAGCAGCAGCCACAGCCAGGCACACCTACAACACAAAGAAAGCTCTGAGATCAAGCTAAGAAATCAGCCAGGGGGTCAGGACCCTCAGCAAGGCACAGGCAACACAACTAAAAACAAACAAAGAGAGCTAAACCAAGGTTCAGGCAAGGACTGCTGGCTCGTGGCTGAGCTTAAATGGGTCTCTGAGCAGGGGGAGGGTGAGGGCCCAGGTGAGGCTGGTCAGGCTGCTGCTGGGTAAATTCACACCTGCTTAAGGAGCTTGGTTATATAGGGAAGCTGCTTCCATGGGGGAATGCTCCAGGTACCCATTGCCTTTTTTAATTTAGGTGGGTTACCACTCTACTTCTTTGGTTGAGTGAAGTAATCTAGTTTTTCTTGAAAATATTGGTTAATAACTGGATCAATTGTATTTGTTGAACTTTAGCAGACAAATTATCTAGCAGGTAACCCTATTTTTTCTTCCTACATCTTAATGTAATGGATTTTCTAACTAAACAGGTAATGTCTTTTATCAACTATTTAAAAAAAAACCTCTAGAGCTAAGTCTTTTCCTGAAAATAAAGGAAGCTTTTGATATAACTTGATACCAACTAAGTACTAATTTAGTTCCTTTAGGTGCTGAAAGCTTTTTACCTTCCATTTTTTTGAACGGAGAGCTGATGAGTGCAGTACCCAGAGAATTGCTTTGTATGATATATTGTAGGTGCTTGTGGTCTGTTAAACAGCAAAGACTTTGAGGATTACTTTAGGGCATACCAAAGAAATGTTCTCAAAGGGGAAGCCATAGGTCAAGGCCAAATGCCTAGATGTCCTCTCTAAGATATCTCTTTATTAATTTTACTCCAGTAAAAAGACTTCTTTCAGAGCCAGTTATTTCTTGACATTTAGGAGTTTTGTAGGGAATTCTTTGTTAGGAAAGCAAAACTGACAATGGTGTCAGAACTACCCTTGTAGTTTATTTTTTACTAGAAAATTGTATATAAATTCATTTTCTGTATCTTTTAGGGCAGGAAAAAACAGGAGCATTTATTTTCCAGACACTCCATTTATTATGTTTGATTGTGTTTTTTGCTTTTATTCCTAACTACTACTTTTTTTTTTTCTTTTTCCTAGGATTATGCTACAGGACAGTTGGGGACATTCTGACATACTTAGCTGCATATTATTTGTGCTACCTGGATTTATCAGGTATGTATTCTATGAAAATTCTATTTCTATGTATTTATACTGAATGAGGGGCAGCACTAATTGCACAACCTGCCAGAAGATTACGGGGTAGATCACACTGCATACGTAGCCTTACAAGTTCTTTTTCTTACCATGTGATTAAGTGCTCGGCTGTGGGAAGACATGCTGTGTGTTCCTTACGCAACGCTGTAAAGAGGAAACTGATCTGCTGATGGAGGCTACTCGGAGCTTGCTTTATGTTCAGATCTCCTGGAATGGCTTTTTAAGACAAAGCTGTTCCCTAGAGAGCATATGCTGGTGTTGGACTATACATTAAACAAGAGAGTCGCGTGTGTGTCGCCGTAATTATCTACGCCAAGAATGTAAACACATGTGTACACTCTTCTTCTCTACAAGACCATGAGCATCTGTTGCTTGTAGCAGAAGTGGCGCTGGCTGTGAATTACAGGTTGAACGGCTGTACGCGACCCGTAGGGTTTAAATTATAGCAGACGGAAACTCAATTCAGAGTTGAAACGTCGAGGCCTGAAGGACGCTTTGTTAGGCGACCGCCGTGTAAATGCCGAGCGGCGAGCAGCACGGGAGGCTCCGCTCCTGGGACGCGCCCCTGGCCAGGGGTCCCCGGCCGGCGGGGGAGCTGCACAAGCCCCGCTCGGCCGGGCCGCGGCCGCGTCACTGCTCCGGGCCCCGTGCGGGCCGTGGGGAGCGGCACGCCGAGCTCCCGCTATTGACCAGCCTTGCTCAATCGCCTCCCGGGCCGGGCCAACTTCTTCGGGGAACCGCACGCCGACGTTCGAGCCCCTGGCGGCAGCGCTCGCCAATGGCCCCGGCGGCAGCGGGCGGAGCGGAGGCGGGCGGGTTTGAAAGGGAGGCGCCGGCTGCCATGTAAGCGCTGGCCGGGAGCGCCGCGGCCGGCAGGGGCTGAGCTGGCAGCGGCCGCCGCTCCGGCCCGTCCCGCCGTGCCGCCCTCGCCCCGGGCATGGGAGCGGAGCGGAGCAGGGTGGCCGGAGCGGAGCTGCCGTGGGGGCGGCCCCCGGGAAGCCCCTAGCCCATGGCCTTCATCATGATGAAGAAGAAGAAGTTCAAGTTCCGCGTGGAGCTGGAACTGGACGAGCTTTCCTCCGTGCCTTTCGTCAACGGCATCCTCTTCTGCAAGGTGCGGCTGCTGGACGGGGGCAGCTTCAGCGGGGAGTCCTCCCGGTAGGTGCCTCCGGGACTCGCCAGCCGGGGCTGCTGGGCTGCCCGCCCCACGCAGGCAGCGCCGGGCGGGCCGCGGCCGCCCCCGTCCGACGGGCTCCGCTCGAGTCCGCGTCCCCCGGAGCAGGGGGAGCGCTGTCCCCCCGCAGCCCCTCCGCCCGCTCTCCTTGGCTCCCACGGCCAGCCGGGGCTCGGCCGGTTCGTGCGGGCGGGCGGGGGCCCGGGGAAAGGAGGGGCGGCTGCCCTGGGGCTCCTGGCGGCTGCGGCCGCGCTGCCCGCCGCTCCCCTCGTCCAAGGGGAAGCTGCTGTGGCACCGGGCAGCCCGGCCGTCTTCTCGTCCCGCCTGCTGTGCCAGCATCAACGGCGGGAGAACACATGTGGTAGCAGGAACTCCTCGTCTGCGTGGCTGCTCGCTGCCGGGAGTCGTAACGCTGTGAAATAAATACTGAGGCTCCTAAACACGGAGTAACAGAGGAGAGGAATCACTGAGTGATGAGGGTTGTCTCTTGTGCCATAACGCTGGAGCTGCTGAGCGGATGGGTAACAGGAGGGGAGAATTTGTTGTCCCCAAGCCTGTAGTCTGAACTGTCCCCTGTGGGTTGTGCGACCTTATTGTTTAATTACTGAGTACTCGCTTGCTGTGTTTTGTTCTGTGGATATTTACATGGAGATCTAAGTTCCTTGGAAAAGTACTCGGTTTTTCCTCTAAGTGCTCAGATCATGTAATACTGACTTTGTTTATGCTTATTTCTGCAGTGCAAGTGCAAGGCAGATGTCCTTTTTTCCTCTTTATTTTCCTTCAATTGTGCCTCAGCAATGAGCAGTCATGGGTTGTGACAGTGGCTCCCTGATCCACGGGTAGCAATGGGTAAATAGAGGGCCAGTGTATTGGTTTTTCCCAAGTACCTGGCAGAGGCAGAACCTTGTCAATAGGAAGGGTGTGTGCTGTGGCTGCAGGTCTGGGGAGGAGGAGATTCCCCTCCCATTACACTTGTTCTTGTTGTATCAGTTATTATTTTATTGTAATATTATTACAAAAAGGAATTACTGGAAAATGTATCATAGAATTATGGGAGAAGACAGCAACAAATCCATGAATATTCAGTTATTGTCTTATTAAAATACTGTTGTTACAGAGCTTTCTAAATTATCTGCTTTTGATTCTATAAATTAAATTAATAAGGGAGAAGGAATAAAATGGACATTTGGCCTACAACCTCATTATTTAACCATTCCATTATACTAGCATGTATAATTGAAGACAAATCTTTCTTCTGTATGGTTGGAAGTTGTTCAACTCATCAGTGCTCTGATCTCATTTTGTGTCTTTCTTTGACGTTTTTCTTGTGAGCGACTTCATAAGTAATAGATGATGATGATAACAATCCTGAATCAGGCACTAATGTGCCATTACTGTCCTACTCCAGCCCTTATTGCCTTGAAGTCATTTCCACAGGCTGGAAATGACATACATCTTCTGGACAGGATGTCTATTTCCAAGGACTTGCTTTCAGTGAGCAGATGGTTTTGACACGTTGTGGTGATCTTAGTCTTTTTTGCCTTGCCTATTTATGACGCTAAAATTAAATGCTTGAAAGCCTCCATTCATATCTTTCTGAATGGCTCATTAGAGTAAAATGTGTGTGGTAGGATGCAGTGTGTGTAGGGAAACTGATGTAAAAAATGGTGTTGGAGCTGCAGCTTAGAAATTCTTCCATTTTCTTTTTCTGGGGCTTTTAAGCTCTTTTAAGCTATGGCTTAAAAACTAACAGCAATGGAACACAGCTGGTATGTCAAGGTCCCCGTGAGTGTAACTCATTCCTGCTGGACTGAGAAGTGTTTGAGTGTGCTGATAGAAAGGTAAAGAATTCTTCTGCAGTGATCCTTCAGTGCCAGTTTAGGGAGTGCCTTTGCTCTTGGCTTAAGAATTAACAGATGAATTTTCAGAGTGGTGATTCAGCAACGGGCTGAATAAATAAGGAGGAAATTAAGTTTACACCAGAGCGGTAGTATTTCAAAACTTATCAGTTGCAAACTTTCTCATGGCCATAATCTTCCAGTTGCATGCATTTGTTAGCTTCACTGTGAGCTGACAGTTATATCCCTAGAGTAGTGATCTTTTTAGCTGTATAAAAGGTACTCAAAGAATTCTATTGTTTCAGAAAGTTATAGAGTAACTCATGAAAGAAAAAATTTATAATACAGGGCGCAACTGATTCTGTTTCCCTAATAGCTTTATTTTTATTACTCACTGAGGTCTAGTAAACTATAATTATTTAGGGAGAAGTTATGAAGTTCTCAAGTTGGTGCCCATACAGACCAAGACCCTGTTGCCTCTTGCCTTAGAAAGTAAAAAAAGTCCAACTAATAGTCTACAAACTACCCTAACATTATTAGCATTTTATTTCCAAAGCCTGCTCACCGAGAAGAATGTCATTAAAAACCTAGGGCAGCAGTTGCCTTGGAATAGGGGCCCATGTGTATGCAGCAAGTTGTCATGAAAGCAGTTTCAAAGTGATTGTCTTGTCAGCCCTCTATGGATCATGCTGTATGAATGATTAAAGTCATGATCCTGCAAGCAATGTGGTACCTTCATCATCCCTCTGATCACTGAAGGGAGATGCAAAGAAGACTGATAAAAGTTTAAGCTACTGAAAAATAGGGTTTTTTCACTTCTCAGATCTTTGCTGAGAAAGAGCTACCTAAGAAATATATTATGGAGATGTGGGCCGTGCTACTGGACACTTGTCACAATCCAGTTACTTTTCTGGCTCCCACAGATGTGTGCCTGACATGTAGAGAAATTCTGTGACCAAGTGAAACCAGTGTGTATAGTATGGTACACAGTGATCTGGCTGGTGAGTAAATAGAAATCACATCACTTTGCAATTCTGTGTTTGCATATACTTTTTTAGAACTCCAATTAGAAAACTTCTGTTTGAAACATCCCTGTGCACATCTGTGAATTCTTACTGTGGGAAAAGATAATTCTGGATTATAACACTAAATGTTTAATTACTGGATAAGAATATCGACTTTTAAAGTAATCTGGTGGTGCCAAATAAAATCTTTATCCAAGGACATTGACCAGCCAAGTGGCAGTGGTGTTTAAACTGGTAAAAATGTTTGAGAGTTTCTGCAAGAGCAGGACCTTGGAATTCTGGCAAGAATGAATGTGTTATAACTTCTGACTGTAAACCAGGGAAAACCTTGAAGGCTATTGTGGAAAGGGAGAGGCTCAGTTTGGTTGTTTCAGCAAACTACAATCAGCCATACAGTGTAATTCCTGCTCTCTGCTTTTTGAAATTGCTTTCTAGTATGATTTCTGGATCTTTACCATTGTGTTTTAGAATAAAAGATTTTCAGGCAGTGGGCTGTGGATGTATGCAAAGTTATGCTAACAAACCTCAATTTCATTTAGGAAACTTTCCTAGCTTAAGCCTGGTTTCCTGTGTGGCAAGGCATCTTTCTACCTTTCCCCGGGCCAATGACATGAGATCTCTCTTTGAAATTGGATACATTAATATGGTACACATGTGCAGATTCCCAGCTCCTGTGTATCTATATACTGCCTGGTCATAAAAAAGTGTGCACATAATGGCAAATGCACCATGAAAGGACACAAGATTATTTCAGGGCAGAAATTGCACCTATTAATATTTTGAACAGAAATAAATACTATTTTAAGGTACAGACTCGACTAAATTCTAAGCATATTTTTGTGGCCATTCTAATGTAGATATAAATATAGATCAAGTATAGGCTTTCTGCAATTGCACTCATTTTAAAAGGCTGAATCAAAACTTAATAAGTCCCTAGAGCAGATAACTGAGGCTCATAGGCTGTTGCTCAATCAGCAGTAAATGAACAGATGGAATATGAGGAAATCCAAGAAATTTTGGGAATCAGGATGATTTCTTGAGGGTGTGCTTTCAGTGCTCTACTCTTATCAACTGAGGCTATAGGAGCTGTATGCCTGCTAGTTCCATTTTTAGCTTGGTTTCTAGCTGCACCCCACTCAAGAAAAGGACCTGGTTGGTGTGTTCTTCTGACTGCAGCCTTCAGCTTGTCGTATTCTCCTTCCTTTCAGATCTGATTTCTGACAATTTAAACTGCTGATGTTTCTATCCTCTTTCTTTTCCACAACAACATTCTAAAATAAGAAGCTGATTATGATTGCTGTACATGACAGACAGAGATTCAAGGTGGCCAAGAGCTATAAGCTTTTCATCAAATAATTTTATTTTTGAACTGATTTCAGAAATGCAGTGTTGTTTTATGTACCCTCTTGAGTCCTGAGGGGAAGTCTTGGGAGATCATGCATGAATATATTCCTATTCCTAGCAGGTACAGGCTAGAGCATGTAATTGCTTGCTGTAGAAATTGACTTCTTATCTGCCAGATAAGTACTTCTTACTTCTAGTGATGCATGGCCACTTCCTTCTCAACTGTCTAAAACCACATCTATTTTTTTGTGACACCAGCAAGTAGGTTTTCTGCCTCACTGGATTCTTCAAGTTGTCTTTTTACCATTCTTTTCTTGATTGCTGCTATTGCATTTGAAAGAGAGAAACTCTCCAGATAGTAACACAGCTTAACTAACTCTGTTTTTAAATTACAGTACTTGTTAGAAAAACATACCTGTCACATGGAATCAGTGTCCCTATCACTCTAATCTTCCTGCCTGATGTATGAATCCTGCTGACAGTCTTCAGAGCTGGATAATGCTACTTCTAGTAGCTTTGTCGGCTGTAACTGGATTTGCAGCTGGAGAACTTGAAACAAAATAAGTTTTCAAGTACTGTGAGGAGTATTGGCAGTGGGATAAAAGTCCTACCTTGCAGTTTTATAGTTGCTTTTTTCAGACTCTCAAATGTCCACTCAATGTTTCCTCAGTTTTGAAGAGGTAGTTGGTTAAGCAGCTTTCAGACACTGTCCTCTGTAGGGAGGAAAAGGTGAGAAGGAGAACTTCTCTACACAAAGTACAACTTTTCAATGTGTAGTTTCTTGGTACTTCTCCTTTCATTAATAGTTACAGTAAAATGTGTTTAGTGAACTGATTAAAAAAAATATGGTTGAAAAAACCAAAGAATCAGAGGAGTAAAGAAGATAATATTAGTTTTGAAGGGGTTTATCTTTAGGATAGAAGAAAATAAAATATTTGTATGCTCTGCTCTTTGCATGGGGTGTAACTGGTTATTGCAGATATAAAAAGGGCTCAGTCTTGGGAGACTTCCCTAACTGTAATTGTAAGAACTGGTAAGAGATGTATCAACAGCTAACTTGTCACAAAAAGTGTTTGAGAAGAGATACATGTTAGACATCTGTTGAAGAGGGAGAGACAGTGGGAAAAGCTTTCATGCTTAAGGTGCCTGCCTTACACAGTACTGGCACTTGGATTTAAAAGAGCTGGTGTTGCTTTGTTGGCTTTTCCCCCCTGACATCAGCACAGTACATGCAGTTATTTTTCTGCCACAAATTTGCCATTTGCAAGTACCACAGCACCTGATTGCCTTCATATTTTAAGGACTATTTCTGTTCACGGAATAATTTAGGGTGAAGGATAATACCAGAGATCACACAGTCCAGCTGCCTGCTGAAAGCAAGACTAATTTCAGTTGGATCAGGAAGCTCAGAGCTTTGTCCTGTCAGCTTTAGAAAATCTACAGTAACAGAGATGCCAGTCCTTGCAGTTCACTTGTACTGTGAACATTTTCCCTTATTTTACTCGAACTTACCTTGGTTTTGCCTTTTTTCCTTTCTCTGTTCTTCACTAAGTAATGTTTGGCTCCACCTTTCAACTTAGTAGAGATGGCTGTAGATGGCAATTAGATCTTCCTTCACCTCATCATCAGATTGTAAAAATCCCATGTTTCCAAATTCTCCTGCATCAGAGAAGAATTCATCTCTGACTCCGGACCCTCATCTCACACCCTTGGACTTGCTTCAGTTCATCAGCCTTCTGCCAAGAAGGCCCTAAAGCCAACCCCACTGCTGCAGATACAGTCTCAAATGTTCAATTTCCTCTGACTTGCTGACTACAGCCTTCTAATGCAGTTTACCCTTCACGGTGCTAATTCCCCTCTAGGTCTCTGCATTTGCCTGTACCCAGCAGTTTTTCATCCACAATCAATTTAATACATATTTTATAAGTTGTTGACATGACATGCTGCTAGTTAAAAATGTAACCTGTTTTATTATGACTAAAAACATGTGGAATAGAAAATGATTGTTCTATTCAAATTTTGCACGTACTAACAGCAAATTAACTGGGGAGCTGTGCACTGTAAACAAGTGGAGCTCTTCCTGCAGAGCCAGCTGTTTGCTTAGTCCTGAAATTTGTGAACCATTGAAGCTGTGTTTGTAAATGATTTGTTTTGTTCAGTTTTGTAGCAATGCTTAGGAAAAAATGTTTTTGTTGGAGAAAATGCATCATCTTATATGCCTCAGTCATGG
The DNA here is from genome assembly GCF_028018845.1 of Melospiza georgiana. Taxonomy (NCBI): domain Eukaryota; kingdom Metazoa; phylum Chordata; class Aves; order Passeriformes; family Passerellidae; genus Melospiza; species Melospiza georgiana. The sequence continues at coordinate 11,177,259 of NC_080438.1, read as the reverse complement.
GGGAAACAGAATATTAAAGGAAAAGTAAAATAAATTTATTTCTGAATGGAGAAATATATTAAAGCTTTACACAGCTTATTGCTACAGCATATATTTTTGAGCTCATGCTCTGAGCACTTCAGCTGATGCACTTTTCTATATGAGGCCTAAATTTAGCATTTTGTTTATTGGATAACAATTTAAAATTTAGCTTAGTACTGCTCCAGGACCCTGTTGCAGAGGTACCTGTATATTTCCCTCAACTATGACACTGCACAAATTTTACGTAGAAGTAGATTTTGGGTAGGAGGAGTGCAAGAAGTTATTTGACTCTTGCAAAAGCCCTCTGTATTAATGTATAGCATAACTGAGAACTCTATATCCAACAATACCATCCTAATACTAAAGATAGCCTAGGAAAGGTTGAATCTCCCAGTACCTGAACCCACTGACAGTGTGGCTGTTAGATTGTAGGTTAATGCCTTAATTCCTGTCTGTAAGGTGACACTGGCCTTTGTTAGGTGTTCCAGCTTTCTGCAGAAGATGTTAGATATATTAAAAAGTATATATATAAAATATATATATGAATGGGATATTGCTCCCATTTTAGAAGACTATTTTCTACACTAAAAGTAACTCCAGGCTATTGAATACTGTATTTTTATCAGAAGGACAGAGCTACCTGTATTAACTTTAATCAGAGGGGGATCGATCAAAGGAAGCTTTAGGTGACAGAAGTCCATTTGCACACCCACAAATGAGTGCAGTCAGCAAAGGCAGGGAGAGTGGCGAGCCTAAAATAATACTGAATTCCAGCTATTCTGGGAATAGTCCTGTCACAGGAACCATCAGCCCATCAACGCCCATCTACACAAGCCCAGGGACACACAGGCAGGTGGGGAACTGAAATTATGAGCTTGCACAAGGGGACACCCTCTCTGGGCCCCTCCCAGGGCTGTCCCAGGAGATCCTTAGCACCATTGTCCAGGCAGGAAACCCATCATGTTGAACTAAAACTAAAGCATGTTTTGGACTGAGGGGGTTGCTCTCTATGAGACACATCATGGGATGCAAGGGAAGAGGCTTATTGTGGGACAATTTGGGGAGGAACTAAAGGTGGAGGAAGGGATGAGTTTGAGGAGGAACAGATGTGGGGAGAAATAGGGAGTTAAGGGGATCAAGGGCCAATTGATGTAGTTTGCTGGTTGGTATGTTTGTCTAATCTGTTTCTAATTAGTAATGTCTGCTGTATCTTTCTGATGAAGAACATTGTGACCCTTTCCTGGGGAAGGGCTCTCTGTTCAGTATGCACTGTGGGGCAGGGAATGTCTGAGTGCCATCAACTGGAGTCAAGAGTGTCACAGGGCTGCCAGCAGCAGGAGAGGCCAGAGTGAGCACGCTCATGCCATGGGAGTGGGACTGTGGCTCACGGGCCCTGTGTGTCCATTGTGCCAGCAGCTGCCCAGGGAGTGTGGCCAGAGCACTTGGGGTGCCAGCACGTGGGGGAGCCCAGAGGGTCACAGCAAACGCCAGCCACGGGGGTGGGACCAGCCATCAGAGATCCCTGTGCCTGCGGTGCCTGCACCTGGAGCAGAGGCACTGGGGGCTGGAGCTGGACTGTGGGATAGCCTGGAGCCATGCACAGGTCAGCCTGCACCTGGAGCAGAGGCTGGAGTTACACTGTGGGATAGCAGGAGCAGGTGGGATAGCCTAGAGCCATGCACAGGTCTCTGTCTTTGGATGTGTCTAGCAGAGCTCTGTGCTGCTCAGCCCTAGCGCTGCCGGAGCGGGCCGGCTGTGCTGTGCGTGCCCCCGGGCCGGCTGTGCTGTGTGTGCCCCCGGGCCGGCTGTGCGTGCTGGCAGCGGCGCTTCCCGGGAACACCTCCTCTGCCTCGCTGCTGCTCCCCTCTGACTGGTGCAGCTGCAGCAGCCTCACTTCCCTCAGGCCATCCTATCAGTAGGAGAGATTTTCTTCTAAAATTAACAAGCAAAATTTAGGTGATTCTCTCATCAAATTACAGGCTTTAAAAGATAGTAATAATGTTTTCATTTACCTCATGTAGTGAAAAAGCTGGTTTTTCACAGTATTTACAGCGAGTAGATAACTCATGTTCTGTTCACATGCTGTAAGATGCATTAGCAAACACCACTTTCTTTGACATAAATAAGTGTACTGACCCAGCTGAATCCAAAAGTAGTTCTGCAAGTATTTTCATGTGAACAGACTGAATGGCATCTTAAAACAATGATCCCAATTTATTGTTTCTTTGGTGACCAATAAATCTAAAATAATTGCACTACAAACACAAGCAGTTTAACATAATCATCCCCATATGGCTAAAGATCCTAATAGGCTGTTAAATAAATCAGATTTTCTGACTAATGGAACACAGTCTTTTGGTGAATGTCCACAAGGAGTTTTGGCTTCTTTATTTCAGAGCCTCTCATGCTAAAGCTTTTCCATTTACCAAGAAGGGATTTTCCCCAGGGCACTGAAGGTCCCTAAAAGTGACTTATTTTTGTATTTGTAGCTATTTGCTGGAATCAGCCATTATTCATAGATTTTAACCATGTGGAAATGAACAAACAATCTGATAAACACGTTAAAAAGTAGTCCATCACTTGTAGCACTTTAGGATGAGGAGGTGACTAGAGTAGGATTTGTTGTCTATTATTTGAGTTTACTTTTTTCCTTTATTATGTATCAGAAGAAAAATTCAATACTTTTATTCAACATTTTAAAAGGCAATTGTGTTCAGTATACAAAACATCTACAAATAAGGACCTGACTACAGCTTAAATCTTGCTTTTGAAATTGAGTCAATGTGAAATTGTTCCTCTAAAGAAAAAACAGTGATGGTAACACACTATAGTTTGGAGTAATTTTATCCTGCAGTATCTGTTTATTGAACTTATTCTTGGTTACATACTACTGACAGCATTTATTCAATTATTCAAAGCACTACAGCCTAGTATGTATTCCAGTGCATCTTGGTAACTAAGATACGTTTTGATTAAGAAAACAACTGGTTTTGCTTTGCATGTGGTGAAGTGACGGGGAGGTTTGTAGGAAACTGACTCAGAACGGAAAGCTCTCCCCAGCGTGCTGCAGCACAGCAAGAGCTGCCAGAAGTTATCTGGGTTCATTTCCATAGCAGCCAATCAATACAGCTGTTTATTTTCTGAAGGCCTGGCACTTAACTAAGAATCTTATAAACTTAGATGTTACTGTTGAAGTTAAATGTTCTGATTATTTGACTTTTTTTCAGCACAATGGGAATAGCTAGATGGTACTCCTCTTTACAAAAAAAAATTTCCTGAATTAAAATGCATCAATTTTTTATTTTATATAGTGGAATCAGAAGATCTGTTTAATGGGAATAGGGTTGGGTTTTGGTAGGGGTTTCTTTGTTTAGTTTTTTGTTCGTTTTGTTTTTTTTTTAATTGTGTACAAATTTTTCAAATATCTTTTGATTTATATGCCAGTGAAAGAATCTAATGATACTTTTTTTCTGACATCCTTATGAGAAGGAAGCAGGATTACTGGTTTTGATTTTATTTTTAGAAAAATGAGACCATCAGTATCCATAACTGAATCCTTTTTACTGCCACTTCTGCTTCTTGTTTGCAAATCCTGACCTGTGATATGAGTGGACTGAGTCTATCAAAGGCAGAGTGGTTTTGTGCTATATTCCTTACTTGAACCATTATACCCATATAGTAGTATTGATATGTTGAAATAAATTCAAAATCCTTAAAGGTTTTAAGGATACTTACATTTCTCAAGCAGATGTTACTTATATTTCTCTTGCATTTACAAGCAAAAATGTGTTCAGTGTTCACTGCATTATCTTTTGCTACAATGTGAGCGATGTCAGGACACCATAACTGTGGAATGTGCAGCTGCTTTGACTTTGCTGCAGAGACAGGAGGCTGTTCTGAGAAGCAGAAACAACTTGAACCATTATACTGAGTAGTACAGAGATTCTGGAACATTGCTTCAACTTTACAAAAACACTTTTGTTTACAAAAACACTTTTTCAGTGGAAAAAAGTATCATTATTACTAATTGGAAATGTTACAGAAGCAAAAACACTCCAAGAACTTAGTGAAATGATGAGTAGCAGCAAAAGTGATGCTGTTATTGGTAGAGCCAGTGGTGTCCTGGGTGACAAGGAAAGGGTGGGAAGGATGATGATGACTGCTGTCCTACTTCTGCAACAAACAGATGTAATGAGAAAGGATTTTCTGACCTTTATGGATGACAAGTGAACTCTTTCAATTTAGTGGCAGTGTTTCATATGTGTCACAAATGGTAGCAGTTGTTATCCCTTTCAAGGGTGAATTTTACATGATGTCTTCTTGTCTGAGCCTGTTTCAATAGAGATGTGACTATTTGGAATTTGCCTTTTTTGAATTCTGGTTCTTTTGTATATTTAAATAACTCACATGACAGCAGGATGGGATTCATTTTTTTTCCACAATACAGGCAAGTTTGCAATGTAAAACATCCCAGATAAAGAGTAGATCATGGTGTTTACAGAGCATGTTCCTTCCAGGTCACATGCTTGAAAGTGACTCAGTGTTGTATCATCAGAATCTGTTAGTCTGTTGTGGTCATTACACTGACTCATTTTAGGCTGGCTGATTTATTCCCACCTTAGGAAGTCACAGTGCCTGTGAGCCCTGGAGCTGGCAGTCTCACCAGCACAGCAAAGAGAGCTTTTGTGAGCACCCTGCAATTCTTCATTTTTCTATACACGTGATGAACTCTGGCTCCAGCTTCTGCAGAACCATAGGATTCTATCTGCTAAAGACATCAAACTGCTTCTTCAATAATAAGCTGCTGGCAGAAGTTAGTATAAAACATAGGAATTTATGTATTAGGAAAATGGAGGAGGAAAAAGGAGACACATGTTTATATGTGAAGATGGTACTTCAGTGGTTAGACTGATAGAAGAAATTATCAGGGTTTTTTTTTTTTTTTTTTTTTTTTAAGATACAGGGGTTTCTAGTTGTCCTCCCTGTGCCTTTTCATTTTGGAGTCTGTTCTTGGTCAGAATTACCCAAACAGAATGTGTTCTGTCTGAGCTTTATAAAATGACATTCATAACTGAAAGCATCCTTCATCCTGCCTTCATCTGCCAATACTGTCAGATTGTTATCCTCCTGTGAGAAACAGATCCCTTCAGCTGTGTCAGCTTATTTTGCTCTCAAATGGCAAGCTCACAGTATGTAACTGCAATTCTCATTTGCCCCAAGTGCATTACTTTGTCTCTGGTTATTGCACATAATCTCCTTTCTACTTTTCCAGGCCTCAAATTTATGTAGTTTTGCTTGTATGACGCTCCTTTTCTCCGAACTGAAAAACCACTTGTCAAAGACGTTGTCTTCAGCACACTGCAAAGCTCAGCAGCTTGGGAGACAGTGCCTGGGAGCTGATGTTCAGGAAGACTTCACACTCCTGAGGCAAACTGCAGAAATTACACTCTCATTCATTTGAAAAAACACATTGCTGCTGAACTCTTCTGGAGGTCTAATAGTGCGTTCAAGGCCTGAAACAGTTATTAGTCATGCAACTGTTAAGTGCAGAATGGGGGATTATTGTTATTAATCACACCTTGGACCAGAATGTGCATGAAGTGGCCACTGTACAAGGCGTGGAACCAGTGCTTGCTCTTGAGATGTGTTATGGCAGTGTGTGGTTCTGAGTGTATGTGCAGCTAACAGTGAGCATATGCTCTCTGCTTGCAGGGAGGTAGTGCAGGCAAACTGTGTCCGCTGGAAGAAAAAGTTCTTCTTCATGTGTAAGATCAGTGCCAGTGCCACAACAGGGATTCTGGATACCTGCACTTGCCGGGTGTCTGTGCGGAAGGTAAGCAGCTCTCTTCTCCCTCCTCTCCTCTTTCCTTGCTCATTCTTCCTTGCTTTTGTTTTCATTTTTGAATGTCTGATAAACTTCATAAAGCAAATTTTAGCTGCAATCACACCAGGTATTCCTTTAGTCAAAATTTTGTAGTAATCTTATTACTTCCTTTACTTTGACTAATTTATGGGGGTCTTATGTTTTTATTGAAGAAAACCCTTTTTCCAGCAGGGCAACAAAGGAATTTTCCTTCAGTGTTTATAAAGTTAACTCTTGACTGATATTTCCAGCTAGCAGCAGTAAGCTTAGAAGCCTTGAACTGTGCTAAGTACCAGAATTTTGCATGCAGTGTGTCCTACCTTTGGGGCCAGACCTTGTAAGAGCCCAGTGCCAGCTGGCATTGGGCATTTGCTATTCCTCTCTCCAAGACACCAGTGTCTTGCTGGCCTGCTCCAAAGGCATTATGAATATTAAAGTCTAAATGACAACAGCATAGTGTAGCAAATATATGAGGAGATATTTCAAAAGTAATACCTGCATTTCTAAAAAAAAACCAAAGAAAAATCTTGAGTCAGTATATTTAATGGCTTAATGGTATGTCTTTTTTCCTTTTTTTTTTCTTCTAGGAATTAAAAGGAGGAAAGGCATATGCAAAGGTAAATTGAGATGTAGCTAATTTTGCCTACAGATAAGCTTTTCTTTCTTGCCATTTTATGCCCTTTTACAGTAATTCCAGAATAGGACTTAATACCCATGACTTCATAATGTACATTATAGTGACACAGTGCTGTTGGAACTTCCAATCAGTGTGTTTAATAAGTCTGTAACAATGTTATACCACCAAAACTTTTTTTCTTTCAGGCTGGTATGCAAAAAGGGTTAGTAAAAGTAAACATTAACATTAAATGATAAAGAGAACTCTCCTTATTCTTTTTCCTCTCTTGGAACTTAAATTTTTTTAACTGAAAATATAACTATGCTAATTTTTTTCTGGGTTTGTTTTCTGCTTTTTGCCTCAGTCCATTCTCTTAAATGGGCATTCTAATATTTGAATGAAACTGCTATTGAGTGGTACTTAATGTGTAATTAGCAAGTACCTTCATTTAGCCAAATGCTTACTACTAATTGTCATTTTCTCTTAACAGCTGGGATTTGCAGATCTAAATCTAGCAGAATTTGCTGGATCGGGAAATACCACTCGTCGCTGTTTACTGGAAGGTTATGATACCAAAAATAGAAGACAAGACAACTCCATTCTCAAAGTAATTTCTTTCCTTTATCATACTTAAAGTAATAAAGCAGAGAACAAGTGCTATTATTAAGCACTTAATGAAATTTAAAACTTATTTGCTGAACCTCTTTCTGGAAGGAAAGCTATTTGAAGTAAAACTGAAAGTGTTGTTTAGAGACAATCATTAAAATCCATGCAATCAAAAATATAATTTGCCCTATCTTGAAATGGAGCTGGATAGCTGTAAAAGAAAAGCTTTTAAAAGGTTTTCCTAGTCTAAGGGGAGCTGAAAAATGAACAAGTTAATGTATGGTATCTTCAAGACTGGGCAACCCTCCTGTGCATCTTTTAATTTTAATTAATCTGTGAATCTATTAATTGGCTTATATATGTACAAGCCACCTCCAATACCTGGGATGAGTCCTGGGATTTTCCTGTTTTCTATTTTATAGTAATAATGCTAACAGTTGGGGAGAATTCTTGCAAGACACCCACTCTGATATCCTCTTCCCTTAATCCAGGAAGTTAAAAAAACTGAATAAGCTCCATAAACCTAAAAATAATTACATATTAAAATTACTTGATTGTTTCAAGTAATTTTAATTTTCTTTTTCCTACTGGGACACCGGGATAAATTTTCCACATTATTCAGTATATGGTCTGTGCATGGATTTTCTGATCTGACAGTCCCAGACTGTCCAGAACACTTGTAATGGATGGCTTTGGCCTGCCTAACAAGCCTTCAATGCACTGTGTCCTGTGGCTTATTTACCCTGTGTACTTCTGCTGTCTCTGATGTTAGCACAACCCGTACTGAGAGCCAGCAGTTTGCTGAACACCCTCAGCAAAGAACATACTTCAGCACCCACTGCTCTAAACAATGTTCTGTTTGATCATTCAGGTTTTAGGTTTCTTGGCTCTGTTTTTCCCTTGAAGACATCTTAATTATTAATAATTCTGAGATTCTCCTTGATTGATGTTTCTTTTTCAGAATCTTGTATGTGTAACTATGTTACTTTAAATGGTATTTTGTGTTGTTTGTATGCCTAAGGAAAATGATTGTTTTATGCATGTGTGATTATGGCACTTTATTTTCATTAAATATAACATTTGTGGCAAATATAACTTATTTACATGACCACATATGTGTCACAAACAATTTTTTTTTCTTATGATGGATTTTGTTTTCTTAATGTGTAGGTTTTGATCAACATGCAGCTGATGTCTGGAGACCCATGCTTTAAAACGTAAGTTTGTAAAAAATCCCTGTGGGATGTTTTGATCATGCATTCCATGTTGAGAATTATACTTCTAATTTGTGTTTTACATCTCTCCAATCTGGCAACAGTATTTAAAAAAAAATCCACAAAAAAATGGAATGGTAGCTGAATAATGACTAACATGGTAAAATTGCCAGTAGAAGTGTCATAGTTCTTGCTGTTAGGAACTTGGTATCAAGCACAGAATACTCACCTGTACATCTGTAATGTAAAAAGAAAAACCACTTCAGGGAAACTGTTCCTGCAGCAACTTTATATAAATATACTTGGTATGGGGTGATCTGACTAATACTTGAGTCTGGAAAATGTGCTGCTATACGTTTTATTCACAAGTCTCAGATGACTTTGAAATATTCATTTGCAGAAAAACCCCCAACAAACAACAGAAGCGTGATGTGACTTAGTACAAGAGAAAGCACTTACAGATATTTACTTAGCAAAGACATTCTGCAGCTTGGTAAAAGATGCAATAGGTAACTTCTGAGGGGCAGGTAGCTAGGAAAATTCACTGCCATACATTGAGGATCTTTTGGCCTCATTGTCCTTACTCTGTAGTTAAGGAAGTGTAATAGTTGTGCTGTGGTTTTGTACCAGTCTGGCTTAGGTGATTTTCCACAGCACTCTTCAATGTCCCCTTACACCACTAAATGTCCTTTCTTTTCTCTTCTACTAACCTTTAATGAGAAGAATAGAACACTGAACAACTGCAGAATCCCATCTTATGTTTACTGAATAAATAGCAAGAGGGTATTATCTGAATTTGTCTGATTGGCAAAACTTTTCTGTACCCCAAGTTACTGAGCACCCCTTTACTTCAGAACAGCTTTAATAGGTTTACTTTAGAGTCAGCCCTACTAACAAATACATCACTGATAAACAATTCCTCAAAGGCAACTAATCATTAGTCTTGAATACTAACATAGCAGTGTATTTGTTTTTTACTACCTAGTACTGAAGGAGTTGAAATTAATATCTAAATAGTTTTCTGAGTTCCTGGGAAAAAATCTCTTACTCAAATTATTCAGACTTGGCATTTTCTTCCAAACTGGTGATATAACCATTTCCTGGAACATAAACTTTCAACACAAACAGAACAAACAACTTATCTAATCCAGATGTCCTTTGTAGAAGAAAAAATAAACCTTAAAAGAGTTTCATAATCTGGCATCAAACTACATATTTTATGAAGAAGCCTAGAAGGCTTGGTGTTTGATCTGGGATGACATCCCTGAAACCATTCAGCTCTTGCTTTCAAAAGTATGTTATGCAGTTAAGTCACACAGGCACTGTATTTCTGGAAGTGCTTTTTTCTTTCTCTCTTTACTTTCAAACATAACCTAAGAGGGGCTGTGTAACTCTACATAAAGACAGTGACTAATTTATTGACTATATCAAATCTAAAAATGTCAACAAATAACCATTTGTATGCAGACCAGCAGTCTGTTCCCAATGTAGAAAATAACAAAGCATTTAAAAATCCTGTAGGTATCTTGAAATGTATTTTGGTTTTATTTGCTTGCAAGAGATTGCTTGCACTTTGTCATTTTCTAATTAGTTTCTTCTGCACTAGCAAAACACAAACTAAGAGGTTTATTAATTTAAGTAAGATCTCTCTTTTGGTCTTGGTATTAACTCAAACGAGCACTTGAGCTTTATTACAAGCTTTTAATATTGAAGTAAAATTTAAACTACATCTTACATGATGCTTTTTGATTTTGTAGAAGGTAAAATTTAGAGTGCAATATATGGAGATAGTGCCATAGGCCCTTTTATTAGGAGTTGGGAGGGTTATCAGCCCAGAATAATTTCCTGCTCTATGACAGGGATGAGACAATGCCAGGATTGTGTCACAGCACAGAAGCCAACCTGGCCAACTGTTGTGCACATTGGGCTTTTTTTTTTAAACTTTCCACCTTATTCCTTCAAGTACTGAATTACATATTAGTGTCTAAACTGTCCTGTGATTCACACACTTAAAAAAATAAGAAACAACTTCAAATTAAAGACATATCACTCCACCAATCATCAGTAAAGGAAAGGCCTTTCCCAGGATCCCCAGAAGCCTGAGGGCTGAGCAGATTGATTCTGTAAAACGTCCTTAAGCTCAATAGCAAAAACTTCCTTTTTTTTTTTTCATTTTCCTTAATGGGGGACTAGGCAGCATGTTTCCAGAAAAGAACTGTAGGTCAACCTGATGCACAGTATGAATGATGCCAACATATTTGAAAGGAAAACTATGTGCTGATCATTTTGGAGGGATTACAGCAGAAGTACAGCAAATCTTAACCACCTTTTTCTTACAGGCCTCCTTCTACAGCAACATCTATAGCAATTGCTGGAGAATCAGAGTCTTTGCATGAAGACAGGAAAGGTGGAGAAAACTTAAAAGTAGCACATCTGGGTATAGCAGGTACAGAATAACGCTCTTAATTTTTCAATGCTTTTATAACTGGTCTCATAGTTTCAAGACGCTCAAAATACTTCAAATCTGGAAGGGATACTGACAGTTGGCCTGCAAAGAAACCTTCTTACATGGTTTGTGAGTTTCTGCTTCAAACACAGCTGAAGTTTTTAAGCAGGTTGGCTTTTCAGGCAGAAAACATCTGGCCCAACATTCTGCTATGATACTGGAGAGAGAATGATCATCTCTTTAATATTGACACTAGACAAATCTACAACTACATTTCATACAAATCTGTCTAACCCAATGGTACTCTGTTTTGCTCAGATACATATTATGATCTTTATTTTTTAAAGAATGTATTTTCATTAACATCCATGGTATTTTTGCAGCACTTGAATCTCCAAAAGGTTTGTAGGAAATCAGTGTCAAATCTCTAACCCCTCTGGGAAATGTGACTTTTGAATCTAATCAAGATTACTGTGAAAGTAGCAATAAAGTTGGCTTTAGGAACACTGTGTGACTTGCCCATGTTGCAGATGTCTCATCAAAGAGTGCCTCAGTCCCAGATGAACTTGGTGCATGTGGACATTCCAGAACATCAAGCTATGCAAGTCAGCAATCAAAACTGTCAGGTAGCTGTTCACAATTTTGTTATGAGTTGTTGGGGATTATTTTTCTTTCACAGGCTTAGACAGTGGAAAATAAGTTTATGTTTTAAAAAGGATTTGCATTGAAAGCTTTTTTCCTAGAAGCTTCAGGTGTGGCAATGGTAACATGTTTTCCCTCTTAAAATGTACTGGATTTACTGGATTATCTCTTCAGATGCAAGACAGCTTTTTGCCTTTGTTCCCTCCAATTAATATATCTGAATGAGATTTTTACCTCTTCCATGAGTAAAAAAATGGAGACTTAGATCTAAAAGCTTAAGGAGATGATATTTGTCATTCTAATTGTCCTGATGTAAACAAGAATTACTTAGAACAAAAAGAAAATGGCAGGTGCTAGAATACAAAATCTGAAGTCAGTTTCTAGTTGATGTATGCACATACATTCATAGGGCTTTTGAAGGTCCCTTTATACAAAGATGAAACACAAATTCTGCTTTCAGGATGGACCTGGCCTGTCAAAAACAGGTCCATCTAACCTGTTTACCTAACCCATCTCTCCTGCATTTTCCCAACAGGATACAGCACATGTCACTCTAGGTCATCCAGTCTGTCTGAACTCTGCCACAGGAGAAACACCTCAGTGGGGAGTACCTCAGTGGGAAGTACCTCAACAGGAACTGGAAGTATTCTGGAGCCATGTGAAGAGACTGAGCCAAAAGTAGCTGAAGCTGATACTGATACATCCACTGAAGATGCACCACCAGAAAAACAATGCAGGTACACTTAATCTGAAGGCCTTATCTAGCACAAGTAAATTACTTTATCACATCTGAGAGCCTAAATATATTTATTTTTGCAGACATCCTGTAAAGCAAGACTCTGTGGAGTCACAGCTGAAGAGGGTTGATGCTACCAGAGTTGATGCTGATGATATAGTTGAAAAAATACTCCAGAGTCAAGACTTCAGTTTAGACTCAAGTGCAGAAGGTATGGAGATAAAGAAGGAAGCTTACAGAAAATTTATGTACATTACAGGCCTTAAAAAAACCCACTCTGTTCACAGTCCCTGTTTGTATTCATAAGGACTGTGCTACATTTTCTACTTTATCTTACCTACCAGAAATTGAAAATACTCTTACATGACTCAGGGAGCTTTCCCAGGTGATTACTTTAAGCCTAAAACAGCACGTGCAAATCTATGACAAAGGTACTTCCTCCAACCTACACCATGAAGTTGGTTCTTCATTACCTAAGTATTTGCATCTGAAAGTGTCAGCTGCAAAACAGGTAGATGTAAAATTACTTGGATTTAGCTAGGACAGCATTAAAGAAAGCTAACATATTTTAATCATTTGCCTTTTAGAAGAAGGTTTAAGATTATTTGTGGGCCCTGGTGGAAGCACTTCTTTTGGAAGCCACCATCTACCTAACAGGTATGTAGCCTGAACAACTAATCCATAGGCAATACTAAATAAAAATGCATCTTATACAGCAATTGTTCTGTATCTACATTCTTGACCTTTGTATCTTTCTATTCTGTATCACTTACAAGCACCAAAAGCTAGACTGTCAGTTTTTAAAATAGGACATATAGATTAGTTCCAAAACAGAACTGATGTCAATGTTCAATAAGAATTGTAACTTTCAGTTGCTAAAGAGTCTCAGTTCCAAGGTTTTCAGAAACAAGCAATGTTTCAGTATGGATGCAGGTAACAGACACCAGTTTCAAAGGGGAGCTCTACAGCCTGATTACGTTACTCTGGAGTGGGAAGAAAATTGGAAGTGTTTTACACATCTGCCTTTACAGAATCAAACTGTTACATCTTCCTAATAACCACCGTCATTTTCTTCAGTTTAGTTTTTCTCACAAATCCTGTTTCCTTTTCTTACATTACTTGTTTCAATGGCTTGTTCAGCTTTCAACTACTAGCAGCCCTAAACTCTTTTGATAATCTGCTTCAGGTTATCTTATAGTTTAGAACCAGAGACCTTTTTTTCTTCTCTAAACCCTCTTCAATCCTGATATATGACTTGACCTGAATGTGTTAATCTTCAGATGAGAAACCATGAAAACCAGGCAAGAATGTGTTCTAACACTGTGTTTCTGCAGTCCAGTGTAACTCAACAGCTATAGCTGAAATCAGAATAGCCTCAGTATTTCAGCAATTACTATGGACTTAGGTATAAAGGCAGTTGATAATATATTGAAAGTCATAAAATAATTGCATTTTAAACATGCATGTAGTACTAATGGTTAAATTAATTGGCTCATCTGAAAACTGGGCACACCAATACCTGTCTAGGACCACATGAAAGGGTACAGAACACACCCCTGTAGCACACAGAGATCTGTCCTAATGCAGCTGCCAGAACAGTCCAGGCACAATACTGTACCAAGGCAGAGCTTGCCCTATGAATTTTTTACATAGTACTGTAATTTGCTGTGGAAACCACCCACTATGGGCTGTCATGTGGGAAGTGAGAGAGTTTTGTTTACAATTCAGAGTGAACAAAAGACTGAAGATGTTTTTCTTGTATCTTAATGTAAGATGACAATCACTTTCTGAGTTTTTTAGACACATTGACCTGTTTATGTATAAATGTATATAAAGAGTATTAGCTGCATATGATACAGCTATGGGGATAGATACCCTAAATGTGATGTTTAAAAAATTCTAGTGAAGTTCAACAGTAACTTCTTGTTCAGTAACATTATTCTTTGTTCATTTTGACTGTAGTACAACAAAATCTCTTTAGTGCATTAAAGAGTAGGTGACTCCATGGCATGGTAATAGTGACAAATGTTTTCTACCCTTCACATTTAGCTGGTTTGGTATTTGCTGTTTGTTTGGTTTTGTTGGGTTTTTTTGGGGAGGAATGGGATGTTTAATCAATACACTTGCTGATATGTGAAACTTGCTATTTAGCTTCCATTTAAATTAACACTGAACTAACTTGTTTCAAACTTTCAGAGGAGGATCTGGAGCATATGAGCAGGTGGTGATAAAACGCTAATGATGTCAAATGAGGAAAACTTGGAGCTCTGGTTTTGATACTTCTGGTATTGTTTGCTCTGCTGCAAGAGCTGAGAAAGACTAAATGAACTCAATGTGATCTTTTTCTGAAAAGCAGTGGAATCCCTCTTGCTCATAGAGCATCATCTTCTGTGGTATGAAGGCAACGTTCAGCTATGTGTACCTTGTGAGAGCACTTGGACCCTTTTTGTAAGCTCTGTCTGATGTTGGTGGAATTACTTAATTTCTGTGAAACATCTGTAGGAGCATGTCCTATTTCAAGATAAGAGATCACTTGCAGTGATGGACTTCGTTTTTAAAGAAACTTTGAAAGTTGGTCTTAAAAGAACCTGAAAAAAATCATTTACTGAATTTGATCCTACATGCCATTTTAGTTTTACAGAAGCTAATTACTCCTATCAAGTCAGTTTTTATCAGGTCAAAGTTATGGCCTCCAAAAAACAGACCAGGCTATGTTTTAACATAACCAAAACTTTCTCTTGAGAGTACTGAGCACAACTTCATTGTAAGGTTCAACAGAAGAGGTGAATTTCACGTGCATTTAAAACCAACCCCCAAAACTAAATAGATTTAAACCAGCCACTAATCAGTTGTATTTACTGTAAATTAAGACCACAGGTTTAAATGCATCAAATGTGATTTTTTTTTGTTCAAGTGGTGAAAAAGGTGGGATTCCACACCAAAACACTAAGACACAATAGCATTTTTTGAAGAAAGCTGCCTTGATTGTTAAATCTGGAGTTCAGCAGCTGCTCCCACAGAAACCCACTTTGATAATGCATGAGATCCAATGGGATGGTACTGTTTACAAACCTAGTCAGTAGTTTACTACCACTTAATTTTTTTAATTGTAGTTTAATCCTTCAAAGTCAGTGCTTTGCTTGTGTTTTGAATGTGCCTTGTGGGATTGGGGGTGTACAGGGAGGCTAGATCATTTATTAAGGAACTTAAGCTTTAAAAGTAGGTAAACATCTATATATGCTATTATTGATAGAACTTGTTAAGAGAAGCACTTTATTGTAGACATACTCTGCACACTGAAAAAGTCTTAGTGTGCAACAGCTTTGCTGAACACTTCTTTTGCTATCTGTCCACTGTTACATTAGGTCAATGTACTGTATTTAAATTTGCACAAGTAGTGATTTGCCTGACAGGCAAGAAAGAGCTCTTTAAAATTTCATTTGGAAAATGAAAGAATCCATTTTGAAAGGGATGTGTTGGGTAACAAATAGGTGTAATTAATTGTAAACTGCAAATGACTTTTTTTTTTTTAAATTTAGTGGTACTGTTTATCAGTTAAGGCCTGGAATAAGTAAAAATAGTGTCATCACTTTTGAAAGCTCAGAATGCTTCAGGTTTTGCTCAGAGTGATGTTTGACACCTTTTTATTGATGTAAAAGTAGGCCATATTTAATAGGTTAAATTAGCAAAAGCAGACTTTGTTTTCCAGAAATCCATAGTAGAATTATTGAACTTTTATTTGTATTTTTAATGAAATTTCAGCCTTCAAAGCCAGAATGCTGTTATTGAAAATGAAGAATATGAGCTATTTCTCAGTTTTGGTACTTGCATACTTCTATTTCTACTGTTAAATATAACCTCTTTAGAGTGTCTAATTAGACAAAAGAATTAATACAAAGATTCTATTTTAGCTGTTCTTAATAGAAGTGTGGTATTATCAGTTTCTGTTCTCCACAGGAATTTTAAACAGAAACTACTCAGCTGCTGGTATACAACTCTCAGAACATTACAGTCTCCTTTCCTGTTATATAACCAATTCATACCAAAAAATCCCATTGGAAGCAAAAGATGCCAGAAATTTGAAAACATTCTTTGCTTTCAGTTCTCTTTGACACTGATATACTTCTTGACAAATCCATTAAAACTAGTAGTAGTTAAATGGTAGTTTACTTACGTTTACTAGGAAAACTACATGTAGTTTGAGGAAAACAGACTTTTAAAAAACAGTGTACAGCTGCTTATGTAATTCCCAAGGGAATTTCCATAGCATTTTATGTTAAACAACACAGCTGATGGTCATAGATTAGATAATTTGTTTACTAGAAACAGTATTGTCCTGCCTGAGCAGATCTTTTAAGTAATAAGGAAATTGACATAGAAATTCAGCTTTTCATAAAACTCTATCTTAGTAATTTATTCTTCAGACTTGACTTACAACTCTTCATGAAGTGATAATCTAATTGTGCATTATGTAAGTGGAACATAACCTTCACATCTAGGTGCTGTATTTTCTTTTTTGTAAACTATGTTATATGAATACTGGAGATTTCCATGTTGTAAACTGTTTGGGATGTACTGGTGGATTATATGTTTTTTTAACTGTATTTGAATACAAATCTCTCGGACATTCAATAAACTCATCTCTTCTGCTTGGAATCTATTCCTAAAGAATTGTCTCTTTTTCTTCAATGCAAAATATTACAAACTTAACTGGAAGTTTGAGTCTATTTCAGTTTCTCTTCCAGTTAAGGATTTCTTTTTAAAATGCTTTGCTTTTTTTCTGCTTCTGTGTTATCACAAAGTGACATCTATATTATCAGGAAAATGTGTCATTTGGATCCCATTCTTTTTCTAATCTAGAAGGAAAATTTTAAATTCAGAAGCTTGATCAGAAGTGTTCTGTTTAACTATTCTGACCATAACCAAACAATCAATACACACATTAGTTCCCTTATATTCAGGATACTGCACTCCTTTCTTGATGCTGGTGTTGGAGGGGTTTTTTTGGTTGTGTTGTGGGGTTTTGTTCTTGTTAAATTTTTCCCATCTACTCTATTTGGATTTTACAGTTTTGAACAAAAGCTGCACATGAAAACACAGAAAATTTTTCAACTACACCAGAGATAGGTTAGCATTCACAATTACTGCAGTTCTTTAATTTTTTTAATATTCTTTCAAAAACAGAACAAATATGCCAGTTTCATATTTCAATTCAGCGGGAACAACATTTGGTTTTCATCAAGGCTGAGTATGTACTCATCTTGAAAAAGGCATCTATAAATTTTAAAGAAATTAAGAAAAAACTTGCCCTAAACTTATGAATGACTCACATTATTCAGCACAACACAGTAGATGGTAAAACAAACTATCCTTGATACTAACAAGACACTACCAGAAATCATATAGTAATGATGGCTACAATAAAGCAATAGAAAGCAAACAGATTTACTTCATTTTCTTCTTGGGAATAAATTCTTTCCTTTTAGCCCCTGATACTCACTTGAAACCCCTATGAGTTACTGTTACCTTTGTCAGAAGCACTCACCTTCACTCAGTGAGAGGTGCTGACAGATAACTACCACTGATGGAAGGTTAGAAAAGCTTTTGTGCTCTAGTTAGCATACAGAACATACCATTTGACAGCTTCTAAAAAAACCACTTTCATTACTTCACCTGAAGTTGGTTTGAGAAATCTGATCTAATTCTCTTCATTTTCATGTTCAATATTGAACATCACAGCAGAACCATCACTGCTCAGTGTGACCTTGCCTGCAATAAGCTTGCATAACTTCTCAAAGGTACCACAAAGTCGATTCACTTTGGGAAAAGAAAAGATTGTTCTGAGAGGTATGTAAACCTCATTTCCACTGACAAATGGTTCCATGTTTTTTTCAACAACCACTTTTCCAAGATAGTCAGAAAAATAGTCCATTGGAAGTTGGAATTTGGATTTTCTCTCAGGATCATCACTGTACTCCTGACGTTTTGACATTAAACGGTGCTTAATGATTTGGGCTGTGAAAATAACTTCACTGATCACTGCATTCTGCAAGTACTTCTCATCTTTTAGACTTGGGTACACTGCTTTGAAGACCTTTACAATATACAAGAAAACATAAAATGTTTATCACTATCACAAGCTCAGATTTTAACATCTGCTGTCCAAAAAAGCTGCTAAAATGGGAATATAATTTTTCATTCAATCCTGTTTCGCTTATTAAACAGTTTCAGGTAACAAAAACTAGGCAATATGAGCTGGTTTTCTTTATTACAACTACACTGGCAGTTAACTGAACTTAAACAAACACCCCAAAACCCAACAGGCAATACCTGCAAGATACACTTCTAGATCAGGCAAGGTAAAGCCCTGCAATTCTTCACCTCTTTTAATAATTTTCTTACTTCTCACATTATGGAGTTCTGGGGACAGTTTTATAGTGATGGAGATTCTAAACTAGTTCTGAATTGCCATCTGGAAACCAAGACTGCATCATGTCATTTATTGTTTTCAGAGTCAAACATTAAATATGCTCTCACAGCTGTAAGGAATGCTAAAAATAAATTGTGACATCAAAATCTGGGGAACTGTAGTGTGTTACTGAGCTATAGTCCAAGGCTATTAAGGAAACTAAGCAGGCAATCTCATTCCCACCAGGTTATATGAGGTGTTTTGTACCAATGAAGTTCCACTGTCTATAATTATTTCTTACTTTCCAATTACACCTTGAAATGTTGAATTATTCCTATAAATTAGTTACCTTATAAAAATTAATTTGATAAGAAACACACAAAATTAACACTCTTGTTTAATCTCAAAGGATACCCATGTCAAAACTCTGCAAAATGACCCTATAACAGGAGCTAATGAAAGCAATTTCTAGTACATGTCCATCACCTAGATGTATTTCCAAGTCTGGTGAGCATTAAAGACTATTTCATTAATCTGTTAAGGGCAATAGATGACAGATGACATTTCACATGCATAGAAATTTCCAATACAGGAATTACAAATGTTTTTTATAGCTTGGAAGCAATAAAAGATAAAGCCATAACACAACTTTACGTTTCAGTTCAGGTCACATTTATCAAGACAGGTTTTTTTAAAATTTTTTATGTATCTGAAAAATCTGTGTCATTGCCAACAGCCACATAATAAATAAATAAATTTAATGACTAGAGGAAAAATAGCTGGCAGAAAGGAACAATTTCATTGCAAGGATAGGTATGTTTTAAGATAAGAATGATTATCCATATTGTTATTTAGCAAGTACCCTAAAAGTTTAAGGCCTCTGTACAACTGCAAACACAGAGACTGAGACTGTCTTGCTGTGATTATCAGCAGTATTTCCTGGTAACAACCCCACAGGCAGTCATAGGCAACTTTACTCTTTATTCACACCTCTAAAGGAAGAAAACAATACTTACTGTTTTGTAAACTGCTTCCATGGGTTTCTCAGACTGAACAGATTCAGCACTTTGAGGGTATTTTCTAAAAAACACACCTATTTGGGTACAAAACCCAACCTTCTCCATTCCTGTTGGTGGGTGCCCGACACCAGTAAATTCCACTGAGTAATCATAGCATCTAGCAGTCTCTAGAGCCCTAAGAAAGACCAATTATTCCAATCATATGAAATATTCATCTTTCCATGTGATAAAGAGCCATTCTTAAGGAGAATCAAGACTCTAAGGCTGCAAAGGCTTGAACATCATTTCTCCAACAATACTCCCAGGCCTGAAGATAAGCACTGTCACATCTTGTTGTACCAGAGCTGTAAGATGCTTACCATAATCTGAATCATTTAGTATCAGTAATTTAGCCACCCAAACATTACTGTTTCTTCTACAAAATGTGCATCAATGTTAATGCTCACAGCTGCTTACTCACCAGCCTGGAAGTCAGCTATACAATGATTTTCAAGAACAAGTTTATTTGAGAAGAACCCATGGAAAACATACACACCTTTAAACCACAAGAGACCAGTTAATAGAGAAAGTGTGGTTTGCTGTAAATATAGAAAGACTAAAATCTACCTAATCAAGGTTACAACAGTCTATATAACACCTAAATGAAAAGTATCTTGTATCATCAGCCAGTGTGAACAAATGGGGCAGGAAACCAAAACTGTGCTACCTACCTGCACTATTCTCCATGGAAAAGAAGAAAAATAAATTAATATCTCATGTATTTTAGAGAATAATGTAATATTTCTATTTCACAACACAAAGGCTTTCTCATGTTTACAGCTCAGAAAATGCCCACATTTCTTCAGTGATACCAATATTTTAAATTCATATCTATCTAAAAGCAAAATCTAAATATACTTGAAGTCACAGAAATTTTCTCTAAGGTATTCTAAGGTAGCTAATTACAGGCAGGTTTTAGTATTGTTATGTAGGAAAAAATACATGCTTCCAGCTTTGCAAAACCATTTACTCAAAAATCACTGGATACTTTAAAGTGTATGGCAGAAACAAGGGGCAAAATTTCCAGGACAGCTACACCAAGAGTTGGCTACTGAGGTATGGCATTCTTTACTGTACCATGTATTTTCTTCCACAACTGCTTGACAGCTGAATGCTATCAGAGCATCCTATTGTCTCTTTGTCTTATTTTTATTACATTCCTGATATTAAGGGTAAGATAGATCTCATATAACCCTCTGTCATGCACATATGATCTGCATTAAATCCCTCATTGTGCCATGATCCATTAAACTATCCTGTGTGTTCAACATGCTGTGGCTATCTGATAAATCTGCTTGCATACTCTTACTGAGTGCTTTGATTACACACCATATAAAGCAAGCCCATTCCTTGGATTTTATGAAGATTTTCTATAGCAGGGTATTAGGCAAAAATATTGATTGATACCTTATATTTCAGATGTGTTAATTGTCATAAAGATCTATAAAGAGTAAGTAAAAGTTTTAAATCTTTTTTTGCACAGCAGTTAAAGTAAAAGCCAATTTAACCACCATCATAAAATACAAAATTCACAGAAAATGCTTAACTGCTCTCAACAGCAAAGAGATCACCAAAGCAGGAGGTGACACTTCACTGACAGAAAACCACATAAATGAACCTTTCTGAAAATGCACAGCCATTCACACTACTGGGCACTCAGAGCTGCATCATGTGCACCCAGCATATGATGTTCAGTACCTTACCAGCTTTGAAACTCTGCTTGGCTCCACTCGAATTTGTGGTCTGGATGCCTGTATAACACCACTCTTGGAAGCAAACAGTTGAATTCAGAATTTGGAGTGCTGATCACAACTATGCTCGGAGCCATGAAACCAAACACCACTTCAGGAAACTTCTTCAGCTCTGATTCTTCCAGGTGTTCTATTCTGAAAAGAGTAAGTTGATGTCTTTGTTTAAAAACACACTACTATAATCTTAACAACCAGTCAAAAGAACCCCAAACCCCTATTTGTAACTTAAAATTTTACACCTATCTCTGCAATATGAGCACTGGCACTGTGGCCAAGTAGCAGCACAGGGGATTTTCTCTGAGCAAATCTCCTCTTGCATTTTGTACTTTTTCCTCAGTATGCTCTTCCTGCCATAAGCACTACCTAAATTACTTAGCATGATTAATTTAAACACAAGTTAGCAGCCACTCTTCTACTTTCTACTTTTCTACTTATACTCCTCTGCTTGAAAGGTTTGATCAAGTCTGTTTGGAGCAAGGACAAAATTCCAAACTGAACTCTAAAAAAACCATTCTGTATTGTGCTGATACTCACAGTTCAATACACGTCACCAAGTCAAAACCAAGCATGCAAGGATCTTTGTGGGCAACTGAACCATGATGCAAGGTAACAGTTAGGGATCTTTCAGATGGCTGCAAATAATCAACAGGAAGAGGAGACAATGTATGCCTACAAAAGTATTAAAAATATGTTACAGGAAGCACCTTAAGATGAGATAAATAGTGCATGAAAATGAACTAGCTAACACCCTGCATAGATACCTCATGAATTTCAAAAAGGTTTACTTGACATGGATATAACAAAGAATATGCAATACAAACACTTCTTCTAACTACCTATCATAGGACAGAAAGAGCAGAAGTTAATGCAGAAACTGTCCTTTGTTTACAAAAATTTCCATTATATTCTCAAATCACCTGGAAAACCACTTATAAATTCTGATAATAGTTAAATTCCAGATACACAGTAAGTCTGGTTTGGACAAGCTTTGCAGGGTTTTGGGGGGAGTTTTGGCCAAGCATATTCCCTATTTTTCCCAAGTAAAATACACTGAGAAACCAAGTACATGTGCAAATTTCATTCTGAAGTACAGCATTAGACAAAACACAGAATAAATATTACATATAAAAGGTTACTTCTCCTCATTCTTGAGAAAGAGTGAGAGAAAACATCCAGATCCTACAGACTCACTGAAACTGTGTTAATCTGCTTTCAGTAAATCTACATTCATCCCTTGGACCAACGCTTCAAAGATCACATAAACCTCTCATTTTAGACAGGTTCTTAACCAGACCCCACACACTGAGCTAACCTTCCTATTTCAAAATGATAAACAAGTCCCCACCTTGGTGACTAAAGTCCCATTTACATCTCAAAAAGATCAAAACTGATCCTTCTGAAGACAATAATGTCACATATAAGCATACATAGATATTCCTAACACCATGCACTAGTGCCTTTACAAACAGTGCATTTCTCAGATGTGCACACCCTGAGGCCTCTGCAAGCAGGGGGAATGACAGAGCAGCTTTTGGTGAGCTCCTGGCTCCAGCCAGGTGAACCCACCACACCACTAGGTAAAGACAAACACAAACCTCAAAGCAACCAAAGAGCTTACATTTTCTCTTTCATTACATTTGCACAGATATCTAGCCCAGCTAACACTTCAATGCAACTGCAGAATTTCAGCATCCAGAGAAGGCTGCAATCAGCACATCCTAAATCTGCCACCTGTAAATTACATATTAAAAAATTAAAATTAAAATTATAGTATTAAGTAATTTCAAAGACTTGCATAAAATAAAAATTCCATACTTATCAAAATAACTTTTTAATACAAAGCATTTCAGAATCGTAATTAAAATTTACAGCTGTAAGCAAGCAGGATAGATGCAGATTTGAAAATTCTTTTTAAAAAAATGTATATGAAGATCCTGCAAGATATTTTAAAAAGAATTAACCTTTTGTTACTACAGCTATAAACAAGTACATGTAGGACATCCCACTGACTCTGGAGAATGTCTTCCACGGGAGCAACAGAAAAGTATGATTTCAAGTACAAAAGCTGCAGCAATTTTCACATTCACCACTGCTTTTCACTGGGCTGTTCTCCCTCAAAACACTGAGAACATGCTCACCAGCAGCCAAGTCAGCAGCAAAGAATCTGCATAAAACAAGTTTACAAGCTCAGTCTAATGTTTAAGTGGGGAACTTTGGGGATATTCAGACCATGAAGTCAAATAATCAGGCAGTCTTTCCTGTAAGCTAAAGAGATAGTCGAGTATGTAAACCAACTCCCACTGTTCCTTCTCAGGCTCAGTCAAGGCTGAAGCACACTGCTGCTCCCCATGTGAAAATCCTGAGTTGTTTCTACCCAGTTTATCTACTGTCTGTGTAAACCCTCCCACCCCTTCCACATCCTAAATCAGAAAACCCAAACCTTTAAAGACAGATGCAACACTGGTGAATATGTTCTATTTTAAAGCATATTACAGTGCCATGGCATCATAGACTGGGTTACATTTTTATTAGCTACCAGAAGTATGATCACATAAGTAATGCAGGTGCATCAGTTTCTTGCATGCCCTATCAACATCACTTTAAGGGTTAAACACTGCAGACTTGAGAAGATCTTTTTGGGAAGGAAGTGAAGAGGACACAGAATATTACTTAAACAATTTAGTTTTTCACAGTGAGTAGTAAAACAGAAGTTCTGGTATATTGGGGGAACACAGGTAACAAGACAGCTAGAGGGGTCACAAGATCTTAAGAAAGTGGAGATGAGTTAGCCTCACATAATCCCACACTCTCAATGTCACTTCTCATCTGAGATGCAAATGATGAAATAAACCTGACACACTACATGGAACTAACTCTCTGGAAAGCAAAACCCCACTATGAGGAAAGCAACTTGAACCAAATTCTGCAGCATTATATTAAAAACAGAATGCCCACTACATTCAAAAACAATCTAAGGCAATTTTCTTTTTTAAATATTCTCTTCTTCCTGTCAAGTAACATTAATTTTATGCACCCCTGCAAAACAACATATCACAAGGTATCTGCTAAGGACATTCAGTTTTAACACTCCTTCACTACTATTGTTTGGTAATTAGGTCAACAGGTTATTAATGCAGTTTGTGTCCCTGAGATGCCAAGTGTCAATTTACTTCCAAGTTAATAACCGAAAGAGACAAAACATACCAACCTTCTTAGGTTTGTACTTCTCCACTAAATCTTTAACAAACTGGTAGCGTTGTTTGTACAAAGGAGGTTCAAATTTAATAATTTGCCTAAACTCTTCTTTGAAGTTCTTATCCATAGTATTCTGGGAATCCTAAAACAAAAAGTTAACTCTTATTTTCTGAAGCACTTCACAATACATCCAATTACAAAGTTTATTGTTTTCAGGGGTGTTTGAGTCCCAATTAAGCAGGGGCAGACCTGATCTGACTTCTATTCAAAGAATGACAAACATTGGGATTAGCACGATTAGGCTGTTCTCTCCATACGTAATTATGAAAATAACCTTATGCAAACGACTATAAATCATATACAAATCCAAAAAGGCAAATTTCATAATCTGTCACTCTCCATCCGGCACACCGGGACAGAGACCATAACCAAACACTACAACCAAACGCATCTGGGCCAAGCCTGCGCGCAACTTGATTGTTCTACGAGGTCTTTTACGCACAAATAAAAATATGTTTTTGTGTATATATACGCACAAAAGCCGGCTCGGTATTCAGGCCAGTCCCCCGCCGCCCCAGAGCTCAGCGGGCCTGCTGGGCTCCCCTCAGCAGCGCCCGCCTGACCCCGCCGGCTCCTCAGCCGCCCCGGCTCCCGATCCCAGCCGGCTCCCGACCCCGATATCCACTGCCCCCGACAGCCACTGCCCCCGGCCCAGCCACCCCCTGCCCTAGCCGAGGCTCCCCCGCGCTTCCCGTCCACCTTCTCTCCCACGGCGAGCTCCCGCCTGGCACAAGCGGCCGCCCCTACGGGGGTGCGGCACCTCCGGGCAGCGCCGGGAGCTGCAATGGGCAGCCCCCAGTGCGGGGGGTGTTCCCTAAGGCGCTTCTGTGATAGACGATAAATGGGCTCCAACGAGCGTTCCGCGGCCCACCTGTTCTACTGACCCGTGCCAGCCTCCCTCAGTGTCATTTAAAGTGATTGGCAGCCACGAGCGGTGTCCCCACTTTTTTACACTATATCCCCAAAATCTCGCCACTCCTCATGCCAGTCCCTTGCGGTGCTGCTGTGTCTAAAGCCGCGTGTGCTCCGCCACAGACGGAAAGCGCTGGTTGTCATACACAGTGAACTAACTAACCCTGACTGGGTGAGTGCGGCAGAGAGCACACACATCCAAAATCGATATCTTTTGCAGCGTTTCATTAAGTATTTTCCACGCTAGGGCAAATTTGTCGCTCGGTGAGCAGGCAGCTGTGTACTACATGGTGAAAGTAGAAAGGAAAGCGTGGCTCTAAATGTCCCATTTCTTCTGTTAACAGCATGCAAAGCGTTTGCTAATCACAGGGCAGGGCTGGTATTAATATAGTGTAGGCCTGGGACCTAGAAGGAGGCAGGACTCAGGTGGAAGTGAGGGGGATAAAGTTAGATAAGTTGCATAATTCAGTGCCCTTTTAAGATTTCAGAATATTCTAGAAATGTGTATGCCAACTTTTGGCTAACATTTTACGTTTTGTGGCCTAGACAGAGCACATAGTTACTCCTTTTGGCTGCTAATTGTTTAACCCTGAACTATCACTTAGTACCTACATCTCAACTAGATAATTCTATAAGTTCTGGCCAGTTTTGTGTTTGTTTTTTTTGGTTTTTTTTTTATACCTCAGAGAAAGGTTTATTAATAGAAGTCTTTTACATAGCAGCTTCCAATTCTATGGATTCTGAGGTATGCTGTGAAATTCTAATTACAAGTCAGTATAATGGATTCTTTAGAACAAAAAAGAACAAAAAACGTATAGAGAAGAAGAGTAGTAAAGTTAACAGTAAAATTCAATTAGTAACACATTGCAAATTCACACAATGTTCTAATAGTTCATAAGACTTCACCCCGAGACGTATCACTGTAAGTAAAACTTTCAGAA
Source organism: Melospiza georgiana (assembly GCF_028018845.1). Classification (NCBI taxonomy): domain Eukaryota; kingdom Metazoa; phylum Chordata; class Aves; order Passeriformes; family Passerellidae; genus Melospiza; species Melospiza georgiana. Next base: position 11,150,789 of record NC_080438.1, on the reverse strand, counting down.
TTATCAGCTGTTATAATTCTCCACTCTGAACAACATAATCACAGAGATATCCTTTCTGATTGCTCTAATAATGACATTTGATTGGAGATCCCATCTTTGGAAGATTGGGAACATGAAAGAGATGCTGTGGCCCCCTCCGGGGCTACAGCACACTCAGCACACTGAACATTTCTGGATGTTCAGTGTGGATTGGGCTTGAAGCAGCCTGGTCTAATAGAAGGCGTCCCTGCCCATGGCAGGGATTGGAACCAGACAGACGGTCCTCAAGGTCCCCTTCCAACCCAAGTAATTCTGTGACTTCTTTGCTTCTCTGCTGCTGTGGAGGCAGAAGCGGCCAGCGCCAGCTGTGCCGTGGCCTCATTACCACCGACAAGGGACCGAAGGGACCACTTTTCAACTTTGTAAATTCCGGGGCTTAATCCACAGAACTCCGTGTGACGGTGTCAGCAGCTGCCCCCCGCCGGGTCACGGAGTCCCCTCGCTTTCCCTGGCAATGATGTCCCGCCCGTCGGGTCCCCGCGCTGCCGCCAGGCCAGGCGAGGCGAGGGCGGAAACGGCCGCGCTGTGGGCGGGCGGGGCCGCGCGAAGGCTCCGCGGCTCCCCCGCCCTTTCCCCGCCGCGCCCCGCGGGTCGGTGACGCGGCCCCGGAAGGCGCCGCCGTCACTTCCCCAGCCGCCATCTTGTCGGGGCTGAGGCAGCGCCCGCCGGCCCCGCTCCGTGTGCGCGGCCCGCCTGCCCCGAGCGCCGACCCGCCATGGCCAACAACAGCCCCGCGGTGGCGAACTGCCAGGGGCAGCAGGTGGCCCAGCACCCGCCCGGCGCCGTCCCGCCCGTGCAGCAGCCTCTGCAGAGCGGGGGCCCCAAGCCGGCGGCCTCGGGCAAGCAGGGCAACGTGCTACCGCTGTGGGGCAACGAAAAGACCATGAACCTGAACCCTATGATCCTCACCAACATCCTGTCGTCGCCCTACTTCAAGGTGCAGCTCTACGAGCTCAAGACCTACCACGAAGTGGTGGACGAGATCTATTTCAAGGTGAGCCCGCGGGCCGCGCTGGCGCCGGGCCCAGTTTGGCTGCGGCCCGCGCCTTTTCGCCCCTTATCTTGCGGTGAGGGATGGGAGTAAGTATCGGTTCTGTTGCTGAGCTGGGGGAATCCGAGGCTCTGCCTTCTCTGCCTCACCAAAGAGGCGTGTTCCGCGTCGGATTTGGAATTGCCGAGCTGTAAATGGGTTTCGGAGAGGGCAGCCGGGGCGGTGGGGGCGAAATGGCCGTCTGAGGGCTGCGCCTTCAGCCGGAGCGGGCGGCAGGGCGCGGATCGGTGCCGCCGCCGAGCCCGGCCCTCCCGCCGCGCGGGGCCGCCTGCGCGCCCCGTGCCCACCCGGGAGCCATGGCGGTCACTCACCCTGGGTGTCTGCGTGTGGCCTTCATCCTCAGCTCCAGGTTAGGATTGCCTCCTCTGTAACTCAGTTTACAACTTAACGAGTTCCTTTTAGTGCTTCTCTTGCCGTTAGGTGAGATGTGCTGGGGAGATGAATGGTCTGTATCAGGGCACCCATGTCTCGGTTCTTGTTTTGTTAGCAGGATTGAATCAGTTTTGCACCGAGGCTTCCATCAAGCCACTCTCCCAGGTAGAGGTATGCATAATTAATGCTAATCAACGCAGCAACTTTCTTTGTTCTGATAATGAGACCAAAATTTAGATAATTCAAGGTTAGATAATTCATTTAGTCGCCTGTGTTTTGGTTGTTACTGGCGTATTTTTTCAGGTGAATTCATTTTGCTTGATAATGTTACTGTGTCACCTGGTGGGTTTCAGTATATTTGAAATTAATAAAATAAAAAGCAAAGGTAGCCTTTTTGTCTCATTTATCCAAGCCAAATCAAGTTACTTCAGGCACCAGAATTGGGAAAACTAATTCCACTACAGTATTTTGAGATTTTTGGCAGTTTGCACTTACTTATGCTACTGTTTTTTCATGTAAAGATAGCTTTTCTCTGCCTGTGCTCTGTCATTTGGAGCTGATTATTTATTTCTCCTAATACATAGTGTAACATATATAGTCGGCAGTATCTCTCCAGTTAATTTACTGCGTTTCATGTGTGAGAGACTCATGACTATCTAAATGGAAAGCAGCAGAGTTTACTTACGCAATTGATTTTTAGAGCTGAAAAAGTTATGAAAGAAATGTATTTTCAGAAACATTGAGAGCTGTCTCTATTTTTAAAGTGAGCCCCTTCAGGTGCGCTAAAAAGTATTTGGTGCAATTTGTCATATTTGTGCTGGTAGAGCTCAGCAGCAGTAGGTCGGATAGTTCATTTGCTTGACCCACAGTTTCAGTTTTATCTTAAATTTGGGAAGAATTTTCACAAGCCATTAAAAACCTGCATGTTGATCTGATTTATTTACTGAACTTGACAGTTAGTGACTCAAAACTGCATGCTAAATAAAGAGAAAACTCAGCCCCTTACTCACTCATGAGTAATGGCTGTGAGGGAGAAGATAACCTGATGGTTCAGCTGCTTCATCGATATTAATAAGATCTGAATTCTCTTCATGTTTTAAGATTCCTGAATAATTGCTGTGGGGGTTTTTTTTGTTAGTTGTTTTTTTGTTTTGGTTTGTTTTTTTTTAATGAGTTGTTGGGTTGGGTTTTTTTTAATGACCTGTCATAGCAGCTGTATCTTCAAGTGTATTTGTCTGTCTAAGAATCAAGTGGCTCTTCTAGAAAATACTAGAATGCTGGGTGCTGGATTATGAGGAAGGGTGATAGTAAGTCAGACAGGCAGCTGGTGATAAGCACCATCTTTGGAGATATGGATTGTGTCCAGATGTTTGAATTAATTCGTTTGTAATTCTGGGCTCCTGTTTCAGTTCTGTATCTACGAAGTGCAGGACTTCCTTTTTCTTTATCCCTGACCTTAACACCATGTGCATGTCCTCAGCTTCATTTCATCTGTGTACTTCCAACAAGTTAAGCATGCAAAGCAGTCTTAGTGGGATCAAAACTTTAATTACTTCTTTTTGAAATGAATATTGTTTTCAGGGTATTGTTGTTTGTTTTAATTGATACCTGTCAAAACCAGCATGTTTACATTGACTGTAATTAAAGTTGAAGACTAGGTTTGTGATAATGTTATACTCAATCCTTTGACTAAAAAATACTTTTCATTTCCTGTGAGAGGCAATACTGTATAACCAGAGGGATATGTAGGATTATTTGTGTAGTATTTATGAACTTCTCATGCTAACAGTACAGGAAGTCGTAGTGAATTTTGAATTCTACAGTGTTGGCATCTCTCATATTTCCTGTTTGGTAAAGACAGCAACTGTAAAACCCAAAACAAACAGTTCAGCAACTTCTACTGTTAGTGTGTCTGATGTCACGTGACTGTGTACAGAATTGGTTTTATTTCATGTTTTGTTAACGAATCTTAATTTGTGAAGTACCATACAGCATGAACTCTTATTCCCAGTCCACTGTAGCACCGTTGTACCATTTTTGTCTTTTACATATATTTTAAGTTGATGTGTTTAGAAAATATACTTGTTCATTGAGCCAGGTATTGCTTCTCTGAATTTCAGAATATCAACAATAGCATAGGCAACTATGTCGTTCTGAGCTTGTTTATGACTCTTATTGTCAAGTTTTATGAATGGTGTTGATTAACTTTGTTTGTGCACTCATCCCTAAGTGTATCTCAAAAGATTTGTCTTCAACAAATTTTACATCCCTGCAGTCTAAGAGAAAAAACTTTGACTTTATGTTAAAATACTACCCTTAATAAACGTATTTCTTTTGTCCTATTAGTAAGAGATAAAATAAATCTCTAGTTAAGTTTACTTCAAAAATGAGACTTAGGAATGTGAGACTGTATGTTTTGACTTTTGTAGCTGTCATCAGCAGTTATCACTTAACTTGTAAGGAGATGGTTTAAATAAAGGCAGTTGTCCAGTCACCCAAGGAAATAGTGATGATAGGGTTTAGTCATAAAGTATTTGAAAGAACGTGGAGTATAGAATAAGCATGGATGTTTTCTTTGGGGTTATGGGATTTGTTTAAATTTCATTCACGATTTTGGCTGTAATTTCTTAATGTGGTAATTAAAATAGCCAAGTGCTTTGCTTTAATGACAAAGCAGACTTCATCTTGAAATTGCTAGAAGACAGTTTTTTAAGATTGGTTTAGGATATCCATTGTTAAATCAGGCTTGTATGGTCACCTAAACATTATGAAGGTTGTAATTGTAATTTTCTTTCTTTCCTCCTGTCCCCCACCTCACCCTTTCAGGTAACACATGTTGAACCATGGGAAAAGGGCAGCAGAAAAACAGCAGGCCAGACAGGGATGTGTGGAGGGGTAAGTAGAAGTACGTGCCTTCTTAAATATTTCTGTCTGGTAAATAACGTTTCAAAGCATAGATAAAATGTGCTTGTATGTTGGCTCAGTCTCTGATATAAAATACTTATTACAAAGAGTAGATACATTCTTCTCACTTCCAAAGCTATGGATGTCAGTAGTGTTACTTTTTCCCCATAGCTTTGTTTGTAGATTTAGATTTTATGCTGTGTTAGTTCTCATATTCTTTTGTAGGTTTGGGATAATGTCTTTGTGACTTCCTGCATCCTCACCTAACTTTCTGCTTTTGAAAGGTGCGTGGTGTTGGCACTGGAGGAATTGTGTCTACTGCTTTTTGTCTGCTCTACAAGTTATTTACACTGAAGCTCACTCGTAAACAAGTGATGGGCCTTATCACTCATACGGACTCCCCGTATATTAGGGCTCTTGGATTTATGTATATTAGGTAAGTATCAATATCATCAACTAATGACTGATCCAGTATGCAGAAAGCTGTATTAAAATTTTATATTGTTTTTGTGCTTAAAGGTACACACAGCCTCCTACAGATCTATGGGACTGGTTTGAATCCTTTCTTGATGATGAAGAGGTATGTCGGCGAGGGTAATAATTTATTTTCTTTTGTTTCTTTTCATGTTACTACTTTAGGCTTAAACATTGCTCGACAGGGTTTTCTGTAGTTTGAATGTTACAGTGTTAAGTTCTTGTAATATTAACAATATGTATGTTAATTGGTGCAGGAAACAGGTTTGAGCTGAGACCTGGGTAATTTCTCTTAGATTTTGAAGATCTAACAGATTTTTTCATTGGGTAAGATGTTACTGTGTCACATTTGCAAAACCATGTGGAACAGGTGTACTGAATCAGAATGCAGACAGCAGGCTGTGTGAATGTGTCTTCTGTGTTTTTTAAAATCAGTTACTTTTAGGTAAGGTGTAGTAAGTCATGCAAGTGCTAAATTTGTATTATCACTTTATTACTGGGATAGGGGAATTGATGGTTACATAAAAGAGTGGGAACGGTAGAAACCAACATTCACCTTCGAAAATTCTGCCAGAAATCTCAGTGGTTATTATTCATGTCCTAGAAGAGCTAAACCCAGGATTTCTTCAGAGAAGAAGCAAAAAGCCTGATTATTGCATAAGGTGGCTTTATCTCTGGAATCTTAATGTCTTTGTTATTGGGGCAGATAAAGGGATGAGTTGCTAACTGAAGAAATTCAGTAAAGAAGATTGCATTATTATTCAGTCAGATAGGAGAATACCTTTGGTATCCGAGTCCTGATTTACTGTTTGGAGAAACAGTAGGGAGCTGGTGGGTAAGGTTTCTTGGGCTATGAAGTTGAGTACACAGTCTGCTGCATACTGCTGCAATTAAGATTTATTGAGCAGGTTTGAAATTACATTCTAAATTTAAGACTAGAACAGGAAGGATCACTTGCCATCTTCATTTATTTTAAACATTTAAAAATTTCATGCTAAGTATCAAAAACATTGAGCAAAGGAAACAACTGGTGATTTCAGGTAAACCCATGCTATAGTCAATTGTTAACAAAAATGAAACAAATTGGACTTGAATCAATGTAATGTCCTTCTCCCCCAGCTGGGATTAGCTAATAAGAATTCCTCTCCACAACGTTGGACTGTAATTTATGAGAAGCATTGGGGTGGCTTCATTCTCAGGGTCACAAAAAGTCAATTTCAAGGACAGTAAAGCAGTCACAAATACAATGCATTGTGCAGGTCTTAACTGGTCCATTATTCAAAGCATTATTTTTTAGTTTATACATTTCAGTTCTTGCTGATGCTGGGTATCAAGATGTGTTTATTTCTTGTTGCTTAAAATCTCCTACTATGCTTTTGGAATTAGTGTTTCTTTCCCAGCTGCTATCAGTAGCTTTCTGTTATGTAGAAAACCTGCTTGGGGCTGCTTAAGTTTCTTACCAGTCCTGGTCAAACTCAGTAGGATGAAGCAAATTTTCATATATGGAATTATTTAAACCTACAGGATTTTTTTTCCCCTCCAGTTCTTAAAATCTGGAAGCAGTTCATCTTTTGTCATGCTGCTGTGAAAATCTTCCCAGGACACAGTTACTTTTCAGAATGCTTCTTATGTTTATTTTGTTTAACTGTACGTACTCTCCAGGTGCTACGTTTAACTCCTCTTTTTCTTCTTTAGATCTCTGCAGCGATTATATTTGGAAAAACTGTATATCTGAACACTTAAATGTGTGTGAGTGCAAGCAGTTTTACGTTCAGATTTTCTCTTCCTGTTTAGATAACAAATCTCACTTTCCTTGTGTGCTTGCACTATAGGTTTGGGACTGACAATAGCTGACTAACATGTCCTGAGCTGTGAGAGGGCATAGCAAGAAGGCCTTCATGCGGTAATGACCCTTTTCAGAGACAATGGTCATCATGGATTATGCGTTTCCAATTATTTGTTCATTTATTTATTTTTTTACATATTTCTAAATTAGAAACCTCACTGCTTCATGGCAGTTGGTTTGCTATTGCTTCCAATTCTGTTAGGATGCCATTTTGTACTAGAGGTCTTTCTATGATCATTTTTAGATAGGCAATGATGTAGTTCATAAATGATTTAGGCCACAGGGTTGGGTATGATGGTACACAGTTGTATATCCACAAAATGGAGTATTAAATGTAGTTTCAGAGGACTTCTCAACTTTGTGGCATTAAAATACAATGCAAAATCATACCATATAACCAGACTGTGTAAGGGGATTTTGTGTTAATCTCTTCATCAACAGTCCCTTACCATCCAGATGGCTGCAGGATTAGTATGTGCCTGCATGCATATATATTAAGTCCCATTCCCTATCTGTAACATTCTGCCAAATCCAAAGGGTGCAGAGTTTGAATTTCTCTAAGGAAATGTATTAGAATATGAGACAAGTAAACTTTCATAATCATGAGACTTCAGTAGGACAGTAATGTAGCAGCATATTTTTTTTAATCAGTAAAGAATATTTTTGACCATCAGGATATTTTTTGCTTGTATTTTGCAGGACCTGGATGTGAAGGCAGGTGGGGGTTGCGTTATGACCATAGGGGAGATGCTTCGTTCCTTCCTCACTAAGCTTGAATGGTTTTCCACGTTGTTTCCAAGAATTCCTGTGCCAGTCCAGAAAGCCATTGACCAGCAAATCAAAAGCAGACCTAGAAAAATCAAGAAAGATGGCAAGGAGGGGATGGAGGAAATAGACCGGCATGCAGAACGTAGACGTTCAAGGTCACATAAACATTATTTTAAAAATTAATGTTAAAAGTTCAATATCGAACTACTTATTACCAGCAACGTGTTGTCTTTTCACTGAAATAGGTTTTAAGGCAACAGTTTATGGATGCTAGTGGACTAAAATAATCAGATGATATTTTCTATTTAAGATTAAATACAAACTCTGTCTGTAAAGTATAAATTGGAAAGAGGATTTCTTAACTATTGAAGGAGGTGTTTCATGTAGAATGTCTTCTATTTTAAAAGGTCTCCAAGACCAAGATCCATCAGTCCCAGGAGGTCTCCCAGAAGATCCAGAAGCAGAAGTCACCATCGGGAAGGCCATGGATCATCTAGTTTTGATAGAGAACTAGAAAGAGAACGAGAACGGCAGAGATTAGAACGTGAAGCAAAGGAGAGAGAAAAGGAAAGGCGGAGATCCCGAAGTACTGATCGCTCACTGGAACGGAGGCGAAGCAGAAGCAGGGACAGATACAGAAGCCGGAGTCGAAGTCGTGACAGGAAAGGAGATAGAAGAGACAGGGACAGGGAGAGAGAGAAAGAAAATGAACGGAGTCGGAAAAAAGAGAGAGATTATGATAAGGAAAGAGGTAGTGAGAGGGAAAAAGATCGATCTAGAGAAAGGTCAAAAGAAAGGAAAAGTAAGGGTGACACAGAGGAGAGGAGACACAAGGATGACAAAGATGAGAAGAAACACCGTGATGACAAGAGGGATTCCAAAAAAGAGAGAAAGCATAGTAGAAGTCGAAGCCGGGAAAGAAAGCATAGGAGTAGGAGCCGGAGCAGGAACACAGGTAAGCGCAGCAGAAGCAGGAGCAAAGAAAAATCAAGTAAACATAAAAATGAAAATAAGGAGAAGTCAAATAAAAGAAGTAGAAGCAGAAGCAGAGGAAGAACAGATAGTGTTGAGAAGTCCAGAAAACGAGATCAGAGTCCCAGCAAAGAAAAATCTAGGAAGCGTAGCAGAAGCAAAGAACGTTCCCACAAACATGATCACAGTGATAGCAAGGACCATTCTGACAAACATGATCGTCGAAGGAGCCAAAGTACAGAACGAGAAAGCCAAGAAAAGCAACAGAAAAACAAAGATGAGACTGTGTGAATTCTTTCAAAAGTGGATCACATTGAATCCTATAAATGTTTGATTAAATCCTGCTTATTTTTTCTTAAAGTTGAGATTGTGCAGTAGTTGATGAGCACTCTTCTCCAACCTCCCTCTAGGCTGCAGATTGTCATTTCCTATTTTCGGTAGGGAAGTGCCTTTGTAAACCCATTCAATGCATTGACGGTTTCAAACCATTTGTTTAGTTTAATTTGTAATGCCGAGATTGTTCTTGCATTTTTATTGTTCAGATGTTTCTGAAATGTACAGTCTGTACATATGTCCTGAAAATGTTTTAATTCCTTTGGCATGGTTGCCATGTTGGTTAAATTTGTATGAGGCAATAAACTGCCACTAATTATACTTTCCTTTTGTAGACGTGGAATTATGGTTTGTATCCTGAAGTTAGCATGGCTGTGCTTTCCATAATAGTATGGCTTTTAGGGATGGATCTGGAATGTGTATTATAGCTGAGATATTTATGTGCGTACAATGTACATTGAGGGCTGCAGATTTAGAACTAACATTTATGCCCACTGTATCTGCTGTTTTGTCCAAAGCTTTTAAAATGTATTATGTTGATCACCAGTGGTGTTAAATTGAGTGGACTTTCAGAGATAGTGGTTTTGATGCAAGGATTTAGATTACGTTGGGGCTTGTTTAGTTGTTCTGTAGAAAGGCTACCTCAAGCGGACACTGTAAAGGTTCACAGATGAGTACCGTAGCCATCTATGCATTTTATTTGTTTGAAGAAAATCCATGTAAGCTTCCTTTTTTTAAAAAAAACACAGTTTATCCATTTGTGGTCCTTTAATGTTTTTAAGCAGCTGCACTCTGTCATTTATGATAATCCTGGGCTAATAAAGGCATTTAAGATGGGAAGAGGGAGGTAGGAAGAAGAAAAATATCACAAAGGATTTCAGTTTCAAGCTTCCAAAGCATTTTATAAGTGTAAACATTTAAAGTAAGAATTAACTGATAGTGTCCTTTTTTAATTCATATTTTCTACAAATAGTAAAGATCACAGGTTGTGCTGAACATTTCATCTGGCAGATTTTTTTTAAACAGGTTGTTAGATGGAAAAACCAAAATGCATTATAGAAGAAGATCATATCATTAAAGTCCAAGTCTATTTCATAGATTATTCTGATGACTTGTGTACTCAGTGAGGAGAACCACCTGGAATAAACTCTCAATTAATTCCTTTGTATTGAGTGTCAGCTTTTCCCTGCACGTTCATGGCCAGTTAAAGAGTGCTTCAGTTCCTCCACGTTTTATTTTCAGATCAAGTGACACTTTGTATGAATGAGAGATTTTATTTAGTAAGTGACTTACAACAAAGATGTAGCAGACACAAGAAATGCTGCAGCCCCAAGAGAGGAAGAATATGAAGTGGGAATCAATCATGAAGTAACCCAAGGGTTAGAAATACAATATATGCGCCTTTTTTGCTTCTGTGTGGTGCAGGTCGTCGAGGCATATTTTGTTTTAAACATCCAGGGAAAACAGTGTTTTGACTTCCAACAGTATACTTTATTCCATAGTATTCCAAGAAGTAAACTTTTTTCTTCCTCCCTTCTCTTCCTGTTTTCTGAACTGTAATGGTCTTTATCACCATGTTCCTTAGTAATCAACATTTTTTAGGACTGGTGTTGTTAAGGTTGTCTGCTTGTATTTGTGTTACCTGATTTTAAGTCTGAACTTGAAACAAAACTTAGGCTTCAACAAATTCATTCCCTTGCAGTGTAAAACTAAAATACTGAGCTTTCATTTAAGATTGGAGAAGAAAAAAATGCCCTGTCTAGTAGATAACTAGAACTGTTTCTGCAGTCTGCCAAGAGATTGCATGGATTCTGTCCAGTGATGGCAACTTTAATTTATCTTGTTTGTGTCTAGAGGGCTTCTTGTGGCCTTGTTTTTAACCTTCAGTTTCTGAAACAAATATGTTGGGCAGAGAGGCTGCAGAACCAGTGTTTTGTCAGGGAAAATGGATTACTGATTTCCAGTTGTTCCTTCAGGGCTCTTCCTCTTCCAAGACTGTTGGGCAGTACAGTGGAAAAATGGTTTATTTGCAGGAAAAAATGCAGGTATTTGAGAGACAATCTTTGACCTGAACGTGGACAAGTACTGTCACACTAAAACAAAGATTTTGAATATTTTGCTACAGCGCGTGCAAAGACTGGCTCATCCCAGAATCTCTTTACAAGTGCAGTAATTTCAGGACTGCTTTTATTTTCCAATTTATAAGTAGTCCTTTCTAACCTCTGAATTTAATACAATTGATAGAGTTAGCAGTGTAATGCACAGCGCAATATTCACTGCCAACCAAGACCTGTGACAATTACTTGAATCAAGACACCTGTCTAAAGTTATCCTTAGGATTTACTGTCATACAGCTCTTCAGTTTGTATCCAGGGTTTCTTAATTCCTTTTTGTCTTTCTTTGATGCCATTGTTATTATTTCATGTTCCTTAAAAAGGAAAGCAGAAGGAGCTGCAGGGCTGTGAAAGCAGCACTGATGAGCAGGGGTGAGCTAGTGGAGGCACCAGTGCTGCCCACTCTGTGCAGTTGTTGCAGTGCAGTACAGGTGCACTGGCCATTCATCTCAGGGGCATTAGAAGAAAATTTCTGCCAGTTTTAGCTGGAGGAGCTGTGGTTGCAGAGCTGTTGTCTCTCAGTCTGTGCACTCTTCAGTTCTCAGGGTAAATGACCATGACCGAAGCACTATGAACCCCAAGTTTGCATAGTATGCCACGTGTCCCTAATAGCCTAGGATAGTTATCCTTGTGAAGCCTCATCTGGCTTGGGAATTTCCTGTGGCTCCAATGCTGAGTACTGGAATATAATATTAGTAGTCTCATACAGCATACAAGTTCCCCTCTTTAGGGGAACCTGAAGGAATTTGATGAATTCTGCTGGCTTTAGATGCTTGAACCCTTTGTCCCATTGTGCAGCGCATGTAGCTTTAAGTATGGATGACCACCAGCTATTAAGCAGGGTAAAGCAGCATTTAAGTGCCACTTTTGATGTTCTGCAATGAGGTTGTCATTGTATCTCTTTTACTCTTCACCAGCAATAGTTAGATGTGGTAGAACACTAAGTCTCAGTAAATCTGGGTTGAGTCTGAAATCAGCTGAAGGGTAGATTTTTGTGACTTCTTTCAGTGGATTGAAATCTAAGTTTGGAGCTATTATTCTGTGTCATATGAAACTTAAAACAGTGTATATTTTAAATAATATATACAAAATTTTTTGCAAGTGTTCATATTTGTGTAATTCCAACTAAATACATCTTTACTATTATGCATTGAATTTAAATTTTTTATTAAGTAAGCAATAATGAAGTCATCTATTATGAACCTAGGTGGTTTTAATCACCTCATTTGTTAGTGCATGTGATTTCACAAATACTGCTCTCAAAGCATCCATTTTAGCATATCCATATGCTGCCTACCTCCAAGCCTTCAACAGGAATTTTCTTGTTCTCTGGTCTTCTTTCAAGAGACAGTGGGGTTGGGTTGTTTGGGGTTTTTTGGTAAGATTTTTGTTGTTTGTTCAGTTGAGAATTTTATTGCTTGGGGTTTTTTTGCTTCATGAAGTCCAGAGCTTCATGTGAGTACAGAAACAGTATCTACAAAAATATGACATTTAGTTGTCCTTTCCTGTGATCTGAAGCCAGCATGACCCATAAAAGTGTGTTTACCTCAGTCTGGAGAGAACCTGCAACCAATCCTGACCAAATCAAATTTTTTAATCAGCTCAGTGAATTCCAATTGCTGTTTCACATATCAGCAGTGTTAACTATTAGACAATTGTTACTAGACAATGTCTAATGCCTGAAAAACACCTTGAGGTTACATACTGCCATAGTAGGAGGTGTATATGTGGCTCAGTTTCATTGTGTTGCTTTTCCTCCCTGTTTTGCTAAATATATATCTCCTACACATTTTAGAGCTGAATCGATGTGTTTTTTCTTGAAATCATGACTCCAGCTTTTTGCTTTTTTTTTCCCAACAGACATACAAATAATACATTCTGATACAATTACACTTCAGTGACAAAAGAGAGAGGAGCTGATGAAAATAGCACTACAACGTTGTTTGTAGTAATTGTAGTAGTGTGTAATTGAGGTGTTAATTAATTCTCAGGGAAAATAAGAAAACATACCCCAACAGTTTAGAATGGCTTTAAGTACATTAGAGTTAGTATTAGAGCATGGAATTATCCGAATTGCTCGGGTGAAAAGAAGTAGCTCAGGGCTTGAATTTGGTTCCAAAAGAAACCAATTGCTTTAGATCTTTAAAAACCCAGTTAAACACTTAACACTGTGGTGACAGTGTTTGGCAATGATGTCTGTAAAGAACAAATAGTGACATAGAACCCTCAAGAAAGAAGGCTATTTTTTTTTTTTTTTATTAAGTGAGAAAACCAACTTTCTATTAACTAATGCAGAGCAGTTTTAAATGTTTGATCGTGACTAAATGCAGATCATGTTTTAAGAAGCAGCATGCAATTCTTGGGCCATCTACTACAAGCAACTTACTGAAGCTGAGATTCCCTTGAGATTTTGCACAAGTGATCAGAAGCATTGGCTGAGATACTTAACATGTGTTCCCTGAAGAAAGAAAATTTCCAGAATGGATAGTGTCTGTTTTTATAAGCTGAAAATAGTGCTAGAAACCCTGTTGTCTTTGGATACCTTTGTACACATGAGCTTCCAAAAACTCTGTCAAATGACACGTGTTTGTAAAACCATTGACTTTAAACTTTGCTTTCAAAGTTGGCTGAAAAAGCAACCACTGTGGAGTATGATTATGGATTAGGTCTCAGATAGGGCTGGGTGTTCAGCTTTCTACTCCCAGTCCTCAAGCAGCTGTGAACGTTGCACTTAAGCACAGATGTGTCTTTCCAGCTTCAGGGGAAAAAGACTGAAAATAACATTTAGGGAGAATGGTGTTATGAACAATCTTAGCATCCAGGATAGCAGTAGGTGAACAGCAGCAAAAAGGAGATCAGCCTTAGGGGAAAAAGTCAGCAGTGATTTCTTGTCATTCCTCTGAGACAGGAGCAGAAAGTAGTCCAGAACAGCAGGAGAAAGTAAATGAGTGCTGAAGAATATTTTTATCTGTTTGGATTTAAGGGCTTTTCTGGGAAATTACAGCATAGTGAAGGCTTAATGAAGTGAAAGAAGGTTGTTACAAATGGAGGAGAGGACAAATCAGTAGTTTTAGTAGAAATAAATGACAAGACATTTCAGAGGTAAATATGATGGATTTTAACAAATCACTTGCGATATACAGGGCTGGTGATGCATTTCCCTCCAATCCCAAAGATTTAATCAGCAGGAAAAGTTGGATTCATACATTCTAATATGAATTGTGATTCTTATAACTTACCTCCTTATCTGAACCAGAATTTCATCTAGATGTGTTTTGCATTACTCTTTCCTCTATAAATAACTATAAAAGAATTTGGAAATTAAGACAATTCCAGTTAGGGAAAAGCAACTGTCTTGAGAAATTTTTATTTCAGTGGCTGCTTTTGAAGTTGTTTCTAGCAGTTTACATAGGCAAATAAAACATTATCCTGCAGAAACCCAGAAGAAATAAGGTAGAATAGATTGAGGTAAGCCACACTTTCTTTTTTTTGTTTACCTTTTTGAAAATAGAAAGCAGAAGTGCCACCTAGTTTCATTTGTAATGGAATATGGGAAGGCTATAAAAGATAATCCTGCCTTTTATTGTGTGCTGTCAAATTAGCATTAAGTGTTGTGACCATGCTTGATTATATACAGGCCACAATATAGGTAAAGTTTTGTTTGTTTTTTTTTTTTTAATTATACATTATAAAATGAGATAAACCTGTATAACACTACCAGAAACCTTGACTATCAAGTCTATATGTTATATACATCTTACATGAAGATGATGCAAAAATATTCTATAAAATTTATGAATTTTTAATGAATGTATTGCTCTTACCCATTCCAACAGAGCTTCCAGAACAGGTGACTGAAATGACATGAAACAGGGAAAGTGTTAGATGTCAGGTTGTAAGCTGCAAAATATTATTAGTCTACAGTATGTAGTCCATCTGTACTACTAGGCAATCCCATCAGATAGCAGTAGTTTTATAATGGATTAAATCCATGCCTTGGGAATAGCAAAGTAATTTCTTCCCCTTTAAAAAAAATTTTACTTTAAAAAATGTGATTAGGAGTGATTCATTGCAGTTATTGATTTGTTTCTTTATTTTAAAAATACATGAAACAAAATGCTCATTTATTTGCTTGTATATTCTAACCATTCCTAACCTCCCAACTGAACATTAAGTTTTCTATATTCACCAGGATATGGGTGATCCAGTTGGAGGCACCTGTGCAGATAAGTGTGCCCAGACCTAAATGCTGCTGTGAAATTCCCATTGCAGATATTGCAAGACTGCACTCATGAAGTTTACTCTGCAGTCAACACTAGAGCAGAAAGGTTTACTCCATGCCACCTTTACCTGCATAACTTTGGATTACATTGTAGCCATCTAGCATAAAAAAAAAAATAATAAAAAAAAAAATCAAATTTAAATTCTACCTGAATATATTTTCTTAGGACAGAATGTGAGCTTTGACCCCTTCTTGGTCACTGGAGCCACCAGCACAGTGTAGACATCCCCACAGGGTATCCTGGTGATATCACAGTGACTCAGACCCGAGCTGGGGGTACAGCTGAAGTTGCCCTTTGAGCCATGTAAATCAGCATTGTAGTTTATTGTTTCATCAGAAGCTCGCCAGAACACCCTGATGCCATTGTTGCTGAGTCTATAGAGCTTCACCCCAGAAGGGCAGCAAGCACCTAAGGAAGTACAAAACATTAATGAGCAAATTTTGTGAACTCACAATGTATTATAAATTTCTAGACTGCAGTTTAAATCAGATTACTATGATTACCAGCATTTCAAAGAGAAAGTTATTCTTTCACAAAGCCAAAATAATTCTTAAACTGAACTAGGAGAGAAGAGTTTTATTTAGTGTCATTTTATGGAGTGGGAATTCTGTCATTTTTTTACATGTTGGAATGTTGTTGCTCTCACCTGGCATAAGACCTACTTTGGAATGCCCAGAATCCTTTTGAGTTCTCTAAAATTTAATTATGCCACAGCATAATTTAAATTAAAAAATGTTTCTGGAGCAATATTATTAGAACTTTTTTATATGGCCAGCTGATGGCTGTTGAAAGAACAAGTCTTGATTATAGGCAAATAATCTGAAGTGCATTCATTTAAAGAGGGAACTGCAGGTGTATTAGCTGTGTGTTGAATTTCAGCTTTGCTATTTTTATGAGAGGAACACCACACAAAGGTTTCTTCCCAATTGCATTTACACTTGACGTACTGGAAGAATATCCCTGATAGGTGCAGCTGGATGTCAAACCCGTCTCACTGATGGCTTTCAGGGACACTGTATAGTTGGTGCCACATGTGATACATCCCAGGAGACAGTAGGTCTGAAGTGTGTGACATTTTGCCTGTCCTTTTGGAGACTCCAGTGTTGTTACATATGTCTGTGCACCCCTCCCAACAGACCAGCTGATGTTGGTTACTGACTGTGTCACTTGAGTTAGTATCAGGTCACTAGGGCAACAAGGAGCTGAAAGAGAACAAAAACAGAGAAGTTAATTCTGTTTTGTACCTGGAAAATGGAAGTTGTTTGGAGGGTTGCAGGTAGAATAGTACGTTATTAAGATTAAAGGAATTAAGAAGTGCATATTTTTCAGGCATGCTTAAAAATAGTTGACTCTGCTGGCAAGCCTCTAATACATAGAATGTTAATGTAAGATCAATTTGTCTCTAACTATGGGTTAGAACCCTGGAATTATTATAAAATGATTGTTCACCAAGATTCTAAAAGTTATTAATATTTTTCATCAGAATATCAGAGTACATCTGTAGTTTAATTAAGCAGGGTCTGTCTCTACCCCTCAAGTCATATATCTCATTCCAGCTCTGTCTCTGTTTAAAGTCTCTTCCTCTACAATGTAAAATGTCTGCAGCCAAACTGCATGTTAAAACTAGATCCTGGTGTATATTAATCTCTGCCTGGAGAGGTGGTAGAAAACAAAACCTGTTAAATTAATAGCAGGAATAGTGGGTAGGATGTTCTTTAATTTGTTCTTTACAACTGTTTATTTGTTGACATGGACATGACCTCATTGCCTCTCCTGGTAGTACTAAATGTCAAAATGCTGACAAGAATTATGCATTACATTAGTGGCATATGTTATTGCATTTTAGTTAGCTGTGCCAGAAGATAATTGGTTGCACTAAGGCCTCTCAGTCTGAGGCAACTGCCAAATGTCCCTTCCTTGTCACACACAAAGATACAGACAGGTTTACAAAAACAGCATCCAGCAATACATAGTACAATGTGCATATATTGTAAATAAAAAATAGCCAAAACCATAGAGTCATAGAACTATTTAATATTATGCTGCTAAGTATGTTGAACTATATAAAATTCCTCATACCTGTCTCTAAAGGGATACTGTAGCTTGGTAAGCTCTGTCCTGCTGCTGATCTTGCTATAGCACTTACAGAGAAAGCAGATCCACAGGGGAGATCCATTAGGGAACAGGAATTCCTGGTGCTTGTGCAATGCCAAAGTCCAGCCTCTCCTCTGGCAGTGACAACGTACATAGCTTCTTCATTGTTAGCTTGCCACTGCACACTGATTACAGATGGACCCTCCTTTGAGATATTTTTAATTTCAGGACTGCAGGGAGCTGAAATATTTAATATTAATAGTATTTAAACAGATTATTTATGCATACTACATAAGTTACATGTGAAAATTAAATCACTTCAGAAAAGCATATGATCTTTATATGCTTTACTCCTGGTGAGAATTTAGAAATTGTGACAGAACAGACAACGTAAGGATTTTGTGTATAAATTGTAATTCTGATTTTCAAAATACTGAAGCTATCAGAAGCTTTCAATACAAATTTGATATAAGTTCCCCCTCTTATAGTGTATTCTTACGGACTTTCAGTTTTGGAGTTGCTGTTTTTTAAAAAATTTTTATCAGTGAACTTAGTTAGACAGCAACTTAGCTCTCCAGTAACGTTTTTATGCACGAATCACTGAGCTGTATAATAACGATTAGCTCAGCTAGAGCAGCAGGAGCGATCGGTACCTGTTGGCACGCAGTGAGGCGCACACGCGGCGCTGCTGCCGCGGGCCTCGCTGAAGGAGCGCACGGTGATGTTGTAGGGGGTGCCGCACCGCAGCGCCGACAGCGTGCAGGCCGCGGCCGTGTCCCGGCACAGCAGCACGCCGCCGCCGCCCGCCGCCCGCGTCTCGTACAGGTCCGCGCCCCGCACGGGAGCCCAGGCCACCCGCACCGTGTCGCTTGACACGAACACGGCCCTGAAGTCACCTGGGCAACAAGGAGCTGCGGACAGAAAGGCAGACAGGGAAACCCGAATGGGAGTGGGGAAATGGTGCTAATAAAAACCTTGTTTCATTTATCTATGTGCTTCATGCCTTCTCCAAAGTTGACCGGTACTGTGCGAACAGCCCAATGAATCCAAGATTTACTTCTTAAATTAATTCAGTGCCACTCCTTCCAAATCGACAGAGGACATACTAGTGTTTAGGTCAGACACAGGAATTATACATATCTTTGGTTTAAAATTTTAAAGGTCTAGAGATTAAATAACAATGTTCTTTTCAATGTTAAACTTACTATTTTTTTCATTTTCCAAGTATGAAAACTCCCTCCAAGTATGAGGAAGTTGAAGACTTTGGTACACCCTTCCTGAGGTAAAACCAAAAAGAACCAAAAACCCAGACAGGACTAGAATTCAAATGTTATGCCAGGTCTGTGTGTTATTCATATGTCCTTGCCTGATGATTGTGAATTGTTAAACTGTTTTCAAATTTGTATGCATGTTGTTGCACTTGACTATGCAAGTTAAGTTTAATTGCAATGTGAACTGTTTCTTTTTCTCTGCCAACCTTTGTGTGTTATGCCCAAAACCTGAATAAAAATAGAACTTTAAGTCATTATTTTCCCATAAAAATGTCCAAACAGCTCAACCATAAATACAGTTAAAGGATCCAAATGAATTTGCAGGAATACATGGCTACTTACCAGTAGTGTAATTGAGTACATCACCTAAAGGACTCTGTCCTGCCTTGTTATATGCAAAGACACTGATGAAATAAGTGAAACCACAGTCTGACTGGAAATGGCACTGAGTATGTGATGTGTTGCAGTGCACTTCCAAGCCATCATCACTCTTCACAAAAACCACGTAATAATGACCCAAACTGACACTAGACCATGATACCAGCAAGAGCCCAGGTTCATCCTCCTCAATTGATATGTTTACTGGTGCACAAGGAACTGAAAAAGAAATGAAAACAAATTCTCAATACAATTTTTTTTTTCTTGAAGTTATACTCTTGGGGAATAAAGGAAAATCAGTGATATATTGAATCACACAGAATATAGAATTATTCTACTCAGCTTGAACAGTTGCTCTGTCTTGATCAAGAAAGCAGCAATTTAGCTGCCTTTACAGAGGTTGGTGCTTATATTTAGATGACAAGTGGATATGATTTTTACACAACAAAATAGATACTACCATCATGTTTTACAGAGACATTTGTTTAAGGAGCCCTCTGAACAAAAAGTGATGCCAGGCAATATTTCAAAAGAAACTGGCACAGTGTGTGCTCACAAATAGTAGGTTTGGATGATAATTGGAACACTAGCATGAATAGCAGTTGGCATCCAAAAGCCTCTATGTGTGGAAACCCTTTATACTTTTTATAAAATTTACTGGCTGTGGCTGAGTAGAACTGTCCTTTGCTTAGGTTTCCTTTCTGTTGGCATTCCAAAGTGCCACATTGAATTGCAAACTCCATGGCTTTTGTTTAAATAATATTTACTTTCTTTCTAGTTCAGTAAAGTGCAGCTTGCTGCTATTAGAATGAATATATGTGATCTAGCTGAAGCAGTGTTGGCTGAGATTACAGCCCACAGCTTCATAGCTGTCTGGCATAAGGCTCTCTCATCCTGTTAGATGCACCACAGAGTTGCTCCCATGATTGATCTCCTATCAAAAGCCAAAATGAGGCAGATTACATCAAATAACTAAGTACATAATGTTGTGCATTTCAAGTAGCATATAATATGAAGAAATTGTTTAGATTTTGATTACATGGGCAGTTCATCTAACAGGTCAGGAAACAACAATCTCTGACATGGCAGTGGTGCTGTAGCTGCACTGAGCAAGCTATTGTCCTGAATATGGTTGATGGTTTCTTCATTTAGTCTAGTGGTGTTACTTTGGCTAAATGTGCTTTTGTTGATCCCTTTCTAACTAAAACTTGATGTGACCCAGAACAGTTCTATGCTCAGAGGCAGTTCTTAATGTCATTTCCTCACAAAGTGGTTCCACCACTGCAAGTTTTTGTCATAGAAATATGAAAAATGCTTAGGCTCTTACCCCTGCAAGAGAGAAGTATATGACATAATTCATGAACAAAGGTCAGAAGCAGAACTATTTGAGAATCACCTGTGAATTGCAGTGGACTCATTTACATTTGAACTTAAAGAAATAGATGTTAAAATGCCATAAGCTACATAATAATCAGTGACACATACTCGTTTTTAAGCTCACTGCATCAGTAGGTTCACTGGATCCAGCATCATTGTGTGCTGTGACAGACACATCATATTCAGAGCTGCACTGCAGGGATGGCACCATGCAGGAGGCAGAAGATGTGTTACACCTCAGTTTCAGGAGTCCACTGGAGACTGTGACACTGTAAGTTAGAGCTCCTTCTGCTGGCATCCAGGAGACAACAGCTCTTAAAGCACCGCTATTGAAAGCTACTTTAACATCCACTGGTGCATTAGGACCTATGGTATATCAATTTGGAACACATAAATATAACTTAGATTATAGCCTACAGACACGATCTCTTTCTCAACTTGTGAACTAAATGCATTTTTTTTGAGTGCAAACTTTACCCTCATTTATGATAAAATTACATTTTAAAAAAGAAGTAGTTCTAGTTGACCATGGCTGAAACTCCCTGCTTATTTGAATATTTGCTTCTCTCAATTAGAAAAATCCTCCAAATCAGTCTGAGCTTGTGTAACCCTTATCCAGACCTGTCCTAAGTACAACTTCAGTTGTACTTTAGTGTACTTTAGTGACAGTAATTGCTATCTTTGCCTCAGTACTGTTCACTAAACATAGCCATGTCACCTGAGCTTTCATAAACTTTGAGATGGGGCAAAAATATAATCTGAAAATCTACTCAATGTATCTTTGAAAAACATAATACAATCACAAATACACACAAATACTTTCTGGTATATTGTTGCTGTGTTGTTCTTCGAATGCTGACTTGGTTTCAGAAAAGAAAATTTCTTACTTGTTCTTTGGTTATATGTGAAATCATCTCCAGGCATCCCATTGGCATTCCAGGCATAAGCCTTGACAGTATACAGAGTTCCTGGATCTAGATTTGTAAATATCAGGGAGGTGTTGGTGGTGTTCTGCCTCAGCACTCTGCCCAAGCCATCTGATCTCATGAGTGCCACAGAGAAGCCAGCTGCCATAGGCACAGCTTTCCAGCTCACTGCAATGGAGTCACAGCTCGGAGAACGAACAGACAGGACCGGAGCAGCCAGGACTGTTAAGAAAAAACAAAATTATGCTTTTGGTTTTTCAGTAGGACAGCTTGAAAAGGCCAAATTTAAAATGAATGTACAGAAAAAAACAACCACTAACCCTGAGAGACAAATTCAGCGACAAAAAAAACAGAAAAAATAAATTAATGCAAGATCAACAGAACAAATTTGGAAAGTGATTTGGTGCATCAATTATTGTATTACATGTTTTGTGAAATGAACAAAAGTTATACAGAAAGTGGGAAGGGCTGCATGTGTTGAAGAATGAAGATCACCAAGAAGATACTGCATTTCCTCTCCTCTAAGTTTCACATTGTCTTCCTATCTTATACTTTTGGTTGTTTCTTTATTTCTTCTATTCCTTCAAGTTATGCCTTTTGTTAAAGTAAAATACATATATTCATACAAATTCTAGTGAAACTCCCAGCTGAACTTTTAACTTACTGTACCATCATAAAGTAAACCATTAATTCAGACTTTTGTCCTGGTCATTAAATCAGATGGCTGAATTCTAGTCTTCAAAAACTGAAAGAAAAATGTGATCAGTACAATTTAAAAAAAATTATAATACTTCAGGACTGGTACATGCATAAATGCTTTATGTTATAATAACAGACAGAATTTGACATAAGATTTTGAAAGCTGACCTGTTTTTACTTTTCTGAAAGGTGAAGGCTGGCTTTTTCCTCCAGCACTGATAGATCTGACAGTGATTCGGTACAAGGTGGCAGGCTTCAGTCCCGTCACTGTGCCTGGAGAATTTTTCACTATAGCTTCAACAAAGGAATCTCCATCTTGTGCAGTCAGCATGTAATTAGTAGCCCCAGGTACTGCTCTCCATTCCACTGTGATACTGTTGCTAAGTTTGGAATAGGCTTGGTCAATAACAGGTGTATCTGGAGCTAAAATGGAAATAATGAGAGACGTACTGAAGTGGGAAAACACAGTCCTGTGGAATGTTTCACAAAGACAAAAATGTAGGAAAAATAGTCTACACTTTCTATGAATGATTAAAATTTGAGTTAAATGGATTTCAGTGAACATTAACAAAATACAGAGTCTTGTGATATTCTAGATCAAATTTCATCTTTCCATAAAAATACTCCAATACTCTGAAATCACTATTGCAAGACCATTATTTAACCTAGGTTTCACTGAGAGGGTCTCCTTTAGAGCAAATTAACTATATTACTAACTAAAGTGATATACAAAGCAATATATAAAAAGAAGATGTATATATTTATACAAAGCAGTCTGAAATAGGACACTGAACCATAGGCATTTCCATATTAAAGCAACATACAATAATCTAGTCTGGAAGGGATCACAGGAACTCACCTAACCCCCTGCTCAGAGGGGTTTTGAAAATATTTGATTTTGGCAAATCAAATATTGTAACAATGCTTTGGTGTTATGCTCTACCATTCAAAAAGAGCTCGTGTGTACTGCAGACACAAAACTAACTGCACCAGTGTATTTCTTAACCACAAGTAATTTATGTTCAGAAATCAGGATTTTCACACTAAAATAAGCATTTACAAAGCAATTAGACATGTTGCAAGGCTGCAAAACACTCACTAGAAGAGAAAAAAGATAAAATGAAGGTACATCCCAGATAAAATTAAGAAAAGAAATGTATAGGTATTTGGGGTGAAGTAGGTATTTGTGGCAAACTTGTTCATAGGAAGGCAGCTCATGGGGGATTTGGGAGACCTGAGCAAGTTTTATACACAGCTGCTCAGCTAAGTGCTAACATCTATATGCTGTTATTTTTTTTTTTTTTTTCTGTCCTGGACTGTGAGCAAGACTTAGACCTGGGTGAGGATTTCCTGCACAGAAATTTTTATGAATTGTTACGAAAGACAATATTATAGAACAAACTAAAAAAAATTACAGTGCAGTATTTTGCTCCACAATTGTGAAAGACCCATCTGCAAATGCTCCACAGGCATGGTCAGACAGAACATCTGGGACCATTTCTGCAAATGGGGCAAAAGAGGGTGTCTGACTGTAACTGATAAGAACGTGCTTGGGACTAAGAGCAGATGTTAATTGTTAGTTGAGTAGCTGTGTATTAAATTCCAAAACCTTGGAAATATTTGTCCATAGGAGATTGTGTTTCTTCTGGTGTGGTTTTTATTTTGGTTTTGTTTGTTTGGTTGGTTGGTTGGTTGGTTTGTTTTTTTGAGGGAGGGTGATGGAGTTTTCATATTTCTTTTGGGTTTTTTTTGTTTTTTTAATTATCAAAATATACAACAATTGGTTGTAAATATGGGACAGTGTGAATTCCATTTGTACCACAGCTATATAATGAACAGCAGAATTTGTTCATCAGAGTGTTCTCCCTGGTTTAAACTAGTATTAAGGCACAAGTCTGAATATTTGCATGAGAGTCCAACAGAATTGTGACTCTTAAAAATGAGATTTAAAATTTATAAAGACATCAATGTAATTTTATAAGCCTGAATCAAACATGAAAACATTTTTTGTTTGCAAAGTTGCTAGAACTTATAGAATATTTTATTAAAAAGCACAAATGGGTATTCTCTTCAGATCCATTCAAAAATAGGCAGGAAAAAACAAGTAACCATTTTGAGTATTTACCTGTGTTTGCTGAAAATACCTGAAAATGAAGATATAACAAAATTAGAAATACAGTGTGACATACTTTATTTGGAAAATTAAAAATCTAAGAATGTTAGTAACAATAACCCAAAATATTTTGTTTATTAACACATTTTACTGATATTATGTATTTGCTCAGATTCTTTAAGCATGGAAAGAGTACACAACCAATGAGATTTGGTACAGGTATGAAGATTGTACTGCTTCTGCATTTCCCCCTCTGAACCTGCCTATTAATCCTGTTTGCAGTTGTTGACACACTTTTAAAGTATTTTTCAATCGTATGCAAACAGTGCAACACTGTGATAGTATCAGAATACCAATGTGGAAGCGGATGTCTGATAGTGCTCCACCCTAACTTTTAGTTTACTTTCCCGAAGAATACAGCATCATCGCTCAAATGGCTTTACAGGAGGTAAGTCGCACTCACCATTTCCAGGCAGCCGAGAAGCACTCCAGTAAAGGCTAACGATTTACTTTTCGCACCGCGCATCTTGTCAGAGCTTGGTTCCAGCTTCGCACGGGGCGAGCGGAGGCCGATGCCAGCGCTGTTCCCCCGCGGCGCTGGCACTGCAGGCTGGCACTGCCCGGGCCAGAGGAGGCGGCGTTGGGCCGGCCGCTCCTCCCTGCGGGATCACAGCTGGACAGCGGCCACCAAACACGGTGACACCACCAAACCCGGTGACACCACCAAACCCGGTGACACCACCAAGCCCGGTGACACCACCAAACACGGTGACACGGGGCCACCACAGCATCGGCTTGTGGCCGCATGGCTGGTGGGCGTCTCTTCCCTCCTGTTACAGGGTGCAGATTCTGTATGGTTTATACAAGACTCACAAAATAATTAAGCTAAATGAAATTTGGTCTTCGGTTCATTGTCTATTGCATTTTTGCCCGCTCAGAAGGATCTTATTTTCAAAATGTCGGGAATGATGCCCTCATTGTACTCCCCTTTGAGTGGCACACCGCCATACAGACTGGAAAATAACTATTCTTCTTCATACCTGGCGCTGTGGAAACAATTTTTCCTCGCATTCCTTCGTATTTGTGGCCGGTGTTGGTTCCCCTTTGAGAACACAACTTTATATCTTCAAACTATAACTTCTGAGAGACGATTATAGGTGTCAACAGCCGCTATCGTTCTATGACTCGACAGTGTTTTCCTTGGTGGTTTACACTCTCGTCAGCGGGAACCTGGGGGCCGTTTCCGTGAGGGAGCCCCGGTTTGCCCCCGAGAGGACCCGGGACCAGGGCAGGTTTCGGGAGCCCCCCCGGCCAGGCGGTCTCCAGCTCCCTCTGCTCCCCGCAGCTCGCCAGGGCCGCCTCGGCGGTGGGAGCGGCTCCCGCCGTCCCGGGCTCACCTGAGCAGGAAGCTCCTTCCTCAGGGGCGAGCCCTCGTCACCGGGCACTTCCCCAGTGGGAATTTCGGACCCCGTGGTGGCCGGGGAAGAGAGCCCGGCTCCCGGCGGGGTGGGCCGGGCTCCTGAGGGGCTGACCCCGGCCGGCAGGAGCCGCCCCGCCCGGGATCGGGCTGCGCCCTCCGCCGCCGCCCTTGAAGAGGGAGGGGAAGGCAGCGCTGCCAGGCGGGGCTGGCAGCAAGATGGCGCCGGCGGTGCGGGGGCTGAAGGGCTTCGTGTGGCAGAGTGAGTGACTGTGGGGCTCCTTCCCCGGCCCCGCGGCCAGAGCGCTCTGGGGCCGTTCGGTGGGCGCGGGCTGGCCGGGAACCTCCGCCTCTGAGGCGCCGGCTCCGCGTAGCTCCGTGTGTGGGGTCGGGGGTGCCCGCCGAGGTGAGGTCCGGGGCCGCTCCCGACGCGGCCGGAGCCGCGCTGCGTGTCGGAGCTGAGGCGGCCGAGCGGGGTTGGGGTCGGGCCCGGGCCCGGTGGCTCTGTGGGCAGCTGCTGTCCGGCGGGGGCTGTGGGTGCCGCCTGTTCCAGGCGTGACTCGGCGCGCTGCTGGGAGGCGGCTGCCCCGGCTTGCGGCGCTGCCGCGGGTGTCCGCAGTGACAGCGCTGCAGAGAGACGCTTGTGCCGTTTCCGAGATAAGGGTGAGCTTTGCAGGCTACAGCCCGCCGGACGGGCTCTTGCAGCGCCTAAACCCAAGTCAGCTCTTCAAGCACTTCTCTGTAACCTCCGAACTGCTACTTTTGGAGAATGCTCCGACCCCAGAAGGGGCTCTGCTCTCTCTCTTTGTGTTTGGCTTTACTTTTTGGTAGAATAAGTTGAAGGTGTTCCCTGGTAGGCTTACAAGTGAACTGCAGATTTTTATCTCCGTGTTTTGGAGCCGGTTCTGCTGGTGTTTGTTACAGAAAATGAAGTTGTAAGTGCTCCTTTCATTGCCGGAGCAGAAAGGCTGATAGTATTGCAGGTAGTGAGAGACCTTTGGGGAAAAGGCACAGGCAGCCACCTCATCCCGACCCTAATTGTACTGAGCTTGTGACTCCGTGAGCTGCTCAGCCAGCCCGGCGGCTGCCGCTGAAGTGGGAAGGTCCTGCTGCCGCCTTGTTTTCGTTTTTCCTCCTCTGCTTCCACCTGAAGGCTGTTCGTTTGTGTCACTAGAAGTGAAAAGCAGACTGTCCCTCTGGAGTTCAGTCCTCGTTGCTGGCACCTGTACCCTGCTTGTATGAATTTGATACCTTTGTTTAAAACTTAACCCTTAGAAATCCCCACTTTTGCTGCTCTGTTTATCCTGCTGTCTTGTTCTTCGTGCCATGACTGTAAGGCCAATGTTTTGTCCTGAGATATTTTATAAAAGACTTGGACCTTAAAAGGGAGTAATTTGATCAAACCATAAGCGTGTCATTAAGTGTGTCATAAAGACGTTTGAAAATTGTGTTGCCAGTGTGAGGAACAAAGATTAGAGTGACAGTAAAGCAGTGTGAATAATAAAACTTTTATGTTACAAGCTTAGTTAAGAGGAACTTCTGAAATGAGTGCTTTGTTAGTCATCTAGTTTCTGTTGCCTTTCCAAAACTACAACAACAATGAAAATTGATGAACTAAGTTTTAGACATTGTCTGGCACTTTTTAAATGGGTAATTGAAGGCTGTAAACTGCTGCTTCCTAATGTTTTAGCAAAACATTAGGGGGTTTTTATTAAGGCTGATTTGTCTAAAATAGTGATGCTGATGCTTTATGTAGCAGCTTGTATCCATGTGTATCTTGTTCCTGCTCTGTAAATAGGCATAGAAATTACACATGTGGTGTGTGGAATTCAAGCAGAAGTGTGTGGAAAAGTTAATTCAGACAAGTTTGTCCTCAGTGAAGTTCACAGTTGTGAGGACAGAGAAAGCTACCTGTATTTAGGGGACAGTAGTTCCCATGGATAAAATTGTGAAATACAGAGACCTGTTGCATATAGTTAATCTCTAAATCAAGTCCTTTCTTTAAGGAATTCTGTCTTTTAATTTCCTTTTTCTCAACTTTAAATTGTTTTGTAGACTTGTATAAGGAGTTCTAGCCAAGCCATAGATAGCTATAATAATTTTTTTAAGTGATTCAGCATTTTAGCAATTCTGTTTTTTACAGCACTTGCTTAGCAGTCCTTTCTTCAGGAAGTGTGTTGTAAACGGGTCATTAATTTTGCCAAGGTGTGGTTTGCTGCTTTTTTTTTTCCACACAGGAATTTGGCAGCCTGCTGTTCTGTCAGTGTTGTGTATAGTTCTTTCCTAGATTGTGAAGTAAAGGTAGAAGAAAAAAAGCCTTTGTCAACTAATTAAATGTATTCAGAGAAGACAAAATCTGAAAAGGTAGTTAGGGTATATGGTTGGTATAAAATCTGTGAGAAGAAAATGAAGCCTGGACAAAAATGGAGCACTAACCTGGGTTTGGTTTTTGTGTCCAGAATGCTTGCAGGAGAAAAATGATTTTGAGAGCCTGTAAACCAATGTAGGTCAATTCTTTGGGTGAAGCAGCTGCAGGTTGAGGGCAAAATCAATAACAGTTGGAATGGTGCAGGGGCACTTTCATTTTATTATGAGAGAAAACTGACTTCTATTTTTTTAACAGCAGAAATGAGATTCAAAACAACTGAATTATCCATTTATATGTTCTGGTGTCTTTTATAGGCAAATATTGTAGAAAAATGTAATGTTTGAGATTTTGGACAAGGCTGTTGGGCACGCAGTTTATTAAAAGAAGTTCTATGTAGTGCTAAAGACTAATTAACTGACAAGTGTTGTCAGAAAATATGAACGTTATTAAATTTTCATATGGTTACAAATTTGTTATTACACCTGTGTACAGTCCTAGAAACAGGCAGGGACAGTTTGTGGTGAAGAATTCTGTGCAAGTATTTATCAGTATGGATTTTTTTGTAAATTTTTCTATTTAGGGCTCTGAACATATGAGTCTAAATGAGTGAATTATTATTTTCTTTCTTAGTAACAATTTGATTCCTCTAACTGCTAAACTGTTTCTTCTTACAGAGCTGAAATCAGCAGTATTTGATGACTTCACCAAAGAGGAAGAATGGAAGGTACAATTTTGTTAAAATTTTTATAAGAATTCTGTCATCACTTGAACAAGAAATCTGTATCACTGAGTAGAGAACAAATACATAAAATGAATGTCTGGTGTTTTCACTCAAGATTGTTTTCTGCCCAAGTAATAGACTTTACTTTTGGGAACTCAGATTGCTGTATAATATAAATTGAAAAATCTAGAGGCTACTACAGGAAGAACAAATGGCTAGTAGTCTCTTTTTTTTTTTTTTATTAGGTGTGATGAAAAATTAGAAACAGTTTGTGTTAATCTTCATTTTCCTTTTGAAATACTTGTACTTTATTAATTTCAAAAATTAAACTGTACTGCAGTGCATGTGTAGCAGGATTCAGCAGTATGATACCTGTAGAACTGCTTAAGCTATCAAACAGTTTTAAAATAAATACAGGTATATTTGAGTAGGCCATGGGGTAAATCAGCAGGAATTCAAAAGACTTGTGTCCAAGGAAACTTTCAAAGTACTTTCTAGTATGAGTAGGGGGAGCAAAGCTCAAATTTAAGATTGAGCTTGTCTTTGGAAATCTTGTCCATTAGGAGCTGCCTTATGAAATTAATTTCCCCCTGCAATGTTGGTGTATGCAGGTAATGAAAAAATAGAATGATAAAATAGTTTTAGCTTCAAACTCTTATGGCAAGTTATGGAGGAAATGACATGGATTTAATATAGCCGATTAATGTATCTGAATACTTGTGTGTGTTTTTCTTAAAATATGTTTAGGTAATGCTCTTAGATGATTACACTACTAAATTACTGTCACTGTGCTGCAAAATGACTGATCTGCTGGCAGAGGGTGTCACAGGTAAGCATAACTCTTATTGATACACCAATGGCAATATCCTGGTAAGAAAAAGGGCAAGACTGAAATTGATAGTACCCTTGGAGAAATGGTCTTTATTTGGTTGATGAAGGCAAGTAGTTATGGGATATAAAAATAGTGGACCTTTAGGCTCCTGCAGTAATTAGTCAATTGTGTGTTTTGTTTTGTTTGTTTGTTTGTTTTAAGGAAAAAAACAAATATTTCTCTGCCTGAGAGCTCAGGCAGAGCCCTTTAATTTTTTTCCCTAAAGATTGCTCTAAGGGTTTGTGGGGTTTTTTTGGTTTTTTTGTTTGCTTGTTTGTTTTTGTTTTGTTTGTTTGGGGGTTTTTGGTGTTTTTTGTATTTTTACTTTTTTTTTTTTTGTTTGTTCGTTCTTGTGGTGGTTTTTGATTTGGGGTTTTTGGTGGGTTTTTTTGTGAGGTAGGAATGGATGTTTGTTTGCTGGCGCCTATTTTTGAAATGGAAATAAATTCCCCAGATGTAAATGAACTAGTTTTAATTAACTTTAGGACTAGCTTCTTAGAAATGCTTGTGTAAGAAGACATTGTTTAGACCTCATTATTTATTCCACAATACTCTTCTTATTCCAGCTATTCAGTACAATGTGATTATTCTGAAAATGTAATTGTAGCTGTATCAGTTTTGCTTTTTGGTGTGTGTTTTAACTCTTAAGTGCTACTTATCCTTTGTGAGAAACTTTTGGTGAACATGTATCCTTTTCATCAAGAAGAAACCTTTTATTTTTAGTGAGCACACTGTTGAAAGGAACCTGTCTTTCCACATGCAGATGTCTGACATTACTTATCTTCCTTGTTCCTCCCCCACAAAATTTCTGAGCCACAAGAATATCTCTGCATTCTCAAGCTAGTGTGTTGTAAAACTATACAGTAATGACTTTATTAAACAGAGAAAAACAAGAGATGAGTGAAGCTGATTTGCTGAAAAATGTCTTAATTTGTGCCTGCAATTATGTTGAAACAGAGTAATTGCCCAGGACACAGGCAAACAAAGGACAGGGGAGGCTGCAGTCCAAGATGATGCCCTGCAGTTTCTCTGTCCCTCTCCTTCACTGTGCTGGGCAAAGAGCTCTCTTGCCAAGAGTTCCTGCTGGGCCCCATAGCTGGAGCATGTTTCATTGCCATTCTGTTGTACAAGTGTAGAGTACCTAGGAAGGATTTAATCCTACAACTTCAGTTGTCACTAGCCTGAGAGTTGACAAAGCCTTGTGGTAACCTTCTGTATATAAAATAACAAAGAAATAAATCAAGACTCTTGGCAGAAGGTACGTCCTTACCTCTAATATTGTGGACAACTTGATTGCAGTTAATATAGAGTTGATAAAAATGAAGTAAAATATGTGCAATGTTTTCCTTGAAGATGCATAATGTTCCTAATTATAAACATGTAATATTTCTTACTTTATAGTGGTGGAGAATGTATATAAAACCCGTGAGCCTGTCCCACACATGAAGGCAATATATTTAATAACTCCCACCAAAAAGGTTAGTATTTTAAAGTGTTGCAAAATGAAAAAACCTTTTTTTTTTTTAATGTTTATTTACTCTGTACAGCTATGCAGTACCTTGCCTCTGCATTTTCTGTGATAGTCCTCTGTGTGATGCCTCATTTCCCAAGATGAAAAGACAAAGTAGTGCCACCATGGAATATGTTGCAAACGTGCCCCTTGTGGTCAGTGTAGGCACTGTATCATTGCTTAGCAATTGTAACCCCACTGAAAGACATGTTGTATCACATAATGATGCAAGACATTGAAAAGTAGAATTCAAAGTAATGGCTCTAATAAGAGATTACTGTTACTTCCTAAAAATTCTTGAGACAATAAATCTCAGCACTTTTACAGCTGGAAAATGATGCAAATGCTGTGATGTGTGTGCTTCCTGAAATGAGCCTGGTGCATGACTGACCATCTGTAATTGCTTGTTATTCTTCATCTGGAATTAAAAATCTTAAACTTCAGTATTTTCTTATATGTTGAAATGTAGTATTCCTAAGTGGGACTTGGTAATAGAGCAGGAGGAGAGGAGGGAGAAGCTTTGTCTGGTATGTGTAGAAAGGCAAAACACTGGCATGATGTTTTTTGATTTTATTTCCTTATTTTCCTTGCCCCCATAAGTCTGTAGATGGACTGATTGATGACTTCATCAATAAATCATCCAGCAGATACAAAGCAGCATACGTGTATTTCACTGACTGTAAGTAAGCTTTTGGGCTGTGGTTTGGTAACTTTATATGGGTAACTAAGTAAGCTGCTCCCTTCTCTTGTCTGTGGCTGAGTAAATGAAAAATTTGGACCCTGTTTCTTGCTAGAAGGTTTGAGACTCAAGTCATTAAGCATATATCTGGGTTGCCAGGCTATAGTTGCTATGCTATGTGGCAATAGTAATTTTTCATAATTACCAAACAGTCTTGATTGTTCTGCGCCTCTGCTTTTAATTTAGGTAATGTAGTTTTATTTTTAAGTATTCCAGTCTTCTCCTGTGTTGGAGTGTGGAGGAAGACAATTCAAGTCACACTATGTATCTCTACATAAACAAGAGTACCAAAAACATAACTGCATGAGAATTTTGTGCAAGAGCTGGGTCGGTAATTGGTTGCTTCAAGTAGTTCCTTCAGAGCTGTGAGCCAGCTTTTCCCCTTCCCTGAAAGAAGGGCCCTGCTTAGCCCTTGCATGCATGACATTAATTGTGCAGCAGAGACAATTACTGGGAGCAGGGTTCATGTGGTTGCACATGGCCCTGCAGTCAGTCAGCGTGACTAAAATGGCTCTAAAGAGGGGAAAACAAAAAAACCCAAACGTGCTGCTGAAGGCAGAGACTGAGACATGCCTCTTTGTGGACTGTATCTGCTACTGGATGTTCTCAAAGCAGTTTTAAATCACTATCCAAACTCTTGGTTTCTTCTTTAATTTCATGCTGAAGCAACAGTTATTGTTGTGGAAAAGTACTGCTGTCTTGCTGTATGGTCCTTGGTTGCAAGTGGGCAAGCTTTCAGTTTGAATATTTGCCAAAACTTTTCCTGTTGAGAGGAATAGCTCCTGAGTTAGAGAAATAACTCTGTCACTTCCAAGTTTGTGTAGTATTCATGTCGTCTAAGTATTCCTTAAATTCAATTTCTAGACTGGGATCCTGTGTAGCCTGGAAGTGTGGTGGAACACCTTAGAGATCTAATTAAATTCCATATCTCTGTTTTGCTCTCAGATATATACACATGATTTCTTTTTGTAGCTTGGGAAATGTTTTTTTCTCTCCAACATGAGAAGAAATAGCAGAACCCTTTACTTTGATAAAATCAACATCCTAGCAGACTGCTAATGAGTGTTCAACAATGTTTTGCTTGCAAAAAGCCAGTATAAATTGAGCAGTGGTGCTTCTCAAAAAAGATTTCATTAACAGAATATTGATTATATAATCTATTTCACTTTAGGAAGAGTAGGCTTTTTGTTTTTTTTTTTTTTTATTTTATGCTTAATTGGGTCTTAATATAGAATTGTCTGCTCTGAATACTGTATAAGTGAGCTGACAGCTGGAATAGTACAAATTATTTGTATTTAGAGTCTCTTTTTTCCCCCTAGTTTGTCCTGACAGCCTCTTCAATAAAATTAAGGCTTCATGTGCAAAATCAATAAAGAAATGCAAGGAGATCAACATTTCATTCTTCCCTTATGAATCTCAGGTAAGTTTAATTCTTAACCTTAACAGTAGTCTGGAGGATTATTCTCAAGTGGTGCTGACCTTTTAGAAAACAATGAAATAGAGTGTAGCTTTTGATTGACAAACTCTGTGCGATATTTCCATTTGGGCACATTTCCAGTGCTTGCTTATGCTTTTCAGATGAAAACAAATGCTCTTGTACTCCAAGTTTTACTCTTTGCAAGACTTGGTGTCAGTTGCAATGGGGAGGTTAAAGAAGGAATCTGTTCCCTAAGAGCAAGCAAGTATTCTGGCTGGTTTTTGGTAAGAGTTTGTTACTGCTGATGCTGAAGTTTTTCTTTGATAGGTTGGTGCATAGGAGTAAAGTAGGACTTGGTGAAAGTCAGGAAAGGAGAACAAATGGACTAAGAGAACTGAAGGGGAGTGGAACAAAAACTATTTCCACTTGACAGTCTTTTCAGTGAGAGGAGAGTATGGAAATTCTGTATTCTCAATTAAATGTCCATACTACCAGTGGTGTTTTCCATGTGCAGCCACACAGTGGGTGTTGTGTTGAAAAGTAATTTGCTGCTCGTGCCCTTCATGAGACACAGAGGGCACACTGATGCTCACTAAGACAGTGAAGCCTCCAAGCTCCGCCCAGTTCTGGGAGCTGGAGAACTAACCAGAACTAACCACAAATGCTTCCCATGTCAAATGTTACCAACCTGTCAAAGGGACAACTCTTATGTGTACCAAGTGGCAGGTGGATATAGGAGGGATTGCTGCTACCCCTGTCTCACTGTGGGGCAGTGTTCTGGTTTGAAGACACATTCCTTTTCGTTATAAAGGGTTCTTTATTATTTTGGTTGAGAATCCATCAGGGGATAATGAGCATGGTGCCCTGTTTGATTGCTTTCCAGTGAGGTTGATGTTGACAAGTTTTGTTTCAAGCTGGTTTTGGGAGCCCTGCCAAAGCTGCTTTTCAGTATCAAATAAAGCCTATGAAAATGTTGTGGTTCTCTGGAGGACTCACTGTGAAAGCAGAAATTAAGACTACTTTTCTGTAGTTGAAAATAAGCAGCACTAAGGCTGGGCAGCACTCTTCTTGTTTTTACTGGAGTTTTGTATTCTCAGTATCTGGGGTTGTGAGAACCTTTTCAGTCCTTATCAGAGGAACAATGTTAACTGGTGTGCCTGCTTCCTGGGATGCTAGGAGTAAATGATCAGGCTGAGCTCTGGGCAAAGTCCAGGTGATTATCTACTCGAGTGAAGCAAACACCTTTATCTAGATGGCTCTGTAGTTACAGAGTCCATCTGAAGCTGGAGGAAATCCATTTACTGACAATGGGATTGTACCCATGTTTGCATTCCATTTACAAAACTGTTGAAAAAGCCTTTCATCTCTGTAGTACTAAGCTGCTTTAATCGAGATTTAATGCATTTAAAGAATTTCAGCTATTCAAGGTAAATTCTTCATATTAAAAGCAGATACAATATGTGAATTTTTATTTTAAACCAATTTAACCTTGATGCTTTCTACGATCATTCTGATAGTGCATTGTATGGCTCTGTACAAGGCACTGACAGGTGTTTAGTTCCTTCCTTCCATAATTTGAAAAATAGAGTAATTTACGTGGGAGAGTAATAGGGAAGAAGTCTGAGAACAAGAAGATGAGCTCAGCAGGGATAGAGGAATGAAGTGTGGGTTTGTTTGGGTTTTTTCTTAAGTATCCTATATATGACTTTTTCTTGCAGTTTTAAATTATTAGCAATCTGCAAGTTAGGCTCTTTTATTTTGCTTGTGCTTTATGCAGGTGTTTACTCTCAACATCCCAGATGCCTTCTACCGCTGCTACAGTCCCACTCTGGAAAAGACCAAGGAGAAAGATGCTGTACTGCAAGTCATGGCTGAACAAATTGTTACATTGTGTGCCACACTAGATGAGAATCCAGGAGTGCGATATAAAAGGTGGGACAAAATTGTGTTTTATAGTAATTGTGTTCACTTCCAGGACCCACCACATTATTTCGTCATAGCTCGAGGCTGCAGCATGGTTTTGTTTTTTTTTTTTCCCCCTTGTGGTTGTGGATGATTTGTTTTTAATCCACAAGTCTGAAATATGCAATGATAGGAATTTGTGAAGTGTAGGTAGAGCAGTGTTTTTCTGTGTAATGCATGTAACAGCTCTTGCTATACCCTGTCTTGTTCTGAATGCTTTGTTTCTGTCTGGTCAGGGGGGTGACACTGATATGCTGCATTCTTGTATGCCACATGCATAATCCTGTAACAGAGCTGCTGCTGTTCAGCCAATTGCAGCTCTGCTTGGCACCAAGGAATTCAGAAATTACTGTGGTACATGAGATCAGGATTTCTTGTAGTACAGGTATTGAGAAGAATGCCTCTTTTGAACTTTGAGAGGGATTTACTGTCTTTGAAGTCACAGTGGGCTTCTGAAATTGTATTCAAGGACTGCATTCTGTGGTGTAATGTGAAGTAGTGTCTTATTCTCTGCAAAGGTAACAAGCAGTTGCTTGACTGTTTTGTTTTTTCCCTCTTCTTTCTCTTTTTCTTGTTTTTCTTTCTTGTTTGCCACCTCTGAGTGAAACTTTATGTGCTGGACCATGTTCCAGCTAATGCCAGCGTTTTGGCTGAAGCTGTTTCTGCTGTGTAAAATACCTGGAGCATTCAAAGATAACATCATAATGTAAAACTGAAGACATATTGGAAATACTGAGAATGGAGTTTGGGAACTCATGAAAGCAGAGCATCAATCCTAGGGAGTTTTCTGTTTTAAAGGTAGCATTTTAGTGTTCTGATGAAGAAATGTAAGTTATTTTTGCATGCTTCCTTTTTTCCCAGTGGACCATCTGATAGAGCCAGCAAACTTGCACAGCTTGTTGAAAAAAGTCTTGAAAACTACTACAAAACAGATGAGAGAAGCCAAATAAAGGTAGACAGTGAACTAAAATGTATGATTTCTTTTTTAAACTTTTTTGTATGTCTGGTGAAAAGAAATCTTTGAAATATTCTTCAACAATTTAGTTCTACAAATATAGATATTATTTAATAATAAAGGCAGCTTGTTGCCGTTTAGTTATTCTTGTGTATGAAAGCCATGTAGAGGCAATACTATTGGGGTAAAGCTATATTTGTGTGATCAAACTGATTTTATTTGAAAAATTAGCCCTTTGATAATAGAGGGGGATGCTACAAACCTGAAGACCAGTGAATAAATGTTGTTTTAATATCACCTTCCATAACACCATGTGTAGAAGGAGCTTGCTCCAGAATTGAAATGTTTCCCCTGAAGGGACTTACTGTCTACAAAGATACAGCTGTTCACATAAATATTGGTTTTGATTTGTAACTACAAATCAGGCCTGATTAGGGTAGCTGCTTAAACACAAAACCATGGGGTAAACCATTCTGATTTTGACTTTGCACTTTGCTACAGAAATAAATGTTCCTGTTGCTACTGCCACTTCACTAAATCCCCAAATGAAACTTTCAGTTGAATGTTTGAAGGTGTTTTCCTGTATTGCAGCACTACCTGATCTGCAATACAAACAATGAAGTTATCTATTAAATCTCTGGGCAGCATTTTTGGGGTTTTGTTTGTTTTTCTTTTACCTTTTTTGTTCACTAGACTAATAAAATTCATATTTCTGAGTGTATTGCAGTGAGCTAAGAGTATTGCCTTAAACTTAGTATTTAAAACCATGGTATAGAATTGAAATATTCAAACAAACACTTGGACTGTAGTGCAGTGCTTTTCAGTTATTTTTCTAAAAATACCTGCAGTGCTGTGACTTAATGCAAATAGATTTAACATGCATTAACTTTCTCCTTTATGTCTTAACTTTGTGTTTGTTTGATGGCTTTCTAGGCTAAAACCCACTCCCAACTAATAATAATTGATCGTGGTTTTGACCCAGTATCAACTGTACTCCATGAGCTCACCTTCCAGGCAATGGCATATGATCTGCTACCCATTGAAAATGATACTTACAAGCAAGTACTTAAAAAAAACCCAACCTAAATAGTTTATTCTTGATTATAAAATCCCTGAAATTGTTTAGCTCAATTGCACCATGGCAATATTAGCTGCTTATATTGCATAATGGTTGCTTCACTTATTGTTAGTCTTTCCTCCTGCATTTGTAACTTCATCATTTTCTTAACTTCCTCCCTTAGCTGATGTTAGGTAGGATCTAGTTGTCATTGTTGTTAAGTTTTGAGTCCACCAAATTGCACTTTTTAAGAACTAAGAACCTTGTACTACTCTTGAAGTAAAGCCTTGGGAGTGCACATTGAGATTCTCTAGATTTTCTTTCATATTCTCCATTTTTTTTGGCATAACAAGACCAGCAATACAACTAACTGAATGATGAGAAAAAGCTAGGGTCTTTCTCAGGTATGCTCACTTTTATAGCTCCAATAATTTAATTTCTGTAGTTGTTGAAATGTTTTATTGTAAATACACATTTAAATCAGTCATGTTCAGTTTATAAGCACTGTTGGAGTGTAATGTTAATTTGCATAAGTTATGTGCTTTGCTGTCTGATTGTTCTGACAGCAATGGTTTTGGTAGGACTTTGCTTTCTGATGATCCACTTCAGCAAGAGACCTGCTGACCTCATTGTGTAGCCAAGCAAAGAGGAATGTGTATCTTTAGTCAGAAGGACTGAGTGAAGATTTTAATAGAAAGTGTAGACTCTGAGTCTGGGTTTGATTGCTGGGTATGAAAATGTAGCAGAATATTTTCTAGGTAGTCACCACCTGACTTTCATCATTAATCTTGGAATTTTTTTCATTCTTTTGCTTTCTGGCAATCTGCACTATGTGAGTTTCTATAAATGTGAAAATATTATGTGGCATGATTGTGGTCTTGTTTTAGGTTTATTGCTGCTTATAGTCATGTAATAGCTGCTCTGTGATGCTGTGCAACAGTTGCTTTTATATGTGAAGTAGTTTGTCCTGGTGAATGTAATTTCATTTTCCTTTAGTTATAAAGTCTTATAATACAGAAAGAAAGATGCACTTGGCAATTGCAGTGTGTATTATTTTGTGCCATTAACACTTGAAACCAAAACTGAAGAGAAATTGAGGTGCATGTAAATGTGTGTTTAAAACTCAAGTCACTGTTCGTTTAAAAGAATGTACAGAAGCTCTTGCCCCAAAGAATCATTCTAAAATTTATCTGCTGCTTCTGTGTTAAAATATGTAATCTGTAAAATCCTGTAAATTATATTTTCTCAGGCACTGGCTTGGCTTAGAAATTTAAATTTTTGTCAATTACTGCTGTTACCATTTATGTTGATTAAACTGTTACAAATAATACTGTAATAAGTGATGAGAACTGGGGGGAACCCAAACCCCAAATAATTGTCTGAATTTTCTCCTGGAAGATACAAAACAGAAGGCTCTGGTGGGAAGGAAAAGGAGGCGATTTTGGAGGAAGATGATGACCTGTGGGTGAAGATGCGGCACAAGCATATTGCAGATGTGATAGAGTATGTGCATAAATAACAAAGCCAGCTCTTGGTTTCTGTGACAGGGAGGGTGTCAGAGCTGTTCAGTGGGAATACAGGCAGTAATGAACATGGTTTGCAAGACAGACTGGATTCAGTTAAGTAATCAATGCCAGGAAGAAATTGTGCTTTAAAAATACAGTATGTACCCAGGTATGCAGTTATACTAATGCTACCTGCAGTCCTTGAG
Organism: Melospiza georgiana; assembly: GCF_028018845.1. Classification (NCBI taxonomy): domain Eukaryota; kingdom Metazoa; phylum Chordata; class Aves; order Passeriformes; family Passerellidae; genus Melospiza; species Melospiza georgiana. The sequence continues at coordinate 11,112,047 of NC_080438.1, read as the reverse complement.
GTAAATGGAAATCAAGTAATTTCCTGGCAAGTGTTTCAAATATTTTAAATCTGAAGGGATTATTTTGCAGGTGCTGCCAAGCTGCTGCATCAAATGATATTATGAAGATATTGCAAACAGAATGTTTAATATTTCCTTTGTATAAAAGCACTCATATCTCTGAAGCCAGACCTGTATTTCAGCTTTTACTTTCATTCAAAAGTTCTTGTTGCACAGTTCTTTTAAGATTTTTAAGAAAAAATTTAAACACTCATGTGCTGCTGCCTTTCATTATTTTCCTCTTTTCTTCAGGGAAATACCAAAACTTTTGAAAGACGCTTCATCAAAAACAAAGGCAACAGAAGGAAAAGTAAGTTGTTTAAGTTTAGATATTGTTTTTCCTGGTAATTTAGTTATTTTCAGCTGATCACATCCATGTAACTTATGGATCTACTAGAGAAATTAAGACTTCTCAACTGGAATTTTCAAGGGTTGTGGGGGAAGCAGGCTGTAATGGGAAGGGAAATAAGTGCGTCATTTACTGGGGTAACAGATTTTCAACTTGTGGCATTTCTTTCCAGTTATCCATATCTGCTCTGTCCCAGTTAATGAAGAAAATGCCACTCTATCGTAAAGAGATTAGTAAGGTAAGGGGTCTTTTGTAATCACAACTTCACAGGAAATAATTCTGTGCACTTGACTTTGTTGAAATGTAGTTTTAGTCTGTCATTTTCCTGTAGTGTGCTATATAGCTCTTCTCCAAATTCATGTTTTCACCTTCTGTAAAATTTAGCAAAGAAAATTTGTTTCCATGTGTTTCATTTTACCATGTAAAAGAATGAAATAATTTATGTGCTTTGAGGATTGAAGATGTCATAACAGTTTAGTGTTTTACAAAGTATTATGGCAATATGATGGTACTGAAGGATTGACTCTTGTAACCAGTAAAAATGATGGATATGCTTGGAAAAAATTCAAGCTATGACAGCTTGTGATTTTCTTTTATTTTTTTTTTGTTCTTTCTGTCTTATAGCAAGTTGTTCATCTTAGCATAGCAGAAGATTGCATGAGCAAGTTCAAATCTAACATAGAAAGGCTCTGTAAAACTGAACAGGTATGTTTAAAAAAGCCACAAAGAGCAACTTTGCAAGTATTGCAAGCACCACTTTTTTGTTTGCAGGAATAGAAGCTTGCTTTAACTGACTAAGCTACTATGTCTCTTGCCTTTATTTTGTAATCAGTTTTTGAGGTGGTAGTATTAAAACTAAGTCTAATATACAAGGCTCTTAATCTCCCAATAAGGAAGTGTTCCAAAGAGTTTTGGAGGTTTTTTGGTCTTGAAATCTGGCTAATTTGTATAAGGATCAACTTTGTTTTCAGGGCTCGAAATTCCTATGTGGTTGCTTTAATATGTTGTGCAGAGGGAAGCCCTTTTTACATGTCTGGGAAAAGCACCTTTTAGGGTGATGCATTACATTGTGACTCTAATTTACATTTTTAAGAATGCTAGATATCATAGTTTGAAATGTTTAAGTGTTATGTAGTGTTATTTTAATGCTGTAACTATTGAAATCAATGTCAGACTTGTCATACTGAGTTTAATTGATGCAGCTTGATTGTTTCCTGAAACCTTTGGTTTCATAAAAATGCCTTTCAAAACATACAGAACAACATTGATTTAAATTACTTCAATGATTTTAACCATGGTGTGTGTTTTTATTTTTTATTAATTTAGGACTTGGCTCTTGGAACTGATGCAGAAGGTGAAAAAGTAAAAGACTCTATGAGGGTCCTACTTCCAGTTCTGCTCAACAAAAGTCATGACAGCTATGACAAAATCAGAGCTATTCTCCTGTATATCTTTAGCACAAATGGTATGACAAGTTGCCCCATTTTTTCCTCAGTGCTATGAACTTTAACTCAAGTTTTAAGATAGTACAGTGGTTGTAGTTAACCTAAGTCTCTGCATTGGAGAGCTGGGTTTGAAAGAAATCCTGTCTATCCTCTGTATTTTCTCTCACATTAGCAGCAAAGATACTACTAGCAAGGAGTTAAGAGATGTAATTCAAATGTAGATTCATAGAGTGTTTTAATACCATTCTTATCCTTGCATTATATTTTGTTCTCTTATTTTCACATGGTATTGAAGCTCTTAAAGGGGAGTTCCATATTTGTGGCAACCTGAAAATTAAGTCAGTGGGGAAAAATTTCTTGTAGAAAAGGAGCAAATTGGCAGAATGTTGGTCTGAGGAATCTGTAACAGTACTGAGTTTAGGTCTCAAGAATGGACCTTAACAAAGTTTTATCTGAAATATAGTATTATGTAAAACTTAGACTGGTCACACAGAACAAACAAAAGTTCTGCACTAAATAATAGCCTGTGAGACAAAACTGGTCTTACAGTCACTTGGTAATTGTTGTCTCTTTTCCATATATTAAAGGAACTACCCAGGAGAACTTGGACAAGCTGATCCAGAATGTACACATAGAAAGTGATAGTGATATGATAAGAAATTGGAAATACCTTGATGTTCCTGTTATCTCTTCAGTAAGAATGTATTTATTTATTTTGTGATTTCTTACTGTCCAAGGACCTACAGTTCTTTCAGCAACTCTTAGCAATATTATCCAGGTCTGGGTTTGGAAGCAGATAATTGCTAGGATTTCTTTTACCACTTAAACACATTACAAGAAAAAAAATTTGAAATTTATTCATGTTAGTTGTTTAAAGTAAGATACCCATAATGTTCCCTCTGCAATTATCAGGTGGTGGCTTCAGCTAGTTGATTTTGGAAACTGCCAACTTACTCAGTCCCTTCTCTCTGAAGTTAGTATTTCTAATGTATTCTGAATTCTAGAGATATTAATTATTGTTCTTTATATTTTTTATTATTTCTTTAAAATCTCATACTTATCCCCCCTTCTTCTGCTGCTGACTGCTAATAAGTTTCAAAAATCCAAACAGTAAATAATACAACCATATTTTGAAAATCTTTTCAGTTTGTTGCTCAGCAGAATAAATACATAAGAAGGGACCGTTCTAAAGAAGAAACCTTTCAGCTTTCTAGGTGGACACCTGTTATCAAAGATGTTATGGAGGTAAATTTCACCAACTAATTAATTCATGGGTGCGGTGCAGAAATTTACCTGAGTGAGCTGTTGTAGCCCATCTTTTGAGTTCCACAGTATTTTGAGTTAATTTTGTTAAATACATCTGGTGGGCAAATTGATCACTTCTAGTCTGTCTGCAATATAGAACATTAGACTGCTTGTTAGTAATACTCCTTATTAGAGGTCATTTTCAAGGTGAAGCAAATGAAAGTGAAAGCAAGAAGTCTTTTAGAACAGTTTGTCCTGGGATTGGCAGTGTTTGGTGTAATTTAGAGATATGTATCTTCTTGGTTTAACTCCAATGGGTCTTTAAACTGCAATTCCAATCTAAACTGTATTGTGGTAGAGCCTGGAAGGTGTTACATGCCAGAAGTGTAATTTCGTTGTTCTTAAACCTCTTCCTAAGCATCAGTCAGTGACTGATGTCACACAGGATAGTGAGTTCACTGGTGTTAGTCTGATCCAGTGTTGTCATTCATACATTCTTGATGGCTTTCTCATGTTCATTTATGTTTTTACAGGACTCTGACTTCTCTCATACATTGCCATATAGAAATTAAATACATTAAGGTTTTTACAGATGAAAAGCTGCTAGTGAAATCTGAAAAGTTAAATCAGTCTATGTTTGTAAAAAAAGCACGTATACTCACAATTCCCTGTCATACACAAAACACTTTTAATATATTTTAGCATTATGTGGTCTAGCATTTTGTTACATAGGAGTATTATTCATGAGATGCTACTTGCAATTATTTGTTGGGCTGGATGTGTTGGTATGAAATGCCAGTTAGATATCCTTTCTGAAAGCTGAAACTTGGTGGAGTTAAGGTCTGTATGCCTGTTTAAAGTGTGTCTTTATTTTCACTTCAGGATGCTATAGAAAACAAATTAGATTCAAAAGACTGGCCTTATTGTTCCCGCTGCCCTCCCACCTGGAATGGTTCAGGAGCAGTAAGGTAAATGGTTTCATTTCCTGAAGCACAGTTTACCCAGATCTCAGTATTCCTGTCGTTTACTTTCTAAAGCCTTACAGAAGTGTGCTTACTGAACAGTGGAATAACACATGTAAGGTAATGTTCATGTGCCAAGCCTGTATTTTTATTTAATCTAAAACATACTCAACTTGGTTGTTATTTTAATAATTCTTAGTAATGTATAGCTTTTTTTATTTGTAGTATCTCCCTTTTGCTTCAAGGTTAGAAATAACATTTCATATTTGCATAATGAGAAGTTTAAACCATTGAGTGTGAAGTAGTTTCAGCAATAAATGTTCAGTACTGTGACTTAGGTAAAAAGAATGTTTTACTTCTGGAAGTTGTCTCTGCTATGTTAGTGGTGGTGACATTGGGGTTAATTACCTCAGGAAATTAATTTAATCTTCTATAGTCTCTCTCATTAGGAAATATGGGCCTGTTAGGCATTTGACCCTTGTTGCCACGGAGTGGTTTAGGCAAGTCCAGGACAGCTGGAGATCTTGAAATGAATTCTCTGCTAATGAATGTGAAATGAGTATTTGCATATTTAATGATTATCACTGTGAGGTGATTTTTAGAATGTCTTTTTTTTTTTTTAGCTCACCTGTACTGTTCCTTCTTTCTCCTTTTAATTCACCTAGCTCTTGAACCTCATGACCAATACATGCCAATTTGAGGGCTTTATCACTTTTTATAGTGTTATTTAAAAGGAGAGACAAAGGAATCAAGACTCCCAAGAGTGTTTCTATCACAGGAATGCTAACTATGAGTGTTCCTCTCTCAGGAATGCTCACTGCACTAATAGGATGCTGGAATTCAGGGAGGGAAACATTAAATATATCCTAAATGTGAAAGACACACTTGAATTGGAATTGGTACCTTTCTAAATAAAAAAAAACCCAAAAAGTGGAGATACACAGCCTTAGGAAAATAGGTTTTTTTACATCCACTTCTAATTAAACTATTTGTGGTGTATCCTTCTATTCCTGGATATGCACTAGGATGATCAGTGCCAGGGATCAGAGCAAGTCCCTGCACACTGGAACTGGATCTCTGTCTTACAGGCTGGTGAAATGTAGGAATCTTGAAGGCACTCTAGCAGGGAAATCAGGACTGCAGATGACTTAACTTGTGTATTAGATTCTAAGCACTTCAGGCTGCTTTTGTTTTTCCTAGGTATCTGAATCTGATTTGATAACAGACAAAAGTTTTCTTTAGAGATTCTGTTTGTGTTCAGAGGTAGGAAAACCTACTACTCCAGATTTTTCAAATGAACCTCTCATGAAAAATGCCACTGGAATTGGGAGCATGCAGTTAAGCTGCTTGGCAGGAGTTCTTGGCATGTTAGCTGTGTGTAAAACAAGGTTTTTGTTTTGTATTAATTTTCCCCCAGTGATACCTAAACAGTTAGAGTAATGTGATAATTTACAAAATTTAATAAAAGCAACGTATCAATTTATCTAAATACTTTTGCTGAAATTATAATCAAGCCCTGAACTGCATGACAAAAATTGCTACTGCTTGTTGACTGTGTAATTTTAGCCAAAAATGAGTTAGGCAAGCTGTGTAAGTGTATTGCCATGAACTGCCTTGCAGCGCCCGCCAGAAGCCCCGCGCGAGTCAGAGGGAGGAGCGCAGGAGCAGCGCCAGGCTGATCGTGTTTGTCATTGGCGGCGTCACCTACTCGGAGACGCGCTGCGCATACCAGGTGTCCGAGGCCTACACGTCCTGTGAGGTTGTCATTGGTGAGTTTGCCATGGGAAAGGGTGGGGTGTGGTGTACTCCATGTGGCTCTGGAAAATATCAGAATCACTTTGCTTAGATCTCCTCTCTTGGTTCACCACACTAATACCATAGCCAGTGTATTTCTTAACTTGCAGAGATCCTTTTAAGTGCATAGTTTTATCTTAAGTGATTGATGTTTGGAGGGATTTTTTTGCCACAAGACATTAAGGACAAAACAGTTATGGCCTGCAGAAGAATTATGTCAGAGACATGTCAGTGTATAGCCTACAGCATTTCATGAGACCTCTATTTTGCATTACGGTTTCCTCACAAACTTTTGCATCTGCCTGTGCTTTACCTTCAGTGGCACTTGCTACTCTAATCACTTTTGGAGGTAGGAAAGCTGACAGACTAGTGCAAAATTGCTCACTTTGGAAGGAAGATGAGTATTAAAAAAGCCCAACAATCCTAATCAACATTCTCAAAAACTAAACAAATAAACCCCAAACCCCTTTTTCAGTGTAGTTCAGTTGACTTTGCAATATTTTCTAGTTTCTTTTGTGGGTACTTGGAAGCTTTGCATAAACCACACCATGATTAACCGCTTGAGTCCTGAAAACTCCCCTGCTTAAGATTTGGCAATTGGCAGCTGGTGTAGTAATCTCTCAGCATTTTGGAGGTAGTAAATGCTTGTTCCATCAGCTGCTGTGCTTCAAATGAATTTTAAATAGCATTACAGGAAATAATTAGGTGCTAAAACTTGTACATATATATAATATATAGGAACAGAGCTCCTAGATACAGAATCTTATCACAGACCTGTGTCCATCTGCAGGGCTGGCTGATGGCTGGGTGCAGGGTCATCTAAAGCATTCTAAATTACTTGAGAGGTCAACATCTGGCATTTAGTCTTGAGATTCCAATTGAATCTGTTTACCATCTACCATACTTTTAAATAAATACTCTTCCATAAGACAATGCCAACCTTGATTCTGAAATCTAGAGTCTGTTACCTCAAAATATTCAGGGGTATTGTACGTGTGTTTGTGTGTGGTTGGTTTTGTTTTATTTATTATTTGCTGGTTTCCCTGGTGGTGGTTGAGGTAGGTTTAGTGCTGGTTCTAGTTCTGAGTAGTAATGGAAGGACCAGGACAACAGGAATGTAGTTTAACCAGATTATTTCCTCATCTGAAACTTGTTTACAATACCGTGTTTAGAGTAGGTGACTCTTTACTGGGGTATCTGGCACTCACCACAGCACCATCTTCCCTTTTGTTTAGAGATTATTCTTGTGGTTTTGTTTGTAATCCTGATTTCTGAGGGAAGGTGATAGTTGCCAAATTTCCATATGGATTACTGAAAAATTAACATTTGTCTGTGTTCCTGATTCAGAACTCCAGGAATATTAGCCCGTTCACAGTGACACTACTTGTTGCCTTCAGAACTGCAGGGTGACTCTTTGTGCCAGAAGTTATAATCACTCTCTGAGAATAAGAGAGGAAGTTGTGCATTGAAGAATAATAAGGATTTTCTTTGCTGCTCAACACTTGAATTTTGTTTTTCCAAGGAAATGTTAGTTAAAGCCAATTTTCTCCAACTGGTATTTCTGTGGAACACTACTGTTTGTGATAATCTTGAATCCAGATACTTTACTGATTCTAGGGCAATGCCTCTCATTAACTCACCCTTTCACAGAAAGTCAGGTTTCTTGCAGGCTGGGACAAGTGCCCAGGTTCAGTCCTGTCTTTCAAACAGAGCAGAGCAGGACCTGAAACTTGAGTTCAAAGTATGAATCCTGATCTGGATGTCTGAGTGTGGGAAGAGGGGCCTTGCCCACATAATGGTGACACTTACATGATGATGCTTTCCATGAAAACACTTTGAAGTGTTGCACTTGTCAGTTTTCCAGGTGCAGTACAAAACACTGGCATATAACTGGTGGTTTAAAGAGGGAAAGTCAGAATTTGACTGATACAGTTCATACTTATGTTCTTTTGTCAGGTTCTACTCATATTTTGACACCTAGAAAACTACTAGAGGATGTGAAGAGCCTTAGTAAACCCAAGGATATGGTCTGGATGAAGGATGAATAGATATGGTGATGTTTGTGATGCATTAAAAACACAAACAGTATGTACATATTCTAATGGAACTGACTTTTCCAAATACTGCACTTCAATACTACATGTTTCCTAATGGAGGTCATATTATAATTTAAATTTGCTGCTTTTGGGGGAGTAGAAGGCAGAGAGATGAGAAGATAAACACGTGTGTTTCCTAGGTTCTGTTTAGTATTACACTGCAATTACTTTTTCACAAGGGCATGTTTGTTCCTAACTAATTATGCTAAAAAAGTATTGTAATTATATATAAACTGGAATTGTCTTTGAGAACTGTGAAAACCTTCTATAATGGCATTTATTTCTAAAGATGACTGAATTAAAAAGGGCCTAGGCTCTTGGGTAGGGACTTCAAGAGAAAAGTTGTAAATACGGGTTTATGGTAAAAATGTTTAATACAAGTTCAGTGTCATAAAGTGTAATGTTTTCTGTAAAAATAACTTGCTGAAAATTCTTTAAATATGTATAATTGTGAAAAATCTAAAGGCTTTTTAGATGGTGCTGGGTAAGGTAGATTGTTAATCACAGAATTATTGAGCAGTTCCAATCACAGTAAACAACTTTGGAGAAATGCTGTCAACTGTGCACTGAAGTACACTTTATATTTAAGTATATACAGAAATTATTACTGAAGCTTTTTTAAAATTTAGTTTCTTAGCAAATTCCTTATGATTGTCTACATAGTCTCTCTGTTTCAGAAGTTGAATTGCCTGTGATACAGAAATTCCAAAATGAAGCATGTCTCTGAGGAAGTGGAGGCATGGGGAAAGGACAGGACAAAAAGGGAAGCAGCTCAGTCTTTCAAAGGGTTTGGTAACTTGAAAAAGAAAAGCACAAAGCACACAAAACCTGATGCACTCAAAAGAACTGACTTTTTTTAAATGGTGTTATTACATATTAAGAAAGATATACTTAAATTTGCATTGAAGAGAATAAAAAAAATCAAATTGTAAGAATTCTGTAATACTGGTAATGTTTAGATTTCTATTTAAAAATTACTTAATTAAAATTACTGAACTTTTAATGGGATGTTGTATTTATGTGCCTTGAAATGTTAGATTGTTGTATGTAGAATCCAAGAGAAATGTTATAATGAAAAATAATAGATTGCTTGTGTCCTTATATTTACCTTTTCCCAATAATGAGTATTATTTTTTTGTGATTTTGAGTTTTTGCCCTTTATTTTTGCTCTCAGGTTAACCAATACTTTAAGAGAACATATTTGTTAGATGAGTTCATTCAGAGTTAATTAAAAGGAGGAAAAAGGTCAAGTTCTCAGAGAGGAATGAAAGGGGAGGACATGACATAATGATTCTAAAATGTTGCAGGACATGGGATGTGATGAGAATAAGTGTCTGTAGATTTCAAATTTGGAATTGAATCTACATTGTATCTTTTTTCAATAGAACTAGAGAAGCAACACTTTTAAATCAACTGGTTCATCAAATGGAATGGGGACATTCCAAGTACTAAACTAAAAGCAAAACCAGGGACAATAAGGAGAGGCAAATGAAGTTCTAAGGATATATAGTAAGGCTAAGGAGGAAAAGAAGCCCTGAAAAAAGCCAATGACTCAGGCTATGAGTAAGTGGCACATGGCAGTGAGTTTAGCAATCTCTGCTTGTATGAACAGAGTCTGGGTTATTTCTGTGTCTTCCACTGATGAAATTGCTCAGGTTTGCCTGAGAATGGCTGTCCTTTTTAAGGAATGTACTGGCATTTCTAACTTGGTTTTCATCAGTCCTTATGTCCTTTGGCTTCAGTGAGTAGCAGCCCTGATAAACAAGGCTGTTAGCTGCTTGCCTTTAATCACTGCAGTTAAATGGATGTTAGAAGGAAAATAATAGATGACTTTTCTTGCCTCACTGAATTTCTACAGTATTTTAAAATTTTCCAACCTACTTAGCATCAGCTAAAATGTGAAAGCCAGATATATCTGACAAATTAAGGACATCAAATCGAAGGAACCAATTTAATTGTTACAAAATACATAAACAACAAACAGTGTAATTCAGTCATTGCAACATACAAGGATGTTTCTTAAAAACAAACAACTCTCAATATAGGGCACTCGAAAACTAAAGTAATTCCAAATGTTGACTGTGACTTGCTATGTTAACATGTTTGCTTCTAGATGTCTCAGGTACAGAGGCTGTTTTCTCTTGGTGTGATTAAGCAGCTGCAGTTGAAGTGTGAGAAGAAATGACATGTAATAATGACTGAGATTTATTCTCACATTTGGTACTGGGGAAAATCCAAGTCAGTTAATTTTGCTTCTTTAAGCCAATTTTTATGAAGCTGTCTTAAGTGAGTACTTACAGAAGGTATCTGTACACAATAATGGATTAGCCAGCCTAATAAAGACTTTCAGTAGAATTAATAATTTGTTTTACAGTTGTAAGACTGAGTGTAAATGTGGAATACCTTTGTGCTCTGGTTTGGTTTAGTACCAATAGGTACAGAACAGCTAACTAAGTTATCTAGCTGACTTTTTCATGTTTGTGTTCATCATTTGATTTTTGCAGAGATACTAACACTTCAGTCTGAACCAGCAGAACAATATTGCATTTGAACTAGATAATTAAAACTGTTTTCTCTTAACTTTAGCTAGATCTTCTGAAACTGCTTGTACCATCCGCTCTGTAGCTTCCTTTAAACTGTTTGCTGTCTCTATGGCATGATCCAGAGTAGAACTTAAAACCTGTTGGAAATAATAAAATGTGGCCTTGTTAATAGTGAAGGCAAATGCATTCCAGGGTACTGGAAAAAGATCATGTTTAAGGTTTTGTCCATGATTTTCACTCTGAATGCATGTTGAGAAGTAAAAATTGTCACATGATAGACTAGGATTCTATCTAGGATTCAAGTTGGAAGTATCTGTTAATTGTTTCTCTTTGTGTATTCATTTGAACTGAGGGATATTTACACCTTTCTAACGTATCAGCTCCAGCGTGGTGAATGTTTTTGGCTTTCTGAGAAGGCTTTCTTGAGGTTTTGATAGTGGTTTGTCTAGCTAGGCTTTGTTTCAGTATATGAAACACAATTCTAGAGATGAGATCCAGTGCTATTTTTTTGTCTATTTCACTTTTTATACAGGGACTGAGTTGCACAACAAACATGTATGTATCTATATGAAGAAATATAGTAACATATAAGCCAAAATGCTTGGGGTTTGAACTCCCTCTTGTCTTACCCTCAAATGCACTACACATGCCTAGACTGTAGGAATCAGCTTGCTAAGAATGGGATGTTCTACAGTGCCATGAGGTATGGAGGTAATCCTTTCAAGAAAGATGTGTGGCTTTTAATTTTCACTCAAAAGTCTTACATTTGAATAGGAATCACTGGCATTTCTGTCTCTGATGTTGATTGCAGATTTTCTTTGGGCAGATTTCTTACTGGGTGTGTATTGCTGTGGAAGGATAATTTTATCATATGTGCTTGAGCAGCAGGTTTTGGCAGCCACAAAGGATTTCCTAAAGATAAGATTATAAATAAAATACCATTTAAGTAAGAAAAAGAACTTCTAAACTATGAATCACATACATACACCTTGACAGCACTGGGTTGCAAGTTAATTTTACGGTAAGTAGAATTTTCCATGCCACTGTAAAGCACAGTCCATCATTATTTGTATTCTATCTGCATTGCAATAAAACAAAAAATGTTCTAGGATGCAGAGTAAGAAAAAGTTTCTCATCATAGAAGCACTCTGCTGCTGCTGTAACTTTCTCTCACAGTGTTCTCTGCCAGTGTGCAGCTCTCAATTACAGCTGCTGAACTTCCAGGCAATTCCTGCTAATGAGTAAGGCTGTCAAAATATTGTGACAGAACTTGTTTGCATTTCAGTCTAGTCTGTGCTACTGTTAGGAATCCAGCTTGTTTCTGTCTCATGGTGTAATTTAATATTAAGAACAATTAAAAGTAGGATTATTACTTATAGAGCAATAGTTGGTAGCAAACAGAGCTGCATCCTAATAATGCAGGCCTGCTTTTGAATCTTTGAATGGGAGAACATCCTCTTAAAGTGAATTCTTTTTTCATTATTAAATGTGTCAGCTAAGGAAGTTACATTTTTACTCTTCATTACATTAGGAGTGAAGAACTAATCTAAGAATTGTTTACACATGTTCTTCAAGCAAATATTTTAATTTCATTAAGGAGTGAAATTCTAATATACAACATGTACTGCAAAAGATAAAATATTATTCCTGCTTATGATACCTGGTGTTTTTTCCATGCTGAGTCTTCAACAATGGGGTTTTCTACTGTACTACATAGTTATTACTACAGCTTACCTTTCATGAAGTCTGGTTACAACTTCATCTGGCTGACTGGGTTTTTGAGCCTTTTGAGTGGAGATTCTCTTCTGTGAATAAGCTGGAGTTGAGGCCGTGTTTAAAACAAAAAAAAAGGTAATTTTCTGTGTACTTTAACTTTTTTTTTCTCTTTAGCATAAATTAAAGACCAAGTAACTATCACTGCTGAATAAAACTTGAATATGTTTCAAGTTTTTTGTAAATGAGGACAGATTACCTTTTTGTGTTTGCTCTTGAATTTAGTTGGCAAATGGAATGCAGATTTATATTCAATTTTATGCAGTGAAAGACTGCAGTGGGGAAGTGTAGAATCATCAGTGTCATAATCCTAATAATGAATACTACTTTGATTGTAGTATCACAGGCTTCCTAGAGACAAATAGTTAATTTATGCTTTCTTCTTGATGAAATTTTATATTTTTCTTTAAGCAATTTTTTCTTATGCTAGAGACAGTCTAAGTGACTTGAAAAGGTTTATGTTCAGATGATTTATTTTCTTTAAATTAGTCTCCCCTTGACTTTGCTGCATGTCACACAATGTGAGGATAGAGCTGGAATGTTCTTTAGTACTTGTTTATACTACGTTAGGTAATGGCTGGCACTATAAAATTTGGCACAGTAATGCCTAATTTTCATATCCTTTCATATGGCTCTGCAAAATGAGATATTCCTGTCATAAATGAAAGATGAAAGGGCTTCCACTCATAAAGAACCAGGGAAAGTTCAATCTGTTGTGCATGGAGATTAAGCTTGACCAGGTGTGTAAAAGTTGGATTTACAGTGCTAATGAGTGCTTATACTAAATTAAATGTGGCCTGGTGTGTGGTGTGGCTTTCTGCCCCTAAAAAGCTAGCCTGTGTTTGTTAATTACCCATCACACTTACAGGATGAACCAGAGCTCCTTCTTCTACACAGGGTACAAGACTGAACAGACTCTTTATAATTCCTGAGTTTTACTTGATCTCTGCTTCCCCTGAGGCATCTGCATCTAAGTCCTGGAAACCAAGGGATGAGTGGTTTAGAAAAATAAAACTACAAGCAGTGTTTCCTTGTAGATGTTCATACTTTTGCAATCACTGTACCTTGTTTCTCTCCACATAATCTCACATTTAATGATTTGTAACTTAGAGTGTCACAGTTGCCAAGGTCCTTGCTTTGTGAATCATTATAAGAATCACAGGCTGAGAAGTCTTCTGAATCACTGCCTAAAATTCAAAAAATAAGTTAAAAGGGTCTGAAATATGAGAAGCTTTGGCTAATGTACTCAGGTAATTATTTGGCTTTCAGCATTGTAATTTCAGAGCCTTTTGCTGCCATTAATACTACTGCAATTTGAGGAAGTACTTTTCACCCCCAGGAGAGTGAGGATTGAGTTAAAGATTAGGTTTCAGCCCTGTCTGCAAGCTTTGATTGTAATTTTCTGGTGGTGCTTATTTTCAGACCAAGAATTGTTAGCTTTTTTTCTTTAATGATATTCTCCATGTCCTTGTCCACAGTGTTATGGGAACAGTGCAGCATAATAGGAATGGGATGAGAATTTGAGCAGCTCTAGTATGGCACTGCTTTAACTATTGCACCAACCAGTACAAACAATAATCCCAGGATGCTATGTTAATTTAAGAGGATATCACAAAAAGGTCAAGGAGGACTGATAGACAAAAGGTAAGAAAACTTGGATATTCAGACTTAAAACTGAATGTAGGACAGCTCATGCTGTTCTGCTTTAGATGCTAGTCACTAAAAGCTTCAGAATATTCTGCAGTGGAAAGGTCAAATTGTTTTTAAGCAGAAAAATGAAGCTGACTCCAAAAACTGAAAGTGGAAGTACTGATATGAAGTGTCTCAGTTGTCAAGCTTGGAATCATCTTCTAGAACACTAAATAAATGCAGATCAGAAGAAAAAGCAAAATCAAAGCATTGTGTGCACGTCACTATCATGCTCTTGAAAGTATGAGCAGTGGCAATATTTGGAAACTTATCTAGGAAGCTGAATTAGATTTATAGAGTAATTCAGGTTGGGAAGGACTTCTGGAGGTCATCTGATTTTCTCCCCTATCAAAGCAGGCCCAACTTAAAGGAAGTTGCTTAGAACCCTGTCCAGTTGAGTTCTAAATGTCTCTGAGAGTGGATATGCCACAGCCTCCCTAGAGCAAACTGCTTCAATGCTGGAGCAAGTTAAAAATCTTTCATTCATATCTAACTGAAAATTGCACTGCAATGTGTCTGTTGCCTCTTGGTCTATCACTGAGAATTCCACAGTGAATTTGACGTGGTGTTCTTTTCAGTTTCCTTTTTATTCTCAGTGTTTTGTGCTCTGCTAAGCAGTAACATCTGTTAAAACCACAATTTTCATGTTAAGACATAAAAGGAATGTATTCCCAGGACTCTCTAGCAGGTTTAAGCGTGGTTCCCACCTTTATATGCTCTCATGACTTACTCAGGTTGGTATCTGATAAATCAGTTGGTTTTCTCTGCATGAAGAGTGGAGATGTCCCAGTTTTTTCTTCCTGGATATTTGTATTTCTTTGAGCATGAAAACAGAATATTTTTATTGTATATTAATATTTCTATGATGAGACTTACAAACATCTCTAATACATCATAATAATGATTCATTTCTTAACTAAGAATAAATCATATTTATTCACAGAAATAACTTTACTTGTATCAGTTATCTGAAAAGGTGGTAAGCAGAAGTTTAATTATTAAACTAGTTGAAAAATAATTAACCCTTTAGTTAAAGGACACATTCTGACAAAAGCACCCTGACTTCCCACAAGTGTTGAAAATGCTTAAAAGTAGAGATCTTGATAATTCTGCATTGGAATAATAAAGTAGTATCAAATCTTGGCTACATCCATCTGTTACCACTGGTAGTGTTTTGATACAACATACATTAAATATGATTTGGTATCTTAGTAACTTTGAACTGTTATTAAGGCTTTAATTTAATGCCTTTAGATAATTAGAGGAATATATGAGATGCACCCTCTGAAAGAAAAAGAACAAGGTTCCTCATTTGAGTTACCTGATGTGTATTTTTAACTTAGGGTGTATTGGATCACCAAGTTTATTTGGAATATTTTCTGCCTGTTCATGAACATAATGATCAGAAGATTGAACTAATAGTCTTTCAATGACAGAGGAAAAAGTGGAAGCTAGGTGAGTTTTACTAGAGAACTATTAACACCTACCCTACAAAATAATCTGACAGAATTAGGTTAATATGACTGTGCTCTGTGCTGCATTTTTTCCCAAAAGCTCTGCTTCTCTACTGGAACTTACTTCAGTTCTCTTTTTTAACCTTAGATTGGTTAAGGGGGGACCACTTCTTTTATTTTTCTAATCTCATTGAGGTGTTTAACACCTATCAAATGCTTCCCAGGAGGGTGGAGATGGTATTTAGAGTTTTCACAAGGTTTTGATTGTTAATTTTGTAAGCATCTGCATCCCTCCCTTTTCTTGTTTAATTAAAAATACCACACAAATATTGGCAAGTTATCTTTTACTGGCACTGTACTCTGACTAGTTATTCACATCCTGAATTTGTGTGGCTGTCATGAATTTTATACAGATGATTTAACTCCTAGGTGCAAGTGATGGTGGTGTTTTGGCTTCAGGAAATACTTGCAGACTGAGAAAGGTAGGAAGACCAGGGTAGGAGGAATTCTTGGATATGCAGTTATAGAATTCTGCAGATTTTTTATTCTGGAAATATTCATGTTGCTTTTCAGATTTCAGTCATCCTAATTTTCTTATTCAGCAATTAATCTTATGTATGTTTTTATTAATATTTCAATGGCTGTTTCCAAGTTTTCACTTACATGTGCAGACAAAGATTGCACTTTTTGCCTTCTAAAGAAAGTTGATTTGCTGGTGGGATTACATCAGTTGTCTGACTTCTTTCTCCCTCATGCTTCTTGTGAAAAGATGGAGTTTCAGTACCTCTTGTTTGTGGGAGATCAGCGGTGCTTGGAACTGTGAGGCTCTGTACAAAGTAACAAAGCACAGACACAGGAGTACATGGGCCTTGCATTGCAAGGAATGACTCCTACAAAACAGCATCTGCTCAGGCTCTCTTATCATTTTTCTCTGAAGCTCAAGTTACCTAAAACATTGGTTATGGAAGGATTTGTTGAGATTTACCTATAGATTTATAGAAGACAGTAAGATTTTTTTTTTGGTGGGGAGGGAGTGTGTATGTGTATTTAGGATCTGGGAGAAAATATTACCATTCTTAGGAGTAAACTCAATTTTCTGTAGTACAATACTGTTTGGTCTTTTAGTAATTCTGCAGCTTAAGATCATGGACAAAGTAATTTTTCCTCCCACAAAATGATAGTGATTAATTCCCCAAACAGCTTTGCAGAAGTTAAATTAGCTACTCATATTTTCTTACAGAGAAATAAATGCTTTTGAAACTGGAACTAAGGACATTCAGTATAGTTTTGTTTTTATACTTAGGTTTCTGTTACAGTTAATTACATATTATGAAGTTAGTATTTAATTAAAAATATTTTCTTTTGAAGTAACGTGCTAGCTAAAAGCATCATGCTCTTACTAGAGGAGAACATACAATCACACAACTGCACTTAGGTTCTCAAGACTTGCATCAATAAAACAGAATCGTTGTAGTGTTTAATAAACTCAGTTACCTCACAGAAAGACTGGGCAGATTCATAGGAAGTCAGTAACGATGACAGGCTGCCTTTGCTGCCTTCCATTTGTTCCTGAATGTCTTCAAGCAGCATGCCAAGTCTGAATATTCCTCCTTCCACCCTTCTAAATCCAATCACAACTCACAGTTACTTAAAACTCTCTAAAGTGATCTTTTATTTCTTACCATGATAACCTTAGTGGACATCACAGTACATTTCCCATTAAAAAAAAAAAAATGTATGGAGTTGTCAGAGTACCTTTTAAGTATTTGAATTAATCAAATAGATATCCAGTTACAAGTAGGACATAGAAAGCCCAAGGTGAATTTTGGCCAAACAACTTACAGCTTACCACATTAAGATAACATTTTCACTTCAGGAAAACTAATGGATAAATGAAGCAAAAATCTGTAAGACAGTCAAAGAAAACAGACTGATGTACTACTTAGCACTTCTCTTCTAACCTCTCAGGATCAAACTCTCCAAGGTTGATAGGCTTGTCCTTGTAGTTCTGCAGGTGTAAGTTGTGGTGCTCTTCTCTAGCTTTTAAATAATTTCTTTCCAAGGCATCAAGGTATCTTTTCAGTTGATTTAATGCCTTCATCAATAAGAAATATTTCAATACAAAATGTCATGATAACTTAGCATAAGTAGCTATCACTGTCTTGCTATGTAAGCCAGATGTTATTTGCAGTGCTGTTGGTAAGAATTTTGGTAGTTCTCTGAATTGAAACAGGACTGCATATTTTATATTCACCTAATACTCTGTGCTGCTCTATTATGTCCAAGTAAAATAATAAAAATTATTTCTGAACTGATGCCCCACATGTCAAATTCCTAACTTATATGGCATCTTTAGGCCTTTTATTAATAGTTTAAAGTCAGAATCCTTAAAAGATTAAAGAATTGAACACCATTTTTCCTTCCTAATCTCATACCTTCAGTCTGAATTGAGAAGAGTACATATCCATTTCAGGTAAACATCAAGAAATTATAATTCTACAGCCATTTCAAGTGTATTTCAGATAGCTCAAAATACGTAAATTAATTTACCAGATATTTGTCTTGTAAAAAGAGTGTTTCCTGGATCATATGTTTAGAGAAGTCTTCCACCTTCAAGACAAAATATTAGACCTAATTATTATGTTTAAACCAATTTGCCAAGAGAGTATGGAATTTGAGCATCAGTGCAAAGTGGATATTGAAAGAGAGCTCTTACTTTCTTAGTCAGTTGCTCTGTCTGATCCTTCAGTATTTGAGACATCTTTTCTCCTAGTGTTAGTTCTGGCAGTGAATCAGAAGGATTCAGACACTGTGCTTTTACTGTCCCAGCTGCTGGTAGTGCTGATGCTGCTGTTCCAGGCTGCAGTCCTATGGAATATGAGGGAAGATTGGTCAATTGCAATTTTGGCCCAAAAATGTAATCAAATTACATTAAATAGTCATTTGCATAGCTACTGTAATTTTATTTACTTGCTTTAAGCAAACCATGTGTAGGTTGTACAGGGACAGGAGCACGTAATGTGATGACATCAGGTGGTGTCCCAGTGTGTCCTGAGGAAATGGCAATGTTGGCATTTGCAAAGTCTGACTGAGGAAGTATCTGTTAAAATGAGAACCTTCATTATAGATACAATGTATAGAACACTTATGGAGCTGGACAAAAAACTTCAACTCAAAATACAAAATATTAATGAAATATATAATATATATATTTTCTGAGTTGACAGATGTGTAAAGTGTCTCATTGTATAAATACTTAAAAAACTTCTCTGTGTTGTGAAAATACAGAGGATTTGTATAAATGGGAAATACAATATGAAGGTGGTGAAATAGTTTTAGGGGGATAGTCATACTGCTAGAGGTAAAGAAGAATGACTTAAAAAAAGTATTTTGAGAGATTTACCTTAGCATTAAATCTCAGATGGTCAATATGATTCTGGATGTCAGCATGCTGCGTCAGCATCTCATTTGCAGCCAGGAAATAATAGGGAAAACTATTAAAACTTGTATCTCAAGCAATTTACTAAGATGTAAATCTAGGAACAGAATTAAGAACCTGTAAAGCTCAGTGAGTGAGCTCCATGTCAGGGCATGAAATTGAGCAGCAGTTATCTAATTACTAACAAGCTTTAAAATAAACTCACAACAGTAAGAGAAATACTGCAGAAAAAATCCTTTGTCAATAAATACCAGTCTCAGTAGCTGAAGTGTGTTAGATGTGAAAAAAGGCAAAGATGTCTTAATGTGGGTACAGTAAAAAATAAAATGCTGTTCTTAAAAATGTATTTGAAGTATTTTTGTGAATTTAAATATTTAAATATAACACTAGAAATAACACTTTATAGTGGATTTCCTAATGATTTGATAGGATGCTTTATCATCCCAAACAATGCTCCAGTGTTAAATACTGGTGTATTAAATAATACTCAGCCTTTAAATAATGGTGATGACAGTTCTGTATAAAGTCAGTCCCACAGAACTTTATTTGTGAAAGTAGTTTTTGAGTCAGATGATGTACTCATTGATACCTACAGAGTGCCTATATAGCTAGTCATGTTAGATTTTATGGGATAAGAATATCTCCTTACAATAAACCACTCTTACCAGTATGGAGAATTTCTTCAAGCATCCTAATTACCTGTAGCTGTTGCAGCAGTTCTGAAATACTCCTTTCTTCTTGGTTCTCTACTTCAGCAGAATTGAAGTGATTCTTATTTTCCAAAATGTTGTTCACAGGTACTGATTTACTTTGCAAAATAGGAAAGGGTTTTTCTCTTGCAGTTGAGGGAACTGAGGTAATATTGTCAGGTTTTTTTGGTACTTGAACTTCTGAAGCAGCGTCAGAGAAGTCAGGAAGGCAATAGTGAGCTTGCCCTTGGCCATATTTGAGCTCACAAGGTGAAACTGTTCTCTTAAACAGGGCTCTCTCATCTTTCATGTTTTGAAAGGTGTGTGTATCTCCAGCCTCATTAACCACTTGTGAAAATTCTTGTCTGCACCCACATTGTCCAGAAGAAAAAATAGATTTCTTTGAAACAGATCTATTCCCATTTAATGAGTTTCCATTTTTGTCATGAGCCTGTACTTCTTTGTGCTTTTCTAAGGGATACTCCTCAGAGCTGGCTGCCCATTGTTCATACACTAAAGAGCCTCTGCTGTGCTCTGAAGGCTCAGGTTTGCTCCCGGTGTCATCGATACTTTCAGTAAAGGACACCTCTGGTATTGTCTCACATTCAATTAAGGGGCATGTGCTTAGTAATTCTCCCCTAGAAAAATGACGCAGGAGGACCGTGGACATCTTGGAGGTAGTTCCATGTTCTCTGCTGCCTGCTTTACTGGCACTGCCAACAGGTAATTCCTGCTGAAAGGAAGCTTCGCTTCCAGGGATTTCAATTGGAACTGCAGTTGTTCCTCTGGTGCCTCTGTGATGACTGGAGAATTCTTCAGGCTGTAGAGGAGTTTCATAATTGGCTGCTGCTTTTATGTTTTTGTTATCTTCAGAACAGGCTAGGTTTAAAATACCAGAAATATCTCTTGTACAACTACAGGCATTCAAATTCTCTGAGTTATTGTTGTATTTACAGCCTATTCCTACATCTCCATCATAAACTAAGTAATCTTCTTCCTCTTCAGTTGCATCTGTGCTACAGCCTAATGCATCTGCAAATGAATTATTCATTTGGGCTTTCATCCAGTCTGGCAGTTTGCACTTTTTTGTAGTCTCCATATCCAGTTTATGTAGAATATCAATGCCATTGCTTTGCCGGTTGTGGACAGAGCTTTTATTAGTGCATGGATCCAAATCTGAAATGTATGATTAATAGTTATTTTATACTCAAATACACATGACAATAATACCTAGTTATCTATATAATTAATATTTCATTACCTCCCTTCTGCAGCTTTTTTAGAACAATCGTACTGACATGAATGCTTCCCTATTTGCACTAGTGGAAGTCTGCTGGAGGAAATAAGACACAAATGACAAAAGCATCGGGAACAGCAGCTGCTGCCAGTGTAGCAGTCCCGCTGTAGTAGTCAAGACAAAAAAAACTTGGTGACAAAGCCACGAGTGGTACTAGAGTTCAATCGCAGGCTGGAAAAACCCAAACAAATCCCCCAACCCCTTTCCCTTGTCACTCTAAAGCGTTTCTTTAGCTTATGCTCTAGAGAAAGATCACAAACTTTTTTCCCAATTTACTTTTCGTCCCCGTGTATCAAACACAATGCAATTAATTAGCAGCTCAGCATCAGAAACTGCGTTGTTTCACCTTATCTGCAGTGGCTCGGGGCGGCAGAGGCGAGCTCGCAGCCTATCTTTCCTACGGGCCCCGGCGCTGCCGTTCCCGGCCGGCGGTGCCGTTCCCGGCCGGGGCACAGCGCTCCCCGCCGCGGGGCCGCTGCCGCCCGCTCCGCCCCGGCCCGTGCGCGCCGCCCGCCCATTGGTCCGTGCGGATGATGCGCCCGCGCCGGCCGTTGGCGGCCGCGTCCCTGGGGCCGGGCGCGCGCGGCGGCGATTGGCGGGTTCGAGGAGCGGCTGCGCGTGGGCGGGCGGGGCTCGCCGCCCCTCACGGCCCCGCTCGGCCCCGCCAGCCCGGCTCGCACCGCGCCGGCCCCTCGGAGCCCCGCCGGCCCCTCGCAGCCCAGCTGGCCTCCCGCAGCCCCGCCGGCCCGGCGCACAGGTGAGCGGTGCGGCGGGGAGCGCTGGGTGGCAGAACGGGGGCTCTGAAGGCGGCCCCGAGCGGGGCGGCGTGTTGGGGAATGGAGCGGCGGTGCGGCCCTGGGCGAGCCCGGTGCCGTGTGCCGGCGGCCGCCGAGCGCCCGTGGCCAACAAAGGCGGGAGGTGCCGGTGCCCGGCGCGGGCGGGCTGTGTGCCGCGATCGCCCCGGAGGTTCTGAAGGGGGCCGGTGCCAGCAGGGCTGTGCATCGGCCGCCTTCGGGCACTTGTGTTGTGCTAACGAGATGGATAAATAAAATGAAAGCATAAGGGCAGGAGCGAAACAGGTTGGTGAGAGAACCGGAACCAAAGAACCTGCGAGCATAACGCGAGGAGTGAGGTACACAGGGAGCAAGCTCTAAACTCGTGTTCGAGAGTTTGAGTTAGGCGTTGTGTTGTGGCATATCTAAACTCGGATTGTACCAAACCTGTATAGACTGCAGGTTTTGCTAGTGTAATTCCTGCCCTTCTGTTGCTTTTTCACTTTTTCAATGGAGGAGATAGTAAATCAGAAGCTGCTGTCTGTCCCCTTATTGACCTGATTGCCAAGACACAAATTTTACCCCACCCTGAAGCTGTGGCCTTTCTTCTGCTTTAGAAGCTGTTTCAGCCAAATGTTGTTCCTGTTAGGTTCTTGCCAGTGACTGCAGGGCTCATGTATCCTGGGTTGCCATGGAGAGCTGTGCAACCATCTCAGAATTTGGAAGAACGTGCTGAGTCTTGCATCTCAGAAGGATCAGTTAAGAGATTCTAGTCCCTGCTTAAATTTTGTCTGGAAACTTTGTGCCTCTTTTTAAGGTGATAATTCGATTAGACCTGAAAATGCTAGCAAAAAGACCTCGTAATACAGTCCTTCTAAATTAATTGCTTATATATATTTATAGTGTGTTAAAACTAATTTCTAGGCCTGTCCAAGCGTTCCTTCTTACTAGTTTAATTAATGGTTAGCAAGTCTTCTGGACTGTGCCTCCCTCTTCAGTAGGAAGGACTTTGTACTTCCAATTACTTCCTTATAAAGCTGGGACAAAACTTACCTGAAATCTAAGACAGCTTCACTGGACTAAAAGAAACCTGTGTGAGTGTTATCAGTTGCTTTATTTAATACACTGTTGTTTAAATGCTCTTGTAACTCTTTCAAGCATCTTAAACCTGCTCAGGGTTGTATATTGCTGCTACTCTTGCTGCAGAATTACTTCACCAAGTGATGGTTCAAAGGTCAGTCTAAGTTTTGAAAAGCTTTTTTCTAAGAAATGCTCCTTGTCCATAGTTTTAACTACTGAACATAAGGGGATTTTTTTTTTTGCATTTATAATTTTTTAATTTCTCCTCATCTACCACTTTTTAAGTTTAATGGGCAACATATTTCTACTTGTTGTCCTCCAGGTTTATTGCAGCCTTTGTGTGGTCAGTTTCGCTTCCCACAATTAGTCCTGCCCAGATCAGTAACTATAGTCCTGCTTTCAGTAGCTTTGAAGGTTAACGTCTTCATGAGCTTGGTTTTGTTTGAGGAGTGAGTGGTTATCTTACGACTTTCTGAGGGATCAGCCTGTTACTGTTATCACTGCTCCTGCAAATAAAAGCAGAGAGAGGTACCCGGTGCCAGAAAAAACCTTAAACTTTTCTTTAGCCATTTAGTAGCAAGTCAGCTATACAAGGGATAATATCCAGAAAGGAAAAGAAGGTATTATTTTGTGGAAGACCACAATATTAGGAATGCAAAATACAGGAAAAGCAGAAGTGGAAGGACTGGCAAGAGATGGTCTGAAACACATACTGTGTTGAACAGATGATTAATGTCAAATGGTTTCTTGGGACTCAAATTTGGCCGTGTTTGAGGAATATTTTACTTGTTCATATAATAAAACTTATTTGTGTTATAGGAAAGAAAGCTTTCATTCAGCTGGGTTACAGGCAATATAAACCACATGTGATTTATAAAGAAGGCTCTCTAAATCTATTATTTCTTCTTTATTTCTGTTTGCTATATTATTTTTCCTCCCGTTGCCACGTTAGTATACTCTTAGGAGTTTTGTTCCTTGCCTGCAGCACTTTGGAGCCTGGACTTTATCTAGCTGGTTTGTTAGAGAACAGGATGTGCTACTGTGACCAATTGTATCAGTGCAATAATGCCTGTACAGAGTGGATAAACTGGCAGGGGGGGCCAAGTGGGCTGCAGTCCAGTAGTCATCACACTGATGGAAGAAACTGCACTGAGCAGATTCTGAATAGATTTGCAGCTGCATCCCAAGTGTTGGAATGACTATGCAAAGCAATTTACAACTTGGCACCTCAAGAAGTACTGTTTTCCCTGATCTCCATAGGTGATGTGCTATAAATGCACTGTACCTGTCTGTGTGAAAAAGCAGTGCATTGCCTTCTCAGTGTTGTGTGTTCATCCTGCACCTCAGCTGTTGCAGGCTGTGCTGTAGGCTCATCAGAGAGGATGTTAATGGGGCTGAGGGGCACAGGGGATCACCACAGTGCTGCTGGCAGTGACTGCCACGGATCATTGCAGTTGTGCAGCAGAGCTTCTACGAGAGCTGCCTCTGCTCCCTGCCAGGTACAGCCGTGCTGGACTGGAGAGGATGGGCTGTGGCTGCTTTGGCTCTGAGTGAGCACCTCAGTGCCAGCTAGGGATTTTGAAACAGCAGCTGTATTGCTGCTGCTGTGTCTTACTGCCAGTGATTCTAAGGATTATTATTATTATTTAACTTACAGAATTATAAGGTACCTTCTTCCATTTCTTTGTAAGATGCTTATACAATATTTGTCTTCTTTCTTTTACATACCAGGGTCCCTTTTTAAGAGATTTCATAGGCTAAGAAGGAGCTAAGCTAGGTGGAACATGTTATTGGAGAGCTTTGTGATCAACTTGCTCTATCAGCTCAGTGCAAATAGCCAGCCTTTTGTGCTGAACCCTTCCTGTGTGGGGCTCTTTTATGCTGGATAACATGCTCCAGTTCCCAAACTGAAGGTAGCAGAGTGTCTGGTTGCCTGGGAGAGACCTTGTATATGTTCAATTGCATGATGAGATTGTCCCAAAGGAGCAGGGTTCAAATTTACCTTCAGAACTTGGTAACAAAACTGATTTATTGGGAATGATTTCAACTTCCACTGTGAATAAAAGGATTGCATACTGCTGTGTTGTGAACTCTTATTGCAGTCTGTTGTGGCACTTGTGCACTTAGAGTGCTTGAGTGCAAATCTCATCCCCAGTTGAGGGAGATGTTGGAAAGAAGGCAGTGCAATGTTTGTTTTCAGTCTGTGAATGACAATTTGTAAATAAACCTGGATCTGGAATAAGAAAATGAAAAGGATAAGGAATCCTATACCTTGATGTTTCAAATATATGGAAAAATTCTGACCTGTTTTGACTGTGATCTTATTCTGTATCGTTCTTGTATCTGAAATCTTAATCTTGCTGCTTGTGGAATTAGTTTTCAGTTGCCTGGTTAGTTTTATGATGGGTATATTAGTTATGTTTTGCTGGCACTTCATGTTCTCCTTTCTTATTTTATCATAGTGTGGGATTCCCCTAGTTCAGGATTTCAGTAGATGGCTCACATTAAGTATCTGCAGGAGTGTCTGTCTAATAAAATACTTGTGGTTACTTGTGTTAACTGCACTGGGTTCTTTAACCTGCACACTGACAGTAATTATGTACATTCAGTAGCAAGCTGATGGCCAGTTAAATACTGGTTCTCTTAGAAAAAGGAATAAGCAGGATATACAGAGTTTGAAAGGCTTGGCATGTTGCAGACCTTTAGCTTTATTTAAAGTCCCCAACCCTCCATTCAGGCAGGTGCTCAACAAACAGAGGAAAAATCCTCCTGCTCTCCAGAACAGGGGGAAAGTGCACACAGGAGATGCCAGAGGGCAGGTGGAAATGCTCCTGCATTGGACTCGTGTTTGCCTTTGGCAGAGCCGTGTGGGCCGGGCTCCTGCAGCTGTGCCACCAGGAGTTAACTGGGAAATGAAGGACACCAACCTTCTCTTACCCGCGGTTAGAGCCTACCACGAGCAGGGTCTGCTGGCTTTAGGCAACCAGTGAAATAAAGAAAACCCCAAACAAGAATTGGTACAGACAGAGTGATACATTCAATATCTCTATTGTTGCCATGTCTGTCATAATGCAGGGCCACATTAGCAATTAGGTAATGGATGTTGGACTCTGCTCTGGAGCTGTGTTCCTCCAGTTTCAAATCCACGATTTCATTTCCAGCTGTGGGTGTGTTGAGAGCCTCACTTCATTTGAGCAAAATTTATCTCAGAAATTCTTGATGCCTGTCATTGTTGTGGGGGGGTTGTTTGTCTTTTTAAAATTAATTTTAAATATGGAGATGAGTGTCTCATTGTTAGGATGGTTATAAAGTTTTTTTAAAAATACAAATAGAGCTAGTGTCTTTATATCCTGTAAGGTAGTTTTGGGGGTTTATGCACTATTTTCCTTACCTTGTTTCATACAGTTATTCATATTTTCAAGAAAACAATTTTGTGTACCTACTTGGGACTCTTTGGGACTGTTTTGGGGATACTTGTTCTCCTTTGTCACTCGGGAGGCTCTCTTCCTGTAGTCATAATTGTGACTAAATTGGAGTAAACTGATGATTAAATTAAAATAATTGGACAGAAACCCTTTTCTTGATTTGGGTTTATGTACAGTGCTAGAAAGAAATTAGGGAAAGGAGTGAAGAAAAGAATCAGGTTGCTCAGGAGTTTGTGACAGACAATGATAGTATTTGTGTAACTACCCATTTAGCAATTATTTTAATTTTTGAGGAGAGTTGCCATGAGTATCTGAACTTCTATTATTGGTATTTTTCTGGTCTTTTATAACCTCTTGTGCTTTGCTGACCATCTGGAAAGACTGCTGGTTACTGAAGTCATTGGGTGTTGGGCATTAAGTGGCTAAAAAGGGAGATGGAATAATTTCAGAGATAACGGAGTCAAGTTTCCCTCCCTCGCTCTAGTAATTCTTTTCTTTTGATTCACAAAAGGCAGTTAGCTCTGCACCTGTCAGTTCTGGTTACAAAATGCCTGTCTGGCCTTATGCTCTCAGTTACAATTTGGTGATTCTCTTTCTAGCAAGGAAATGATGGTTTTCTATATAAAAGATAACTCTGTGCACCTCATTTGGGCAAAGGAGAGGAACCCTCATATTCAATTTTCTATTGGAATAAGTGAAATTCCAGGCTTGTGGAGCAGTGGGTTGATAGGGTTACAAGTCAACATCACCTCTGGGCCAAAGCCAGTGCAAACCCACCCCTTCCAGCCATTTCAGGGCTGGCTGCAATATTCAGCAATGTGTCTAAGATTTGTGTGGGCCCATATTTATAAGTCAGCATGGTAAATATAAGTGGGGTGGAGGAGGAAGCATCTGAACCAAGAACATGAGATAGGGGTTTGATTTATTTGCAGTTTGACTGATGAGCCTGATGGCATGGGATGTTTAGGTGGGGTCTCTGCCATGCTCTGTAGTGATGCAGACTCTGCAGCCTGAGCTCTGTCACTCACACCTGGGAGGAGCAGCTCAGGAGCTGTGTATGAACTTCAGCTTTCCTCTTGTGTCCATTAGTGTGTGATGTGAGCTGCAAAGGGCCTTGCATGCTGCTAAGCCAGTCCTATAAGAGACTCCCTGTGGTTTATTCTGGGGTTTTGTGCTCAGCAGAGAAATCCATCAGGAGATAAAGGCAGTATTTCAGAGCAGGCATTGCTCCACATCATCATGGTCCTGAATAAAACCTCAAGTTCACCTCATCAGTGAGGGTGGTTTCTGTGTGCACTCAGCTAATCAGCTCTTGAGCAGCTGTCAGAAGTGGTGCAGAGAGGAGTTTAAAATTGAGCTGCCAAGAATAACCACAGTGGTCTTACTGCAGTTGTTTCTTGTGTTTGCAGGATCCATTCTCATGACTAGCCGCTTGTACTGTGCTCAAGCTTTGGGACAATTAGCTTTTGCCCAGCATGGCACACGTTTACTTAAAGGCTCATTGACAGGGGAATATATATTACTGCAGAAATGCTAATGATGATGCTGTTTACTATGTTAATAGTAAATACAATATTACACTTGATGGGAAATTTTAAGGCCTTTTGGTGGCTTATTTTAGGCTTATCCATTAATTCAGGTAAATTTTCAAAATATCCTTGAATGGCATTGAAGACTAAAATAGAGAATGCTTTACTTCTGAGTGTTCCATGTGCTATTTGTGTTTACATGTTCTTTTATATTTTGAAGGTCTGAAGCCAAGCTGATCTCTGTATTTCAGTAATTGGACTGTTGGTATATTTTTTTATTGTTGTGCAGTCTGGTTCTTCATTCACAGGGTATGCACAGCTCTGTTTTGTTTTTAGATGATCCAGTTCAAGCTTCTCTTCTTTTTTTCTTTTTTTTCCTCCTACCCATTCTGTAGCATCTTTCTGAAAGAAAATTCAAACTCAGTTCACCATTGGGAAATTTATCTTAATCTTGAAACAAGAAGTCTCTGTCACTAGTTTTTCTCAGGAAATGCAGTTGGTGCAGTAGAGCTGCCTTTGTCTGTACTTTCCTGTATTAGCTTTTGAGTCTCTCTGTCGGTGATGGCTTCGCTTGGCAGATGCTCCTTTCCCACAGATTTGTGAGGAGTAGCAGATGGGGAGAGAAGGCATCCCTTGATCATCTCCTTTAGGGAAAGGCAGAAGGGAGGGAGCTGTTTGATATTCCAGCAGCCCCCCAGGGACCACTCTGTCAGCTGCCCAGCCCTGTGACTGCACAGCAGACAAATCAAACTTCTCATCATCTGACAGGCTCCAAAAAAGAAGGTGTGGGTTGAGGAAAGGAGCAAATGAAGCTGCTTAAAATGTACCATTTTGAGGTGATGAAGGAGATTAAAACCATCTTCTCCAGCTGTATTGTGATCATTAGTTCTGTGTACTGCAAATAAATCACAGCATTGACTTTCTGAAAATTCTGATGAATTTTCACCTGTGCAGAAATATGGTTTTCTGTCAAAATGAAATGAAAAAAATCTATTGTAGACATTCAGTGTAACTAAGAATTGCAAACTGATTAAACTTATTGTCTACCATTGAGATAAAATTAATAGTATGTAATCAAATCATTGCTGAAGTGGAAAATGCCTTAAAAGAAAGTGACACACCTGGCTGGAAGCTGTGATAGCTAGAACTACTGGCTTGCACACAGGCTTTGGGGAAAGAAATAGCAACTTCTGTTTTATCACTGTCAGGAACTTGAAACATACTGATAGGAATTAAAAATAGGGGGCCTTGGTTTCTTCTGTAATTTTTTTTTGAGAGAGAGTGAGCCTTATTCCAGTCTTAGCATTTGTATCACTGATTCAGTGCAGGGATGTTAATGGAAGGTTGAGATGCACTTTCATCATGCAAACCCTATCTATATTCATATAGCTTCTATATAAATCTGTGATTTAACAGGAAAAAATGAAAAGTGACTTTCTGGATGCAATAAGCACACTTTTTTAGACAGAGCATTGAATTGAGGCAAATTGGCCTTTTATTGATTGTTTAATTGAATATCCTTTAGCTGTTTTTAGCCATGGTGAGTAATTATGGCTCACCATTTTCTCTAATAAAGAATTGATACAGTGCATGTTTTGTCTGTTGTAGGCAATGAGGGGCTGTACATTTGATTGCCAAACCTCTGCCTTGCTTCATTTGATTTGGGGTGGTGATGCTGATGTTTGTTTCTGTTTTGGTATCAAATAACTTTGCAATCAGTCACACCAGTTTAATTTCCCTCTTCTGAAGGAGACCCAGCCTTTTCTCTGTGGTCTTTTTGCTCCTACTTCAAAATAACAGAAACCCTTAGGACTTCCTGTATCAAGTAAAATTGTGCATGTAAAGGTTGTGTGTACAGCTTCGAGTGTTCAGTTCCATCTCGTGCCTTTTGCATTCCCCACTCTACTTAATGATTTAGTGATTTAAGTTTGGTTCTGATTGCACGCTGGCATGGCTGAAGGCGTAATTGACATCTAATGACTTACAGGTGGAGAAGGCAGTATGGAGAGCAGGCCCAGTCATTTGGGTTGATCTGTGATGATGATGATGATATGTTGGCCAATGTGGGTGTGTCTGTAGCACCCTCCCAAGACCAGGAATGTGCTGTATGGCCATTAAGGAGGGAAATAAACAGGAGCAGTGGTTCCAGCTCTTGGTGGCATCAGTCAGACGATGAGGACAGATGTGTAGCTCAAATACAGTGAAGCTATAAACACCTGATGTAAAATGTACTGCTAAAAATAACTGATACTTAAATAAACACAGATGTTCTGATGTACTTTTAAGTGTAACTGTTTTTTTTTAAATTAAAGTTGGCTTTTTATTTTTTTAAAAGCTTTTAAAATTATTCAGTTAATTACCATTACAGTAAAAATATACAAAAAAATTACTACAGTCATCATCTCGTGATGTGTGTGTACCAGAGTACACACTTTTTACTTTGTGGTGCGTTCCTCTGTGGAAGAGAACTTCCAGATCCCTTGGATTTGCTGAGCAGCAGGAGTGCTGGAGGGCTGCTATAGCCTGGGTGGCTTAGGGCCATCTGCCTGTATGAGTTACCTGGGCTGAGGCTGGACAGACTTCTGCAGAGTGAATAGCTGGGACACAGCCTGCCCAGTGTGTGGGCTGCAGGGCTATTGTAACCTCTGGGTGTCACGCTTCCTAATTGCAAAAATACACCCACACCCTCTTGTTGATGCCAAATAATTCCAGTGATGAGCATGGAAGGGCAAAATACTTGTTTAATTGGAAGAATGTGGGCAGTCTGTCTGAGGGCTGCTATCAAGGTAGAGTAGGATGGGAAGCATGAATCTTCACAGCTGGGACTTGATAAAGCTAATGAGAGGAAAAGGCATGGACTATATCGACAATTAAATATGCAAGTTTGCATATTCTTCTGATGACAGCTTTGAGCCTGAGCTCTGTTCCTGTCTTTTTGACACCTCTGCAGTCTCTTGATGAAATATGCATTTGTGAATTACACAACTCTATGTTTACTTGCAAAGGAAGGTAATATTAGTACTGAGGTGTAAATATGTCACCGTCTCTACTAAAAATATGTTTAAAAGTGGGTAAACTTTGATTACAGGGTTTCTTTTCTGTTAATTTTTCCCAGCCAGCCCAAACATGTCCAATATTTATATGCTGGCTTCTGCAATCCCTTTGAAGCAGAGTTTGGAGCTCACGTTGCAGTGCTGCAGAATTTTTGAATAGGGAGCCAGTGTTAACACCACTTGCCCTCCAAACTCATATACTTCCCCCCTTTTCTTTTGGGAGCAGAGAGAAGAAAAGCAAATACAGAGCTTAAACCTTTGCTGGCTGCTGTCCTTACAGTATTACAGGTGGGACAGTCTCCAGAGTGGATGATCTGCAGATGGGATTGTGCCCACCAGTTCTGACTGCTGTGGGCCCTCAGCTGATGGTCAGGGTTTCAGGGGCAGTGTTTACATGTAAAGCACTTTGTGATCTGTTCTGTTTTATGCCTTTCATTCTGTAGTTTTCATCCTTTAAGGTTTTTGCCTGGAACTTCATGAGACCAGAAAATACTAACAAGGGCAAATTCTTCAAAGTGTCCAAGAGAGTGTTGGTTTTTGTTAAACCCCTTTGGCTTTCTCACTTGCCTACAGGAATTGCCATGTCTGTGTGGAAGGCTTTGGCTCTGCCTTTAAGTTCTTGAATGACGTTTCCTGCTTCGTAGGAGCAGTGTTATGCTTTTACATCAGCTGCAAATGCTGATGAGTTATTAACCATGAGACTTCAAGCCAAGCATCTTGTGTTCCCTTTGCAGAATCAAGGCTGAATGGAGCTTAAAGGGCCACAGATGAAAGAAAGAACATGAACATTTCTGAAGGTGTGAGATGTGTCTGGCAATGACCTCCTTACCTCAGTTATAAAGAAGAGTTTTTCTACGGGAGCTTAGGATATCTTTACTCCAGCTTCGTAATATACTAACTGGAATGGTGCTCTGACAGCAATTCCCCATAATAAAGCACTTGCCCTGCTACAGAACAGCATTTCTTTCTCTACTGATAATGTAACTCCATGGCGGAAAAGAATGTTTTGATAAGCATGCCTGAGGATCGCTCCTTTCACGTGAGATACAGGTAAGACTCACTCTGGTCATTTTGCTGTAAATTAATAAGTGCTGTCAATAATAGAGAGCTGAACAAGTTGCAACAAATAGCTTGATATCTCTGCTAGTAGTGTTATTGAAATTTAAAATTAAACCCTTTTTTTTCTTGATTTTTGAACAATGAAAATTCACTTTTGCTATGTAGCAGATTATATTAGTATGATTAAATGATTGTATAGTATTGGAACTTGCATGGTAACAGAATAGTACATCATTGCCTGCATTTCTTTGTAGTTGGGGTAGAATGATATGAAGTGTGGTAATAAGTGCTCCCTCTTTTAGCTGTTGGGCTACCTATGCAAATTGCTGACTTTCGTCTGCTAAAGTTCTCTGTACTTGGCCCATTATTGCTTTTTTCTGAATGACAAAGTATTTTCCTTGCTTAAAATAAAGAGGTTTGATTGATAGATGGAAACTGCTGTGGTGCCTTGCACTCAGAAGTACTGTTCTTGCAAGTGAAGAGGATATGGGATTTCCCTTCTGAGAGCTTTTATAATTTTTCTTCTGAATCCCCTTTACAGACCTGGGACAATGTGTTAGCATTTCAGACTCGCTCTAATGGAGCTGAACTACAGGAGCATTGTGTAGTGCATGGTGTTTGGAAGGGTAAATCTTGCAGTTCATTCAGTAGGAAAGGACACTGGAAGACTGAAATGATTGTTTAAAAAGAAATAAAAAATGTGGTTCTTGTGTGCTCCCCCCACCCCTACCCTGATCATCCTTTCTTTGGAGGCCTTTTCCTCACTAGCTAACAGCAATAAGGCTTTTAACCTGTATTTGTAAGACAGCACATGTCTTATATGTGCTATGTCTTAAAATTAATCCTTTCAACCTTCTGACAATGTTAGATTGCTGTTAGGGTGGTCTCCTCTTCCATTTCATAGAAGAGAAGTCCTTAATTTCACTTCATACAAGTCCAGTGTCCTGGGTGGCAGTGCAGCCAGCTGGAGAAGCTGTCTCATGGTCAGTAAGGAGAAAAATTAGCAAATAAGCTGTAATTTGCTGTTTTCTCTCTTTATTTGGCTAAAATCTTTATCCTGTGGCTTTGACCCTCACTGTGTAAGCATGATAACTCTGTGCTGAGTGTTTCCTGAAGGGACCCACTGCCCAGCATTCCTCTACCACATTTCCCCACACTGGTGCTGGTGCTCTTGGTCCTCCCCAGACAATTGCAGTATAGCCTTGCTCACTCTTTAATAAAAGCAGGAGCTGTTCAGGGTGCTATTATAGAAGTAAATGGATGAAAAATAGGTCAGGGCCAATTGACTGGTATAAACTGACAAGCCAAAAAAAAACTTCAAAAAATTTGGCAAGCACAGTCAGGGCACAATGTCTTACTGCTTTATGCTGTATTTCAGTACAGGTTTGAATGAGACCAATTAAAAATATCAACAACAACAATATTCATGACCTTATTAAACTTCTGCAAGAACTATAATCTGATTCACATTTAAAAAACACGATGGCAAAATACTTTTAATTTAAAAAAATACTAAACTTTCCTAAGACTTTGAGAAATTAACAATTAATTCAGTATACTGACCTGGAACTTTATGGTGATATTGATAGCTATAATGTGGAAATATTTTATTTTGTTGGAGTTTAAAATTTAGTGCAGGAAATAAAAGGTCATAAATTACTGGGGAAGGAGTTACCAGTTTTTTTAAAAAATGACTTGCAGGTATTGTCCCAGGCTTGTTTGGCTGTGACTGCTCTGGCATTCCATTAGAACTGATTTTAAAGAAGTTGGAGCCCACTCCTAAGGAAAGGCTTTACTGTGGGTCTGTTTCTGACTGTGCAAGTGTTTCTTTCTCCCCTCAGTGGTTCATCAGTATCACTTTGGCAGTTATAAAAATGTTCATGCTGACGGAAGGAGGGTTTTTTTGTTTGGTTTTTTTTTTAGTGACTGAAAATAAAATGCTAATGTTACTTGATTTGTATGAGTAAATGGGTGAATATTTGTAGAACTTCCTTCTTTTGGTCTGCTAAATTCATACACCAAAACCTTGTAAGTGCTTTTATCCTGACTGGAGCAAGAGAAGACAGAATTGAGGGTGTGGTTTGTGTGTGAGCTGTTTGTTTCTCAGTTTGAAGAAGCAGCGCTGCAGTGGGGCTGTGCTGAGCTGTTTGCAGTGGTGGTGTGGAGGCTGCTGCTCAGGGGGAGAAGGCCAGAGTGAGGGCAGGAGTCAGGAGTGGTGTGTCAGCTTCATTACAGCCAGCTTCATTACAGGATGCTGTGGCACTGCTGGTGCTGTGCATCCAAACTAAAGACATGTCATGGGGATGTTTTGTCTCTAGGTGTGTTATTTGTACCAACATGTTTCATGGCAAATTGATGACAGCTGTGTATCCCCTCAAAAGCAAAAAGCCCTCTTAGTAGGAATTGTACTGAGTAAAACTAAATTGTGTTTAGAGATTGTAGTAATCAGGGAGTGTTACTACCTTCTTCCACTGACTTAATTCTTACCCCTTTTCTTGTTCTTATTGTGAGATGAGAACAGCTGAAGGGAGGGAGACAAAACCAAGGAGGCAATTTGCTTAGGGTTTATATTCATAGAAATAATAAAGGTTTAAAATAGAATGTGAAAAAGGTCAGAGAAGAAGGAGGTGGGGGTGGGAAGAAGAAAAATAAAAATACTGGGGAGCCAGGCAGGAGGAAAAGCTTTGAGGGCCAGATAAGGATGAGGTAATTTTACAAATGAGAAATTATTCAGGAGATGCCAGGCAGTTATAGACAGCATAGCAAAATGAAGCCCTGTGTGAGCATTTTCAAGTAATGTCTGAGAGAACCCTATGCTGTTCAGCAGTGCACAGATGAATGGGGCTTGTTCTCTTCTCCTCTCTGCAGATTCAATGTATCTCTTGTTGGGCCACTGGGTGTTGAGTAAATAATTCCATTCAGCCCAGGGAACAGAGAAAGTAATGTCATATTCTCCTTATAACTATTTAATGACTTCCTAAAACATTGATAAGCTGGCCCTGTCTAGTCTGCCAAAGTGCTGTTTAACCATTAGCAGTGACAGCTGGAGAACACCTACGTAAATCCTAAAGAAACCCACCAAACCAAAACAAAAAAAAGTGCTAATTTGCATAAGAGTCCTTTAAGTAGCAGAGAGGGGAAAAAAATAAATACAAACCAAAACCAAACCTCTTCTGAATCCAGTTTTGGTACTCAATGGAAAAGCCTCAGAAACTTTTAAAATAACAGTGATTTCATAGCTCTTATATAACCGGAATAAAATATTGAGTGCAGGCAACTGTGGAAATAAATATTTAATTTTCTCTGTTCTATTTTGGTGTAGCTTATTTAGATTTTGAAATGGTAGGTCAGAAGGAATGGATCCAGATGGAATTAAAGTTTTAATTTGCTGTACAGATTCTAGCAACCTGTTTACACAGCCTCTCAAGAGTTGTGTAATTTTTGCGTTCTTTTTTTACTCAAGCAATTATTAATTCTCATTTTCATTTACTTCCTGTAGTTCTGGTTGAATTTAAACACTGTAGTAACAGCTGATTTTCATCAGTCTGAGTATAAGCCATTTGCTTCTTAGTTGTGTTCTGTATGAAAGATCCCACATCTTTCATTTTTATAAGTTATACTAAACCTAGGGTTGTAAAGTCAAATGATTGTATTTCAGATTCCCTGATGAAACGGTAATGCTGTCTTGGCATTTGGCATTTTTAGGTGTAGTGTGAAATCAGATGAATGCAGTCTCTCAAGGGGGGCTGCCATACTGCAGCACTCTGATATTGCCCTTGTAGATTTTTACCTGCTTTTTCTTCACAGATTATGTGGCTGATGTCCCACAGTTAATTTTTTTTTTAAAAATAGAATAAATTCACTTACAGAAGCAGAGTCCAGTGTAACAATTTCATTGTTATGTCACACACACATTTTGCTGGAAGTTCTGCTCTTTTTAGCCATTCAAGCAAAAATCCAAGGAGTGTGGCTGTGTAGTGGTCCCAGTCTGCACTGAGAAGCAGCACATTTTCCAGCTGTCACTCTAATTGGACATGTCAGTTAACATGAGGTGCCCGGAGAGAACCTCTTTGGATAGGATTAAGATTACCCAATGAAGTGTTTTAAGTCTTAAACCTTCAGTTGCTGATGGTGTCATCATTTCTGCCTTGTGCTTAATTGTACTTAATCATTTCTGCCTTCTTCTGTCTTACATTCCACACATGCACAATGTCATGAGAGCCAGGTGGTGTGTTGTAGCTAACAGGAATGCTCTAACTTCTCTGAGGAGAGTTTGCAAACCTAACAATCCTGCGTGTGTTATGGATCTCCAGCCTGGAAAGTTGGGCTTGGCAAGAGCTTCATGCTGGAGTTATCTTTTGCTGTCAGCATCTTTAGCAGCTGCCAAACAGAGAGTGCTTTTTGTTGCAAAAGGTAACCATGTCAGTCATCTCGCTGTGCTTAAGCTGTGGCACCTCAAAGACCAGCAGGTATGGTAGTGTTTTGTGTTTTGTATTGTACATGTGATCCCAACTCTTCTAGCTCTTTGGAAGTCATTAGATTTTTCAAAACTATTTCCTTCCTGTTCAGATTTGAGTAAAAGTTTGTATAATCAGTTTTTTTTTCTAGTTTAAGAAAATAAAGAAATGTATTGTAGTTATGTTAAAAACTTCATCACTATGTCAAGTCAAAAGAGGTTTCGTCTGGTGTTTCCACTAAAATAAGTTCTGCAAAAGCCAGCATTTGATTGTCCACTCTTTGCAACATTAGCATGTATTTTTTCAACTATTACAGAATGTCTCTTACTGG
Source organism: Melospiza georgiana (assembly GCF_028018845.1). Lineage (NCBI taxonomy): Eukaryota > Metazoa > Chordata > Aves > Passeriformes > Passerellidae > Melospiza > Melospiza georgiana. The sequence goes on along the minus strand of NC_080438.1, from coordinate 11,075,526 downwards.
GTTTTCATTTTGAAAAAAATATTTAAAAAGTAAAATGCTGACATTTTTGCAAGCTTTTTAAAATGCATGTATCCTGGAAAAGCTGGAGAACCATAGTGCTTCAAGATTGGGACCTGGAGCTGTTGTCTTTCTCATCTTCCTCTCCCCTGCCTCCCTCGCATCTCAGAACCAGAAAGTAGGAAATGTTTGGCTAAAATTGTTAACACTTACTGGTACGTTATGTTCTGTACTCCTGAGCTCACTGGGGCAAAGAGGCACGTAAATGCCACTGTAGTTTTCTATCAGCTTCTTTGTTCATGTTCAAAATGTATTATTCTACAAATTCATTCATGATTGCTGTATTTTGTACCTGTATAATTGCACAATTACTTGTTCATAAAATTAAAAACTATTCCAGTGGCTTCTGGAATAATGGTGTATCAGTGAAGTAACTTGAATTTACATACATTTTGTCATTAATTGAATCTAGATATTTTTTCTTACACTGAGAATTTTCACAGCAGTGGTAGTGTAAGAAACTAGGTGCCAAGGAGCATCAAATTACAGAGGCAACAACTTGCAGAAAATTAGTCAGTCTTTGATACAGAGAATATTCTAATTTGATTTTTTCCTGTGAATCATTTTGCAGGTTACTGTGGCATCACCCTAAAAATCTGAAGTGCTTCCATTTGTCAGAATCAGTAATTGTCAGTAATAGCTTGATTTCTAGGTAACTTTTCTGAAATTATCTAGATGGTGAAAACAGTTTTAGAACCCTTCAAGTGCTGCCTGTGGACAAAGCAGTGTCTGGTTTCCTCTCTGAGACTGAAAAAATAAGAAATTGTAGCTGTTTGTTCAAATGTTATTTTGCTCCTCACCATCGAAATTGTCATTTCCATTTCAGCCTTGGTTTCTGTAATACTCTAAAGCAAAGCTCATTGGTAGTGGTGTGTTTAGGATTCCCTCTCCTAAACAAATAGAGACCATCTGATAAAATAATGCCATGTCCAGAGCTCAGGTGCTGCACAGTGTGACACTTGGAGTGACTGCTGGCCTTTTGTCCCTGTGCAGGATGGAGGCTTCCTGCCTGGAGCTGGCTCTGGAGGGCGAGCGCCTGTGCAAGGCAGGAGATTGCCGGGCCGGGGTCTCTTTCTTTGAAGCCGCTGTGCAGGTTGGGACTGAAGATTTACGGACCCTGAGTGCTATTTACAGCCAGCTGGGCAATGCCTATTTCTACCTGCAGGAATATGCAAAGGCCTTGGAATATCATCACCACGATTTAACTCTTGCAAGGTAATTGTTCTCCACGCCATCCCATTCTGGGAGACACGAGCAGCTGCCTGCTCACTGTCCTGCCAAACCCTGCACTAATACTGGCTAATGAGTGAACGTGGTGTGGCACGGGGCTGGGGGCCTGGCAGGTCACTTGGGTGCCCTCTAACCTGGCAGCTAATACTTGGTCTAGCACCATAATCCCAGGACTGACTGAGGCCTCACCAGGTTTCTGGATAATTAAATGGCTGCTTTAAATCCACCCTCTCTTTACCCTTTCATGTTTCTAAAACTCAGTGCTTCTAGTTCTCCATATTGTTGAGCTGCTCTCTTGTTTACTAGACAGAACTCCCTAATGTTTATCTGTGTAAAACTCATAATGTCATACTGTGAAATCTAAACCCTATACCTTTCGTACACTGTTTATGGATCTGACTTTTACTGATTTGTATAGGTCCAGTGAAAGGCACAGGCATACTTAACCTCAAATTGGCATAAATCTATTCTTCCTCCTGCCTTACCTTGCTCCTGTGCTGTGATCCTGGGGCATTTGTTTTGTTGTGTTGTTGCCCAGGTATGACAGTGTGTGTGTTTCAGTGGCAGTCTCTTGCCTTAGTCTCATTTGAAATGTAGAAATGAAGCAGTGCCACGAGCTGCAGAGGAGACTGTAAGTCTTAAGCCTTACAGTTAAGTGTCTTGTTAAGTTAAAGGAGATTTTTACTTACAAGAAGATGGTCAAGTAAAACACAAATGCAGTTTAACCTCTCTTTCTAATGTTGGGACTGTCTTTCTAAATCATCTTTCAAGAATTTTCTCTCTGTTCTCTTCTTAAAAGATGTGAATTTAAGAAATAAATGTTGAGCAGATGATCAATACCTGCAGCTGGCTAAACAGCACTGACAGAAGATGTCTGTAACCACAGACTGAGCAACGTTTGAGTGCATTTCAGCTATAAAATGAACTGAACACATTTACATTTACATAGTTGTGGTCTCTTCACAAATTCATGTCATTCTCTCCCATACATTGGTTTAAATGATCCACTGTTTTCTGGTACTTAATTGCTGCTATTTTAGGACAATTGGAGATCAACTGGGAGAAGCTAAAGCCAGTGGGAACCTGGGCAACACCTTAAAGGTCCTTGGGAATTTTGAAGAAGCTATCGTTTGCTGTCAGAGACATCTGGATATTTCCAGAGAACTTAATGATAAGGTAAGAATTGTGCAGGAATTTGGATGGAAAGTGCTAACACACATTCCTGAACCCGGTGGTACTGGTAAGGAATGGGCACTTTTCAGAGGGAAATAGTGAATATTCAGATTTTTCCTCTAGGCAGCATGAATGTATTAGTTGGAATACAGTTGTTTGTACCTGGAAGACTACAGGTCCAAGTTAAATATTACCCTATTTTGTGGTGGTTTTGTTTGTTTTAAATTTAGTTTTTAATGGTAATTGACCTCAAGAATGTGTCTTGCTCTTCAAAAAGAAGTAGTATGCAAAACAATTGGATTGGGGGCTATGACTGGGTAGGTGATAATATGTTCAGAATGAGCAGAGTGGTTATTAACAAGTAGTTAAGGAACTTTTTTCCCATCTATGGATTGTACAAATAGTTGTTGTGACAGAAAACTTTGAAGCATGAAATTTTAATGCTTTCTTTTACTTCTGGTTCAGGTTGGAGAAGCAAGAGCACTGTATAATCTGGGAAACGTATATCACTCCAAAGGGAAAAATGTAGCTAATGCTGGGACCCATGATCCAGGGGAACTTCCAGAGGATGTGAAAAATGCTTTACAGAAAGCTGCAAAGTATTATGAGTAAGTAGGAGCTTTAAGTGTTGGGGGCTGGGAGGATGTGATCATGTAGTTCATGAGAATGTGGGAGATGTGCAGGGCCATGAGCTATGGAATGCTTCTCTGCAGAACTGAGGTACCTGTCAGTTTGGTGTTTTCAACAAGACATGCACTGGTTTTTATCCTGCCCTCACTTGTACTGCACCTGACAACCCTTAGTTAGAAACCAGGCTGAGACAACAGGACCTTGTTACACCTGTGTAACTAGAGGAGAGCACACTGGCTTGAGTTAGAATGCAGGGGAGTTTGGTAGCTCACTGAAAGTATTTCTTACTCAGATTCATGGTTATTTAAAGGCCATTAAAATAGGCCAAAGTAGAATATCTCTGCCTTTTCCTTTATATAAGAATTTTTAAAATTAGTATTTAAATGACTGTGAGAAAAAACCCAAATCATTTAAAAGTCACTATTCTCCTTCTCACTCTCCCTCAAAACAGGGAAAACCTGTCAATAGTAACAGAGCTGGGTGACAGAGCAGCACAAGGACGTGCCTTTGGAAATTTGGGAAACACACACTATCTTCTGGGCAACTTCAGGAGTGCAGTTTTAGCCCATGAACAGGTACAACGATGTGCTAGTAATGAATTCTGTTCTAGCAGAATATCAGGTTGCTCCTGACCTTTAGTGCATGTATTGTGTGCTGGATCTTGTTGCAAGCTTTTTAATGCAGGTTTTAAATCTTAATGGCATAAACTTCAAGTTTGGCTGTTCTTATATTATCATAGCATTGTTGTTGACCTAAAGAATGCAATTTTTTCTTGCATTTCGGCATGCAAGTGTATGTTACAAAGTATAAAATGGAGTAACTAATGCAGCTATTTCACATTTTTAAGCGTCTCCTCATTGCAAAAGAATTTGGTGATAGATCAGCGGAAAGAAGAGCATACAGCAACCTTGGAAATGCCTACATATTCCTGGGGGAATTTGAAACTGCTGCTGAATACTACAGGTGAGTGACTGCTGACAAACACAATTTATATCTCTTGTACAGTTTATTTCTGTCGTGCCTGATACTGTAGCTCACTGTGGAACAGCCACTGCTTCAACACATACTTTAAAAAATTTCCATTTGTTTAGCGAAGAAATTTTTCCTTTGTTGTTTAACTGTTCTGGTTCTCTTAATGCTTTTTATATTTTTTAACTCTTTTGCTACTTTAAAGAGTTTCTTTGCAGTGCTGTAGACAGACATCTTTCACTGCTAGGCATTTATTGCCATTATTCTAGAAGCAGGCATTACTGTCTGAGCTCTTAGTGAGTGCTGGAGTGATGTGAGCAGCTTTCCTACCCTGAGATGGGTGGCTGCCTCAGGTGTGCTCGCCAGCTGAGGGAGCTGGTGCTCAGCAACATCAATTTACATCTTTAGTCTGTATTTTCAAGCCAGACTTGTCTTCATCTCTGCACCACTAAGCTGTTACTGCTGTACCTGGGAAAGTAAAAGCTTGGCAAAGATACAGTATAGGTGTTATTAGCATCTGACTGGGATTTCAGAGCACAGCATTTCTTAGGGAGAAATGCCTCAGTACTGAGCAGATCCCTCTGAGCCCTCAAATTCTTCTTGCCCAGCACAGCTCAGCTGGCTTGGTGAGTACAGGCCTGTCCTGCCCATTCTGATGGAAAGTAGGAAAGTAGGTATTGTAACAGTGCAACCTCAGGGAAACTCCTACAAATTATTAATGGAGCAGTAAATTAAATGATGCTGTTTGAGGAATCAGCCTGCTCTCTAATGAAGTAGGTTGCAGTGGAGGGAGGACTTTACAAGTGTTAGATTGTAAGGGTTTACAAGATAGTAATTTAATAGCCAATAATTTGCTGCCTGCTGCCCCAGTTTGTTGAAGTTGTGTAACAGATTTTCAGTTGTGCAAGTGCACTTCTGAAAGCTTTTCCTTGTGGTGGTTTCTGACCTCTGCTGCAGGAGGACGCTGCAGCTGGCTCGGCAGCTGAAGGACAGAGCTGTGGAAGCACAGGCCTGCTACAGCCTGGGGAACACCTACACTCTGCTGCAGGACTATGAGAGAGCCATTGATTATCACCTCAAACACCTTGTGATTGCTCAGGAGCTACACGACAAGTAAGCCCTAAGAGATTGTTTCATGTGTGTGTGACACTCAGAGCAAATCCTGTTACCTTCAGCTCCACTGGCATTGTTCCCCATGTGACAGCTGCATTCATGTGAATTCCCCCAGTGCTGGGCTTTGGTTTTCATATGGAAAACCAAAATTACTCAAAATGGTATTGCAGCTAATGAGTCTGAGATGAAAGACAAATTGATGAATGACTCTTTCTACATCATCTCCTGTCAGCAAGTCTGTGTAAATTAGGGAAAAGCAGATCTTTCTTTCATGAGTTCATGATAATAATTCACCCTACTTTCCTAAGAATCTGTGTTCTACTTGTCCACAAGGTAATAATCCAGGAAGGGATGGGGGAAAGAGTAACACAGCAGCAAGTAATGTTTGTATTACAGTACTGATTTCTGAGGCCTTTTTTATAGTGTTGGGTGCAACCATAATTTTTTGCAACATTTAAATGTACCTGTTCTTAAGTCACTAAGAATACAGAGGACTAATAAGTCATGCAAACTGAGGAGGAGCAAAGTAGGTTATACAATATCCCATGCTTACAAAACTAACTTGTTTGCTGTGAGCTTAAAAATAAAAAAAAATATTAAATTTGTTCATATTTATTTATAACCAGATCACACTCCTTAAATACAATATTTAATATGTTGAGGGTAGCATGGTCTCTGATGATTGCCTCAATTTTTTTAGCCCAGCAAATTACTTTGGCAGTACTGTGAAAACCTGACCTCTGGTGTTCAGCAGGTAGAGGTGTAATTGAAGTGTGTGTTGTTTTCAGAATTGGGGAAGGAAGAGCATGCTGGAGTTTAGGGAATGCTTACACTGCCCTGGGAAATCATGACCAAGCCATCCATTTTGCAGAAAGGCACCTGGAGATTTCAAGAGAGGTATGATTTTCATACTCCCACTGTGCTGGCTCTTGGTTTTTGCTCTTGCTCCCAGAGGTTTTATGGAGGTGTGAGTTTGAGTGATGGAATGCATTTTCAATTATTCTACAGACAGCTGATTCCACGTTATTTCAGCCAGTCAGCTCCTTTGTCCTAGTCTCACCACTCACAATGGTGTCATGGACTCCCAAGTTAGTGGCCAAGCAGAAATTATTTTAGGCTTTTCTGTGTTACCTGTTAGTTGTTACTTCTTTAAAAAGATGTTCTCAGTCTTCAAGCAGGAAAACCTTTTCAGCTTTTTTCTCTCAGAAGTCATGGGACAAGGATTGCTTTACAGTTACACATCTGAGTATTTGTTAAGGTAATACAACTGCTTATTTTATTTGCTTGAAGGTAGGAGACAGAAGTGGAGAACTCACTGCCAGACTTAATCTCTCAGATCTTCAAATGGTTCTTGGATTAAGCTACAGCACAAACAACTCCATGATGGCAGAAAGCCACGCAGTGGAAAACAGTTTGAATGGTACGTGCCTCTTTCTGAAGTAGTTTCCCAACAGAGAACTTAAAAAAGAATCTCATTTGAGTTCTTTAATGAGTTGGGGTTGACTATGGAAGTTTGCTTGGTTTTCTCCCCAGCAGCTAAAAAAGGTTCTTGACGTATTGGACCCCTTCAGCACCTCCTTTTCTGCAGGATTGATATTGTGAATCCCAGGGTACTGCTTAGTTTCTTTGTGTGTTCTAATTGTGTCTGTGGCTTGAACCTTGGACCTTAGAGGAGTACAGCCACAGCTTGTCAAGTGCCACCATAAATTTTAATAATAAAAATATGAATTTGTCTCTTGAAGGTGGCAGACCAAGAGGACGCCGTTACAGCATGGAGAACATGGAACTTATGAAATTAACACCAGAAAAGGTTGGCACTTTGCTTCTTTCTGTTCTGCTGCTGATATTGCAGTGAAACCTTTCTGAGGGTGTGCTGATGTGCCTTTTGCCTCCTTTTTTAATTTAGTTGATCACAGGAGCTCCATAACACCACGTCTAACAATACTAACAAAAAATACTTCTGTCATGAGGTAACAGCACATGACAGGTGATGGCTGTAGTGGCTTGTGGGACGCCTGCTTTATTCCCTGCATGAGTGAGAAAGAATGGGGTTCTGTAATGAGCATCAAAGGAATTTTCATCTCTTTATAGAGATGGGTTGAGGTTGCAGCATGAAAGTAATTCAGAATAAAATTCCTGAGCTTTAGCTTAGCTCTTCTGAACACTTTTTCTTTGGTTACAGTCATTTTACAGGGACTTAAAATACATGCTCCGTTTTTCACTTTGAGATTTCAACCAACTTGCAAACCATCAGAAGCTTCAGTCTCCATCTGGAGTAAGGATGCTATTTCAGAAATGTTACAGCTGAGTCATAAGCAAAACAACTTCTCCTCCCCCCCAGGCTCAGAAATCTTTTGGCAATGGGAGTTCCCAATTAAAATCCTTGTGTCAGTCTATGAGAGATTTCTTCTACATTCTGCCTTTCAATACTGGGCTGGCAGTTCTGCATAAATTATTCCAGTGGCAGACTGAAATTGCTATTTTTCCCTCCACACTGGGATATCTAATTGCAGTCTCTTCAGGTAAGGTAAAGCCTGTTATGTTAATCAATGAAATCTCAAAGCATGTGTAGTCAGTACAGCTGAAGTCAGCACTGGCACTCAGGAGCCTCTTTGGGTACATCCTTGTGGCTGCAAGAACAAAATAGTGTAAAGCTGCTTCATCTTGGGGAGGAAAAGCAGCAGCAAGTAAGAGGTAACAGTACTGGTAAGTAAAATCAGAAGGCTTAATTTCCTGACTCTTGTTTTCTTAGGTTCCAAACTGGAACAGTGAGATTCTTGTTAAACAGAAACCACTGGTTGCCAAAACTTCAGCAAAACTTCATTTTGTAAATCGACTAAAAGGCAAAAAGTACAAAAATGGCACCACCTCCAAAGTTTTGCAGGATGCCAGTAATTCCATTGATCATCGACTTCCAAACTCTCAGAGGGTAGGTGTGGTGAGCCTATGGCCTTAACTCATCTTTGTGTGATCAGAATTGTGGAAAACACCTTCCTGCAGCTGTCCTGTTCAGTTTAACTTGATTTAAACACTGTGGCTCTAAACTGTTATTCTACAGCTCTCTCAGGGGTGGTGCCAGCTTTAAGATTTTCCTACTACTGAAACATTTTATTTGTGGTGGTTTTTTTGAAGTTAGAAATGAAATTTATTTGCAAGCTGAGGTCTAAGTCTCTTTTAGACCCTACTTCTCCAAACTTAGCAAAATCTATTTTCCTGATTCAGGCAGTGGGAGATATTTTGGACATACTTTTTAGGTTATTAAAGTCTTGAGAGAAGTCAGTTCAAAATAAAAGAACTGAGGCATTTGGTCATAGATCTGAGGAGACAATGGCAACTGTTCTTTGCTGGTCTTGTTTCTTTTTCTTCTCATGGGCATTTGGGGTTTTGTTGGATTATTGGCTGAAGAGGAATAACTCCCATTTTACCATGATCAGAGCGTAGTTTCTTTCCATTTCAGAGAATGAGACATTTCTAATATATTTCACTCTCCAAAACGCTGCCCTAGCATTAGCATCAACTCCTTGGATAGATCTCTGGCTATAGAAAAGGTTGACTAAAAAAAATTTATTTAATAAATTTCAGATATGTAAATATCAAGCATATGACTGGACTGAAACTCTGATGCAGTTGTCCCAGCTGTAGGCACTCTAAGGTCAAATACCCCAAATTTTCTCCTTTTCAGAAAAGCAGCCGTGAGACAATGGCAGACGAGGGGTTCTTTGATCTGCTGAGTCGGTTCCAGAGTAACAGGATGGATGATCAGAGGTGCTGCTTCCAGGAGAAGAACAGACTCCCAGCTCCTTCAGTGGCAACATCCTCTACTCCACCTAAAACGATGATAAAATGTAATTTTTTAAAAGCAAAATCCATATTTGACTCGAGTTTTTGCCAAATACTATTCTCAAAATGTATTTGCAGACAAGATTCAGTACAGCAATGGATTTACTCCCAGGCTAACTCTAATTACTCTGTGTGTCCCGGGCAGCCTTTTCCGCGTCGGCGGTGTCCCCGCACACGGACGAGTTCCTGGAGCTGCTGGCGAGCTCACAGAGCCGGCGCCTGGATGAGCAGCGCGCCAGCCTGAGCCACCTGCCTGGGCTGAGGCAGAGCCAGAGCCAGAGCCAGAGCCAGAACCAGAACCAGAGCCAGAGCCAGAGCCAGCTGCCCAGCCAGAGCCAGAGCCAGCTGCCCAGCCAGAGCCAGAGCCAGCTGCCCGGGCTGAGGCAGCAGCAGCACCGCAGCCACGCCCTGCTGGGCCAGCTCGGGGCCAGCGCCAACGGCGACCTGGATGACGACTTCTTCGACATATTGATCAAATGCCAGGTAAGGGCTTAACACCTCCTCAGCTTCTGCCTCTGGGGACTGCAACTGGGCCTCCCCTAGTGCATTCTGTAAGGAAGCCACTGTGGTTTAAGATATGTATTGATCTGACAGATAAGGAGGAACATAAGAGAACAGAAGGTGAGGGTTGGGGTGTTGTTAATTATCCAGTCTAGAAAGTGTAATTTTGGTATTTGTACCACAGTAACTATAAAAAGTAAGAAATGCTTAGAAAGTGGAGAAAAACAAGTGAGGCTATTGCAAGGGGTATGTAAAATGGTTTTAAGTGTTTAGACCTAGCTTGCTAAGGAGGACACTTGATACACCACCAATCCTAATTTATCAAATGAAAGAATTCAGTATCCAGGTTTTGTTGGTAAGAGTGGTCATCATTTCCACGAGATCAAGTTTAAATGATAGTTTATAGTAATATACCAGTGAGGTGACTGATTTTCAATTAGAGCATGTGCATCTACCAATTAGACAAAAAAGAATTAAAAAGGCTTGCTGGTTTGTCTGCTGGGTTGACAAGCAGCCAAAAATATGAGGTTCAGATGCTGAGTTCTCCAAAGGCCAGTAAGTATGGCAGCCTGGCTGAGAATTGAGTCTACATGACAGTTCTCATCAGCCTGCTGAAAAAACTATGTTCTGTTATAGAAGCTTGTCTGTTTCCTTCTGTGAGTCAAGCAAAGAATCTAGAAATATTCTCTTTTAGGACTGGAAAAATATTTCATCTCCTCTGATCAGTATGGACTGCTGTAAATGAGCACAGAAGGGTTGCTGCCTTTGAGCCTTTTTGTGCAAAAGGTGTCTGTCCCAGGTCCAGCCACCACTGAGAGCTGTGCTTTTCCTCCTGTGCCCCCACTGCCCTCCAGGAGCAGCCTGTTCCTGTGGGAACACCACTCCCCAGCTGGGGAGCAGAGCTCAGCCCAGCAGGGTTTGCCACCTGCTCTGGAAGCTTGGCACTAAACTGCACCCAGCTGTACAGAGCAGAGGCAAGGGGCCTTCAAGGAGTGCCTTCCCAAATCTCACAGCACTGCAGCAATCTTTTAGTGCCTGTGTAAGGAAAGGAAGACAACCATACTTCCTGCTGTATGAGACCAGAAACACCCTGTACTAACGCTAACAGATCTCATTTTGCAATATGTTGAAGAACTGAACTGAGGGGGGGGGGGGGGGGTCACTTTTAGACACATGGGACAAGTGGGGCAGAGGAACCATTTTAGTTACACTTGGACTCAATAATTTCATTTAGCAAGTTTAACTTTAAACAAAATTTATAAATTAAATCTCTCTACAAGCTTTAAATCTGCCAGCAAAAGGTTTTAGTAGCTTTTTCACTTAATATTGTTCACTTACTCCATATCTTCCTGTAAATATGCAGCTTGTATCACTTGGTCTGTCTGTAGGGCTCCAGACTGGATGATCAGAGATGTGCTCCTCCAGGAGCTGCCAAAGGCCCCACTGTACCAGATGAGGATTTTTTCAGCCTGATTTTGCGCTCACAAGCCAAGAGAATGGACGAGCAGAGAGTCCACCTACCCTCAGCTATAAAGGGACCCAATTCCAGCTGAAGACTCCAGCAGTTTGTACAGCAGCATCCGAGGGATCGTTCTGGTTTGCTGGAAAAGCACACTTGCCTTTTTTCGATGACTACAATCAGTAGCTCTGTCTCCTTTCTCCTGATTTTTCACAGAAACAGCAGCAGCATCACACTGGTGAGCAGCAGTATGCTGCCCCTGCTCTTGCATTTGGCAGCTGCTTTCAGAGCAGTGTCTGAGGTACTGGTCCTGTGTCTCCCTCTTATTTGCCTCTAGTCTGTCAAAATTATTACGACTTTTTTTTCTCTGTCCATTCTCTCATTGCTCATTAGTGGATTCTACCACTGTCTCAATCTAGTGAAAGACTTAAATTTTTATGTTCTTTTTAAAGAAAATTTGATTTTTTTCCCCTGATTTGTATTTCCTGAAAAAAAGTTCTGTTTTCTTTTATACTTTTTTTAAAAAAATAATTTAAAAAAAGAGAATAAATAGCTTTAGTATTTAGTCTCTTTGCAGAAACACAGTTTGGAAGAAACAATTTCTATTAAAAAATTAAACCCTAGTTTTAATTCTGTTTAATAAAAAATAGTTTTTTCAAGCATTATGGTTTATTGGTAATATTTAGCTAACTGTTTCCCACATTAATTCAGAACAGTTCTGCAATCAGCAGAAGTTTTCAAGAAGTACTTATTTCAAGAAAGAGCTGCTCATGCTGCTCTACAGCTTGTGTGAAACATGCCCATGCACCAGGGAATCACAGGGGTGGTGGGCACTGGGCACCACCTGCCCTGGGCGTGGGGCAGTGCCTGCAGCACCCCAGTTTGCAGTGCCACCCACAGCAATGCACAGCTGCTGCTGCCTGTGCCTGACCTCAGCTGCTCTCTGCCTCTGGCTAAGGACGAGCTGGGCTGGGGGAGCTCTGGGGAACAAGCACTGCAATGTCCATCCCCAGGGCAGCTCCTGCTCCTGGCCCTGTTCAGCTCTGAGCTGCCTAAAACCGCCTGCTACAACATCAGGTGCTCACTCTCTGCAGATCATTACACCAGGAGCAAATCCATCAGCTGCCCTAAAACTGAGCTGACAAGAAGCAAACTGATTTTAAAGAACATTAACCCAAAGACAGACCTGAGACATCTGAGCTGGGAATTAGCATTATGGCAATTACTCAAAACTTATGACACAAACCTGATTTCCAACAAGCAGCAGCACTCCAGACACCTGGGTTTTTCTGGCCACTTAGAGGTGCATCATCTTACTTACCACCTTTATTTCTGACTCCAGACAGAGTACCCTCTCCCAGATTTTACATTCCCACCTTGATGGTCTTGTCTCTTCTACACTTGAGAATGAGAGCAGAATTAACAAGTATATGACAAGTAAAGATCAGACAAAACTTACAGTAGAGTCTGGGTCTTCCTTAGTCTCTTTCCTGGAGTCATGTAAAATGCTCTCTTTCTTCTCTTCGCACGGTTCTGTGGCAGAACTCTTCTGTTCTAGGTTTTTATTGGGGACACAGTTTTCTCCAGTCTCTCCCTCTACTTTGCTTGTCTCCTGTTTTTGCTGCTCAAGTGCAGCTTCTGCAGTAACGTTTTCAGCTTTGAGAGTTTCAAGTCTATGAACTTCAGATTCAGTGTACAACCTGTTCTGCAAAAAAATCAATAATAGCCTATTAATTAAGCAATGAAAAGTGTCAGCATCTATTGTTCCAAGTGCATCCCAGCTCAAGGGGCAGGGCTCACCCAAAGCACGATGGCTATTTTTTTTCCCCTCGGGAAACAGAACATGTAAATAAGCCCAATATACAGTATAAATCTGGTTTGAATTTTCTGTAGTTTACAGGGAAGTCAGCACTGCTTCTTTCCTCCACATTTCTTCTGTAGGTTATCATGATTGCCCAGGCTGACCCACATACTGATCTCTCAAAACTGAAGTTGTCTTTAACATAAAGCATTTTAATTCAGTAGTTTCTTGCCAGAGTTAGCTACTGCAAGATATTTTTCCAGAAGAAACACATCCAAGACACCTCTATCAAACTGTTCCATAGGGGAACGTGTAGTTCTTAGCTCCTCTCTCCCCCAGATCTGGGTTTCATTATGATGTTTGAATGTGTTTCAGCAGGTGCCACTGCAATCTGCTCAGTTTAATGCCAGCTCCAGAGCCCCAGGAGGTGCCTCTGGTACCTGCAGTGCATCCGGCTGGTCGCCAGGGTGTGCTGTGTCCGGGCTCCTGCTGCCATTGGCCGCTCTCAGCCGCAGCAGGGGCCTGCTGGCAGCGTCCCCTCTGTCCTGGTGGCCTCTGTGCACGTAGGGCTGCTGCTGCAGGTAGTACTCATCTGCTGTCCTCCCATCGTACTGCCCAAAGCCTATGGGCTCCTGCCCACCAGCAGGCGGAGGCAGACTCTTCTTCTGAGAAGACCTTAAGTATCTTAATGCAGACACTGATGATCCTGCACCATAGCAAAAAGTCTGGGGGAGAGGAAAAAACCAAAACTGAGCAAAACACCAAATATCTGCAGCCTATGGTTTTCACACAGATTTCTTGTCATATATCTGAAAGACCCTTAAGGAAAAGGTCAGGTGAAGGGAATGGCTCCAGCTCAAGCTTTCTGCAGCCTGACCACACTGCAGGAACTGCTAGCCTGGATGCAGTTCATTGTTAGTGCTACATTAATGTTTAAGGCTCTAACTCCATGCCTTTGTGTTAAATGCCAGCCACACACATCACAATTAATGACTCAAAGAAGAAATGGGAACTAAGGTGCAATAAGCTGTCACAGAGCCTAAGATTTGGAGCAGTTTTATGCTACTGTATCCCACTTGGGGAGTGCGAGAGGAATACAGTTTGAACGCAAACTCGGCTCTTTTAATTCCTAGACCAACTGCAGTATGAAGCCTTTGTCAAGAAAAAATTCCCTTGCAGAAGTCACTTCTTTGTGCTAAGAAATCTGTTCAGTTTACAAGTGAGAAATACATAATATAATAGATAATACTTAAATATAAACACATTTAATATTTAAAAAATAAAGCTGAGCTTCTAAATGTAAGATGAATGTATACAAACCAGGACACCCAGAGCCATGGTAATGAGCACTGGAACCTGCAGAATTAATGGTATCTCCTTCATAAGTGCCTTGATGAATTCACCAATACCTTGTCCTATGTCCTTCAAAGGCTCAGTTACAAAGTTGGTGAAAGTTACTGCCAAGGCCTAGAAAAGAAGCAGAAAACCAGTGTTGTCACACAAACACCAACCTAGGCCTTGGCAGTCCCCTCAGGCTTGGCACATACCTTTGATGGTGGAACCATATAAACAGGATTTACAAGCAGAATTTCATAATACTTCTTACAGGGATCATCCTGAAATGTCCATGTGCTTCTAAGCCATTCTGAAATCAAAGCAGACATATTATTACTACTTCTTAAAAGGATATTTTGTGACACAGCAGCAATACAGAAAGCAGCATTTCAGTTACAGACGGAAGAGAACTCTTCTAGACATGGTTCAAAACAGATTTATTTTTACACATCTGAGATTGGCTGGAAGTATAGTTTATCCAGTCAAGGGGATGCAGGAAGGGGAGGGAAGGCTGGGAAAAAAGAGAACTTGAAATTTTCCCATGTATAATCAAGAAAGCTCTTTGGGTGAGATCAGTTCCCAGAAGCCTCAGGGAAAAAAGTCTCATCTGTGTAAACTATGAACTTGCTGTGAACACTGTGTTCACAGCTAGTGACAGCATCATTCTGTGTTATTGCCCATCTGCCAGTCTGCAGGGAGACTGAAATTGTCTCCTTTTGCTTGCTGGATTCAAGGGTCTGTTTTAGTTACAAGCAGGAAGTCTTACTTCTTAAGGGAACCTTTACATTATAAACAAGTGATTCATGACACCAGTGTTTCTGTAGTCTGTAGTTTTACAGCACATAAATCATTGACATGTAATCAAAAACAACAGAGTCAAGAAATTACACAGGGAAGACCATAACAAGCAGTCTTTAAGAGCTGCCACCCTTCATCTACCTGCTATGGCACTGGACAGAAATAACAGCTAATAAAAAAAACCAGCTTTCTCTGTAAAATAGTATCACCTGAATAAACAATTATAGATCCAATTCCTGAAATCCATTGCACTCACAGGTGTAATACATGAAAAAAAAAATTCTTGCCCTGAACTCTGCCTGCCTGTCTTTAGTAAAGGGCACTGAATGGTACTGGGGAAACAGGTAAGTTACAAGAAAAAGAAGTAACACCATGACATACCCCATGTACAGTGCTGTGATCAGCTCTCCTCCCCAGGCCTAGAAAACAAAGTCTTATGGGATGGGAAAAAGGTAAAACCATGTAATCATGTATTGAGGAGAATTCCCTGTACTACCCATGAAGAAATCCAAGTATCCTGGGATACTATGGATGGATATTTTGTGATCTTAACCACTTCAAAGTACCAAGAGAAGAGCTTACCCATGAGACTTCCATACCACTCCAGCTTCTCGGCACAGACCTTGTCAAACTGCCCCATCTTGGCCATCTCTGCCTGGTGCTGAGCGAAGGCCAGCTGCAGGGAGACACACCCTGAGTGCTGCAGCCAGCAGTGCTGCTCCTCAGCAGCCCTGCCTGCTCTCTGCAGCCTGGGGACAGCTCCCCACATAAATGGGAATTGCCACATTGTCCCCTAGTAATGACAATTCCCCATGTAATATGTATTTAGAAAAGTTTACTACCTAAACAATTTCATGGAGTTAAATTCTGAGAACTTCCTAGGACTGGACAAAACCCCTGAGATAAAGGCTACCTGCAAGTTATTCTCCAAAAGGAATCTGAATTGTCAAAGGATCAGACTCCAATATTCAAAGATACAAGTTCAAGACAAAAGTAAACTGATGACATCTTTTCTTAACATGTTTCTGGAATAGAGACACAGCTGTCATGGAATTACTAGTTAAAACTTCCTTTTTTCTTTTTCAAATAAATTGCATAAGAAATACCTGTATTTATTATAGTTTTGCCTTACTGATTGCAACTGATAATCAAGAGAAAAATTGGCCAAATCCTCTGTTGCAAAACTGACATTGTTCACTGCCTCAACCCAAGCCATCTGCATGGCATTCCAAGCCCACCAGAGCCATGCCACTCTCCAGCACTCTGCTGTCCCTGGCTCTGACACACTGCAGTTCAATCCTCATTGACAAGGTGTGAGGGCAGATTTTGTGGCTGGGCTTTGATCTGGTATCCTAAATTCCTCCTCAATAAAACTCATCTGATTGTACCATCAGCCACTTAATTAATGAGGCATTTATCTGGTCTATCACATGAACCAGTTTCTACCAGGGAATCTTAAGAAAAAAACCCTGAATATATTTCTATACCTTTTCTACCAAGCTGCTTCAGTCAGAGGTTACACCTGCCTTGCCCATGTAGTGAAATCAGAGTTTAGTACTCTCTGAATTTTGTGCACCTCTACAGCACAATACAGTTGTCAGGGTTTCTTTTGTTCTTTACACCCAACACACTTATCAACATGCAAAAGAAAAATGTTGATCCCTTTTTTATTTTGCAGTTAATTAAAAGCTGTATGTAAACTAACCAAAGGAACTAAACAACCTTAACTCCCTCATAGCTGTACAGTTCTAAGCCAGAAAGCCATTAAGATTCCAGACTTACCGTGTACAAGTAAAACCAATTCCACACAAAACTGACGAGGAAAGTCATAAATAACACATATCTCAGCTGAACAAAGCGGGACACGTACGTCCTCAGCTCTGTAGCCATTACAATCACAACGCACGCTACGCACAACAGTAGCTGCAAAAGAAAAGAGGAAAACATTATGACCCATATTTGGACCTTTCATCTCTTCTGACAGTACAGATGAAGAAACTTCCAACTTTTGTTTTTACTAATGCCATTTACACAGAATAGCTGAGTTTTTCCTTGCTTCCACAGCCCATCTGAGCAGCACAAGGCAGGACAGTTTTGTGGCAGTACCAATATTCATCCCTGTCACAGCCTGACATTGCAGCTGCTCATTTGTTTCTTGTGATATTTAGCTATTTCTCAGGATATTTGTTACATTAGCAACCACACTTCTAAATGATCAAATTGGTGTCAGCCAGTGCTTGAGCAGTTTGTGCCTGCTCCGAAACACAGAACAACTGCTGCCAACTCCTGCACAGAGAGAGACTAAGTTACACTTTGGGTACCAGCAGCAAGACTTCAAAGAAGGACTCCACAGTGTCTTTCCACCCAAGGACCCCTCTCAGAGGTTACTGACAGCCTGGCTTCCAGGGACTCCTCAAATCTAGACAGGCTACTTGCAAGATTATGTCAGCACAAAACACTGGCATATTCTTAATTGTAAAGATTTATTCAGAAAGCGTCATCTTTATTAGAGATCCTCAGCTTAGCATTTTATAATTCCCAACTCTCCTATACAATTTTTTCCACAAAATTTGCAAAAGCCTCTGACCTATAGGGGTTTAAACATATACTTGTCTCAGTATATATTCCAACTCTTGGAGAAGCCAACAGCTTCAACAACTACATGAACAAGAGACCAACATGGAAGATCTACAATGCATGAGGTGTCAGTTCTCAAGGTAAGAAAGTGCTAGAGCACAATGAGTCTGGCAGCACAGATATAAAAGACAAGAAAAGAAAAAGCACATCAGGAAAAAAGCCCCAAACCAAAGCTACAATAGAGAACAGATGACCACAGGAATAAAAAACTTGAATTCCTTATTAAAGCAAATACATCCTTCAGCAATCACACCAAAAAAAAAAAAGATTGACTTGAAATATGATGGAAGGAATTGCTTTATCTGTGGAGTTAAGATGGTAATATTGATTAGCACAGAGAAACTGAAGAAAACAGCAATTAAAAGCAATAATCAACCTTTATTCTCTTACCCAAAACAAATGATATAGATCAATTCCAAAGGTGTCTTCAAATCTCCACCGCCAAGCTTCCTCATCATGGTGCTTAAAATTGACCAAGATATCATTGAGTGCCTCATCCAGGGCTCCTGGCTGCCAGGCCTCCTCACTGACAAACCTGAGGATCTCCAAATACGTCTGCCTGGTGAGAATGATCTCAGCATCGTAGTGGACATGGCCCACATCCTCCCCAGGCTGCATTCCAAGCAAAGCAGAACAAGGGTTAAAAGCTGCTGATTTGGAAATACAAATGCATCCATAGGCCAAAACTGATCATATTCATTCTGTGGCAGCCCTTCTGAAGCAGGCTGCAGGATGAAAACGTGGGACATGGACACTATGATTCTATAACATTTTTGCTCATCTAAACTACACAAAACAAATTCAGTTGGTTTGTAATCTTTCAATTCTAAAGAAACAAATCCTAAAAAAATAAACTATCTCACTTGTTACTAAGATTTCAGGACCAGGGCTCATTAACAAGTAATAATTACATATACACTACGTGTGTGCCTCAGTCAAAGCTGGATAAAACAGATAGAAACTATTAAACACTAAAATAAGAAGTTTTACACTGATAAATGTAATGTTCCTTATTTAACAATAATTTTGCTTATTAATAAATTCTTCTATCTCTGAATAAACAAAATCTCCAAAGACAATATAATAAAGTGCCCAGCCAACAACTAAAGTATCAAGCAGCCACTCACTCCCTCCAACATCCCTCCTGGTGGGGAGGAGAATGAGCAAAAAGGTAAACTTTATGAGCTGAGGCAAGAACAGCAAACAAAATAAAATGTGATGGTAGTAATACTACCAGTCATGAAAAGAGAGAAAGAAGGAAATAACCCCCAGAAGAACAAGTGCAGCACAGTGCAATTGCTGCCTCCAGCAGCTCCCCCAGCCCATGCTGGCACAGCAGCCATGGTTTGCCCTGGCCCTGGGGCCAGCTCAGCTCAGCTGTCCTGGCCACGCTCCCTCACAGCTCCTCCTGCCCCTCCTGGCTGCCACGAGCACAGAGAAGTCCTTGGCTTAGAGACAGCCCCAGTGAGCAACCACTGAAACACCAGAGTGTCAGCAACAGTGCCCCCACTCTGAATCCAAAACACAGCCCTGCACCAGCTACCAGCAGGAAAATGCACTCTATTCCAGCTGAAATCACTGCATAAAGAAAGTAACAAGGTGATTCTTACATGGAAACTCTAATAAGCTGCTATTCCTTGATGGTTAGAATCACAGAATGGTTTGGGTTGGAAGGGACCTTAAAGATAATCTGGTTCCAACCCTCATGGTCAGGTACACCTCCCACTAGACCACACTGCTGAAAGCCCCATCCAGCCTGGCCTTGAATGCTTCCAGGGATGGGGCATCCACAACTTCTCTGGACAACTTCTTCCAGTGCCTCACAACCATCAGAACAATTAATTTCTTCCCAGTATCTATTCTAAACCTCCTCTCTTTCAGTTCAAAGCCATTCCCCTTGTCCTAGCACTAGGAGTAAAGTTCCCTCTTATAGGGCCCCGTTCAGGTACTCAAAGGGTCTCTGAGGTCTCTCCAGAGCCTTCTCCTCCCCAGGCTGAACAGCCTCAGCTCTCTCAGACTGCTAAGCTAACAGATGCTAAGATACACTGAATTCACAAACCCTTCCTTTGGATGCTTTACAGATCAAACAACTGTGTCTCCTCAGCAGTACAGGATGCACACACTTCTGTCATTTTCCCTTTTGCCATTCAGTTCCCTTCATTGCATTTAAAGTACACCAGCATAATTACTCAATGCTTGGTAACTGTGAAAACTACCTAAAGCAGTAATATGAATTCATTTTAATTAAGTGTTTTTAAATGACTGTTCAAATACTTACAAGGCCAAGTTTTCCAGCTTCATTTAAAATCTTATTCAAGAATCGCTTAAAAATATAAAAGCTGCGGCTCTCCTGTGATTTGGCATTCCTCTTCTCACACTCTGCAATCTGCAATTGTGCAAAAGATACTTTTATTCACTTTGCTCAAACCAGCTTCTTCACAGGAGAGAAAAACCCCAAATATACCAACACATTTAGCTCTGGATTAACAGGGGCACATTTCTTTAGTTTAGCAATCATTCCCTGGTTAGTTTGCCAGATAAAAAGCATATGCAGTTACTGAACATACTGCTTTCCATAGAACTGGCCAGTACTGGAGATTTCACATCTGCTAGTAATATTCAAATCCTGACTTCAGTAAGTCTAGAAACAAATGTAAACATCTGGATCTCCTTACATTTTAAGTTTGCATCAGGAAAAAAAAGAGGGAACTGCCAAGAAATCGAAGTAACTAAACAACATTAAAATGACACATATCCCATTGGGGATCCAAATGGCTGAGGGCAGGAAGGGCCCCAGGAGCCACACAGGCATCCCCACACCCTGGGAGGGAGCCTGACAGCAGCACCTGAGAGCTGCAGCTCTGCACATGGCCCTGGTCTCTGTGCCCACAACCACCCCTTAAAATCTGACAGGACTGACAGCTTGAGAACAGCACGGGGTACTCAGCACCACACCTCCACACTGCTGACACTGGGCAGAAGCACCTTGCTCCTATTGATTTTGTTCCACTACAAAACATGTCAGAAAACAGACCTTTGTAGGCAGAACAACAACTTGAACATGAATTCAAACCACTTCCAGTCTCTCCTCTGCCTAGAGGTTCCCCTTCCATAAAAAATAAATTATGTCAGCAATGCACCTGTTTGGTACTGTCCAGAAGAGCATCATCAGCAAGCACAAAACTATAAACACTAAAATATATAAGCATATTTATAAGCACTATAAAACACAGGAAAATATTCTGAAGAACAAACCTTGTGTTGCAAGGAATCTACTACCCTGGAACAACGTGAGATTTCAGTACTGACTGCATCCACAGCCTCTTCCTCAGAGTCATGATAGTTTGGCTAAAATTACAGAAGAAAACCATATTTTCAGAATTCAAGAATTTGACCAACAAGCTCTGTTACACTTCTACAGCCACATCACTTTAGAAGGAGCAAAGGAGCTAAAAGCTGAGTACAGATCTTTGCTGCTAGTACCCTCCCAGTGACATTGCAGTTACCTCTCTGCTGTTATTTTAGGCTCCAGATGAGTTTATCTAAATGCAAAAGGTGAGGTCCTGTCTGTCCTCCCCCACTTGCCCTTTCCCCTCCTTTGAGGGCTGGTGACCCACAGAGTGCATCAGATTAGATAATGGCGCTGGCTGAAAACTGACTCAGCAGGCAAAGGGGCAGCTTTGAGCCAGGTGGATTCCCAGCCCAGCTGGACAGCAGCAGCCAGACTGCAGGCAAACACAAACCCCGCTCTGGCTGCCTGCCCCTGTCTGCTGCAGAGCTCTCTGTGCCCTCTGCTCATTACTCAGACACAGAGCAGGGCTGCTTCAACCACGTGTGCACACCCAGGGAGGCCTCCAGGAGGAAGCACAACAGCGCCTGAACCACTGAACTCATGCTGAAACAAAGTTTGGTTCTGAGGGCTTGAGCCTGCCCACCTAAAAACTCTGCAGAGCACAAAAGAAATCCTGAGAAGATGAACTAACACAAAGTAGTAATTTTTTAGTTTAAGATGTAGTTCTACTTTTGTGGGAGACAACAATAAAGCTACTAGTTTTTTTATATAAAGCTGAAGCAGTTGGGCTCCAAAGCCTGCTGCTGGACCTTAAGGATGTTAATGACTATCAGGTGGATGTGGAGAAGTTGGAGGTTGATGAGGAAAGCTGTGGAGAGCAATAACACACTCTGCATCTTTTAAGCTTCAGAAAATTATGCTCTGTAGTGTTTAAACAGTATTACTCAAGACTGCAAAACCAAACTTGAAAGCTGAATAATGGCAAAAATCAAGGGTACCCTCATAACCACCTCCACTTTACAGTGCCATGTGTGCACAAGATAATCAACGTGCACCTCACGGTATTCAGGATCCACTCCTCATACAAGACAGAGAAAATTCATCTTTTTGAGAACTGATCTTTTTCCTAGTTCATCTTCTCTTCAGTGTTAATGATTCATTAAAAGTACAGCACTCAATCCCTAGTCTGACCTTCTGAAAACTGAGGCCCAGCATTACAAAACACCATTAAAATTCACAATAGTCCCACACAAGAAATGGGAAACTGGTTCCTGTTGCTGGGAAACTGGTGGACTAAAATAAAATACAATAATTAACTTTAACTCCCCCAACTTTTATAACTTAGGAACTTGATTTTCAAGATATTTAACACTATACTTGAGAAACTAGCAAGAGCTGCTTAACCCAGTACTTCTCAGAGCAGTAACCTGTGGTGCCACAACCTGCATAAATCAAGCACCACCTGTAAAAATACAAAAAGCCTGCTTGATGTGACTTATCTGAGTGCAGCAGAAGCTCACCAGGGAGAGGTCCTGAGCCAATTACACTATTTTTTCCCTTGCAATTTTAACCATGGACACAAAGACTTTTCTGTGTATGGATTCAGATACAAGATAATAAGCCCTTAAAAACACCATACTGATATCATTATTTACTGTCACAGTTTAAAAGCAATCTTCCAACAGCCTTTAGCTTTTTGGGAGAGACACACATCCTTTCTTTCTCTACCTTATAAGGTCTTCTCATTGTTCCTGATGCTGCATCATAATTGAGCATATCTGTGGGGTCAATCCATTCATCTTCTTGAGCTTTACAGCTCCCTGTCAGCATCACTGCACACAACACCAAAGGAAACAGCATCCTGTATCACTGAATACAACAAGAAATTCAGGTATTTAGGTCAGGGTGCAACACTCTGTATCAAAAAATGAAACAATCTTACAAGAAAAAAACTAAAAGTGGAGCTTTTAAAAAACTCAGTTCTCCATTAAGAAGGTTTAAACTCACTTCCCTATTTTTTCCCACGGAAAATGCTGACAATAATATGCACAATTAAACTGTATTATATGAGTGGATCAATACCCCTGACTTTGTTATCAGCAGGTGCAGCACAGAGTTCAGTATTGCTAAATATGATAAAATGGTGCAGAACTCCAGCATGCTTCACCACAAGGGCACTGTGTTAACAGTAAAGCAAATTTTACTGCCACATTAATAGGAAGACTTGGCAGAAAAACTGTCCTTGACATTTCAGCCGTTCCTTGGATACCAGAGGGGCTGGGAGTGGCTGTGCTTTGAGGGATGGCCAATTGAGCACTAAAAAGGGAAGCACAGAGCCCTGTGCTTCAGCCACAGCACTGAGGCTCCAGCCACATTCAGTACGAACCACCACAATCACAGATGCACAAACAGCGTGACAGACACACCGTGAGTCCGGTGTGTCCAACCAACTCTCCTGGCCAGACCACAGCCTGGAAACGCTCAACAACCCTCAGGTGAAAAACACTGTCATTTGCTGAGCAACAGAAACGCTGTCAGTGATAAACACACCGTCTGCAGGAGCACATGAACACAAACAATATGAGCGATGAACCGACATAAAATACGTTACAGTGGGACACGACTAAAAGCACAATCGCAAACAGCAGCTGGAGCTCTGAATTCCCTGAGGAGCACTCGGTGTCCGAGCCCTACCCAACAGGCATTCCTATGGGGGAGGAAAGAGGCACAGCCCGCCGACAGAGCCACGATACAAAGGTGGAGTCTCCTCCGACCTCCGCCCCTCTTAACCTATACCTATATTGGTTTTTTGAGGGAGGGTAAAAGGCAGAGTTTCAGTTGATGACATTTCGTATTTAGGCGCAGTTTGAGTGACTTTAGTCATGCATGTAAAGTATGTACACGTCTCGCTTCATTAACACACGTTGGAGTGCGGAAAGTGATAGGTATTTTCCAGTTAACGGAGCAAGTTCAGGTTTTGGGTCACCTTTTGGATTAGTTCCCCTTGGCCGCATTGTTTTAAGAGCAAGGCCACACCACCTCCTACCGTTCCACCATCCTTTGTTTCCCTCAGAGAGCGATGCCCCGCGCTCCCTCAGAGATCCTGCTCCTAAGGGCGCAGGCAGCTTGCCCTTGGAGAACCACTGCCAACGCTAACATTCCTCCTTGATGAACTTTGGTTTCCAGCATTCCTTCATGAAGGGGCCAGCATGCCCGTCAGGCAGAACTCACCTCGGCCAGCCCTGCAGGGACATCCCAGCCCTGTCCGGCGCCACGGCCTGGTCTCCCCGGTGCGGCTCCGCAGGCCGCGGGCCCGGCTCCGGCCCGGCGCAGGCCGGCACTGCCGCCCGAGCTGCAGGAACCGCCAGGGCCACAGAGAAGCGGCTCCGCACGCCTCTCCCCCGCCTTCTCCGCCTTCACATCGCACCCGACACGGGGCTCCGCCGCCACACGCAGCCCTCAACCCCTCCCCGCCCCGGCACCGCGCAGGCCCCGGCCAGCGGCGCCCGCCCGCCCGCAGCCCTGCTCGCCGCCCGCGGTACCTGAGGGGCCGCGGGGCTCCCGGCGCTCACCCGGTGTTTACCCGCTGCGGGGCCGCCCCGCCCGGCGCCGCCGCTGCCCAGCCGGGCGCGGCTCCGCCCAGGAAGCGCCGCGGAGCAGCGGCCGCGGCAGCGCCGCCCGGGCCCGAGGCGCCGTTCGGGCTGCGGGCCCCGCCCCGGGAGCAGCGGCCCCGCCTGCGAACGGGCCCCGCCCCGAGGGAGCAGCGGAGAGCGGGCCCCGGCCGGAGAGACGAACCGGCGCTAAATGCAATGCAGGCGCGGTGTAAAATGATGGATGTACAACCAGACCCGCCCTGTAAAGACACAACTGGGAATGAAATTAATGTCAGGAAATCACTATTGCTATAGATCTACTAATTTAAATAGACTGACAGCTAGAGAAACACTATTTCCTCCAACACAGCTTTATGTATGCATCATCATACATACCTGTTGTTGTATATGTATCTAATAAATAAAAAAAATAAGATTTTCAGCTCTACGCCTCTGTATTATTACTTACTGCACGGCAACTTCCAATACTTGGAAGCAGTATCAAATCTCTTAAGTATCTTATAATTCTGGCATACTTAAATCATACGTCACACTGCTGTATCATAGTTGGTTTGAGGAATTATAAATCAAGAATTAAAAATAACAGATGAAAGAGGTGCAGGTGTTGGAGGTCTTTATTGAGATTATAGCACAGATACACTTCTATAGTTACCTTTCCACTTTTATACGATAGTTAAAAATGCTTGCTACAGTGCACATATAATTTAGTAACCAAGAGAATCCAAAATGTAACTGCAGTTCAAATAAATAAATAACCTAAAGTTTAAGGTTTATATTTCAAAAAGTAAAAGGAACTGTACAATATGAAAATATAACAATACATAAACATTAGATTCTAAAGTTTTGTAGAAATAAACTGCAATCTCCCATACATAAACAGTGCAAGAAATAAAATTCAGATAAGCTTCTGAACTGGGAATTTAAACAATTCTTAAATTATCATGCAGACATAGCATTTTAAGCCATGCTGGTTTGTATTACAGCATTAATGGTATCCCTTTTACTTGAAAAATTGATAGCCATTAAGCTCACTGTGACAACTTCTGCCAATCCACTCTTTTCTACAGTACATTATACACAGAGGTATTCTGTTGCATTCAAAAAGTAAAATATTACATGTTTCTACTGAAAAAAGTCAATATTTTACTTTTCCCCCTCCAACATGTTAGCTGGTTCAAAATAATGTCATGTAGTAAAAACAGCAACATTTTTCCCAGGTTAGATGAAAAGAAAGAAAAACCCCCACTATATAATGGACCATAATCAAGAAGTGGTTACTACTTAGCCAACCTTTGAAGTTCAGATTTTTATTTTTTTTTACTAAAAACGTTGAAACTATGGAGATGTTATCAAGGTATGAGCTCTTGTTTAAAAGAGATGAATACAATAAACCTGAAAAAACAGTGGAAGTAGTTTTTCTTTCATGTGTGTGTGTAACTAGTTACATACAGACTTGATTAAAGTGTTCCTCAACTTAGGTTTCTATACAAAATTCTCATTGAGGCAAAGAACAAGGAATGCAATTAATACCAAACTGTAAACACATCATTCATGTTACTCTGAGTGCACATCAACAACAGAAGAGTTCTCCTCATAGACTTTGGCAACAAGACTACAATAGGTCACAGCAGCATGAGTTCAACATGGAAGACTGGAAGCACTGCAAAAGAATATACTAAAAACACCAAGACCTCCTAGAAACCAGAAAAATCAGTGACAGGTGTCCCTCCTCTTGGTAAGACACTCTCCTGCTCAACTGCTGCTCTCTCAAAGGCTCATTATTATTACTTGTTTGGACAGTTCCATAGTCTCGGTCTCTGTGCTTTAGCTGCATAGTTGCCTTTGTTTGCACTCTAACCATTGTAGGTCCAAAGGGTTACAGTTCTGTCTGCAGAAGATGACAAGAAGGAAAGATCTTGTGTGTGCCACCTGCACTGAATAACTTTGTCCTTGTGCTCCCCTACCACCATCAGAGGAAGCTGCTTCGTCAGGTCCCCTGTGAAGAGGAACAGAAATCATTACTCATGCCATCAATCCATATCCCAGCCCTTGGGTGGAGGGTCTTTTTTAAACCACTTTGCTTACTTTAAGCTTGCATCTGTATTTCACCTTATGAAGCCCACTTGAGTCCCTTTTCTCTCACACACACGTTGAACATAGCAAAAGGCCCCAGTGTTTCAATTTTTAGGCCTCACTGGATGAAGTACAACTTAAAAATGCAGATCTCCACCGTTTTTACACAAGGTGATTAAAATTTAATGGTCCAAGAGAATCAAGTCAATTAGACATACCCGATATCTTTCCTATTCTTAACTTATCCCGATAAAAATGAGACTCACTATACTTGTTAGGGCTTTTTAAAAGGGTCAATCTTATGAATACTGTCTGAAAGCAATGGCCATTAACACCAGGCAAGAGTGTTAATCAGTGGTCTTACTGTAATGAGACCGTCACCCCAAACCAAGATTCAGTTCACAGCCACACGACTCAGCCCATTTCCACCAGACACAACCACATACATACACACCCAACCTTTCAAAGCTCTACCATTTTTCCCCCTTTCCAAGTAAAACCTGATCCTTGAGCCAAGTCCTCAACTCCAGCGTGAAAAGAACAGGAAGGCAGCCTGTGACGCTGTGGCTGCGTTACCTTGCAGGTCTGTCACCTTGATCTTCATGTCGTAGGAGCCGGTGAGCAGGTAGTGCGCGCCGGGCGAGAAGCGGACGGAGCGCACGTCGCTGCCGTGCGGGTGGTAGCTCTGCACCATGCGGCCGCCGCGGATGTCGTACAGCATGCAGCTCGAGTCCTCCTGGCCCGTGGCCAGCAGCCTGCCGCTGGGATCCACCGCCACCGAGGCCACCGCGCTGCCTGCAGGCCCACAGACACCCCACGGCACAGTTAGCTGCAAACTGCCACCTTTCTTTCTTTTTTTTTTTTTAACACAAGAACATGCATTGCAAAACAACACGGAAAGCTGGCCTCAAATTTAAGGTGATGCTGGCGGTTGGGTTTCTTTCTTCTTTACTTAAGAGAACTTTTTCCCGTAAGTTGCTAGCAAATTAACTACTGGGTACTTAAGAAAAACAAAAGAAGTGGCCAAGGTGGGAAGAGGAGTGCAGCATCTGGCTACACTTCTTTTTCTCTGGGAGTTTCTCTCGGAGGGGAGGGATACAGCGGGATTTGGGGCAGGTAAAGGACGGTGCTGGCTGCGGTCTCTCTCTGTGTTTCGGAGGAGGACAGTGGGGCCCGCGGCTTGGGGAAAGGAATTGGCTGCCACCGCCATAACGCAGCCGGGAGCTGCCTCGCTTCTTTTCCGTATCCCCTTGCCCTGCCGGGACGTCCCGCAGTTCCAGCTACTGCAAGCTGCTGCGGAGCTTCGGATACATCCTGTCCGCCACCCTGGGATTTCTGCCCATCCCTGCCGTCCCAGCTCGGTGCTCCTCACAGCCCTACCGGGGCAGCGGGATCGGCTGCCCGGGGTTTGTGGAGCGAAGCCTCTCCTCCATGCACCCCTGCCCGTGTGGGCCGAGCCGCCATCACCGCGCGCTGCCCGAGCCCGGCCACAGCGCCCCCTGCAGCCGCGGCGGGTCAGCGCACCGGGAGCAGCAGCGCCCCTGCCGGCGGCGGCCGGAACTGCACCGCGGGAAAGCGCGGTCAGAGACGCGGCCCTGGGTCCCTGGCTCTGGATGCTGCTAATGACAGAGCTGTGGATGTTTGCCTTGTTATACATCCTAGTAAAGAACTGTTATTCCTATCCTCGTGTCTCTGCCTGAGAGGCCCTTTATTTCAAAATTGTAATAATTCGGAGGGAGGGAGTTTACATTCTCCATTCCAAGGGAAGCTCTTGCCTAGCGGACAATCTGTCTTTCAAACCAAGACAGATGAACACACCCAGCTAAAAAGAGATTTTATGGTTCAGCACTAAAACCCCTGAAGCCATAATTCACACTTGAATCAGTATTAAAGCTGCATGAGAAAGTATCTGTTCCATCACAGGAAAAAAAAAATCAGTCTTATGAAATAATGTGGAATACTGCAAGGAATTCACCCCAGCCCCAAAAGTTTCAAGGACTTTAGATAGGTTGCTGTATTTGAATGCACTTAAAAGTGTCTGTTTGAAAGTCATAAGGCAAAAGTACTACCATCTTCTGAAAGGAAATACTACTTTAGGAACAGACAAACAAACCAACCCCACAGCTATAGATACCCTCACAGGTTCTTTCTTTAAGTTAAGCTGCCCTTCTGTGCCACAGCCTCCCTTTACATTCACTCTATGTGATCTGGACATCTTCAAAGCCTATTTTCATGCCAGGATGGCTAGAAGAATGACAGCAAGTCTTGCCTGTTCCATGAAACGTTGTTCCCACAACACGAACACAGCTTGGCACTCTCAAATCCCAAAATCTTACAGTCTTGTCTTGGGATCCAGATGCAATCATCCAGCCACTCCATGTATAAAGTGCTAAAATATGTCCTGTGAACAAGAAGACTTCTTAATTTGATTAAGCATCATTAACCCAACACTGAAACATTATAGTTGGGACTATTTTTTGCATTCAGAGACCCACAATCCCATGGAAAACCTGCATTTTGCATGATCCATTGCACCAGTGTATGGCAATATCCAGCTTTGTGTCTTCTCTGGAAAGAGGTGTGCACTCTCTCCATTAAATGAACAGCAAACATATTTAACAACAAACACTTTATTAGAATACAATGCAGACTGAAAAGTGTGACAGAAGCCACACTGTACCTACCAGTGTGACCACTCAGGGCATGCAGGCCTTGTCCACGCTGACAATCTGTTGTGTAAATGTTACAGTCCCCTGCTCCAGCACTTATTAAAATAGCACCACCACTTTCTGGGCCTTCCATAAAAGCAAGGTCTCTGATTGTCCCATCGTGCATGCTGAATTCCAAATCTGGTCCTAAAATAAATTAAAAATCAAGGAACAAAGTAAGGCATACATTGTTTGTTAGTGCTGTGCTCTTTAAAGCAGCTACAGAGATCATACAGAGTATTTTAAGCAAGAGTGAACACATAGCTGTGCACTTCAGTACAGAACGCACAATTTCAGTTACTACAGTTCAAATGAAATCTCCAAGAATCTTGGGTTTGGTTGAGCTTCCTACTTTCTAAAGCTTTGGCAAAATGTACATTGATCAACCATCACCACTGCCAACTGCAGGCAAGGTTTCTTAGAGAGTACATTTATTTCTTTTTGTAAACTCTGGTGTACTCAAAAGGTTTTCTTTGCCAGGAGGAAAAGATCATTGAGAGCACTGCACTACAAAGGACAAGGCAGACTAAGTTCAAAACAGAAAAGGAAAGAGCCACATTCAACATATTGATTGGAAGGGGTGGGCATGGAATGTTAGCTTTTGCTAGGACAGAAACCTTTTTAAGATAGATGAGAAGAGAGAAGTAGGTAAGAGAAAAGGGAACTAGGAGTGGAAATAAATTCTTAGTGACAACCATGCTCTAGAAGTGGGTAAGAACATCTGGTTGTTTTACTGTTTTACTGTGGGAAGGAATTTGCCAAGAGATAGAACAATACCAGAGTCCTGCAAAATGAAACCAAAACACAGTCACCCAACCCAAACAAAAGCCCAAAGATAATTTTAAACCTCTCAGTGGTTCATTGCTGGATAGAGACTACAGTAAAAAGGAAAAGAGACTGCATTACAATATTGGAATAATATACAACTGAATATACAACACAGTACCTGTTGCATTACAAGTTTCTGCATTAAAAGGCAGCACTTTCACATATTTATCATTAGAACCAGTAGCTAACAGCTGTCCACAGGGACTCCAGGCTACACAGTAGATTGATCCTTTATGATGCTTATTCCTCTTGAAGCGAACTACAGGTTGTTTAGGAGTATTATAAGCACTGGCAAAAGAAAAAAAAAACCCAAACATAATATTTCTTTTTATTTATAAGGGAAACAAAGTATTTTAAAATGAAGATATTATTTTTCTGTTATTTTGGGTAATATGAAATTCATATGACTACTTGCACTGAAACATATGCATGTGATCAAAGACAAAAGGATCTTCTCCTCATTTTCCAAATTTTCCCTCATCTTCCCCTTCTATCTGAGGCTGAACATGCAAAAAGAACTTACCCAGTCCCTTCATCTGTAAAGGGTTGATACAGATAAACTACAGTAATTACCAGCTAATTTTTCTCTACATCCTTCATATGTCAACAACTTAATTCTATGACCACTTTTGAATATGCACAAGTTCAATTAAGCAGCTGTAGGCCAAGCCTGTGCAAGAAAAACAGATTTACCACTCTACATAAATGTAAAAACCCTGACAGCATCTAAATATATCATAGATAATTATTTGTAGAACCATATCAGCTTTACACACTGCTGAAATAAAAGCAACAGTCCCAGTAATTTATATTTCCTTGATTGCAATCAATTACCTTCCTACAATGCTCTTTTTCTGCTCTCACAGCAGGAAGAAATCAAGTACTTAACATAAAGTATTGCAGTATCCATCTCCGTATCAGTCCAGTAACATCAACAGGAGAAATTCAACAAATTAAATTGGTATTGAAAAAGTTCATAAACTTTATTATAAGTAAGTACTTGAACAGAAGAGGCAGAGAGAAAAGACAGAAGACAATCTCCAAAGTTTTTCAAGAAGCTTGGATGATTAACATCGCTTTAGTAAAGAATACTAAAGTAAACCCACATGGCAGCTAATTTTATTTTGCCAGAGAGGAAATCCATTACAGATTAGTATAAATCAGGATCATTCAACACACTGCAGAGCTCCCTAAATGGCCTAATGCCTTATCTCACAGAGGATCACTGACTCTCCCAGGACATGGGAGCACCTACCCAGTCAGAGATCACATGTTGCCAATCCACTGCATGGAAGCACCGTGATTATTTGAGCAACATTTGCAGAACTGTAACATGTATTTATCAGTGTTTAACCTTTAAGGTGTGCAAAAACCCCCACACTACTATTACACCTTTAGAGAACAGAAAAAATCCAACTCCAAACCAACCTGTCTTGAATAATTCATCAGTTTGAAGGACAAGTAAAAAAAAATTAAGAGGCCCAACAGAGCTTAAAAGAAGAACTATTCCACACAACCTCTTAGCAAAGTACATAATTTTGAATGCTGTCTAGACCCATGTTGTTACAAGGATTAGAATATCTTTAAGATAATGTAATCTCTTTGCTGACTTGTAATTCCCATGATGAAGTATTTTAGGCAAAGTGTAAGCACAGTTGAAATCAACAATAAGTGGAAGAAATACAAGTTCAGAATCAAGGAAATCTCAGTATTCCTCTCATGTCCAGATGCACTGTGTCTCTTGTCACATCTGATCATGCGCTGCAAGTACAGACTAAGGCTGCTGAGTTGCTCCAGCCTTTCCCAATAAGCAGAATAAGCAGCTGTGCAGGAGCCAACATGCTCTGCACTGCTTACCAGTCAAGAGGCTGTTTGGGCTTCAAGCCCAGTAAGCTGCCTTGTATTAGGTAATAGAAATTCCTTTTTTTTTTTGGTTGTGTCAAACATTGCTCATAAATATTTTGAAATTAAGCTTCAAAGGGTACCTTACTGATGATATTTGAGAAAAAGAAAAATCAGATTACTTTTTGAACACTTTGGAAGCCTGAACATCAGTCCTAAAGTGGGAAGATATTCCAGATAAAATCACTGTGCATACCCCTTATAAAAAAGTTTTAGATGCTTGCACTTCTCCCCTCCTCCAAGAAAATAACGTAAGTGAAGCAGAATTAAGGAGACTGTTAATTGATGTGATATTTCTTTTCATTTATGTTTTCCCCATCCTACTAAAAATGGGTGGAAGCTAAAATACAGGTTCACAGTAAACCACAAATGGTGCTTTTTCAGTCAAGGAACCAATATACGTAGAAAAAAACGTTTAGAGTAAAAGCAGGCCAACAGACACGCTCTGGCAAGTTTTGATGTAGAAGTCAAGAAGATACAACTTTCTCTACTGTAAAGTCTGTCCTCCTGCCAGAAACTGAATCTTGTGAAGCTCAGCTTGTGCTGGCTTGGGAACTGACACATGCCTTCTCCCACTGCTACAGCTGGAATATCAACACCACAGGCCAACCAGCAAACTCAAAAAAGCTCAGCTGCTGGGACAAAAAAAAAACTTTTATAAGGAAAAGCATGGTCTTGTGACAATACATCTTGTAAATAATAGAGAGCAAAGAAGCAGCCCACAAATATACAAATACTTCAGCACATTATCTTATTTTTGCTTAGCAGTTCAGGATTCCAAGGACAGCACTGCTGTATTTATGACAATAAAATAAAGATATGAAATGTACAGGTATCAGTAGCTGCAGAAGAAAGAAGTGCTATGATACAGAAAAATAAATGATTATATTAGCTTTCTTACCTTGGGTCAATTACTTCTGGATAGGCACAAACTCTCAAAGTTTTAGAGTTGGAACCAACAGCATATAAACTCCCACTGGGATGAAAGGCTACAGCTCTGACAGCTTGTGTGTCTTCTAGAGTATTAATGCAAATAAACTGCTTTTTTGATTTGTCATCCTGTGTAGAAGGATAACAGTAAAATTAGGTTCTTCTGTGTAAAACTGGACATTTAAAGTAGGTGTGGCTGCTTTGTGGAATAATGTAAAGCTACTGTAGCCAAGTATTAACAAGTAGCAGCACAGCAGGCTGGATCACTCAAAGCACAGTTCTGTAAGCAATGTCTACTCCAAGTCCAAGAATGCTCTTGAAGCTCTTTTCTTCAACTGACTTTTACAGATAACATTAATTAGTATTTCTCATCCTCCCTCCAGACTTCCACCTGCTTTTGTTTTTCTAAACAGCCCATCTCAGACGGGCAATACTAGTTTATTTCTGTGTAAACCATTTGATCTGTGTAAAACTTGTGAGGGGAACAAAGCTGCCTTTTTACCGAAAACAGTCCAAATCAAACAGTTTCTAAACCAAACATTAATATTAAACATAGACTCAGATTTTCACCCTGTATGTAGTACAAAGTTATCATTAGATTATGCTAAGCTTTTATTACATCATCCTCTTTGTGACTTTATGACCAACTTTCTAAGATTAGGATTTTTATTAATGCAGAAACTTTAGAATGTACTTATTGCAGTTATTTTCCTATTAACTATTCCCCTGGTTTTCCAGACCATACTGACTGCAGTACAACACTCAAAGTTTTAACCTGGAAAACACAAAACAATGGTTGTAAAAGACATCCCATTGGAACATCTGCTGTACAAGGAGAAGCTGAAAGAATTGGTATTGCTTGGCCTTGAGATCAGAAGGGGTTTTCAGGGTGTGCATGTGTACATCTCACCAGTGCACACAAATATGGGACTGGGGGAGTGAAGAAGACAGAGCAGGACTCTTCTCAGTGGTACCCAGTGAAAGGGCCAGAGGCAATGAACACCAAATAAAGTAAAACAAATTCCGCTTCAACTTTTTTGGCGTTTTAAAAACACTGTGAGGGTGGTCAGACACAGGATGAGGTAGCCCATAAAGGCTGGAAAACATCCTCCATCCTTGGAGAGACTCAAAGCCCAACTGCACCCAGCCCCAAGCATCCTGCTCTATTGACCCTCTTCTGAGAAGTGCATTTGGATTCACTCTCCAGATGTCCCTTCCCATCTCAATGGTTCTGTGACTGTAGGCACTGCACCAACCAAAATTCATTCTAAATATCTCTCAACAGTAAGAGGATGTCACACTGAGGATTAGGTACTGAATCTTTTGATAACACAAATGGTAAAAGACAAGAAAACTCACCTCATCACCTCGTGTCCGGGATAAATTCCCTGAAGAGTCTTCTGACTGTGGCTGAGAGACGGCATGCTCTGATGCACTGGGATTTGGTGAAGTGTTTAACATCACATGACAAAACAACAAGAGCAGGGACAGATTTTTTGGTAAGTATTATTCAGACTAAAGTCACAGTTTCAGTCATTCCCAGAACTGATTAATTTGTGTGAAGTGTTATACAGTCTGAATCATTACCATTAAACTATTACAAGGGACAGCCCTTTTTGCAGCAAAGGCTGCAAGCATTGAACAAGTGAACTCAAGTTAAAAATATTTTTCATTCTATAACATACATATGTGTAGATACAATATGTACACAAGAGAGGTGGAAGAATTACTGTTTCTTTCATGTCAGCACTACTTTTAGTTAACAGAACAAATTCAGTTCCCATTCTGCCCTACTTCCCCCTTCATCTAGTTTGTATTTCATAAAAAAAGCTCCTAGAAACTTAGAGTGACACAAAACAAACAAGAACTAAACACCTAAGATGGAATAAAAAGTCCAAAATTAAAAACAAGGATAAAATGTAAGCCATAATAACCACTATTCCTCATGAATGCTGCTAAAAAAAAAAAAGACTTCATAACCCTACATAAATATTTAGAAAACACTAATCATACCCCTATTCAATGACAAATTAACTTGATAGCTAGATAAATGCAAACAGCTCTCCCACAGTGCAAGCAGAAGGGTATTTCCAGCCCTGAATGCTCTCCAGCAGCTCACCTTTGACTCCCCTGTACAGGTGACTCTTCAGGAAAGGGAATCTGATTAGCTGACCCACACTTGCGAGGAGTGCTGGTATTCAGGTTTGGGCTGTCAGTTACCCTCTGGCTGCCATCTGAAGGTGCTGATGTGAAGTTACTGGCTGCATTGGTAGATGCAATCCCTTTGCTCCCATTACATTGCTGGCTGAGTGTTTGTACATCATTTCCAAGACTGTCCATACCCATATTTAATTCTCCTAGTTTCTGGATAGATCTGATAACAAATGACAAGTTAAAAAATCCAAGGTCATAAAGAGAGCTCACAGAGAGATATGGGTGAGTAGAAGAATGAAACTCCCCCAACCTGTTAAGAAACTGTTCAGTAAGGTTCTGTTGCTGGTCAGCTCCATCTTCTTGATGGACTCCTCCCTCCAACAACATCTGCTGGTACAACTGTCTCTGCTGCTCCTTCTGCTCCAAGTGCTGCTGGTACCGCAGTCTCTGCCTGTAGTACTCCTGGAACTGCTCGGTGGAGTCACGGAGCTAAAAAGAAATGAGAGTCACAGATGGAACTGAAATAGCTACTTGTGGTATTGAACATAAATATTTACTTTCTGCTTCAGTATTTCCACACAGGTATCAAAAAGCCAGGAGATTCATCTCTGAGGAGTGATGATTTTATTCTTCCTTAAAGTCAGACACAATTTACATATTAAAAAGAGAAAGCACTTCACTGTTGAAGCAGTCCTGCCTTTATAGCAGTCCTTATAGCTCTGAAGGAGACTGCTCTTTCCTACAACATTTTAAAACTATCACTTAAGATCAAAAAAGTGATTGAAAATTGAAAACCCAGAAAACTATGTAAATCATACTCTCATTACAAATTTAGTATCTTCTGCCATGTTGATACCTCCCCACCATCAATCTGCAGACCCATTTTACCTCCCCCTGCAGCAGGGGTCTATCCAAGTGTTACATTTTACTTTTGAAACTGGAGCCTGTTTTAACTCTAAAAATTCTTTACTTTCTGGACCAAGCCAACACTTGAACTTCCTTTTTCATAGCTTTTCCTCCCTTACATGCTGTCTTTAGCTTCCCACACTGCCAGCTGTCCAGGACTTGCTGCCTTCTGCATTCCTAAACCTCATTTTTCTTTCGCTTTTCTGCTAACAGCTGAGAACAAGATAAAAATGAACAAACAGAAGACTAAAAACACTTTAGTCCAAGGCCAGATTATCCACACTGAACTGCCCTATGTTTTCTAAAGAAAAAAAACAAACTGCATATTTACATAATAGAAAAAAACATAAAAATACTGATAGGAAAAAATAGCAATAGTAAAAAAAAACCTTGCATGGGTTTTTTTGTTTGTTTTCTGGAGTGACAGCTTTGTCATCCATGATTTAAACTTATACAAGGGCATTCTCATAACTTTGCATTAGTTCAGACAATTCATACACATTCTGTCTCTGTAACAGCCTTTGCATTTCTTCTACTAACAATTATTAACAGCACTTGCATTATGATTTTTTGTTCTCTGACAATTTTTTAAACCTATAATGGATTTCCTAGTACTGCTGCATTTGCAAAATATTTACCACCTTAGGTTTCCCATGGCGAATACTTACAATTCAGAAACTCCAAATTATTGACAGAAGTCAAAAGTATTTCTTTTCTCTACTTGAAATTCATGAACTATTCCCCATTCCTTGGGTTATCACCCTAAACAAGTATATTCTTGTCTATTCTTCTTTCCACGACTGATACTTATGTGTTACAATTTCATTCAATCTTTTGATCTTTTGTGTTCTGTGCCACTATTTCCCAACTAACATACAAAACTAAAATATATTGCTTAGAAGCTCTATTCTATAAACTCTGGCTTCTAAATCAGCCTCCACAGGAACACATCAAAAACAAAGCTCTGAAAAGAAACTTTAATTTCTTACTCCTACAGGTATACACACACACCACTATGATGTAGAAAACAAAACAAGATGAAATTGCACCAGGTACTGCATTTATTTCTACTTGTGCGTAACAGCCTGGCCAACATCTTCACCACAGCACCTCCTGTCCTCATTCTCTCCTACAAATTCTTCATCTGTTTTACTGTTTTTTCCCCTGCTGAAGCCTGCCCTGTTCTATACCCAGCGAAGCTCTTCCTTCCCTTCCAGCATGCATACAAAACAGCACTGCAGCAGAAGTGGCTCAAAGTCCTTGAGGGGAGTGAAGTCCTCAAATGTGGAGGACTTTGTTAATCTTACAGACCCCACTGCCTCATTCAAGTACCCAGAGCCTACCAGAACACAGTCCTGGCAAAGCTAGGCTGGTTTTCAGTCCCACATAGAGGTTCAATAAGCTAATGCAAAGTTTACCTATGATTCAAACTTGAATATGCAAACAGAACAGACAGCACACTCAATGCTATTTTTCACTACCAAATATAGAGACTGGTTTTAAGGGCAAAAATAATAGAATAGGTAACTGTTTTAATTGCTTCCTTCACTTACCCCATATTGCTATTAAGGAAAAAAAAAAGAAAAAAGATAGTCAAGGCACAGGCCTTCAAAGATGAATTCAAAAAATGCTATTGGATTCTGAATAGCAAAGATGGGAATTGCCCAATTTTTATTTCTCTATGTTCTAGACAACAACCAATGCAGGATGACCTACAAAACGTAGTGTTAACACCTAAAATTACAAGGTACATGCAGGATTTCTCACTTGAACATGAAGAGGAGGCTTAAGCACTGTTTAACACAATCTAACATTGTTGGCTTTTTTTCTCCCTTCCTTTTAAAGATATACACAACAGTTTAGCTGGACTGCTGATGTGACAAGGCACTCTAATCAGCTGCATTACAAACTCCAATGACAGCAGAACCTTATACAATAGGGGGACAAAAAGTAGTAGTTTCTTTTACAAGATGCAATATGGCATTTTTACTATAGTAAAAACAAGATTCAAAGCAACCCATTGTCATGCATGAAGTTCTCAACACAAAGGCAAATCATTATGAAGTGA
The DNA here is from genome assembly GCF_028018845.1 of Melospiza georgiana. NCBI lineage: Eukaryota > Metazoa > Chordata > Aves > Passeriformes > Passerellidae > Melospiza > Melospiza georgiana. The sequence continues at coordinate 11,037,508 of NC_080438.1, read as the reverse complement.
TCAGAACCCAGCTGAAAGGGCCTCATTATTTTTAAACAAACAAGCACTACCTCATTTTTCTCTTGTTTGGCTGATCCCTGACTCTGTGCTGCATTGAGAGGTTCATTCTCTGGAGCTGAGCTCTGGCACGAGGTCTCACTGCCAATGGGATGCTGGGGCTCCACAGGAGTATCACTTCTCACAGCAACATGGAAAAGAACACATGCTTAACTGAGAAAAATTCAGAGTAGAAAATCAAGGGCAGAAAGAGAATATTCTAGAGTAAGATCTGCTAACACAAGCATGCAAACTACTTAAGTCACAGCAAACTGAAGATACTGCTTAGGAAAAAAATGCCACTTGCAATGTGTCACACGAAAGAAAATGAACTCCCCGACAAACAAAAAGTACAGTCAGTTTCCAAAAAGCCTTACTGCCACAGCACACCCCAATTTCATTTTTTATCCCTACATTTGAATTCTGTATCATTTAAATAAGTTACTCAAAATTTTCAATTTCAAAGCAATTATATGCACAAAATGCATCTGATATGAGACTAAACTCTTCCCAAAGGTATCAGCTTAATCACCACTACCAATCTAAACTGAACCTAATATCCATGGATGTTTAACACCCATCCACTTGAACACTCCTGAAAGTGCAAGGTAGAAAATGTTTATATTGCTTTGGCTTTTCTTGTGTTGCAAGTATTTCTGCATGACACTCTTTCTAAAATGGTTTGGCAATCAATCAGCAGATGTGCAGAACACATTAGAATCCTAGGATGCCCATCTTCAGTTTTGTCAACTTGAAGTCTTTACTAAGTGACTTGGAGCAAAGGTTTTTTAGAAGTTATTTTAAACTTTTTTGGTACCTCTGTACAATAACAGAAGTAACTCAGCTGACAGAAAGACAATTGCTTAATGAACTCAATTATACAAGAAATACAGCACTTCTGTCATGTGCAAGAGGAAGCAAGGGCCAGAGTTACAGAAAGCTCAGCTTCCACCCTTGTAAATACTACCATTTAGGCTGGACACTTCACTTGAAGTTGGATTTTTGTCTGAAAAATGTAATGCCTTCTTGAAAACTACGGGTCTGGCTCTATAGTTCTAATCCTTTAATTCTGACCTCTAATCCTAGCTTTCAAGAGATGTATTATTAATAAAAAAACATGTTACAAATTATAAGTATCACATGAAAAGACCTACATAAAGAGCTGCAGCAATTAATTATCTTCTTTAGCCTGCACAATGATGTTATTTGTGCAGAATTAATCCAGTACTCCAATATGAAAAGGGAATTAAAAACCTCTCAAGAATCAGTTTTAACACTGGACCTTGGTCTACTCACACAAGTGATAAGGTTTGCCATAGATCAGTAATCTTAGAGGGTTCACCATAAACTAGAGTCTTCTGGAGGTATTTACATTACTATATTTCCATTATCACTGGAATTGACATCAGTTTGGCAGTGTTTGTTTCCTTTTTACCAAGTTTAATTACAGCTGCTCTTTACCATAACACAATATACGGAATATTGCTCCAAGGCAAAACTAATAGAGACACCAGCTGTGGCCTGGATTGATCCCCACAGCCCCAAACGTCATCTGCTGGCCACTGCACCCAAGTGCAGGGCCAGTTACCCATCTGGTCCTCTAAGAGGCCAAAAGAGCTGGCAGCTGCTTTCTGGGGAAGTTTGAGTACAACCATTAGAAAGGGACAGAACTGCTGATCAAAAGAAAGGCCAGGCAGAAACATGAAGATCAACTCAACTGATAAGTACCATTTTTCCCAGTTATCAGGACATTCTTTCAAAAGCCAGTTTACAAGTCTACATTTCATTAAAGAACTTATTAATAGCATAACCCAACTATCTCAAAGTCCAATACAAAAACATAATAGAAAAAACATTCAGCTGCCTTACTCATCTTTGGTTTAAAAAACAGGAAGTAAATATTACAGCTGAGCTACTATTGTAAGAATTTAAGTGATTCAGGAATGCTACAACAATGGCATATTGTCATTTCCCCCAACTTCACTGGGATATGGAAACTGCTCAAGTATACTTAAGTAACTAATTTACAGTGTCAGGACCAAAATTATTTATCAAGACTTGAGGACAGAACGCAATGGAGAAAGATGGGAGTTAGAGCTATTTCATTGTGTCCATTGACTTATCTGGAATGGAAGAACACAGTAATACTGAACACAAACTCTAGCTGGACCTCATTACATACTCAGAGCATATCTGTGCTCTGTGCTAGGAAACTTTAAGAAGGCCCAAACGGAATACATAAGGCTCAAACCCAAATAAGAAAATCTATTTAGAACATAAAAGCATAAGGAAGAAAACGGCCTCTATACAGTTTCATTATAACAGAATTTAAACAACCAAATTATGTTTCAATGTTACAATTATGTTCAGAGTTACAGTGCAGGTAAGCACACAGCAACAGTGCAACATAAGCCAAGGTACAAACAGAGCTCTAGCTGCACTTACCGCTCTGGGGACTCCTCAAAAATGCTGTGACATTCAGTATTCTCAAGCATGAGACTCCTGCTGAGATTCTGTACTCCAGGGTAATGGAAGTTAGCGAAGGAGTGTGACATGGGAGAAGTTTTGGTCCCGAGGTCGCTGACCCGCTTGTCGTGGTTGGTCAGCCCACACGAGAGCCCATCCAGGGCAGGGTTTAAGGAGCGCGTCATGTAAGCGTCCGCTGACTGAGGCCGGCGCATGGGGGATGATGGATAAGGAGAGAGTTTGCTGATAAGAGGTGTCAGAAGGTCAGCATAGGCAGCTTTTGTGGGCTTGAGGAGTTTATCAACGTGAATATTAAGCATCTTTTGTTCAAAAGCACAAGAAAACACTGTAGCTGGCAGATTCTGCAGCCACGATAATAAGCTGAGGTCCAAGTCATCACAGCCATTACCACACAAGAGATCAATGCCCAGCAATACTTCACTTTCTGTGATTTCTTCTCCTGTAGCTTTACTCTGACAGAATTCCACACAACATTCGTAAAGCAATCCCTTCATCACAAGCTGAAACAAGCGATTGTTGCTTGCTTTGAAGCCGGCCTCGCTCAGTTTCCTGTCTGCTGGGATGAACTCTGCCACCATGACACAGGCTTCTTCAAAGCAGTGCACCCGAGCCGTGCTGGGATTCCAGTCCTTGAACTCGGCGTGGTTGGTGAGGCGGGGCAGCGTCAGCAGCAGGCACAGTTTGCTGTAGTCTTCCTTAGAGGGACAATACTCCTCCAGCGCGTGCAGGCACTGCACGGCCTCCCGCATGGTGAACTCCAGCTAGGGAGAAATAACGCAAACACAGCAAGCTGCAGCACGCGCGTTTCCACAAGGAAAAAACCCTTCAAGAACAGGCAGCAACAGAATTCCTCTGCTATCACTCATTTAGTACTGCTTAGATGTTAATTTAAAAAGCAAAGAGTCTGAAATTGCTGATCCAAGTGTACAGACAGACAAATTCCTAGATGCTTTGACTTCCTACAATCCCCCATCCAGTCCCATTTTTTACAGATTTATGGAATGTTTTCATGTCACTGCAGATTTGATGGGCTTAGAATTTCAAATCTGTGACTGAGCAGCTCAAATTCTATTGTAGCACAAAAGGTTACTTCCATTCTCAAAGCCAGCTGACTTATTTTCCTCTTTATTTCTATAACCTATGCCAGTAGCTCTTAATAAAAGCCTTGTAGATTGCTCTAGTTTCCAGTGATTAGCAGCTTTTATACTGAGATTTTCTCTTCTTCTATCAAAAATGTTAAAAAGTTCAAAGAGCTCTCAGAAGAGAAGACCTCCAAATGAATAGAGGGCTTTATTACAAAGCCTGTTGATAGCTAAGAGCCAAGAACCATGTTAAATACACAAAACCAGACATTTTTAGTTACATAGATTTAAAAACCAGTAAAAATACCCACTTACCCATGTTACCTAGACACTGCAATACTTTGATCCACACCACACCAACATATTTGGTAACAACAAAATAAGGAACACTAATCTGATTTTTCCCCTCCACTGCTATCCCAGTAACAGTATATGGATCAAGAGATCAAAGGACTAGTACTCCTCCCATTTACAACCAGAAAAATAGACTTACTTCTAACTTTCTCTACTCTGTCAAGAAAAAAACCCTGAAGTACATTGTAAGCATAATGGGACAGAGAATTAAAATCAATTCAGTCTGGAAAACAAAATCACTTGTCTTAAAACTACTATCATTCTTCATTTTTAATTTCATAACATTTTTGTCTTAGAAATTTGGTATTATTGTGCTGTCAGCATGAATGAAAAACTGTAACTAATTTCCCAATCTGCACACCTTCTTTGCCAGTTTGAATTAATGTCTCTTTCCATATAAAAACCTTAAGTCCACAACTCCTGCTGTTTGCAATTTAACATAAGGAGTCCTTTGTGAACACATCTGCTCCCTCAAAAAAACAATTCTGACCTTTCTCTCCAAAACAAACCAAAATTAAGCATATAATTCATTCAAACTTTCATCTGACTCAAATTACCACAATAAATTGCTGTGATTCTGAGACCTGCTTCAGAATATTTCTGGGGGGAAAAAAGTATTAAAAAGAAGAGGCCTGTACTTTAGCACAATGGCCTAAAGTAAATGTGAGGGTCAGGACCACAGACACAGCATATGGTCACTGATCTATCTGCAAAGTTTCAAGCAACCCTTTTATGTACAACTGTATTTGACATCAGGGAGCCACACTCACTTGCAAAGAATACTGATTACTTTATCCAGTGTTTATGAAACCATTTGGTAATAGCTAAAATTTGTGTATTTAATTGTGGGAGCTTCTGTCCTGCCTTTAATCAGACTGATCTCAAGAGATTTTCTGACTACATAAAAATCCCCAAACCAGAGGCAATTCTTACATGCTGAGGCTCATCTTCTGCTGACATTGCATTGTTCACACATAAGGCTTCCAAGAACTTCTGCTTCATAATAATGTAACGAAACCTGCAGGTGAGAAGAGAAATACTACATACATCTTGCTCCAGAGTGGTTAAACATTATTCTAGAGACAAGCAGGCTATTTTACACTGAATTTCTGAGTTAGGCACAGCTATTGTCATGACAAGGAACTCTGATATGAATTTTAAAAAATTGGTAACCACAACATTTTTTTTTTAAACAGGAAAATTTTTTCCATAAGTGCTTTCAGAAATACTCTATTACAAATATCAGAGGGCTAATTAGAAAAAAAAAAACAAACAAGTATAGTAATCATATTATTTCTTGAATAGAAGTATGACAGAGCATCTATTAAAAGGTTGTGCAACATGCATCATCTTCCTAAAGTGTACGGCACATGACAACTCATTACAGAATGTGTGCATGTATTTTAAGTACAAGTTTAAAAACACAGGCACAGCACACAGGCTAGGAAAAAACCCACTGAAAACTAACGTGAAAAACTCATTACCACCATTTTCATAGACAATACTCAGAAATCCATGTGTTTTCCAAAACTCAAAAAACTGAATTCTGACATACATTCTATTTTACCTTTTCTTGTCGAATTTTTCCATACATTCAAGGGGCTGAATAAACTGAAGAACCTCATCCCACTGGCCATCAAGAATCAATTGCCTAGTAAAAGAAAGGATCATTCCTTGAATGTCACTGGACAAGAACATCCCTTTTCCAAGTAAGATGCTCATTTAAATACAAAACAATAATTTAAATACACAACAGGTCATCAATCTGCTTTGAAAAGTCAATGTTTTGCATAGGTACCAAAATAAATTTTTAGTAACACTAAGAGCATAATCCAAGTCTGTTCTCAATATTTTGAAAAAAATAACTGCATACTACAAGGACAAATATTAAGCACTTTTAAAGGCACATAAAAAAAAGACAAAATGGTCCTGTGTCTCCTGCTTTACCTGTTATTCTTATTAAAAAAAAAAAACAACAAAGAGCCTTCCTTGAATAAAGGCATCATTTCAATGAATACATCCAAATTAATGAAAGAGGACTTAGAAATGAGTTCATTTTAATTGTATAAATACTGCTGGGGCTATTTTATGAAGGGAATGGGAAAATAAAGAACTCCCATATTAAGCATGTAAAAGGAAGAGCCTGGCAGGAAAGGAAGGGTGCCAGCACAGGAGCTCCAACTCCAGGATCAGTGGGCTGGACTGCACAGGTAGAGCAGCTCAATTTCTTCATGCCCTCCTATCACACAGAGCTCTTATTAAAGGCCCAGGCCTACAAGGGAAAGATGAGTTTCTACAGCTAAGCTAACAATGAAACAAAAAGAAAAGTTGGATTAATAACTTGACCCTTTCTGCAATTCTTCTTTCATTTCATTTTAGTCCAATATTTGTAATTTTAATGAAAAGGGAAGAGAGGTGAAGTTTGTTCAGTCATAAAATGTAATTTTAAATGCTTCAAGATCAGCTGGATAAGTTACTTTCTCATGCTTCAATATTATTAAGTACCTTTGGCATGAACAGAAAACATCAATGCTGAAAAACTACTGTGAATGTATACTTTTTAATAATATTGAGGGCAATATCCTCTATGGTAAATTGCACCAACCCTCATGCCTTGATGATAATATATACTCCTTTCATGTTGATAAATTTAAGATAAATCTAAGTGTTATTTTGAAATGTACATAATATTTTTAGGGAAAAGCTCTAGAAACCATTCATCCTTGATCTTAGCACTAAAATACTATAAAAACATTTTACAAGTCAATAAACCACACCTTCGGGGCCATGTGATGGGTAAGCAGATAATGGCCCATCACAGATGCAAACAGCCCTTGCTTTCCCTTCTAATTCATGCCTATAATTTCCCCCAATTTAATCTGCACTGCCACTTGTTAAGGCTCCTTCCCACTTGAATTCATTGATGTGTCAGAAAAGTAGCAAAATTAAACTGAACAAGCAAACAAAAAAATCTGTGTCAATGCATGCTACTGCTGCCCGGTCAGTGACTGTGAGTGGCTCACAGAAGGATGTCAGCGACTCCAGAGCTGGAACACACTGCAGGGCTGGGCCACAGAGTGGGACCATGAAAAAGCAGGGTAAGATGAGGGCACAAGGTAAGATCTCTTGTTTAGTGGCACAGGGCAGGTGACTGAATCACAGTCCAACTCCTGGTTTTCATAAATGTGGTATTTAAGCACCAGAAACAGAAGTCCTACCTTAGGAAGAGCATGTCATCTGAAAACAAGCCATTAATGACCCCACTTTCTTTCTCAAGTGCCAGCATGCTGATGTGAAGCTTCCTTGAGTTCAGAAAATCTAGTATTAGCTTAATTATTTCAGCTTCTTTAACGTTCACTGTTTCTTCAGCCGTCATGATGGCAGCCTAAAAGGAGAGAGAATTTTAGCTGTTATCAATATCTTATTTTCTGCTTGGTTAGCAAATGCTGGCTACCAACAAAAATAAAAATGCAGATTTATAGGACAGAACATAGTGGCATTACAAAAATTAAACAAGATTAAGTAATTGATTTTGAGGTTGACTGTTAAGCCATAATTAAGATAGATCTACCATTGCACCTGCAACTTTTCCATTTCTGTCCTATGCATAAATAGGGGCCCAGATAAACAAATCTACCAAGAAATCAATCCTCTAGCAGTGTGAAAATATTGTGCTTACTAAGTCTGCAATATGTAAAATTTTCCTCTCTGAAATGCAAACAGTGAAGTTCAAAGAGCATAAGAGTCACTTACTATGTCATCATCTAGAGCTCTCACATATGAACTTAAATATTTCTAACACATATAAAAAGCACAGCACACTAAAAATGCCACCTCTACTTCCCTTGGCTTTGAAGTAGCTCATGACAGCTAGGCCAGGGGTTTCTATTATTCCTTCCTAAGGATGACTATTTCTGTCTATTCCCCTCCTGAAGGATCTAAAGCTGCCAGCCCAAGGTGGCCTAGGACAGGGCCTGCTGGCTGCCACTCTTCACGCTCCCTTGCCCCCAGCTGTGTGCTCCTGGCCCTTCCTCAGCCCTCCTCACTTGTGCCACTGCAGGAGCTTTTCCACCAGCTCATGGAGCTGGCTCAGGGTTCTCATGAGCTGTCCAGCCAGCTAGACAACGTGGGCAGAGGCAGCTGGGGCAAATAGGCCGCTTGTTTAAAGTCCCCACAGATACAAGGTCCAAGCTCCTTTGCAACACAATTCCTCCAAGGAGATGAGAACTGCAGCATGTACTCACTCCTCTTGGGAAACCTAAATTCAATTCTTCTTTTGGCTAAGTGGAATCAGGCGAGACTAAGTATGACAAAATAGAAGCTGTTGAACTTTATTATCCCCCCACGCCTAGCAGCACTCCTGTAACTACAAGAATAGGATTTAACAACAGGAAAATTTCAGTTCAATCCCATGTTACCACTGCAAAAAGGGGCAGTGCCTCTTCTCACCTCAGCACTCACTCAGGCACTCCCAGCCCCCGAGCTGGGCTGTGCTGAGCCCGGGGCAGCTCGGGCATTGACTCACCCACGGCACACGGGCACAGGCCCACAGCACACGGGCACTTGTCCTGGCACAAGGAACCAGCACAGCTTTGCTCTCTGGCAGCAGCAAAGGCTGCACTGACTTCAGTGCACTCCCCTCATCAGTTTAAGACCACAGAAGAAACCAGCACCAGTGAGGAACCCTCAGCAGGAGGCACCAGCCCCAGGAAGGAGGAGAGACACTGGAGCACAGTGAAAATGAATAAAGGTGGGAGGAGATGACCACACACAGCAAGACAACCACAGCAACAGGCTATAGTTCCCAGGGTCTCTCCCTTATAATTCAAAAGGGGACATAAGATTTGTCCTTAATTCCCTCATGAAATCATTCACTTATGCAGATCCAGCAACTGAAACACAGCCAGCTGTGGGCAACCCATCTTCCAAGACAACTTGAAAAATTATGCAGCCTTCATGTATCTCATGCCTGGAAAACTGATGTTAACAATCCATCTACCTCCTACTAGGGAAAGATGCACCAGAATCTGAGTAAGTCTGAATAAGCCAAATAACACAAACACTCAGAGTATTAACAAGAAATTAGTTATTTACCAGAGAGGAAAGGAAGAGACAATTATTCCATGAAACTCCTCATTGATCACTGTAAACCAATGCCAGGGAACTTGAAGGGATACAAAACCCTAGGCCTTAATAACATGGTTTATTGCACTACTGTCTAAACCCCCAAATTTTCCATCTTCCTCACAACTGTATGCCAATTTTTTCCACCTAAGTTTTTGCCAGAACATTTGACTAGCAAAGCATTTGATTATAGCAGCACAGTTTATTTTGGAACAACAGAGACCTAGTTGTGCCAGATGAAATGGCCTAACTTCTTAAAATGCCTGGGTCTGATTCTAATTTTAGTCACAGAAGACTCCAATCACCACCTATTTTGATGGGTTTCATGAAAGACACACCCAGAGACCATAAGCACACTCGCAGCTAGTAAAGGTAAAAGAAGAAATTAAACCGGATTGCAGAAAATTCTCCTGAAAGAAAGATACACACACCCACAAATCAAAATCCAGAACTTGTAGAAAGATGCTTTTCCCTTATGTTTTAGCCCTATTTAAACTTCCCCTTTTGGCAACTGGATATGGATTTTTGGTCCCAGAGAAAAAATTCAACCCTACCCTTAGACACTGAAGGGGAGGGGGGAAATCAATAGAGATTTAACCAGCAGTTTAGCATTAACATCTTAATTCACATCCTCTAAAAAAAATATAAAGCATTTACACTTCTTTTTTATTATGCTTCATGACACTGGTGGTTTTTATATAAACTAATTAATCTTCTTGTCAAAATACAAATTAAGGCTTAGGCAAAGCTATACTGAGACTCCCCATCAGAAAAAAAAAATCAGACTAAGAATTCCTTTGAAGAAAGGAACACCAAGTGCAGCTTTCTCTTCAACAGGCTCTGCTGGACACAAGTGTAAACAGGAAGCCACCCTACACAGTCCCAAAGATTGTCTTAATTATTTATATATTATACTGATGACAAAATGAGCATTTTATTCAGTACTTTGATTAAAAGTGCATCTACATGCAAAATCCAGCATCTCTGAGCTGTCTTCCGTTTTCCATTGTAGTTTTTAAAAAATAAGGTTTGTCCTGAACATAAAACCTCTGTCAATTTGAACACTTCACTTACTTCATTTTCATAAATCAGGGTAAAGAATGGTTGCACCCTCCATATTTGATATAGGACAAGTAACAGCACTTTTGGGGTACAGTAAAGAAAAGTGTATTACAACATCCAGACTTAGTTTGGATACTGAACTTCTGAAAAAGAGCTGCAGTACACTGATGAGCTCCTCCATTAACAGTATTATGATAATATTCAGTGTGCATTGCCTATCAGTGCAACACAAATAGCTACAAAAGAACAGTAAACCTACTAGAGAAGATTTTCACACAGCTGATGGTTTTTAGCCTGATGAGCTCAGACTTCTCTTAAAGCATTATGCTGTCAAAATAATAAGCAGCATTTTATCATGAAATTATAAATATACACAAGCTTACACATCACCCTCTATAAAACCTATGAGGTTCTCTGACATTCAGTGATATGTCAGTATGTGTATAAATAAAAATAATAATAATTAAAAACCAAAGAACAGCAGGGAAACTCAAGATTAGAGCTCACGCTGCATCTTTGGTCCATCCCCCTGTATTGCTTTCTACAGGCACATATGGCACACAACGTCACAATCTGATCAGCTCAAGCTCTAATACTCAAGAATGATTGAAGCACAGCATTAGCTTGAGGTATAAATGAAAGCAAATGAGAATTAGACCTAAATATTTCAGGTGCCTTGTATTAACCACATTCCTATACAACCTTTTAATCTTGCCCAGTCTTTTCAGAATGGCACTTCTCCACATCTTCCTTCCTTCTGTCCACTCCCTCTTGTCTTCTGCAATTTCTGTACTTATTTTTCTACATCAAGAAAACAAAAAAAACCTTCTTGCCACAAAACTGACACATCTTTCCCTTTAACTTTAGTGAAGAAGATGTTGTTTAAACAAGCTCTTTGGAACATAACACCTAATGCTAAATCTCCCAGCTAGAGGCTTCACCCTTGTTCTGTTCTTGCTCATGTTCTAAGAACATGTCAACAGCAAGAACTCTCTCATGGTATTAAAAGCATAAGAAAATAACTCTTAAAACATTAAACATATTTATAGCCACTTATGCATATAAATGTACTATTTCAGGAAAATGTTTATAAACTAGAAGCATCTAAAGACAGGTAACTTAAAGAGAGACTGTCTAGTGCTTTCTTAGAAGAAGTTTAAAATGCATATGCATTCATATGATAAAAATAAAAAGTAAAGTTCAATATTGAAAAAAAAAGTCAAATTCTACAGTAAGCATTATTCATATGTTATTTATCAACTGAAACAAATCACTCACCAATAGCATAGAATATACAATTGGAAAACCAGGCAAGGAATATAAAGTCCCTAACTATTCTGATATACAAGAAAAAAATATTATAATTCAAATCTTAAGTGTCATGCTGTGAGAGCAGTGACACATTTAAAGGGACACTCAATGCCAAATTAGGAGCCTTGGTTCACTGACAGCTGCGATGCAGACCCAGTATCCTGGTGAGCTGTCACACAAAACCTCAGTGTGAACAAGTCATACATATTTTAAAAGCTGGCTAGTTTGCATTAAGCTATTTCACCTTCCAAACCACCCCACAGTCACTTACATTTGACTCTCCTGCCCTCCCAGAGGCCACTCCAGACTTCTGGCTACACAGAGCCCACAGGGCCCTTAGGGTCCAGCCAGGCCCTGGTGGCTCCATTTCTGAAGGGCCCCCAATCATCTTCCAGTTATTCTATATCAGAAGAATTTACCAAAAAAAAAAAAAAAAAAGGGAAGAAGAAGACTCTAGGACTATAGGCCCATTTTTTATCACAACTGATTCCCCAGCAGAGCTTGCTGACATCTATTTCACCCTAAATCACACAATTCATTATCTCAAATGAAATGCACTGAGCATACTAAGTAAGGCCTTAATAGAAAACCTTTAGTAAACTTTGCACAGCTGAACTGAGACCTTTTTTACTCCAATACACAGCAAATCGGTGTCCTCTCACACACCAGCCTTTCCTGCCTCACACAGATTTTTCACTGGCTTGCCATCCAGTAATCCATTTTGTTCCCCAGCTTCGATCAGCTGTTGCTCTCGAGCCACCCGGTAATTCCTGTCTCACCACGCTTGGGAGGTGACCGCAGAGCCCTCGGCGTTCACCAGCCCCTGTTACAGCACGCACACGCCTTGCCCAGCGCATTCCGCACCGCGAATGACAAAAAGGTGACATTAAATTATGCAATGCTTCACATCACAGGGAAAATATAAGGCAGAAAAATAAGAAACGCCAAACAACTTCCAAAGACTATATATTAACGCCTTTTGACTGTAATATCCCGCGTTGTTCCAACATTTTCTCCCCCTCCACGCGCGGATCCATAGGAAAGCCGGCCCTGCCGGGTTTACAGCAGCCGCCCTGGTCAGCTGCGCCGCGCCGAGCCCGCAGCAGCATTTCGGGAGCGTGAGCTCAGCACCAGCGGCGGGCAGGGCCGCACGGCCCCGGCGCAGGTCCCGCGGGGCACAGAGCGCTGCCCCGGCCCGCACCGCGCCCGGGCTGCCCCGGCCGGGCCACAACAAAGGGGCGGCAGCGCTCGGGCGTCGCCGGCAGCCGGGGCGATGCGCCCCCCGCGGGGGAGACACGGGCGGGCCCCGGGGCCACGGAAGACGCCGGGCAGCGCCCACCCGGCGCCGCAGAGGCCGCGGTCCCCGCCCGCAGCCCCGCCGGCCCCCGCCCTCCGTCCCGGCGCTCACCTGCGGGGCCCCGCGGCCCGTGCGCGCCGGCACCGGCGGGGCGGGAGAGGAAGATGGCGACGGGCCCGGCTGTACGGCGGGTGGACCCGGCCCAGTACCGCACTCTGTCTGGTGCCGCTGTCGCTCCGCTTGCCTCCCGCCCGCACCGCTGCCCGCCCGGAGGCGCCCCGGGGCCCTCCCGGCGCCGCTGCTGAAGTGAAAAGCGAAAGGGGCGGGTCGGAGCCGCCCCGCCGCGGGGGCGGGAGGCAGGGAGGGACAGATGGCGGCGACGGGCGCGCTGGGCGGGGCCGCTTTGTTCGCGGCGGGGTGAACCCGCCCGCCCGGCGGCAGGGCCGCGCCCCGCGCTGAGGGAACGCGGGGCGGGGCCGCAGCTGCAGCCCGGCAAGGGCGGAGTCCCCCGCGCCACCTGCAGCCCGACCGCCCCGCGGTGCTCCTGCCTACGGGAGCGCCAGTCCCGGTTCCTGATGTCAGCTTGCAGGAGGCATTTGGGACTGTCAAGGCAGCTCGAGTTGGAAGTGGTGGCACCTTGGGTCTGGGACACATCCTGCGCCGTGTGGAATTTCAGCAGGCGGCCGCCCACTAAGGGCCACAGGCCCCTGAACACAAAACCCTTTTCCCTGGAAAACAAAACTCACTATCCCAGGTCCCTGATGCCAGTTTGCAGGAGACACTACTGCACAAAGTGGGCCAGGCCGTGTTCCCAGGGCTTTCCGAGCCCTCACCTGCCCTCCGACATCCCCGAGGCACCCAGCGCTCACAGCACACGGGCAGGGCAGGAGCGGCACTGCCCGTCCGTCACCGCGTTTCTGCTCTTGCGGCGTGGGCTTAGAGCTTGTTAGCAGCGCCTCTCGGTACTGCGTGAGGCGCTGCAGTGTTTCAGGTCCGCCAGGGATCGTAGAAGTGTGCTTATGCTGTCATCTGCTTCTTGAGGTGTTGAGCGAAGCACACACTCTCTACAGAAATCTTATGTATACTGTGGGATACCTGCGTTTTATGAAGATGTATTCATGTATAATTTGACTTACGTTTTTGTAATTGTCAAAAGATTATGGCACCTCAGAGTCATTACGGTGACTTGCTCTGTGTTTATATGTAGTGGTGAGATGTTAAAATGCAAGTACAGCACTTGGACAGAGTGCTTTGAATACACTGCAGTGCACTGGCAGGCCCGGCCAAAATGGAGATGTGGCAATTTTCTGACAATCTGATGCATGATTTTTTAATTTATTTTAAAATTAATTTTTTTTAAAATTAGACATGTGTACCATGCATCAGAGATCCATGAAAGGTTGTCAGGGATTTGTTGACTAAAGCTGGACAGGATTCTCTGTCACATTCACAAAATACCAGTGAGGTCAAGTCTATGTACTGTTTTGCTGAGGATCTGCTGAAGGGCAGAGGGGAACTGTGTTATTTTTTGTCTCTTCTTTCTGAAGAGGAATACAAACAAATGTCCCAAAGGCTGTCCAGAGAGGAGTGTGCCTGGTTACACAGCAGTGACTCTGCCAGGCATGTGCAGACTGTTCCACATGTGCACATGGAACTTGATGGTTCCTTTTGTTCAAGTCCCAGCTTCACTTCCCAGGAATATAGATTTGCTGGCAAAACACTGAATACTGCTATTTACCTCCAAACTATTTGTTGCTTAGTTGCCTTTGGAGGTACTGCTTAAGAGAAAATTCTAATAATTATAGAAATAAAACTGTTTTCCAATACATGTGATACAGCAGAGATGATAAACCTGGGGGAGTGTGGAATAACAAGATGTCTAAACTGAGAGGTGTGTTTAACTTTACTGAGCATAGATACAAAAAGTCCATTTAAAACTTTGTTTAACCTACAAAATTCTAGGTAAACACACATAGGCTTTTAAATTTTATCTTGATTTTAGAGTGGTTTTACCGTAGTTTACTAATCTTTTGTGAAGTTGCTTTGTTTTCAATCTGTGAGACCATCTCTGGATGGCTAGAAAGATAAAGGCTCTTCCCACTATGGACCTGAAAGGAAAATTATTAATTTTAAATTATTCTGTTTCCTGCTCAGAATGTTAGATCTTTCACAGGTAAGCAGCAAATTCCTATACTCTGGAAAGAGATTTCAAGAACTATCAGGAAGAAATATGGAAGAATAGGTAGCAGTAGTTGGTGGCCCTGCTTTGGGGGACAATCATACTGTTACTAAGTTTTGGTGAAGATACGTGTAGTAGCATTCTATGGGAAGAGAGCTGATGGAAGGTCTTGTTCTCTGGTTGTTTGCAAGTCTTTACTTAAGCACAGAAACGTGTTTGGGATGGTCTCAGCTCGCTTTGAACTCCCTGCTCATTGCTGCAGAGAAGGTAACACCCACGAACAGCAAAGCTTTTGGGTGTGGGTGTTAGAGAGCTTGAAAATCAGGATTCTGGAGGAGGAGATCTGCATTGCCTAGTGACAAATCAGGGCGCTGCAGTCTGTGCTTGGAGCACCTCAGGAAAGAAAACAGTAATTGTGTGACTGCTTTACAAGTGTTGCAGGTGAGAAATGAGATGCTGGAGAGCAGCACCGTGGAAAGAGCCCTGGGGGTCCTGGTCAGTGGCAAGCTGGACACGAGCCAGCAGTGCCGTGGCAGCCAGGAGGGACATCCCTGTCCTGGGGCACCAGGGACAGCACAGCCAGCCAGGAAGGGATGGGATTGTCCTGCTGTGCTCTGGGCTGGGACAGGCGCACCTCGAGTGCTGGGGCAGCTCTGGGTGCCACAACGTGAAGCAGACATTGAGCCCATCAGAGAGCGCCCAAAGGAGGCCCCGAGGATGGGGAAGGGCCCTGAGGGGAAGCCATGAGGGGTGGCTGAGGGCACTTGGGCCGCTCGGCCTGGAGGAGAGAAGGCTGAGGGGAGACCTCACTGCAGTCACAGCTTCCCTGTGAGGGAACAGGAGGGACAGGCACTGACATCTGCTCCGGGGTGACAGTGGCAGGACCCGAGGGATTGGCCTGAATTTGCATCAGGGAGGTTTGGGTTATGCATCAGGAAAAGGTTTTTAACCCAGAGGGTGGCTGGGCAGGGCAGTGGTCACAGCAGCAGCCTGACAGAGCCCAGCAAGTGTTTGGACAATGCCCTCAGGCACAGCCTGTGATCCTTGGGGACAGTCCTGTGCAGGGCCAGGAGCTGGACTCAGGGATCCTTGCAAGTCCCCTCCAGTTCAGCTGATTCTGTGATTCTGTGTGTTGGCCCTTAAAATGGACCAATCTCGATTTTCTGTACTTGTAACAGAACCATTCAACTCCTTACATTTTATATTTACATGTTTTTGTAAAAACAGAAAAAAAATCTGTTCAAAACTCTATTCTGGAACAGTTTTTACTAATTTCAAGAAAGGAATTCCACAACTTTGAGGTGACAATTCAGCAGAATTCTTGCATAATCTATAGAATTCTTTATGTCAGCACCATAGCTCCAGTTTCAGGTAGCTTAAATAAGAAAAATACTGAGCCAAAGTACAATCTGGCTTCAAGTAATTTAAATAATTGCAGGCTTGTGGGGCCTTGCCAGGTCTTGTACTGCAGACATTTAGATCAGTGATGATGAAGAAATAATAAGACAGAGCTGCTGTGATGGAAAGCTCTATATTAGCTTTTAGTCTTTCTGCAAAGCTCCATTAACTGTGACATAAAAGTACATAAAGATATTACTTAGTACATCTCCATGAAGTTCACATGCCATTAACTGCAAACTTCAACACATGTGAAAAAAATCTTTCGGTATCTTACTTAAACAATTTGTCAGTGGATACTGAAATGCTTATTAACCCCTAGGCATTTTACACATCAAGTTGTTTGTAATGTTGAATAGGAGTCTGAAGAAAGTTTAAAGTAACTTTTTTTAGTGAATGCTTACCTTATTTGTGCTGTTTTCTGCCCTTTCTTGAATCCTGATGGTGAATAGCTCTTCTGATCAGTAGCAGTTCTGTCTAGCATCCATCAGCGTTATCCTTGAATTCAGAAATTTGATTAAAGGACTCTCACTCCTAAAGACTTTGTACTGAAATGTGCATGTTGTAGATGATTTCCTTACCTCTTACAGCAGTGATTTCGAGTGTAAGAGCTGCTTTTATTTCTGGGTAGAAGGAAATAAGCTGGAGCAACTTCCCTACCATGTTTGACTCATTGCTGCAGTTGTCTAAATAAAACATGTATTCTTTTTTCTGTATGTAAGCAAGTAAATCTGAGGGTAAATGTGCATTTGGATGTATGCATATCCAAACACACATAAAATATATTTTTACCTAATGGAACAGATTGCTTTAAAAAATAAATTTCTTATAAATGTACAAGTTAAAAATATATATTTTCCCCTGCCATCTACACCTGGAAAAAGAGTTTATAGGGAACCTTGTTCTTTTGTTGTTTTTCATTTATTTGACCAAAAAATGTAAAAGCAACTGTAAAGGGCTGTAACTGTCAAGATATATCTCTATAGCCACAATTCTCCAAGCTGCTTATTCAGCTCATTAAATTAGTAGCAAGGCAGCAAAGAAATGTTAATTTGCTATTTGAAGAGATCTAAATATTTAAAGTTTAGTCTTTTTTAATAAATTAGAAAAAAGACATCTGACATTGATCTGATCAGTACAGTTGGATTTGAGAAACAAAGCTATTTTTTTCATCATATTTGTATGGCAATCGATCCAAAACCTTCTGTTCCAAGCATAATTCTCTACACTGGATCCCACAGCAGCACAAATTTTGAATCAGAAATTCTGTACAAATTCAGGCACACAGCACAATCATATTATGTCAAATTAACCAGGGCATGAGCTGAAGTTTCTCAGGGACGGTGTTATTTGCCAAAAGATAGAAAAAAACCAAAGTCTGTTTTAAAGCAGATCTGTACAAAGGCTGGTTTTAGATGAAAATTTTGAGCTGGGCTCACCACTAAAAAATAGCTTTACTGGGTGCAACTGTGTGTTTGTGTCCCAATATAATTCCTTGCTTGTATCAGCCTTGTGATGCTGTACAGGGAACTCACTGAGCTGCCTGAAAAAGGATCAGTTTTCAGGGGGAGGAGGGAAAGCTATTAATTTTCTTCCACAGTAGCTTTCAATTCAGCATTAAAAGCACTACTGTCAGATTGCTGGTATTCTTGAAGTTACCCTTCACCCAGCTCTGCAATTCTGAGATTCTTTATCTGTGTAAGTTAGCCCAGCAGCTCAGTCTGCCTGGTGACAGTGCAGGGATGTCATGGCCACTTTCAGCAACTCCTTGCTCTTACTCTGCAACCCAGCAGAACAACACAAAGCTCCAAACAAGGCATGATTTGGACTGGAAAAATTACTAGTTTACAAATCTGGAAAAAGCTCCTCATTTTTTGATAGTGTTCTGTTCAAGATAGCCTCACTAGCAAGCACAAACTGTTGCACTAGAAGTCACACACATGCTTTATACAGTACCTTGACAAAGGTAAGACTTCACCTTGACAACCTTTCAGTCTGAAGCAAACCTTTTAACCTGACCAGTATGTTTGTGTGGCTTTGGAAAAATGGAAGCTAACCAGGGCCCCAAAGTTTATAAATGACTTAAAATTATGAAATTCACTTCTGAAGAGAACAGGGTAACACCTTGTTGTCTTCACAAATGAAATATGAAACCTATTCAATTATTCAGTAGCCTTCCTCTGATAACATCAGAAATCTAGATTATCTATGGAAGTATGGCCAAAGATGGTAAATCAAAGAAGAAATTGTAATGATGCATAATATTTCTAACGATTTCCACATTGCTGAAATATGAGAAGAAACAAGGTTTAAACTTTAATGTCAACATTTAATAATTTTAGTTTCTATTTAGAGGTAAGCAAGAAAACAAAAAAATGTTATTTTGGTGCCATGCTTTTATTTAAATGAAAGGAAAAAACTACACTGTACCACATAAGTAGCAATGACAATATTTTACAGCACAGCATTTGAAAAAATATGGAAGCTATGCTCCATAGAAGTGGACAAGTAAGCACACAATACACTGTACAATTTTCAACAGTGCCCAATAAATCAGAATTAAATAGCTGAATTTGGCTTTAAACAGCCAAATAATAAAAACTAACAGTCATACTAACATAAAAAAAAAAAAAAAAATTCAGTAGCTATTATGACTGTTAGAAGATGAAATTCTGCTCCAAAAACTAAGACGAGAGTTTGGCAATTCAGTCGTAGCAACAATAATAATACCCCTGATGAAAGCACCAGTGTGTTCTGGAAAGGTCAGTGATAAATACTGGCCTTTATGGAAAGCTTTCTTTTTTTTTTTTTCTTTTTCTTTTTTTTTTTAAACATGATCCCAACCAAAGATCCACTGTAATTAGAAAATTTGCAGGCTTAAAAAGGAAAAGCATCTCTAGCTTTACTTTTCCTGTATTAAGTAAAACCTTATGCTGCGAGCAATGAAATTTTCAACTGCATTATTCACATTCTACTTTTAGACATTGCACAAATCTTTAACCTGTTGACAAATGCAAATTTCATAATACATTCAGATATATTTTAAATTACTCAAAGAATTCCTGTCACGTATTTAAGCTCACTTTGATTAGGTTGATGCATGTGTCTTTATGGTGTTGCAAATCTTCAGTTAAATCATAGAACAGATTTTAGAAATAAAAAGCCTCCCATGATAAAACTTCTTTTGAAGTTATTCACCATATGTGTGTCAGTTAATTCCAACCTCCTGGTTTCTTGAATCACTGTATATTATACACAGTTTCATATTGTTATTCAAGATGTTCCTACAATGGTATCTGTAGGAAGTGTCTAACAGGCAGAATGTGCAAACCCTCTTTCCCCCTCTTTTTAATATTATTTATATCCTATATACACAATATGTATACACTTGAATTATAAGAGTTACATATCCTGGTGATATACATGCAAACAGTAGGAATCAGCTAACCACAAATAGTTTTGAGCCACATACATATTAAACATGTATTTTAAAGTGTTTTTTTCTTTTTTTTTTTACAGTTTTAACAAATATACATAAATATAAGAACATAAATTACAGTAAACTGACAGCATTTTTGAGAAAATGTTTATAATCCAGATGCACTGATGCCTAAGGCCTTAGATTAATTTAAAAAAGTACTGTTCTAAACTGCTTGATGACATCTCATTCCTGTGCATCTTTTCTCTAAGTAAATGAGCACATCGTAGTAGTGAGGCAGTTTCTCTCAAAGCAGTTTAATGAGAGAAATACGAACATCATTTTAGTCTCCCATGAAACTGAATGGACTACATACTCATAGCACAATACTGTCTTATGTGAATGGAGTTGTCACAACACTGAAACAGAACAGAATCACAAATCATTCAAGTCTTTTCCTGAGAATGAGATTTCCCTCCCCCCAACAAATTCTCTGGTGTACGATGTTATCAAAATAGCCACAGATTTAGGGGAGGCTTCAAGTTTGTGTTTTCTTTTTTTTTTCAGAACAGTGCTATGTTAAAAGCAAATTATAAGAAAAACAAACGCTGAAACGGGGTAGTGATTTATAAAATAATCAAACACTGTTTTGAAATAAAATGCAGCCCTTTATAAATAATACTGAAATATGCCTAGAGTTTGGTTTTGCAAATGGTCATGTAACAGATTTACTGAAATGTCAGTTAGGCTTTTTTGCCATACGTACTTAAAACTTGCTGTGTCACAAGACATCACCTGTTAGTGTCAAGAAAACAATTTACAAAGACACACTGAAAATTATCAGATGTCTGATTCAAGTCTGAATTGGCAGATTGAAGGCAGGAAGTGGCCTGAATCTTAAAATCAATGGGAATTGATACACGACTTCTCAAAGATCTGTGACTTAGTGAATTCTGTGATTCTTCTGACTATTTAGTGCTCTGTTAGGCAACGTCAGGGATTTAGTTCTGAATGTTTCATGAGTTCCTGTTCCTTCCTTGAAGAAGCAGGACCTGACCGTGTGCTCTCTCTCCAGCTGGAACAGTGCAAAGTAATGAATGCACACTGCTTAAACCATTTCAGAGACCTACCCAATCTTTTTACTTTGAGTGTTACTGATGTTATGAACATGCACATGGTCAGTCATTACATCTCAGATGGCAACTGACTGAAACATAAATAATTGCATCACCTTTACCCTGAGTTGTTAAATAATTCATTTGAAGAAAACTTCAAGCAGTTCAAAGGTTTTTCCTTTACTGTTTAGTTTATAAGCAAATCAGTACTATTGAATTGAAAAAGAATTATAAATACACAGGGGAATGAATCTTGATTTTGTTACAGCACGCAGTAAGGATCTTGGAGAACAGACCCATTCAGCTGTTATTCAGTGACATACAATTTATCATTTAGTCTTTACTGTAAGTCAGTATGCAAAGATCAATGGTATTGAGAATATTAAGAAGTTTTTCTTTAGTGAAAGAAAAATATTTCAAGACAAGCACAAATACAAACATATAAGGCAACAGATGTAAAAAATGTAGTTTGAGTCACTAAAGAGGAACATTCAGTGCTTCAGTGTATCTAATCAAAATACAGAGCAAATATACTCTATATGTTGCATTAGCACATACAAATCTCCACACAAGTCAAACATTTCCGTAATCACTCATAATTATTCACCTAAGAGTTATCTTCTGCACTCCTAAACACTGTGTTTACATTCCAGTTGGACATGATAATAGAACTTGGTGTCCAGTTTTAAGTTCTAAGAGTCTTGTTGGCAACTAGAAATCTATTTCCTATAGGCAGTAAAGATGAAGTGCAAGTTTATCATAATTGTCTCAAGCAAATTTTTTCCCATCTACTATGCCTTGGTGGGTAAGAGTTTCTTAGGAGTTACTGGTCTCTTGGTTTGCCACAAATGGCTGTGAATGGTAATTGCATCAACACTGGCAGACAAAGTTTTGGCAGGTATGTGGCTAAATTGCTTTCTGTCAGAGTTGTATTTATATAGTCCCTCTATCATTTTCTTTGTGATAGACTTGGGACCTATTCCTGTTAATTTATTGATTTCTTCAGTATCAGGGCAGTATGTGTACAGAGATCTGAACTGGCAGCCTGAATCCCGGAACAAGATTAAGAAATTATTGGCATCAGATTTTTCCATTTCCTTTAAAAGAAAGAAAGAAAAAAAGAAAAACATTCAGAATATGAATTTTGCATTGTAATTAGAAAACATTTCAATTCATTAGATTTCATTTTGAATCAGTTTTCTACTAGAGCTGAAACTTATGTCTAACTCTGTCCACTAAAAGACCTTATTTTCAATCATTAGAATTTGCTAAGCTTCACCCATCTGAATTTTGATAGGGTAGATATTCATGTTAACCAAAACCTAATTTATTTAGACAATTTCAGCTACACTTGTTTAGTTGTACCTCAAGAACAGACATCCCAAAAGTCTTTTTGTAGATCAAATAAAAATTCTTTTCATCATCCATTTCATCAAGTTGATTTAATACTTGCAAGTTTGGGAACAGGAAACTTGAAATGTGTCTCTGTATGTCTGGAAGATCCTCTGGTGCTAAAATGGAATTTCAGTCATCCCTAAATCCACTCAAGCTTGGTCAGACCATGAAGTCAGTTGGAATGTATTGAACAGAAGTTCTTAATTAGCTGAAATCTTCAGATTCCTATTCCACCTACAGACCTCCTATGGGACACATGCCTTGAAACTTACAGCTTCTATCAAGTGATGTATGCTTCATCGTAGAGGTAAGCATGACATTTGTGCACCTATTTTTTTCTGGCTCATTCTGAGGGTCATTTTGCTCCCAGTTACTTAAACTGCAGGAGTGTGTGCTGATTCCTGACTTTGTATTTCCAAAAAGTGTCTGGAAAGGCAGAGAAAGGAGCATCTAGACATGGATGCAGGATTACGAAGAGAAGAAGGGGCAAGAAATACTGCTGTGAAGTTTATTCCAGAAATGAAATTCAATCTGGATTCCAAGTGTCTGTGAGGTTTGACATCAGTTAATCTGTTGTATTTGTCATACTTGGTAAATGGAACAGTCCTGTTACTCTCAAGGCTCAGATTCTGTGTTACTACTTTTGCCTGGGAACACACTGTCCCTGCATTTTTACAATATCTGCATTTTCAGAAAGGTTTATAGCAATGTAAGAGAGAAGACTGGAAGGCACCTTCCTATAGTACAAAGTCCTGAATTTGCCCTACTGCTTGGAAACTGGAGAAGAGCCTAGAAGGGATGTATTTCAATTCTTTCTGTTCATGAGGGCCCTTTGCGTTAGTTCTAAAGTTCCCAACCTGAGGATCTCCATGTATCAGGGAAAACAATTTAATGAGCAAATTATGAAAGCCTAGATATTGAAGTTCCTCCATAAAACAAGCAATAACTATTAATTAAACATGTGAATTAATTCAGCTCCCTGTGCTGCATGTACGAAGTACCAGCTCTTGTTCCTACAGCACCGGAGAACCTTTCTGCCTACACGGGAAGGAAGTCACAGAAGTTAATCCCTTCACTGACTGCTGCCATCATCTCTAAGGTTTCCTTTCAGTGTCTGCATTTATCATTCAGAGTCTCCATAATGCTTGACTTTGGTTTGACATAGGTGTTTGTGCTTTTAGGGGAAAAATATTCTTACCTCCAGAATCTTTTTCTTTTGACCTTCATTCACTTTTCCAGCCAGGCAGCAATGTGCCAGTGCATTCTGAATTATATACTTATTAGATTTAGCACTGGGTTCTTTGAAGAGCTTTGGTCCTATGCAAAAGGAACAACAAATAAAGTAAATTAATCAATAAGCCAACAAAGAATTACTTTGAATGCTGTGAAGCACTTGTGGTGTGGAACTTTTGCATGCATAGAAACACAAATCCAGGAATAATACAGAATAAGGTTAGGGACCACAAATTTCATGAACAAGTAAAATGTCATTCAGCTGTCACTGAATTTACTTACAAATGTGTCTTTCATTATTAAGTCATTATTATTGGCAGCCTTGGTAATTTTTTTTCTCTCTCAGAGGACCTTTTCTTTTGCTTTTTCTAAACAAAATTTCAGTTGTCCAGGAGAGAGCAAAGTCTTTTTCTTTTCCTTCACCTGTGATTTCAAGGTTATGAGGTATAACAATGAGGCATATGCAGTGCTTAGAGTAACTGCTGCCTGTTCTCTTTGGAATTCCATAAATATTTTACCCAGAATCAGGGATTAAAAGATCTGGCTTTACACTTGACAGGTTATTCTGTCTGTAAAATGATTCATCTGGCTGAAGTAAAAATCTTCTGGTTAATTTCTGAAATGTCTGTGTACTTGGGTCAAGTCCATTTAAGAAAACTCAACACATGAGTACCAATTAGGAAAATAATGTGCAAGCATCAATTAAATTTAAGATTAAATCTGTTTGTCTAAGCTTTGGGGGAAAAAACCCTAGAAAATACCTAACCTTATGCTACTCTTATCACAAACAAAATGATATTAGGTTGGCAAAAGTGGAGCTTTTATAAGGCTGATGATACAAGGTCTTGGCAGTATCATGTGTGGAATAGTTAGAGAAAATATTTGATTCATAATATAATAAAAAATGAGTAGTCTGATCATAAAGTTCTTAATAAATTGAGTTGAAATATCAACACTTTGTGCTTTGCTAGAGACACTCTGAAGTACAGAATGGTGTGTGAGCTCATGTGCTGTTCTGAGCCTGACTGCAGTTTATTGTGGTTATCACAAATGCTATTGAGTCAGTGCCTTCATTTTGGATTAAAAATGTTAATCTTGTATTATCATCCTCTACTTTGAAGGGTAAAACTCAATCAAGTTTTAGGAGACTAAATCAAGGTAACTGAAAACTTTTCATGCATAGAACCACTATGTTCTATGGCAGGTACTTTTCTGATCCTTGTTGCCACTGACCTGTGTATTCTGTAGCAGAGGCGACTGAAGAAGTTGTAGATGCATTTTCCCAATCTTTTTCTCCATTACGACTCCCACAGCGACTTGGGGATAAAAATCCTTCCACAGATTCAGACCTAAACATTAGTTTTAAAATCTATTAAAAAATTCACAATGTTCAGCTGGGAAGCCTTCTGATATGAAAAGAAGGCAAGATAGAACACAATGACTTGAATTATAAACTATAAACCTAAATGCACAAAATTTAGTGTGTTTTGAGTGATGCAAGAAGTTGGTCTTTAGGTGAGGATATGTTAATTTTTGGGCTACATCTGAGGGACAGAGACCTAATAGATGTTCTTGGTTGTGAAACAGAATTACTAAGTGGAAATTTGTGTTACTTTTAACATGTACTGGCAATCCAATGTTATCTCATGTAGTGAACAAACCAGTTCTTGATAGAATAATGAATATGAAGGAAAAATTTAGTTCATTTACACTTATGACTGCAACAACTGGCAGTGAGAACTGCTGTATTTAAGACAGCAAAACAATATCCCTTCTAGTTTTTGTTTTCACATACAATAGCTTCTGGTGCTGTAATTCTTCAGGCTGCACTCAAATGTGGATAAGTTTGCATTTTAAGGTTTAAACAAGATTGTCACATTTTCTTAAATTATTACAAGATATTTAAAATTTTTTGATTGTGGCCACTGCAAAAGCCAGTCAAATTTGCAGCTTGGAATGAAAGTTTGCTAAGTGAGAAAAAGGCACAGAATTAGGAAAAAAAGTGGTATCACATCAAAATTTGTGTGCATGCTCATTTTCAGTAAAATCAGCAGCAGATGAAAATTCAATTTATAATATATCCTGTGATTAGCACCTCCATGAAGAAGGTGACAAATGTATCACTGAGAATCTCTCAGTGGGATCATCAAAAACAATGGTGATGTGAGGACAAGGTGACAATATGCATTTGGAAAGTTACTGAAAATTCTTTCAACTCTTGCTTTTAAAATGTTTTAAAAGTTTCAATCCCCTAAACAAATCCAAAGCCTGAGGAAGATGTGCTGCTCATTGAAAGCACAGTACAGCACTGCACAACTCCAGCTCCATACACAGGGGTTATCTCCTGCAAAGCCCGTGTAGATGAGCAACATCAAGTCTTTTGTAATAGCTAATATAGCTGGAAGAAATCCCCCTCTCAATTAAAACTGCTAATTTTTAAGAGATGACAAGAGATATTAGGCTAATTGAATCATTTATGAAAGTTTCTTATGTAATAACTGGAAAGTCAGTTCTTGAGACATCAAGGTAATTGAGAAGTCAACTGAAGCCAGCTGCAGGTTTGTCAGAGCTGATGAATAATGTGTAGTGGCCATGAAGACACAACAGGCAATAGCAGAAATTGTAGTACTCCTTATCAACTCCTCCTAGTTTACTTTTCTTCACTTTTTCTTTTTTTATACAAAGAAAATCGTATTTGTCTGAATATTATCAAATAGTTCACAGAAATAGTGATTTTCCTCTGATGACAATATGGGGTTTGTATTAAATTTTTTTTCTGTTATTTTCAGGTGGTTTTTAAGGCAAAATAAATTCTGGTGTTTGGAAAAGGCTGAAGTCCTTGTGAGCATTCAATAATTCCCCGTACAACTGCTAAAGAAAAAAAAAACAAACAGAAAATACGCTTCTATGTTAAAAAAAGAAAAGCAGCTATGTAGTTGCATGTAGCATACAGGTTTAGGAAAATACCCATAGGCTGAGACTTAGATACAAGCAGGTGAATTAAAGAGGCTGTGTGAACAGCATTTTGCTTTGACCTCATTTATACCTGCCCAACTGGTTCACTTGGTACAATTTCCAAAACAAATGATGATGGCTTGGTTCCCGAATGTCTGACAGTGGAAACCATCCACGTCTCAAATGAGGAAAACATACCTGTTCTCAGAGTACACAATATATACATGACCTCTAAAAAATTCATGCTAGTTTTACATAGCTGATTACAAAATTTTATTACATGAAATGGTTATTTTAGCTTTACCTTGGTGTTCTCTTGCCTGACTGCACACTCTCATTGTCCCCTGTATTCAGCGATGCCAATGAAAGACTAGATACTGAAAAAACACGATAAAGCTGTGAACCTGGATAAAAACAAAGTTAAAGCTTATAAACCTATGCAAGTAGGAGAGTCTGTTCATCAGACCAACACCAGCATCTGAAAGTCAGTAAGGGCTTTTCTACATGATATACCTGCATGCATATGTGCTGCACTTCCTGTAAACACCTGCTGCCACCCAGCCTTGGGCAGCACTGGGGATGGGCTCAGCCTAAGCACTAATGGGAAGCACGAACATGCGAATATTGGCACTATGCAAATCAAAGGATGCAATTAGAGTTAATAAGTCCTCTTGAAAGAAAGCTTAAGAGACTTAATTTAAAGCTTGGGATGGATTCTTGGAAGGTCTTAAGGAAATACTTTAAATTACACTGGAAGACAGACGGAAGCAGCCAGAGAAAACGCAGCACAACAACAAGGGTAGAGGAGTCTGTAACAAAAGGGATCACTGAGCAATCTGGTTATTTTTTTCTAATTGTAAATCGATAATACTTCTTCCAGCCCACTACTGCAAGTTCTGTTGTATCTAAAAGAATGCTAAGTTATTCCACATGGTTAGTGTTGCTATGTTCTTAACTATACATGCAGCTGGTGAGCAAAATAGAAAAAAACCATGAAATTTAAAAGTAACTGTCAAGTTTTAATTTTGTCCATATTGTGTGAGTTTAAGTATTCTTACCTTATGGTCACCATTTTATTTATTGATCCCTTATCTCCCAACTTTTATTCATTCTTAGCTCTACAGGTGCAAGAAGAGATTAGTGAAGAAAACATAGGTGTGCATGAAACTCGCAACACATATTCATCCCTCCATTGGGGTTTCAGAGCTAACATTTTTGTTTGTTTATATATGCATGCATGCATAGCAGGTAAGTGACATTCATCTTTCCACTTCTATGCCAAATTTTGCTTTCCAGTTTGGACACGTGCAGTTTTAATGTAGCACAAGACTCATAAATGCCCGTGCTTGTTAGGACCAAAACCCAAGCTGGTGTTTCAGCATGAACAGACTCTTTTTCCATGTAAACATTTGTTACCTGGTGGACCTTTGATTGGTGTCTTAGGTGATTCAATATGATCTCTGTGAATAGATTTTGGACGTGGCTTTTTCTGTTTGATTGAGAGGGAACGTGGCTTTATGACAGTATCCATGTCTTCCATAAGCTTTAGTTGTTTCCTTCTCATGTATTCCTGCTTAATAAATTCTCGCCGTGCTCGTTCATCCTCCTTCTTCTGACGTTCTTCTTCTGTTTTGCGTCTAAAAATGACCAAAAAAATTCAGCGCTAGAAGCTTTCCAAATAAGGGATTTCAGCTAGCACAGTGAGGACAACACAGGCAGCAGATTTTTGGAATTTCAATGTTCTCAAACACCAGTAAAAGACAATTGCTTTTAATTTTTTTTGCAATTTTCAGAGAGTTCAGACTTTTGGGGATATTGCTGCTAATAAAACCGAACACAGGTTTATAGCTGTAACTGAGTGAACCTTGTGCATTTGTGCAGAAGGAACCCTGAGGGATACAGGCTCCCTCAGAACTGTGCTCTGAGGAGCTGTGCTCAGGCCAGCACAGCTCCCAGCCTGAGACAGCTACAGACTGATGCCACCTGCTGTCCTCCTCTGCACACCTGGCTCTAGCAGCGAATAACTTGGATATTAAGATGCAATTCTTTGACATGCAGGTTACACTTTTAACTAAAGAAGACATTTTTATGTTCACCATTACTGATCACTTGAATAAGGACATGTAGTTTTACCTTGTCTCTTCCTTCTTATGTTCTAGTTCTGCTTCCAGCTGCTGCTTTCGAAGCAAGGTCTCTCTTTCCCTTCTCAAACGCTTCTCCAACA
The DNA here is from genome assembly GCF_028018845.1 of Melospiza georgiana. Classification (NCBI taxonomy): domain Eukaryota; kingdom Metazoa; phylum Chordata; class Aves; order Passeriformes; family Passerellidae; genus Melospiza; species Melospiza georgiana. The sequence continues at coordinate 11,008,838 of NC_080438.1, read as the reverse complement.
ACGCTGCTCGTTTCATTGCCATATCATTTTCTGCCTTTTGATCATCCTAGCAACCGTTTGTGAAGGAAAAGGACCAAAAATATGAATACCTCTACAGTCAGCAACTGGCTTTGCCAAGTCATGAGACACTTAATTCTGTACACTGGGTATCCTAACATACTCTTGCAGTATTTGGAATAAGTTTATTTATGAAGATTTTTCTTAAGACTCTTAAAAACTTCATATAGGAATTTTTCTTTCCTGAGTCAAACAAAATTCAACACTGATATGAGAAAACTTGCTAAGTGACATATTTTAGTTTTGAGTAAGATCCCACATAGCATAAACTTCTTCTTTCAGCTTTGGAAGAGTCTACATGTATGAACATGAAGGTAATTATCACAAACCCCAATAATTATGCACCATATAAAAGTAACTTCTGAGCAAGCCAGGTGTTTTGTTAGAACTGAGGAATGTTTCCAGACAAGCTAGGTCCATCTAGATACACGATACAAAATGTTGGGGTATTCTAAGATGGATAAGTCTAGACCACTGTCTTACAATAGGCATTATAGTTAAAAGCCTGTCTGAATACAGTTCTTTAATAAAAAGTCTCCAAGAAGTGCTCCCAAATACAAACTTCAAAAGGGAGTCTCAGCAGACTTACACTTCCTTAGCCAGCTTAGAGAGGAAAAAAGGCTCTCCAAAGTGCAATTAAAAAATGTGAATAATTAAAAAAAAATGCAGGCTGTTATGTAGTTCAAAAACTTTTAGTTAAATTTGGGAGTGAGGTGAGGAAGTGAGGGTGAGATGTGAGCATGCTTAATCAAGATCACCAAAAACAGGTTAAAAAAAAATCTACATTCAGCAATAATCTTCCTCACCAAGCCCTCCAAGCACTCTTCCATAACTATGCATGGAAAGGGATACTCTGACATGCTCAGAATTGCAATATGGTAGAATCTCACCGCTCTTATGATGCCAAATTAATCAAGTCCAGAAGACAAGCCTGCACATTTAGAGTTGCAGTACTATCTGCTTTTACTTCAATCATCAGAAACATACATGTTTCACTTAAAGATTTAAACAAAGCTTAAAGCTGACACACACATCCACGAGTTCTCTTACCTTAAAAAAGAATCCACAACATACTTTCTGGTCATCTTCAAACTGTTCTCTATCACTCTCACCTTCATATTTCTCAACAGATACCTCGCTTTTTTCTGGTGGCTTCAAATCTGATAGGGAAACTTCAATTAAGTTAGCTGTTTTGGGAGCTGGAGGTGGTAAAATGGGTTGGTTTAGCTGATCATCATTTGGGGTGAGGCAGACTGTTTCTGTGATAGGCTGAGATAACACTTCAGAAACATTAGATTCAATAGGCTTAATCTCCTTTTCCTCCAACTTCTGCTCACCCTGTTTTGGCAATTTTGGTCCTTCTTCTTTTGCTGCCTCTTCTGTAGGCTTGACTTCCTTCGAAAGATTTCCCTTTAACTGAGGTTCACTTACATGTTCACCATCATCTCCAAAGCAAACAAATGATCTGGTCTGAATGGGAACCTGACTGGGGGAAAACCTCCTCAAACGGGGAAGGCTGTCCACAGAGCGTGGGGCAGTCAAGGTACGGTTTAGAGGCGTTATTTTCAGTTCATTTGGCCTAGGAGTCCTTTGCATTTTAATGTGAAAAGAGGCATTCTTCTTGTTGGAAGATTGTGGAGATTGATGTGTAGAGCGAGGAGATTCCTGTGAGAAAGGAGCAACAGGAGCTGGAGTTCCTCCTTGCCTCGAAGAAGACTTAAAGTCCCGAATCTGCTTCTGAGGAGAAGGTTGAGGAGGGGAAATAACCCAAGCCTGTTGCTCTCTCATCTGCATCAGCATCTCCTGCTGAAGGGACAGACGTTGCATTTCTTGTTGTAGAAAGTGTAGGGAAGAGTTCAGTTTTTCAATGGATTTTGTATATTCTAAGAGATCGCCATCATTAAGATTTTCTTCTGAGGGGCTTGCTAAATTCCATTGCTTTTCAGCATCTCCAGAAGTAGCAGGAGATTTTAACCATTTGCTATGAGAATTTTCTGTGTTTTCTTTTATTAATTCTGAAGTCTTACTAGTTTGGTCATCTGATTTTTGAGTTTCTTTTTCTTTCAACCGATTGCTGTCAGTGAATACCTTCTCATCTTCAGCTCCCGCTGCTTCCTCTCTGAGAGGCGATACCCCGTCCCCTTTCTTTTTCACAACATTGAGAAATGCTGTTCTTCCCATTTTCTGCCGCTGCTTTGTGAATGCAGCTTCAACTTTCTTCTTCTGTGCTTCAATGGCTCGCCTCTTTTCCTCTAGCTTCATCCTCAGCTGTACCATTTCAGAAGCCAGTAACTGTGTAGTGTCTCTTCCTTGAGGAACAGATGCCTCCTCAGGAATGTGAGCCCAAGCAACCATATGAGGGATGTTCAGCTCAGAACCTTCTGGCGTGGTTTTCTGAGAACTGCTTCCACTGCTTTTACTATCTGTGTGATTCAGCTTCCTGAATTTCTGCTCAGCAAAGCTGGTCATTTTAACCCCTGAGCTGGAAGAAGCACTGCTGCCTGCCTGTGATTTAGTACTTACTGAGCTGGGACAGGGACTTAATTGATCTCTGTGATTGCTAGCCCGCATGTCGTAATCCTGGAGAAATTTAGATGGCTCCTCCATGTCAGAGTCCATGCTTACAGTGTAATCTCTCAGAGAAGAATCCTCATCCATTGTCTCCGGGATATCTTCTGATGGGACATGTATTCCAGTATCTACTTCTGTGTTGTCAGTCACAGGGCTCAGAGCTCCCTTAGTGTCTGTGATTATATCTGGGGTAGTCTGATTTGGTTTAATGTTTGAATTCAAGATGCTCATTTCCCGATTGTGAAGGAAGAACCCATTTGTAATTTGGTCTGTTTGGAGAAGTCTGGGAGATTTTTCAGTGTCATGAATTATCTGCAAAGCCTCCTCAATGCTTGGAGTCTCAATCTGATTGCCAAAATCATCCAGAACTGCCCTGTTTTGCAGAGCTCCATTTGGAAACCTGTAGTGTCTGCTCTCGTTGGCATTTCGCTGATTTGCATTAAGAGACTGATTGGCCTTTGTCATGACCTTTTCCTCTTCAATGTCTTGATTCTCCTCTTCTCCATTTACTGGTTTGAAGGATAGATTTTTTCTAGGATGCTTCGGCACGCGGTTGATGTTTCCTGTAAGGCCTTCATTGCTCACAGATCTAGGAATTCCTCTGCTTGGAGCAGATGCTGGAATGCTTTTCTCTTTGTCAAAAGGAATGTCAAATGAAACTCCATGTAATGATGACCTAATAGAGATCAGAATAAAGAAAGTAACTGAGCAACTCATGATTATTAATAAAAATAACAAAATCTTTGTATTTGGTTTTAAAATTATTTTAATTAGAAGTATTAAAGGCACTGTTAGGTGTACTGTATTTTTGCCTACCTTCAAATATAATAAACAAGCATATATTTTTAGATAGATTTTTTAGATGGATAAATAGCTGTAAGTTTAATAATTTTTTTAAAAGCACAATAGAATAGAATATAATAAGATTTTCTTCACACTCAGACAATGCTTTTTACTACTTTGGAATAAATTCTGGGCATTTTAGGAGTATAGGAATGGCCACCATAGATCAGAAGGAAGGTGTGAAAAGACACAGTTTACACACCACTATAACTCTTACCATTTTAACTTTGGTTTATACCCCACAGATTAAGAGTTTATGACTGGTCTAACTGAAAGCTAAAACATTCAGCCTGATTGTTCTTAGCATTCCCAAAATAATACAAGCTTAAATGCTATTGAGATCATTAGCCATGTTACTGTTACCCACATTTAGTTCAGTGTGATGAGTAAATATGAACATATTTAACACTAACAATTCATATATCTGAAGTATACGTCTTTTAGTGTAAAGAATAAATTATTTACTGCTGAAGATTGTTTCATATTAACCAGTTTTTAATCCATGATATGGTTTTATGTTTCTTTTTCTACTTTTTCAAGCAGCTTACAAGAATTCTCATTATAGGACTGAAAATCCAAATTACAATGGAGCATTTACTACTACTCATAACCAAACCCCAGTATTTTGTAACTGGCTTGTAAGACTCCTTACCTTTTCTCTTTAGGCCACGTCCCTACTTGCCCATCTACATAAGACATTGATGTGGACCTTCTGATGACTCCTAAGTGAAACAAAAACAGGACCCACTGTAACTACTGTGAAAAATGATTTGGCAGAAAAGTGTTTATATATTGAAAATACAACTAAAACCAATTTCATCCTGAATATATATTTTACCCCTCATCCCTCAAAGAACTTACTAATGTGCAAAATATTATACAAATCCTACTAAAATATGCCACAAATACTTGTTGTAAGCCATCTTCCACATAATCAAAACAGAAGTCAAATTAAAAAACCACACACAATGCATTTGGTACAAACACAATCTTCCCACTTGTACATTTTATAAATTACAGAAGTCAATTATGTAAATGAATTATTTTTTCATGTAAAGGTGTACCCCTATTTCTGTATAAATGATGTTTGAATAAATACAAGCAGGATAGCAATTTACTCAGAAGATGACACCTGTCTCACTGCCTCTCCCAGCCCTTTGTGAATTGTTACCTGGAACAGATGAATAAGGCTGCTGGGGTGTATGCAGTTGGTGAGGGGGTGTGTAAGCTGGACTTCCCAATCTATAAAGCAAGAGACATTAACTTAGAATTAATACATCAAAAGCCACAATACAAAGGCCAACCAGTCACCCTGTTGTTGGCCAAGACAAAGACAAGATTTTTTTTTTTTTTTTGTGATGAGAAAGAAAGTGAGGTGTAGTTCTCTTGTGGAAATATTAATTTATCAATTAAAAAGAGAACACAGTAATAACTTTGGACTGGGACTAATGCAGGTGGACCAAAAAGTCAAAAAGGTATTTTTTGTATACAGACAGCTGTACAGACCTGCAGCATAAGTTTTGTTAATGTACTTGTCTCCTGATTTATTTCATGTAAATGCCTCTATTAGAAGGTTCCATTTTTTAGGCTTGATTTCAGTAAAAAGTCAAAACAGACATGAGCAAAATAAGGCAGCTCCTACTGGCCTCAAAACTGAGTGACTGCAGCCAATATCACATACTTTCCATACATTTCTATTTTCAGTCACTTAGTTCAGAACTTCTGCTTTGTGTCTGGACTCCAACATGCACTAGAAGTGGATAAAGAAGACTTTGTGATAGACATGACTTTATAAATAAAAAAAATGCATTCACTACTAAAGGAGTAATTATAGAGATTTCCTCTGTTTCTACTTATACAGATACTTTATTTGGTTTACAGAGAAGGTCTGTAATTGAGTAGCTGTGTTAATCCAGGATGGGATTAACATAATTCAATGTTTTGATCAAGGTGCTTTTTCATGATCAGAACAAAGACACATGCATAAAGACAGATGGATTTGTCTGTAAAACACTTCTAGAGAAGTCAGACTTCAAACACAAGCTGGATTAAATCCTTTCATGGTTTGAATTTTGTCCACTGAATTGAATAGGACACTCCCAAACTCACATTTTTCAGAATATTTGTCTAGTGTTATAATATATACTGTATAGTGTAGAAATGTTTCTAAATAATATTTGCAAGAAGGATATTCACATCAATTTAAGAAAAACACCATCTACAAGAGCATCTTTCACAACTATTTATTAAATTATTCAATATAGGTTCCCATAAATTCCTGATTTTTTTGTATCAATAACACTACATGCTAGCTACATGACATGTCTGTTTTAAATGGCATTCAAGATTTCTGTGAAAATTATAAAATCCTAATGTCTGTAAGTTATGTTAAAAGAAAAGCAAACTTTCCAAATTTAACCCCACAGCCTGTGAAAATTTGCTACCATGAAGAGAATCCATACACTTAATTTTGCTTAGGGAAGAGACTGATTCTGGCACCAAGCCTGGGCTCCATGGCAACCTCAGACACTGTAGCACTGCCACAGTCCCACTCCCTCCTCTGTGCTGGCTCTGCCTCTCCAGCCCATGCTCTGAGTCACTCCAACAGGCTAAGGCAGCAGAACATTCACTTTTTCCAGATGGGGTCCTTTTTTCTGTCTTTGTGTGCTGAAATGGAACTCAAACACTGGAGAGGACAGGAATGCACAGGGAGGAAGGCCACGACACAACATCCTGCAGTCAGGGAACCTGCAGCCTGTGTATGGGATTCCAACCATCTGAAATGCTTTTTGAGCCCCTCCTTTGTCCTGCAGTGATGTGTCATCAGGTTGGATGAAATAGCCTGGTTTATGAGGAGAGTTACAGCAAATGGCCTTGGGAACCCCCGCTTCAAAGGATATGTTCAAAAATACTGGCTCTTGTTCTCCTGGTTTATATGCTCAGTCTACATGAAAATAAAATCATTGTCTACAAGAGGAACATGCTTTGGACACATACAGGAAAAGAATTTGGAATCCCAGCATTTAATGGTAGTAGGAAATATTACTCTGTTATTAAAGTCAGCATAGCTTCTCAAACACCCAAAAATATACTTAGGAACCTTAAATCTCAAACCCAACCAAACCCTCACCTATCTCTCCAAAAGACCCTGAAGGATTATCTGGGTTGGAAATCAACCATTTGCTAAATATCCAATTAAAATGCTAATTTTATCCTTCTCCTCTGTGCCAGTTTAGAGACATTCAATAAACCAAAATAAAACCCCCAAAATTATTAATGTACTGTAATGCTCATTCACTAGGTCCAGATCAGACCACTGGAAGGCTTTCTTTACCTTGACAAAAGAAAGATTAATAAGAAGGCCTAAAGTACAATTTATGTCCCTTATCATAGAAAGAATAGGTGGGAAAAGGCTTTTAAGATCATGAAATCCAGCTGTTAACCCTGCCAAGGCCACCACTAAACCATGTTCATAAGTGCCACATGTACACATCTTAAATACTTCCAGGGATGGAGGCTCCATCACTCTCCAGGCAGCCCGTTCCAATGCTTGACAGCTGGTTTTGGTGACAAAAGTTTTGCTAATATGCAATCTAAACCTTTTCTAGTGGAAATGGAGGCTGTTTCCTCTTCTCCTATCACTTTTTCCTTGGGATAGGAGACCAATCTCCACCTGTCTACAGCCTTCTTTCAGGTAGTTGTGGAGAGTGATTAGGTGTCCCTTGAGAAATTAATGTATGAGCAGATACAGAACATTAGACAAACAGGATGTTTCTATATTGCTTCCAAATCTGTACCAGTAACAACAAAAATAATGTTTCACATGGTCTTGGTTTTGTCTGGAATAGAGTGAATTTTCCTGCTGGTAGCTGGTGCAGGGCTGTGTTTTGGATTCAGAGTGGGGGCACTGTTGCTGACACTCTGGTGTTTCAGTGGTTGCTCACTGGGGCTGTCTCTAAGCCAAGGACTTCTCTGTGCTCGTGGCAGCCAGGAGGGGCAGGAGGAGCTGTGAGGGAGCGTGGCCAGGACAGCTGAGCTGAGCTGGCCCCAGGGCCAGGGCAAACCATGGCTGCTGTGCCAGCATGGGCTGGGGGAGCTGCCTGGGAGGGGCTGGGAGCTGCTGGAGGCAGCAATTGCACTGTGCTGCACTTGTTCTTCTGGGGGTTACTCCCCCCCCCTTTTTCATTACAATTATAATTATTATCATCGTCATACTTTATTTTGTTTCAAATTATTAAACTGTTCTTATCTTGTGAGGTTTACACTTTCTTTCCAATTCTCCTCCTCATCAGGAGGCAGTTGGGGTGGGGAAATAAATCACACCATAAGTATTTATTTTTACCTATTTGAATTTTATGGTACTATACTAACATAACCAAATCAAACTAAATCCATCACTCAGGGTTTTCCTTGCTGTTACCTCAGTTTAGTTTTGTTATAACTTTTGGAAAATTTGCTGTGGATTCCAGAAAAGCAGCTTCTCCAGAGCAGACCTGGTCAGCAGCTGCACTGGAAATTGAAGAGGACAAGGCCCTGTGACACTTCTGTGCTGAATGCTGAGGCTCGTTTTGGACACTGCTAAGAGAACAGCACTGTCCAAGTGTACAAACATGAACAAGCAGCCTGCCATGCAGCAGGGAGGGAGGGCTGAACTATGGGTTATTGCACAAAATTCCAAATTGTATCTGGTAACTCAATCACTGAGCTTTACAAAAAGGCAAAAAAAAATTAAAAAATTTGTTTGATTTTGAACAGAGAGAAGGAGATTGTGAAACAATGCTAGTGATTCTCTGACATTACCTGGCTACAAAGTCAGAACCAGAGGGACCATCCACATAATTTCTTCTGTTAGCATTCAAGCTGTGAGCAGAAGCTGCATCTTTTGCAGGTTCAGCTGCCAGGAAGAAAAAGTTTAAGTTATTATAGTTTACTATTCAGTACAATTACATAGTAGAAAAAGCTATCCAAAATAACCTGAAAAAATTATTTTCAAAGATTTAAAGAATTTTCATTGATTCCATGATTTAGATTAAAACTGTCACTTCCTTTTCATCTTTATGTCCTCCAAAGCTGCTGTACTGTCACTAATTACAGAAATGGAGACTGACAAAATAGACTAGAAAAATCAAGGAAAGTAAAAATACAGAAAAACAAACTAAAAAAGAGCCACAAAATTAAAAGGAAACAGTTTTAGTAAAAGTTATTCTGGAAGAAGTGTTTCTGATACAATTTTTCCCCCAACCCTTAGACCGACTAGAAAAAAGGCTTTTTGTCCCACCCTAAACCAGTTAGCATTTAAAGATTTATGTCAGGTTTGTATGTGCTGTAAAGCATAAAAATGAAGAAAAGGTATAACAGCCACCCAATGAAAATCTCTTCCTAGTGCATGGAAAGCCAACCACAGCAGTGCTGTGTGAACATGTCAGTTACCTGAAATGTTATTTACCTGAAAGTAGTCATTAACAGATGTCAAGATCTATCTGAAAGGTGCATTTTTAAATTTGAGAATTGCTGATGGAAGATGGTGCCTTTGCACGTGGTACAAAATGAAATTTTACAATTAGCTCTCTATTCACTTTGCCCAGATTTATGATTCTTTCTGTTGGTATCTTCTCAGCAACACAAGCTCTTCAGGCTAAATTCTGTTCTTGGTTTCTTATTATGTTTGTAATTCTTGCATGGGCATAAATGGATTCAAGGCTTGTTTAGGTCAGGAAAATTTGCAAGTGATTATACCACAACAATTTAAATTAGTTTTTGGTAACAGAAAGAAAATCTAATTATGATTTATGAGATGAGATGAAGATTTACAATGAAGAAAGAGAACTCTTTTCCTTCTTTAAGGGGGTTGTACACTGCCAAATCCTGTTAACTAAAATTTCACTGCATCTGTGAACACAATGGCAATCTGTACACATACATATCAAAACATGCATATTAAGGCCAATCCATAACATAATTACCTTGGGGATGCACAACAACACGGGGCTGTACAAATGATGGCTTCACCACTTCAAACCACCAGAACAATTCTGCCATGAACACCATGTAATTGCTCTACATGAAATAAAAAAAAGATGGAGAGAAATTGATGTTAGAACACAAGCCTGCAAGTAAACAGATTAAGCAGCATTTGGGAGATGACTCTGTGTTGCAGCCAGTTTACAATCTCCATTTATTTTATAGAATCCCCACTGTATTTTTCAGAAATAGAGACCAGTACAACTGATCTGAAGCACCAATACATAACTTGACCAGATTGCAACCAATTGGGTTGAAATGTTTCATAACAAGCATATGCTCAAGCCTGATGTCTTGCAGGGAGGGCAGAGAGGAGCAGGATGGGTGGAAAAAAATGCCTGCCAAAGATCAGCCATTTCCATTAAAAAATAGCACTGAAAAGCCCACTGCAAGGGCAGATAACACTTTTTTCAGAGATTTTTAATATTGAAAAGCATGGTAGCCCCTTGTTTTAGAAGTTAGAAAATGATTTTGGCTTTTGTGTTAAGTATGTGCATTTGTCATACTTGTGAAGTTCTACCCAAATTTACAAGCCTTTAATACAAACCAAAAAACATCAGCAGAGTTTCTTGGCTGCAGGTTAGAACAAGGTTTTAGCTCCAAAGGTTTATGCACTGCTGATATTTATGTCCCTACTGTATGTTCCCATTACACAGCTATGAAACACACAGTGTGGGAGCCCCAGATAAAACACGAGGGGAAAAACAGACGAAAAGGAAAAAAAAAACAACTGGTGACAAACTGCATCAACAACAACAACAAAAATCAATAGAGGAAAGCCAGGCGGGAGCAGTTGTTTCTGCTGCAAGAACATATGAGGAGTGCAAAAAGCCCAGAAGGTTGTTGACTGCGGACCCAAAGAATTCAGAGGCCAAAGGTTCTGCATCTTCAGTGCCACTTCATATCTAGAAACATCAGCTGAAGGAGATCAGCAAATATCCAGGTTTGAGCTGGCTCAAACAGGTGCACAGACCTTTGCCACAGTCTTACAAAGTCTGAAGATGTAAACAATGCTTATACATTAAACTGGGAAGCTACAATTAAACAACTTTTTGTTTCAAAGAGTTTCTTTCAAAAATTTGAGACAAAAATGTCATTCTAATTCAAAAACAAACCACAGGCATTAAGGGTAAGAAAGTAATTTTAAAATAAACAAAATATGTACTAAAAACCCTTTGATAATAAATGAGATAATTTAAATTCCACATCAGTGTATTTGAAAATATAATTTTGAGTAGTTGTTTCACACTTTTGCTTCAGATTTCTTTTTCCTGAAGATTTCTAACATAGATAAGCCTATACTTCAGCAAAGGGATATTCAGACCAAAAGCTACTCCTACACTGCACTATATGGTGAAGGGATCAGGCAGATGCAGCACAGCTATTACACACAAGTTATAAATAGAATAGGAAAAACCCCATCGCTGTTTATTCAGCTTGACAGAACTGAATGAGGAAAAGTGCATAGCAGAATCTTTTCCATTCAAGTTAATGTCAAGCACAGCATTTCAGTACCACACACTGAATTCATTAGGAAGCTTAGACCAAGAAAAAACCAGATGTACTTCTCAGATGAATATGATTTTTAATACTACAATTTCAAAATATTATAAATTCTCTCTGAATATCTTCCCCTTCCCTCTCCTTAAACTTTCATATTTTTACTTGATTTTTAAGTAAAAACTTAAATCATAAAATGTTCTAATCATAGCTTTGTCTCCATCCAAAATAATATTGCATTTAGATACTCCAGTTTCTCATGTTTATGTTGAAATGCTGCATTTCAACAAAAAATAGACACACAACAGTGTGACTATTTTATGAAGGACAAATATTCCTTCTGAGAATATCTTCTATGCAGTGCTGAACTGCTGCAAGACAGTTTGTTTTTCTAAAGCCACAAAAGCAGTATTTACTGAACTAAAAATGAAAGTGCTGCACAGCCCACTGAGAACAGAGGCTATTTAGATGTCTGATGGGGAGCCATCAGGATGGAAATCACGTTTTCTCACAGGTTATTTTTAGTCAGAACGATCGAAGGGAAAGACTGATGATCAGTAACAATTTTTTTTGGAAAAACTAGCAATGGGTCTGTAGTAATGTTGCTATTCAGAACTCAAAAGAATGTACATATGATTTCCATAGATTTCTGCCTTGATTATGGTGACAGAAATTCTAACAGCTTGCCATATGATTATCAGATGCACTTACACACAACAATATTTTAACAGTTATTAAAAACTAAGGAAGCTCTGAGCAGTCCAGGCTGGCTCAAGCCCCCTGAACAGCAGATGGCAGACTTGCAGCTTCAGAGATCATTGTTAGCTAAACATTCTCATTTAATTGCATTTCATTTAATCTCATTTAATTTAGAATACTTCAAATAAATTATACCCTCCTAACACCTATAGGTTATAGATCTGCATATTTAGAGAATAACCACAATGTCATACATACAAATGATACATATAATTTGACACCAGGCTTGCATCCACTAAAATTGGGTGTGAGAGCAGCCGCAGAAGCTTTTAGAATTTTTTTCAAAATGAACATAAAATACACTGTGAAATTTTTGCCATGATGCACATTCAAATCTCTGTTCAGTGGGTCAGGAAAGGTCCTGTCCAGTGCAAATCCACAGCTTTTCTGTCATACAAGTGCCAAGGTAAATGCTTCAAGACTGCAGAAACTGGAGTGTCACAAACTGTCTTGAGAAGGCCAGACTACAGCTGTGTATGATCTAAGCACTACCAGTTTGTCCTCTGTCCTGCCACAGGCTAATAAATGCCACAACAAGTCAGTTTTCAAATCCACTCTGCCTTGTTTCAGACCAGAACTGAGAGGGAAGAGAGGCCGATTAACATCAGCGAAAGCAAACCACACTGCTTCCCTTTAAATAATGAGTCAGGAACATTTGGTCCCTCTCAGGGACAAACTGCCACAAAAAACTGTTCCCTGGTTGAATCTTACTTTTAATTCCTGATCCTCGATCGTTTTAACCCAGCCAGATGGGAATGAAATGGCTGAACTGACTCCCACCATACATAATAAGTGCCTCACCAAGCAGAGCCAGCTGCTCTCCCAGGTCCTTAAGGGGCTCCAGTTGCCAGTTCAGGCTGAGGTGAGCAGCCTGGCTGGCAGTGGGAGGGAAAGCTGTGCAACATGTGTGGACATTGTGCAGCCCTGAATTTCCAGGATTTATCTATGTAATATACTTGAGCACTATTCTGCTTATGTTATTTACAAATAAACACCATCAATATTACATCAGAAAGTACAAGTATTCAAAACTGCTCAAGTGTAATAAATATCTTTTAATATAAATCACAGAATGACTAGGTTGGAAGAGACCTTCAAGATCATCAACACTTCAGATATCATATACTCCTGTTCAGTTCAGCAGCGGGAAAAAAAAAGAAGTTCTGTATCTGAGTCAAAAAAGATCTGACAGTGCAAATGTTTTTTCTGCCACTCTGGTTAGTAATCAGGTGCAAAAATAAGGTACCTATTCTATGTGCTTAGTTGTGAATCTGCAGAGTTTGGAGTGTGGCCCACATCTAGGTCAGAGGAACGCCCTTTCAGCCAAGACACAGCAATCATCTCTCACATTTGCGTCATTTCACATTCTGAAAGCTTTCATTCCAACAAATATGCCTTCTGCATGAGCTTGGGTGAGCAGACTCTCCAGATCTCAGTACAGAGCAGCCAGAGAAGACAGACTCAAGATTTCTATTATTTCTGCTTGTTAAATATGCAGGGAGGATTCAGAAAACTTTGTGATTATTTTTATGTAATCACTCTCGACTTGTGTTTGTCTGTCTCAAAGGATAACAACCAGGAACCAGTATGGTCCCCTGTTGGTGCCTCAAGCATCCATGGAATGTATTGAAATATTTTTTCTTTAATATCAGTAGCCCTGCATTAGTAAACATCTTATGAAGAACTTTACAAATGTATTTTTCTTAGAGGAGAAGAAATGGGCAATAAAGAGCAACAAAACTTTCTGCTTCCTTTGATTATGACACATTAAAGCTGTCCAGAAATCCAGACAAAGCTTATTTCTGCTCTGTGCTAAACCAGAATTAAGCCAACAGTTTCATCTGCTGGGAAATCTCAGAGCCTCTATCAAAGACTTAGGATGCTTAAGTGAAGTCAGTGTTTCTGTGCATTTTGATGGGAAAACTGAAATCACCTTGGTCAAGTGCTGCACTAAATTTCTGCATCATATTCTATCTCTAACTTCCCTTGATTTAATGTACCAGGACAGTGCAGGGTGCCCTGGGAAGAATGTAAGGTATGTGGTTTGTGCTGGATCACTTAAGGAGAGGTTCTGCTCTCTTCCTTCTCAAGAACCAGCAGCAAGCCAGGATACCTACTGGAATTTCTAGGACCACACAAGGCACAGCACTGTAATTCCAAAAACTCTGCACAGATTTTTTCTTGAGGCTTTTTCCAGTAAGATATCAGCAGTTGGTATTTTTTACTTTTTCTGTCACTACTATGTAGGTAAGAGGTTTGTAAGCCAAAAGCACAGTGGCACCTACTGTGCAGTATGAGCTCCTCTGAAAACAGACAGGAATTTCTGCTGATTAACAAACACAAACCTTTACAAATAGTAAGACTTCATACTATGTCCATTTTGTAGGCTGAGATGAGTAGCTTCCACAAACCAGTGTAACTCAATGTGCAATATTTAAAATATCCATTCACAATACAAGTTTTTTTTTAAGTGACAATAAAATTCATTGGAGAATTAAAGCATTTATTAAAACTTACTCTACTCAGATGCACTGGAAAACTAAGGAGGAACTCTTTTAACAATGAATTTATTTTCCAAGCAAATTAGCTCTTGACACTGGAAAAACAGAGTTTACAGCACTAGCTGAAGTTTCCATGCCAAGTTTTAGAAGAAAAACTTGGCAGGCTTGCTTTGTAGCATTTACATCTAAATAAGCATCCATGCCACAACAACTTGTAAAAACATGATCACAAAAGGGCTCTCTCAGATCTAGAAATACTCTAACTCTTTGAAAGAATTCTGAATCCTGTCTAAAATCACTGTTCAGAAATAGCAAAATCACTAAGTGTAAAGTCTGATGCATTGGGATATTGACAAAATATTTACTATAGTTAGGTTTTTTGTAATTGAAGCTTCCTAGTGCATACTGGTTTGAGAAATAATTCAAGTCATTACTATAAAAATGGTATGACTAATTGTCATGAATCAAAACAAGAATAACTAATTCTCCCTGCTTACAGATACATATATTTCATATATCTGTAAGCAGAGAGAAAACATCAAAGTGCAGTGCAGGAGTCCTGCTGGAGCCCCCTGAGTGTGGCTATAGGACAGGAGTGCAGCCAAGGCAGACTGCAATGCAGCAGAGGTAGAGCACTGCATGTGAAATTTAACAGCACCAAAAAGCTGCCTGAAAGCACTCACTGCACAGCTCTGCATACACAAAATAAACCAGCAACAGCCAAGGAGTCTAGACTTAGGTCCTGCTGCCCTTACTCACCCTGGCAGCTCATTACTTATTTGGAAAGGGTTGGGTTCAACCCTACAGGAGACAACAAAGCTGTATTCAAGCTCTGGCCTCTGTGACTGCTTGTGAGATTGCTAGAAAATCATAAAAGCAGTGAAATGACCCAGATATTTAGAAACCAATTACATCCCATCTGCAATGGATATGCTGACTTCAGAAAAATACTATTTCATTCCCTAAAGGCAAGTCAATAAGAATCTTAAGCAAATGAAGTGTGTTTTATATAGAAGAAAGTCTTGGTGAAACATAATAATGAAAATTAAAATTACAATTAGGCAAGAAATCTTTCAGTTGCTCCTTTTCTTTCTGCATACGCTTAAAGAATTACAGAATAATGTTTTATTTTCCTCTTTCTAAAACAGCAAAATCTTAGATTGATGGAATACACTTAATTGCTTATTCAAACAACTGTATTTGTTGGAATTGTGTTGCTGCTTGTATTTGGGGCATCAAGCCATTGGTTGTTCAAAAAATTTAACTCAGAAATTTATACTTTTACAAAAGTAAAAGAGCTTTAAGATTAAATCCCAAGAAATTGCGTATACAGAAATGAGTAAGAACAGTGAGTAGTAATTCCATAAACAAAGTCCTCGATATTTCCACCCTTTATTAAGGCCTTGATACATTTAAACTAATGCAGATCACTATTACATTTCAACAGAAATATTGCAGATTACAGACTTCAACTATTAATTAATAAGAAAGAAGCTAAAGTGGGAAATAGTTTTGCACAAAATCAAAGTTCTTACAAAGCCTTTCACAAAGGCTTTTAAAAAATACTTGGAAATTACTAGGAAAACATAATGGCCAAAAGAAGGTGGCTTTTCATTCTGCTGAAATTTGTGTCTTGCATGCTATGTCACAAGAGAAGCCATACAGCAGCAGACTGTAAAAGACTAAACATATCATTAACAAAATAGTTGCTTGCAATTTTGTTTAATTGTTTTATTTTTACCTTTATTGAAGAAGCTGCATAGAGCATATCCTCAAGACTGAAATGGCAACACTGGTTGAGGTATTCCTGACAAAATTCTTGGATCAGCTGTAGATTATACAGGCTGTCAGCCAAAGACATTGTATCTTTCAAACAAATATCTAAAAAGGAAGAAAATAAGTAAAGATTAGATACAACTCCAAATACCCAAAAATAGCATTTTGGCTTTTACTGATTCAGGAGCATTTACTGAATAAATTCAGATATCATTTCTGCCCCACTCGTCCCCACCAGAAACTTTTATTTTTCTAATTCAGAAATGAAAGAAATTATTAATTTACATTTTATCTTTGAATTTCTAAATATTTAGATCTTTTGTAAAAATTAATTTTGTTTTTCACTGTTGCGAAGTTAATTTGTTTCTGTTTTGCCTTTTGTGAAAATCTAAGTTATTCTCTCAACCCAACTATTTCCATGTAATGAAAAAATACATCTAATCACTAATTTAATTTTTTTTTATAATTAGGTTTTCTATAAAACAAAGGCAGTAAGAAATAGGCACGTTTTTGCATATATTTCTCTGTACATATTAGTTCTTTGTCTTTAAACAAGAACACATTTTAGCATCAATAAGCCTGAATCTTCACAAAAAACCAGCCTGGTCTTAGGTATTCATGTTTGTGGATTGAGATGTTTGAGATGAGATTTTCCAAGGAGCTGAAGGCTGTTATATAAATTATCACTCTCTAAAAGTGCTATTTAAAGGCAAAGAAATGGTGGTTGTGAGCACACTTGTGTAGTATTCTCTGACTAGCATTTAAGCCCAGATACTCTCTGTTGTTCTTTTTATAATTGCTGCTTGGAATAATAAGTCCCATGAAAAAAACACAGTCCTCTTTAAAAAAAGGACTGAAGAAAATAATTAAATATACTTCCAGAGCATGCATCAGATTTTATTGTTAAAGCAACAATGTATGTCAGAAGTCCACATGAGTTTTGAATTGTTAAGGATAAAAGGTTTCGTCATAAAAGAAATCTGCTTTGATCCCAGCAGGATAAGGACTCCCACACTGAAGAAAATCAGACATAGTCCATAATTCCAAATCCACAGATGATGATCAATAGGAAAAAATGTTTGACTAAACTGACTGAAATGAGATTAATGTGAAGTCACACATTTGAATCTAATAAAATTCTAATGTGATTCACTGACTGAAGGTGATACGGAGCAGGGAGTTAGCACATATTACATATCACATATTAGCCAGTGTGTGCCTTTGGCATCATGCAGTGAGGAAAAAAACAAACATGATGCTAAAACCTATCAGAAAATT
Organism: Melospiza georgiana; assembly: GCF_028018845.1. Classification (NCBI taxonomy): domain Eukaryota; kingdom Metazoa; phylum Chordata; class Aves; order Passeriformes; family Passerellidae; genus Melospiza; species Melospiza georgiana. The sequence goes on along the minus strand of NC_080438.1, from coordinate 10,991,532 downwards.
CATTTCCAGCAGTGACAGAGGAGCACTAAACAAAGCAGGAATGGGATGTCATTCTGGATTTTGCTGTATGATTACAACCCTCTACAGTCAAGAACAGTAAACCCAAACTAGACAAGCTGCAGAGGAAGACTATTGAGGATAACAATGAGAATGGAAATCCACTTCAGCAAGGGAGGATGAAAAGGCTTGGTTCAGTAGCCTGGGCTAAAACAAGAGGAAGAAAACAAATGAAAAATGTGAACATCAGATTAGAAACCATTCAAACCAAAGGATACTGCTGCAGGAACAACAAAGGCACATAAGACAGCTTACGTAAAAACCAAGAATAGGTTGGTAAAAACCAAGAATGAAATTTAAAATCATGTAAAAAAAAGGAACAGTGGGTAAGAAGAGTACATATTTTAAACAGTTTGGCAGTTTTAAGATAGAACAAGATAAATTCAAGAAAGGGATTATATAATTTTGTATAAGTCAACTTCATGACTCAGTGAGAGTCCTTTCTAGTTCTGTATTCCTTCAAGAAAACCTAGATTTGAAAGTGAAATGAAGACTTAATGAGAAGAATTTATCTATTCCAGACTACAGAGAACCCTAGAATACAATTTTCTTTTTTGTTAATGCATTTTTAGGCATTTTTGCATATGTATTTTTATTACCTGCCTTCTTCAGTTTCAGTACAGAACCAAATCTCAGTAAAATTCAACATGCATCAAAACCTGCATTACCTAAGTACAAGGAAGATGAGCAAAATCTTATTAAAGTGTTTCCAGTTGCTTTGGAGTCCCTTTGAATTTACTTCTGAGACAATGACATGCACATTTGTATCTTTAGGGAAGATGATGTCAGGACACCTAAAAGAATATTAAAACTGAAGTTCCAAAGCTCACATGTGCCTTGCCCTGCTCAAAGGTAGATGCTGGAGGAAGGTGCTGGTCAGGCAAGGCACACAAGGCCTTTCAGAGTGTCTGGGATCTCAGCTTGCTGGAACAGGACAGAGGCACCAGGTGTTACCACAGTCAATCCCACCCAAATTCTAACTCTTCCCTAATCTCATATGATAGTATGCATTTGGCTGCAATATTTATGTAAATTTTAAGTTCTATTTATCAAAATTCTCAAGCTGCAGAAGAAAGGTGAATGAATGCATCATTGTGCCTTTCATCTTCAATGCCTCCTGTGCTGAAAGCTCCCTATAAAGTGGTTGTGAATATGAATTCCAGATTTCAGTCCTTAGCAAGCTCTAAACCCTTCTTCATATTCCTGAATTTCTCAGGATGTTTCTGTCTAAGTGTTCCCACGACATCAAAGGTATCATAGAAAGAACACAGGCAGAAAATGATGGGTGTTAGCTGCCAAGACATTCTACAGCTCTTAGTTGCCAAGAGGAAGGTATAACTTTACCAGGCTTCTGAGCAAAAGAATGAGATGAAGCTGCTCATCATCACAGACAATTGCTATTATAGAACAGCATGACAGCAATACATTCTACACTATACATTTTTGGTTACTCTATAAATGATTCAGATAGGTCCCAGGTGAACTAAAAGCTCAGAATACAGAGCAACTATTTGCCATGCCGTGAAGCTGTACAGAGCCCAGCTCTAAACTTCTCTAAGTTTTATATCTGTAACTGCTCAGATGCAAAAAAAGAACTTATGCAACTTCAAGAGTAAGAGTTTTGCAGGTAGTTTCAAGTATGTTTATTTTAGTGTAGCAACATAAAAGCAAGCACACCAGGGAAGGACATCTGGGCTTCTTTTATTTAAATGTAAAAAGAAATGGCCATTTATATTAGAAAAAGAAAATTTATATTAAACCTACCATATTCAAATGATGCCTGCTGTATACTGCATTTAAGCACCTTGCTTCACACAGCTCCCAACACAAACATTTAAACTTTTATGGCCATGTATACAAGTTGAGAGACAGGCCAGACATACCCTCCAGTTTAATGATATCTGGGCAGTAGAAGTGGATGAGGGCTGCCAGAGCACAGCCATCTGTACCATCCTTCAGCAGATTCTCCACCAAGGGAATGCAGGGCAGCTGCTTCAGCAACGTTTGCTCCTTCCGGTAACGAGCCTGCAATGTGAAATGGACACACTCAGAGGAACAAAGGCTCTGACACATATGAAGAAACAGAGTCATAGTGTAGGTTTTACACTGTTAGTGAAAAAGCAGTATTCAAGAAATAGCTGAATATTCTCAGTATTCTATTTCCTACAACTATTCATGCCATGCTACAATTTTGAACAGGATAATATAGTATCTAATATTCTAATATCTAATAATTATCTTAATAATATCCAAGAGGAAAAAAACAATGCTAATACTGAGCTTAGCCTTCAAAACTACTAAGTTTTGATGATCTCTCTATAGCACACTAAACTAAATAACATTCTATCCCTTAATTAAAATTTAACAGTCATTATTATACAATCAAAAATGATCTGTGTGCAAACACAGTGAGACAAGTCCTCAGCTACTGCAACTTCAGTTTCGTGGCAAGTCACATGGCTCTGAAGTTAACACACCTAAGTATCTCGCCCAAAATCTTATTCATACAACTGACTTAATGACAAATTCAGAAACAAGGAAATCTGCCTTTGATCAACTCAATTTTTATTACTAGCATGTGTAAGCAGTCATAAACATAGAGAAATATTAATGGTCAACAGTTATGACCATGTCGTGATCCAGAAATAAATAGAAATATTTCAAAAATCCAGTCAGCATATAAAGAGATCCTTGGGTTAGAATGTTGATATGGCATTTATCTGCAGTGAATATATTTTCAATGTGTTGTGGGTGTTTTTTGTCGTAAGAGAGGAGGGCTTACTGAAAAAACGGACTTAACATAATTCCTATTTTTTTTCACTTCTTCCTGGGAAAACAAACAGAGGTGGAAGAAAGTGGCATAGATTTTAATTTGTTAGTATTATTTACCAAGACCTTTTTAAAACAGTAGTGAAGGGTTACTGCTGTACTCACACCACAGAACTACCTACAAGCAGCAGAGTGTTTCTAGTTAATCTTATGCTATTTAAATGCATCTATACCCACTGAACTGCAATCTCCCTGCAGGGACTCTCAGAAGTCTGTGGAAATCACTCTTCATGGCAAGGCTAAAACTGACTGTTCTTACCTCCCACTCTCCTCCTTTTGGCTGTGCTGGAGCAATTACTGATGGGACTGTACCCAAACCATTGCCCCAGCTACAGCAACTCCCTCCTCCTGTGTTTCTGCAGTGAATGAGGGCATGAGCAGGGATGGAGGTTTTATGGAGGGGCAGGAATTGTTTAGGCCAACTGTGCATGCAAAAAGGTCTGTGGAACCAGACTAACCCTGAGGGCTGTACTTACTGTCACTGGATTTCTGTCAAGGATCACATGGCATTATTTTAGTGAATGTCAGTGTCCTCTAACTGGCCTAAGAACTAAAAGCCTAGTCTGACAACAGCAGCCACATCAGTTCTAGAAAAATAAAGGGCTTGTGCTTGGCCCAGGGAACTTATACCTCAACCAATTAATATTTAAAAAACCCCTGAGACTTAGTTGTTACTTCATGCTTTTAGTGTAGTCGTATTTGTGTGCCAAATATGCTTTATAAAAATGAAAATCCCATTTCTGTGTGCTAGAGGAAACATTAACACCAAACAAAAATCATGTTCCTGTTATGCATTATTCATATTCTTTTCTTCATGTTCTTAATACTCCCTAGTATATATAATGAAATAGGTCAATTATAATTGCAGTGAAAGTTTAATCTCTCTCACTCTATGGCAATCCAGTGACCCACTATGATGAAAAAGCTCTAAGTTTCAAATTCCATGTTACTATGTTCATGTATGTCCTCCTCAACATGACTGAAATCAAGTCTATGAAATACCACAATTTAATTATGATTAAGCATCAATAATAGTAACAGATACAGGTATAGATGGACTGAACATCATGATTCCACAAGCTCTGTTTAATTCATAAATTCTTTTGAATAGTATCTTTTAATGGAGTATTCAAAAATATTTGAAAATGACAATCTAGTGGTGCTGCACAGTAAATCCTGTGAAAAAGTACACTGCACTTTGATGATGCCTTCACTGGCCTCATGAACAGTGCCCACCCATGCTAGAAACTGTGTCATATCTTTGAAGTGGACATAGAGGATTTAAGCCATTGTAGAGAATGCCAGGCACATTACTTCAGGAAAGATAAACTCATAAAACCTGATCTGCTAGGTTCATTACTGTATAGCAGGCATCATGTTTCATTTTGGTTGAAAAGATAAAAGAAATCATACTGAAAAAATGAAAGAGTTGGTAATTGCACTGCATTTTAAATAAACTTCCATTTGAAGAAACTCTTCTCATCAGCTGCAGTGTTTGCTACTAAATACATATATATATGCAATAATACAAAAGATGAACTTCTACATTATAAAGCTCTAGAGTCAATTGAAACATAAATGCTAATACAGGCATCTTGTTTCTGAGATCCTAAATCATTCTGATTTAGCATCTTTGAGCTTATTTCACTTAACCTAGTCTAGGTGTAGTCAAGACACTTGCCTAGAAACAAGGTCAGTTAAAGAACAGCACACCAGCTACTCTCTCATAAGTGCTTGTGTGTATTCAGAGCTAATCATTAAGAATGAATGCTCTTACACATTTACCATACAGTAGATAACATGTTATAAATGTACTTATCAGAGTTTTTAGCTGCCTCTATGCTCAGGAATATCTGTTACTGTGAAATGTGCTCTGTTCTAAAGGGGAGAGACAGAAGAGTGGCTCAAGTGATAGAGCAGCCTGAGTGTTATCAGTAGCACTTGGGGTTTAACTGCATCTCTACTGAGCTAACAACACAAAGTAACATAAATACCACTAATTCAAGTTGTTTACAGATAACTGGCAGGCAAACTGGAGTTAGCTTCTCAACAGATGGAGTATTTTAGAGTTGAATATCATTTTTATGCAAAGGAAGATACTCACTAGTAAAACCAACACCACAGACAAAAACAGAACACAGACATTCTGAAACTGTTTTCAAGTAGCCTTACTTTGACAAAATAAGAAAAAAAATTTTGATATCATGGTCCATCTGATATTTTTTTTCTGCATTATTCCCTCCAATTACACTCCCTTAACTCCAAAACAAAATTAATGGGCTGTACTGTGAAGAGCAGAGTATCTGTGTGTGTCACAACTGTAATAGATACCTTTACAGAGACTGTCAGCAGTCTGAACACTGCTCAGCCTGCTGGAGACAGGACCTTTAAATTACTTTTCCAGACACAGAGTAATTTTTCTTGTTGCCTACATGCAACTGCCTTGTTATTTTCAATTTCTTTTGCAATGTAAGAACAGTGTTTCATTAGTTATGGCAACAAACATCTGAGGGACAGCTAGATCAATTATTTGGTAATCTTAAGAGCAATGATAGATGGGAATTAGTTCTTTGGAACTCAGATCAGAAGTATGCAATTCTGCATATACATTAAGAGCTGTTCCCAGCCAAACCTAGCCAAATAAACAACCTGAATGCACATCAAGTGTGAATTCCTACATGATAGAGGAAAGTAATGATAACCCCAAGGTGACACAGCACAGAGAAAACAAACTTTATATTGCTGCAGATATGCAAAAGTATTTTTTATTACTTTTAGTGAAATTATAGTTTCACTAAAAGTAGGCTGCTTTGGGTCATTTTGTGTGGGGAGAAATTAACAGCAGTCTTAAATCAGCTGAAAAAATGGGGAATTCTAGATGAATGGTGTAATGATTGCATATGCTTAGAATAAATAAGATTTCAGCTTGCATGTAGCATCAACAATCAAAAGCTACTTCTGCAAGTCTCTTTTGAGAAGACAACTGATATCAAATAGCATGTGTTTACTGAAAGTTTATGAAAAAGTAATTTATAAATGTTCATTGGACATGAGTTAATAACAGGTAGCACTGCCTTGTACAAACCCACTGACTGCTTGAAAAGTAATTCCTTATCCAGCATCATATCTCACATTTCTTTTGCACAGATTACCTTGCAAAACAGGCTTCTGCAGGTATGCACTCCTTTGCAGGGCAATCTCATAAAATTATCTCACACAGATAAATGAAATGAATGATTAGACCAGCATGACATGGACAAAGCCATTCCCAAAATAAGCAATTGATCAAAGTGAAGCAGTTGGGCAAACTTACAGGAACCAGTTTCCAAAACCATTTGGTAGGAGACTTCAGAGGAAGCAGTAGGAAAAAAGGATAAAAGCAAAAAGCAAAGGAAACAAAAAAAAAAAAAAAAAAAAAAGGAACATTTTATCAGATTTCATAAATTACTTTTATAAAGCAATTTTCTTTAACATTCTCAGTTTTGTATAACAGTGAGCTGTAATTTAATGGCAAGCATAAGTGCACTGTAACCTCTGCATATTGAGCTAATTAGCAGCAATAACACTGGAGAAATATGTCTGCACTCTTTGTAGATCAACATTATAATTTTCCCACATGAACAGCTAAGATTGTCAGATCAATGCAGTTTTATGAAATGCTTTCACACATCTAATTGTACTCTACATATGCAATCCGACTGAAGAATTCATTTGAGACTTGAAGTCATGATATCACAAGTATCAAAATGAACTCCAGCAGCACACATGGGGAAGCAGGGAAGCTAAAGCAATGAAAAAAGGGATAAACACACTGTAGTACAGTACACCCAACTGCAGTGAAGCTTGTGTTAGTTTCTTCAAGCCAAACAGTAACATTCAACAATATTTTTAAACAATCATATGACAGTTTTCAGGACAACAAGAGGTACAGGCAGTTATATTTTTACAATGACAAATCACATTAGCATCAGCTGCATGATGTGCAATGACCTGAAATGTAGATGGAGTTTTGACTACTGGCAGAGGAATTATCAGAACTAATACATAAACCTCTAAACTCCTACACAACCAGAAAAATCTGAAGCACACTGATTTTTTCTACTCTGGCATAATACTTCTAGTATTAAGAATAAAAATATTATGTACCAGTACTATAAATACACACAGAAAATGTCACCACTTCATCAATTTCATTGCAGAAAAATAAAAAAAAATCAAAACCACTACCAAAGTGCAGGAAACAACTTATTTTGTTTTTAATGAAGATAAATATTTTCTGGAAATGGTAAAAATGCAGTTTAAAACTACCATGGAACAAACCACTGTGGAACCTAATTATTTTATTATTTTATTGTTAAAATACTGTGCTTTTACAAAACCTTGAAGACAACTAGTAACGATAGAGAGCTTTTATGGAAAAAAGGTATTGTGCACTAATGGGTGTGCAGCAGTAACACAGCTATTCTCAACATCCCTCTCCTCCATTTCACTGGATTGCAGTAGGAAAGAATCCCAAAGGCACTTAGAAGAAATCAGCTACAAGATGCATGTCAGTGTGTGGCTCTGGACACTTCTGTTACACCCTTTACACAGGATTCAGCTTCTCTTAATCTCACTGAAAAATAGTCAGTGTGTGGAAAACCATGGAAATTTGAAAACAAATTATCTTAATTTTCAACTACAATCAGGAATCCTAAAAACCTATTATAAAGCAAGCTTTTGGCTAAATTGGCTGAGATCAGACCTAGGGTGCCTTTTATTCTATTTAACACTGACAGGAACATTGTTGTTGCATTTATCGAAGTGCAGTCTATTTCAGACCTGGAACTCAAAAACTCTACCAATGTCTATGTAATGCTAGGGTGAAGAAGTACTCTTTGGAAAAAAGCACACATTTGTTTCAATTCTGAAGACTAGATCTCCCTAACAGTAACACCTCAAACTAGTAATCCAATATATATTTTTATTTATTCACCTGATTGAAACTGTGATTGAGATGACTATGAATATGCTTCAAAGGGGTAAAAGACTTTTAAAATTTAAATTCAAACATACCATAAGATTTATAAGTATACATTTTCTAAGGCCACATAAAGGAAAAGAGATGAAAGAAAAGCTGAAGTCTCTTGGACAACCTGGGAATTCAGTGGCTGTTGAACTGTCACTTCAGATCAGCAAGAATAAACTTTTTTGCCCTGGAACTTCACAAGAATCAGTCACTATGAAACAAACTAAGCAGAGAATCCTGGCTGACTTCTTCCCAATGTTAAAAACAACAACACCACCACCAAAATAAAATCCCACAAAACAATCAACCAACCAAAAAAAAAAAAAAAAAAACCAAAAAACCCACGAAATAACAAAATTGTCTCTCAGGTTGAGAGCCTATGATTTTACACTATGATTTATCACCCCTAACGAAAAGTTTGAAACATGGCTATGATAAATTATTTCCACATAAACTCATCTTATGGTGCCAAAACACAATAGTCATGCTTTTCATGAACTGCTTGTTTCTGCTCTCTTCCTTGCACCATCATTTGTGTTCATGCAGCTGAGCACTGATTGGATCAAGAAGCCGATTCTGCTGCAAACTTTTCTTCTTGACAGGTTAGCTTTTGGTAGCAGTGTGGATTTATGAAACATTAAATTCTAGTGGAAAGTGGAACTACAGTGTTAGTGGTTTACCTTCACACAAGAGGTTGCACTGTTTAAACTGATCTTACAGAAAGTTTGAAGAATTCAGGTACTTAAATGAAGTTGCATTTGTTTCTCTCACAGGATTTGCATTTGACTTAAATCTGTTAAGAGAGATTCAGTCTAAACCACAGAAGCAGACAGAAGAACATCATGTTTTTGGGAAAGCTCCAACTACACTGAACACCAGCAATTTAACCAGTGCAACTGTACATTCACTACATATTATTCAGTGGAAGCCTGAAAATCAAAGCTATTTACTACAAAACTTGAAATCCTAATTCTGAAAAGAGATGCAGAGACTCTACCAGAAAAAGATGAGGTTACCACAAATCACCAGCTGATCAAGGTCCACAGAGGACTACCTGGAACTAAAAATCATACACACTCCTTCCTCTCTTATCTTCTACAGACAGCTAGTAGCAGAAGACAGGGAAAGAAAACAAAAGCAACCTCATAATCTGTTAATACTGATTTTATCTATCCAGACATAGAAAACAGGTATATCTTAGAGTATCCAATAATCTGTATTTGATGTTTAAACCTTTTGTAAATGTAGAAATTTACTCTTTGTTGAAAAGATTCACCACAGTTCTGTAACAACACAGTAACACAGTTTGGCAGGCTTGAGGGCAACTCAATTATTTTTCACAACTGATTAATTTACAAACGTGTAACTGTAGGAAATTATGAAATTATTTTAAATTACATGTTAACTTTGTTCCACCTTATAGGTACCTAATTTTCCTGCTTCTTGGCCAGATATTAAACATAAAGAAGAGCCTTCCCTGTTGACTAAAATTATGTATTCTTCCCATGTTTGCTTGGCCATCTCTAATCAGCAGAAGGGGCATTGAGAATTTAAATCTGATTGCATGCAATGGACTCATCCAATGCATCTGCATTAGTTTTCCTTGTAAAGCCAGCATTCAGTACAATCCTCAGTTAAGATATTCAGGGTTTAGTTGGGATGTTTCATGTGTTTCTAAACCTCAGATGTTTGCATGCATGCAGTGACCATTACCTTTAGGAAGAGTAAGTGGAAACCTGGAAAATACTGTGAGACATATGACTAAAAGAAAAGCTGAGATACCAGAGCAGTAAATTAACCATCAGTTGAAAAGGTTCTCAAAGAAAACCTGGAGTTAAATAATCCTCATGCTAATACAGCCCCCAAGCACAGAATATCTTCCTTGACAAAGGGATTTATGCAGCTGATTCCCTATTGAGACAAAAACCATAATATATACCTGGGAGAATAGTATGAAAATTCAGTGTACAGAAGAGAGGGCTTTAAATATACATTTTTTCAGTGAGTGGGCAACTGTTTCAGTTTGTTATTTTGCCAATGCATTTGTACCTTGGCCAACAAAACCTGGCTCTTCTATTCTGTTACAGCTTCACAATTCATCCAAAACACCACAATACCAGTTTTTAGGTAAATGTGTTATTCCCCTACGTCCATTTATGGGATCAGTTACAGACTATATAAATCTTTCAAAAATTGATTTCAAAATGTTGACAGTGAAGATAAATTATACACTAAAAATTTTATCCTTTTACTCCTAATATAAGTTGCAAACTATAAGTGAAAATAAATATTACTGAATTTTTAAAAAATAGATAATTTAATGGAATTTGTCTGATAATAGTTTTCACTTTGATATATATTTGTTTATCATACTAAGACTCTCATGCAGTTTTGATTTTCAAAATTGCTCTCATCTTTCCAAGTGACCTACAAACCACATAAAACATCCTACTATTATTTTCGGGAAAAAGAGAAACCACTAGAGGACAGAGGAACACAGGTTATCTCTCTAGCCTCTGTTTACTTTATTTTATCTAAATTTGAGAAATGAACTTGCCAAGGACATCTTATTCTCCAGATTTCTATGCTACTATCACTACTGAACACAGTTTAAATTTTCCATGGCAGGGTATATGCACCAGGGTCACACTATTATTGTTACAACCACCATTTCTTTTGCTGAGTCACATTAACCTTCATGGGCATTCCTTACTTAAGAACTTCACTACCCTCATGTTTTTTGAAGCTGAGCATTGAATCCAGGCTGGTAACCTGCCACCCCCTCAGAGTGGCACTGAAAAGGAGGCAGCAGCTTACGTGAGAGCAGGCCAGGCTGGGAAGGAGGATTACAGCCTTGCAGCAGCTTGGAAATCTGCTCTGCATTCATGGGCAGGGATAATACCAAAGGTGTTCAGACTGATTACCAGTTCTCCAGTAATAGTTCTATCACAATAGGGTAAAGGATCTTTCTGAAGCAAGGAATTTTACATACTCTGGAACTGTCTGCTATCCCTATGTATTTGGATGGGCATATAATGCTACTTAATTAACTGAGCTATGTAAATAAAAGAAAAAAAATCCTGTTAGGAAAGGGAAGCAAACATAATATGTTTTTATTTTATAGGTAATAAAACCTGTAATCAACCAGTATTTTGGATCATGGCCAGAGCAATCCTTCCCATGATACCACATACACATCTCTCTTTTGACATTCACGCAATACACAAGGAAAAAACCTATTAAAAACCATGAAAAAAAGTTCTGGTCTTTTTCGTATCAGATCTATCAGGGATTTTAATTCACTCAAAAGTAGTCATTATTCTTAAATTCCTTAGCACTAATGTAACAGATGTTTCCCTGCTATCAAAGATTTATTTGTCAGAAAGGACAACTAGCTATAAAAAGTGCAACTCTGTTAGTTTTATTTTTAAATGTGTATTTTCATGAAAGTGATAAAATAATAACAAAATTAATACTACAAGTTTGCTTTCTCCAACAAGCAGCAAAAAGTTCAATGTCTGTTTACAGATAAATGCTCATTCTTGCTTAAAACATTTTAACTCCTCCACCTACCTTTTGACCTCCTGCAGATTCTGCACTGTGATGCTCTTTTAGTTTTTGTTCCTGTTCCATGATGTCTTTCAAATGCTCATTTACCTAGAGACAAAATAGTTCATTTAGTTGTCTGTTCTAAGAAACAAGTCACAGAAATTAGAAGTTCTTCAAAAGGTCTATAAATCACGAAGACAGAACTAAAGAGATAAACCAAACATTTCAGACTATAGCCCTGAAGCAAATGCCAGTCGTGGATGCAGTCTAAGGTCACTGCCTGTTAGCTCTACATTGTACAAAATAACCTGTCCCTTATTATGCTCAGTCACATTTGATTAACAGGGTATCCTTGTCACCTGATTTGATTATGCAGTGAAGGTAGATCACTTCAAGCAAGATGTGTTCAAACAAACAGAATAGCTTTGGGTTTAAATCATGACAAAGTACACATAAAGAGCCAAAAAGAGACCCTTGAGCAGGCACTGTGGCATCTCAACATGACAGTGACACCTGAGATGTCACATGTAGTATATATATCCCAGCATTAATTTAGACTTCCCATTTATTTAGTCCACACATGTTTAACTTATTTCTGCATGCTTTTCTTTTTCTAGTCCATAAACAGCAGATGTAGGAACAATCTGTATCAGAACAGTCCTGATATACCTACATACACAAACACACATCCTGGCCTCTCATCTCTAATTGAATCACACAGATAACAAAGAAAACCCCAGCTTGCTTTTCCAGCACTCATACCTTGTTTATCCAGTACATGACAGCATCCTCAATGTCATAGGGTACCTCTGCAGGCTGGAAGAAGGTGGAGTACTGCTGCGTGCATGCAATGACTTTCTCCACGCTGATCATCTCCACCGTGTAGGCCATCATGAGCGTGTCGATCATGGCCAAGTGAGCACTCTGCAGTGACAAACACCAACACTGATCAGGCTGCAAATCAACACATCTTTCTTATGCACTGCTTCTGAACATAGCCACATGCATGGAAAGACCAAAACTGTGAATGCTATATGTTTTCTGTCTGGTTGTCAGTTTTAAATGAAAAGCAAATTAAAACATATATAACAGACTTGGGAACACAGATTAAATTGAAAATTAAAATAATTTCTGTAAAAAAACCCCACCAAACTTAAAGAACTAAAAGTGAACAGAATAAGGAAGTTTATTGAATGATTCAAACATCACATCACTTTTAAGAGAGCTAAAGAGATCTTTTAAATTTGTCACCATTGCAAAACCAAACCTCCCTGTCTGATCAATGTTATTTGTACTGGAAATAAAAGCTGGAACTTGGGGATTGCTAAACCATCTTCATTGTCATGAAAATGCTGCATTAATATGTGAAAGTTCATCTATATTTAAAGTCTTAATCCAGGAAGAAGATGTGATTATACTAATCTTTAGTAAAAACCCAACCAAATGATAGAAAAACATCTCTTTTTCTTCCAGTAAAGTAGTTATGTTATGCAGATGTAAGGTAGGTGCCACAGCTATAGGTACACAGCTAGGTTTAAAATAATGTATCTGCTGTATAAAAGAGGAGCTACATTTCTTCTGGGGTTATATATTGAAAGAAAATGGCTGTTTCACAGTTTGTAATAGTTCAAAATCAGCAAAGAATTCCCCCCCCCCCAAACCCAACACAATAACAAAAGAAAAAAAAGGATAACAAGGATTTACACTAGATTCTTGTGATTGAATAACAAAATGATGGTGGCTTTTAGAGGCAGTGCCTACAGCTAAACACATTTCCTTCTGCTTCATGATAAGAAAAACAGAAACAGCAAAGTATTAAGCAAGATTTCCCATGGATCAGAACAATTTCCAAAGACAGTATTTTTAAAACACTTTCTTCAAACCCAGCTCACAAAGATCCCCAACACTTGTTAACACCACCACTTGAATACTATAAAAAATATTCATATAAACATCTCACAAAGTAGCTGTAACAGCCATGGTAACAGCAATGAACAACATGAGTCACACAGCAATATGCTATCTAATCATCACAGTTAAGGTAGCTCATGCACATCACTTATTCCAGAATTCCCAGCAGAAGGAACAGATCCAGACTCTGTGCTGCTCTTAGTGTTTGTGTCATCAATGAACGTGATCATGCTGACCTCAGAAGCAGGCAGCAGCGTGTACTGCCTTTTTTTACAGCAGGTAAATTGCTTTGTTTCACAAAGAAGGCAAACTACACTTATAAGACATTCACTGAAGCTGACAGCCAACATTCCTGGGACAAGCCTGGACCCTGGGTATGGCCTGAGAGCCCTGTCTGCCACAGAGTCCATCTCTGCTCCCAGCAGCAGCACAGCTGGGCAAGGAATTAGCACCTCTCCCCCGCTGCCACCACTGATGGACTGAATAAACTCCTTCCACCACTGCTTTTATGCCTTTAGGAGCTTATCTGCAGCCCTTTATGGACAAACACTGATACAAGCTTCTAGGTGAACGAGGGCACTTGCTGGGCAGCTGAATCTTGCCACTGCAAGTATTTCAGAAAGGAAAGGGTGTGCAGCCTCATGAGGAGCCTGCAGCCCAGGGTGCAGAGCAGCAATGCTCTACAGGGATGCAGGAGCTGCCCCTCTGCTGGCCCAGCAGTGCAGTGCAGTGCAGAGGGGGCTCCAAATCAAGCATCACAAACTGTGAGTACAGCCCCCCAAATCCTTGTGGGGGACTGCAGAGCCTGGAACAGCCATACAAACCCATGCAGCTCTGGTAGGAGCTCCCAGCAGATTGGTGAAAGGTACTTCAGCATATGCAACACACAGCAAAGGGAAGATTTGGATCATCTCTGACACCTGGGGTCCCTGCTCTAATAATCTTTCCTTGCTACAGCTTGCCTAGTCTGAATGGCATCTGGGTTAAAACCTTGTGCTATTTTCAGAGTCTTCCCCCAAAAATAAAAAGGAGACATTAAAACAGCAAGAAAATGCTGGATTTGCTTTTTAAGAGGAGGTAGTGCACAGAAATGTGTTTTCCAGCCAGATAGGAGAGTGCTTCATAGAGAATGCTACTGCTAGGAGCCATTGAGGCTGATCACTGCCTGCTGCACAAGGGAATGCTTTCCACCCTTTACTCCCTGCCCGTGGGAAGGACACTGCCTTCCATGTGAGCTCTGACAACCAAGGGAGCTCCCAGAGGTGTGAAAGCAGCATCTTCCCGCCCAGCTGTTGATCCATGAGTAGTGCCCTGGCTACTACACCTGTGCTCTGAGACCAGCCTGCAGAAAAACCAGCACTGAACTCCCCTGAGGGAACTTAGCAACCTTCACCTCCCCTGCTGGATCATCAGCTCCTCTGGAAAAGACAAAGTGTTTTCCTCTGGAAAAACCTACTAAGTGGATTGCCAGTGGAGAGAGAAAGCCACTGAAGTGTTGTTAGAACTGACAATATGCTCAATACATTATAAATACATTATAAAAAGTAAATTATTTACAATTAGTTAACTGGGTCTCATTTTCAATGCTTCTAGTGAATCATTAATGAAGTGCAAACTACTTAAACAAACAGAGGGAAGAATGACCTTAGATAATAATTTGTACTATCAAAACTAAGTGTAATAAACTTTTACCAACACTGTGATCCATGTTACAATCTTTATTGCTTGCATACAAGCAATCAAATACAAGTATCTTCAGTCTCAGAAGTGACTCCAAGTTATTTTGTTTATAATCCAGGCAGGACACTCAGAAGACTTTAAAAAACCAGTAAATAATGAAAAGAAGAATGAATAGTATTCTGAGAAACAAACAATCGCTACTTTTTTTAGCTAGCAAAAATCAAACTTTTGATTTAATAAATAGTTTCTTTACTACTGAAAATATTTAAAACTAGTAACATGTATGGATTTGCTCCCCTAGAAAATTGCAAGCAACCAAATAAACATATAGGATAACTAATATCTAAAATAGCTGTTTGTTTAGTTTGGTTTGTTTGCTGGGTTGCTTTTTAAAGGAATTACCAAAACTATTTACCAAACAACTAATTACCAAAACAACAAAACTATTTAATTGCACATAAAGCCCTACTGGTTTTCTTCCATTTATTCTGGGAAGAGCAGACAAACTGCATTCTTTTACATATCATCATTCACTGTGCTCAATAAGAAAGAGTAAACTAAAAACTGCTCTATAAAAATAGCATCCTGCTCTTCCAAATACAGGTTTTATTAACATAACTGCTGAAGTGCTGTAAAAAAACCCAAGTTTTAAGAAATTCTGTTGATAGTAATAAATGTTCTGATTTTTTTTTTGGCTCTCTCACTGAGCAGCATATTTTAGGTAGAGCTAAAAAAATCAAGAGGGAAAGTTCACTTTTGCTAGTCAGATCTGCATTTATCGGTGAATTATGCAAGGAGGCAACATTTCATATCTGAAGGAGAACCAGAAACCACTCTGAGCTGGGCAGAAACTGGGAGCAGCCGCTCAGCAATGTCCTCTTTCTCCAGACAAACCTGGACACGATGCCTGAAGGAAGTGCCCAGGAGCAGCTGACAACTGGGATCAGCACAGTACATTAATTTTTGGTATTTTCTCTGAGGTGGTACCATTCAGATACACAGCCTAAAAAACCCAAGCAGGATTTTCATGCTGTCACATACCTCCCACATCCAGAATTGCAGCAAGGCATAAATAAAGATATACAATTGCAAAAAAGAAAAATAATTTTAGAGAAAGAATTTTAAAACCCCCCACATGGTAACAAAATTATACAAAACCATTAGAGAAATATATTTTTAAAAAGTCATGATCAACACAGCAGCAGTGAACAATACAGGAAATAATACACTTTTCCCATAAGTGTAATGTAGAGATTTGGTTTATGCCAATTCTAAAAACCGTTTTTTCCCTTGATTGCTTCAATACAATGGTGCAAAGTAATAAAGCCTTAAATAGAACACAAAGATACATTAAAAAATACAAAATGCTAGATTCTTAGACGTATTTTATTTTCTAAGACACAAATGTGCTTTTGTCTTCCCCAGCTACAGCCTGCAAAGAACACAAGAGTTTTAACTTACTAATCTTAACAATCTCATGTAATTACTGGTTAGTTTCTAACCTGTAATGTAGGTTCCACAGCTTTTCATTCTACTGCTAAATAGTTCAATAAGAAGCTTACTGAACTGCAGAAGAAAAATTATTCTGAGCATGGCTGCTAATGCTTTCCTGTCTGCCTAACATTTGATTAGAGAGCTTTCTTCACCTCCATTGAAGAACTGAAAACAACTTCATTAAAAGTGTATAAGCAAAAGGTGTATATGATACTGTACACACAGATACTTAGGGATAAACACACAAATTACAGACAGCTCCTACATTGTTACCTGCTACTAAGGATATTTCTTATATTCCATTAAATGATACTCAGGCCAGGAGCGCCCTTTTGAACTCCCTCTTTAGGAAAGGTATAGACAAACTCATTTCCCACTACAGTACTTGAAAAAAGGGGAAGAAAGAAAACAGAGGATATAATTGTTACCCTCATGCTAAATAGAAATAAATAATTAATTCACTCTTTTCTGGAGATTTTTCTTGTAATAAAAGTCCCCTACACTCACTATGCTTTGGAGAAGAGATTTGATCTTGAACAGGCTGGCTTTTGTAAACAGAAATACATATTGCACAACAAATACATATATTTCTAGCTGAATTCACTAAAGATTTTGCCTCAACTGCATCAGGCACTTAAGCAAAGAACACAAGACATAAAAATTCTCCCAGCTAAATGTAAAGAGCTGATGTCTCCCTTGCATTAGTAGTTAGCATGTAACCAACTTCTTCTGCCTTCTGAAAACAGAGCTTTGGATCCAGGTACTTTTCACATTCCAGTATAAAAACAGTAATTCTAAGGGCTTCATGGAAATTACTCTGATTATCAAGAATACAGATGGAATAATCACTGTAGGACACATACTTTAGGAGAAAAGGTAAAAACAAGACTTGCTCATATCCATGGTAAAAGAAAGAGAGTAATAGCAGGTGAGTATGAGCTAAAACACACAGGAAAGCTGTGCCCAAAGCACTGCCAGGATCTCCTTACACACCACTCTGACCCACATCTGTGCACCCAGCTTCCTTGCAGGTTCTGGGAACAACAGTTCGGGCAGCCTGGCTAGCTTAAGCCTCCAGGCCCCTTTCCCAGAGACCCTCCCCCAGATAATCCAAATCTCAAATCAATCTGCTGGCACAGGGAGATATCATCTAAACTTCAAGTCTCAATTAAAAATCACAGAATTCAAGCTCAGGAAAAGTAGAGGCCAATGCCTAAATACTGCAGGTGAGGAAGGAATTAATGAGCAGTGCCAATAGGTGATAACTCTATTACAAATTTCAAAGTTATTACTTCATTTGACCATCATTTTTACAACAAAACAAAGACAATTTTGATACTAAAAAGGAAACAAGTTCTAAAGTATTTCAAACAACAAAATGGAGTAGTCTGAAGTAGTCAGTTCTGCTCTGTTTGATGATTTTTGGATGCAATTCTTCTCTAGCCTCACACAGTACTTAGCACAACGCTAAAATAAGCTGAACTGTCTAGTTAGTCTTGTCCTGCAAGGGAATGATCATGCTGAATTACCTCCTTGCTGCATTGCCACAAGGGCTTGACTCTCACAGGATGCTTACTCAGCAAGAACAGGCTTTACTGAGTCATGCTAAGCTCCTTGAGACAGGTTCAGCAACACAGAAGGAATGGCTTTTGCTTTCAGTATTTTTATAGCCTTCTCTATTTGGTTAACTTTTAAAATTTAGTAACCTATTATATGAACATATATATTAAGAAATCATTGTTGGGATGACTATACACATCTGGCACAGGAAACATAATTCATTTATAGAAAAAGGATTTCTCAGGTACAGATATTGGCTGTGTTAAGCATTTTGACAGCACTTATAAGCTTGACCTAAGATTTCCTCATAATGCTCGTTAGGGAGCTTCCTATTTGATTTACTAACTCAATCCTAACTCAACACCTAACAGAGATTCCCAGATTTTCTGGATGACATAACCAAGCAAGACTTTGACCTACTCCAGGGCATAGTGAAACAAAGTAACTGCACAACACACACTGGAATCAAGAACCAGCAAATGGTGTTCATCTCATTATTTGAATTTTGACTTATTTTACAGTTTCACATGACCTACTTTCAATTTTTTACATATACTTAGCAATTGCAAGTTGCCTGTTCTTATTTACTGGAAGAACCAAGAGTCTAATGGTAAAAAGCACAAAGGCACTTTGGTGTATGCTAAGTACTCCAAGTTTTAAAGATAAATACTGATAGTTAGACAGTTTAAACTAAAGTAAGAAAGTAACACAGTATAACTGGTAAGACAGTTATACACATTTCAACAAGTAAATAGCAAGAGCCTCAAATTTCCCAGAGGACTTTGTTTTTGCAGATAATTGGGGATTTTCCTAGAACATATTGTCAAATCCTGTCCAGATAAAACAACTCAAAAATCTCTTACAAAAATGACTTATGTGCATTGTCTCCTTGCTCTTATGCTGGTTCAAACCAAGAACAAGCAGTATTTGTATTAAATATAATCTGAATTTCTTATTTTCACAGCAAGCTCCACTACTCTTTGAAGAACACAGAAGTGGGCAAAAGAAAAACAAGGCTTTGTCTTATCCATATATCAAAAAAAAAGTAGTTCCCTCTTCCTGACTCACTCATACCTGCATAGGAATGACATTAAAACCACCGGTTTGACTTCTCTGGCAGCTCAGCTAACACCTGCAGAGGCACTTATCACCAGGAGGCATCAAGGCACATTCACCTCAGAACATCTGCTGGAGGAACCCAGCCCTAGAAGTGCTGGAGAACTACCACTGCCTCATGGACAAGGAGGAGTGGTAAGACAAGGCAGATTTCTACAGAACTTGGGGTGAAGGGTTCAGGGTTGGGTGACAGGTTGGGTTCTACTGTATAGAAGTACGTAAGAGGGGAAGTTCGGCAAATAGAGAAAGAGGCAGAGGCCCCAAAATAAAATTAATGTGTAGTGCTGAGGCATTAATCCATGGAGATGAGACTGGAAACGGAAACAGGGATGTCTTCTCCAGTGCATGAAGCCCTGAGCCTCAGCATCCTGCAAGCCCCAGTGGCAAAGCCTCCCTGTGCCACAGCTCAGCCTGGGGTCAGAGAGGACTTTGAATGAAACTTTACAGCACACACTGCTAGTTCATCTGTTTGACAGCTCAATATTGACAGCCAGTTCTGCATGGCAGCTTTTTAGCCCAGGTAACTGATACCACAGCCTTTATCTCACAATCCTTAGAAGGTTTAAAGACTTGAATGAATGTAAAATGCCCATTTGATAAAAGGCATGCAATCAACTAGATACTACAATAGTAATTTACTAAAAAAAACACCTATAGTAATACAGAGCATGGTATTTCACATAATTCTCAACATTTATTAAATCTACAGCCTTGTTTTCTGATGAACTGAATTGTAATAATGAGCTTTTCTGCATATAGTACTAATGATACTTTAATTGCAGTGATGAATAGCACAATATACTGGTTTGTTCAACTAATCAGTTTTGTTCAATTAATCTGTTTCAGAAACTGAATTCTCAATATCATTATGCTTGTAAAAAAGGTAAACAAAAATTACTGCTTTTCTACAAGAAAGGAGATGATGTTATCTGTGGTTCTTCCCTTATTTCTCAAACTAAATGAGGATCAAAGTAGGGCCAAATTATCAATGCGAATCTCCAATTGAATTCCACACAGTTCTGGGGCTGGCTGGCCAGGGTATGTTTTTAACTGCTACATTCTACTCAGTTTCCTCAGGAAATGTGCCTCCCAGCTGGAACTTGTGTGAGACTTATCACAATATAAAACTGAAAATACAGACTTAAATTCTCCAGGAAGGCATTTTAAGAACAACTTCAGTTATAAACAAGATATTTGGGGTGTTGTGTTGCAAAAACCATCTTTGTTTTTGAGAGTTACCATCCTTCTTGGTCCAAATTTGTATTGTTATAATGTATGGAGGAAATGTATATTATTCAGCACCTTAGATACAGAAAAAAAAATGTAGTATTGAAGAGGCCTAATGCCTCTGACATGTAAGCATCCAAGACCTAGGGACAGCTTCATTCTCTCATGTCAAATACAACCGTATATTTACAAAACTGCTGTCCAACCTCCAAAAAGCTTCTCTGGTTTTTGTTAAATTGCTGATACACAAAAATCTATTTTAAACATTAGAATCTTTGTTAGGCTTAGCTTTCTTTGGTAATCTAGCAAAATATTGGCTTAAGAAATCAAAACATGCATGTTCATTTCAACGTGCTATCTTCAAAAAGAAAAAAACTTTCAATTTTTATGCGAGAACATAATATGAAATCTTCCTGCATTTGCATATGAACAGGCTCCTGATAATTTCCTTGCTGTTTCTTTATTAACCATACAAGGGCAAAGAAATAAGGTCATCACATTCATTACTGTAATGGCGATTACATTAAGGAAAGGAGTTATTTGGCTTTTTTTTCAAACCTTTTTTTCAAAGGTTTTTAAGAATAACACAGCACAAGAAGACATGAGAGGGAAACTGACCCAGACAAAAATTTTCTGCTAAAATAACAGCCAAGGTCAAAAGAAATTACCTAGTCTACTCCTTTAAATGAAGCCTATCAGCAGTGTTAAATAATTAAAACAGACACACAAAATTATACTGATCACAAGAAATCTGTTTCTCTACAGCTGTTAATGTAGTAAAACCTTGCAAGTGACAAGCTGCTGACTAATAGCATTACTAAATCAGACAGCTGACCAACATTTTTTCATCTACTTATTAAAGGATTAGGACAGGCCAGCCCCAACAGTGGCTGCTAAACAAGGATATGGCCTACAGTGATGTTATAGCAGAAGTAGGAAAGGTACTTCATGGTTGTTTCAATAAACATATTCAAAAGTATTTCCACTTGTTTGGTTAATCTGGACTAAACACCAAACTTTAGGTCAGACTTTGAACCTCTGAAGTAGAGTATGGGTTCTTCAGAGAAAGATTCTTACATATGCACACACAGGTGTAAAACAATTGCTTTACTGTAAACTTTAAGACCTGTTCTTTCATTATTCAAAGCAACTGTACTAAGGAATACAGTTGATTCTTAAGAAAGAGCAATCTGTGTGCCCTCATAGAGATCATGCTGTACCAATAATCCTTTTTAATAGATTACTTGGGCCGAGGATGTCCACTTCATCTACTGCAGCAGATTTTTGCAGGACATCTGGCAGCAGTCTCCATCACATAAGCTTCTGCTAAGCACAGGGTCATAGCCAGGCTCTGTCTGCACTAGGAACTGCTGCAGACCAACAGGAGCAGATTGGTGCCCAGGAAAGAGTTGTGTTGAGGACAGCATACCTACAAGAAGGACTGCAGTTGTCAACGATCACTACTTTAAAAAAAATCTGGAATTCAAGCAGCATGCTAATAAGGCAGTGGATTGTCTTTCTATCAGTGCTTCACAAAATTGGGAAGGTTGATGACATAGTAACTAAAGGTTTTCTTGAAAGTTCCTTTGGTAAAGGCATGAAAAGTGGTTATCAATATGATATCATCTTCAGGTACAATTTCTTAAAGAAAACTTTCTTTTGAAAGTTTTTGAAATAGGAAATTAGCTTCTAGCCTATGCACAGAAAATATGAAAACGTTTTGCCTAAAGAATTAGGACAGAACAGGAGACCACTGTGAACTAGAGGCTACTTCTTAGTTAACTGGTGAGCAAGGTAAAACAGTGCCCACTCTCATTCTTCACAAGCATCTGTTTGTGAACCAGCACTTTTCAGGGTATGGAAATGAATTGGAAAGTCTCCTTCCTCCACCTCTCTTTGGTAATGAAGTAACTGTCAGTTCATAAGTCTTTTAAAAGATTAAAACAATAAACCACACGATCATGTTCTCATTCCTCATGCATTTTTGGTTTATAATGTTATTATTCCAGGACCTGTTGCATAATTAGTAGCTCTTGAAACAGTGAAGTCAGCTGCAGCAGCAACTTATTCACATTGTAGTAAACAACCATTTTCTTAGGCAAAATATCCCTCCCCCTATTCTCCCCAACTAAGGCAAGCTGAGTAAAAGAGCATGGTGATAAATGAAACAAAACAGAGAAACCAGCTGAAGAGAAAATCACAAGGCAGAAATGGGAAAACTGCTAACTCCTATCCTTTTATTTTCCAAATAATTACTTAAGATGGCAATAACTAGATGGTAAGTATTTTTTTTGCTAACAAGAATACCCATAAATACCAACAGTATTATTTGAAACCTTGTGCTACAAGCACAAGATGTCACTGCATGCTGGCCAGAAACCACACAAGCCCTTCACAAGATGAAACCTTTCCTTTGGCAAAAGCAGTGAGCCCCATACATGAACCCAACCTTGTGAATTGGAAAGAAGGGAGAAGATGAATGGAGGGAAGGAGCTGCGAAGTATTTTATAGCTGTCCTTAAACAATGGATTCAGAGACCACCAACTAGAAACATAAATAGTACCACCGTGCCACGCAAGGATCAGTGCAGGCCCTGTGCAAGATTCAGACAGTTCCACTGATTCTCAGCATTGTTTCATCAGCCAAATGTGTAAAACCACTGAACAAATATCTCTGCTGGGCAGTCTGGCTGTTGAACATTCGGAGGAACTGAAAACAGGGGTTTTTTTGATGAGGTGGAAAAGAAGCTGGTATAAGGATTGAGGAATGACATCAAGCAGGCCAAAATCCCTGAAGAGGTACTGCTGCAAGGACTTAATTGATGGTTTTTCCAACTGGACTGAGTAAAGCAAAGAAAAGTAGAAATTGTTGTTTTCCATTTTTTTCTTAATTTCTAAATGCCTTATTTTGTTCTGTGTTTCATGTCTGTGGGTTGTTTGGGTTTTTTCCAAACCTCCTTCTCATTAAAATTAGAAATTGCCTGACATCTGTTCTTTCTTTTCAAGCATCCAAACTCTGAAATCCCATAATCCGTAAATGGGAAAGGACGATTACTGAGAAACTTGGCTGAACTACATGTGAGACACATTATGGGACATTTCAGCAATCAATTTAAAATCATTGGCTTCAAGTGTGTTATTTCAGAATTGCAGGCAGTATCTGTAACTTATGTTACCTAAAATACCCAAAGGAAAATTTTATCAAACATAAAAAGTTGGCTGTCTGCATAGGCAAGTCAATCTGTAGTATTTGAAAAAGAAAAAAATCAATACTGTGATAGAACAAGATGCAATGGGCACTATTAGAAAAGCTGGTATGCAGTTCTCACTGAAGAAGAAATATCACAAGACATGTACTATTGGTCACAGCCAACAGGCAGGATATATTTCAGTATCTACCTGATCATCCAGACATATGACAGATGCAAATCAGAAAGCAATTTTGCCAATGAAAATTCTTACAGTACACATTATCACATTACAGATAAGAAAGACCGTGCAAAACTTTATATTAAACATGAAAATTTGTCAATATTTTAAAATGCACTTCAAAACATAAATTAGATAATTTAGGGTTTGCTTAGAAATGTTAATTATTCATACTTAGACACAGAACAGCTGCTATTTTCCGATGTGTTCCAAATTATGATTATTTCAAGTTCTGTGTTGGATACATATGGACACACATCAAGCAAGGCAAGAGGTACTAGAAAAGCCCAAGAATGAGCCCAGGCCAGAAGATTGCCAAGGCTACAGGAGAATGTACACATGGGTTCTCCCTGAACAAATGGCTCTGTGGTATTTTAGCTTCCAGTAAATAATGTGTACTCTGTGTATATAATGCAGGTACAGTGGCTATATTGATTTAATTCATTATTTTATTACCCCATGACAGATTAAAGGTGTGGGTATAGATCTGGGATATCTCATGAGTGAAGAACTACTGCACAATCTTATAGTAATTTACGGAGAACAATCACACATGCACCTGTAATCCTCACTTAAATAAAGGTTCACTTCAGAAAGACAATTTTATATGTTTACATTGCTGCAAAGAAAAAGGACAAATACAAATCTATTAGGATAAACTGTCAAGAATATTCACATTAGTACCCATACTTTCTGTTGTGTCTGGAACTCTTCCCATTCATCCTCTTTGCACTTGGATGCAAAACAAATACTAACCATCAAAGAGTGTATGGTGTAATACTTGTTACATCATTTGGATAGTTCAAAAGGCATTATCAAATCCAAACCAAAGGAAATGCTTAATACAAGTTACCCATACTGAATAAAAACAAAGACAAAACAAAATCAGTTTTGCATGTCCAGAGAGAAGCACAGAGAGGCTCAACCAGAGCAGCTACTACAGACAAGAGGAACATGAACATCCCTCACTCCTTTCCTTCCATTACAGCCTGCCAGCCCCTTGTGCCACGGCAGGAAGGTCGCTCCCAGCTCCGTGCCTCAGGCAGGCTGAGCAGCACAGGGTGCTGGCACAGGCTGCTGGGAGGAGAGGCCCTGGGAAGAGAGGGGCTGCTCAGACCCCCATTCCAGAGCCACACTGACCTACCTTATCAATGCAGGGCACCTCCAGCCTGGCAATAACTCAGTGCTCTGACTCCGTGATTCGGGAGGATGAACAAATGCTTTATTAAGCTATATTATATCACACTAATACTAAATTATAACCATACTAAAGAGATACTACTGAAAAACCCATGACTGTCTGGAGACAGTCAGGACAGCTTCGACCCAATCAATACAATCAACCCTGTCCAATTAACACATCACTCTCAGTAAACAATCTCCACAACACATTCCACACGTGCCAAACAACAGGAGCAGCGAGTAGAGGTAAGAATTGTTTTCTCTTCTTCTCTGAGGTTCTCACTGCCCTTCCCAGGGAAAATCCTGGGAGAGAGAATTATGTCTCCCTCTGTTCAAAGAATGTGAACACCACACTACCTGAAAGCTACAACAATGAAATAATGCAAAATAAAGAAAGGGCATGGTAATAGTGATTCTTCTTTTACTTGGGTACTCTTTAAAATACTTCTATCATAGATTAACATGACCTTTGCAATGACTTCTGAATTAATCCCTAACTGACTACACTGGGATTCTCTTTACATAAACTACAGATTCTTTTGGCAATGTGAGCTTTATCAATGACTGACTAGAGAAGTTATTTTGAATGCTGCCTTCATCTTAACTCTACATTGTAAACGTCTTATTTCTCTTCTTGTAGGTCTGGCTCAGTAACTTTCACGTTTGTTTACATACCCACATTTACACACCAATATGTCTATAGGAATGAGGTGTCAGAGTGGCTTTGAATGCACACAGTAAATGATGTTTGCCACAGGCCCTAATGAGAATGAATCAGTCATTCAAACAGCATTATCCCTTTGAGATATGAACGAGACAGCCTGTCACATTTAGAGACTAATGCCATGCTTTTGCCAGAGTTCCAAGACTCCAAATGAAGATGCCACTTTGGTTTTTCCTAGCTTTACAGTGTTTGGCACCACCAGTAATTTTTTAAAACTTTTGTTCATGCACAGTTAAATATATTTATCTTCAATTCTGTTTCTATAGATACTAATATCAGTATTAAAAATCGGGTTTTTAAACAGATCAGTTTTATAGAAAAATCAACCCTAACAAACACCAGCCATTTGCTTAACAAGTCCTGTTCAGCTCTTTATATTTTATGTATATATATTATGATCTTTTCATTCCTCTGTTGCCCTGATCCAACATTAAAAGTTGCCATTTCATCCTTGTATTTCAATAAGACACTGGATGAAACAAGTTAAATTCCCTTCTAATTACTGATAAAGAATGTACTGTCAAGTACTGAATGCATTCATATATACAAATATAATTCTATATACTTATGATAAAACATGCTGCTAGGTGACATAATGACAAACAATTCTTTCATATAAATAAATAATTAATAGAAACATATATAGACCTGGTTTTATAGTCTTCTCACTCAGCCTCCACATATTATCCTGCATTTGATTAATTTAATAAGCATTTCACTGAAATAGTAAGCAACCCTACCTTAAGCACTATGTACTGCATTCTGACACTCATGACAGGGGAAAACAAGTGACTTTCACCTCAAACCCTCATTAAACTTATATATATATGTTCAAACTGCTTATGCAAATGCAATTAATTGCATCCACTAAAAAGGCATCTGAAATACGTAAAAGAATGCAAAACAATTTCTGTAAATATAAGCCTACTGTAACATGCTTTTTCACAGCAGCAAGTACTTAAATGAAATCATATAAAAAGTTCAATTAAAAGTTCAGTGTTGTTCCCATACTTTTCTTCAGTTTTTTCCTGCTCCAATATTAATCCATTATTTTGGTCCCAGAAATTTTGACAAAATGTAGCAGATAATGGCATGTCTAGTAGCCAACAAATTAACAGTGTATTATTTTAATCTGTAAAGCACCATGTATCCTGATGCTGTTGCAAGAAGCAGAGGAAGAGTGGTGGGAGTTACACTGTGGGAGAAAAAATTATCCCCATTCTGGAAGAAGATATTCCCAGCAATAAGGCTTTATCACATCTTGCCTACACACAGATCTGGAAGTCTCTGCTTTGTTGGGATTGTCACAGATTGATCATGTCCTTTTTAAAGAATAACAGAAGCACTTTGGGGAAACACCTCCAAGCACTTGGCTGTGATTATCTTTTAGTAACAAGAAGGTGCAGAGTGGGAAGAAGCTAAAGTTGCTCTGTATCAGCGATGCTTTGTGAATTGATGAACTCTGAGCTCCAGCCTCTGGAGAAACTTCCTTCCTCTCTCACCCAGCCATCACTCCAAGTCCCCTTGAAATGCTCCCTAGACCCTCTAATCTCTCACATTTTTTCCTCAGACCTGCATCCTGAAGGCCTCCTTGAACTATTCTCAGTATGTGCTGCCTCAGGAAGGAAGCTCATCAGAGTCCACTGCTATTTGGTCTGCACTTCAGCCTTCCCTTTGGCAAAGGAGTGACTTTGGCTCACTCCCCTCTAGTCCAGCAGCTATCTCCAATATGCTTATAAGAACTTGTACAAAAAAGAATTTGTAAAATAAATAACCAGCTGAAGAGAGATATTGGCCATCCCCAAACAGAACAAAAGACAAAACCAAAACGTCATTGAACTAGGATTAAACTTGCAAATTCAGATCATAGTTTAAATTCCTTTCAAAGAAGATTTGGGAAAGGTACAGAAGCAATGCAAAGAATGAAAAATCAGCAGTATATACCATCAGGAAAACTAAAAAGGAAAAATCAGCCAGGTTTCATAGGATGTAACCTGAACTGGAAAAATGGTAGGTATTTTTCCAGATAAAATAACTGCCAGGAGAAAACCACAAACCATCATTTAGAAGACTATGATTTGGACAAGACAACACAAGAGACAATATGGTCAAAACAGAATATATTTTAGAGTAATATGAAAGCAGTCTTGCATGATTTATTCCTTAATTTAGTCAAGATGGCAGCTTACATTAGTTAAAAGTAAATATGAACTAAGAGCTTCTTCATACAGGGAAAAAGTGATGTAAGTGGCAGGAGAGACATGCAGTTATACCATTAAACACAGCACATTTTTAAACCACCTAAGTGCTGACAGGCTTTTGTGCTGCTGTGCAAGGTTTCAGCCTTAAAAAGCCAGCTTGTAGCTCCTTTCTTTGATGACTGAAGACAGGGTGGGAAATACTGGCCTACAGAGAAATATCTCAATTCTGTTAGGAGTTAACATACTGACCTGCAAGCTCACACTAGTTGTGCATTTCCCTTTTTTAAAAGAGTTCTAATTCAGTCTTCTAGAAAATATATTAATTTTTGATAGTCTTTGGATTAACTGCAAGTCTGCCAATTTCATGCTTAACCTAAATCTTCATCTCAGTGTAGAGCAAACAAGGAAAGGAAAAATGCCATGCTTTTAAAACTGCAAAAGGATTAAAGAGGAGTAATCTGTACACATTGAGCTATTCTTCCAATAAGTGTAAGAACACTGGGGACATTCCAAAAGATTAGAAGACACGAAAAAACAGATTGTTTTTTTTTGAAAGTCAACAGACAATACAAATAATTTTAATGCCCCAAATACTTCTCATCTCATGTAAAATAATTTCAGAGTCAACAAGCAGCTTGATTTATGTATGATAAATGAACACATGCCAATTTAAACATGAACTAACAGAATATAATCCACTCTCTAAATTCACGTATAATTTTAAGTGGAAAGTGAAAGACTTATTATGAGTGTAAGGCATCTAACTTGATACTAATTCATTCTGATTAAAGAGACTTCTTAATGCTGGATACATTAAACTGATGTAGAGTGCAGCCCTGAGCGTAGAATCAGTGATGAATTGGTGAATTTCTCAAGAAACACCACATGAATGAGTTATCAGCTCACCATCTCTTAATATTTTTACCAGTGGCCTGGAAGGAAAACTCATCACTGATCAGGGTTAAAGAGAAGGCAAAATTTGTGGGACAATGATGAATGACAGGAATAATCAGTTCCTCCTCTAAATTTGGGAGGGTAAGAAGAGAAATAAGTCCCACAGAAATGGCAGATCTCACCTTAACTCAAAAAAGGCAAGCTACAAGAATCAGAAAGGTACTGCCTTCTCTAATAGGAAATAAAGGAAATTTTAAAGTTGTTAAAGAAAAGGAACCTAAATTAATTGACACTAGATATGATAAGAGCATAAATGTGTTAAGTCATTAGATGTTGTTAGAACAAGCAAGGCTGCATTATCCTTCTCCTTCTCCCACAAGCAGTACAAGCCAGTAATACCAAGGTACATGTAATACTTATGTACATGTAGCCTGTTACATAAGTTCTCAGCTCCCAATGTTCTGGGAAAACCAGATAAGTTATTCTTCAGTGCTTAGAGGCATATGAGTATTTTTGCTGCTGTTGCTGAAAGGACATAGTACTTTAGGAGGATTGGGGTTTTTTTCCCCCAAAAGCTTTGACCTGGAAAAATAAGAATCTTCATACATATGCATCATACTTTGAGAATCAGGATTTGCTTCTCTCCAGCAGCTCTTTGGTAGCATGTATACATATTTCTTTATCACTTCAGTATTACCATGCTATTTATTTCCCAACTGCATAAGTTGAGTGTTCTTTGTATTTCTTCCTGTTGCTAGAGAAAAGCTAAAAGCAGGAGTTGGAATAAGTTCATCCTTTGCAATTATCTATCTACCTTATAAGATACATCTTATCATAAAGAATTTACCAACACAGAAGTTATGAGACTTCCCTGACAAAATGATATACTGAACTACATTAATTTCCAATCTTTCTATAGGCAGTCACAACATTATTTTTAACCTCACATACACACAGCTCTTTTTACAGTGAATTCTAAGTATCACTAGATGGTTTGGGTTTGCTTTTTGGAGCAGGGATGTTAAGAACAGGGGTTAGGAAAAGAAACAAACAAAAAAGTAAAACATTTATAATTGTGAAGTGAATTTTCTTTCCATCAACCTTCTGTCCATTTCACTGTTTCCCTTTTATATAATAGGATGTAACTGGCAGAGTCCTGTAATTTCTGTAATTTGCTCTAACTTTTTTTTTTCAGTCCAGGCTTCAAAGTGAATTGGCTGTCTTGGCAAGACAATGCCCCAGAAACATACCAGTGGGATTTACACAATTCTGTCTGTGTAATAGACCAGGAAGCTTTTACAAATGTTTATTACCTCACAGAGTGCCCTTAAGAAGGGAACTCAAGTGCAGGGTATTTTCCACCAAAGCCTGTTTCAGCAACATATGGTATAATCAGTTCCAAATTAATCTTCAGATGACGGAGAAGAGAGTCAGGAAAAAGTGTGTATTAACCTTTTGCACTGGAGGAGAGAACACATAAGTGAATTGCTGGTCAGTAGGCACAGTCTGGGGTTAAGAGATTGTCACCACCTGAACAGGCAATGTCACTGCAGGACAGGCAGCTGACACACACGGGTCACCTGCAGGCTCCTGCTCACAAAAACACCCCACAAGCCACATGCCCTACAAGCCTTGACAAGGTCAGTTGGAATCCTGGGCCCAGTTTCCAGCACAACCTGGCAAGAAAGCCATGAAATGGGGGGTGCTTGGAATGAAGAAAAGGTTTGGGGAACAAAGGGCCTGAGAGACTTTACCTGCCCACACGTAAAAGAGCTGCTACGAGGAGGAAGGGAATAAACTGCTCATGCTCACACAGGCACAGTAGAAATTAAGGAGTTGATACTACATAATAGATTTTAGAAAGTCTCCTTTTCCTATTTCTTTCTGATGGCAGAGTTCTTCTGACAGCTGATATGGCAAAATAAAGCCCCTCTTACCCCAGAGCCCCATTTACTTTATAATTTGCACATCAGCAGGCCAGCATCAGTAAAAAGAGGGTGAGGTGGTACAACTTCTGTAACTACACCTTTGAATAAATGCTGTTGACAAACAGGGAGAAAATGCCATCTATCCTTCAACAGCACTTAATTGGCACCTACTGCAGTGGTTTGTTGCCTAAATACTACTTACTACACTGTACTTCAATATATGAGTATCCTTTAATAATGTAGCAGATACATCAGTTTCATATTTAAGAAACACGTTCTTATATAATGAAATTGCATATTATATACTATATATATTTAATAATTGCATCATGTAAAATTAATCTGTTGGCCCATTACATGCTTACCCAATATCTACATATTCTCTCTGCTTTTCTTGTAATTTTCTTCTTTTAAAGGCCAAAATATTTTTAGCCTACCACTTCATGAAACCAAACAATTAAAAGAATTTCAACACATACTTCACATTATATATATACTTATAAATATTGATTGCTGTGTCTTCTAAATTGTATTCCAAACACCCAACTTAGATCTTATGAAAGCTCTTGCCATTTCAGGTTTAGAGGGATGTCATCAGTCTTGACAGCTGATGATTTGGATCTCTGGCTACTGCTAGATGATTATATAAATTGTGCTAAAGATAACTTTTTCCATTATTCTAAAATCATAAAGCTGCAGGATTTCTCTCTAACACACACTTTACTAATTTTTCCACTGGTCTAAGATTCATGGTTTGAGAAAGAAAAGAAGTATACTGGGAGATATCCTTCCTCATGATCTTCTGATACATGAGGAAAAAATGAACATCACCTACATTTATACTACATAGTCATTTTCCTACAGAGCAGTATTACAGTCAATTAAAAACTTAAACTATTCAACCAGTTATCAGGTAACCTTTTAATGTAAATCTTGTTTATTTACATAGGACAAATTCTACTGGATTTTGCTTTGGCTGATTGGGAGATACGTGTCTGCAAGGCAAGACAATTTTTTACTTATTCATATAAACCTACCAGTTCCTATAAACAATGGACGTACATGGCTATTTACAGCATTTCCCTAACTGTCACACAAGAAGAATAGATATACTATGGAGACTTTAAGATATTTTGTTCATTCAACCTCAGGAAAAGAAAATCTCATAATGTTAAATTCCATGGAGTTTGTAAGAACAAAGATTTTGTTATGATACATCTACTGTGATGACAGAGTGTGTTCTCTGCTGATAAAGGCAGGCAGATTGCCAGGATTATGTGTGCAGATTAACAAATGCAGACTCTCTATGTTCTTTTGTACTAGACTGGAGCAGCTGCTGCATTTTGGGGAGTACAAACTGTATTCCTTCAACAGTCAGTGTGGTTTTGTCCCCTTGTTGCTGTGTGTATGTACTACACAGAGCTGGTAGTGAAGCTCTCCTTATGTTTACATGACTGACCCACACCTCCTGCTAAAAGCTGCTCACTATTTTCCATAATAGGAAGAAAGCAGTGCTCTTCCACTGCCTGCTACAACCATGTAAGATTTTTAGCTTTGTGCTAGCCAGTATAAGGGATTTCTCTTCCTTACCATGATTCAAACAAACTGATGAAGAAATTCCTTCTAGGTAGTCTGTAAAACAATTCACAGATACATCTTTTCCTAATAGCTCAGTTAGTGTGCTCCAAAATATACTTAACCCACCAGAAGTAAGACCATTCCTAAACATTTATTTAAACAAACCTTTTCACATATTTAAAGATACAAAGAAAGTTCACAGCAGCAAACCAACAGCCAAAAACCAAACCACACTATGTAACAGTGCTATTGAAACAGGAAGAAAATGTTCTTAAACTGTGTTTAACAAAATAGACCTTCTTTCAAGGTTAATGAAAATACTTCCTGACCTTTTTAGAAAGCATTTTATACATAGTACCTGGCTTTCTTTATGGGCTTAATTCATGACATATTTCTTTCATAATTTATTCCTCCTTTTAACTGGTTTTCTTTTTGTGCTTCAGGAGTGGATTTTGGTATGCTCTCAGGTGGTTGTTTTGGGTTTTTTAAATTAAATCACCACCATCACCCCCTTCTCCACCTCTCCCTCTCCCGCAGGTTAAAAGCGTCATAAGATGGAATAATAACTAAGAACACAATCAGAAGCTCTTTGATTTAAATCTTGAGTTTGTTCAATGCAGAAGAACAACTATTTTGCAAGGAAGTGAACAAGATAGGCAAGAGACAATAATAATGCACTGCATTATTTTCTCATGAGAGGCATGAGGCTTGACTTTGGGAGGTACTACATTCTCTTGAGGTTCATTTAATTTCCTGTCATTATTTCCAAAAGCAGCAGTTTGATTTAGTAGATCATGTATCTCGTTTGGAAGACATATTGCAATATTCTCTTCTCATTTTAGTAAAAGATTAAATGTAGTTACCACAATTTTACATTAGACTAAGCATGATGTGCTGCTATTTCTAAATATTTCCTACTACTTTCAGCTGGCAAAGGCCAGTATAAGGACAGATCTGTAAACATCTGTATCTATCAGGGATTTTATGGTGGCACTGAAAAGGCACTTTCAAGGCAATACAAGGAGCATAGTTTATTCAATAGCTCTGCACAACTGAAATAAACCCTACAAGAACTGTCAAAAAGAACAATCAGATTTAGTTACCTTCTAGGCAAGAACTCTTAGTAATCCAAGTTTGAAATGCCAGCTACAGTGCTGGAACCCTAAGATCAAAATACTACAAAGATTTTTGTACTGAAATTAAGGATGCTGGGAAAAAAAAAAAAAAACAAAACCAAAACCACACACACGCAACACAACAACAACTAAAACTAAACATAGAGAAATCATAGAAAGCCTTAGGGTTTTTAGCACTAGAGCTTCTGGAGAGGACCAGGAAAGCATCCCTCCTTTGTATTCTTTATAGAAACAACTTTGGTGTCAGTAGCTTTGCTACCTTCCACATTAGTTGCACATTTGGTGCACAAGTTGAGCAGACAGCATTCCATGAAAACCCAAAGAATGTTGCAGAGGCCTTTGTGGTTATCTAAGTCTTCCACAAATTTCTGATACTGATATACAGACGTACAACAAACCCTACTATAATTCACATTGATAACCTGCATGTTTGGCACTCACTAAATTCTAGACAAACATACTGCAGAGAACATCCCAAGACACTGCCCAAGACACACAAAAAAAGCATTTTCTACGTGCAAGAAAAACATAATTAAATACAAGCAGCAAGCAAAACAAAATACCCAGGCTATGAGTCAACAAAAATTGCTTGAAAAAAAGCTAATAGGACATGAAGTCCTGTGTTAAAATGGTACAAGCTGAATGAACTCTGGGAGAGCTGCAGCAGTTCCTGTGGCCCAGAGTGCACTGGCACCCTGTGTGTGAGGGAGCCTGGTTCAACACTGCTGGGGCAAACAGGAGTTAGTGCAGTGCTGACTGCAGTGGGATGGCGTATTTGACACAGGAAATCCAGCAAAAATACTGGATCCCTATTTTCAAGCAAATGAGAACCTTATGAGGAATGCATGTGAAGAGATGAGACTAGAAATGGAACAAAAAATATGGAACTTCTAAAGATTACATTTTCCCAGCCCAAACTCCCAGCAGACTGGTTCTACACAGCACATCAGACTCACTGAACTCAGGTTCTATTTCACCACTACATTTGCTTATTATTTTAATCTTCTATAAAACATACTACTATCAAAGATATATCACAAGGCAGCTAGAATCTGGTGCTTTAACTAACAAATTATGGTAACAAGTCAAGTAACTGCAAATTCTTTTTATATGTCTTCATCTAATACCTAATTTACAATAGCATGGAATGGAAACTTGTTGCATCATGCTGAAAACCAGAAAAAAATATTCTTCAGGGCAGAAACCACATCTTACTTTGTTCTGTGAAGTGCTTAGTACATGTTGTGCTGCTTTCCAGAGCAGAGTTAAAGGAGCTGCACAGCCTGGGAGTGCAGAGACTGCAGCATGTAGCTGCAAGTAACAGGGTGAGCTGCTGCAGCCCTTCCTCAAAGAGAAACACACTGCTGATGAAAGGCACTGTCATTTCCAGTGAATGCAGTCTGCCAGGGAGACCAAAAGTCTGGATTGCAGGATGAGTTAACCACTTACTGTCTGTTATCTTATCCAGAAAGAGAGCCAGGCTCTGGCTGTGGTACATACACACCTAGCACTATCAATTCCCACTCCTCCTGCCTTCCACAGCAGTTTCACTGGCTTGGATTAACTCCACAATCAGTTCTGCACAACAGAAAAACAAAATTGGTGCAAAGGTCCCTGGGCTCACCTCTGCTCCCTCCTCAGGGCATTCACTTCAGCCAGCTGTGCTCCAGTCCTGGAAAATGGGCTTGGCAAGTGGGCTACCATAGGTGTGATCCTAGAGCCCAACTTCCAGGTTACAAGCTCAGAAAAACTGCATTTGTGCTCTCTGAAACAGCCCCACACTGCAAAGCATGAGAGCAGTGACTGGAAGAAATACAGGTGTTTGCCCCAAACATGCACTCCTGATGACTACTAACCAGCTAATACAGGCACACATAATTACACCTCAGTTACAGTCCAGATTCACAAACTGCTACAGAGAAATTACTGCCAGAATTCCTCACAAGATGTCTTCAAGGAAGAAGGCAATTTGCAGCTAAATGGATATACAACTTGCATGACAGCACACTACTTTTTATATTTAAACCCCATACACACAAATGATAGCTCAGAATTAAGAAAGCAGCAATTTTTATTCCTACCAGCTATTATGGACTTACTGCTGGGGTCTTGCAGGAGCCTCTCATTCCCTTTCTATCTTGGCTGAAAATTGTAGAATTTTATGAAGGATTTAGGTGCTACTTGATTAATGACAGTAATTATACATGGGTGTAAGTTTAAACTAGCTGCTCAGCTGGTTGACTTTCTTGCAACACTATTTTTCTGAATTGAGAATTCAACTCTTGACAAAAGTAATGCTTTTTGATTATATTAGGCTTAGCATGGCTTTTATACTTTCCCACACTGAAAATTTAAAAAAATATTTGTATGGCATACTTTCTTGGACATTTATACACAGGGTATTCACCAACCATTTTTGAGTCACTAAATTTTATTTAAGAACTAAGTATTTTCAAATGCCTTGCAAGTTAATAACTATTTTTTGTAGTCAGCTAAGAATGTTTCATCAATATACAACAATAAGCTTAGGCAAATAGATTTTTCTGATGCAAATTTGGAAAAAGTCTGTAATATCACTGTATCTCTACACCCCCTAACAACAATGGTTTTAAACAAGTATTCATTATTTGACATTACTACTCCTCAAGCTAGAAAATCAGATTGTTTTGGCCTGTCACATTAGGAAACTGCTGGGGTAGTTATTCAACTTCAGTTTCCCTGCAAAGTGAACTGAGATGCTGACTTTTTTATTCCTTTCCCCACATGGCAGAAGTGCATTGCAGGGACCTGAGGGAAGGAAAGCATTTCTTAATTCCTCTCTCAATTTGTTTATTCTTCCCTGCACTTGAAGCAAATTGAAAGAGACCATATGAATACCAAGTGATCAGCCTGATTAAAAATCAGAATTCTTGTAAAATGATTTGACATGGAAAATAAATTACTCAGTTAATAGAAAATTCTTGTTGTAATGGATAAATTTGTATAAAAGTCTCCTCTGACTCATCCTGCAATATATATATGTTTTTAAAACAAAGAGATAAAATGCTTATATGAGAAAAAATATTAAAAAATCCAAATTGCCTTCCTCTTGTGTATCTGATATTTGATGGTTTACGTCAGTTTGGGTTATGAAGGAAATACAAAATTTTAAAAAATAAATAGCAGAGGAAAACAAAGTTAAGCTTCACTTGAATACTGATCTATGCATAAGCATTAGAAAACTACTGCATTATTATCACAATCATGCTGAATTCTTATGCTATTTCTGATTTCTATAGCAGGTCAAAAAAATCTCGCATGTCCATATGGGGATGCCTGCTGGAGACAGATTTTTTTTTCTTTTAATGCAGTTGGAACTTGCCAACTGACATAAACATCTTTGCAAAGTTTTTTACAGCGTAGCTTCTGTAAACTTTTGAAACATCAGATAATTCCTTTCATACAGAAGTATAATTTCCAGGAGAAAAATACTCTGCTTCTTGCTTCAACACTTTCAGTTCCAAGCTCCAGACTATTTCTGCACTGTTTGAAGTCTAGCAGAGCAGAGCCAAGACCATATACATTTCAACCAGAAGAGAAATAACATGCTCTTTGGTTCTTTTGCTCCTCTACCAAAATTAAAAACAGGATGATCCTATGAAACACAGAGTTAACAAAAATAAACATAGAATTAAATTTTAATATCTTGCAATACATGGAGAACAGAAATTGAGATACCACTGAATAACCCAGCTTTTGGCTTCACCAGAAATGGAATAGGAGATGTGAACAAACCAAGCATGAGAAATAGTAAAAGAATGAATCAGACCACAGAGGGGAGGCTTTAAGAGAAGCCTTTGCTGCCATGGGTTAATTCCACCAGTGCCTCTTTCCTACCCCATTCCACCAGGGCACTGATTTGTATACATGCATACACCATGTATGTACACACACTGAGAACACAAACACAGCATCTGCAGCCTCTCAAGTTAGACACTAAAGCAGCCAAGTCAGCTGGGACTGACGAGCCAAGTGTCATCTATCCTGACCCCAGCAAAAGCAGCACATCCATTTGCTACACTTTGCAGACTTAAATATGGAAGGTCCTTCCAAGAAAAGTTCCACCTAAGAGAGAGAGAGGACCAAAATGCCTGCTTCATTAAAGGCTCACATGGGAACTAAGTCAACAATTAATCCCCACAGACGTCACTGTGCAAACATCCAGCCCAAGGAATTCCAAGTCTGTTGGCCACAGCTACACACGGTATAATACACGTGCAAAATTAAAACATTCCATACTCCAATCTCTTTCCATAGTTCCATTTTGTATTGTAGCTCACCCCTTTTCAGCTAGAGAAAGTACAGTACATGTGAGAAGATAAGAAATATTCACTACCATCTTTCCCCTATTCCTGGGGAAGACAGGCTAGCAAAAGGAATGACAACCATACTATGTTCTATTAAATGACTCAAAAGTACATTTTACATGGGTTTAACACAATCTGGTCTACTAGAGGAACATATGTGTTAATTACAAATGAAAACTTTCTGTTCTACATAATTGAAAAAGAAAAAATATCCCATGCTCTTAAACAGGATATACATTTAAATTTGTAAGACTTGTAGAAACTGACATATGGAATAATAGGAAAGAGTATTGGAAGACATCAAGGGAAAAGACTGTCAATACTGCAACAGCCAGATTTGAAGTTCTCTGCCAACTTTACTAATAGCATAATAAGGAAAAAGGTTGAGGCTTTCCAATTAAAATAGAATGTTGCTGCTAGGAACTTGCATAGGAACAAGAGCATGGTTTAACAAAGTAAAACTCCTGGGCTTGGGACATTAGTATGGAGACTCCAACTTCTCAGCCACTTCTTTGGCAGCACTTGTTTTGGACAAGGCTGTTTCTGCCCAAGCCAGTTGTTCCCTGTCCTTGCCACAGCCCAGCTGTGAACTGACAACAGCAAGAGTGCACCCATCTGTTCCTGGTGCTGGAGTGGGCACCAGTGCCCTGGGCACAGCAGGAACCTGGGGACATCAACTCTTATGATGTTCATGTGTCAGTAACTTCCTGCTGACTGTACCTGAACAACACTGGGAAAACACACAAACAGCCCCACAGGCATGGGGAAATAGAAAATGACTACTGAAGTGCATTTTAAGCAATATGAATTACTAAATCAAATATCAGCAAACCAAACTAGATAGTACTAACATCTTTTTTTTCAACTGAGAACTCTGGGAAGAAATTACTCTTACAACTACTCTAGACAGGGATCACATTAAAAGAATCAAATGGAGTAACCAGAGGCTCATAAATGCAAGTCATTAACCTTATTTTCCCTCAGAAGCAAGAACAGAATTAAGTTCTGCAAAAACATAAACAGTCAAAAAGCTCGTTTCTTAAATACTTTGACTTCTGTGGACATCAGGAACACTCCTAACTACCCACAAATATTGCAAGTATCCTCCAAATTTTTTCATCACTTGAAACATGGAATTATTTAGATTGGAAAACACCTCCAAGATCACCATAGTATACTCATTACCACACACCTTCATTCTAGAGGCAGCTACAGGTCACTGACCACAAATACTTTGTTTACTTAATTTATTCTCTATATTAAATACAAATATAAAAAGGTGAACATTTTAAATATTTCACTTTAAATTAAGTGAATTCGCATCTTATTCTATCATACTGCCATTTGCTAAACAAACATATGTAGACATCCTTTTTACAGGTAATTTTTTATAACTCGACTCCAAACCAAGCAGAAACCCCACGACTTAGAAGCTTACTAATAGAATCATTCATCACTTGAACTAATGCTTTAATTAGCAGTTATATAAAGCAAAGACATATTTTTGTTGTGTGTTTTACATTGACTTAATGTGCAACAGGTGACTCTTCAAAGTTATTAGGCTGAATTGCCTGCCATTAAAACTTCTTTTTCAAGCTTTTAACCAAAGATTTCTGCCCAAGAATAATGTTTTCAAACTTTTCCAATACAGAAATATTCACTTAGAGTCAGCACTGTAAATCTGAAATCCAAGTGATCATACTGTCACTGCTATATTTAAAAATGTAACATTTTAACTAAGTAGGAAGATAATGGGTGTATTCTAGCATTAATACAGAAGAAATACACCGGCACTGACAGCTGATGACACGAAAAAAACTCCTAAACCAAAACAATTATAAACTTCCCAGTAATGAATCCCATTGAACTCCTGTGAAAAATACTTCAACATAATGATGCATTTTAAAATACAGATCTGCAGGTATTGGGAGTACACAGATGGAGAGAAGAGATGGAACACACAAGCTTGGAACACTCACCATCTGAATTGGTTTTTTGTGAAGATCTCGTTCGGTCACCAACTTTTCTTGGTCAGTGACATAAAGGCCTTTTTGTGCCAGGGCTTGTATAACAGCATCATGACCTAGAAGTGGTTTTGCAGCATCACTCTTGAGAATAAGGCTTCCAGCACGACAGTAGAGCTCGGCAGACAGCAGCAAGTTCACAACAGGTGGTTTAATGTGCTCCTGGTCATACTGGTCTGTGTAAAACGGCTCTCGGAGCTCTTCTGGAACATTCTCTACAAAACAGAGCACAAGTCAGTATCAGAAAGGACAGTTAGACTATTAAGGGATTTTTTACAACTATATGTGAACTCAAAATTATGTTGAAGAAAGCTTAACCCAGTGGAGAGGCCAGTCTATGTCAGCAATTATGTTATAAAATTCTGGGGAAAATTTCATACAAAGGTAATATTTGAACCATAAATAGAAAGTTGAGAAAAATTCAAAGTGTCTCCCATTGCAAAGGCCACAACAGAAGACCAACCTGTGGTTTACATCATCATTACATTAAAATTTCTTGGCTTCTCCAAATACATGCCCAAACATTCTCATTTCCTTTGGCATGATATTATATAGGTCAGACATAAAAAGGCAGAACAACACCATTTAAACACAAACCCTGGACTCTATTACAATAACAAAATGGAAGTGAAACATTATGTTTCAGCACAGAAAAATTCAAGACAAACAGCAGCCTTCTAGTTTCTGTATATGCAGGAGAATTTTGATTACTATACTGTTTATTTCAAAGGTCATGCATCACAGAATGATGACAATTCAGCAGTTAAGCATAAATATATGGGCTTTTGACTGAAATCAGAAGAATGGAGAAAGAATAAAAAATATGATCACTTTCTCTCTGACAAAATACTGAGTTCTTATTTGCCTTGTTATGTTACTGACTTCCCTTAAAATTCTAGTTTTAATCCTTTTTCAGCAAGCTGGCTTAGTACTCACAGAAAGCCACGCAAATCTATGCTGAGATTTTTAACTCCAAAATTAGCATTCCAAGACAATCAACAATTTTTTCAAAGACTGTACACAACACAATACAGGCAGACTATAATTGTCTACCACAAATGTAGCAACTATATATTAATTAAATATGGTATTAGATGAAATTAAATTAAATCATGAGTCAAGTGGAAAATAACTTTCAGATTTTCAGGCATACACACTGCAAGATGCTTCATTTTCCTCTTGGAAGAATTTCATTCTCTATTGTTGTAAAATTAGTTAAGCCAACAACATTTATGGGATAAAGAGCACGTGTTTCTTTTCCTGAGTCCAAATGTAAAAACCCTATTTAATTGCTAGAAGAAAAAATAAGTGCGTAGGAAAGCAGTGATGCAACTCAAGTTTCTATTCCCTTTGCCTTCAGCTGGATAAATGGCTAAACAGACAAGGTTTGAATCAGTCTGGAGTAAACAGCCCAGCAAGGGTGGAGCAGGAGAAGAGAGAGAAAAAACAGAACATGCCATCACAAGATAATGACAGATTATCTTCTTCCTCATACATATTCTATTGCAGTTCATGTGCTGCCATGATGGGCTCTGCAAGGTGCCAGCTGCCTTCTAGTTGTGAGGGAAGACACGCTTTGCAGAGTGCAAGAAGTGAAAGAAATATTAACACATGCTTTAAATGCTGGAAGGATGGTAGGAAAGGGTAAGATATTGCTGCTTCTTTTGCCGATTCAGAGTATCAAGGGAAAGAGACATAGTTTGTCACTTGCTTAAACCATGAACCTAAATTTGGCAAGAAAACTGACAGCTCTGCTTTAGAATAGAGACCAAAATATACCATCAGCACAACTACTCTGCCCTTTAAAACACAAATCTAATGCCTTTTATTATCATCTTGTAAAGAAGCCCTACTTTTTTACAAGATGATAATAAAACTGCTAACAAAAATATCTGCTGGTGTCAGGAGATATTTCCATCTTCTCTTCCACTTCCCAGCTGACTGTGATCCAGATGATGATCCAGAGTCACCCAGTCCAACACAAAGCACTTCTAATTGAGGATCTCAGAGCTGCTAGATACCTGCTTCCCCAGGTATTGTTTTCATCTATCTTAATTCTACCTGACCTTCTTTCTTTTCCCTGTTTGACTACACTCTATTTAAATATTAAACTTGTTATTTCTGAAGTCCCTAATGATCCATCTCCAGTATCAGGAGCTCAATTCTCACCAGGACTTTACCCTCTACAATTCCAAATGCCAACTCTCTTTATGCTACTTCTTCAAGCTAGAGAGGATTAGAAAACATTTTTTGTAAATATCTCACAATGCACAGGCAGCAGATTTTGCTTTTGAAAGAGACCAAAAAAAAAACAAAAAACCCACAACAAAAACCCAACCCAACCAACCAAATAAAAACCCAAACCAAAATCCACACACCCTTTTTTGAAGCAGATGACAATTTCAATGAGGATGAGGGGAAGCAGGGAGGAACAGATAAAGACAAATTTAATTTCTTAGAAGACTTTAAAAAGCCTCATTCCTATATGAAAAAACCCTCTTGAGGCAGGAGTACTTAGCTACACTCAAACAGAAGTCACATACTCTGTGGTTCAGATTCACTGCAGACAAAGACAGATCTCAAGCCTGAAAATTTGAGCCAGAAGAGAAATCTCAAGACAGTAAATAACAAACCCAATGCCTGTTAATTCTCCTCTTCTGTATCACTGAAGCACATACAAAAGTGACAAGATGCAATAAATACATTTATCATTAAAGAATGACATCCGCTGCTGGGATTTTGTAATTAAAAACTCAATACAGCTAAAAAAAAAATCAACATGATGACTAGCAAAGGCAAATAGAATTATTTATAAAGCTTAGTTCTGCTTCTGAAAAGACAGAAAAAGACAAAATGACATGTATGCCATTTCTTTTACTTCATTGGCATACACAAAAATAAATCTGGAAAAGAAACTTATTGGTCTTCATAAAAATAAAACCAGAAAAATAAATTTATTAGAAAAATAAAATAAGGAAAGAAAGGGCTAGGAAAAGAAGCTGTGGCTACAGGGATATTCTGAATGTATAAAAAATGTGAAAGCACACAAACAAGAAATCTTTAGTGCAACAAGATCAGAATTATTTACAAAAATTCCTGTCAGACTTCCCTCTGCACAGGCAGAAACATGGCACTTTCCCCCACTTCAGAACATATATTAAACTGTTTCATATCAGAATAGCTCTTGATAGAAGATTCAAGCTGTGCTCTCATGTTAGAGTTGAAAAAGGAAACAAAAACCCCCACAGCAGATAGTTTTCTGTCTGTTACCTATCTCAGATAGAAGTCCTTCCAGAATTGGCATGTGCTGCCTCTGGAGGCCTGTGGCAGGGAATTTCAAGGCTCCATCAGTTCCCAGCAGATTACCAGCACAATCAGCAGGGTCAAGAGCCTTTATTAACAATTCTGTCAGGACTAGAGATTGTTACACAGGCTCTGCTAGGCAGAGAAGAATCTTAACACTAATCTGCAATGCGTGCATTTTACCAGCCTTCCTTCGCCCAGCTGACAAAAAAGAATCATTCAAGATTAAACTCTGAGGCAAATGACCCATTTTAACAGAAACACCTTGTTGCACATATTGCCATAAAACACCAACTGACCTTGAAATGCCTGGTAATTATGTCAGAGGGGTGTATGGGGACACTGAGTGCTAACACAAGCAATGCAGGTGACACAGGAGACGGGGGACAGTGCTGGAGACAAGGGGCAGGATCTGCCTGCACTCTGCCAGCAGGCCTTGGAAACATGCACCTGGATAAAGGCAGGGCTCATGGGCCCATGCAAGGGAAAAGCTTTTCAAGAGACCAAGAGCATAGGTGCAGGTTGCCTGGGGACCCAGCTGTGAAAGTGCCATCCAGAGGGACTCTCAAAACAAGGCCCTGGGAAACCTCTCTAACTTTGAGGCTGGCCCTTCCTGGAGAAGGAAGCTGAACTAGATGACCACCCTATTTTTTCCTAGAATTGTGAGCAGGACCACAGCTTTGGAAATCATTTTGACATTTTGAAATTTGTAAATATTGTACTATGAAGAGAATAAATGCAGCTAACGGGCAAGTTCAAGACACAGAGAAAAGAACAAAAAAGAAATAATACCACATTAGCCCAAGTCTGTGACTCAAATTTAACCACCAAGCTAACTTCAAAAAAGTAATCAATGTATCTTCAGGTGATTTTTCATAAATGATCAATGAATGAAAAGCCCTGCAGATGCTCTTTCTAGAGAAGAAAGAAAAACTTAAGAGCTTATTCAAAGTTTTAAAACAAATGCAGGATAATCATTGCTCCCTGTTGCGATTTAACCCCAGTTCCAACTAAGCTGCCCAGCTGCTTGCTCTTTACCCCACTCTCCCTGCTGGGATGGGAGGATAGGGAGGAGAGCTGGAAAAAGGTAGATCCTGCAGGCTGAGATAAAAACAGTTTAATAAGTGAAATACAGTCAAACATTATAACAATAATAACAATGGAAGGGAAAAAGAGAGACAGCCCATTCCCAAGCAGCTCCCAGCCCCTCCCAGGCAGCTCCCCCAGCCCATGCTGGCACAGCAGCCATGGTTTGCCCTGGCCCTGGGGCCAGCTCAGCTCAGCTGTCCTGGCCACGCTCCCTCACAGCTCCTCCTGCCCCTCCTGGCTGCCACGAGCACAGAGAAGTCCTTGGCTTAGAGACAGCCCCAGTGAGCAACCACTGAAACACCAGAGTGTCAGCAACAGTGCCCCCACTCTGAATCCAAAACACAGCCCTGCACCAGCTACCAGCAGGAAAATGCACTCTATTCC
Source organism: Melospiza georgiana (assembly GCF_028018845.1). Lineage (NCBI taxonomy): Eukaryota > Metazoa > Chordata > Aves > Passeriformes > Passerellidae > Melospiza > Melospiza georgiana. Next base: position 10,946,884 of record NC_080438.1, on the reverse strand, counting down.
AGACAAAACCAGAACACTCCCCACTCTGAGACAGAAATGCAACTTAACTTTCCATTTCATCAGACCATTTTAAAGGAAAGGAATGGTCTAAAATTAATTCATGCATAACACTACTTAATTTACCTTTAAAAGTTGCTTTATAAGAAAACCTCCCTGCTCAGATAGGTATGAATTACTCCTTGGAAGACAGTGTGAATTTGTTCTTTGGAAAAAACTGCTTAACATGAAAAGTCTACATTTTCATTAAAAACAAATTGGGTTTTTTGTAAAGTTTCCATGCTTCCACAGAGATGAATACAATCCTTTACACAACTATTGAGTTTTTCAACTTTATAGCAGTGAACAATTTCAGATTTATGAATGCTTCCCTTAAGAATGCCCAAAAGCTCAGAAGTCTTCGTCAACAAGGTCTCCATGTTGTTTGTTTGCTTTGCCTTTTTTTTAATTCCTGAGGACAATAAAACAAGTTAAAATATTTTGCCATGGGCTTTCTATTTAAATGATGCCATCACTTTTGGGAGCCACAAAGCCACATTAAGCCTCAGTCCAGGAAACTTCCTCTCTACAGGTTACTGACATCAATGCACAAAGACATTGAGAAGAAAAAAATATTTGTAGAAGACTGAGATATAATACAGAGTTGTTTAATGAAAATTCTAATACCTTTAACCACCTCCTAGTGCAAACCAGCAGATAAATGTATGCCAAATCTTATAATGGACTTGCTGGTGTTCTGCAGCTCAGCAAAGGTGTGCTTTTGCCAGGAAATGGCTGTGTCAAGTTACCTCATTCAGACTCCCACTTGCCAACGAGGATTCTGGTGCCATATTCACAATCTGGGCACAAGACAGCAGAGCTTGCACAGAAGTCAAGAGTCCAAGAATTGAAAACAGGTCAGAGCAGACAGAATTATATTATTCAACTTCTAGTGAGTTTTTTTTTAGTGGACTCAATAGAAGAGGGAGACATTTCAATTTACTATTTTATTTTGGAGACACTATCAAGAAATAAGACTCTTACTGAGGAAGCGGAAAACAAAATGAGAGAGCAGAGATTACAAAATAATTTTTATTTTTTGGTTTGTTGAATCAATCTGCCACTTCCATTGCTCTTGGCCAGCAGGCTGTAGGTGTACTTCTGTCTAGAGACAAGTATCTGAAAGGCCAACACTCAATTGATGGCACACTCAGCCTCAGTATAACCATTCTTAGCTTTGTCCACCTTGCTAAGATGAACTCAAGAGATTCTTGAATTTAGCATCACAGAAGTACTATGAATAAACAGATCTTACCCTCCTGCCTCTAGATGCTACAAAAATAAAGCATTATCCACTGCTTCAACAGCTGTTCTGCACTTAAAAGAGATTCCTCATTCAAAAAAGGAAACAAACAAAAAATAAACAAACAAAATCCCCTCAAAGTAAAACAATTAAAAAACAAAACCCAAACAAAATCCTAAAGAATCCCCCAAAATCCAAACACAAACCAACCCCAAAACATTCAAGGAATAAACAAGCACAGCTCTACTTTCATAGCCTCACCAGACTTCAGTTGTTCTTTGAACACTGCAAATCACAGAAGAAATGCTCTATTAATTGTCACAGTAAGTGCCTGTCCCATCCAATATTCTGCCTTCAGCAGCACAACAGGAAGTGCTCCTCACAGAACCTACAGAATGTGTCTGGTACTGGCATTTCTTATTAAAATGGGAAGATTAGCATCTAATTTACTAAAACCTGTGTATTGATTCAGGTTTAATAAACAAAAGAATTACTTAGAATTAACCCTGCCAATAAGGTGATCAATTTTCATTAACATAAATGCCTTCAGAACTTATTTTTGGGAGAGGCAAGTTATGAGAAATGTAAAGATAGTATTATCATTATAATCCTATCTCACCCAGCTAGCACCTTGCTGAATATTACAGACAAGTCATGACTTAAATATCCTATGGAGTAGGGAAAAAGCTGCTTCAGAAAATTAGAGAAAACATTTCTTAACTTATTACTAGACTTCATTAAGCCAAAGAAAAGTTTTTGCCAGCCATAAGTAGATGTGAATGGACACATCATCTTTGGTGTGTAGCTTACAGCTTCTCTTAGTGTAAGACTGCTTTTAACTGAATAAAAGAAAACATGCAGGAAACAGCTAGAACGATACAAATCTAATATTTGGCAAATAGATTTCAAACGTTACATTTCAACTCTGTAGCAGAAATGGTTATTATTACCACCTGATGCAGTAATAATGTATTGTCCAATTGCACAAAATAAAAAGGAAGGGAGAGGAGGAAGAATTCACTCTACGTTTCTTATGAAGTCTTGAGAATTTTTCACTTATATCCTCATTTTCCAGTATGATCAGCAAAAACAATCATTCAGAGCTCTCAGTTTAGCAGAGCAAGTATTGAAAGTTACTCATTTCAGGACTGGAATTGTATCCAGTTGTGCTAACTGTAGAATGGAAATTACTTACATTAAAATATCTTATTGAAAAAGTGACACATTCCTGATCAACAGCATACAAATACTCTTCAAGTATGAATGAGAGCCACCCTCAAACATGGTCAATCAAGCAACACAAGAGATGACCATAAATCATAGGGTGAAGGGGAAATTTTTAAACTATATTTTCAGTAGTAAGTGCAATGGTGGTTCAAAAAATATAAAGAGAAATCAGGTATAGGGAGAAGAAATATATTTAATCTCATCACCTGAAATCAGTGAGTGTTTGGCTACAGTCTCTGTCAGATCTGTTACATTCTGCAGACAAGCCCTCAGAGTGGAAAAGGCAAACAGGCTCAAAGGCTCATGGAAAGAACAGATTCCATACCCCACAGGAGGTCCATTGTCAGCTGCCAATCCTGCAACTGTCCCCTCACTGATCACCTTCCTTTACACTTGTACACGCACAGAACTTCAGAGGGCTCTGTCAAACCCAAGAGATACAGAAGTTCATACAATTTTATGTATTTACTTCAAAAAAAGTGATCTACACTCGAACTACATTACAAACGTGCTCTACAGAAAGAAGTGATACAACCACCTTCCAAGTAAAAGATCTCAGCAGATGATCTGTCTAATCCACTGATAGTAGTAGGACCCACTGAAGTACCAATTTGTCAGCAACTATTTCAGAGAGGTAATGAAATCTACATAAAAAATTCTCACAAGAATCTCAAACATTTGTTTTTGAACTCCAAACCTTTCTACAAGGTTTTGCCAGACTGAATACAAGTGAAGAAATTACTTCTGCTAGAAAAAGATTAAAGTTTGCTCTGGCCTGCAACATCCAACAGATGAGAGTATTTAGCTACAACTTGTTTCTGTCAGATACACAGTGTTCATTTCCTCCCTTCATGGCTCTTCATGGGCAAAGAGCAGTAAGTAGCCACATACCAGTCCTGAAAATATTAATCATCAGGAGAAAGCTATTTTAGGTTTCTTGGGTAATATTTACTTGCAGATTATGCAATTGTAAGCTATTGCTTCAAACACCCATAAAGGATATATTTAATGTTAAATTTAAGGTTAAAGGTATACAGACTATCTTATTTTTACTTTAGAAAACACAAAAATGTTTATGGCAATTGCTCAGACTTTTGTAGGTTTTATTTTGCTTTTAGTTTATTCTTGTCCAAAAATAAAAATAAAAATCTCATGCTAACCAGTTAAATGTATTACTGAAACAGAATAATGTATTGTATGGATAGTAAAGTAGCAACAGCTTTAACTTGATTTAAAACTGTTCCCCTATTTTTCTGAAAAACAGACACAGATATATTCTTAACTTCGTAATTAAAAGTTGGATGAAAAGCTGTTTGAAAAACCATTTTCCAAGAGTACTCTGATGTCTCCCACCAAATGGGAAGAACATGTACTTCCAGGTTCAAGAGCTCACATCTTTCTTCACACTAGACAAGGTTGTAGAGAAGTGATTCCGAGCTACAGAAGGATTGGGAGCACCTTGGAGGACAAAATTATAATTCAAGATAATTTTGATAAGTGGAAGGAGTGGTTTGGAAATAGGATGCAGTTATGTAAGTATAGCTGCAAAGCAGGAACCTACAACAGTACAATTATAGGATGGGAACAACTGAGTAGGCAGCAGCTCTGCAGAGAAAGATAGAGAGCTACAGTGAATCACAGACTGCATGAGTCAACAATTCTAGGCTGAGGCAGAAATGGCAAACATCATATTTTAGTGAATAAATCAGGGTATTATAGGTTGGAAACATGAAATAATTTTTCAAATTTACCTTGTATTAGTAACGGTTTAGCTAGACCAACAGATCTAGATTTAAGTACAGAGCTCATGTAAACCAACCACAGGAAAAAATTATACAAAAAAACAACCAAGCAAAAAAAAACCAAAACAAACAACCCCAAACCCCTAATAAACACAGAGAGCAAAAAAAGTTTGACCTACCAAAAAGAAAAAAAGTCTGTTTTGTCTAAGCAATATAACAGACATTGCTTTTATTGTATGAAAGGGGTTATAAAAATGTAACATGCCCACCATTCTCAAAAGCACCAGGAAGAGGGCAAGTAATGGCTTAACAAGGGAGCAAAAGACATCAAGATTCTGCTCAAACATCTAAAAATAAATAAGGTCCAAACTGACTAAAAGACATGCCGTTGAAAGTCTATAATTAGTGATTTTCAAAAAACAGGCTAAACAAACATCTGTCAGGAATGATGTATATTTAGTTCAGCCTGTCTTTAGGAACATGGATGAATAACAAATTTTTCAGGCACATTTTCTATTACTACAGCAGACTAAGAAGGCAAAACCTTCACATTCCAAAACAGTGAAACACAATTCTCATCCTTTAGAAATAAAAAGAGCACAGACTACCACAACATCAAGACATTTTTCAACTTATTTCTATGAAGTAAGTCCCATCATACTTTTAAGTTGAAGGTTATAGTGTCTATACAGTTCACCCAGTTCTTTGGGAAGAAATTTTTCTATACTGAAAAAGTTAACTAATTGGGAGACAAGGCTGAAATTAAGTATTTACAGATTTAATTTCTAAAGTCAAACATCCCCCTTTTATACTTCACACTTGTTAATTTTCTTTCAGTTACTGCAAGTTGTGTCACTTAAACGGTTTGATTATTACAAAACATTTAATCTGACATGTCCTAACACTGATATAAAATCCTACACCCTCAACATTTAAATATGAATTCCTTCTTCAATTAGTATTTCTTAACCAATTCTTCATACAAGATGCCACCAACATGACTGTTAATACATTCTTACTCTCCTATGACACCTCACTAATAGGACAACTTCTTTTGACCTGCTTGTGTTGTGCGTCAAACTCTACACTTGCAGTTTAACCAAGGACAATAGCAAGAGACAATTTTTCTCTGAGTTTTTGGACCCAGGTATCAATGAAACACCAGAAGTCATTATTAATGGTAATGAACAGTACCTATTCTAAGTATTTTTCAAAGCAAATGCACAACACATAGGCAAGCTGTATCCACAACTCTGATTGTACGGAAATATGGTTTTAAGACTGCGAAAGCCATCCACTGAAAGATGCACCTTTTGATACATAAAGAGTTGGATTTCTTTAATGGATACATGATTGTAACAAGCTATGCTTTTCCTTAATGAAAGTGAACTGCATTACTTTGTTTCATAGGGAAAAACCCTTCATCTTCCCCTGCAGGCTTAGGGAACTTCAATACTTCAAGCATAAAAAAAGAAATAAAATGTGGCACCCATAAACACACTAATCATCCTTTGTCTTTCTCTGTACAAATGTATATAGCAATAGTTAGAAGACATGACTGAGGCTGTGATTTATTCCTAAGAACTAAAATAATTTAACCAACCCAAACTTCCTTCCTTCTTGGAAAAGGTGAAGGTCAGTTCTTCTGTTTCACTCCAAGGATAAAGGAAGCATTTGTACCGCAGACATGCAAGTCCTGAATACTGTCTTTCCCTACTTCAGCCAAACTTTTCTTTGACCTTTCTAGTTACATTAGCCTAGTGGAAGGACTGGGACCAGAAACACTACAATGAATTGGGACCACACACTACAAATGTGTGTGCTTACCTCTCTTCCTACTGTTACATTACTGCAGTGATTAGAGAGCAGATGGAGCAATTATTCCCCCTGATCATGTTTTATTTGAGCATCTCAGAACAACCCCAGTCATGAAAGAGTCAAGGAATTTGTTTTGGATGACACTTTTTATAAAAAGTAGCAGAAAAGTTCCCTGCAAGTGGCTTTACACATGCAATAGAAACTCAACCAGTATGAATCAAGACATTTCAACCATAGGTTGGGAATCTGTCAAACTCCAGTAGAAAAAAGCTTTCAGGTTAGAAGGCTGGGTTATATAATTGCACAAGCATTGTACACTCAGAATCCTATGAGTAAACCCTATGGAACCGAGCTACCTAAAAATATAATGATCTCTGAAAATGTTCAATTAGGTACTTCCAAGAATTTTCCCTACTGTTTTACCTCTCATACCTGCATAGCTAATAAAGCCATATATCAAAATATTATTGGTCCAGATTTCACAAAGAAAAGCAAGTAGAGTTTACTGACAAATCTTTATATGGAAACAATATTTTTATATTTTCTTTCTTTTTAAAGTGATGCACTCACTGAAATTTCACTAGATTCAAGCACTTTAAAAGTGACTTTTTGGAAGCATTGCATCAAATATGAGTTCCCAGAAATGTGTCCCACAAAGACATGCTTAATACATCCTAACCCTGGCTAAATACATAACAGCACCCTGGCCCTAAATGTAAAAGGTGCAGTACTCCATAAGAAGGAACTTTTCCTGTTATTTTTTAAATAAACAATGGCAAAAGTACTGATTGTTGATATGTACCTTACCTTTCAAAAAACCCTATTATTTTTAATGAACAGAATATTAAATTATTACAACACTACAGCTATACTAAAGCCAAAACCCACAAACAATAAGCAAACAACCCCAACTCCCCCCAAAAGCTAAAAAAAATTAATTAAAAAAAAAAAACTAAAAAAAAAATCCAAAACAAACAAACAAAACACAAACAAAAATCCCCCAGCTTGGTTAATTTTCAAAATGCTTCCCTCAGAAGACCTCTGCAAGTCTGGTATTCCTCAAGGCCAAATAATATTTCAGGCACAGAATAATAGGTCTGGTATTCCTCAAGGTCCAAGGTTTTCAACGACAGAGCACTGATGCCTTTTGGAGGCATTACAAATCGATTCCATTTACACTTACAGACAAGGAGAGCCTTCTGTATTGTGCAGGCCGAAACCTGGCACTAAATGCTCTTTTCCCTGAAACCCTTCTTATTGCTGAACCACTCAAATGGCTACAGGCTACTGTCACACATGTCAGAACCCATTTCCATTGCTAGTCCCCAATTCTGCTCCTAAGCAATACCAGGAAAATTTTCAAGATGACAGACGTGGATTGCTGGGGTTTTTTCACATTGTAGAAGTGTAACCAGAGTAATAAATAAAATACTATTTACAGAGATCGATTCACTCAAGGAAAACAATATGAGTGCCAATACACAAAATTTTTTTACTGATGGAAACAGTGGGACTATTCCAAAAAGACTAAGTGTTATTAAGGAAAAATAAAACATCTCACAAATGGTAAGAGATCTTAAGGATAAGGGAACAGACCAAAAGCATTTCCCACACATCTCCCCCCTTCTCCGCTCCTCAGGGAATGGCTCTCACGTCCTCAGTAGCGAAGCAACCAAGCAGGAACCAGCATCAAAGAAAGGGAAGAAGGAGACGCCACCTACCTGTCCCAAAGGCTTTGGCCACCAGCCAGGCCAGATTACAGGCGATTTTCGCTCGGGAGAAATCATAATGGTCAAAGGGTTTGATGGCAGGAACAATGAAAGTCTTCCTCATCTCCTTGGCGTCTGCGGCATCCCCCATCTTCTCACAGGACCCCCGGCAATTGGGAACTTACATGGTTGTTTCTCCGTCCTCCTCCTCCTCCCACGGCCGGGAGAGCCGGCTGTAAATACGCCGACAGCAGCTGAGAGCAGCGCCGGACCCAGCTGTCCGTAAAGGGCTAACACCGCCTCCCGCCTTTCTCTGCACAGGAATGTAGCCGAGTCCGAGTGTCCTCTTCTTCCTCCTCCTCCTCCTCCTCGCTCTTTGTCTCAATTCACTCACGCCGCCGTCCCTCCGCCTCCGAAGAAATGCCCCCGGCGGCCCCGGCCCCGCGTTCCCTGGGGAGACCCCGCGGCCAGGGCTGGGCGCCCCAGGCGGCCGCCAGTGCCCCGGCCCGGGGCGGGAGCCGCCGGCAGGGCCCCCGCAGCCGCCTCAGGCCGGGACGCGGCCCTTCCCAGCGCCGGGATGTCAAAATGCCGGGGTCCAGCCCCAAAACGCCGCACGGCCCCGCACCGTCCCAGCGGCGGCCTCTGCGGGCCGGGAGCAGAGCCGGCTCCCCAACGCTGCCCGGCGGCCCCGGCCGGCCCCCGCTGCCCGCGCCGCTCGGCGATGCCGCTGCGGCTCTCCACCCGCGGCTGCCGCACTGGATGGGCGAAGGCGGCTGCGCATGTGCCGCCAGCGCCTCCCCGCCCGGGCGGGGCGGGAGCCCGAGGGGCAGCGCCGGGGCGGGCCCGGGCCGCCCCCTCCCCACGGGGGCTGCGGGCGCCGCGTCAGGCGGGGTCGCTCGAGGTGGGTCCGGCCTGGGGTGGGGCGGCCTCGGGAGCGCGGACAGGCCCGGCCCAGCCCAGCCTTAGCCCGGCGGCAGCGGGAGGAGGAGGCGGGGGGGAGCGTTTCCCGCGGTCAGGGGGCGCCGGCGGCGCTGGGAAAGGCTGGGAAAGGGCGGTGTCCCTCGGCCGCGGGTCCACCCGCCCCGGCGTCCCCGCTCTCCACTGCGTGGCCGGACGGGCCTGCTGCGGTGTCGCCGGGGAAGGTCGGGATCAGCTCCGCGTGTCTCGTCTGTGAGGGGGCTGAGGAGCCGCCCGGATGCAGGGGAGCCCCGCCGGCCGGGGTCGCGGTGACCGGAGCACGGAGCGCGGCCGAGGAAGCGGGCTGAGCATCCCCCGCACCGTGCATTTGTCACTCCAATTTTAAATCGGGTCTATATATAACTTTAAGAATACTCGGGTAAAAAAATGACAAAGCCTTTAAAATGGTTGAGGGCCTGGTCACGTAACCACTGTAATAGCAGCAAGAGTAGCGATTTGCGCTAGAGACCATCTCCTGTCTTGCTCACACGTACCTGGGCTGTTTTGGGGCGCTCACCGAGCCCCTGTAACAGTGGCTGCGTGGAGGGAACATTAGTCACGGGAGGAAGCAGCGACTGCGTGATTAATGACTCAAACAGAACTGGATGGGTTGGCGGCTTCCGAGTGCGGGGCTGAGGGCGCGGCCGTGCTGTGACGGGAGCCCGGCGGAGGCTGTGCCTGCCCCGGCACGGGCACTGTGTGTGTCATCGGTGACCCGCGGCGCCACAGGGCGGGAATCGCCACGAATGGGCAGCAAATAGTTATTGTAGCCTATTGTGGATATATTGTTATTGTATGTGTGTATAAATGTGTATATCTACATGTATATATGTATATAAAAACCATATGTATGGTTTGGAGTAATGTCTAAGTCTGCCCTTCTTCCCCTAAAGAATAATTAGACAAAGTCTAAGCATGACATTGTAAGTTTTCAAATAATATTCCGGCCAGACTGTATTTCTTGTGTTTCGAGTGGACTGTGAATTGATCTGCACAGATTTTTCCTTTGGTCTGTGTCTGTGTGTGCTTCTAGCACTTCGGGTGCTCAGGGAGACAAACATCAGGATTATGAGACAAGAATACTTTACAGTTTTACTGACATGTAGCTGTATTAATTAGTAATGAGTAATGAAGGGGTTGTGGAGGTCAACATTTGAAGAAATTGTAGCTGAGTATTCCCCATACACTCGCTGGGATGGGATTCCCAAATTGTCATGCATACCACTCATAAGTGGTGCATACCTAGCTACAAAACCAGGAGCTGCTGTGGGCAGTACTCCGCAGAATGGAGGGGAGGAGGAAAGTTGAGAAATCCTTGCTTTAGCAGCTAAGGACTGAAATTCCCAGATCCTCTGCAGCAGAAATAGTAATAATAATGCCAAATTAATATACAGGTGCACTTGGAAAAGGTTCTCTATTAAGAAAGATTATATGCTTAGTTTTCAACAATTAATATTTGCACATTTTCCTAAATTATTTTTTATGCGTACTCTGGAAACAAGTAACATTAGACACTTCACATTATTTTAACTATTTTTTACACTGCCAATAGAAATTTAAAAAAAATTCTTCCTGCATATTTAATAACAAACACCTGAAATTCTTAAGCTTTAAAATGTCAAATGATTTGTGCTAAGAAGAAAAAAAAGAATTATGTTCCAGATCCAAATTAATTTGTTGTATGACTGAGAAAATACCTCAGAATTAGATCAGTCTGTAGGAAAATATGTTTAGAAACACTGTAGGACCATTATTTAGCTATAATGGAGTTTTTTGTGGGTGCAGCACTTGTGCTGATGAAACCTGTTCAGAGTTTCACCAGCAATCAAAGTGGAGTAACTGCAATCAAAGTGGGGTTTCACTTGCTTAGTTCTCTTAAAAGAGAATGCATGAATATAAAATCTAATATAAGTGCAAAAGAAGACATTACCACCAGTTGCTGGAGTGCCTGTGCCAGTTCTTCTACTTTTGCAAACATGCCAAAATGCCATCTTGCTTATTGCATTGTCAAAGATATCAACAGCCAAAATGGAAAATGATTAAAAACTGCTCTAATTGCTCAGAGTAAATAAACAGGAAAACTGAATGAGGAGTCATCCCTTTCTGCTCTGATCCTGTTTATACATCTTGAAATATTTTAAATAGTGATACTTTCCTGTATGCAAGCTTTCTGCTGCAGTGTTCTATACTTTAGCGTTAATTCCGAGCAGAAAGGCAAAGTATTAAAACAAGCATCTCAGAGATTTTTATTTTTTACCTTCTTTCTCCCTTCGCCTCCCTCTGCCCCAAATTAGAATCCCATTTGACTTGTTTTAGCCTGTGATTACATCATAAGCCTGATTGTTCACTGTCATGTGTCTGGCCATTTTCACAGTGGGTGTACCAAGCCTGTAGTGAGCATCAGGCAAAGGAACCAATATGACCATGAAGCTGTGAATAATGGTGTGCATGGAAGTTCTAATAGTTCTAACCTTTGGAGATAGTGGAGCGAGTCCTGACTAACAATTTCATTCATTTTTTCCACTTGTTTTAAGATTCACTTAGTTTCTCAAGAGGCTATGTGTAGAATAGAGCCTGTAGGCTAATTTCAGGCCAGCACTAGAGTACTGAAGTTATACTGAACTCTGAGTTATTCCAGTGTTGAGTCTGGAATAACATTTCATGCATAGTTTCTTCCTTTGCAACACTTTATGATAAAGGCAAAGTAAAATGTGTTAAGTTAGAAATACCTTGGCTGTTTTTGCAGAGGCACTGTCTGTAGCCTGACTGGGTGCTAGTGAACAGCCACTTTATCAGGCTGCCTACGGAGGATAGCAAAAACATTCCCACTTCAGTTTAGCTATGTTAGGGCAAATCCACAAACACAGCAGTTCACAGTAGCTATTCTGCTGAGTAATGCTTCACTTTTGAGGTTGGAAACAGACTTGGAATAACACTGTGGGCATATTATCTTTAATTGCTGTTATCAAATTTGCCTAATTAAGATGATCCCATCTGTTTTCCTGAGCTTAGAGGATATCAGTCATAATAAAGTGGTTTGGCTGAGGGGAGGGGTGCACCCCGTGGCCTGTAACCTCTGCAGTGAGGCTGCATGCATGACTTGATGTGGTGCTGTCAGTGTGCAAACCAAGAACCAGTCATGTCCCAGTGGGATCCCTCAGGAATGTGCTTGTTGACTTCAGCAGGTTTTGTGTTACATATATGAAGTTAAACAGGTAATCTATAAATCATTGTGTGAGATTATTACAGCCAAAGGATGACTTATGAAATAGAACTATTGATATTCCACCCTCTTCATTAAATATATTTATTTACAGGTAGTGTTAAAACTGTAAGAGTTAAGAAATTTTATTTTTAAATAGCAATCCAGTGGCTATAAGCAATCTAGGAGACTCCTGGAGAGTGTAGAGACATTTTGCTGGTCCAGGCATTACAGAAGAGAAGGATTATGGGTGCTGGTGCTTACCCATGCAGATGAGCTCATTAGAGGGGCCAAGATTGGTGGAAGCCTGAACTGCAGTGACCACTCCCTGGTGGAGATTGTGAGGACTGTGAGCCTGGCAAGGAGCTAAATTGGGACCCCAAACTTTGAAGGAACAGGCTTCCAGTTGTTTAGGAGTTGGTGAATAAGATTCCCTGGAAAACTGTCCATAGGGATAAAGAAGCTGACCAGAGCCAGCAGCTCTTAAAAATATTTTTCTTAAAACTAGATGATCTTTAAGGTCCCATCCAACCCAGGCTATTCTGTGATAATTATTTGAATGATTAGCTGAATGATTAAAGTGCTTTGCCATTATTACTAACATGCATATATGTCGTTTTTGCAAGCTAGGAGTTTTCTCAGAGCATATTTTGGAAGGGAATGTGCTCTTCCTGTTTCAGGATGATACAAAAGTACAAGAACAGTTACATAATTACTGTCTTTCAAGTTCTTCTATTATTTTGTGATCAGAAAGTCCTGAGGGAAGAAAACAGTTTACCAACTTTATACATTACAGTAGTCATGAGCCAAAGGGAAAATAAAGGTTTCTATGACATTTTACTTGAATCATCTGTGATTTTTGATACAATTAAAAGTAAAAGAAGGAAAATTGGAGTAATAGCTACTTTAGCACATTACTGATACTGAAATCTGCACAATGAAAAAGCTGCTCAATGAAAATCAGGTGTGGTACCCAACAGTCACTTCTCTTATTACTTGGACACTACTGGTTTCATTTCCTTAACCTGACTTTGACCTAATGTAGCTCTGCAAAACCTCTGATCTCCCTCAACACTCAGGACTTCTTGGTTTCTTTCGTCTTTTTCTCTGTTTACTTTGGTGTCTTCTTTTCTGAGATTTTAAATTTTGCTTCTGATTTTTAAAATCTGATTTCCAGATTTCCACTGGCTTCTTTTGTGTTCTTCCCATCTGGTGGAATTGCTCTTGTTCTAGGGGGTTTTAGATGAGCTGTCTTCCCACATATGCTGTGCAATACTCCCTAATTCAAGGGCTTTCTTCTTCTTGACATTCCACCATTGCCAGGTTGTCTGTGATGAAAAAAATACCCTGCTATAACTTGTATTTTTTACTATAAACTTTAAAACATATGGAAAAGATCCTGCTCCCTTCATTAAGTGAAAGATCTGCTCTATATCTTTATGACCATCTACTGCCTGACATGTTTTCTATGGAAAATTCTGAGGGTGATTTTTAATGAATATAATCTTTAAATGGCTTGGCTGCACTGTAAAATAGATGTATGGTGGGAAACTTGCATTCAGAAAAATACTTTGTACAAAAATAAAGCACTATGTTATTATTGTTGTTAGGTAATGCTTTATTTGCATCCCAGTTTAGAGGGAGATGGACATGACTCTAGTTTTCAAACTGTACATTCAGGTAAAAGAAGTTTAAATCAGTTAGTAAAACTTTTTCACTAAGTCTGAATGAGAGTGAATACAAAATTGTGCACTTCTTCGTGCTGTGACTGGCTTCTTTTGTGCTGCTTCTACATGTAAAGAAAGATCTGAACATTCATAAAAGCTCATTTGTTTTGAGCATATACATAATTTATTAGAAGAACATGAATAGACTTCAGTTTCCCATGTTTTGGCCCTGCTTCCAGTTTTCACTGAAGCTCATGTGTGTCTGAAGGAGAGCAGCAGTAAAGAGAATGCTATGTTTGAACAGTAAATTTCTGGTATCATTTCATTGCACTGAAATTCTTTCTTTTTCCCGAAGAGATGCTAAAGAAGATGAATGAGGAAGGGAAAGCAAGGGAATAGCACGGAAGACTATCCAGTGAAGTTGGTTTGGTTTTTTTTTTTGTTTTTGTTTTTTGTCTTTGAAACATCATAATCCAAATTTTCTCTTATACTTTTAGGGAGTTTCCGTTTCCCTTAAATTACTAAGAAATTGCATGTTATTGAGGATTTTTTTGTTACTTTAGGGAGCTGCTGTACATGGCTGGTAACTGTTTAAAAATCAGCCCTGGAAAGTGTATATCAAAGATTATTATTGTAACCATTTATGCATGCTCAGTAAGGTCATCACAACCTGAGTGTTTAGAACTCTGTTACATTTAATTCTCTTTTGGCATAACTTAATTTGTTTATAATACTTTCTCAGTAGCTTTACAGAGTGTTTGCCTTATGATTCATTTGAAAACATGTTCAAGATAGAAAAATGTATGGGATATGTAAGCCATGTACAGAACAATTTCATTTAAATACTCCCCAATTTTAATATATATGAGAAACATGGAAAGAACAACAATTATTTCAATACTAGCCTTAAACGAAATGTGTGTGTATATATATATTTAGCAATAAAATCTTGGCTCCAACAAAGATTTTTTTAAGTTCAGGTTAATCCTATGTGTTGCTCCCATTTGAAATCACTGGTGCTACAGACATGATTAAATATAAGTGTATATATAATTGGTTTTCTGGATTAAAGGTGTCATGCAGTTTATTTGTAATTGAAGAAAACAACCGAGGTGGTCTCTTTCTTGTGGAAAGTTTCAAAAGATAAATGAAGTACAAAAATTTGCACATCTCTGGTTATTCTGTCCTCCTGTGGTATTCTTGCCCTACAATACACATGGCTCCATTAAAGCCTGGAGAGTTATCTCTGCTATCTCACCTGGGCAGGGGGCAGTCTCTGTTCCACTTGGTGGCACAAAGAAAAGAAATGTCCATCATTTTCATGGTTGTTGGAAACTCTCTGATCACCAGTCTGGTTGAATGTGGATGAAGGAAGGAGGCCCTGGCCTTGCTGCTCAGGATGTGTGTGAGCCCCAGGTGTGATGGCCACTGCCCTGGAAGCAGCCTGAGACAGACAAAGTAGCCCTGGGACCCCCAGTTCAGCACAGTCAGAAAGTCTCCCCTAATCCAGGGTTTGTTCTCACAGCCACAGTTCAGTTCTTACAGATGGTAATTTACTAAAGGAGTGGAGAATCACCCTGGGGGAGAGCATGCTAGCAGGCACCGGGTTGAATCAAGGGATCATTCCATGAAACAACAAAAGTAACACCTGGAGATTTTATACAAGGAGGGAAACTTGCTGGGATTTATACCTATTACCTTTGATCTGGCAAGTCTCTGTATTTGTGTCAAACTCTTTCTTCCTTTTTTGTTTGTTCCTAACAGAAATGAAGCAAGTGCCAGATTGGAGAATGTAGGGCAACAGAACAGATTTCACTGCAATGTGCCAGTGTGTGGTACAGATCCAGCTGGTTCAGATGAGTGCGTATTTTGCTATGCATTGGGCAACTGTTGAAATGGAGTATTTGAAAGTCTCTGTTGCAGTTGGTAGTCTGCACTTTCAGAAGTGGGAAAAGCAGTAAGTCATGGTCCCCAAAGTGTTGGGGAAGCAAAAACAGTCTCAGTAAGAAAGCATGTTCAAGGTAGAGGGCACGTAGCCATGCTTTATTCTCTTTTACCACCAAGGTCCTAAGGGGTATTGTACTGGTATAATTAGGAATAAAACTTGACTTTTTTGGGTAAAGAGATGAACTGGAGATGCAATAGTTCAGTGGAAACAGAAAAAACACCCAAACCACATGGTATTTATGTTGTAGCATGTCATAGGACTTCTAGTCAAAGATACCATGGTGCATATGCTGAACAAACTGATGAACCATTGTAGTTCAGAGTGAGAATAATACAGGTGTTAGATATTTTAAGACTAGGCAAAGGGTAACAAAAAAAGGCTTTGATTACTAAATTGCTCTGATTTTGTTATCTAACAGAGCCCAGTCCCACAGAAATATCCTCACTGCAGCTAGAAAACAAGTTCCTTGTGCATCACCAGCAGGTTAGGAGCCATCTGAATGGAGATGGTGTGTCTGGGCTTCTGCTGGCTCTTTAATCATTAAAGGATGACATGTCATGCTTCCCAGGGCCAACACCCTCTTGTAACCACTGCCTCCCTTTGTGGCTCCTTGCAGAGCAGACAGTGGCTGTAAGACAGAAGCCTTTTGGCAACCTTGCCTTTTTAGACAAGTTCCAGTTCATGCAAACTCTCCAAGAATGGTAATGTCTTTATACACCCAGCATGTTAGCTGAATTGCAAATAATCTCAAAGCAACTGTGGTTTCATAGACTTCTGTAGTTTTGATTTGTCTTGAACTGTAAGGTAGGTAGAGATATTTTGGGGGATAATGTGATCTAGGGGAGAAAAAACCAAGTTAGGAAAATCAGCAGAAACTTATTTAAGATACTCTGTCTCTTGTTTTTTTTCTGGCCCTGTTCTTTCTAGTGTTTCTTTTGAAATGACCTCACCATATATATTAAGAAAAGTTTATAATATATTGATATTGATGAAATTTATATGTTTTGATTATCTCCTTTTAGTTTTGAATTGCTGGGAGGTTTATTCCTCATAGGTGTAAGCCTAAGCCACCAATTCCTTTCCAGTCTCAGTCAAATCAGTATTGTAGCCTTCTTGTTTCTTGACACCTGGCTATTACCTGATAGAAAACTTCCTTAGCTGGGGCTGAAATCTATTTTGTGCCTGAAATCTAATTTCTGTATATCTTGCTAGTTGCCACAGGAAAGAATATTGCTTTGGTCAGGAACTCTACAAAATGACCTGGTTGTAATGGGTCAAGAGGCAAAAATGAAATGGGTACGCTGAAATTAGACTTTTGTGTGGCTCAAAGCTTTGAATCATTTGTTCAAAACAAAAACAACCTGACATAATTTAACATTTAAATTCTGGGCTAAATGTTAAATAGCCAGGTTTTTTCACAACCTGGCATTATACCCAGGTCAGCTGAGTTGTATTGAGAATTAGCACAGATTTATTCCACTGAATTGTTTGGCATATAAAATAAGGAGTGTTTCATGTGTATTTCATAAAGTCTTCCTTAAAAAGAAAACACACTTCAGTGAAATCTTGACCATACAGCACAAAGTCTCCTTTCACACTTCAGTATTGAGACTTATTTAATATCCAAGAGTTAGAAAACATAAAATTATCTGGGGTGCAAACTTGATAAACACAAATTTTCTATCAATAAAGCAAGAGAAATACATGCAGTGCTAAATTGTTTACCTTGTTTAGTGTAAATTTAATTTAGTCCAAAACTCAAAAATGTCTTTTAAAGCTTGTAATCTGAATTCTTTTGAACAGGGTATCATGCTGGAATTTTTTGCCGCCAAGTTACAGATCCCAGAAAAATAAGGTTTGCATGAAAAGTTCTTGGCAGATCTCTCTTGGAACAGCACAAACAACACAGCTTAACAAGGAGGCATTCATTATTTCTGTCTTGTTACCCTCTGCTATTACAGTTACCAGCTGTAAGGTTACTGGCATCTTTGAACCTTCTTAATAAAAAGCATGGGGAGCAGTTATTCAAGGATGATACTGAGAAATATGTTGCATTTTTCAGGTTTATTTTGTTTTTAATAGCCATTGTGCTTTATCAAGTTGAGCTAATGCATTATCTGCATGTTCTCAAAACAAACAAAGTTAAGGAAAGTAACAATTACAGAAGGACAAACCTGTTGGTCTCACTTTAGCAGTCTGAGTTCCTTGAGTGTGTGATTTAAAAATTGTAGTTACAGCCTTTCTGTGCCCTTCAGTGATTTTTTGGTGAGAGATTCAACTAGGGCAATTTCATTGAGAAAGAAGGAGCACTAAATGTAATGTAGGGAAGCATGAAGACTAAACCAGTTGGTTAATACTGGCATCAATTTTAACAAGAGAACTGATAAAAAGTCTGGTTTGTAGCAGCTCTCTTGCATGTATTCTAGGCCTTTCATGCAGTGGTTTCTGCTGCCAAAGCCAGCAGTGCTGGTAGGAGCTTTAGTGGTGGAAAGAAAAATTTGTTAGCCATTTACTCAAGAGGTTTATGCCATAAATCTTGTCTTCAGTTTGTCATAGTATTGGATTTCGACTCTGTTTCCTTCACTCCCTATGAATGCAAAGTACCTATTATATTTGTCATACTTGCTGATTAATTAGAAAAGTCATAATCTCTTAAGTTACATAATTGAAATGAGAGTTTATTGATGAGCAGGTGGCAACACACATTGGACACAGGTCATCTGACAAGCTGGAACTGGATGATTCCTCTTGTCTCTTGTGGAATTTCTTTTTTTCTCTCCCATCCTTTTGTGTCAGACCCCAAAGGAGGAGGAAAAAAAGGTTTACTTTCAGTAAGTGCATGTTGTGTGAATGTTATCTTACTGTTAGAACAGATGCCAATCTCTTTTGCCTCCAAACAGACTTACTAATTGGAACACAAATATATCCTCTCAGAAAGAAAAAGAGATTAACAGAAAAGAAGAGAACTTTTAATTCTTAATTCTAATTACATTATATTTCAAGATTTATTTAATCTTGTTAATTTCCACCTGAATTCTCCAACAGTCTGGGTTATAGTTTGCTGCCTACTGAAGTCTCTGGAATCTGGCAATTGTGTTTGCAATCTTTTGATCAAATCCTTGCTCTCTAAGTCTCAGAGACCTAACAGAGGTTTATAAGTTTAAATTAGTTTAAATGACTCTCATACCCTAAAATCATTCCTTTTAATTGCAAGAAGCTAGACTATCTTGTACACAAAGGCTGGGAATTGTAGTCACTGTCGTTTTTATAACTGTGCTAACAATATGATGATACTGAATTAGGGAGTCCAACAGTTTTCAAAGTAAATATTATGTGCAGTACTTGAGCATATAATCACATACATTAATTATGTTCATAATTTTTTCATAAATTGCCCTATAGAGTTATTTCCCTATGGACTATTGGCATTTAATGCTGAAGCTTCAGGGCAGGATTGCTGTTATTTGTAGTTTTATAATTTTTTTTTCTTTAGAAAGGAAAAAATTATACCTTCTCAGTAATATGCTTTAAGAACTCAGATTTAATTAGATTATTTTTTAAGTTCAAGTTTCACTGTGGATTTCTGCAGAGACTTAATATTGGCCAATGTTTCCTTAGAATGTGGCTCTTCAAACAGAATGCTCAGGAAGCCTGAAAAAATTAGTTCAAATATTTTTTTACTGATTATTTACTTTCAAAAATGAAGGATTTGCCTGTTTAGATTAAATGAAATTAGAAAAACTAGGCCTCAGAATAAGTATACTGCATGTAATACCTGTACAATCAGGACATTTTCACAAGAATATTAATTGTCTAGTTAATGGTTAGCCACAATTATTTGTTTTTAGATTATCTGGATTTTTCCTGTGTGGTTCCTTAAAAGCTGCAATTCAGAAACCAGTGGAGTAATTGACTCACTGGTTCCTTCAATCAAAGAACTATTCATTAAATACACTTTGGGTTAGAGCTGCAGTTGATTACCTACCTAAAAAATATGCTGAGTGGCTTCAAAATCCCCAAGCATTAAATAAACAGAAAAATATTTAACAAGAACAATATTTAGTTTTATGGCATCAGGTGGAGCAGACACAGACACCAGTTCCCAAGTAAACATACTGTGGCTTCCATGCCTCCTGAATGGAAAGACATTCATTCTCCCTTCTTTCCACCCAAGCAGTGGATATTTTGTTAACTCTAATTATATGTATTAAAGTGTGGCATACTTGAAAAAAAAAAACCCACAGAGAATAATTTTTTCATTATTTAATTGACATCTTCATAAACTTAATGTTCTTCATTATAATGTTATTGAACAGCAGCAGCAAGGCTCTGGAATTTCTAGTTTAGAATGATGTGACATGGGATACATATTGAGATATTTGAAGGAATTAATAGCTTAAAGAAAACCCAAAGCTGTTCCTCTGGATGTGATTTTAGACACATTTTAATTGTCAGATCTGTCAGTCCTGGCACTTGCCACTTGAGGGAGTGATGCACAGGTGCTGGTGGGACTCCAGTTTGAGTCCACTCTCAGCAGATTTGCACGTGCTGGGAGCTCACTCAAGGTGGAAAACTCTCACATTGTGTGAAGATATTTTGGCTACAAAGGAAACTTGAAATGCTCTGTATTAAAATGTTTTGGACAGTTCCCCTTTGGGATGGTTTTATCTGTTCCTCAAACCCCTGTGTGGAACTTGACCTTGGCTGCCAGATGTGAGGAGGTGCACAGAGGTTTGGTTCTGGGGCAGTTTGGTTCAGGCTGGAATTAACGGGGTCACTGTGGGTGGTATCGCTGTGGGGAGCTGGGGTGCATGGCACAGTCAGGCAGCTCTTTGCAGTGCTTCTGATGCTGCCTCTGAATTAGTGCTTGGAATGCCTGTTTCTTATGGATTTACTGGGCCTGGCAGTAGAGGGATTTCGTCTCCTGCTTTAATCCAGTCTTGTTTTACTGAATTATTTATTATTTGCAAGTGCTGGGAAAGATTGGTTCATGCTTCAAAAGAAAGGCTGTGAGATGTTATAGGGCAAATGCCTGTTTTTAAACTGAGGGCAGGAATCCTTTCTGTATATTTGATATAGAAACCTTGAGTGAACATGAAAAAATCTTGATATAATTTAAGATAGACCAAAAAGTGGGATACTTACTATTAATAATCTGTTTTTTATGGTTTTCATTATTTCTTTTGACTTTTAATCAATAGTTGCTGTCTTTGTTATTCTAACAGAAATTTGCATGAAGTTGAAATAATCTGTTGCTACATATTTATGTAGTAAATCTGTCAGTATGTATGGGTCTTTTTGTACATGTGGGGTTGTGTGTGCTTTGTTACATTTCTGTAGCTCCTAATATTTACTTTAGAAGTTACTCTGAAGATACACTTTAATTATATAAGGACTATGTTTGTGCAGGGGTTTCTAATAACAATATGGGATACCTTCCTGAGCAGCTATTGTACACGAGTGTGGGCAAGATGGGAGTATTTAAAGTCTTTGAGTTTTACCAACTCAATTAAATAACTTTAACACTTTCCTTTATGACACCCCCAGATAAATTGTCCAGAATGAGCAAAAATTACTGTCCATAATTGCTCATGGATTTCTAGCAGGACTTAAATCCACCTTTATTCAGCCAGTGCTTGAACTAACTAGTTTTTAAGAGGAAAAATATGAAGACAAACCCCTTTGTAGGATATCTGAGAGCATCTTGTCTGGGACATGTAATGTTCTCTAAAGGTACAAAAATTGGAATTCAAAAAACCTATTAAAGTGCCATTCACCTCAGATCTGATTAGCAGCATCAAGAGCTGAGAGGATGGGAATTAAATTCCCCAAGGCACTTCTTACTCTTACATATTTCATCATTCTGAAAAGAAAACTTAGGCAAGTGACTGAACCAGAATGTTTATGCTTTAGTCCAGGAAAAAAAAATATTTATTCAGTGAACTCACAAAGTACAATATCTGTTTCAGAAGAGGTTTGTTACATCTATACTGATTAACTTCTCCATGTAAATAAAGAATAACCTACTACATTCTGTGAGCAGTGAGCACCTTTTATAAAGCATGTTATAATTTTTGTTAGAAGAAATAATGAACTATCAATAGCTGTCCAGCCTTTACAAGCCACTCAAGGCACAGTAGCTCTATTGTTACCTGTTATTAGTCATCTCTTTTTCAGACTGTTGAGTCTACATAGTTGTTTCTTGCATGGAAGCCCTATCATGCTTTTGAATATCCACAGAGTGCTTTTCTAAAAATTTTTTCAATTTCTACTGTAGTCTTTCTCACTCAAGAGGAGAATTTCCTACCTTAGTTTTTTCTTACTGCTGTTGCATACTGAAAACATTAGAAAAAGCTGATATATATAAGATGTTTGCATTTTGGTGCATGGACTGTATAGGGTATGAAACATCTCTTATACTATTAAATATTGTTGAAATACTGGTCTTTGTTTAGCAAATGATGTTTTGAATTCCAGGAAATGACCTTGTGAAAATGGAAGTAAGAAAAGGAAATTTGCTTCTGTTAGGGAGGGAAAATGAAGGAAAGAAAGTTAGTACAAACAAAGGGGAATGACATAGGCTGAATCAGAGAAAGGTGGGGATTTTCACAGGAATGTATGGAGTGTGGGTGGAAGGTGCCTGCACATTTTTAAGTTTAGTGATGCCCACTTTCCAAATGTTCAATAATCTTTTCAATTCTTTGTTTGATCTCTGTATACTTTCAAGCCTAATCAAAAAGAAGGGAAATTTAATTCATGGAACAAAGAGCAGCTAACAAACAAGCTCTAAGTGATGTCCAGGTGTTAGAAAAACAAATTACTTGTTGGTAGAATTACCTTGTCACGGGGTAGGGCTTGACATGTTCCACTGACCTCAGACCTATGGGAAGGCTGGTAAGGCCTTGGAAGAAGGATGTTCCCTGACACTGGACACAAAGAATGCAGGATTCACCAGAATTCCCAGGATAAGGAAGAAACTAATAAAGACAACTCAGGACTGTGCTGAGTCAACAGTCTCATGGCCCACCAACCCAAAAGAGAAAGACTGAGCATGCAGACTAATTAGCACGAGAAACGAGGGAATCATTAATAACAGAAATAGAATTCAGGTAATTAAGAGAACCGTGTAACTTGTAGCCAATGAACATGAATTTCTTTGTCGGCTAGAATAGTAAAAAGTTCCGATAATTGGCGCGCTCGGTTTGTGGAGTACCACCGCGCACACAGGCTTGCGCATCTCTGAGATAAATAATCAATGTCTCGAATGTGTAATTATTGCCTTGCTGCACGCTGGGCAGCGAAGCCGATTTTAGTAGGTAACAACCGCGCCTGCGGCCCCCATCGCAGGCCGAGCCCGGCAGTCGCGGCCCGGGCCCGCCCGGCGGAGCGCGCAGGCCCGGCCGGCCCGGCCGCGGGACCCGCCCCGGCCGCTGCCCTGCCCTGCCCGCCGGGAGCTGTGGGCGGGAGCGGCCCCGTGCGGCCGCCGCCATTTTGTGCGGGAGGCGGTGGCGGCCCGGCGGCAGGGGCTCGTGAGCCGGGGGGGCCGGGGCCGCACTCCGCCTGCGGCAGCGGGCACGGCTGTCGGGCAGGAAAGCCCTCGTGCCGCTCTGTTCTCCCGTGCGGTGTGTGGCTCTTGCCGGGTGACAGGGCTGGGAGAGGCTGCCCGGGTCCCGAGCAGCGTCCGCCCGCCCTGCACTCTGCGTCAGCGCTGCCCTCGCCGAGAGGCTGCTGGGCGTGCAGAGAGGTTCGTTGCTGGAGATTCCCATTAGGCGCGAAAATCCAATGGTGATATTTGGGTTCTGGTCCGGCAGCGCGGCGGAGCTGCGGCCCCGGAACCGCGGTCCGGCCGCGGAGCTCTGCGGGCCGGCGCTGCTGCCGCGTCCTCGGACTGCTCCCGGTTACACAAACACAGCTGACTGTGCACGCTGACATAGCTTGGGGTGCTTAAAAAAGATAGTGTGAGAAGAAGTTCGTAGAGATTGGTAGGCACAGTGCAATTTTCTCAGAATAAAATTGCCGTGTTTTGTGTACTTTTTTACTGATTGTACGATAGCAAACGATTGGTGAGCATATCTGATGCTTTTGAAGACAAATACTGAAAGTTTCAGAATATAAAATATGGTTATGTTTTCACAATATGTCTTGTATTACAGTGTATGTTTGGCAAATTGATGGTGCGAGTCTGCTTGTTTCTGGACATTGAACAAGCAGAGCTGAACTCTAAACAAATCTCAAAAGTTTGTGCTTAATTTTAAGTGGACTTTAAAAAGAGCAACTGAAAGAGTGATCTTGGATGGATCCTGTATTGGATTTGACATCCTTTCCAAAACTGGTAGTTTTATTTAGTTTAGGTTGTGTGGGTTTTTTCCATACCTTTGAAGAATGTTTGCATCTGTAGTTTCATCTTAGAAATAGGTGAACTCTCCCAGGATTTAAATATGACTGGCTTGCAAAATTGATACATTTCCACACTGTGAAAAGCAAAGTTCTCAGCTGCAAAGGCTGAATACTGACAATAATTAACTGTATTCTATATATTCTTCTTCACATTTTCATCAACATTGTTACAATCAAGATAATTTTTAAACAATACATATTATAGATCTTTTCAGAGATTGACGGTTGGAATGTTTGCCAATACTTGCTAGATTATTTTTTTTGTGGTAACAAAGTAAAATGTACCTTTTTCAGTAGTAGTAGTTTCTAACAGCTGTAACCATTTTCTTTCTAGTGTGCTGAAGCATGTTTTTACCACGATCTGTTAAAGTCAAGAGGACTGCTGATGAGGACAAAAGTTGTACAGCTAAGAAAAGTAAACTGTCTTCTGGAGGATCTTCACTAGGGGAAACCACAGAGTTCCAGGACTGTAAGTCAGTTAGAACAGAAACTTCTGCTTCAACAGACAATCCAAGTGAAATTGTACGAGAACACGCAGAACCTGCAGCTGCAGACCTTGGTGTTGCTAATACACCATTGGCACAGGACAGCCAAAATACCGAGGATGATGGCTCTCTGGAAGAACCCATCAAATCCTTCAGCAAGTCCCAGCGCTGGGCGGAGCCTGGAGAACCCGTGTGTGTTGTGTGTGGCCGCTACGGGGAGTACATCTGCGATGAAACAGATGAAGATGTTTGTAGTTTGGAATGTAAAGCCAAGCACCTTCTACAAACTCAAGCAAAGGAAAAGCAGCTTACATCTGATCAAGCTGCAGATTCTCAAGCAGAAGCTCACCTGCTTAATACACCTTATTTCTACAAAGATCATTCCTTTATTTTAGGTTTGCAAGAGGAGCAGGTTGAGAACCTTAAACTGCAGCTGGGTATTGCTGTCCAGGGCCAGCAAGTTCCAAGACCTATTGTAGAGTTTGAACACTGTGGTTTTCCTGAAACTTTAAACAATAATTTAAAGAATTCTGGCTATGAAGTCCCAACTCCCATCCAAATGCAAATGATCCCTGTTGGACTGTCAGGGAGGGATATTCTGGCTAGTGCTGACACGGGCTCTGGAAAAACAGCAGCTTTCCTGCTTCCTGTTATTATGAAGGTTTTGAAAGAGGTAATGAAACTTGAGATAGTTAGAGAAAGCAGTTTGCAGCTTTTTCTGTTGGATTCCCAATGTAATGGAGAATGTGATTGCAGTGTTTTTCATTAACATTCAGTGATTTATTTGACTTTTGATTGGTCAATCATTTGGTTCTTGGAGGGGGGAGGTGCTAATTATTTTTAATTAAATTGAATGTTTTTTCACTTTGGTCAGGAGATGAAGCAACTCTATCAATATTACGTATTACACAGTTCCTGCTTGTTGAGAAGTTAATTAAATTCTGTGGTAGACTTCCTAAATGACTTAAAATAGAAAGTGAAAATAACTCCAGGTCCTCTCTAAGTTCTTCCTGTATCTTCATGTATCAAATGACTCAAAGGGATTTGTTGGAATTTGTATGACTTCACAGAGTAATTTCTCTTGCAATATATTTGGTTGACTGTCAGATAATTGCAGGAAATTGGGGTAAAAAAATTTATGAAATCCTGTAGTTACACAGTCTCCACTTTTATACTGTGAGAAAAAAAAATAGGAAAACTACTTTGTAAGGACATGAATGTATGATTAGAAGCAATGGCAATGAGTATTCTGTACCTTGTGTGTGGTTCAGAAGTGCTTTCTGCTTTACGGGATTTATTCAAAAAGGGATGCATATATATTGGATATATATTGGATGTATTAGAGAATTTGGGACATGATTCTACTGATGCTCTGCACTGTTTAGATACTTTTACAGAATGTATATACACACAAACATGTATAACTTTTTTCAAATGAATAATTGAAAGATTATTTAAGTAACTCTTTTATTCTTTGAAGTACTTTAGCAACTCCTAAACTCTAGTTTAAGAACAAAAGCATTATGTAGAAGTAGGTAAGAAAAGGTGTATACACTCCAGCAGTTCCTCTGTCTGATTATCATTAAAGTCTGCAAGACAGATACATGTTTATAGCAATTTGTGCAAAATTGGGGTCTCAATGAAAAATGCATCTGTACACAATCTTTTCCATGCTTCATCTTTAGGTCACTGTACAAGTTAATGTATATATTGAGAAGTAATTTTATTTTGCTGCTTAAAATAATTCTCATTTTTAATGCAAAAGATTGGGAAATTTGAAAGCTTTTTATCTAAATAATAAAGCTATTCCAAATTAATCAGATTTTTCCTCTTCTTTCTAGACAGAAACTCCATGTGCCCTTATTTTGGCACCAACGAGGGAGTTGGCAATTCAGATTGAGCGCCAGGCGAAGGAGCTGATGGCCGGGTTACCCAACATGAGGACAGCTCTGCTGGTGGGAGGTTTGCCCCTGCCCCCGCAGCTGCACCGCCTCAGGCAGAGTGTCAAGGTGAGCTCCGACCCAGAGTGCAGAGCCACGCTGTCAGCATTCACAGGAAACAGAAATGTTACTGCTGGCACCTATGAACACACAAAAATGGCTTTCTCCTAAGCCTGAGCTACTGAAACATTTGTTACTGCCTGAAAATTTAGTTGCACAATTTTTAAAAAACTTTTTCACTTCTGGTTAAACATCTAATAGCTATTTTGTTTGTTTGTTTGTTTTTTAAAAGTTACATTCTGATATTGCTGCTTTCAAAGACTGAAATATGCCAGTATTTTACACAAGGAGTTGTAATTGTTTTTCATGCGGATTTTATTTCTTGTAACTTATCTCCATTAAAGTTTTGATAGGTCCATTTCCTATTAGCGCTTCATAATTTATAAGTTTTCTAGAAGTTTTATTACTTACTTGAGTGCAAGTAATTTCATTGATTACTGCCATTGTTATGTATGTGATGGAATTTTATGGTTTTTCTAGGATGATCCTCTTGTCCTTTCATGGAATTTCTTACTCCCATGGGGTTCTTTCCTCCCTCTTTTTTTTTTTTTTTTCAGGTGATAATAGCAACACCTGGAAGACTTCTTGAGATTTTAAAGCAAAGTTCTGTTCAACTGCATGGCATAAAAATTGTAGTGGTGGATGAAGTAAGTATTTATCAGATCTCTATTACCTACACAGGGGTCCTGGCAGAGTAATGTGAGTGGCTAATCTCACTTATTAAACATACAGAGTGTTTTATATAAAAATAGAATATATTTCTTAAGAGACAGTTTTATTTTTTGACACAGTTTGAAATGTGTTTAAACAACAAATGTTCTATTGCTGTAAAGTTAGGTACAGGATAATACTGTTGAGCCAGTGTGAACCATTTGTTTTTAATTTTCTGACTTAGCTTTTCTTCTGAGTGTAAATGCTCCTGCATTTGGATTGTTACATGTTACATTATGATTCTTTTGTCAATTTAAGTTTGGAATCCTGCTGTTCATGGAAAAAAAATGGTACAACTGTAATATTTTTCATTTAGGTGGATACCATGCTAAAAATGGGTTTCCAGCAGCAGGTGTTGGATATTTTGGAAAACATCTCTCATGATCATCAAACCATCCTGGTGTCAGCCACGATTCCAGTGGGCATTGAGCACTTGGCAAATCAGCTTCTGCACAATTTTGTCAGAATAACAATTGGAGACAAGAATCTGCCATGTTCCAATGTTCGGCAAATTATCTTGTGGGTAGAAGAACCATCTAAAAAGAAAAAGCTGTTTGAAATACTAAATGTAAGTTTAATATTTTTCTCATAAGAGCAATTTATAAAAGGATTCATATCTTTCCAAATCTGTCAGGTTTTCATCTCATGATCAGGACAAAATGAATCCATGCTGATGATGAACAGCCAGTTGTTGTAATCCCTTTTTAAATAAACACTTTAATTTTACAGGATAACAAGCTCTTCAAGCCTCCAGTGTTGGTGTTTGTGGACTGTAAACTAGGAGCAGATCTGTTGAGTGATGCTGTTCATAAGATTACAGGATTGCAGTGCACAGCTATGCATTCTGAAAAGTCTCAGGTGGAAAGAACAGACATATTACAGGTTTGTGCCTACTCAAGTTCAGGGTGTCTGGTAAATTTCAAATGGCCTTTTTTAAAATGTGGCTTCATTTGAATGACTGAGGTCATAATGGACTGCTTTTCTGCAGTAATACCTGAGGTATTGCTGGGGGAGGTAGAGACAGACAGGACTAAGCAAAACTGTAGATAATAATCCTGTTTTAAATGTAGATAAATACAGAGACTGTTTCTCAGATTATCAGTTACAATTAAATGCTTATTTAAATTCCCATTTCAAATAATGTTTGCAATTAAAATTGTGAGTTGGTTCTCTCTTTGGTTATCTCTCTGAATTATATTCCTGTTTAAATCAAGAATACAGGGAGCCATTCTCTTTTCTACAATAGAATAATCCCACTGGGTGTGATCTTACACCAAATAACTAGATGTTAACCCATGCTTGGAGAGGTTCAAAATACAAATAAGGAAAGAAGAATTAATTGTAGGTTGTTCCCTCCTTGCCAGGGATTACTTCAAGAGAAGTATGAAGTTATAGTAAGTACTGGAGTCCTTGGACGAGGACTTGACCTTGTCAATGTCAAGCTGGTGGTGAATTTTGATATGCCTTCAAGTATGGATGAATATGTACACCAGGTAAATAAATAAATAAATTGCTAATGATGTACTTGAAAAGTATATTGAAATATGACATCCAGCTATGGAAATGTAAATGTAAACAGAAAGATAATTTTCCTCTTCAGAATTATTTTTATAGGAAAGGAAAAATGGTGCTGGATGTCTCTTCTGTAAGTCTCTTATGTAAATTACTCAAATCTAGAATACTGTTCCTATTATCTCCTATATAAGTTACTAAAACCTAGAAGAATGTATTTAAATTACTTACTTTTGCAGTGTATTTCTTTCTGTTTTGTACTCTCTTATATCATTTTTTGTCTATAGAAAACAAAGTTTACCATTTTTTTATTGTATGAAGATTGGCCAAATGCCCCTCTTGCAGGTGCAGCTCATCTGCAGTGTGGGATATGCATTAATAGTAAGGACAGCAGTCATGAACTTGATTTCTTCCCCTCTTTCTAGTCAAGATATTTTTTTCTATGGATTTCGTGCTTTAGAAGAGATGGCCTGTGAGTTTCACGTGTGTGCGTTTATGTGCGCAGTCCCCAGCCCTACTTCAGCTGGCACATCAAGAGAACTCATTCTTGCCCTCTTTGTGGCATGAGGAAGACACAGTGCTACTGTGTGCAGTTCTGGGAACATCAGCTGTGGGAAAGGGCAGCAAACTGGAGGCAGTCCAGGTGAAGTCAGGGGCTGGCACACGTGACACTTCAGGACAGGCTCAACTGGGCTTGTTTGGGCTGCTCTGGAGACTTAATTGCTGTCTACATTCGGGTGATTACAGAGGAAACAGAGCCAGACTGGCCTTGAGGATGCCCAGGGAAAGGACAAGAACCAGCAGTTGTAGCTTTCTGCAAGGGAAATTGTGGCCTCATAGCAGGGAGAATGGTCCCATACTGCCTGAAAATCCTTTGTGCTTCAGACACTGGAAACAAAGCCCTGAGGGAGCTGATCTGACTTTGAAGTAAAACTGGTTCCAAACACATGGGGAGGACCTCTGGAAGTTATCCACTGTCATGAACTCCTCAAGTAGCCTGTGTTGTTAACTGCAAAATTCCCCTCTTGTTTTTAAATATCTTTCTGCTAAAGTTTCAAGCATGTATTAAGTAAATAAAGATGCTCTTTTTCTAGCATCAAAACTGTACCAATATCAACATGTTAGCTGTTTCTGAATAGAGAGTCGTTGTAGACTCTATTCTAATTTTTCAAGCATTTTAGAGAATATTGGTAAATAATTTAAAGTTACTAGGACATTGAAAGTAAAGGGCATTTTTGTGGCCGTGCTGACACATATTGTGCTTGATATGAAGTATAACTATTTGGCATCTTTAGTATTTTTTAAAACCTTTTGTTTGGATCAGATTTACTGTAAGCCTTTGCTTCATATCTCAATACAATATCAGACTTCTGGTATGTCACATAAACAAGTCATAATTTTAAATGCATTTCAGCTACAACTTCAGATCTACACATCCTGAATTCAGGAAGCTTAAGTACCCTTGTGCTTAGAGGATGAGAGAGATTTGTTCCTGTCACTTATGTTTACTTGCTGTTCTATAATAAGAAAATAAACTTCTGAGACAACTAGAAGGACTTCCATGTAATATTGCTAACTTAAAATGAATTTATGCTTTTTCAGGTTGGAAGAGCAGGGAGATTGGGTCACAATGGAACTGCAATTACTTTTATCAATAACAACAGCAAGAAGCTCTTTTGGGATGTTGTGAAGAGAGTGAAACCCACAGGCACCATTCTTCCCCCACAGCTGCTTAATTCCCCATATCTGCATGACCAGAAGAGAAGGGAACAACAGAGACTTAAACAGTTACATAATAACCTTGTAACAGGAGACAATATTATGGACATTATTAAAAAACACAACAAAAATAATTCTCAGAGGTAATAAAGGCATATTTATGTAATTACAATAAAAGTATGATTAAAAATAAATACGAAATGTTGTCTTGCATATTGCATTTTAAAAAGAAATTTGTACAGTTTTTAAGAAGTCTCCTTTTTATCTCATCTTTATTTTGAAATACTGGCTATTGTGTGCTTGAATTACTGTAGTACCTAGTAAAAGTACTCTGGAACCCTTTTCCAAAACCAGTAGTCCTTGGTCTTGCTGGCAAGGAAAAAAAATTAATGGCAGATTAGCCTCTGAAAATCCTTTCCTATTACCTTAAGTAAAATCTTCCACTGGAAAATGTTTCTCCAAGTCCTCGGTATGCTCTCTTGGGGTTTATTAAGAACATATATGTAAGTTTTGTTTGTAAACATACTGAAACTCTATTAGTGCCTGTGTACCAGCTGCAAGTTCTGTTGAAGGACTTTGCAATAAAAAAAAATAGTTTGTTAT
Organism: Melospiza georgiana; assembly: GCF_028018845.1. NCBI lineage: Eukaryota > Metazoa > Chordata > Aves > Passeriformes > Passerellidae > Melospiza > Melospiza georgiana. Next base: position 10,915,908 of record NC_080438.1, on the reverse strand, counting down.
TAGTGTAAGTTTATGGAAGAGAAATAAGATGCAACCTATAATTTTGATTTTATTCAATCAAAATGATGTCTTCTGTGGAGATGGAATTTGTTAATTTGAAATAATCCACTCCTGCCTATAAAATGTTTTTGTGTAACTCTCCTGCAGACTAATTTAGGCATTGGTATGTTCAGAAGCACGGGAACCCCTGCTGTACCAAACTCCCATAAATGGTGTTAAACAATCATGAAATCAAATAACAGATTAACACCACGTTTGTCCCAGGAACTAAGTGCAAGTACAGGTTCTGTCAAGGGAAAATTGTATCAGCAACCCAGTTCAGTAAACTTGTAGCAAGCTTTCTCAAGCAAGCTTTCTCATTGTTACTGGGGTTAGATGGTTTCGCATAATATATTTTTATTATCAATGTGTCTCTCATGGGTGCATATATCCATTGATTCCAGCACTCTGTTTTTATTTCTTCCCCTGGTGCTGCTTGGAGTGCCAAAGTTACGGAAGCGTCACAGCCATCGTGTGTTCTTTTAATTCCTTTCGCACCAATTTTTCTCCCCTCTTCACTGGTGCATTGGCTATACACGGCAGTGCGGTGCAGGCGCGGTACTCACTGTGAGGCTGCCCGTTCCGATCGGGGGGCCCTGGCTGGGATGCGGGCGGGCCCGCAGCGTTCCCGGGGCACCGGGGCTGTGCTCGGTCACCGCTCCGCGCCCCAGCCCTCACACCCGGCCCGCCGGGGCTGTGCTCGGTCACCGCTCCGCGCCCCAGCCCTCACACCCGGCCCGCCGGGTCTGCGCTCGGTCACCGCTCGGTGCCCCAGCCCTCACACCCGGCCCGCCGGGGCGCCCTCTGGCGGCGCAGCCGCTGCCGGGGGCCGGGCCTGGGCGGAGCCTGGCGCAGCCAATCAAGCCCGCCCGGCACGTTCAAACGGGGTGGGGGCGGCGTCGCGGCCCGAGCGGAGCTGGGCGCTGCGGGGCGGCGGTTGAGGAGGGGCGCGCTCAGGTGAGGGACGGACCCACCCACCCACCCTTCCTTCCGCGTCCCGGCGGGGCTTCCCCTCTGCGGGCCGTGCTCTGGGCAGCCGCGGGGCTGTGGGTCGCGGGGGGCGGCGGCGCGTCCGGAGGTGCAGCTGCCGCCACCTCCGCGCCCTCTCCCTGAGGGCGGGCCCGTGGCCGTGCGGGGTCGGCCGGGGCTCGGCCGGGAGGGAGGGACGGAGGGGAGCTTTGCTGAGGGGTAACAGAGCTGCCGGTTGCTCCAGCTTTGAGCGCTTGCGTTTCCTATCTAGTTAGTGGTTGTAATTCTTTAAAAGAGGGGAATGAGCATATTTCTCATTCTGAGTTCAGTTCTCAAGAACTGAACCTCATTCCTTATTGTAGAACGAAGTAGGCTTTAAAGGGGAGTTTCACTTTTCTCCAGAAAGGCTTTGTTATTATTCATAAGGCACAGCTGTGGCGAGAGGAGGGGAGAACTTACAAGATTTATGTTAAAGGATGGTCTTTCCAGAAAACACACCATTCATAGCTTACATCCGTGTTTCTCTATTTACTGACTGCTAGAGGGAACCATAAAGCTTGTATTTTACTAGTCACGTAACATACTTTCCTGTCTGAAACTGGACTGAGCAATAAATACACTGCTCTGAAACGTTGACATTTTCCTCAAAAGTTGTGAGCTATGAAAACTGTACAGTCATGACATGTGTAAGTGGATGTAATTGCATAAATTCTGACAGTACTCTGAAAGCTACTACTTAAAGTGTAACATTAAAGGAAACTTCTGTTGGAGCAGTGGCTAAATGATTTCTTCTACTTCACTTGCTCTCATCTCGCTTGCCTTTTTTTTTCCTGACCATCTACTGCTGTTGTTAATGACACTGCAGCTTTTAATGGATCAAAGGCGGGTGACTTCTTGTTGGCTTGTAACTATGCATTAAATGCAGTTGACAAGTCTGCAGTGTGTATTAATATCAAACCTGATACAACCTAATAACTATGATGCAGATGCAACAGGGAGAACATGCTTTCCTATACAGATTATATATATAGAGCTTTGAAAAGATTTACATGTAGAAAGGACAGGGGGTATACTTTACAGTTTTCTTTTATCCCCTAGGCCAGGTATCTTTTGTTTTGCTATTTGTACCAGAGTGAACTAAAATAACGTCCAAAGTTACTACTAATAGTCATCTTTATTTCCTGTTCTGATACTGGGTTATATATTGCATATCAAAATCCTGGTAAAAATCTTCCTTCCATGTTTACAGACTTCCTATTCAAGGTTAATTTTGTTGTTCTGCTGGAGTCTGTTAGCTGTGAAACACAAAGAGTGTAAATAGATATGAGTGAATGGAGACATGATCTGGAATGTCCTCAGTTTGGAAATCATGGTAGATCATTTGGAAGAAATATCCATTGTCATCTTTTTGCTAAATAGTTAGATTGTTCTTTTTATCAACCGGTGCTCTTTCTGATGCTTGGTTTGCTTACTGAAACAAATCATAGAAGTCAATAAATCAAGTCAAATAGCCTTTTGTTGGAAGCAGTCATTCAGATATAAAAGAATTATTTTTTTTTAAATACCAGAGGTAAAACAGGATACTAGTTGTTCTTAATGTTTGGGAACATGTACTGCAGTGTGTCTAAGGAGCTCCCCATGCAGCAAAACATCACTTACACTGCACATCAACATCATAAAAATTTATTTGCTTTGTCTCCCCAGATTCCTCATGAAGCAGCAACTAGAAATAATCCTTTAGGAAAGTGCTGTACTTTTCAACATTTGGGTTTTAATTAGCTGGAAGAGAAGATGCCTATTTACACAGTTCCTGCCAGGAGCCCTGCTGGGCCAAGATGCGCAGCCACCTTGCAGAAACCTTCCTCACACAGTACCCTGGCCAGCAGTAAAGCATCTGGGCAGCAGCTGAGGTCACAGGCACTGGGAGAAAAGGATGGGCTGCCTTCATGTCCTCAGAGTAAGACTGAGGAAGTAAATAGGACCTATGTGATTTCAGCTTGTGCAAAAGTGACTGATGTGTCAACTTCTTTTAAACTAGAAGGCAGATTAACACTCCAGAGGAGAACTGGAGCAAGCAAAAAATCAGTGTCTGGTAGTGACACAGCACAGAGTACAGAGGAGCTCCAAACAGAGAAAAGACTGACTCTGCGCAGGCGTGTGAGGACTGGCTCCACAGAGAGGAGTAAAATTAATCAGAATACTGTGCCTAGAAAAGGAAATGATGACTTTGATGCACAAGGAAATGACAAGATTGCACTTCCACAAAATATTAAGGGTACAGATGGTGTTAAACCAAACCCAAAGTTAACTGAGGGTCAGTCAAGTACCAAGTTGCAGCACAACCTGAACAGCAAGGATGCCTTTAGTTTAGTTGGTGGTGTCTGTGAAAATGCTATCAACACGTGTTCAAAAGATAAGAGAAGCACTGCTGACATAAAGTTTCAAGATGAAGCTCCTAAATCAGAACGGTTCATTACCTCAAAATGTGCTAATAGTCTGTCAGGAGAGCAGCTGAATGGAAAAGGCAATATAAATAAGCTAGCTGGAAAGCAAAAGGTACAGCACTTGATAAAACACAGCAGCTTGGAAAGACCAAGGACACCAGCAAAGGTTTTAACAGAAAGATTTGCACTTACACCAAAGAGCAGCACTTCTCTAGACCAACCATCTCTCAAGCTGGCCTCAAATGAACAAAAACCTCATCTGCAAGTTTTAGCCAAGAAATTCCCCAGTGTCTCCAGCTCTCTTCCTGTGGGCACCAGTTCAGAAACAAAAGGGAACCCAGAAGGTTTAGCTGAGAGCAGCAGTGCTGGGGAAGATGATTTCAAGGTGAAAAACAGCAAAGTGATTGTAGCTGTGCGGGTGCGGCCCTTCAGTAACAGGTTTGTGTCCTGGGCTTGTCTGGTGCTGTGTGTTGAGTTCTACTTTGTTCTTGTTATTTCATCATTGATCCAATAAGGATATAATACATACCTGGTAATTACCTGATACTTCATGTAACACTAAGATTTTATTGAGAAACTGAATTGATTTTATTGGTGTTTGGGTCTGTTTTTTACATATTCATTAACAAAAGTGTTTTGAACCTTAATACTCTGTATGGATATTTTTAGCAATGATCATTGATTTTTTAATTTTCCATTAGACAGTGAAATTACTAACTTAAAGCATACAGCTTATATATTTTTTTTTATTTTCCCACTTTTTCCTTTCAGAGAGAAAACTGAAGACTCATTCCCTGTGGTCTCCATGAGTGGTTCAGAGACAATTGTACAAAATCCATCCACAAACCAAGTTTACAGTTTCAGTTATGACTTCTCCTTCTGGTCTTTTGATAAGAGTCATCCTAATTTTGCAAGCCAAGCTATGATTTATGAAACTCTGGCACTGCCACTCCTTGAAAGAGCTTTTGAGGGATACAATGCTTGTCTTTTTGCTTATGGGCAGACTGGCTCTGGAAAATCATACACGTAAGTTGCTAATAATAATTGTTAAAATTCTGCCAATTGTTATGCCATATTAAGTCATGAAAGAGATGGAATGGAATAGATTTCAGAGTGAATGAATTGTGTCAAAATGTTATTGTGTATTTTAAAAATAATTATATCAGTACTTTACAAAAGTTAACTTTAGAATATTTTTGTGTATGTGACCCTGACTTCTTTCTATTTTTAATGGAGAAAATAAAAACTTTTCTGAGATTTTAGGGAAAAAACCCCTTTTTTAATGCAGAGAGCTTGTCAGACTCTCCCAGTGGTGTTTTTCACCAGTGTTTGTTATTTTGTGCATGAAGTGGCATAGTAAAGTATAGCAAGTTTTTTGGAAAAGACATTTAAGAGATCATTATAATTAGGATCCTTATGCTTCAGAACTTTAAATAAATCCAGATGTTTGTGGCACTGCTTATTTGAAATCAAATCTTTGCACAAAATAATCCCAGATAAGTAACATTTTTAGGGTTTATAGCCAATTGTGTATACCTTATTTATATTTTTGAAATAGAATGCCTAGTGAGCTGTTTGGTTTCCAAACATGCATCTATTAAAATTAGTTTGAGTTTTATAATTCCTATGAGGTGCTATAGATTTTTAATAAAGGTAGTTGAGTACCAGAAATGTTTTTGTTCAATTTACAATAAATATAGAACTTAGACAGAAGTAAGTTCCCTCTCAAGTGGGTGAACTTCCATTTTAAGTCGATGAACTCAGTTTTTACTTACACTGCTGTTTTTACCTTGGTCTAAAAGAAAGATAAACTCAGGGTTGCAGCTGTTATCCTGTTTGTAGGTTTGTTGTGTTGTATTTGGATTTTTTTCTTTTACTTAAACAATAACTTACCTTTGTGTTTTGAACAAGACTGAAATTAGTATTGGGGTCCTCTGGTCGAGTTTACCCAACAGATTTGTGCTGTGCAGCACTGTGTGTCTCCAGACTGCAGGGGATTAGTGCAGTGCACTGGTGTGCTGCTGTGGCAAAACTCAACAGCAGCAAACTGCACCAGAGCTGGAGACAGGCTTAGGTTGCACTGGAAGTGTGCAGAGAATATGAAACGGAGGCATGGTAAGATACTGGGCATCTGTAGGTTTAGACTCTTCAGCTGCTGTAGAGTCTTAGTTTTACTTGGGTTTTCAAACTATTTCTCAATGGATGAAATAGAAAATACCTCTGGATATCACCTTGTCCCACTCCAGACTTAGACAAGCACCAATTTAGATCAGGTTAATTTCTGTTTCTTGTTGTTGTATAACTTAGATGTGAGTGGCATGGCAACTGTAGAGCTGTACAGTTAATGTTAAAACTGTCTATGGAGAGTCACAAAACTAAACCAGCAGGATTTTTGTGACTGCAGGATGATGGGATTTGATGAAGACCGAGGAATAATTCCAAGACTTTGTGAAGATCTTTTCAATCAAATAGCACAAATGGACGAGGAACAGGTGATATGCTTGTGCCATTGGACTGTGGGGAAAGTGATATTTAGTGCTGATCCCTTTATTAGTGTTCATATTCTTCTGCTGATTCAAATCTTATTTGTGTTGATAGCTCTGATTCATGGTGTTCCCTAAACAGTTAAAATCTACATTGTTTTGCTTCCTTAATGGCAGTAATGTGAGGAAGAAATATGGGCATGATATTTTTGTTGTCACTAGACAAGGATTCTTTCCTCTGTATTGCATGTCTTACATTTTAAGATATATGTAAGGAAAGGCAAAAACAAAATCCCAGTGGGCTCCATACTTTCAGTGAAGGCTGTAAAATAGAGCTCAAAAATAGGAATTTATTGTTAAACATCATGTATCAAAGCAAAATGCACTGTAATAGTATTCCACTTCTAGTATTCCAGCTCAGTATTCTAGCTGAAACAAAAAATAACTACCCTCACTTTCATTTTTTGAGTGGTTGTTTGTGTCTGTAATGACTGACTATCTTTAATTTTATTAGGTTTTGTATCATCTTGAAATGAGCTTCTTTGAAGTATACAATGAGAAAATTCATGATTTGCTTGTCTTTAAAGCTGAAAATGGACAGAAGAAACAACAAGTAAGTTGCTCACAGAATCAAGTTGTCTGCATAACCTTTAAGGAGTGACATTTATTCTGAAACAAAAATGCACTAATGACAAGTGATCATTGTCTTTAATCTACGTACATTAGTTGGGATTCAAGTAAAAAAACAAATAAAAATATCAAAATATCACCAGATGACTTAAAGCAAAAAGCTTGTCACTGGACAAATGCTGAGCAATGCTGAAATACAAACAAAATGATTCAGTAGAATCCATCAAAAAAGTTAAAATCTCCCCTTATATACAAAATGAAGATGATCTTATAAGCCTTTATAAAAAGTCTCCTAGGATATATCTAAATGTCCAGCTTATAATAACAATCTTCTGTACAATATAACTTGAGTTATAATCTTGTAATTTAGATGGAGGTTGTTTTTTTTTAACCTGGTTGTCTCTTAAGGAACTGGAGGAGGGGGAAAGAAACAAGACTGGACTGATTAACTAGTTAAGTATCACTAGTTAAACCAGTTTAGCTAGTGTTTAGTGGTTGTGTATTAAAATATGTAGAACTGTAAATTAAAGAAATTTGTCTTAAATAGTGTATATAAGGAAGGAATTATTATGTCTGATTTGTCAAAAAAAAGTACTTTCTGTGCCTTGACATTGAGCACTATCCTGGCCACTTGTGTGTAAATTAAATATTAGTTTATAATAGATGGAACAGATGGTATGCAAAAGTTGATATGCAACATCCACCTTGGTGTTGAAATAAGTCCTTTAGCCTAAGCTTAGATGGACTTCTTATAAAGAAATGAAGACTCTACTGTCTTGTCTAAAGCAGAAGTGCTTTCACTCTGAGTTTTGTTGGTGATTTTGGGGTTAGCTACTTAGAAACATAATAGATTTATGTTGTAGAATCTTTTATTAAGATATTCCTGAGTACTAGATCCAACTAAGGCACTCCTAATAATTTTTATTTTGAAATTATTCTCATCAGCTTCGTGTAAGAGAACATCCAGTGTTAGGACCATATGTGGAAGGCCTGACAGTGTAAGTCTGAACTTATTTGTTAACTGTTTGTTATCTGTACTTATTTTAACAGATGTATGGTGTAATCCTGAAAAAGGATATCTTGAGGGCTCTATGAAAGCTTGTGTACTCACCAGTAAATTAAGCAAGATCCTAGTGTTATGTAGTATTACAGAAATGCATACCCATGAATAGCTTGATATATTTTCTTAATTGCCTTAGTGAAATCTAAAAGTGTAGAAGTCTCAAGACAACTGAAGCTTTCATTATGTATTTGTATTTTGTTTGTAACTGGGAAAATGGTTCAGAACTCAGGCAGGGAAACCTATAGAAAGAAAATTGAACCCAAACTTTCTAATTTTTCCCCCCGCTCTAGGAACGTTGTCCGTTCTTACTCTGATATTCAGGTAAGAGTTTTTTGGTTACTAAAATGGAATACAAATATTTTTGCCTTCTCCTCTTCTGCTTACTGCTGAAAAATAAATTCCATGGATGGAAAGAAAATGTTTAACAGACTGTCCAGTAGTCTATGATATTTCAGCTGATTTTGTGAAAAAGTGATGTAAACTAGTCCTGTATAATGGAGCTGAATAGATTTGTACAGTCAAGTATCACTGTTCACATTGTTATTTCTAAAATTTAGCTTTTAAGTCTTCTCTTATAGTCATAATTTGTCTTAATAAATGTATTTGCAAAATTTTAATCTTCAGTTAACCATCCAAAGTAGAGTTTGGTTTCATGTCCTGATTTTTCTCTTTTACAGAGTTGGCTTGAACTAGGTAATAAGCAGAGAGCAACAGCTGCTACAGTAATGAATGACAAGAGCTCAAGATCTCATTCTGTCTTCACCCTTGTCATGACACAAACCAAGGTATTCTGGGGGTTTTGTGTATCTGTTTAAATCTGGTAGTAGAAAGTTCTTTTGTGTGTACAGCCTACAAAATTGTGAGAATATACTTGAAGATCTTTGAGTAAAGCACAGGACATTTTAACGTGGCTTTCTACAGCACAGAACTTGTTTTATTTTACATGCTTTGAGTAGATTCTGATGTCTTTGTGCTAAGTATATTTATAGCAGCAGTATAAATATGTCTAGGCTGACAGATCTAGGAGTAGTTCCAAGCTTCTCAGTGTGAGTTTTGAGATGTAACAGGAATCCTAATTGAGGCTAGATTGAATTTCACACTGCTGCCAACACATCTTAGCTTCTAAGAAGGTTGGTCTGTTTGAGGTGTGTGGCTGTGCTGAGTTCCTGCAGGCAACAAACTGGGGCACTGGTAGGAGATGCAATTTCTGCTCAGTTTCAACACACTTCACTGAATAAATGTTTTCTTGCTTCAGGATGCTTCTTCCCCAAGTGTCTCCAGGATATAGGGACTACAACTGCTCATCTGATTTACAGATGCTTAAAAGACAAAACCTGACTTAGTGATGTGAGCCTGAAGACAGAAATGGAATAGGTAGAGCTCCTCAGGAGTTGACAGACTGTCAGTTTTCTCCATCGACAAATGACTTGTTGGCTGGGGCATTCTGGTCTTGATTGGTTTAATATTTTGTCCCAGTTTCCTGAATTTTCTCCTTTCTTCATCCCCTTGCCAGTCTCACCACTATTATTGATTTTTCTCTCTCTCAGCTGTTCCTGAGTTTTTCCACTGACTCGTTAACTCATCTTCATTGGTCTAAGTCAGTAACAGCTTACTGATTTGCATGTTTATTGGATAACTGCAATTGGATTGACTGCAATTATCATGCACACTTCAGAGCCAAACCCCTGGTTTGGTAATCTGTTGGGTTTGCAGTTTATGCTTGTGCAGTTATTCAGCCCCAGCTAACTGATACTATGGTTATAAATCTGAGCTTAATCTCCTTCAAGGGATATACACAAGAGCATCCTGTCAAAAATTAAACGGCAGCATGAAATTTTTATGTATTGAATGTGAACAGCTTGTCCGATTTCTGCTCCTCCTCAGGGTTTTTATTTTGCTTTGAATGCCAGCTTCTCCCTTTCTTTCCAGGTAGAATTTGTGAATGAAGAACAGTGTGATCGCAGGCTCACCAGTTACATAAATCTCATTGATCTAGCTGGCAGTGAATGCTGTACAAAGGCTCAGACCACTGGAGAAAGGCTGAAGGTAAATCAAGAGTGAAAATCTGTGGAAAAGGCTTGATTTGGAAGAACACACTTAAACTCCAAAGCATGCTCACCAGGACTTCTGGGGAGGACCTGTAGCTATAAAAGGATGCATATAGCCCTTATGCTTGCCAGTATTACATCACATTTTGCCAGTGAGAGTGGGTGGCCTGAAGAAGCTCTTGAACTGTGCAATGTGGCAGATCTTGCTTAGAACACCTCTCCCCATGTTATGTAGGTCTAATGATCCTGCAGAAGGAGGGAGGGGGAACAGTTTATATGACTTTGGAAATCATGAAACCAATATCACATGGAGTTGATGCTTGCCCCTTCTTAGATTTTTCTAATAAGAGACTTTATTTCAAGCTGCCTTTGTAAGTTTGATGGCTCTTAACACTACTTGTTTTAAGGGCAGGGTCTTTGTTCTTTCAAAATGAAGATGCTCTTCCATCTTATTGTTTTTTAATAACTGGGGACATTTAACATGGTACAGCTGTAGCATACATTGAACAAACATAATTAATCAACAATATAGTTGTTAACATCACACATGAAACTGCAACTGTATCATAAATATTTGTATTTTTGCTTTGTGTAGGAAGGTGTGAGTATCAATAAATCACTGTTGACCCTTGGAAGGGTTATTTCTGCCCTGTCTAAACAGTCTCAAAATGGAAAGAAAACTTTCATTCCTTACCGGGAATCTGTCCTTACCTGGTACGTACATTCTATAGCGATTAAGGCTCTCTCAGGTTGTGGTTTTCTCATCTATTCACGATGCATCTCTTCCCATCCTTTCTCTCCCTCTTTCTCTTATGACCTGTGGAGGGCAGAATTTGCCTGTTGCATCAGATAAAGACCAAACAGAAGCTTGGTTTGTGTTTTAAGCAGCTAACAGTCCCTCTCAAATAAGTAGCAAAACCCTGGGTATTTTGTATTTAATCTGTTCCGATTGGGAAGTTTTGAATTTTCTGTCAGTGTGAGGGCCAGGGATTGACTGGTATTGTCCTGTCCAATGAAGGCTGCTAAAGGAGAGTCTTGGTGGCAATTCCCAAACAACCATGATAGCCACAGTGAGCCCAGCTGCCAGCAGCACGGAGGAGACGCTCAGCACCCTTCGCTATGCCAAACAGGCTTGTTCAATTATCAACATTGCTAAAGTAAATGAAGATGTCAATGTCAAACTAATCAGAGGTGAGCCTGACCTTTCATCAGTCTTTCAGGGTTGTCATTTGCATGTGTGTTTAGCTTATTTCTTATAAGAGTTGTTACTGCTAATATTCTGTTGTGTTGACTGACCTCTTGTCAACTAGACTAATACAGCTTTGGATGTCTTCCTTTTAATATTGTTGTTCTTTGTGAGCTTTTTTATTTTCCAAAATGCAAGTGAGATCTTAGGCTACACTTGAGAACCAGAAATAGAGAAAGATGTTTTGTTTTAAAATAAATAACAGGATTTATTTTGTACTGTTGTACTGAAGTGTATTTTACCTTTATTTTTTACATGTACTGTATGTCTGGTTTTTCTCATGTAGAATTAAAAGCTGAAATTGAAAAACTGAGGGCAGCTCAGAAAAGTGCTCTGAACACTGATCGTGAAAAATACCGGCGTTATTTGCAGGAAATAACATCTCTGAGGGTAGAATTGCACCAGCAGGAGAGAAACATGGCAGAAATGCAAAGGTCAGGCACTCATTAATGTCTTAATTTAAAATGAAAATGGTAAAATTTGTATGCTGTAATTTTCTCTTAATATGTTATTTTTTCCATATATTAAGGGCCTGGAAAGAAAAACTTGAACAAGCAGAAAAAAGGAAATTGGAAGACATAAAAGAATTACAGGTACTTTTTTTTTCTATAGGACATAAAGCAGAAAATATAACCCCTCAGCAAGCCTTGCAGAAGAATAAGAACAGTGTAAGATTTGGTTTCCCTAATACTCACCTTGCAACAGATTGCTGTGACTTCTTTGAAAAATTTAATGTAGATATTCATTGCTTTATGAATGCATAAAGTAAACTGTTTTTTAATGCAGAGCTCTTTTTTATCTAGAAAGCTGGAATTGCATTCAAAATGGACAATCATTTACCAAACCTTGTCAATCTCAATGAAGATCCTCAGCTTTCTGAGGTGCTGTTATATATGATCAAAGAAGGAGAAACTACAGTTGGAAGGTGTACACCAAATTCAAAACATGACATCCAGCTTTCTGGAGTGCTGATTGCTGATGACCATTGGTTTGTAGTGTTGTTTTTATATTTTAAATTTCTTCTTACCCTTCCCTTTCTTTTGGAGTCACTCTTCCTTCTGGCAGTAACAAAATATAGTCTTCTAGCCAAGACAATACTATGTAGGGATATGTTTTGTACTGCTCAAGGATTAAGGCAGCTACCCTCTGTTCCCTCTAGAAATCTGTGAACTGATATAGTTTAGTTTCTTTGTTTATTGCATTCATGTAGCAAAGGTTTCTTCTGCAGCATTTCTATAGAATAAGACCTGATCAAATGATGCTGTGTGATAGATAAATGTTACATTAAGTTCAGTGGAAAAGTGAAATGCCTTGACAGTTTTAATTTAATAAAAACAGCAGCTTGGCTGTTCTGGAGAAATATTGCTCAAAGTGCATTCCCTGCAACTGGTCCCCCAAAAAATGCTGTAAGAAATGTAACTAATCAGTTACTAAAACCATGCAAGTCACATTATCAAAGAAATTCTCAGATGGCAGGGTATTGCAGTAAGTTTCTAGCAGTGGATTCCTAGATATAAATATAGGTTCTCTACCAAAATATAGGTTGTCATTCAGTAGTTGTGTTGTACCTAAGTAGTATGAAGACAATACACACCTAGGAAAACAATAGCATCTAAAGCTTGAATTTTAGTCTATTAAGAAGCATCACCTGCAATTACCATGAGCTACTAATACTGCAAATGTTTCTTGTTTTCAGTGTTATTAAAAATACTGTTGGCAAAGTAAGTATTATTCCACTTAGAGAAGCCAAGACATATGTAAATGGGAAATGCATTTTGGACCCAACAATTCTGCATCATGTAAGTAATTGATCTGGTAATAGTAATTTGTGCATGTGTGGGTTTCTTTGCTTTGTTAATATCTCGGCTTCAGACTGCAGGTTTTCTGAGAATGCTTTGTAACCATAAATATTTGTCTCTTCTCTTTGATTTCTAGCTTCACCTGCACGTTTTAAGAACTGAAAATTTGCTTATAGATCTGAAAGTTTCAGCAGAATTTTTTTTCTCCCAATAGGGTGATCGAGTGATTCTTGGGGGAGACCATTATTTCAGGTTTAATCATCCAGCAGAGGTTCAGAAAGTGAAAACACCTTCTTGTGGGACTTTGTCTTTGCATGATGGTCCAAAAGATTTTGAATTTGCAAAGAATGAACTACTGATTGCACAGCGAACACAGTAAGTATTGATTCTTCTTGTTCTGAAAATAAGTTCAGTTGTTAATTCAACCATGCAATTAGTTTTAGAAGTAACTGAAGATTATTAATTATTTCACAAGGGGGGAAGTAGCAACTCCATTTGTAATGGAAGTCACAGACTTGCCTGGAATGATGTACACCTCTAAGCTTCAATCACCACAAGCTAACCCAGATACCAACAATCTAGACCACTATTAGAGAAACCCTGAGCTCCAGGGGTCCTCAGAGTACTGTTTATCTCTTTAATTATGTTTCTATCCAATCATGTGATGAGTCTGAAAATGACTTTTGATGTTTTAAAGAGATTGAAAATCTGATAAGTAAACGCCTTAGGAAAATGAGAAGAACTCAAAGTAATAGCCTTAGGTCTTCTGTGATGGAGAATTTGAGAGAGAGTGAAATGTTATTTGTACTTACTTCATTATGGGGTGTTATTAAACCAGAGGACTCATTGATTTAAAATTTAATTTTGTGTCTGAATGTGATTTAGTGAATTTCCATCAGAGTCTTTAAATTTGTGAAAATGATGTAATAAAATAAATGTGGAAATTGAGTGGATTTGAAATTCTGGAATGTCTTAAATGTCTTTCATATTTACATTGGAAGTGTCTACATTTTGACACCATGTAAAGTATGTAAGTTTTTTGTTAAAAAAGAATTAAACCCTTATGAGAGAAAAAAAGATTATAATCTGTATGCATCTTATAAGAGACAAACAGCAGCAATCTAAATGTATGACACTTGTAGGCTTGAATCAGAAATTGAAGAGGCACGACTCAAAGCCAAGGAAGAAATGATGCAAAGCGTCCAGATAGCAAAAGAGATGGTTCAACAAGAACTGACCTCACAAAAAGAAGCGTATGAGAGCAAAATAAAATCCCTGGAAGCAGAGGTGGTAAGTTGTCATTGCATCATTACATGAAGTATATCAATCAGGTAAACCAGAAACTGTAGCATGTGGTATCTGCTTTTTCAGTGCTTGCTTGGCCTTGCTTTGTGTGGCTTTGGTTCTCTTTTGCATATTTTAGCAGCATGTTAGAGAATGCAAAGCCTCATTCTTGAAAAAAAGTCAACCTTAGTTACAGAAGAAGTTGTAAAGTCGTTATCCTCTTCAGAGTTACTCCAGGAATTGTAACTTGTAAGCAAAGAAAAATACCTACAGAATCTACCTTTATTGTATGAGGCTTTTAATTCACTATACTGGATTGATTAATACAGTTTTATTTTGTCTTTCCAAGCTTGTATGCTGCTTTGTAATTGCTTTTTTTCAGTGCAGTTGCAACATGCATAAGTTGACATAAAATTTGGTATATTGTGGTAAAAAAAATAATGATGTATCTCATATCTTACATAGTCTATAGAAGACCTAAAGTGATGCTTGTGAACTGGGATAAAACTATTGCTGACCTTGGGCTGTGTAGGTCAGAGGCTGCACATTTAAAATGTATGGAATATCTGCCTGAAGGATGGGTCAGAAATTCTGTAGGAGTATTCCTCCTCTCACTTTTCCTTTTTGATATTAGAGAGAAGAATCTCGTAAGAAGCAAATCCAAGAACTGAATAACCAAAAAGCCACAACCAAAATACAGGAGCTGGAGAAGGCAAAGAAAAGCCTTGAGCTAGAACTCCACTTCAATAAGAAGCGTTTAGAAATGGAGACCTTAGCCACCAAGCAGGTGATTGAAAAAAAAAACCTTTTAGGGCAATAAACTCTGGTTTGGTTGGGGGACTTTTTTAAATTATTTTTTTGAAAATCAATTATTGTAAAGGAAATGATTTTATGCAGAAGAACTGATGTTTCGTTTGCAACCTGAGTATGCTAATGTATTAATGTTGGGGATTAGCTAATGCTGATCTCATTTCTTAAATAATGTGGATGGTTTTGTTCCTGCACCAAAATTTAGCAACTGTTGCCTTTGCCAAAAGTTATTACTTCAGGCATTAATGTAAGTAATGTCTGAGTCTTGGCTGGTGTTTGTACTTGTTGCAGCAGTCAGATATATATAACCTTTTAAAAAAGCTGTTCCTCTTTAATTCCAGGGTTTTTTTTGAGCATGGCAATGTGTAAGCAAACCCAGAGAACTGTCAGTTTGAAAATGAATTATTTTATATTAGCATAGCAGATGTCCAGTATAAAATTCTTTTTGTGAGTCTTGAAAATGCCAGGAACAGAAAATTTAGCTTCAACAAACAGTATTAAGAGTTGAGATTTTTTTTTTTACTACTGCCCATTTTCCCCCAGGCTCTAGAAGACCATACTATTCGTCATGCAAAGATAGTGGAAGCTCTGGAAGCTGAGAAGCAGAAGATTGCTGAGGAAATACATGCCCTTCAGAAGAACCATGGCAGTGGGAATAAATCAGTGATGGGTATGTAATGCATGGTGTTACAAAGGCAATGCTGGCTTCTCTTTCCTCAGTGGGCATGGGTGATGGGTATTGATACAGGAACCTTTTCTGTTCCACTGATACTTCTCCAGTGATCCTGACCAAGAACAGCCTTCTGGTTGTTGCAATCCTTTCTATTCATCAGCTGTATGTATGGACTGCTTTAAAAGCTCTGTTTAATCCCACTCAGGGTGGTTAGGGGGACATACCTGTAGTCTGTATTTATTCCAGTTACTTAAAAGTTGTTTCCTGTCTGTCTCCACTGGTCAGGCATTAATTCATTGGGGAAACTGAGTAACATTTTCTTCAGTTTCTTATCTTGGATTAATAATAATAATAATATAGTGTCTAGTCTTATGCCTCTATTTCTGAAATACCCTTTTCCCCAACCATTTAAAAGAGTTATCTTGCCTGGAAGGGTAATGTTTTCCCAATGTGTTGAGAATTCTTGGAACTATTGTTGTTCCAAGAAAATTACTTTTTTGCTTTTGGATGTGGTTTCTTTTCTGCCTTTTAGTTTTGAAACCCAAAGTTGTTGCATCACATTGTTTGGTTCACAAAATCAGTATGTTCTATATTCTTTATTAGTTCCACTGAACTGGAAGTCTCTGAAGCTGTCTGTGATGATTAAAGAGGCTAATGCCATTAGCACTGCACTAGGGAAAAACACTGTTTTCTGCAGGTCAGTATCTGAGTTACTTAATTATAATGTGTATATGTAATAGTTGTATAATATTTATGTATATATTTGGGGATGGATTCAGGATGTGCAGTGGGCTGTTGGTGTTTCTTTTAACAGTCTTGTGCAATTGAACATGATAAATTTCTTTTCCAAACTGTTGTTAGTTAGGTGTGTAGCTGAGCCTTGGTATTTTGAAATGGGAATGTCCAATTTGATCAAAACTTTAAAGGTATGCTATAGACAATTGACTTTGAATTTAGTGTGCTTTGGAGGTGAATCTTTTGATGCCCATGTCCACCTTACTTAGGTTCACTTATTAAAGTGGTCCTAAAGTGCAGTAACTGAGGTGCATGATGTCTGAAGAAATTTTTGTGTGTGGGTCACGTTTTTAGTTTCTGTATAATCCTACCTACCAGTATCTTATTTATTTTTGTAGTATTAATTTTTGTCTTGATTTTTGTCTTCTTTTATTTTAACTTTCTCCAATTCTTAGGCATGACAAAATAGATGACAAAACAGGAACAGTGTCTTCTATTCAGGTGCGGGTTCGTAACATCAAACTGGGAATAACAACTTTTTGGAGCCTAGAGAAATTTGAATGCAAACTAGCAGCAATGAAAGAACTCTATGAGGTCAGTAACAATTGAAGAAGAACCACTAGTAATCAGTAACATTTTGTCAAAGATAAGGTTTTGGTAACGCATACAGGAGGAAAATCTTTGTGATTTTTTGGGTTGTATGTCTTAAACAGCAAGATACATGACTACTTCTCACTAAAAACATGCAGATGCATTTGTCTATTAAACAAAAAGAATACAATAAAAACAAATTACTTAATTCAGGTCATTTTGAGTAGAGTAAGAAGCAGTAAAGCAAGGACTGCTTTGTGATTCTTTTGGTTGTTCAATTGTTTTATATTGTAAAAGAACTTGAATTTCTAAATTGAGTTTTCATTATTATGTTCTATTTATCCATATGTTGACTACTTTGTCGCTTTTTCTGTTTAACTCTTGTCCTCCCCTGTGTTTCCTTTATTTTTTCAGAGTAAGGATAGAAATGAAGCTGTTGTTGATGTGTTTTATGATCCTGCTGATGAGTGGGAACCTGACCTTTCAGACAGCTCCATTTCCTCGCTTTCCAGAAGAAGGTAAAAGTAATTTGTAGCTACTCTGCTATGCTCAAAACAAAGCAAAAAATTGTGTAGCTATCTAAATATATCTTGTATAGATATATTGTGTATATCTAAATATACTTCTGTTCCACTCTCTTACTTTCATCTGGTGAGTCTTCTCTTGTATTCACTCATTCTCTTGGATTTCCTCCATGGACA
The DNA here is from genome assembly GCF_028018845.1 of Melospiza georgiana. Classification (NCBI taxonomy): domain Eukaryota; kingdom Metazoa; phylum Chordata; class Aves; order Passeriformes; family Passerellidae; genus Melospiza; species Melospiza georgiana. Next base: position 10,898,393 of record NC_080438.1, on the reverse strand, counting down.
AATAAAAGGAACAAAAGTTGCATGTAGAGCTTTCCAAAGCATCAGTGCAGAGTGAAAAGTGTAGTTTTTAATGTTTCCTTCCCACTTTTATACTGTCAAAGCATTGTTTTTAAGGAGTAAATTGCATATGGTCTGGGACCTTGCATTTGACGTTTTAGCCTCATAACAGTATTTATAACTGACTCACACATTTGTGCAATCTGTAGCTCATCATGGAAATGCTTGATGAGGAGAAATGCTGTTCTTTTCAAGGTTTTTCATGTTCTTTTGTCATCCTTTCCTAGAAGTAGAAGCTTCATGAAGAACAAGAGAATTTCTGGATGTTTGTCTGAGATAAAATTGCAATCTATTCAAAATAAACACACTTCCTATGTATCAGGTACTTTCTAAATAGCAGAACACATTTCATTTCATACTCAGAATTTGAACCTACCACATGCATAAACTGTGGATGCTTCTGATGGTTGTTTGAAAATTATGGGTTGGAAAGCAAAATAAAAAATGTCCTGTTTATGATACCTTCAAATATGTAATGTCAAGCTGTTCACAGTAGGGGTCTCTGTATTTTTCATTATCCTTTCTTAGGGCAAAACCTTCCTGACCAGCACTTTATAAGCCTAATTTAAGAAATTTATCTAAAACATTACTTTGCTTAACTATGTGGGTTAACTGGAGAAAGAGGCTGAATTCTGAAACAGTAATATAGAGACTTCATTTGCTTGAGTTGTTATTAATTCAATTGCAAAGGTTTCCCCAAGCTTTTGGCCAGGTTTTACAACCTTTGTTTTCCTGAAGTATAGGATGCTTTAGTCTTCCAAATATTTGAATGCATTCAGTTATTTTAGGTTGGTTGGATTTTATTTTTTTATTTCTCTGTAGCTTTGATTGTTGAAACAAATGTATTCATGCTAAGGAATTTCACTATGGAATTTCTCTTTGTACTAACAGAACTTATAAGCTGTTAGAACATTTTACACATTTTTTTTTCCGAATGACTGCCTTGAGTAAGTAAATGTCTTTAGAAAAGTCATTAAAAAGACACATGGACTGCAAACTCCTATGAAGAGTTTCATGCATGTATTTTTTGCTTTTAACTTGTACAGGTTCATTGAACAAGTCCAGCATGTGCTCAAGCATTTCTGAATTGTTTCTTCCTGGAATTTGCAAGGAATCTCTAAGTTCAGCTTTAGATTTGCTGGAACAGAATCATGAAGGAGGAAAAAGCATAGCAGATAGTCTCCTTACTAATTTGTTAATAATTTTTTCTGGAGCATCTGCCATTTCCAAAGCCTATGAACAGCAAGATGAAGAATGTCAGGAAAACTGTAAGTCTCATTTTCATAGTGGTTTAAATATTTCTAATGACTTGTCTTTCAGATGCACAAGCATTTATGTCCTTGTCAGTCACAAGAATTAATGTTCCTCTGTTCATTTGCAGGAATTCAATTTTCATTTCTTTCTCTTGTAGTTTTCTCTCTTGATCGTGCTGCTCAGTCCTACAGCATCAGAATTGTCTCTGCTTTTGACCAGATTGTGGTTATAAGTAAACTCTGGCTTAATAATGTCCAAAAGTGTCCTGGATCTAGAAAAGTTGATGAAGAAATGAAACAGGAAATAAAGAACTTGGGAGGTTATTTACAGTTGCTGTTGCAGGTAAAGCATATTAAAGAATTCATCTGTGTATAGAAAACTTCTCTGCATTAATGTAGTATTTATTATAGACTTACTAAAAGCACTTATATGTCCAGTGTGTGTAATTACAAAAAAATGCACCTAAGGAAGATAAATAGCCAAGGCTGCATTTTTGGCTAAGCTTGTAGTTCCATGTGCTAGTGGAGAGTAATGCAGATTTCCTGTGCCCAGGCCCTGACAAAAGCATTGGTTCTTACTGATAAAATGGTAAAATGAAACATGCAATAACAGCAAATGATAGTTTAGACTATGAAGTGCTGCTGTTTATAACCTCATAAACCTGTGGCCAGTGAATATTATTTTTGTGCACACTACAGCCTTGTGAATCTATTGTTCCTTTTAAACTATGTAGTATAATGGTATGGTTTCTCTGTGGTTGCAAGGCATGATTTTTTAGCTGTTCCAAATAAGTAATTGGAAATAGGCAGGTGTAAAGCTGCAAATGCCTGAGTACTGTGTGCTAGGAACTCTTGCTGTACAGAAGGTGTGTATTCTTTGACCAGAGGTGCTTTCTGGCATCAGTGGAAATGTGCCTTTGTTTCCCAGGGGTGTTCTTCAGATATATCCTCGATGGTAACAGAAGCATGGAGCAAAGTGAACCAAACAGTGAAACAAACAATGAAGTACATAGGACACTTGGCAGTAGTCACAACAACTGATATTTCATTTCCTGAAGAGAACAACATTCCTGCCTCTAGTTTACAGGTGAAGAAATGTTTCTTAGAAATACTGATTATGAATAGTAATTCTAGTGTTGAGGTCACACTTACTATTGGTAACTGAACTCTGGAGCAAATTGTCCCATATAGCAACTTCATCAACCAAATTAAGTATATTTAGAGTTTATCTAATACTTCAAATTTAGGGCGAAAATGCATGTATTAATACCCTTGATTTTTTTTCCTTAAAAACCACATCCTTGGAATCTGTTTAAGTTAAACCTATGAAGAGAAATAAGAGTATGGTGCTTTTAGGAATGTACCTGCACTGTGATGATACACTGAGGTGACACAAGTCTATCTGTTTCACTACTTATATTTTAGTAATCTGTATCCCAGTACCACACTGAATATACAAAAATCTGACCTGAGCTCCTGTGGTCCAAGGACGATGTGTCTGAATAGACTTGCACTGAATAATTTGCTCAAAACAAACTTATTTCTAGTCTACTGTAGAAAAATTGTTTTAATTCAAGACCACATTAATTTCTTTAACCATTGCATTTGGAACCTTTGTTTTAAAAGGAATTTGTACTTGCCATTTATGATGGAGTAGGCTCAGGACTGGAGTGTCTCATTGATGCTGTACAGGAGAAAGCAAGAATAGTACAGAAAGAAGTTGTGAAACAATGTCCACAAAATGAGGTGAGATGAAATGAAGATTAAAAACTGCTACTATATCTTGGAGGCACTTGATCATGTTTTGTTTCTTGTGCTTGTATTTTAAGTCATGAGGATGATGCTGTAGGGAGTTACACAAAGTAGAGAATAAAGTATAAGGAGTAAGCACCATAGGTAAAAATATTTCTGCAGCTGTTTGAAAATTCCAGTAGGGAAGTTTGGGTACCCCTTGGAAGCACACCACTTTCATAGTGGGTAAGCCCTTTGGACAGAGAGCCTGGCTGAATTCCAAGAAAATACTTGAGAAAGAATGAAATCTTCTGAGTGATAAATTGTTCCTCTCAAGGACAGCAAAATTTTCTGCCTACTCAGGTTTACACTGTTGTCATTCTTAATCCTACAGATAGTAGTGAAACAATCCAATATACTTTATTTCAATGTCTTTTGCTTAACTCCCAAATGCTTTGGGTATCCAGCAAATGGAACTGAGCACTCTGCTTTCCAAATAATGCTGTTCACTTGCAGCTAATTCTGAAGTATCTGCTGTACATGCTTGTCCCTGGAGCAACTACTGTAAGGATGGAAAGAAAATGCCAGAGATACCCCTGCCACTTAGAATGACAGAGATACAAAGTTACAGGACAACCTTTCTGTAGTGAATATTTAAATATGTTCATTTGATCTTCCCCTAGGAAGGGGTTTAAAACCCTGCAGATGTAATTAATGCTTTCTACCAGGTAATGTTTTATTTGAAGAATTGCATGTTAAGTTGCAGAAAATTCTATTTCTTTGGGTATTTCTCTCTTTAGTATGTCAGTGTTTGCTCTTTTTCATTTAATGTACCTTGACTTGAATGAAGTGTACAATATAATGAAAAGTTTCTTTGTAGATTCAAAATCGAATAAAGGATAACGTGGTGGCATTAGCCAGATTCCTTGAGAATAACATGTCTTACTGCAGAAAGGTAAGAGAAATCTTTCCCAAAATGTGTGCTTTGAGTCTGGTATTTAAATTTTAAGGATGCATTTATCTAAGAAGAGGACTGTGTATATATATATATATATATATACACACACGCGTGCATACTGATTGCATGCTAACACCTCCTGTCACAGCAGCATTCCTGTGACTGGAAAACTAACTTTCCTTGCTCTGCATTTCCACTCAAAACTCACTTATTTTAATTTTACTTAAGATAAAGGATTTCTGGAGGTACTTGTATCTTCCTTTTTGTGCTGATCTTGAACAGCCTAACTACCTGTTGTGGTTTTTTTTAAGTTGAAAGATCAGCTTTGCTGGTGTAATTTTATAACTACTGCCATTGTTTATTTCCATAGTTACTGGTATTTTGAATTAAAAACCAGTATAGATGATTTAGCCTCTCAGAGCCAAGCAATTCCTGGATTTTCATGTCATTTGCTCTTTTCTTCTTTTCCTAACCCTGTCAACCATGTGCAGTTGTGCATTCTTTTCAGTGCTGTCTTATATGACATGACACTGATTTGATTTTGTGTTTCAGCATTGGCTTGATCTATGTGACTGAAACCATAATAGGCATGTTTAGTAGTTAATACACTGTGTTGTATTTGATTCTCTTGAAATTGCTCTTTATTAATACAGAAGGAAACAGAATCTCAGCTGCCAGAAGAAGAGTCTCTATACCGAGAAATAAGGAAGAGCACTAAGATTGCAGTGAAGTATTTGGAATTGGAGCAGTGCCTGACTGAAGTCTGTCAAATTGTGTCTTCCATGTTCCAAGGTATTGGCTGAGTTACCACCTGTAACCTACAGGCTACAGGAGACTTGCAAAGGGAGAGGGCTCTTTGGTACCTGCAAAATGCTGCAGTTGATTCTTTTTGTTTCTGTTTCTTATAGGTTTATACAGAAACACCAGCCCTCTCAGGAGCTTTGCAGAAAATATTTCTGTCATTGCTGGATATTTTAACAACTATTTCAGTTTATTTGCCTTGTCTTCTGCGAACAACCCTATCCAGAAAATGCACGTGCCTTTTACGAACCTGGATGAACTGGACTCCCTGGTTGATTCCCTTATTATGAATTTTGAACTTGAGCAAAGACAGCCATCACTGCAATCTCAAATTATTTGTAATGAAACTGCTGAGACTCGAGGAGGACAGGTTGAAACAGGTCAGGTTGAATTTGCTTGGAAACAGGATGGGATTTCAGAATGCACACAGACTCCAGAGCTTTCAGCTGGTAGGATAGAATGGGTATAAAATATTATTATCAAGAAATTAAAGAGAACTCTTTACTATTGCAACATATCAAAAAAAGCTACAATTTATTGCTAATATTATTAGTGAGTGAGTGGTGGGACAGTAAAATGCCATGTTTGTCTAAGTACCCTATATTTCACCAAAGAAAAAAAACATTCCTAAAGAGGCTGTCAAACTTCAAAATATTATTCCTTTTGTTTTAATTGAAGTCTATTACTACCTAATTTTATAAAAAATAATTTTATTTTTTTGAATTTTTGCTTCACCTCAGCTGCATTATAATCTAGTAATGCTACTGCAACTTGAAAGTGTTTTTTATGCCTTTTTTAAACAGAGCAAAAACTTTGTATTTATTTATGTAGAGGAAAATACAAGCTAGTCAAACTACTTTAAAGCCTTATTTGATGAATGTTTTTTAAAGTGGTTTTTAGTTCATTGAAGAAACTGCACTTAAAGTATCAATGATGCTGTTCAAAGTAATCTGAAGTAAGTTTATGTTGGGTTTGTTGCTCGTGAGTTATCTTTTGATTACTGAAATAATTTTCTCTACTATTCATATTGTAATAGAAGCATATCTATTCCTACATATAAATGATCCCAGGTTGTAGAGAGCTTCCCAATTTCCTTGAGCTTGTAGTCATTGCTAAACAAGCCAACAGTGTTGAGAAATTCAGAAGGTAAAAGCTAAGGTTTTTTTCCTATACATCAATGCATCTGTTGTGGTTTATGCCCAGCTGGAAGCACCACAAAGCCACTTCCTTGCTCCCCCATCAGTGGGGGAGAATCAGAAGGGTAAAAGTGAGAAAATTCCTGGCTTGAAATATAAACAGTTTAATAGGGGAAGCAGAAGCCACACACACAAGCAAAGCAAAACAAGGAATTCATTCACTGCTTCCCATGGTCTTTGCCATGGGCTGCAGGGGAATCTCTGCTCCCATGCCTGGAGCATCTCCCCTACTTCAGCATGGGGTTGTGGGTCCTTCCCACAGACTGCAGTTCCTCATGAACTGCTCCAGTGTGGGTCCCTTCCATGGGGTGCAGTCCTTCAGGAGCAGCCTGCTCCAGTTTGGGTCCCCTCAGAGTCACAAGTCTTGCCAACAAACCTGTTCCACCATGGGCTCCTTTTTCCATGTGTCCACAGTCCCTGCTAGGAGCCTGTGGCATCATTGGCCTGCCCTGGCTTTCCCTCCATCAGGCCCACCTGTGCCAGTGTGGGCTCCTCTCACATGGGCTCACCCACAGATCCCAGTCTGACTTGTGTTCACTCCGGATTTCCAGCACGTCCAGTGCAGCAGCACAGAAACAGCAGCGATGCCCTGGCCATGTGCCAGTCCCTGTGCAGCACCATGGCTGTCCTCAAAATGTCCTCAAGCACAGCAGAGTGAGGGGAGCAGCAGCACCACAGAGGGAAAGCAAAAAGCAGCCACAGATGAGCCCTGCCCTGATGTACTGTAAGGCATCAAGCCCAGGGCAAGCACAGGAGCAGCCAAAGAGCAATAACAGCTATAAATTCCATCTAACACATTCCAATCAAAGCTCTTATCTTGAACCTTCTGAGCCCTTTTGGGCATCAAAAGGAGCTGTTGTGGTTTAACCTGAGGTGGTAACTCAGCCCTACACAGCTGCATGCTCACTGCCTCCCAGTGGGATTGGGGAGAGAATTGGAAGAGTAAAAATGGGAAAAAATCAGGGGCTGAGATAAAGATAGTTTAATAGAAAAACCAAAAAATTGTGCATACATGCCAAACAAAACAAGAAATCAATTCACTACTTCCTTTGGCCAGGCAGGTGTTCAGCCATCCCCAGGAAAGCAGGGCACCATCACATGTATTGGTTACTTGGGAAAGCAAATGCCATCACTCCAAATGTTCCCACATTCCTCCTTCTTCCCCTCTGTATACTGAACACGATGTCACATGGTCTGTCCTCCCCACTTCCCAAGCACCTCCAGCTTCTTCCTCAGTATGGCAGTACAAGAAGCAGAAAAGGCCTTGGCTTTTGTAACTTCTGCTCAGCAACTAAAAAAAAAACAAAAACCCCCTCTATTTTATCATCATTCTGTTCAGCACAAATCCAAACAATTGTCCTATACAAGCTATCTTGAAAAAAACTAACCTTACCTAAGCCAAAACCAGTGCAGCTTCCAAGGTGGATATTCATGGCTGTAATCTCTCCTTCAGGAGGAAAATGTTCAACATCTTGAGACTTTCAGTCTTTGAGGACAAGTCAGGCTCTTGGAATTCTTACATGAAAAGACTGCAGTAGAATTATTTGTCATTTTCTTTTGAAAATTTTAGTTATAATTGATGCTGTTATTCAGTGATATGATGCAGAGGAAATGGGGAAGGTAATTATGCTGCTCCAGTAACCCACATTTGTATTTCCTAAAGACTAGTACACTGTAGTACTTTCCCAGAAAATGTCTAGCAGTGCAGTCCTGCCACCAAAAACACACAGCACTTTTTTTTGTGGCTAATAATTTCTCTCTCACGTGAAGTGTGATGCTTAATTGCTTTCTTACTGTAAAGGCCCTTGCAAGTTTTGCTCAAGGGTTAAGAATTTATATTCAGTTGTTCAGATTTTTATGCTTTAAAAATGAAGAGAAGCCTGATATATTTCTATTTGTGTAAATGTGTTATTTTGTATTTGCCTGAAGTTTTTAAAATGTACCTGGTTCTTTTGTGTTGTGTATCTAAGCATGGGAAATGTAAAGAGTAAAACTACATCATGTACCTGATCACTGATTTTTACAACTTCAAATGTAAATTTCTTGTTTATTTTCTTCAGTTGATTTTGAGACCTTCCTTTGTCACTGAGAGTATTGCTTTCTCACTCATAATATTGTAGTGTCATAATATTAAATATTAGTAAGAGGCTTTTTCTGTAGCTCACAAGAGAAACAAGCCAGAAAATTTCTTCACTTATGTAAAATTTCTTTCTTCTGCCAAGACACATTAACTTCCCTCAACTAACAGCCCACGTCCATTGACTGAGTGCTCATGAACTAATCTATGCCTATTAATGTCAATTCCTTTCAATATCTGCTTGTCAAGATTGTGGTATTGTGTCAAGTGTTCATTGCAAAATTGCATTCAAGTGTTAGTGATATTCCACCTGCTCACATGATTAATCATGTTAGCTTTTGTTCTTGCATTTAATGAGAAGCATTGCTCAGAAAACATATTAAGATTTGTAGCTCTGTGTATTGTTAAGAGATTTTTTTTCCCCTTTCTATAACTGAAAACCAAGTTTTTCACTTTCAAACTTAAAGCTCAAAATTACTTTGAGTTTTTAGCATTTTGGAAACTCAGGAAGTGACCATGAAAATTAGTGGGTTTTTGATAGACTTTTAACTGAAGTATTGGAAAACCATCTTAATAATGAAATTTAGCTTTTGCAGGATAAATGACAATGTGCCAATAACTTCCCTCTGCTCACTTGGGGTTTGTTGTTTTGGAGTTTTTTTTCTTTTTTTTTGTTTGCTTTTTCGTCTTCTCTGTGCTAACCAACCCTGTCTAATCAATCCCTCTCTTAACTCCCACTGGTAATGCACTATTTTAGAGTAAGATGTTGCCAAAACCTACTTCTGCCAGTGTTTTCTCCAGCTTGGTGCCCGCGTTGCAGTTACACATGGCTGAAGAGCCTCATTCTCAGGATCCATGCGGTGCCCATAGATAGCAGTGAGCCAGAGCTCTCACACTGTGCTGCATTAACACATCAGCACACCTGGCTGAGGCCCAGCCAGCTGGGGATGTGACATACCATAAGGTAAGGTGGATTTATACCTGTAGGTGGTGTAGCTAGAAACTATCAATGCCAAAGAGCTGGCATCACAACCGATATTTATTCAAACACCTTTCATTCACTGTTATTGATGGAATTAATATGTTTACTTCCAGCAGGTAACTGTTCACACAGTACATTCACTTACTCCTTCACACTTGCAGCCACACATAAAAGTCACTCATGGCTACAAGGCTGGAGTGACAGTTGTGAGCTTCTGACTGAGGTGGCACATCACCATGTACATTGCCTCTTTTTGGCTGCTGTGTTCTAGCTACCATTTCTTCATCTGCAGCCACAGGTACCCATAGAACCATTCACACACACTTACACAGACAGAACTTTTATAGTTCAGGCTGAAACTTACTCAGCAGCTGAAGTCAGGCTTTTCTAAAAGCACTGAATGTGGTCTCCAAAGGCTTTGGTGTTCTCAAATCTACAGCTTGCAGCTCCATGACACTGAAAGGAACTGTGAGTGAACAGTCAGGAACGTGGGAGGAGTGGGAAGTGCTATGAAGAAATGTTTAGACACCTGACTGAGATGTATCATTTTCTGCAGTAGTGATGAATTTACTTTGTTAAATGTATTGATGTAATCTGTGATTAGTGTGTTGCTGTGTTGGTGTGGGGGTTTTGTTTGGGTTGCTTTTTTGATTTTTTTTTCTCTTTTTTTCTTTTTGGTTGATTTTTCTTCTCTTTTTCCTTCAGGAAATTATTCTTCAGTCAGCTTTCAGGTAAAAAGTAATTGGAATTATAGGTACTTGACCTATGGGTTTTAATGACTGACATAAAAGGAAGGGGGTTTTGTTTTAATTGGAATGTAAAGTGGGGAGACCGGGACAGACTGCTGTACCTTAGTTTAATTTGAAAATGTAAAACTAAGAAAAATCTAACCAATTAAATACATTCTGTTTACGATAGAAGTCATTTTAAGAAATGAATAAGAAATAGTTATTCAGTTCCATACTTTATTTTAAAAACAGTGTTAATTAATAAAAAGGCATAAGGATTCTGAGAGTACCAGTGTTAGCCTATCTTTATTGAGACACATTGTGTGTAAATGAGCTTTTAGAAGAAAGTGCACTCTAGCTATGCTTTTTAAAGAATGTGTATCAGTCTTAGAAATGATGGTAAACTCTTCTAGTACTTGCTTGAAAATTCTAGGTGAATGAAAACAGCAAGCTGCAGTTTAGATTTAAATTGATCCAGTAATGGCATCTGCAGGAAGAAGAGGAGACTACATTTGATTTACCTCTGCAAAGACAACCTATTATTTTCAGACAGGAAATTTTTTCTCATTCTTCATTTATGTGAAAATACTGTGATTTGATGAGTCCTGTCACTTTTGTATGTTTTGCAGCTCTTATGATTTCAAGGTAGGTTTTTGCTTTGTTAAATTTTGAGGTTTTTTATATTATTATTTTAGGACAGTACTTTAATTCCCTTCCTAGCTTTTGGTAGGGTCTGAGAGGCTTATGCCCTTTCCCCAGAAAGAACTGTACTTTTTTTTTTTTTTAAGTCTTGATTTTTAATTTTTCTGCACTAAAAAAACCCTCAATAATTGCCAACTTTTCTTTGTTTTATGCTCTTTTTATGACCTGGAATTGGTACATGTAACAAGATTTGGTTGTTCTTGAATTTTTTTCCTGTCCCAGTTTTGTTTGTTTGTTTTGTTGTCTTGGTATGTTTATGTTCATGAGTAGCATTGGCTTCTAGGACAGGAGACAGTTTATGTAATCTAATCAATATTCATATGATTTGGTTATTACAGTGAAAACAGGACAAAATGGAGATCTTCTGAGCTAATGCTTCATCAACAGCAGGTGCCACAAACAACATAAAAAAATGTTCCTTCAGGTATCTTCAAAGTGAGCTAGAGTGGCTCACCTCTGTCCCAGTGGGATTCTGTGCTGGGGCACCCAGCCAGGATGATGAGGCTGATGAAATACTCCCATAGCAACTGGGGAAAGTCCCACTGCCAGGGCTGATTGTGGAACTCTCTATCCACAACCGTTTCCCATTTATTAACACTTTATAATTCTCTTGGCAATGTTCATTCTGCGGCTTGCCAGCACCGTACCTGAACAGCATTCTCAGAAAAACATGGACGGTAGAGAAAATGTGTGGCTTTTTCCCTTTTAGTTTAGAAAAGTTCTGCTGGCTATGCCTTGTGTGTTTCCCAGGAAGCATGGGATTTGCTGCGGTTTTTCCCTGCCCGGCTCGGGAGCTGCAGGAGCGGTTGGGATGGAGCCGGGGCTGCGCTGTTCCCGCAGCGCCGCTGGATGGCGCTGCTGCCCAAGGCGAGGCCGCCGCTGCCGGCGCCGGGAGGGAAACCCGCGCTGCTGAGCGCTGCTGCGCTCCCGAGAGCAACTTTGCTGCATACAGCCCCTCAATTAACTGGCTGACAGCTTGAAGCATCGCTGTAATGAACGTAAAAATATCTGCTATCTCACACTTATTTTTCGCGTTGTTGATTTAGAATTTTTTTTTTTTTTTTTTAAAGTTGCTGTTAAGGAAAAAAAATATCTAATTTTGCTTGTGCATAATACAGTACAATAATAATTGTTATCAAAATCAGGAGTAAATTTCGAAAATGGCGTGCCTAACTCTATAAGCAATCTTAAGGAATAGTGTTTCCCATCATGTTTACATGAATAACACAGAAAAAAAAAGCTCAGGTTTAATACTGGGATATGTAAAGCTAGGAGACATGGCGGCTAGTAAAGCAACTTTTATGCCAGTTTAACTTCATTCTGAAGCCACTTCTAATTACCAAAATGCCTATAAATAAACTAATGTTTTTCTGCAGAGGGGCTTGGGCAATTCCTTTATTCCCCCTTGTGCCTTCCACAAGTCACATAATGGGTCAAGAAGGAAATTCAAAAGGGAACTCCGAAATTATGATTTTGGAAATTCTGACTTGCAATTTCCTGTTGTAATTGGTAGGTAAGAAATATCTTAAAATCTTTTTGGTTTTAACTGGTAAGGTTGGTAAATAGAATTGTTGTAAATGTGTTCAAATTGCAAAACCAAGGTTTCTTAGTGTTTATGTTTGCATTGAGAATGAGATGTATTATTGGGAAAACCTCTTATGTCTGCAGAGAAACTCAATACTTAAGAATTATTTATTTACTAACTTTTCTGTCCCCTGTTTAAAATAATCCCCACTGCTTGTTGGCAAGTCTAAGAAGATCTGAGATAAACTGTACTTTTCTTTCCTCCAGCCCTGACTATGCACCTTATGAGAATGAGGTTGTAAATCAGATGGAGAGGAGGAATTTTTTTTTTGAAAGAGTCTTTGTTTAATGAGCAATCCACATTTATGTGCAATCTCACCTTTTCAATAAAAAAATAAAAATTGGTATGGGGCAATCCAACCTGATAATAATTGTCCTTACAAAACTTAGACCACAGCTTTAGTAACTATTTTATTAACTTTGTCTTAATAACATAGAATTCTTCCAGAGTTGTTTTGTCTGCATTTTAGTGGCATTGTAGTGGAATAAAGGAGTTAGCCCATTCCACAAGTACCTGTGGAATTAAAGCAATTGTTTTAAAGATGTCTCATCTCTAAAAGGATACCCAAACCAACCAACCTAAAACTCAATTTGTTTTTCAAATAATAAGCATTATTAAATATTATGTGTTTTGCAGACAGATTAGTAAGACCAACATTGGATGCATCTCCTGATGTATATATCAAATCTTGCAGTAAAGTTGTGGGGGGATTTTTAAAAAATTTTTTTATTTTGTTTTTGTTTGGTTTTGATTTTTAGAAAGCCAGAAGTAGCTACTTTTCATAATAGATATATTTTAAAGAGAGGATTTCTCTTAGCAGAGTATTAGTATACTTGGACCATAATAGCTACAGCTTGACCTCTCCACTTCTGATGCAATTGAGTCATGCTACAACTATCTCCTGTTCTGCAGCTGCAACTGCATGAAAATCTACAGTGTTCCTCATCTAGTAGATATCAAAGTGCTTTGAAAAGGTGAGGAACTTTTTGTCATTCAACAGATGGAAGAGAAAGTGTTTGAATTGGTGGTTCCTGTTGCTCAGTTGGCAAGCAAATGAGTGATCTGCTTATGAACAGATCTTATTGAAGAAATAGATGCTTAGATTTGTGGAGATCTGCTTAGCTGAGGTGGTATTCTTTAACTTCTAGGGAATAGACTATGTAGAAGTTGTTTTAAGAATTCAAATATAGCGCACCCTTGGCATAGATACAGAGTTGCAGCTCTGTAAAGGAACTTAGTGAACTACAGCCTGGGTACAGACAGACATCCTGGTATAAAGTAACAGGGAAAGTAGGCTTTATCCCTTGAGCTTAGGAGTGCTGCCTAAGCTCAGCCCTGCAGTTTTGCCTGCCCATGCTTTTTAATGTTAACATTAGATGAACATGTGTGACTGTTCTTACAGTACCTAGAACTCTTGTGGGACCTGCTTTTGAATCTGACGTTTAATGGTCTCTTTTCTCTGTGCTTGAGACTAGACTTCCATGCTATTAGTTTACAGCTGTGGTCCAGGAAAGATGAGGCTTCACTAAGATATACAATACATAAAACACATTTCTGACACATTGCACTGGCAACCCTCTATTTGTAGGCACTGCTGTCCAGGGAATAAAGATCATTCTCTGCTCTGTGCTTTAAGGCAGAGCCGCTGTCCTGAGAGGGCATTTACAGCATTCTCTGCTCAGAGAAGTGAAGACATCAGTGACATGTTCTTCACAAACACTGTGTGTTAGCCAACAGCATCCAGCCAACAGTTCTCAACTCTCAGATCATTGGGGCTTTCAGAGGAAAATAGGATTCTAAATATGGAAAAAGAAATCCTTGAGAGAATTTGTTGTTCACAGTATCTAGAAAACTGGTTTGTAAACAGTATTGAAATTCATCACAGTATTTTGGCAACATCAAACATTGAATATAAACAGATAAACCTAGATGTTCTTGTGGCTTAAATTGCAAAGTTTCTTTGAGGCTAAGGTGTAACGGGACTGAAATATTTCTCTGCCTTGTCTAAATATTAGAATGTGGGAACCATGTATTGTAGCAGAATGCTGATATCTTTTACAGTTACTTGACGTGATTACTGCTTTGCAGAAATTCCCATTATGAAATGTCTTAATTGCCTATGTCTTTTGTAAGAAAGGAGTCATCTGCTAGGGATTTTCAACAGGAAATTAATTCATAGGCAGTGCAGGGTGCCAGGTCCATTTCCCATTTCTTTGTGGGCTGTACAGTCACAATAGGATGTACTTTTGTCACTGTGGAATTGAAAATATAACTTTGAATGTACAAAGTTGGCTTTTGTGTTGAATAAGATAATTTTATTTTGGCAGTCACATGTACTGATTGTAACATTTAAGTATTTGTTTGCACAAATTGGGAGTTATGTCCATTTCTTTTGATAGTCTCAGTGCTCTTTTTATGACCAAAGGAAGTCACTAAAATGATATTCGTTTAAGAGCAGTGGTTTAGGACCAAGTTGTTAGCTTCCTGTTCTGTTTTTCTATGGCCAGTGATGGATTTCTGTGCTAGTATGCTTTTATAAATGAACAGTAAACACATTTTTACGGGTGTGCACATATTTGTTTTCTGTTATTTCTGTATTCTTAAATGTCAGTATATCCAGAGCACACCAGTATATTCCATCTTCATGGGATGTTTTGTTGTAAGTTGATGGTGCCTGTATGTACTTAACCTGTACTTTATCCACTGGAAGCTGATTTTTACCCATTGACTTTCTTGTTAATTTTTACATGAGAAATGTATTGACTTTTCTATTATAATGTAAATGCAAAATCAGACTATAAGAGTTTGAAGAAGGTGAAGCTTTTTTAGTTGACTAATGCAGAGGCTGCATCAGGAATTTGCTTAGGTAAAAACATTTGTTATTATTTAGATTTTATAAATGCTCATTATTTGTAAATCAGTTTCTCATTTTAGAGGAAATTTATTTCCCAAGGACTTTAGAACTGAAAACATAGGGGAGAAGAGGAGGGATTGAATTTGAAAAATATTTCAGGGTCTGAGAATTATTTTTTTTTATTTATACAGATATTATTTTTAAATATTGCTATTGTTCCTAGAAATGCCATCTAGAAGAAGAATGAGTTCTATCTGTTTTGAAGGGAAGGAAAAAAATCCTTAAATCTCCAAAACAATGAATATGACAAAAGGTAGGAAGATAATGCATATTAAAATAAATAGCAATTTTAGTTAAAAGTATCATAGGATTTATATGATTTTATTCTAAATTAAGAATTTCCACAGCATGTTACTGTGTCTATTCTGTAATGAAAATACAGCATAGCCATCTATTTTCCAAAAAAAACCCCAAACAAACAAACCTAAAAATAGATCTTATGATATAACATGATGAGTCACACAAATAGCATATAGGAACTCTCAGAATTCTTGTAATAAAAGAGATTTAAAATGAGCATGAAAGACTTTCCTTGACATTTCAATAGTTGATGTTGTCCTATTAAATAAAGGGTAGAATTAAAAAGCAAGTTCCATGCCAGTGGTAATTGTGAATTACTACTTAAATGAGTAGTATAAATTGTGCTGTTTGATGTTCTGCATTGTAATACAGTAATTATGCTAAGCTCTTTCTTTTGCTTGTGGATCAACTTTAAAACTGTCGATGCTGTGTAAATAACAGTAAATCTGGGCAAATACACATTTTGAAGCCCTATAAACCACATGCATTTGTAATGTAATCTTGAAAATAGCAGTGCCATTCTGTGGAAATTAGAAAATTTTACACCTAGTTCTTGTAAACTCATACCACTACTAAAATACACAGCTCTTTATAAGAGAATACAGATATTTAATGATGTGACAACTGCATAAATATGAAAGCTGCTGAAATGGTGTATCATAATGGGAGGGTTTGCAAAACCTGCCATGTTCTGTGGGTGCATAAATACCATTAGATAGTAAAGGGACTCTGGCTCCTAAATCTATTTGTTTATTCTGAAAACTTCCTTGCAGGGTTGAAACTGTCACTGCAAAGAGATACACAAAGTGCACTTAATCCTTCCAAGTGGTAACTTGAAGTAGGCAGGCTGGTGCTGAAGTGCTTGCTGTGAGGCAAAGTCGAGTTCAGCACTTGCAGCCTGTCACCGCGGGCTGTGTGACACCGCGGGCTGCAGCCACTCCTCCTCCCACAGCTCTCATCAGCACCTTCACAGGGAGATTTCCAAAATCTGTGGAAATGTCCTCCTTTGTTATCCCTTAACACGGTGGGGAACTTGCAATTTTCCTTGTTCTGCTTTTAATTCACTGATGTTGTGACATCTGAAACTGCAGCTTTTGGTGTGAACAGGCCTGAGGCTGACAAAAGCACGAACTAAATGCAGCAAGGAGTAGAAAATGGGTGAACAAGCAAGCAAATTGGAGAACTGCGTGCTCACTTGGTCTAGTGAACAAATATTACTGCAATTTAGGTACTGAACAAACTAGACTGCTCCCTACTCCTTCAAAACTTGCAGAATTTGCTCATCAGGTCTCTCAGAACTGGAGATATATACAAACTGTGGTCAGTGGGGTCCCCTCAGGCCTCAACTTAGAATAAAACTCAAATTCATGGTAGTAATAATGTCAATGGGAAGTAAACTTGTTAAAGCAAATTATAAAAACAATAGGAAATCTACCATGAATCAAAATATAGAAACTTATATTTAAATTAGTGAAATTTGGTACATTCTACCAACTTATGTATTCTGCATTTTTAATGTAATTTTGTTTTATTTTTCATGAAGAACTCTATATGCAAAGAGATTATTTTTAAAAGATAAGGTAAAAACTGTTTATATTCTAGGTTGTTTTAAGGATACAGTACTGTAGGTCTACTGTTGATCTCAAGTTTACTAAAATTCACATCTACGGTATAACTTAGAGAAAGCAAAAGGGAAACTATTTTAATTTAAAATTGCACACCAAAATAATGCAAGTAAAATTTTGAACCGTTTTGATAAGCAAGGCCTGTGGATGTTTTGACTGTTGCTCAATTAAAAAAAAAGTAAATATAATAGGTTTTTGAAAATAAATAATACAGTACTCCTGTGACATTTTTTCAGATGAACAATTTTTCAGGAAGATTACAAGGCTGAGTAGTCAGTTTTTGAGAGGTGGAGAATAGTTTAGTTGGTGGGCCTGCTGTGATTGGAATTGATTAATGGGTGTTGTGATAAGCATAGAAACAGATCAGTGGCAGCTTATCCTGCTTTCAGCTGTCACAGCTGTGCCTCTTCACTCTTCTTCTGGCCCTATCACACTCCCTGGCAGCCTTTAAAGTACCTCCTTCCCAGTGGAATTTCTGCAAATCATCTACTCAAATGCCAAGATACCCTAGAAGCAGCTGTGGCTGAGAAAATTTGTTCAGGCTCACATATTTGTTGTGATGAAGAATATTGCGTTAGAGAATCCTTTCCTCCCGCAGGAGGAAGCACTCTGTGCCATACCCTGAAGAGAGAGTTAAATGATGCTTCTGATGGGCAGGTGGGCTCCTTAGTCAAGAACTTTCAATGCTGGCTGGAACAGGAACACACTTTGCAAACCTGCTGGCTAAGAGATATCACTGCTGCTGCTGCTTGACACTTGCAATAAATAACCCCTGAATGTTAATTTTATTGCTAATGGCTTGAGAGAAGCAATGCTGTTACATGCTTAAAATCCTGGAAGCTGCCTTTTTTGCTCTAATGCTCAAAAGATTTTCAAATGCAGGTTTTAGAAGTTCTGAATGTGCTTTGAAAGTATTTCCCTAGTTTCCTTAATGAGAACTGTGATCTCCACTGTGATCCCTGATGTGGGTAGTTTGATTGGAATCATGCAGTTTGAACAGAAAATTATAGGTATGTGGATTTTGTACAAAATAAAGATGGGACCCTGAGGTCCCTTCTAAGCTGGAATTCAATGAGCCAGATCTTTTATGTAACTTCATGGATTTGAGGAGGATAGCCCAGGAATAATGTGCTTTTTGGGATATGAGACTTAATACTCTGTTGGATTTCTCTGATTAGTTACAAAAATATTTTGTTGATTTTATTGGAAACAGAATAAGCCTAAAGCATGAAAATAACTGCGCTACTCTTTCTGGACATTTTGTAGATTATAATGCTTAGGTGATAAATAGTCTTTTTATGAAATCTCTGGGTGCTGTAAATAATTTTTGGCTTCTCTGTATGCTTTAAAAGCCTGAGGCAGCTATCCCAGTATTATCAATAAATATTAAAAATTTTTTTTTATCCAACTCAGGCAAATGAAATCTGAATTGAAAAGCAGATGATGCACACAGAAGGTCTCATCTCTGGCTAAATCTGCAAGATGTTTAACTGATCCACCAAGGTAGTGTACAGTTTATCCACTGTGGCAGTCTGTGAACAAGAATAAGTTTAGACTATTTGGGAAAATAAATACTCACAACTAAAAAAAGATTATTTGTTAAGTTTCTATTATAAGTGCATGTACAGTTCCTGTATTGTATATAGAGTCAACTAAGTCACATCAGTGGGAAACTACTTCTCAATGAGAAAAAAAAAAATCTTATTTCAATTTTGAATTATATTTTACAGAGGAATATATCTAAGGCTGTTTTGTAAAATCATGTTATTTATTTATTCTATGACTGTATCGTGTGTCAGCTGTATTTTGTAATGTCTTCTGGCATAGGAAAGCAAACAAAGTCGTTTTACATTAATGACTTGTCTGAGACTGCTTGCCTATAATTCCACGCTCCTTTGCTATAGAAAAAACATGACCCTGAATCCTAAACAGCTTTTGAATAAAGGCACCTAAAATTATGATATGATAAACAAGTCCATAGGTTTATAACTTAGTGCTTTTGGTTTTCTTTATTTAGTGGGTCTTGCTTCAATTTAGATTTGCATGCTCTGCAATTAAAAAAAAAAGATATTTTAATTCAGTGCAACTTAAAATTTCCCTGTTTCTATATTATCTAGTGCTGCCAAAATTGAATCTTTTAAATGAGAACTGATTAAAAGGAAAGAAAAAAAATTGATTATATGTTGTTCAGATGTAGTGTAATCGCTAAGTTTTCCACATCTTGATCTGCTACAGGGGGACTTGTTCTTTGGGAATTCAGCCTGCACTTTTGTCCTTCCTGTGATTTCTTATTTCAAGCTTGATAGAGAAAGCATCCACTGTTGTATCATTTCC
The DNA here is from genome assembly GCF_028018845.1 of Melospiza georgiana. Classification (NCBI taxonomy): domain Eukaryota; kingdom Metazoa; phylum Chordata; class Aves; order Passeriformes; family Passerellidae; genus Melospiza; species Melospiza georgiana. The sequence continues at coordinate 10,879,150 of NC_080438.1, read as the reverse complement.
TTAGTGCTAACAGCTTTTATTCTCTTCAACAAGTGTTTACAGAAAAGTGTTGATGCTTATTAATCTGTTTCTTGTCTTACAAATGTGCTTATGCATGATTTGTGGTAAAATTGGCATTTCTGACAGCTCTCAGTGTAATCTGCATAGCACAACAAGATTGTTACATTGAACAGATGTGGCTTGGAGTTGTTATTCTTCGTAATTGCCATCATTAAGTGAAAGCATGTGTCAATCAACTTTGTACTTTAAACACACCACTCATTCGTGAGACACATGCATCTGCGTTTCAGCTACAGATCTAAATTACTTGGGCTTGAAATTTATTTCTGTTGTTTCTATTTAATACAATACTCCATGAAACAAATAATGCCCAAAGATGTCAAAGCAAGAGATCATCAAGTTAAGAAAGGCTTTACTGGGAGTTTGTGTAGATATAATTTTCTTTTTGGAGGGGGAAGAGAGGAGGGTGATGATAATAGATTCATTTTCCTTTTCTTGTGTAAAGAAAAGGCATTTAAGTTTAATTTTATAAATTTCCAAAGTCACTCTCCTATTTTGATGTTTATGACTTTCTTATTTGAGGGAAGGAGGTTCTGTTTAGTTTGATTATTTGGGGGCAAAAATGAACGTGCTTCAGTAAACTGACATAATGCCTTTTAAGGATTAATGTTTGGTCATTAATGTCGCCAGAATACCTTGTAGGGTCACAAATGTTCATACTGGTAACAAACAGGATTAGATCAGGAAATTATATTTTGAGTAGAGTTGAAAACAAAGGGGTCTTAGCCTGATTGCCCAACAAATGACAATAGAATCAGACTGAAGCACACAAAAGCAAGGACATTTGGAGATGACGTTCACTTTCTCCTTGTTTCCTTCTCTGAGGACTTCAGTTCTTTGTGTCAGGCACAGTAGACATGATGGCATCTATATACTGGGGGTTTGTGGGTTTTTCACCCTGTCCTGTGACACCTCATCAGTGCCAAATAAGATGGACTTGTATATGAGGCACAAAGTGACACTCATCATGTTGAGGTGGAATTGCCTTCCATTTTTGAGGGTATTTTAGCCTCTACCTTTACAATGAAAGCATTTGTTCCATGATTTTTAAATCCTCCCAAATTAATGAAAGAGAAAAACACAATTACACTTTTATCCTTTGATTTTCTTTTAGGTCTTTGCCTGCTGCATTAAAGATGATTCTGTTATTCTGGATGTGGTGTGTGACTCGTATCTACTTTCTGACCAAAAAACCCCCATTGTATAACTATTTTTTGGAATATTTCCTGAAAATATATTGTTTAGATCCTGCCAGAGGCACATAAGATTTCATATGAATGATATGAATGCTGATTATTTTTTAGATCCTAATCATCTTATCCTTATTGAATCTTCTAGAAGTACTGAAATAGAAATTTAAAAGAATTAATTTGAAAATTAGAAGCCAGATTAGCTACAGCCGAAGAATAAAAAACAAAGAACTGGGAAATAACTCTTCATTTAATTGAATTTTGAAGAAAAAAAATTATTTGAAGTCCAAATGTAGCGCCTAATATAGAACCAGAAAAAACATGGGAATCACATGGGGAACAACACAGCAGTACAGTCTGACAGATAGTGAAATCAAGTGTCTGTTCTAATCTCAGCCCTTTCAGCTCAAGAAGAAACTTTCTGACAATCTCTTGGAAGTTATTTGGTAGCTGTGTAAAGCCAGTCCCTGGGAGGCAAGAAAACCAGGGCCATGCATTGATTAGTAATTAAATGATCCCAGCCAATTTTGCACATTTGGTAATTTTCTTTGCCAATAATTTCTCCACCTGTTGATGGGGATGATATGTGGCTACTTGGAATTCATCACCATGCTGGTGAAGCAGTTTAGCAGTGTTGGAAGTCCCACAAAATTGCAATCTGGGGGCAGAGGAAACCCTGGCTGCCTCTGTGACTTTGGATAGTTGTCCGTTATATTTGCAGATTTCCAGCTGCCCTGTGTGGGAGTGACTGGACTTCTGCAGGTGCACAGTGTGTGGTGATTGTGAGTGGGGCTGGCCCAGCCCCATCCCCAGTGGGTGCAGCTGTGGCAGCAGGTGAGCAGCACTGACAGCAACGAGCCAGGGAGTGCCCAGGGGCACTGAGCAGCCACCAAAGGGAACAGAGGGCACACAGGGGCAGGGCATCAACAGGAGGGGATAAAAGGCTGGGACAAAGAGCAAGAAGGGCAGAGCTTGCAGCCTTATGAAGGGGTTTGGTGTTACTCGGTATGGGCAGATGCCTGAAGCCTTCTGGTGAGGTGTTACTCTAATTTAAATTAGAGTTAAATTTTATGGTGACACTCTGTGTGTGGCGGCCATCTCAACTGTGACGTGTGCTGTGGCACATGCTGTGATAGACTTCTATTGGAGCAAAGTTCTGGGAAGAAGATTTCCTCATGCACTTTAGATTTAATATAATTTTTTTCAAAATAAGGAATTGAACTGTTGAATGGGCTGGAATTGAATGTGCCAAAACCAGCCTTATGTAGACCCAGCTATAAGTAAGACATGAGATGCCAAGGCAGCTTGCAATGGTGGTGTGCTAATCAACCCTCTCACCCTTTGTTCATAAGGAAGGTTGTAGAAACTAGAATGTCCTGATTTTATTTACCCCTGCCCTGATCTCCTGGGCTAGTGAAGTTCAGGGTAGATATTCTGATGTTTCTTGCATGACTGCATTGTCTCTCAGCTTTTTCAAGTATAAGGTATGAATAATGAAAATTTCCCATTTTCTTCAGTGCAGAGAATTGTACATGAAGTACCATATGAATGCCAGTTATCTATTGTTACATTCTCTAATAAATGAAAATTTGGTTTCAAGAAGTAGAGGGTCATTTCTGATGCTTTTTCCTAATCAGTGCTTTTTCTTGCTCTTAGAAGTCCTCATAGTTGAAGATGGTGTTACATCTGCTTTTATGTTTTGTTGTAATGCTTTATTTTAAGTGTTTCAGAACATGTGTGTAGTATTTAGTAAAGACACCTAGGACTGGATGGCACTACACACAGTATAGACCAGACATAGTCTGCTGCTGTGGTGAGACCCCAGCATCTCTAGATTTCCTGCAGGCACACCTATTATTTCTTGTATATTGTTATTTTAATGGTTGAACTTTCCAGGAAGCTTGACATGTTTGCTGTCAGACACCAGCTCTATTTCAGTTATTCTGCTGTGTTATGCTTTCAGTTACTTAAAATGTAAGGAAATATTATATGGAGATAATGAAAATAAATAACTTTAAAACAAGATACAAACTTTTTTTACATATTTGATTTTACTTTGGCAGTTTACTTGGATTTCAAAGGTTAGTGTATTTTTTGTATTAATTGCTCTGCTTTAGAACATGATGTTTTATTTCTTGATGTTAGAGTCTTTCTATTTATTTACATGTATAAAATGGATAATTGTTTAAACACAGTCTTTGCTCACAAAGATAATATTTTCATGCCATGAGGGCAGAAATAAGAAAAGAGAATAATCTGAATTTCACACTGTATGCAAGCAGAGCAGATATTTTATTCAGTTCAAGCTTTAACACTTATATTTTTTTAATCTGTTGTATTTTAGGGAGATTGTACTATTGTTCTGCTAGAAGAAGCTTGTAGCTTCTTGAAGTGGGTGAAATAAAATATTTAAGTATGTTTGAAAAGAGAAGTAGAGTCAGAAGAGCCAGAGCCTTCTGACCACTGAGTTCTTCTGAAGTAGAAGTTACATTATGAAGAAACTTCTTCTTGAAATGTTCTTAAGATTATTATTTAAAATAAGCTGAAGGCATATTTTTAAAAAAAAAGTTTTGTTTTGGGTTCACAAGAAACAATGTGCTATTAGGCTATATTTAACAATAATTTGTATATCCTTATTCTAGCCCTTAGTGCTTGTAATTTGGAAAACCAGCAATTTTTTGAGAATTTAGAACTCAGAAGAAGTTTTAAATTTTATGTTCTAATCCTTTCTTTCCCCCTTGCCCCCATGATATTATTTAAATGGAGAAAGGCAGCTAAAAACATCCTTGGTTTTGTTGTCAGTTAAATATCAGAGTAATTTATTATACTCTAACTAGAAGCAATGAATAAGCTCAAAGGTCTTTCCAACAGTAAGAGATTCTATGGTTCCATGAAAAAAATCCAACTTTTGTCAGAGACTTCTTATTTTATTATCTTGGAAATGACTGAGGTTACTTTCTTTGGAAATGACAGCTAAAGAATACATAAATTTATATCACTTTTACTTATTTTCAATACAGAAAATGAAGAGATTGAAAGAGTAGCTTAAGTTACTCTTACCCTCTGAAGCTATATAAGCTTGGAAGTTAAGAAAGACATAGAAAAAAAAATGTTGTTTGCAAAGATATTTCACTGTTCCATATGTGCTCAGAGATAGGCTTTTGTAGACATTCAGTGGGTATTCATTTCTGTTATGCATGTTTTATTTATTTTACTTTTTAATGTAGAACCATAGACAAATTTAGCAGTAACTATTTAGGGATGTTATATGTCCCTAAAATGGGATGTGTTTGAAATCTGGGAGAGGCATGTGTTGTGTTGAGAACAGTAAATTTCTTGTAAAAATCTACCTATTAGGGCATTTTCTCCTCCTGAGGTGCATATCTAGTTTTGATGAATGTTAATGAGGTTTATAGAACTGCAAAGGGAAATATGCACCAGACTATATGTTGTATATATGATATTAACATCCCACAGGGCTTTTGTATTCTCCTTCATGTGCAATGGAACCCAGAGATGCACAAAAGACCAGCTTTAGTCTGACATTTTGTTTGTTGTATTTGGCAAAATTGCTTTTGAGTGTAATTAGCTCCTGACAAACCTGTTCCTGTCCCATTTTGGCAGCAGTCTGGATATTTATTGATACACGTACATGTGAGCAAATTTAGTTGCCTAAATATGAATTGACAGCTGAAAGAAAGCTTTCGCTTTCCCATGGTTTATGCTGGGTTAAAGGGGGATTAGTAGTTATTTTAGCTGTTGAAATTTCACTTTTTGTATTCCCATGACTTTAGCCTTGTTTTGCTTGAACACTAAAATTATCTTCAGAATATTAATCCAGTGCCTTTGATCCTTTATTCAGTAGCCACAGCTCAAACAGTTCTGCTTGAATTTAAGATCTATTCCAAAACGTGAAGGAAGCATTTTACCTGTGGATAATGAAATCTGACAGTACCTGAGCTCCAAGAGGAGATGAAATCACTATCTATAGAAAATAATATTTTTTCTACATATTCAGGTTAAATGTGTGCACATCCTGGTAGCTGAAACATCTGTTTCTGGCTTGTTGTTCCTCATGGCTGCTTCTCAATTGGATTTCCTCAAGCAGGTCCAAAGCTTGTCACCTTAGCCAGGGTCTGTTAACTATCACCACTGGCCCCACATTAAGTAGGAGGTTCAGGGCTAAGCTAATAACTCTCCTGCCTTTCTGACTGATCACACTGATTCTCCCTGTGGCTACTTATCATGCTGTGCTCCTATGGGAGGGTTATCTTTGTCTCTTCTTCAACTGGGAATTATTTTTGTTTTCTTCATTCCTAAGTCTTCAGGTGCTAATTCTGAAAGCCTTGTCACTTTCTGAAGCAGCTGTTTCATTTCAATCCATTGCTTCTCCCTTATCAGTTTCATGCTCTCACGTTTGTAAATTTTGCTGCTTTCCTTTTCTCTGGCTGAAAATGTAGCTGCTAATTTTTAAAGCAGAAGTTGTAACTAGACACTAGGCAGAACAGATGCAATAGAAACATGAACCTAATGCTGGTTTGTGTGAACCTTGAATCGGTTTGGTGTCATCACAGGTGAAGTGATTTTCCTGATTTTTCCTTTAGTGTACAGTGCTGTGTTACACTTTAACATGTCCTGTGCAGCTGATTAGGCTGTACCTCCCATGAGCTTTGTGAGAGAGCTCAGGAGAACTGAGTGAGAGAGAGGAACCCGTGGAACTGCTGATTTATGGTCACTGGCTGCCTTGGTGCCTCACATACAGCGGTACCCAAGTCTGTGAAATTGTTTCAGCTGGCTTTAAGGGGCATTGAGTAAGGCCCAGAATGACTACCAGGGTATTCAGTGGAGGCTATTTTGCTTGTTGAGAATTTGAAAAAAGATGATGGGAGTATAGGCAAATCCATGTGTCTTCCTTGGAAATTGTTCTGTGGAATTATGGAGCTTGTTGTCCTATGATTTGAAAGGAAAAATAAGCCAAAAAGAAAGAACTTTAATCAGATTTGGATAGTGTGTCAACACTTTGAGACATATACAGTTAAAACTGAGTTTATTTAATTCTCACATTGGGATCTGGTGTGCTGGTTTGGCTTTTTGATTCTCCCTGTCTTGGATATGATGCTTTATGTCACCTGTATTAACTGTTCACTTGATAAATGGAAAAGATACTGGTGTAAAGTGTTTGACAGAATTTGTGTTTCAGGGAAAACTCAAATTGTGTGGAGAAAAAAATTGCCAAAGAGAAAAAATATTGTTATCTTTCCCATATTTAGGTCTGGATAAAAGCTTCCTGGGTCATGAATAATACTGTGGAGAAGTGAAATGTTGTTTTGTTTTACTGAGTGAAACTAGTCTGTCATCCCGTTCAGCTTGGGGTTTTGTGTGCATGTGAAGAGATCAACACAAGGACAGCCCTGTGTCTTGTGAAAGGTAGCTTTTCAAATTGAAAACAAGGGTGAACATTGCATAACTCTCACACACTTGTGTTTCTCACCTTTTGTTTTACTGTACTATGGTTAGCTTGGGATTAGCCAGATCAGTCACAAAACTTGGTATAAGCAGGGACATGAAAATATAGCTCCTCAATGAACAGCTAGTTTTTCATCCTAACAGGGTCTGCTCGCTTTCACTTTATCATGCCAGTAATTGTGAAGGCTGAACTGAGTTATTAGGCACTCGTGAAAAATTTTAATGATTTTAAATAAGATTTCTCCAAATCTATTAAGCAGCAGTATTTTTAGTCCATGATGTAGTACTGCAAACTCTTAGATAGTTTTTAAAGGTAATGAAATGAAGGAAAATAGGCAATGGCAACAGATGAGAAATGGAATCTGAACTGAGATGCAGCCTAAATAGGAGTGATCCCCAAATTGTTCATGAGATAAATCTTACAACGTTGCATAACATATGTCAGAAATAGCTGTAAGTGAACACAAGAGAACAGCAAAGACAAAGAATGTTGGAGACTGAAATGTGAAGAAAATAATGGCAGAATTAATAAGGAGGGCTGACTGGGAAAAGATTACAGGAAGAGGTAGGGATGTCTGGAAACATGACAGCATACATAAAAAACCAGAGAGCAATTGAGCACCCAAACCTCTGTGTGACTGTGCATTCCAGACAGACAAGGCAGACAGTCGGACAAGAGAATAAGGATTGCCATCACAGAAGTTCTCTTGCTGATTAACAAACTCTTTTAAAATTTCTTCCTTCAATTTCTTGCTCACCTATGGGTAGTAATTTCATTGTTTCTTACTGTCCTTTAGTCATAGTGTCCTTCTGGATCTCATATTTTCTGACCCACCCTCTTCTTTCCATTTCTAATTTATTGTTCTGTTTTTCCTAAAATATCTGAAACTCTCTTCTTTAAACAATGTTTTTGGGTCACAAGTGGTGTGGAAATGTTGCTACTAGAAGAAAATTCTTGCCAGATTTTTTTTCAATTTTTGTTCATTAATGTTTAAATTTTTAGAATGTTTTAGATAGAGCATTACAAATACTAATGAAAAGTAAACAAAAATAATATTTGTCTTTCTGTGATAGTAGTCTGCATAGTCACTTAAGCACATAGAATACTAAAAAATATTGCTCAGAATGAAATACTGCTTTCTAAAACATGCTTTAATTAATTCTGCAAATATCAAAAATATGACTCTGACCATGTAGAGGAAAGCAAAGAAGGGAATAAAGAGAGGGAAAAGACGCCAGAAAAGTTATTAATAGATCTGTAATGATCGGAAGTTTATTCTAGGGTTGAGGCAAAACTTAATGGTTCATAAATAGCAAATTCATTATGTTTTTAATACTCAGGTTATATTAACACTATATAACATCTTTATGGTACCATTAGTACCACTTAGTCTTAAACTAAGTTTGGAAATAAACATTTCCAAATTTTTTTTTTCATGGAACAATTGGCCAAATAAATTATTTTTACAATAAATATTACCTGATTAGTGCATGACTCCTTCAATCATAAACAGACTTATAAATGCTTTATGCCAACTCTTGCACGGTATTCTTAAATGTTAACAAATAAATTTATTTTAAAGGCCATATCAAGGTGAAAACACCAGGGCCTTAGGCAGCAGGACAATACATCACAGAGCCATTTCTCATTCAGTTACAGTAATGGCAAAGGATATGTTAAGACATAAAATGTGATATGGTTTGTTAAATATTCATTTATAATTTGCATTCATTATTAAATCATGTGTTAGAACTAATCTTTAATCTCAAAAATACATAATGTGTCATGAAGTCTATTTGAAAGCATAACAATAAATATTTTATGCTTTTTATGTTGCTTTTTAAAGGTTGACTAGAATACACCAAAATGCTTGTCATTAATGTAATTTAATTATTCCAAGGAGATTTGGTCTACACTGAGGTTGATTTCAATAATTTATTTGAACCTTTAGGTCAATATAAAATAAATACCTGTTTGGGAGATGGGCTGTTGTATGATTAATGACAGCTGAGCTCCCCAGCCCTCCATACAAGGCTGTAGCTCATTGTCTGCAGCCTTGCGGTGCAATGCGGTGGCTCCGAGAGCTCGATTTTCCCGAGGTCCCGAGCAGTTTGCTTGGTGATTCCAGGGCCGCTGCTTCACTGCTGGGGACTGCTGGAGATCTCCTTTAGATAACACAATAGCTTAAACACTTGTACTGCTGGGAGCTGCACTGCCTACAATGTCCTGTTTCTAAAGATCCATGGATCTGCTATTCCATTTGCAGTTCACACCCTGCCTGTATGAGAGGGGTGAGGGTGATGGAGATGTGATTTGTGTTGTAGGAGACTAGGAGCTACTCAACGAACCATGTAAAAACAGTTCATTAAAATGTTGGTGCGCTTGGCTGCTTAATGCAAAGAGAGCTTTATTGCTGTCTTATAAAACCTTAGTAACTTCAGGCTGGAGTCAGATCAATGCATCCATAGTAATTCAGACAAATACCCAGTTTAGGTTAAGAATCACCAAAAAATTGGCAAGAAGTAATAATCTTATTTCCAAAATAAAACCCACTAGCGTATTTATCGTGTACAACTGCAGAACAGCCATACTTAGGTAAAGATTTTTGGACAGAGCTTGTGTCAAGATTCCTCTGGATCTTTTCAACCCTTACGTGACTGTTAGGTGGTATCTGAGCTGTTTGGGCATTTGCTAATTAGCAGCACTTGTGCCAAGGCTCCAGGACTACTTGGGATGTTTTTAAGGTATGTACTGTGTGTGCCCTTTACACCACACTTTATATATGGCTCTGGAAGAATTCTGGTTATCCTACTTTTGGGGACTACTACAAAGAAAAAAGTTAAGGCTCTAATTATACTTCTCACTTAAATGTTGACTTGACACATGAGTAAGTGCTTGTTTGAAAATAACTACATCAGTGAAATGGCCTTGTTTTTAATTTGTCCTGAACAAAGTGTGATTGCTCTAATTAGATGCTATGGGATTAACATTAGCAAAAGTAAATCCACAGTCAAATGAAGTTTCCTGGTTCCTGTCAGAGGCAGTGGCAGAGAAAAGTAAAGTTGTTCATACCAGCTTAGCAGGCAATGAGCAAAGACTCTGCAAGGAGAATGTGCCATCCTGGAGATTGTCCAAAAGCAGAGGAGCAGGCCTGCACAGGAACCTGTAGGAGAGTGGGTGGAGCTGTCTCAGAAGCCGTGCCGGGCTGCCTAAAAACTCACAATGAATTGGGTGGTGATTAATTAATTTCATTACTTTTAATGAAACAAACTTCCCTCCCTGAAAAGCAGTGCCCTCATTGAACAGTAGGGAATCTTCTCTTATTACTCACATTCTTCTGAGAACTGCTAAGAGAGGAAAGGAGTCTCTTTAAAAGATGCATAGTCAGAGCAAACCCCTGACTCCTAATCAGCCACATCCTCTCCCTATCTTTCTGGAGAATATGGACCATCAATTTCCCCATAAGATGAAGGGGAGGCAAAGCAATAGTTTAGCATCCTATGCATTATCTCTCTTTTTATGATTACAAATAGAGCACTTATGTTCACTGACCCATATCTCATACCAGACATCAGTAGCCAGGTCCAGATTTAGGTTATTGTTCCAGCATGGGATTAGGCCATGTGATCAGAATCAAATTTATCTAATATGATCACTTGATTGTGGCCTTTCTTACTGGGGCTGTATGTATGCACAGCTGAAACTTCAAGACATAAAGCAAATGCTCTTAAGGCCCAAAAGAACAGTTGTCAGTGTTTTCACAAAGAGCTTCAGAAAGGTTGAGGAGACACTCTCTATTGGGTTAATTAAGCTGTCCTTTTGCTTGCAAGTTTAAAAGGGAAAAGTGAGTTTGCTCCCCATGTGGCTTTCCAAGTTTAAAAGGGAAAAGTGAGTTTGCTCCCCATGTGGCTTTCCCAAACTCTTTCAGCTGTAGCTCTCAGCTTAAATGACCCTCAGTCCTGCAGCATATCAACTTGATGTATGTAATTGATTGCTAAACATTTTTTGCAGCCTGTTAAATGGTAAGGCTAAAAAAAAGTAATATGTGAATGTTGATTAAAGTGCTTTTGTAGAGAGGGGTCAGAGATATTAGCAAGTTTAAAAGCAAGTGTGAGCTCTGCTGTGGTATGGTACTTCTAACCTGCATGCTTTATTTCACATAATTGATCCCACATGTTTACTCTAAGGACATTTTTGTCAGGTTTCAAATGCAAATATTAGAATGCATTTAGAGTAGGGTGTGCTTCAGTAAGGACACTATGCAGAATGCTCAGCAATGTAGATTGTTGGTATTATAATGGCAATGATACAAAAGGAATAATTACAGTAGCTCGTAATTGTGTGGTGAGGTAAGAGGAAAAAATATCAAGGTGTAAAACCTCAGAGTAATAGTAAATCTAAAATGGATGAAGACATTAAAATTATAATTCTCAGCAATTTTGTTTTCATTATAATTTGTGGGGTTTTTTTAAATAACTGACATAAAACACAATGTGTTTTTCAGGAGTTTGTGATAACTGGGCAAAAAATAGAATCTGTCACAAAATTTTTGTAGCTTCTTTTATTGAGAAAGGTATGATGCTGTTACACAAACAGACTGGAAAATATTCTGGCTGTACATCCAGGAGGTTTTTGCAATGATTGGGTATCTGCAACTGAACAAATTGTTTATAAATTTGTTAAAAGGCAAAGAATAACTCCCCAGTCCTTGTCTGGGAAACAATGCCTCAAAAGTTTAAAAAGCACAACTTTTAAATAACAATATGATTTTCTATATTTTTTTCTTTGAATTATTAGCATTGTTAAAGAAAATGTGGAACTTTCTAGAGTTGCCCAGCCAAGTTAATTATCAATGAAATTCACAGGATTAGAAGAAAAGTTTGGTCATTACTATTTCACTCTAGCTATGCCAGTTAATGCTCGTCACAAAAACCCATTTACTATGAGTTGTACACAGACACATCTGACTGAATATAAACTCAGAGCTTTGTGTATATATTGTTGAGGAACTAATGCATAAAAGCAAATTCTAGCTTGCACTGATCAAAGCAGGATTTGAAATATTCATTTGGGGGTGCAAATTTCAGTGTTTGTTGTACAGAACTTCTGGACTGTGGCACTTGCTGCCATGATCTAGTTGAACAATTAGAACATCAGCTGGACTAGATGATCTTATAGGTCTCTTCCAGTCTTGAAATTCTGTGACTCTGTGACTGTCCCCTTCCTTTCCATAGCATGGTTTGTCTGTTTTTCCTAAAAATACTAAATGTAGATGCTTTATTATATTGAATACTTTAAAAATAGATTGAAACATAATTTGTTCTCTGGAATGTGGTAGTTCAACAGTTATTTTTCAAAAAGATGTTCTATATTTGTATCTATGCTATTGGAAATTGCACAGAATATTTGTCTGGATGGTAAAGAGTAGCAGGGGTTTGCTATAATTAAGTCATAACATTATTTTAATTGGTAATAGCATCTGCAAATTATATGTACCTCTTAAAAGAATGAGACTCAGCTGAAGTGATTTATTTTAAAAATTGCTCAAGAAGTTATATTTCACTTCTGAGATTTTAGATTAATTTATTTTTCATGTAATCTAAAACTATAAATGTTGGTAAGATGACCCTAATATTATTTCAGCTTCCCCATTTACCCATAATTAGAAACAATGCTCCTAATGTTGTAAGTTTTATTTTGATATGCTTAAAGATAAGACAAAATGGGTTTAATTAAAACAAACTCCAGTCTTTATTAGGGTGCTGCTTCTAAAAGGTTTTGAGTCTGTTACAACTTTTTAGCTGCATAGGGCAGTATAAATTGCCTAAAATGAACACAGACTCAAAACCAGACAAAAGCTACTCACAAGAAATCTACAAGAAATTGTAGGGTTAAAATGACTGGGAAAGTGACAAGAGAAAAGGAGAATCTCTCTTAACATGGTCTGATTTTTTTTTTTTTTTTAATTTTGCAGAAGATTATCAGTAAGACTTTTTTTTCCTGCACAGTATCTTGTTTATACATAATTATCTATGTGCCTGACATTAACTTGAAAGCTTTGTAACCCAGACAATATATTTCTGGAATAAGTTTCATTTAAGACAGCAGAACAACAGTGAAGTTAGAAACATGTTTGTGTCTTTTTTTTTCATGACTAGCCCATGTCTATTCTCTATGAAATTGATGTCAAAAAAGTATTATATATTTTCAGTGGGAAATAGAAGGCTGCCCTCTACTATCCTTGTCAGGACGTCGTATCCCTTTAATCATACTTTTCATTTCAGTACATTGAAATTTCCGTTACCAAGGACAACATCATAAATAAAAGTGTTTGTGAAATTTTTACCTGCAGCTTCCTAACTTTGTGCATTAAGCATGAGACTAGCAGAGAGGTGGTCAAATGTGAAAATTTATAATCATTTATTACGTACGGCTGAAGCGAGAAGGGAATAAAAGCGTGAAGGCATACATCTATAAACTGGAGCAGAAAAGCTTAAATGAAAAGTAAAGTGAATTTCTGTGTCTTGTCATAAAGTAATGAGAAGCTAGAGCTTTATTCATAGCAACCCAAGATGCATTTACTCTCAATCTAGCTTTAGCAGTAAATGCTTCCCTGATGTATTGCTTTGGACTTACAAAGAAATATTTGTGCTCTACATAATAGTATAGTTAGGAGAATTACTGCATGGCTGAGGAGATTCTATAAAGGTTTATAGCTGGTGCTGTTACTGTAATTTAATCACAATGTAGCTAATGTAGTACTTTAATATCACACGTTACTTTTTTATTTACCATTTATTAGTAGCTGACAGTCAATCATCACCACATCATAAACAAATCACGCAGGATTCTGGAGGAACCCTGAAGTTCCAGAACAGATGCACTGTAGCTCTTATATGTGCTCCATAACAAACTAGCCATCAAATTATTTTTTTAATGGAGTAATCATGTAAGTCAGGGTTCTTGTTTTCATTCAGTTTTCAGCCAAAGAAAATGTTTTTTTGCTGTGAATACAAATAGCGTTGCATATTGTGATATGTGTTGGAGTTAGCACTCTTCTGCAAGGAATACAGGAGAATGTCTTTAAAAACATGAATATTCAGGTAAAAGGCACCATGTACATACTGATGAATGCATTTATACAGACTAAGAATTGTGCTCTATTGCTTTCAGCCACCTTTTTGTTAGGTTTGCTGTGTTAGATTTGCTTTGTTAGATTTGTGAATGGAGAAAGTAAATGTAGCAGAGTCCACCAAGAGGTCTTGAGGCACTGAAATCACAAAAAAATATGTTGCAATAAGAAGGATTTTTTATCTTAAGAGTAGTAATTTTATTGCCCTTCTTAGATGCACTGTAGGATCAATTTATCTCAGGTTTGATTTCATGATCAGGTTTAAGTACAGAATCACAGTATTTCTCTGAAGTCACTTACGCTAGCAAAATAAAATGCTGATTGGAAGTCCAGCCCCTTTGGGCTGAAACCTGTGCTTCTCTCAGGATCCTAAAGATCTTTTAATTGCAAACAAAATCATTGTTTTCCAGTCCTCTCCAGCTGTGGGGGAATGACTGGTAACCACCATCAGACTGCCATGCTGATTAATGTGCAGCAGTAATAAGCCCCTCAGAGATGTGTGTTTGTGGGCTATTGGTGCATGTCCTGGGTGTGCTGCAAAGAACAGCCTGAACACCAAGGGCCTTCAATCACTTGAAAGGCTTGCCAAAAAGTCTAGTAATGCACACCCTGGCATGGCTTATTGCTACTAGAATATCTCTCTTTAATTCAAATTTCATGGAATTTACCCTTTGATGGTGAAAAATTATTCCTAGAAGAAAAATGTAAAATCTTTGGAGGAGGTATATGGGAAATCACCTTGCTTTGCCATTAAATAAATTAGAATATTAAATCTTCTCTTTCATTCAGCATTGCCTTGCTTATGTCCACATGTTCTCCCAACCAGCTGGACATTTTCAAGTATTAAATGTGATGTAAAAGGATTGCTGTTGACTTGACTTTTCTTCGCTGACTTTAAAAAAAACAAAACAACTCTCCCCACTTTGCTATTAGGAGAGGCCTGTGAGCACTCTTCTCCCTAAAATTACTGGGAAAATATTTTAGGTCTTAGTAAACCTATGAGTTTATGTATTTATTGGCTCTGATATATTTTTAAAAGGAACCTGAATCAGTCTGTATTCCGTTGTAGTTAGTTTAGGTAAATGGATAGTTGTGCCAAGTACAGCCAACTGAAAATGGCTACTGAATGTTTAAACATTACTGGTAATATGTAAAAAAATATTGTGAAAGGAAGAGACTGGTAAAAACCATCCTCATTTTTGTCTCTAGTTTTCCTTTTCTTTTGAATGGCTCTCTGTGTACAGTCACTTTTGGTGCATTCTCAAAAGGTCACCAAAGATCCAATTTAAATCACACTGCACAGAGATCCATTAATTTTTAGACATTATGTGCTATTGTGCGCTGTAACTTCTAAGGGCACTTTCTGGTTAAATTTACAATATATTGAATTTCAGACACTAACCTCTGCTTTTGAAAGGAGGATTTAATACCAGATGCATTCAATTAATGCCACTGTATCCATATCTATTCAAAACATATATTGATCCTTGAAAGCTGTAGAATGATTGTTTCTTTACAGAGTTAGTTTTAAACAGTTACTCTGCTGCAGATGTTTGGGACCAAATTTCTGGCATTAAGTCCTTCTGTTCCGATCTAATTTTATTGTAGCTGCCTAAGCAGCCTGATGCGGTTTCCTAATTTTCTTGACTCTTTCCTCGTCTCAAGTTGTCCTTTCCTTTCCTCACAGACCTGCTGATCATGGTGCCCCCAAGTTGCTCTGTGTCTTATCTGGGGAGTGGCTGCTCTCATTTCTTGTTCATCATGTGTGTAATGTTGTCAAGGATGCCACTCTGTGAAGAGTGGGAAGGGTGGCAGGAAAATGTTCCATGACTCTTCTGGGTGGTCACTGGGATGTGAAAGAGATGCTGCAATGCAAAGTGAGATGATTCTTTGGATATAAAACTTAAATGTCTGCTTTCCATAAAATAGATTGTTAGAGCACTCTGTCTCACAAGCTAATGTGGAAATAGACCCTATTTTCTTTCCTTACCACCTTAAATATGCTTAACTGAATTATGAATTATTTAATGCTGGGCAGAAATTAAAACTTGGTTTAACAGAAATGTTGTATGAACTTGCATTGCATTCTCAGACTGTTTTTCTAAGAATGAACCTTGAAAGTGTGAGTTGGTTTTAGGTGTAAATAATTTGGATTTATCCACCTTTTAAAAATATACTTCTGTGAGGTCTTTAAAAACTCCCAAATGAAGCCAAATGAAACTTTAAAGTTTCTGGGGTGTTTTTTATTGGTCTGTGGTGCTGATTGGGTTTTTTGTTCCTATAAAACCCTCCTCTCCCCAGTTAAAATGTTTTTATTTATTTTGATGTGAGAACAGAGAACATATGCATTTTGGGTCAATCCTGTTGTATCAATTAATTTCAGCACCTATTTTGAGACAGAGTTTTAAAAATCAATTATTTATACAGCCATACAGTTCAGTGATTTCTTTTTTTTGGGGGGGTGTGGGGTGTGTAAGGTAAAGTGCTTCAAGTTTTTTTCATTAATTATACCTGAGATACTGGTTTGTGTTTAGTGTTTTTCAATCTTTTTCTAGAGGTTAACTATCATCCTCAAGTGAGCAGTTTAAGGATTCATTGCATACTATATGAAAATTATGAAGAGTCCTTCAAAGCACAGGGCACAGAGGTTTTACTGCCAGACTGGCAGCAGAATTTCAAAGGCATGTTTGGAAACCACCATACAATAGAAATGCAAATGGCTGAGATAGCTTGATCCTGCATGAGCAATCAGAACCCATCACGGCTTTCACAATCGTGGAAGTGGCAGGGCTGGCTCATGAAAGAACTCAAATTGTAAACTGCACATGTTTGCTATGCAACAAAGTGAAATATAAGTATGACCCTTGGAAACTATTTTCACATGAATTTTTAGGCTTAGAATAAATTTCTAAGTTTCTTGCCCAAAGCAATCTACTGTACATTTGCATGTGGATCTTTGCAAGCATCTGACTTTTTCCTTTTTCATCTGGATTATCATCCTTTTGAGAATATAAAAACCTAATATTTGGAACTTTTTTCATATTATCATGAAAACCAGGGTCCATCTGGCAAGCAAGGATTAAAAGACAGAAAACAGGCAGCAGTAAAAAACCCCAAACTTGCAAGTCTGTTTCTGGGTAGTTGCTCATTTGGGTAAGTAAGTTTCAGATCCACACCAAGACATCAATATTTTCAACATAATCGACATAATTTTGAAAATACCAGTGTATTATTATGGGACTATCAACTATTTCCCAGATCTGCAACAGCAGTCAGATTCCAACTCATTGAGACATTAATTTTGAAGTCAGTGCAACTTGGATGTTTGAAGACCTTTGCAAATGTGGACCTAAGTGACAACATGTTGCAAATAGGTTTTGTGCTCATTTGTGTGTGTTGATTTATTTTGGGTGGAGCAGACCAAGAGCACGGATTAATTTTTTGTATGAAATATAATCCACTTCCCTGTGTGTTCCCAGTTCAGTAAGGGACTTAGAGAGAGTTTTATGCAATGAGAAATTGGGGGTTAGTGACAAGAGAAAGTAATCTCTTGAGTGGATGACAAGTACAAGGAATGGATGCAGTTGGAAGAAGTTATAAGCCTGTAAAAGCAGGTGGAATGAAACTTGCAGTTCTTTCCCTGCAGCCAATATTCTAAGAACAAAAATGTATAGAAAGACATGTTTTGTACAGCAGTGGAATCATGCAAAGGCATAGCAAGACCAAGGTCTGGGTACGCTGGTTGTTTTCAGACCACTATGTGTGTGAATAACAGAGTAGTGAAAAAAAGAACTGAAGGTCTCCTCTCTCTGTAACTGGTGCTGTTTAGGTTTTTGATGTGTATGGTGATGGTGTGATTATGGTAATGAATTTTCTCAGAAAAAGACCCAACTGGCTTCATGTCTTGGCTTTTTCTTGCTCTGAAAATATATCTTGATTTGTAAAGTAAAACTGGGAAAAGAAGAAACAGAAGCAGGAAACCTTTTCATAGTATGATACATTTCCTTTAAAACTCCTGAATCCTGTAGCCCTGACTGTAATGCTTATAGACTTATTGCAAAAGTCAAGAGTTCTTCTTTAAGGACAGGAAGAAAATGGAACCTGCTCACCTCAAAAAGCAGATTAACACAGGCTTGTCTAGGGACTCCAACACGATCTTGGTAAGGGTAAAAGGTAAAAAAATCTGTTGGATGACACATTTATGTCAGAAATTTGTTATACCTGGATTATGAAAGCTTATCCTGATACTTAAATATCCTATTTTGCTTATGCAGAGAGGTGGACAGCTGACATCTCTAAGTCCATTCCAACTTTTTTTTTTTTTAAACATGGGTATTTCCTATAATTCTAAACATACCTTTGTGCAGAGAGGTTATTGCTGGCTTTATCTAAAATAAACTTTAGGGCTGGCTAACATTTGGAATGCTAATCTACTAAGGCTGTGGAGAATGAGCTATTCTTTTGATATCCTAGATCCCAGTTATACTACTGGCACTTATATAGAATTTCATCTAATATTTTCTATATGGCTCTGTAAAAACTGTTTTTGTACTTCACTCCTTGCAGAGATTCTCAGTTTGGAATCCAGAGCTACACTCAACCTGTCCATTTCCACTTCACCTGACAGTAACATCTCTTTAATATGGCTCAGAACTAGAGATGAACTGTCGGGTTCTCGATGCAACCGAGTCACAGCACAATTTATCTCTGAGGCCAAAGCCACGGCTCTGCTCAGGGTAAGTTACTGATTTGCTCCAGGACCTTTGCTATGACTGTTTATTACTGCCAAATCTCTGTGGATCTGGTAATTAGCATTACAAAATTTCCGTTGATTTTGTTTTTTTCTGTTTTGCTTCTAGTTTTTATAGGCAGAAAATCCAACTCAGTCACATACTTTGCTCCTGTTTGCAAAGCCTGCAAGCACCAATTGAGTGATAACAACGACAGCTGAAATAGTTGCCTGTGGGACAGTGACTTTGAAATTTCACAACAGTGCTGTTTCTAACTTCAGGCTTCCCAAATGTTGAAGAAAAGATTTCAAACTACTTCAACTGTGGTAGAAAAATCCCATAATTTTGATATTCTTTGCATTAAAACTGATGCTGTATGACAAAAGTTTCCTGAGACTTACAGTTTCTAGCACAGGTCTAGATTTAAAACAAAGAGTAAATTCTTAATCTCTCCTTGCTGAGACAAATTTTTTTTTTAGGATTACAGAAAGACTGATTGTGTGAGTAACAAAAATTCTATTTGCAGGCTGCAGTTTCTGTTGCTGCAGTAATGTTATTTTTTAATTTATGAAAAAAGCAGTATTAGTCCAGTATAGCTGCATGTGATCTATCTTTATCTCTTCCATAAATCATAAAATTTCTTGCAATCCAAAAATTTACAGTGCTGGAGATTTTTAATGCTTTTAAATATTGAATTGTTTTTATTAGGTGTTGATTTATTTAGAATATATTCCATTGATTTTTATTCTTCTACGGTTCTTCTCTCTAGTGTTTACATGCATATTTTGCTAATATGGTTTTATTTAATTGATCTTTTGAGGTATTACAATTAGGATTTTAGTAGCTGTGATTCCTTAATGATCCTTTTCAGTTGTCAAACAAATCAGAGACTGAATGCTTAAAGGGAAGGATGAAGTAATTTCACATTCTCAAGAATGTGTATATTGAAAAAATGCTGAAATTTAAAATATTGAAAGTATCAGTGTAGCAGTCTCAACACACCAAAAAATTACTGCAATTTATTGTTTAATCTTGAATGAAATATGTCCATACAAAGAAATGTCAAATAGTAACAGAAGGAGAGGCAAGCATTAAAATCATGGAAAGAAACTTCTGATAAAAACGACTGCCATGCAAATTTCTGTTGCCCTAAAGCAGAATGAACTTGTGATAAAAGTGTCAACTTTCAGTAGTACCACCCAAACTGGAACAGATCCTGACAAACTTGCTAGAGATTAGAACTGTCCAGATACTGATTTATTCAAGATAGCAAGGACAATTCAGGCAAGAGCTGCCAAATTTCAAAGCTGAGCAATCCATTCCTGCCCTGCCCTGCCCAGAGTGACAGTCAGAGATGTAATTAAGCAGGGCTTTTCTCAGATTCCAAAAGGCAGAATTCAAACTCTGCTGAAGGTTTTTAACTTCTCTTTAGTCTACCAAGAACACATCCTCCTTTGGCATGAGACCCGAAAAATGGCAGGTGTGCTTGCATGCTCTCTTTTGTCCATCATGGCCAGATTTTCTGTCTAGAATCCTTTTCCTTTTCAAGGCATAGATGGCTTATTCTAGATGTGGATGGATTTGTTACTGAGCAGAACAGGCTACAATTCCTCTGGGGGTTCACATGTGCTATCAAACACAAAAAATACAAATGTGCTTTCCTTCCTGACGGAATTTTACTTTATTGAACAGGTAACATAAACATTTCTGGATAAAATTACTGGCTTGGTCATAACACTGTTTAATTCCCAGAAGTCAATGAATGAATATCTGACCAGCCTGAGCAACTGAGGCAGCTGCTCACAGAACCACACTGCTGCTGACACCAGGGCCCACTGAAATAAACAGAGGAGCTCTTTTTGCAACTAATGAGCTAAAGAAACCAAACTATCAATTATGTAAGACAACAATATTAACATTTCAAACCACCTGAGGCTCTGCACCTCTTTATTTTCACCACAGATGGACCACACAACTATCCTGTACAGGTAATTGCTGATGACAGCATTGTGTGGAAAATGACCCCTCATTACCAGCTGTGGGTGCCAAGACCTCGTAACTCATTTGAGGCAATAAGTAAAATCCTTGTTGAGCTGATTCTCTTAGAATAATTTGATGTTGGAGGACACCCCCACTCTGAGATAAAGCAAGACCAAAAGCTCCCAGAAGTCTACAAGAATTAAGATAAGAAAGTCCACAGCATTTCATATTTCTAACAGTTAAATATTCAAAGGAGTTGTTATCAAGCTAAAGAAAAGCAAAAACTTGGCATGCCAATTTAAGCTCTGGAATCTTTAATGATTTGTTTCAAGTTTTCTGTAAGATTAGTGAATATCCAAACTTAAGTAGTTAACTACTTTGTTTTTCTGGGATGATATGAGATTCACAGACTTCAGAAGAGACTCAGAAGCAATTATCACATTATTTTTGCATACCTAGGTTAAAAAGAGCATTCTAATCTTGAAAGTCTAGAATGTATATTTTTTAAAATTTTTTTTACTCTTTATATCAGAGCAACCAGTACTGCATGGCAAGAGTTTTAACTCATGAAAGTACCTGGACAACAAGCAGCATGTGGTTTTACTCTCTCTTCTGGGATCAGCCTGAGAAAGTTATATATATGTATTTTTTTTCCCTTTTTTTTTTCATCTTAACAGCTGATTATTTGTTGCCTCCCTCTCTATGACAGATACCCATAGCAGCCTCTTGCCTGGGATGGAAATCCCTAAAATCCTGGGAACTTGAAATGAAAATAGGAGGAAAAAAATATGTTGACTTTGTACCCCCTCCTTTTTTAATGTAGATTTCAGATGAGTCTGTGTTGGGAGACTCAGAATGGTCCACTAACTCTAAATATAGAGATAACTGGGATTTTATTCCACAATCAGTTTGTCTGTAAGTCACTTATGTGAGTTGCCAAGCTTCAGGATTGTGGCAGTTCTGTTTGTAAACGAGCACCATAATATAATTGTGATACATATTGTAGGCAAAGGCACACAAACCCACAGCTGGCTCTTTTTGAATCTATTCTTACTTATTGTTGAGTTCATTGATGTAACCTGAAAAATAACTGAAAGGAAGTGTTGGATTTCAGATTCTTTGAAAAACTAAACAAAAGAAATTAAGCAGAAGTTCTCTCTCCCAAGAGTTTTATGCTAGCATTGGGTAACCCATGGAATTATTACATATCAATGGTACTTCTTACTCCTCTCTGCTTAATAACATAGTGATTTTGCTGATGAGCAAATCCAGAATTAATCCAAAAGTCTTCAAGTAATTTGCATGTTGGATTGAAAAGTTGCAATTTGTTTGCTATTCAAATGCAGTTTCTTACCAGAAAGTATTTTTGGTTTGAAAATCAGGATTTTTTTTCCCTGACAAATTCAAATTCCCAATTTTAAGTACTAATATTACAAGGTAGGGTAATTTTACAAATAAGTTTAAAAATAAGTTATAAACCCACAGTGAATCTGAATTACAGAAGCATTTTCATAGCAAACTATGTATGTTTTGCATTTATTTCCATTTGTGATTCTATTCTTCACTGTAATTTGAGTATGTTTTTCAGGATTCTGCCTGCAGATTGCAGGAATCAGTACAAAGCTGCACTATTAACTCAGATCCTGGACACACAGCCTTCAACAAGGTGAATATGTTCAGGAGAACTGATTGAAGTATTTTGTTTGGTTTTAGCTTGTTTAGTCTAATAAGAGGCCAATGTGAAACAAGCCCTTAAAATAACTTTGGTGATTCATGTATGTTATCTGCTTGGGTTTTTTTTTTTCTGTCCTTGTACATTTCTTATTTTCTTCCTATTTAAGTTTTTAAAATAATTAAGTGTATGAATTTGTCAATACTTAAGTGGGAGTATATCTTTAATGTAGAATTTGGTAGTGTATGTTTTCTTACTTTCAGTTTTACAGAAAGTAGTATCAGAAGTAGAGATTGTTCACTCCTCAGTTTGCCTTAGCATCTTCCTATTGTCACTTTCTGAAATAAATTTGTTTTGTTGGTCGAAAGACCATTCAAATATAAAATTAAATTTTCTAATTAATGTTATGCATCTTTTGGTGCTAAGTTTTTCATTTTCAAACAGTTGAATATCACAGTATAGTTGATGCACTCCCATGTTATCAAATAAATGCTCAAGGTACAGCTTATAATGTTGAAAAATAGAAAAATAAATTGACCTTGATGAAGTGTGTCTTCTTTTGTCTGTTCCCAGGAAAGTTTATTTCAGGTATTTCTACTGCTGAAATGATTAGAGTTAACAGCTTTTTCCCTCCATTTTATTTTACAGGGTCTCTTCATCTTCCTGATATATGGGGTGTACAACACAGAGGTAAGTCTGCTTGGAGTATCTCAAGGCTGACAGAGTGAATGAGAGAAATGACAGGTTTCTTATCTTGATAACTGAGGGACAAAGTTGGCTTTCCATACGAGTGTCCTACTGCCCTTCATGCTTGGACTGGCTTATATGCATCCCAGCTTACCATTAAACACAGACACCCTGAATAAAGGGACAGACTCATTTCTCATAGGCATTGACTAATATTTTACTGCTGCTTTAAGTTTTTTGAATTCCTGGTCTGTCTTTTAACACTTAGCTAAACCTGACAAGCCTAAACTGTTGTAATCCAATGTACATTTTGAAATTAACTGTTAGTTTACATGCTATAAAATATTTAAATTATAAAAAGACCTAGTTTTATTTAACAAAATTTTGAAGTACAGAAATGGCATAAAATTCCACTTTTTTCATCAATGTTTAAAATTTTAAGATCTGACCCGAGCCTTTGTACCAGTCAGGGTTATGAAAAGTACTTGCTATTATAGGGTTATACAGTATTTGCTGTATTATATTATAGGCTCACCTGTCATAAAGGAAAATATCTTTGACAGATAAAGCCTAAAAATTTTAAGGAATCTATCCACCTTGCTCTGTTACTTCCATTACATCAATAATAAAAGTTAGTTTTAATAGGTTTAATTCCAAATTTTTAAGCTAAGGTACCCCTCTAATCCTTGCATTTTAAAATCTTACAGAAAGACAAAAATCTTTTGAAGTAAGCACTCAGAAATTAAGCAGAATTCAATTTATATTTTATTATCCTACAAGGAGGGCATGGACTATTAGAAAAGTAGCGGAAAAGGTCTCCTGATTAACCGAGGTAAGTTACTATTTCAAAATAACAATTTTATCTCATTTCTAGTGTAAGGATGAATTATTTCCGTTCATGCAGCTCAAGCAATGAGCATCGTTAGAACGGGTTGTGCTGTGCAGGGGGCCCAAGAGCCCCGGGGAGCCGAGCTGCCGGCGTGTCCCAGCCCGCGGGGGCCAGGGCTGCACTCGGCGCTCCCAGGTGGCGGCAGTGGGAGGCTGGCACGGCAGCCCCGCCGGGCAGCGTGTGCATGGCAGGGAGCGTGGGAGCAGCGTGAGCCCAGCGTGCCCGATGGACACAGCCCAGTGAACACCGCCGTGCTTCGGCATCTCGGTGGCGTTACGTGCGTCTCATGGCTCTGCTCTGGGGTCAAACATCAACACCCTCGAGCCTTTGTTAAAAATCTCAATTGTAGCCTTTCTGTATCTGCCGCTTCTCCACCCGCGTCACGAGAGCCGCAGCCGCTGCCCGCGTTGGGGCTTGGCACAGCCCGGGACCGGCCCTGCCGCGCGTTCCGGGGCAGCACCTGCGCTCCGCTCCCGGGCTGCGCCCGTCCCGCCGCGGGCGGGCGGCGCTGCCGGGTCCCGTTATCCGGGCCGTGCCGGGGGCGGAGGCCGTGCCCGGCTCTGCCCGCAGGGATCCCGCGCCTTCCGGAGCGCGTCCCGGCGGTGCCGCTCGGCCCGGCCCGGCCCGGCCCCGCGCTGGGCAGCGCCCACCCTACGCCCCCCGCGCCGCGCCTGCGCGCCCGCGGCCCGTGCGGCCGAGGCTCCCAGCGTGCCGCGCGGCGCGCATGTGCGGCGGGGCGGGCGCTGCTAATTCCATTGTGGAGCGGACGCGGCGATATTTGTAACTGGCGGCGGCGGCGGGAGCCGTAAGTGCAGCCGGGCCGGGGCCGCCGCGGGCGCGGGGCGGGAGGCGGCGATGCGCCCGGGCGGCGGCTGCCGGGCCGCCGAGGGAGCCGCCCGCTGAGCCGGCGCGGTCCGGCCGGCTGGCGGGCGGGCGGGCGGCGGGTCCCGCAGCCCCTCTGGGCCGCGCCTCCTCTCCGGCCCGCCTTCCCGGGGGATGAAACTCGGCAGCGGCTTCCTCGGCGGCGGCAAGAGGGCGGCGGCCATGGAGCCGACGTTCCCCCCCGGCATGGTGATGTTCAACCACCGCCTGCCCCCGGTCACCAGCTTCGCCCGGGCGGCCGCGCCCCCCGCGGCGGCCCAGCACCCCCCGCAGTGCGTGTTACCTCCGGCCGCCGCCGCCGCTTCCTCCACGGCGGCGGGCGAGCCCCCGGCGCCTCCGCCCCCGCAGGACGTGACTTTCAAGAAGGAGCCGGCGGGAGCTTTCCCCTCCGCGCCCTCCTCGCAGAGGAGCCCCTGGGGCTTCCTGCAGTCCCTGGTGAGCATCAAGCAAGAGAAGCCCAGCGAGCAGGAGGAGGAACAGCAGTCGCAGCACCATCACCACTACGGGGGGCTTTTCGGGGGAGCGGCCGAGGAGAGACCCCCGGGCCTGGGCAGCGGCGAAGGAACCGGCCAGAGCGTGATCCAGGACCTCAGCCTTCTTCACCACCTGCACCAGCATCCCCACCGAGACCTGCTGCTGACCGGCAGAGGCGAGGGCGCTCCAGGGAGCGCGGGTGAGCCAAAGCACGACGCCCAGGTCAAGAAGGCAAAGAGGCCAAAGCCAGAAACTCAGGGAATCAAAGCCAAGCGGAAGCCGAGCGCTTCATCCAAACCCCCCCTGGTGGGAGATGGGGAAGGTGCCGTCGCGTCCCCCAACCAGAAACCTCACGTCTGCGAACACTGCAGTGCTGCCTTCAGGAGCTCCTATCACTTGCGCAGGCACGTGCTCATCCACACCGGGGAGAGGCCTTTCCAGTGCAGCCAGTGCAGCATGGGCTTCATCCAGAAGTACTTGCTGCAGAGACACGAGAAGATCCACAGTAGGGAGAAGCCTTTTGGGTGTGACCAGTGTAGTATGAAGTTCATCCAGAAGTACCACATGGAAAGACACAAGAGAACGCATAGTGGAGAAAAGCCATACAAATGTGACACTTGTCAGCAGTATTTTTCAAGGACTGATAGACTGTTAAAGCACAGAAGAACATGTGGTGAAGCCATAGGTAAAGCAGGGGCCGGAATGGAGCCTGGATCATCAAATAGCATGGGTAGCTTGGCTGCATTGTCTCAGGGAAATACAAGTTCCTCAAGGAGAAAAAGTAAAACAAAAAATACGTCCACTGAAAACAAAGGAAGCAAGTGTAGCAGCAAAATCGCTGAATCTCAAGTTACAAGTAATGTGGCCATGCCAAGTTATGCAGTTGATATTCCAATTGTGTCTTCCAGTGGTGGTCTAGTTGGCACAGGTGTAGAAGAACTTCAGAAAAAGGTGCCAAAATTGGTGTTGAAAAAAACGAGCAGAAAACAAGGAGACAAAAATTACCTTAATTTTGTATCACCACTGCCAGATATTTTGGGGCAAAAACCACTGTCTGGGAAACAGAGTGGCTCTCTAGGCCTAGTAGCCAATACCGGTGTAGAATCTATTGGCCTTCTCCAAAGTACAGGTGGTAAACCGGGTCAGATAAGTAGCAATTATGATGATGCCATGCAGTTTTCAAAGAAAAGAAGATACTTACAAACTGCAAGCAGTAACAGTGCCTTTTCACTTAATGTCGGACACATGACTTCCCAGCAGTCCGTCATCCAGTCTCCAGGTGTTAGCGTTATGGATAACGAAGCTCCTTTATCTCTTATTGATTCAACATCTTTAAATAATGAAATCAAGTCTTGCCACGACAAGTCTGGTATTCCTGATGAAGTCTTACAGAGCCTTTTGGACCAGTACTCTCACAAATCAGAAGGCCAGAAAGAAGATCCTTTCAGTATAACTGAACAGCGTGTGGACTTGCACACCTCAGGAGAACATTCAGACATGGTTCAGGAAGAAAACTTGAGCCCTAACTCTCAAACAGTTTCAAACGATAAGGCAAGCATGTTGCAAGAATACTCAAAATACCTCCAACAAGCCTTTGAAAGAACAACCAACAGCACTGGTTTTGCTTTTGGACCCAGTTTCCAGTTTGTTAGCTTGTCTTCAACTCTCCATAACCACACTCTGTTTCCAGACAAACAGATATACACTACATCTCCCCTTGAGTGTGGCTTCAGCCAGTCCGTTACCTCAGTATTGCCAACTGCGTTGCCAAAACCTCCATTTGGGATGTTGCTTGGCTCTCAGCCAGGCTTTTACTTGTCTGCTTTGGAGGCTTCGCATCAACAGTTGACTCCTTCTCAAGAGCTGGATGATCTCATCGATCCGCAGAAAAACTTGGAGACTTCCTCGAGCTACCAGTCAACATCTCAGAAACTGACTGGCCAGAAGGAACAGAAAAACTTAGAATCCTCAACGAGCTTTCAGATCCCGTCTCAGGAGTTAACCAGCCAGATAGATCCTCAGAAGGACATAGAGCCTAGAGCAACCTACCAGATCGAGAACTTTGCACAAGCGTTTGGTTCTCAGTTCAAGTCGGGCAGCAGGGTGCCAATGACTTTTATCACTAACTCTAATGGAGAAGTGGACCATAGAGTAAGGACTTCAGTGTCAGATTTCTCAGGGTATACAAATATGATGTCTGATGTAAGTGAGCCATGTAGTACACGAGTAAAAACCCCAACCAGCCAGAGTTACAGGTAAGGTCCTGACTGTGACCAGGCTGTGGGGTCTTCTTAATGTAATTTGTTTTACTTTGACAACACTGCCATTGGAATGTTTCTACACGGTCCTTTTAAGAATAATGTAACATGCCCTTTCAATGCAACTTTTCATATTTAGTTTATTTTGTTAGTGTGATTTTTTTTAGCTCTGTTTATTATGGTTTTTAATCAAAAATCAATAGTTTTAAAATAGCATTTTTGTTCAAGTGACAATGTTTAGCAATCAAATTTACATTATGTAGATTGTCAGGGAATAGCCCAAGATTTTAAAATGCAAAAAATTAACTTTGTTCCTAGGACTAAAGTTTATTCTAATTGCTTTACTCTCAGGAAAGTGTAATGAAGCATGGGAATTCTATGCACCGCAAGTGTATTGGAACTTCCAATTTACAGATGATGACAAATATATCTCAGCTTTTTAAGGAAGGGATCTTTGACATTTCAAATTGCTGTCTCTTATGTCAGCTGATCTGAAAGAATTTTGCTACCTAAATCTTGTTGTTTTTAAAGTACTCCTGTTCTTCCAGGTGATGCTCATTCCAGGCAGGTGGAGCAAATATTCTTGGGTCTGCACGATGAGCCCAGCACGGTAGCTTTAATTGAACAGTAATGTCCCCAGAACTTCTGTGTAAGACTGTAATTCCGTAAAGAGATTCTGTTGACACAAACCGTGAGAGCAAAATGTGTGCAGCTGGTTCATGTCATTAGAACCCCAACTTGAAACTACAGTCCTAATCCAGATAGGGTTTTGGGATACATTATTTGTTACACACGGTTCAAAAAAGTCCATCTCCTGCTCTTCCCCTTCTCACATTCTTCTAGTGTAAAGGGTTCCCTCTATTTTATTGTGTTCCTGGTTCCTCTGGACTTGATCTTGGTTGTCTACCTGCCCCCCCCCCCACCTCCTCTTCCCTACCCCTTTTTTTTTCCCTTTTCCCCTACTCTCTCTCATCCCAAACTAATAGCTAGCATTTAAAAAGATTTACATTCCAGAAAGTGCATATTTTATGATGTACTTTCTGATGTCTTATGACATCAGGTGATGAACAATGAACGCCCACCTGTTTTAGAACGATGTCGAGGTTTCCATGTACCGTAAGAAATAATCGACTCCCAGTTGTACATAGTGAGGCCCCTGTCCTGCATCAGGATCAGCTACCACAGACCCCTGTGCCCAGCAGTGTCCCGGTGGTGTCACTGGAGCTCTTTATGGAGAGAGGGGCTTGCAGCAGTTCATCATGGCAGGCTTTTAGGGCCTAAGGCTGCAATTCCATCAAAGGATTCTGGTGATGGCATCAACTACAAAAGTAGAACTTGAGTGGCTTGTTAATATCAACAGAACTTTTCTTTGGAATTATTGCCTTACTTTATGTATATTTTGTGGTACATTATTTATTATATGTGAATCCTGATTAATGCCTGTGGAGCCATGGAAACCTGCTAGAAATACTGGTGGCCATTCAAAGCTGCTGAAACGCAGTGGCACTGCTCTAAACCACTTTTTGCAAATGAATTTTTTGATTAGTTTTTTAATGTAATTTTTGGTGATGTTTATGATGATGGTTTTTTATGTACTCTTGGTGATGTTTCAGTCTTATGTACTTTTCTGTTGTCAGGAAGGTACCAGTGGTTGTTTGCAGTCTTATTGTGTAATCAGCCTATTACAGGCTTCCATGTATAATAAAGTTATTAACATTGTGCAAGTGTAAAACACTTCTGTTATGAAAGTGGTGTATTATTAAAGGAATTGTTACAAAAATCCTGGGTAATTTCTCCTGTTGTCCCTCACCACTATGAATAGAAACCTGAGCCCATTCGTGACCTCTTGCTAGTAAACTTTTTCCCCCCCCTCACTAACCTAGAGTTTTTTCTCATAGAATCTGTAACCCCATTAACTTTTTATTTATACTTGAATCTGTATTTCATGCTATTTCAGTTTAAATAATCAAACAACAACAGTTCTTTAAACACAGAACCCAGCCTGTTATCAGGGATGGAATAGTCCGTAACCACTGTGTTGGCTTTTTTAGTACCTCCTTTTCTTTTGTTTTACAGAGGTTATAATTTACATTCTTTATATTGTGTGTAGTAGAAGTTGCATATGTATTGTTCTGGCTGTTTGCTTTAACTTAATAAAATCCATTATTCACAAAATTATAAAGGCATCACTTCTATTATCCAATCATGCTTTTGATAACTTAGTAAGGAAACACTAGGAGATTGAATTTTGAGAAGGAATAATATTACTTACTGGAAGGTTTTCCGTTTGTTTTCTTCAGTTTCCTTTTGAGTCAAATAATCAAAATGTGCTACAGGGGTCTAATTCATACCTTTAGCTTAGCAAAACTTAACAAATTTCCTGAAGTTAAATGTTTATACAGTCTCATCTTTTTAAGTCTTTGATTTTAGTTAAAGATGTCTAAATTGCATATTGTTAACTGCAAAGACTTTTCATAATTGCTGGAAGTTCAGACTATACTGTACATTAACTTAATTCAAGGTAAAGATTGTAGAAAATTCTGTGTATGCTTTTTGCAGGTATTATTGGGTTGTAATTTCCCCCTCACCCTTCTGTTAATTCCTGCGTTATAATGAAAGTCGTGTAAAAGTACTACTATAGCAAAATACTTGAAAGCATTTTAGGTAATCTCAAGGTAGGTTGTGGATTTACTTAGCCTGTATTTTTCTTCAGCTTTGCATGTGTATTTCAATCAAGGCAGTGACATGGATGAGAAAAATCCTTGGCATGTTGAAAAACAAGCACAAAAACCTTACAAAGAGTAAATATGGAATATACTCAATGTCTAATCAGAATGTTGCTAGGAATCATTTAAAAGTATGATGGGAAAATGTAGTGGGATTTTATAAGCTCTTTGCACAGCTTAGTCCTTCAAACATGTTTCTAAATAGAGCAGAACAAAACATTTTTCTACTTTAATAAGGAGTTCAAATTTTACTGTAATGAAAGTAGGGATATGTTAAAATTGCATGCAAATCAGGCTGTGGCTTTACCTGGTACATATTTGAAAACTGCATAGTAGCAGTTAACCCATGTGAACTTTATTTAGGGATGTGTGGGCGAGAAAAGGAAAAGGGAAAGCAAACTGGCTCTTGAATTCTTTTCCACTTTATGTCAAGGTTTAGTTTGTTGTTTTTAAAGGAGTTATGGGAGAGGAATGATAACCTCTTGCCTACCAATTACAGGACTGTAAAGAATTCATAGATGTAATGATATAAAATGCTGCATAAACTGTTACACTTCCTCTTAGGGTAGTTCACATAGCATTATTGCCTTGGAACCTAGTGCACAATGATACATTGGACTGTGATTGCACCTCTTGTCCCAAGCCACTGAAAGTGCATGTCTGACCTGCCTGCATATGATCTAGAAGAGCTAACTAAATTTTTTTGTAGTTCCTGAATTACTTCAAATGTATGCAAACTTGTGGGAGAAATACTAGAGTAAGAAACTGAAATGAAAGGAGAATAAAAAAGTGAAAACAGAATGATGTGAATGGTATGCAATTTCAGGCTTATGAACTACTGATGAAGAAAAGCAGTTTGATGCCTCATGGAGACCTTGAGAAGCTACTGGAATAATTCAATGTATTCTATTAGTGTTTTTTTTGTTTCAATTGTTTAGTCTTCCCCTCACTCCCAGCATTATATGCTTGATAACAGTGTATTTGTCTGAATGATGCTTCTGCTGGTTTTTTTTCCCACCAACTAGAAACCAGTCTTGTTCATGTGAGGCTGCTGTTGTGGCTGTGGCAATGTTTGTAACACCCAGGAAGATACATGTGAGAATGTGTAAGTTACCAGCTCAATACTCCAGTGGTTGAAGGAATCGGGTCACTTTAAAATCAAATATCCTGTTTGCAGCCCCTGCTGACTACCAGCTTTAAACATTTGAGCTGTAGTTTTCCAGTCAGTCTGTCTCATGCTCTATGCACTATCTTTCTCTGGAAAACTTTGCAAAAATAGCCCATGTATTTCCTCAAATTAGATTAAGGAAGAAAACTTTCTTGTTCCACTGGTGTTTTCATCCCATGCTTCTTCAAAACCAAATAAGTGTCATCCTCCCCTACCTAGGACTTTAGACTGTGTCGATGGATGTCCCTTGTTGAATCCCTGCTTGTGAAACCTGATAAGTTTCTGAAAAATGCTTTTATGTTCAGAAATGGGAAAGTTTGGTAGCTGTATCTCCAAAGATGATCCCTCCAGGACAATGCATCAGGCTGTTTCAGTCATTTGGTGTGTTAGCCCATGTGGCAGTCCTTTTTCTAATGTGTTGTTTATTGTAAGAGGAATCTTTTCTTGCTGCTTATATAAACTGCAGTGTTCACTTTTAATGTTTTTCTCAGGTGATTTTTGTGCAATTTTTTTGTTTGTACAAACACCTAGGAAAATATGGTTTACTGTTGTGCACATCATTTGGAACACAGGATGTATACCCTGCTTAGCAAGTGAATAACTCTCATAAACTTTTAATCTGTGTTGTTTGAAATACATTTCAAACACATTTCTGCAGCCTCATCCTGCAGAGTCCTGCTTCATGCTCTGAGTGTCATCCTGCTCGATGTGGATACAAAGAGCAAGGCAGTGTTGCTTGGAAGAAATTCTCTGTCATTGTGTCATCAGTCTGGTGTACATTCGAGATGGGGTGAATTGAGAAATCCACAAAGATTTGGTTATGGCATTTTTTAACTTAAAATGCTTCATAATCTTTACAGTAGTGTAAATTTTTGTATATAATGTACTGCTTGGTTTTCATATTGATACTTTTTAATATTTTGATTTTATTAATTGGATAATGGATCTGATAATCTGAAACCCAAGGTTCTCCTTAGTAATGGGATGCTGCCACACTAGAAAGCTGTCCTTTGCTTGAAATTTGCTAAAATATTGTGTAGCCAGATTAAAATGACGAAAGAATTAAGAACTGATTTAAGAATATATTTTAAAATTATTTTAATATACTCTGTCTTACCTGAAATATATCTTAAATAGTCTCTTATTTAGCGCTACAGTTAGCAAAACATTCTGTGAGCTAATGAGGCATGTAGTGGTCATTATACAGGATCTGCAACAAGCAGATATCTGCAACATCCAGATACTCTGTAGTAGCTCATGTGCCACCTTTGATGCTAAAACTTGCTTAATCTAAAGCAAAGGTTATTACCCTTCAGAATATTCCTGTGTCTTGTTCAGAAGGATCCTTTACTTTGTGCTGTTGGCAAAAGATTTCATTTTAATTTTTATCTCAAAGGTCAAAAGGCTGGTTGATTTTCATCCCAGATTTCTCCTTACAGTGTGTAGTTCTCTCTGTGCATGTACTGTGTTCCCACTGGATAAATTGGAGACTTGACTGGGATATGATGTGTGTGGGTGCTGGCATATGGCCAGAAATTATATTGAGGATGGATCAGGCTGCTCAAAAATTCTGAATGTTTTTTTTTTCTGAAGGGGGGAACAATACCTCACAGGTAGGAATGTTTCCAGATGGTTTTATATTCTGAGATGAATGGGAATAAGATTGGGCTGAGACCTGTGTAGAGTAGAATTTACAAAGAAATCCATGTGCAATTCGATGAGTGACAAGGTTTAGAATCACTTTAATTTGCTTTCCAGTAATGAGGAAATATATAGATGTGTAATAAAACATCTTGCATGATTTGCTGAGGTGCTTTAAATTCTAGTGGGTAAAATATGTCAATGGATCATCTTACCTCTTAAAGAAAATGATCTCTAGAATGAAAAATACATTCTCTAGGAAGCTGCTTGGTAATCCTGGAAAATGAGGCTAATAAGGACTAGCTTCTTCAGCTGCAGAGGGCATTCATGTTGTGTTAGCTCTCTGCTTGGAATTCGGTCAGGATGGTGGTAACACATTTACTTGTGGCAGCTCCTGGCCCCACGCTCTCTCCAGGGGCAGAAGGCACTCCCAGGGTCCTGGCAGAGAGGACATGGCCTGCCCTGCCTTGTGCAGCTGGGCTCAGGCCAGGGGCGGGAAGGGGAGAGACAGCACAGCCAGCTCTGCTTCTCACAGCACTGAGGGTTTGGGAAGTGTTTCCAAGCACTGATTCACTCTGTGAAACTGAAATGCAGAGATCTGAGCGAAAAGTCTGCTAGCTCAGGTTTGGCCAGAGGGCTGAATAACCCCAGGTGTTATTCAGCAGTGATAGTGGAGATGTGACACTTAAACTATTTAACCTGTTTAGCTTAAGAACTCTGTGAGAGGTAGCTCATATTGTATCATGTTCATGTACTTGGTCCATCAAGCCTTACAACTAAACATTTACACTTGGTAATATTAGTGTAGAGTTAAGTCTGTATGAAATACGTAGGTGATTTAGAAATTTACTTCACAATAATTCTTAATTAAAACTTCTTTCCAGTCATTTAATATTAGCCTGGGGACATGGGAGTTAAAATGATGATTCTTTTTGTGTTCTTGGACTTTTGCAGAGATGGCAATTTTTGTGCAGTGATACTAAATTTTATTATTTAGTTTGGAGTTGAGAGACATTTTAGAGTTAAAGTATTTTCATATTTTATGTGGTGGTTGTAGAAATCATATTTACACGTTATCTTAAGAGTGTAAGATGGAAAGAGAGTAAGACTGCTGAAATCTTTAGTTTTTATATTTTTTAACACCATATTCTGATGCTTGCATGTTTTGTTCTTCTCACAATGAAGCTAAATTAAAATCTCTGAGAAAGAGGTCCCTCTAATATAGCATAATGAAGTCTTTAAATGGGTACAGTTGTAGGTCATGGTGAATAGGAATGCAGTGACCTTTGTCTTGACAATGAAGCTGACACAAGCTTCTCAGAGCTGTTCTTTTTTTATTATTTCTCCGCCAGAAAGGACACAAATAAAACAGAGGATTCCCCTTCTCTCATCAGTGAACAAAATCAAAAGACTAGAAAATGTGTTGTAACTTGTCAGTTTGCAAAATCTAGGAATAACACTGACTTCTTTCTCAATATAGACACTGCTGCTGGAACAATTTGTGGCAAGGAGTTGGGAAAGGAAGGAAAGTCTACTTGATTGCCCATATGACTGCTAAAGGGCCTTCCAGTTTCTTAAGGTACTTTCTAACAGCCTGTTTTGATTTTGGGATACACAGCAGCAAGGCAATATTATTTGTAATACTTATAGTTTTGTATCTAGAAAAATCACAAATCTTCCTTCATTTTACATTCACTTTTCAGTCATTCATTTTACATTCACTTTTGCAGCACAGTGCAGGCTTGCAATGTACTGTGTTGGAATCTAGTAAGGCTTGAATTTCTTGGTGGCCCATGTAAGAAAGTGAAGCACATAAAAGTGGCTGTTTCCTTTGGGGAGATGCTGTGGCTCTATCCAACTTCAGCAGAGACTTGTGAATTGCAGTGCTCAGCAATTTTCTTTAACCATAGAGAATCATCTGTCATTCTTAAATAATGGCAGGACTGCTGCTTTAGGACTTTCTCAAGGCTTCAGCACTGTTGATCTGAATTGTGCTGCCTCTTGTAGAGGAGAGGCCTGTGTGGCAGAGCAAACTTAACCTGTGCAGTCAAGGTAACGAATGGAGACTTGTTCCTTTTCTAAGAAGTCATAGCTACAGGACTGGTTCTCTATGATCCAGATAATGATGTTTTTTATTTTTAGCCAAGGACTAAAACTAGATGTTTTTTTTTGAAGAGAAGCTTGTTTACTCAATGATGATGAATGATATTCCCAAAATACAACAGCCTGGGTGAGTACCTGGAACAAGTATTTTTATTGGGAATGTACCTCTCTGAGAATATGCTTCATCAAAAGGAAGAAAAGAAAGAAAATAAAAGTTTAGAATATCCACATGTTATATCAGAGCTGTGTAAACTGAAAGAGTGAAACAGCAGTTAACATATAATATTAGAATTTTTTAAAACCTATTTCAGGAAAACAATACACTGATGGCCTATAAATGGATCTAGTGGACAGTGAGAAGTGACTTCAATAGATGAAAATAAAAAGATATGTGAGACAGTATGTTAATGATTGGCTAGAAATATTTAACTTGTTGTTTTCTATAAATGAGAAGACATACTCATAAAGCTTACTTAATAAGCTGGAACATGACCAATTTGATTCCAGAACAGCAGTATGCCCTTGTGGCAAAAAAAGGAGTCCAGCAGTGCCACGGGGATGAAATAAGCACCTGGATTCACTTTGATAGTAGGAGAGAGCTATGAGTGTTCAGTCTGGAGAACACCAGGCTCAGCAGGATCTCATCAATGCCTACAAATACCTAAGGAGAAAGAATGAAAATGAGGGACCCAGACTCTTTGCAGTACTACCCCCTGGCAGGACAAGAGGTAATGGGCACAAATTAAAACACATGAAATTCCACAAGAACATTACTGGGAGGGTTGTCAAACAGAGAAGTAAGTTCCCAGAAAAGTCAGGGAAGGTCTGCCTGTGGAGATATTTGAAGCTCAACTGCACATGATTCAGGACAGACTGCTCTACCTGACGTGGCTTGAGCAGGGGATTTGGGTAAGATGGACTCAAGAGGTCCTTTCCAACATCAATAATTCTGTGATTCTCTCTGATTGGTGCTCTGTGCCAAACAGCAAGGACAGGTTCCATGCTGAAGGGACAGTGAGTGTCTCTAGGAAGCAGTACAATGGTGTGACTCAAAGACCATTGTTTGATGGAACAAATGGGCTCAGGAATTCAGAATGTTATTGGGACTCCTGGTAAGTAGTTCAATGTTCTGATGTCTAGCTTGGACACTTGAGTCTGCCTTAACTTGCAGGCCTTTTCCATGACCTTCCTTAGACTTTTTTTAAAGATTAAGAAGAAAAGATGGTGAAGGCATTGTGAAATAAAATGTTTGCTGTTTCTATTAAATACAATACAAAATATAAAATATTCAATATGTAATATTTTTTATTTGTTACTTTGTTTTACTAACTTTCCTCCTTTCATTTCTTGTTAATTGTTGAAGGTTACAAAAAGGAAACATCTAACTGACACTAATTTACCTGATTGGGAGATGGTAATTGCTTTTTCCTCTCTTCTCCCCAAAGTTAGCTGAAATGGCCTGACTTGAAGCTGCTCTTGCTCAGACCTCATGCAGAGCAAAGCAAGGAGAATGCAGCTTCTGGTTTTGGTTCAGACTGTTGACTTGAAATCTTTCTTCTGGAGAAAGGCCGGCACAGAGCAGTATCTTATCAGTCTGTTGATAAGTCCTAACAGCATTAGGCTCTTTCAGGCATTGCTGTCAGCTGTTGTTCTGGTCATGGGCTCCGTTGTTGCAAAAGACTGTCTTGACAGGGTGAGGCAGATTTTTTTTTTAAACAGAAAGCAAAAAATGATTAAAAAGGATAGGGATTAAAATGCATACAGTGAAGGGATGACAGCAGGAATGTAAGTTTTGTATTCCAGATGCCTTTCAAAGCTTAATCAAAGCTGGCTATTATGGCAATGTCATTTGGGTTGTCCTTGGTGGGTCTGGTCTGGCTGTTCCTCAGCATCAGGGCAGCAATGCTGAATGGTGCTGCAGTCAATCCTGAGCTCCCATGTCGTGACAGCAGTCAGTTATAATGAGAAGTTTCATAATTTTCACATGTCTGTTGTAGATCTAGTTTTAAGTGATGGCTTTTAAGAGATGTCAGCATTTTTCTGACATACTTGCAACAGGCCTTTCTTTTCTCTGCTCTACACTTTTGTTTGTTAGACTTGATTTCATCACAGACCTTGGGTTTTATCAGAGGGTGTTGTTTGGACTAACTCAGTATTTCCAACTGCAACTTTTCTGGCTTCTATAAATGGTAAGTCTTTGTTGGTTTATGCTTACAGATACATGTTGTCATGCTTTTAAACCCTTCTTTATGCACACTCTGTCTATACTGGTATGTATTTGTCAAATATTCATAATGTAAATGCAATAAAAATTTCTGTGAAAATCCCTGTTTCTCTGACATGTTGCAATAGAAAGATGTTATATTTTTTAAAGGGTAGGTACTGGAATAGTGTTTGTCTAAAGTGGTAGAGGACATTATCCTTTTTGACATGCAAAGCCATATTATTGCTGAACACTGTGATTATTGATTTTTATGAAACTTGTTGTTCTAATAATGTGGGAAGGTAGCCCTTTATTCATGTAAGTCAGTCTGTAATTGCTGAACTTAGGGGGATTTTCAGAAAATATTAAACAACTAGCCTGAGGACAGATTTATGTCTTTAAGTAATCTTGATATTCTTCTACAGTTTTTCTGTATATATTTTTCCTTTTTTTGGTTTTGGTTTGATTTTGCTTTTTTAAGATAGCAATCTGAAAACAGCCAGAATACCCCAAGGTGGACCTTTCTGTTGGGGATCATCCTCTGGTTCAGTAAGTGGGTCTGAAGCCCTTGGATGAGAAGGACCATTGACATTTGAGTTAGAGAGTGGCTGATGACAGTAGCTGGTTTCACCCTCCATGGAGCAGGACCAGGGGAGAACACACCTTTGGAGTTGTTGTCATGGCACATGCAGATACCTCAGTAATGGTGTACTTGGTGATGTTGCTCTTTTGAGTGGGCTAGGAACAGCAACTCAAGAGGATGGACTCTTGTTATCTTGGCCTTGACCCTTGTTCCAGTCCTGCTTCTCTTTGTGCACTTAACCCAGTAAGCAAATACCAGTTGTCTCATTCAGACCTTCCTGTTCTGCAAGTCTCTGCCTCCCTCTTAGCTCCTGCTTTGCTATTTCCATTATCCTATGTGTAACCTCCTTCAGTCCTAATCTTGTTATTTCTGCTTCTGCATTCCTTGCCTAATCTGTTCCTGCATCCTGCCACATGTTCTGTTTTTCCCTCCTGTTCCAGATTCCATGTTTCTATGTATTATTTCCCTTTGTCTCTGCACAGATTTTATTTCTTTGCATGAGATGCAGAGGATTGATATTTACTTGCCATGTGGATGTCTTGCTGCTGTTGGGATAAAGAGCTGCTATAAATGGCCTTTACATGAAGAGTTTGGTTTTACCCCTCTTGGCAGGGCAGGAGGCACATATCCAAGCCTACTGGAAGAATAAAGCCAACTACAGTTTTTCAGAAATTTATATCATGTGGATGAATTTAGGTAGATTTCCTTGACCATACACAGTAGTGTACACCTGTGACACAATGGATACATTGCTATTGAAACTCAGTCATCTTTGGGAGTACCAGAGATTGCCCCCCCCTTATTGTTTTTTTCCTGTAACAGTTAAGACGATGTATTTTCCATTTACATTTTTCTTGAAAATGAACAGGGCTTTCTGAATAACAAATGTGTATATTTATTTTCATGCATATGTGTGCACAAGAAAGCATCTGACAGTGTCAAATGTGGTTGATGAAAATGTGATCAACATTGCAATCAGAAGCTTGACAACAAGATTGTGAAAGGTTTTGTGATAACATTTTAGAAGGCAAAACTATACACTGTTAATTAGAGTAGATCAGTTGAAATAACATTAAAGGTAATGGAGATGTAGAGAACTTTTCACAACTGAAACATCAGCAATTACATTGCCCTGGGCAGTAATGTTACCAGATCCAATGGGTAGTTTATCTGTTGCTGCAGGTTCCATATTCCTATAGAGGAGCTAGTGCTGCAAATTATCCAGTTGTAATGCAATAATCCATCAGACATCATCTCCTTTTGAAGGCTCTTTAATTGAATGAACTGCAGTATAAACAAGTTGTATGGTTACATATTTGAAAGTCCCAGAAGGATGTGACTTCCTTATTTTATTGCCCTTCCAAACCAATTTTTTGATTTGCAGTGAAGAATTTTAGAAGGATATTTCATTGTAGTAAACATTTAACTGTTCTAAATGTCTCTATGTAAATTAATACCAAGTATTACAGCCTTTAAAAATATAAATGGAGTTTTATGGAGGGTATTTATGAGAGGCGCCTTCTTCTTCCAGTAGTATCTGTAGCCAGAAATTAGTTTTGGTTTACATGTTAAATTGGTAGTGTTGCTTAAATGAACCACTTTCAACCTGCAGGGAATACTGAGCAATAGTTTTGGCAAGTGTAATTGGAACTGCCCAGATAATTAACTGAATGCTTGTACAGTCTTTTCTCACTGATAAAGAAGACGCAAGAATTGATGAAGACACCAATTGCACTTAAAATGTACTTTTTAAAGCATTTTAATAAAACTTTCAGAGTTATTTTGACTTGAACCAAATTTACTTGGCTTAAGTTGAGGAGTTGTCTATTTTGAGCTAAATGGGAATCACCTTCACATATTGCAGATACACTAAGGAAAAATGTTATGGTTTTATTTTAAAAGGTTGTCATAAGCTAAAGCAGTGCATCATATACAACAGAATATACACTTTCCAGTCTGTCATAAGCACTGTCTTGTTGACTAGTGCAGAGTGTAAGAGTATTGTAAGTAAACTTGGTTGCAAATGGTATTTTTTATTTCACCTTTTTTGTGATGGAACGAGTAACAGTGTGAGGGATTTAGGCTTTTGCACAGTTGGTGGTCTTGTGTTCTGGGGCTGCATCTTGAATGCTCCAAGGTGGCACAATTACTGAAAGAAACCAGCCTGCCTTCTGCAGTCCTTGGCTGCTTGCTCTCTCCAGCAAAAAAAAAAAAAAAAAAAAAAAAAAAAAAAAAAACCAACAAAAAAAGGCAGCTTATTTTTCCTGTAGATAATACATTTAATCCCATTCACTGCAGCTCACAAAAATACTTACCCCGCACAGGTGTGCATAGGGGCACTGAATAGGACAGAGCTATGGTTTGTGGTTTTCTGTGAAAAACTTGATTTAAATTGATCATCAACATGTTTTTCCATTAGTTTAATTGCTGATTGTTCCTGTTCTTTTGTTGTGCTCTATCTAGAACTTCAGGTCAGGAGGTCAAGTCTGCTGGCATTTTCCTGTGCCTTCAATGCCTTCAGAACAGTGTTGCCTCTGGCCCTTGCATTCATCTCCCCGTGTGTCATGCTGTTAGTGCTTTCTCTGCTGTACTCACTTTAAAAGCACTATTTACGGGTTGAGATACTCCCTCCAAAACATAAACATGAATAATTTAATTTATATGTGACACCACTGTAAGTGATATAAACATATGTAATTGTGTACAGTATGCTAGGAAAGAATTATTTCAGTTATAACGCCAGTTATTTCTAACTGATTACACCGAGTCTTTGCTAAATTCATCTAAAGGGAAGAAATGACAGAGAGCTTATTTTGCAGTTGACCTTTTGAAAGTTGATTATTGCTGCTTGATGTATGCACAGATTTTTCACTTCTGACAAGAAGAAATCTTGTGTTGTCCTCATTTATAATGTATAGACCTCTCTTTCCATATTTATACTATTTAAATAAAGAATACTGTGAGTTCTCAGAAATGTGCCATTCAAATGAGAATTATGGTACCCAGCCTTCTGCATGTACAGTTTGGAATATGGTGAGGATCCTGGTGGCCTAATTACTGTGCTGCTGCTTT
Source organism: Melospiza georgiana (assembly GCF_028018845.1). Taxonomy (NCBI): domain Eukaryota; kingdom Metazoa; phylum Chordata; class Aves; order Passeriformes; family Passerellidae; genus Melospiza; species Melospiza georgiana. Next base: position 10,838,233 of record NC_080438.1, on the reverse strand, counting down.
TCTGATTAATGACTGAAACCTTGATCAATTGGACAACCAAAGACCATCTGAATTTCATTGTTTCTCAGGACATGCACAGCTTTGACAGGTCGAGAGAAGGAAAAAAATTAACTGACTTCTGGCTAAAATTCACTAATTCCTCAATTGCTCCTTTGAATTAATCAGGTCTTCTTGCTCAGAGAATAGCTATAAGTGTGTAAAACAGAAACTTCCTAATTCTTCAATAATTGAGTTTTATTTAGACAGTACTTTGTAGAAGTTAAAGAGTCAAAATAGATCACGGGGCTGGATTCTCCACAATTTGGCACCTTTCTGAATTCCAGTAGAAGCACTTGTGTCCATAGTTAGGGCAACTACTTAACAGTTTAATTGATTTCTTAAGAAGAGGGATCTCTGAAGGTAAGAGGATCTCTGAAAAATGAATTGATTAAAAAGAAATCCATCTCACAGCTGTATAAGTTTATAATCTGGTTGGATTTATATGTCTGGAAGACCACTTGGTGGTTCTGTGGGCTCTGATGCTGGGAGTTGTTAGCTGAATGCATAAGCATTATTGGTACTGCTGTGCATAGCTGGAAAGCCTTCTGCAGTTTTCTACTTTGAAAATTGCCTGTAGGTTGTTTAGCTCTTAAAGTACAGCATATACATTATCACAGCATCCCAAATCAAACTTACCTTGCTGTATTCTTGCCTCAAAATCAGATTTTGTTTACAAGACTGTATCAATAAGCTTTGTGAAGTTTTCAGTTTGAATCTTTTTGTCATCTTACACTAATATAGCACTACAATATTTAGGATCACAAATACAGCTTTATTTAAAACAAACAGCTTTCAGTGAAATTGCATTACTTTTCTACTACTAAATACAGATTTATATGTGAGGACTAGAACACTGAAGGTCTCCGAGTCCGATGTTATAAATGTGAATGCTTCCAGTAGCTAATATTTATGCTTTTTCTTATTTTCTGAAAGGTAATATTACTTGTTAGATACTCATAGTGAAGAGTTGAATATCCTTTTCTTTGTATGAAAGTGTAACAGTCTTCTCTGACTGATTGTGCAGTCATGACATAGCTGAGGTGAAGATCCAACTTCAAACATTGCAAGATAAATCATTTCCACATTCTTGCTTAAGTGGCTATTTTAGTGTAGAGAAGCACATTTTCTGTTGAGTGCTAATGCCACTGTCTCCTTGACCCAAGGTCTTAACTATTCTGAGCAAAGTGGATTTGGTACTTAGCGTAAGAAAGAGTTTGCAAGTAAAACAGTTGTGCCATGTGAAAATTTTGAAATTTCTGTACTTATGGGATTGTCTACCGATAAAAGCAGTGATTGAATGGAGTATGCTTTATACAAAGAATTAATAGACATATTCTCTTTTCTTATTTATAGAAACTGAAGTGGGTGGCTGGGATCAGAGCTATGTATAGGACTGTGTAAGGGACCCCTGAGAAGGGTGCATGTTTCTCAAGTTATTGTTTTGGCCAGCTGCTCTGCCCTTGTTTTCAGCAATGAGATCTATTAGCATGAGGCATTTTGCTAAAAGGGGAGGAAGTAGGAGTGTTTAATGTTGCTTAATGGAAACAAGACTGTAGTTTTATCTTAATTTTGCTGTTTGAGGGCAGTCTGACAATTAGCTCATGAGAAACAAAGCCATGGAATTATATTTGCAGTCTTAGCAAATAAATCTCTGGAATTTTGTTAACTAACAATGCTGGTTAAGCTTTAGTAGCTTTATTGCCACTAGGAATATAATGGCATTAACTACAGTCAGCTACATTTAACAGGAGCTCAGGATATGACCATTTCTGCTCTCAATGTGCCAACTTTGAGATGTGTTGCTGCTTTCAGTCAGAGTTGCCAGTACTGTGTCATGATGTTCCCAAACCCATTGGGCAGTGGCAGTCCCATTACAGAAGAGCCTCTTCTGCCCCTGGATTATCCCAGCTTGTGGTGTCCAATTTTTCCGCAAATACAGAGAGGCTTTGAATATCTGAAAGGCTTTCTAAGTTTCAAAGAGGAAGAACATTTGCAGAAACAGGGAGAAAGTATATGCAGTTATTCTGCTATTCTTTCGGCTGCTTCTTTTTAGTGGCTGCATAAGACAATTCTAAAATTGAGCATTTCTGTGGGAGTAAAAACAAGGATGCTCTTGCCCTGCTGCTACCTGGTGATTCTCCAATTATTTTTCTAACACAGAACTCTCCAGCATTATCTGCCAGCATAGAAAGAGCATGGGATGAGGTCTCTGTCTGCTCCATGCTGTTCCTGCCTTTTGCAAGAGTAGTCTTGCATCTCTCAAAGAGATGAGCTATTGTTTGGAAAAGCCTTTTCCTATTTCTATTTTTTCCTCAAAAACCAGATCATAAAAGATTGATGGCATTTTCCTTTAAATTAATTTTGCTGGGTTTAATTCAAGCAGCAACTTCAGTGACTGTTTATCAAATACCATCACACTGCTTACTTTTTAAAGGAAATGGAAAAAATGTCTGAAACAACGACATCTGAAGTGGAACACTCAATAATCACAGTATACCAAGATCTTACCTACTGGAAATACTGTGTGTCAGTGTTAAAAATAAAATGTAGACTCATTTAATCCTGAGCATTTACAAGTAAATTGTTTGAAACTGAAGAGAATGGATGGAAAATTAGTTTTCCTGGGAAATAAACCTGGGTACTTCAATTTGTGCTTCTTACAATAGATATTTTAGTAGTGTGCATAATAAATGTAAAGTTGTTATTTAGTAATGTGAACAATAATGTCAGCAATAATAAGGATGGGTAATTACAGTCCAGCAGCATTTTCTGGTTGAGGATACCAAGGAAAAAACTGTTGTAACTCTGCACTTGGTAAAGTATTCTATATATATTTTCTCCTTCTACTTCCTCCAACTGCCTGTCAATCCACTGTTATTATGCTCATTTATGTCATTGCATTATAGGGTGACCTAGAAAAGCTACTCATGAAAGGTGCAGCTGCATTAAAAAAATTGTTTAAAAAAGGAATTCCTTACTGGTTTTACAGGACTGCCCAAAGGAGTCAAACATTTATGGATATGGCAAGTAGCTATGTGGTGGAGGACCCATAACAGCCATAAAGTGTAAGTATGGAATATTGAATCCTGAAAAGTAAAAGCAAGTGTGGTGTATATTTTGTGTAATAAACATATTTAAGGATGCAAAGTAGCCATAGAAAAGATGCTCAATACCTTGCTTTGCTTTCTACCCCTCTTCAGTTCACATGTGCACACAAAATTAGATTCTGCCGAGTGAAAAAACTCTTTTTTTCCCCTTTGGAAACATATTTAATGATACTTGCCTAGCTGCTTCATATTTCTAGTCTTTCTTTTCCCTCCTTGAAATGGAAAGATTTACACAGCTTCTGCAGTTGTATGAAACATGACAAAACGATTAGGTAATTGTTGGGCACAGTATGCTGAACATATAAAGCTTCATGTGACAGCATAAGGTATTAGCTGCAATTGAAGATAAATGTATTTTCACATACTGTGCATACTAATTGGTGAAGTTCTGGTTGACCTAGCATCTTCTTCCAACCTGAAAAATGAAAAATGTTTTTTTTAAAGTGGGATTGCAGTGAAGGTTTGCACTTAAATTTAAGATGGTTTTTTATTTTAATTTTATATTCTTTGATTCTAATAAGAATAGTTGATATGACATATGACAGTTTCCCATGTTTTTAGCTGGAGGTGCTTTTTGAAGTATCAGATCCTTTTATTCTTTCAATTAAACAGTGAAATATGAGTTCAGAACGGGTTACACTGCAGGATGAGTTTATAGTTCTCAGGTAGCTGCAGGTCAGTTGCTATTTTTGATAATTCCTTCAGTGCGGGGAAAATGTAATAAAGGAATATCTGATATTTTACAAAGCGTTTCTGAATATACAAAGTATATTTAGTGTTAATTTACACATCCAACTTTACAGGCCTTTCATCATAAAGATTTTTCTTTTTAAATTGATATTTCCTTTCACCATTGTTCTGAAAAGGAAGGGGAAAAAGAAGTCTTTGAAGTGAGTAGCTATAGTTGAAATTAGTGTGGACTGAGTTCAATGTAGCACAGAAGCGACATCATCTCAAACTGGGACACGGGGGAGGAGACATAGCTCATAAACTACTTGGTGCAGTCAAAATATTTAGTTTGACATTTCTCTTGCTATGGCTTTCAAGGCTTTGATCTCCTTGCAGAGAAGATGGAGATTTGCAAGGAGCAAATTAGAGCCTAAATATTTAGCAAACCTTATGGTACTTAGAAAAATTTTAAAAATGGAGCATTTATTAATTGGACATTAGCATTAATTATTAGTGTGAATAAAAGCATGATTAGTTAGGCTATTATTTGGTACCTTTAGCCTCTAGAAGAACTCCTTGAAAATTGTTTTCATGTTTGCCTTAAATGCTACCCTTTCCCCCCCCCCTTTTAGATTTATTACAGTAGTAGTAAATTTGTAGGTTTTCAAATGTAGAATCTAAACTTCCTCAGCCCTTTTCTGTGTAGCTTCTTGCTTTCTGCTTCACTCCAGTTACCTTTTTCTTACCCTGAATCATTGTCTGTTAATTGTTCTTTGTTTCTCCTCTGGCCCAACTATGACTGTGACCTTTAACACACAAAGAAGGACAATTTCTTCTTTTCTGGTGTTATAGGTTTGTGTATACAGGACTGTGATTGTCTTTGCAGAGAAACTACCTCTTTTGTTGGCTTCAACCAACTAAAAGTTTTGTATTTAAATTCTTAATTAAGACTTCTGTGCATGTAACTTTTTTTCTCAAAATCATACACCTCCCATGTGAAGAAAATGTTCACTTGCAGGGTGCTGCCACTGCTATTTCCCTTTGTATTGTAGGGATTTTACACCCTTTAACTTTGTCACTGTGGGAGATGACTTTGCAGTGCCTGGTGGAAGGAAGCACTGGGGAGCAGAGTACCTCTGGATTTAAAGCCAAGTCAGCTGTGATGTAGAAGCTAAAAGCAAAAATCAGTAGTGTGGTGAAAAGAAATTGATGTCTGGGAGAAATATTTTATCTGTGGTGGTTCTGTGACATCACTTAAATACTGAAATAAAAGTTTGATAGATGTGTCATGAAAGCAGCCCAACATCCTCATTAGAGGAAGTTCAGATTTTTTTTAATAGACAAAAAATCCAGATTAGATGACTTTTTTCATGGTTTTAATTACAGATGGACAAGAGTTTCTCATGTTAAAGTGATTCTTTAAAGAAATGTATTCTGGGTAATTTCTTGCCCCTTATTGTGTCAGTATTTGAAATTTTCTTTTGCATTGTTGCTTGTGGCTTTGACACATTAATTTAAATATTATAATATTCTTAAGATCTGTCTCCTTGGAATGGCTAACCTCTGCTGTTTCAGAGGAACATTCTCCAGGCAGATGCTCAGTGGAAGCATCTACTTTTCTTTTGGTTACTTCAAAATTATTTTTTTCTTTGTGTCCTTCTCCTTTGTAAAGTTCAAGATCAGTTTTATTAGAAATAATTGTGTGATTCATATCTGTGACTCAGTGTTTTGCCCAGCCCATCAAAACAGAAATGGTAAGGCCCCCACAGGAGTCTGCCTTGGGTTAACATCATCAGTGTGTGAAAAGCTTCAGTATCCAAACATAACCAAGGGTCTTGGAAAATCCTCAGCAGAGGAAAATGGGCTGTTTGTCAGTTTTGTAGTGTGTACATGCTTTTCCTATTGTGACAACAGATTTTATTTTCTAAAGCCGGTTTAACCCTCAGTGTCACTGTGTTAACCCGAGGGGCTCCAGTGACGCCCTTGAGGGCCCGCGAGGGGCTGAGGTGGGACCCGGCATGAGGGGTGGGGGCACAGAGCCCTTCCCTCCAGCGGCTGGAACCCTTCGGTCCCGGCGTGTCCCCGCCAGGCTGCGGGCAGGGCCGAGCCCAGGCCGGGCCGTGCTCCCCCTGCCCTCAGAGCCGCCGGCCCGGTCCGGTCCAACCCAGGCAGGGCTGTGCTCCCGCCGCCCTCAGAGCCCCCGGCCCGGTCCGGTCCGACCCAGGCAGGGCTGTGCTCCCGCCGCCCTCAGAGCCCCCGGTCCGGTCCTTCCCAGGCAGGGCTGTGCTCCCGCCGCCCTCAGAGCCCCCGGCCCGGCCCGGCCGCTCCCCGCTCCCTCAGCGAGCGCTGCGCGGCCAGCAAGGCGCTGGGAATGGTGTGAGGGCTGCGGGTGGTGCCGGCCCTGCCGAGCGTTTCTAGCAGGGCCCTTGCACTGGCGGTGAAATGCTGAGGGATGAAGATAAGCCGAAGGGTTCAGCGTTTCTATTTCTCTTCCTCTTTGCTGAGTTTGAGGCTCCGAATATGGTATTTCCATTGCGTCTTCTTTCCAATGATTTTTTTTGAGCGAGCATAAAGCTTGGCTCATTCCTTGAAAGTAATCAGATTCAGCCTTCTGCAGTTTGAGTGAACATCTTAAGGCAGATTTACGAAATAGTCAACAGATGTGTGTTCCCTGCCATCAAACGGGAAAGGATGGTTGTTTGCTTCCCCCCCACCTTTTATTTTTTCTTCCCTTTTTTTGGTTTATCTTAGTGTTTTGGTTTTGTTGTTGTTTTTTTTTTTTGTTTGTTTTTTGTTTTTTTTTCCCTTTGAAAGGAATTGGGAGTTTCCACGAAGTTGTGTTTCAGTATTCTTTTAAAAGAATACATTTTATTCCTAAAATTCATGTTAGGCAATTCCTCATCTTGCACTTCTCTGCCAAGAAACATGATTTCTCAATCAAGCTTGTACCGTCTGTTTTGGATTCAAATATTCATCGTAATTGAATCCCGTGTTATCAGAGTGACTGTACTTGTTGCCAGTCACTAACAAGGTACATAGTTTGCTGACATCTGCATATGGATAGGTTTGAAACTTGTTGTGTCCTGTAATCACTGCTCCTCAAAGAAAAGGCTGGGTGAGGAATGAGCCCTCAGGAGCTGATGGCGTTTATGGAGGGGTCGTCAAAATTCCTTTAATAGTCTGTTATTCAGTGGAGTCATAGCCTACGGTTCTGTCTTAAACTCGCGGTTTTGCAAGTTTTGCTCAATTTTAGAGCATACTGTTATCAAGTCAAGGGTTCTTAGAAGGTGTTTTTGGGTTTTTTGTACCATTTTGATCTGATCGCTTCGATCATTTCCACCAGCTAGACAGTGCTGTGGCGTATTTGTAGGTTAAGCTGATCGTTGTATCCCACTGATAACAGAGTTGTTTATATCATGATGATTCTGGATGTTATTCTTTCATTCCAGGGCTTACAGTTCAAGTGGAGAATTTTATTGCAGAAATGATAACTTTCAGGTATTGCTTTAGAATTGAGCTTGTGGTGACTCAGATGTTTTAGTATTTAAATAATTCCATTTAATTGTGTATTTTGTAGAAATTATTACTTGTAATTTCAACTGTTTTTCTCATTCCTTAACTAAAAAGAGTTTTGTAGATTATGTTTGCTTCTTTATTTTTTTAATTAATAAAAAGTTACCTTAAACATCTTTTACTTCCCACCCCAAATTACTTGTTGAGAATATGCAAAATTTCTGCTTGGGTGACTGGGGAGAAGCTGAATAGCTCTTGATGTTCCTGTTTTCTGCCCCAGGTAAGGGAGAAGGAAATGTGCTCAGTGTCATGAAGCAAAAGGAACTGCAGTGTTTGAAGAAGTGCAATGAACCTGGTAAATTACTGTCTTGATACCACTATATGTAAAGGTGAAGGAAAATTAAGAAAAATGTGTTGTAAGCTCATTTAGCAGGGTCCATCTAAGTGTGATTTCCAGCCTGCTGAGTAAAGAACCCTGATAATCCCAGATTGTCCTTACCCTCCCTCTGCTACTGAGGTAGGAAACTACAGCAAGGGAGATGTGATGATGCTGCTCATTAATTTTCCAACAAATGAGCTATTGCAGATAGGTAAGTAACCCAGGATTTGGTTTTGTGGTTTTTTTTTTTTTTTTAATCTTTAATAATGCATTTGAGCTTGTTTCAAGTAGTTACAGATATAACTCACAAATGGTTCAAAAATTATTTCTCTTTCTCTGAGAAGTATGATCTTCAAGCAAGGAACTTTTCTCTACTTTATTTCATTTTTGGTTTTTCTTCCTTTGCTTTTTTTGACCTGAAGATTTGGGCAGCCATTTATTATTTTAGCCTTCTAAACAGTTTACAGGGGTGGTGCAGCTGTGCAGTGTATGTAAGCTGTGTGCCACAGGTTGTGAACAATTTTATTCCTGTATTAATTGGCTTATAATTCCTATTAAGCTCTGTAGAGTTTAATTTAAAAGAATTGAAAGTAAATATATTATCATTTCAAAATAATGCATCCTGCAGAGGTGTGTAATACTGAATATACATTTCCATGCATGAAAACTCCTGGAATCCTTGGAGTCAAAACTACCATTGGTTACAACATGAAGGTGATTTTTTTTTGGTGTGGTTTTTTTTTTCCCAATTTGGTGGAATTTGCAAGTTTCTCTCAACTTTAGAGACTATTATAGTGTTAATTTAAAAGGTGTAAATAACAGCACTAAAAGGGTTCATTTGAAAAGACCATAAGTCAAATCATATATTTACTATGAAGTTTTATTACTAGATGTTTCATCTTGGGCACATGAAAAAACCGGTGTGTGAGTTTTTTGTTTTTTCTGGTTTGTTTGATTACTCAGTTAGGGAGGTGTCTTCTTTTTGCTACTTGTAGTACTTAACACACATCTTGTATTCTACTACTGTTGTGGAAAGCAAAACTGGAAATGGAGCATAGTGGATCCTTTGCAGCTTCTGAGCAGATGATTCTCTAAATAAATCAGTGGTTAAAATAATTTGAAGCAAGCACTGTTTCACTTCTACAGCCAAAAGAGTGGTGGCTGTTGTCATGAGGATTGCCAAAGAAGAGCTATAATGTGCATGTTGGGGAGATTTTCCAAAGATTTTAGAGCAGAAATTGGAAGTTGCCTATAAAGATTTGGTGTGAAGCCAAGTTGGAGTCCTGAAATGCCTAATAAGTGTTGATATGTTTTTTTTTCTTTTTAATATTAAACATTGTTTAGAGTAGTATTCAAGAATCGTCCTTAACAGTGGTTTCTCTCCCTTTTGGATTAGCAGATATAAGATAGATAAAATAGCTGCAAACACAAACATGTTATCTGTTCTGCCTTAGCTGTGCATATTTGTGATTGACACACACACTGATCAGTGTCTCAAGGGTTTTTTCCCTCATCCTTTCCTTTTGATGTAATAGATTTATAATTAGTTAAGAGTAAATGCAGAGATGATCTCTGGTGCCAGCAGTCTGGCAGCCTGTCACTGAGCCATTGCACCTCACCTTTCCTCCTGGAAAGCTGGCCTCCAAAAGCCACTGTCCCGTGGTGTGCCTCAGGAAGTGACTCTCCATTCTGAGCAAGTTGTATTGGCACTTTCTTTCTTAAAACTGTATGTGCTCCTGCATTAAGTTATGCAGGCTCTGAAGTTTGGTGTTTTGCTAGATTAAGGTTTACTTTTATACTTCTTAGAGCCCCGGCAGTTGTGTCTTATGAGACATGGATAATCAGCCCCATTGTGTTCGTGTGGGGTTTCTGGCATGGATTTGCATCTGTATCCAACCAGTGGGTTGTGAATATTAGGATGAGCAGGAGTTTGTCTGCTTCAGCAAATTGGAGTACTGGTCTCTTCCTGCATGTTCTTGTTAAAATACCCATTTGCTTAATGACTGAAGACAAATGCATTAAGGATACTGTGACCTATGTCTGGAATCATTAAATAGGGTTGTGATGATGAAAAAAGAATCCGGAAAATTAGGTACTCCTTCAAGATTTTTTTTTTTTAATTTTTGATGCTGAGACCAGCTTAATTCACTAGTCTAACAGATCTTCTCTGGCTTTTCTTGTCCACAGACTTTGAAAAAGATGATGGCTGTTTTTCATTATGAAATACTTTCTCACATGGATCAGTGTAGTGGTGACCAGAGAAAAACTGACCGAAGCACATATTTTATTGTTATGCAGTAATTACTTAAGACATGCAGTGATCTTTTTCTATTCCTGTCAACTGTGTAGCAGGTTCAGTTAACAGATCCACTCCCATGTGTGAAACTGCCTTGCTTAATACAGACTTTGGTTAGTGTGTGCCCAGGCTGCCTTGGAGGAGGCTCGGTTCTGGACTGTTTTCCTTGCCTGTGAATCACGCAGCCCAGTGTATTTTTAGTGCTGCAATGTATTTCTGTTCTTAGATTAGCAGCAGCCTCTCCTGGACATGGGCAAAGCTAAACCAACTGGGAATGCCTCCACAGAAGATGGTGCTGGTGTCTCTTGCTGCTGATATTCTAGAGAGACTCTTAAGGAGTGTTATGTTATCCATGTGATATCTTAATAACATCAAATGGTTTAGGTGCAAAACATATGAAAAGTTGTGAGTGCAAGAGCCAGTCCCAAAGTACCTTAATCCTTCTATCGATAGCACCGCTATTGGGTTACACGGTTTTAATCCCAGAGGAGTTGTTGCCTGACATTAAACTGTCCAAATAGTATTTATATCTGCTGCTGCCCTGCAAGATCACTTAACCCTGCACAGCAGTTTAAAAGTAGTTAATGACAGACCCAGCATGACTTGCCCCTTATGAATGATCACATAAGTTCGACCTGTGCTGTCATGGTTTATGGAGGAAGGCAGTTTGTCCATAGCCTGCTTCAGCCACAGCAGGTAATTTGAAATGAAATGAGACAGTTTCTACAAGCAGATTGATTTGGGAATCTTGCCTGTTCTTCCCTTTGACCCTTGACAAGTTGACACTACAAAGATTGTGACTTTAAAAAATGATTGGGTGCAAATACATTTAGGTAGATGATTTACTATGTGTTAAAGCAAGGACAGTGCATTTAGAATGGAGCTGTGAGGGAAGGTAATTGTAAACTTTAACAACTCGTGTTTTATGTTTCTGTATCTTATTAATTATCTGAGTAGGTGAATCTTCTGATAACAGGAGACCAAGAACTGTATCGAATAAACTGTGTGTGAGAGTCCACAGACTGCATACCACTATTCAGTTTTTTAGTTATGCAGAAATAAGTGTGTGGAATTTAGAAATGCAACTGGAATGCTTTCTTGGAGCTGCAAGGGTTAAGTCTGAAGATGAACATCTGGATGTATAGGTTTTCCAATGCAAATAGTCTTTATTTTGCTATTCTTTTGTAAATACAGTCATGCAAATACAAATATTGAAATAGCAAGTTCCAGCATACCATGGATAACTGGCAAATAATGAAATAATGAAAGGATGCCAGAGAATGAGAGAAAGTCACAATTATGTGTCTATAAATACTCTGGTTTTGCAAAGCGTACACCCTCTGAGTTAAAAATAATTATGTAGATTTTGTAAGACACTAAATGGAGATTTTATTTGTGTGCCTTTTTCTGATTTATGTAATTGGATTTTCCCCAACTATTACATGATTAATTGCATAATTTGAAAATAAATAGCTAAAATGTATTGCTTCTGAAGAATTACCTTACACTCATCCAGGATAGTATGTAAAACACAAGTACAAATGTTGCTGAGGTATGTATCATAGAAATTTCATTATAATTTAAAATTGAATGTTTAATTAAATAACAGTCCTAGGAAGCATAAACTAATCTTTGATAAGCCACCTAGCATTAAATGTGCTATGAGTGTGCAGTTGTAAAGGCATAATGCAAAGTAAATGTTTGCACAAAATTCATCTCTCTGCAGGTCTTTCTCCCACTGTCTGTTCCAAGTGCTTTGTATGAAGCATTATTTCGAAGATGCTTCTAAAAAAATTCTTATTGGTCTAGGTTGAAATTGTTTAAAACCTTTTTGACCATGTCTTTACTGAAGAATATTAGAAGTATTTTGCTGAAATGTTTCTTTATGTTGTCCATTGGGTTTAATAGACGTGCCATTTAATAAGCTCTCTACCTGTAAGGATAGACTGTTTGACCTCTGTGACCTGCCAGTGGTAGACATAGTATAAGATTGCTTTGTGAAATAAAGCTGTCGGTAACATCAACAAAATAAAAAATGATCGTATTCCAATACTCTCTGCTCAGTACTATGACAGCACTGAAATATGGAATAAAATTGAAAGTAGATTAGTTTTGGGTCCTAAGTCATGTTTTGACAAGATATAAGAGAGGAGAACATATCTTTGAACTTTTAGTTTTAAAGTTTTTTAATGAAAATATTTATCATTTTGTAAGGTTCCTTCTTTCTTTATCACAATGGGGCTGTATAACCTTAAAACAATCCATTCTCTTATTGTGAGGGATATAAATACTGTACTATCTTTTATATTAAACATCATAAAGGATACATGCTCAGTATGAAATTGCTTGACACTTGCAAGTAAAGCACTGTCATGTTAATAAAAAGCTTATTGCAGAGGTTGAAAAATAAGTCATTAATAAGCCACATATTTTTAAACTATGTAAAGCATGTAAATACTGCAGACAAGAAGGCAGGCTTTGCCATATTTTCTCCTCTCTTTTTGAAATACATAAGGTCTAAAGCAATAGTGTAAATGAAAATTATCCACTTGCCTCTTCTGTGCTTATTCCAAACTTTGCATGATTAGAAAAGAAATGAATACTTTTAGCTGCGGTTCTTAATCAAACCAAATGAAGAGTTTGGGGGGAGCAATGATGACGTGACTGTGAATGCTAGAATTTAGGCAACTTGCTTTCAGTCTTTTCTGAAGAAGAAAAAAACAAACCAAAAGAAGAAACCTTTAAAGAGGGAGTAGGAAAATCCCGTTGCCAAAATCCACTTTGCACTATAGCTACATGCTGTGGGAAATGGAGGGGAAGGTATATTAAACAGTGACCATAGTCTCTCTGTCTTAATTTCTGTGCATCAAAAATAGAAATCAAATTAATTTTAACTTCTCAGTCTAGAGTTATCATCATTAACTGTTTCTCTTTGTTTATTTCTTTAATACTACCTCTTTTGAAAATACCTTTCAGTTTGGTTATTCTCATTTGTCTCTTCTATTCCTCTAAATGCTTAATTGTTGGTCTTTTTTAAAAATACTTTTAAGTTAATAGAGTGGATTTTTTTTTCCCATGGCAAACATTTAATTTTGAAGCCAAAGGAATAAAATGCCTTTCCTGAATGAAGTCACAGTATTTCGCAAAGATAGTAGTCTTGGCAAATGAGGGTAGTCTCTGAGAAAATTCAGTATTTTTTTAATGGTAACCCATAAACAAAGATATTAACATAAAATCAGGTAGAAAATTTGTACAGGATTTCTGTTTTACCCAGTGCCTCTAAGAGGACTGCAGTGATGTGCTTTTAGCAGAGCTTTATCTTCTTGGAGCATGATACAACTCCATGGTTTGGTAAAACAATGTAAACCCATAACCAAGGAATGTTACCCATCCTCAAGCTGTGCCTCAAGTTGTTTGAAATGAAGAGAAGAAAAGCTTGCAGGAAAATCTACTTGCTCTGCATTGGACTGTACTAAAGGACAAATGCATTTGACTGTGATATGACTTTGTGGTTTTGCCCTTTTAGATGATGTGAAAGCAATGTAGTTGGATTATCCTCTGGCCCCTCAGATGGTTGAGGTGCTCTGCTGCTGAGATCTTTGGTGGGAACTGTTTTCTCTCTCTCTCTTGGAATGGGGTTAATCCCCATTGCTGTTGGGTTCTGTGACTGTAAGCCAGGAGCCATGGCCCCATAGCAGCATCTTTGCTGTTTTGAGTTCTCAGTGCTCCAGGGTCACTTCAATGCCAATGGCCAGCAAGTGGGGCAGGGGTGGAGAGCATGGAGTATCTCATGGGCAGGCACTGAGGAGGAGTCTCCTGCTGGAACTATCATGTGCCCCTTTCTCAGTGGAGAGAAGCTCCTGGAGAGGGTAAACTCTTCCTGCACAGTGAGGTGAGGTTTCCATGTGTGCCTGGCTGGGGTTGTGAGCAGCACTAGGACATGGCTTGTTGTGGATTCACTTAAGCTAAAGGAAAATGCTCCCCTGCTTCCCCAGATTTTGCATCAGTAGTGTTTCTTGTGGCAGGAGTACTTATTTTTTTCCTTTCAGACTTATGTGCATATTTAAAAATATAGTTTATAATGCTGTTTTTCCTGTGTTCTTTTTGCAGAAGCCTGTTGTGTTGGAGGTGAGCTGTAAGGCAGTGAACAGCACAGTGATGAAGCACATGGTTTTGTCTGTAGCTATACATTTGCTGTTTCACTTCACAATGTGTCTTCTTTATCCTAGTCTACCATTCCTTGCCCAAATTACAGTGATAGATAGAATTGTTCAGAAAATGGGCAAGAGAAAGCATTGTCTAGCTGCCCACGATTTGCCAGCAGTTCTTTAGGATTTACACTCCTTGTTTACCTATGTCAGAGAGATTTTTAGTCATTACATTGCTAACTCCCTGAGATGAGCCATGAGGAATTACAAATGGACCAATCCTAAATGTTTTTTTATGAGTCAGTATTTGTCACTGCTGAGAACTGTTGCTACAAAGATGATCAGAATTACTTTAAACTCAGAGTTTTGGAGACCTTTACCTCAGTGGATTAAATAGAGACTGAGAACATTGAAACAATCAAGCAGGTTTTCTTACCTTTCAACCCCAGGAAATTTAGGGTCTTATGCCTAGTTGAAATAGTATGTGTTTCTTAAAACCTCTGACTTCTTTGAACAGCTGTGTAGCCATATATCTTTTAATTTAATTTCTTTGCATCAAAAATCATGAAGATTTGAGCAGAAGCTCCAGATTCTCCATAACTGACCTGAATAAATGGCTTAAAAATGGAGGTGTAAAAAGTAACATCTAAAACTTGATATTAAACCGAAGGTAGAGGTGGGGAATGAGAAGGATCAAGAAGGGACTGAGAAGGATCAAGAATGGGGACTGAGAAGGATCAAGAATGATGTAGCCCAAGAGATGATGGTGTGACATACACTGTCTCACAGGTCTTGGTCACTCATAATGCTGCATCTTACTTGGACAGTTCTGGGTGGTTTTGAAATAAGTCCTAGCATAGCCCAGACAGGTTTGTGGAAGGCAGCTGTCTGTTCTGTTTTGGTAGGTCTTGGAAGAGAGCCTGAGACTGAATGAAATATGGGTAGATGGAAATTTTTGAGTATGGACCTATTAATTACAGGGAAGCTGCCAATTAGCCCATTATATCCTTTCTGAAAAGAAACCTTGCCTTTTAAGAATGCTAAGTTGCCTGTAAATCAACACTTGAAAAAGAAGTTATCCCGTGGATCATATGGTGGGCTCTGACCTGGATTACTTGGCTCAAGCGTGTTTTGACTGGCATTGTGCAAAAGCCATTCTTGCAAGTTCAAACTCACTGCACACTGGCACTAGAAATTTAGCATAGATTTGCCCTTTTGAACAGACATACAGAAGAGGGCAGATAGAAATGGTGAGCACAGTATAAATTACATACAAATATGTAGTGTTAAATATATATAAATTATTCACCAGTAAGTATATTTCTTTGGAAACTCTCCCAAATTTACTATACAGTACAGACTTCTTTTTAGCAATTGATCAGCTATTCTTTTCTTTCCCTTCCCGCCCCATTTGTGATTATTCTCATTCATTTTTACAAAGTGCATAGTAGTTGAATTTACTACTAAAAGCTTGTTCTTGAACTTATAACTCCGTTCTTTATAACCTTTTTCCAAAATTCCGCAAAAGATTGAAATTGCACAAATAGTATTAATTCGGGAAGCAGTATAAGCAGAGGAGCTTTTTGATTATTTTTTATTCGTTGCTATCCGTGGTCACTGAGGTCCCAGGACGCTGTGCCAGGAGCGGTCCCTGTGGGTGCCGCGCTCGGGATTTCAGGGCTCGTGGTTTAGCCGGGCACAGCGGCTGCCGCCGATGGTTCTGCTCCCGCACTGCTCCGAGCGGCCGAGAGGTGGCAGCACCACCTGCGCTCTCCGTGCCGGGCCCGCCGTGGGGGCACACATGGGGCAAACCCGGGACAGCGGAGACTGCCTTGTGCCAACGTGGAATACTTTGTTAGCATGAAAAATGTATTGTTGGAGCTCTGCTCTGCTGCCTGCTCTGTGCTAACAGAGACACAGAAAGTCGTGCTAATGATTTTGGGTGTCATATAAAGGCTCTATGCGTGAGATTTCAGTGACTAAGTGTCTGTTTGTGTAAACCCAAATATTCTCTTCTGCGGTGCAGGGAGTGGCAGCTGATCACACAAGTCCCAGTCAGCTGTGAGGCCCTGGCACACACTGCATCGTGAGCTGCTGCTCCCGTCAGCCAGGGCCACAGCAGGATCGGCACAGTCCTTTGCTGGCCATCTGCTGTTCACTGAAGGTTTAGATTAATCACTTCCAAGGGATGGAAACTGAAAGGATTTGCAATGGTGGTTTGTCTTCAGTTATTATCATAATTATTTTTATGAGTAGGACGTGCTAAAGAAATGTTCTGCATTTTGACCAGGACAGTTTGTTTTGGTGAGCAACCTTTATAGCAGCTATTACTGCTGCATGTCACTTTTATGATCACAGTGAAATCATCTGAAATACAGCTTATTTGTGTTGTACTGAGGTTTTCTTCTCTTTGAGGATTTTATTTTTTGTTTGTTTGTTTTGCCATATTGAGTTAAAGTTAATGGTACTGCTTAAAAGCTATACATTTTTTCCTTCTTTCTGCTTCTGCCAAATGCTTTTCCATTCACTCTGTCTTTTGTGCATGGTGTTTTTGGAGGAAGAGGACTTGATGTTATTCCCTTCAAGGGCCTCACCAACTGGTTTTCACCTTTTCATTGCTACTCTGTGATAGGTGAAGTGCACCTCATTGTGTGTGTAATTCCATTCTGTCAGGCTCCAGAGCTTGCTTTGGAGTGAAGCAGGCAAATAGAAGCATGAGCTGGAGGTGGTGGAAGTCTTTGCAGTCTGTATTGCTCTTTCATTGTGTTCCTAATATGAACAAATGTTAAAGGGGCTTATAAAATGCCTCCTATTTTCTCAGACACAAGAAAATGGTAATAGACTTGGGCATGGAGAATCACAGGAAACTCCTTAGCAATGGGCAGCATGCTGCTTTCCCTGTGGATGAATGAGCTGTTCTCCACTGCAGTTTGAGTCCCAATCAACTTGGGGAGAGAGATGGAAGACCATCATGATGAATGAAGCTGAGTGTCCCAGATGACAGTGTTGTTCACTTATGAAGTACTCTAAGTTATTTGCTGATTTCCTTCCCCCCAAGGTTACACTGCTGTACATAACACAGGTCAGATCTGTACAAGAAATACTATAGACTGAGGTGTTCCTGGTAGTTCTTTTTCTGCCCTTTCATCCCCTCACACTCTTCCTTCTTCCTCTTCTCCCCACCCCCTTCTGTTGGAGGTAGAGTTTAGGTGATGACAAACCCCATCTATCTGGCCAGTGCTGGATCTGCCTGCACAGCTCTGTGTTCCTGCAGTGCACCATGTAGCAATTGTGTGTCAGCTCTAAAACAAAGTTTATGATGTTTCTGAAGACTCTGTTAGTTTCTGCCAATGTTAACCTAGAAACAGCAATAGCAATTCACTACTCTGGGAAGTTATTTTATGGATCTGGTGGTGCTTGCCAAGAGGACTGTAACCCAGAAATGGTGGCATCCTGCAAAGAAATCAAAAAGGAATGGGGTGGATATTGAAGTGATTAAAGAGCTGGGATATTGCATGGCTTTGTCACTGCCACTATGATCAAGCCTCCTGTGGAACTGCTCTTTCATGCCACCAGTTAGCCAGGAGAGCTGATAAAGATACAAATGCAACATGAATAATAGTGGTTTCCTTGCCACACCTATTTACCTGGGACTCGTATCTCCTTAATTCTGAAAGGGACTTCAACTGGATGAATTTTAAAAAAAGGGCCAGGCTGTCAAAATTATGAAGCCTCATGATGTATGGCAGCATGGGTTTTTTTTTCTTGTTTGTATTTTGAATATAACTTTTGTTAAAGTAATTATGACTCTATGTGTTACTTCTGCATTATCCCAGCTGCTGAAAAAAAACCTGAGAAATGTTTTGTAATCCTCTCCTTGAATATGTTATTTTTCTTTCTGCCTCATATGGCAACCCCATAGTCTGTGAGCACTATCAATCATTCATAGGCTTATCTACAGTCCTTTGTGGAGGTAGGGAATACTATAGAATGGCACCTAAAGTCTTTGGGGACTTCACATAGGGTGGTTGGCTTTGGAGTTTCTGACTGCAAAACCCACGTTCCATAAGCCATCTTGTTTCTCTCATATATATTAGAAGTAGAGGATTAAATCTGAAAACAAAAGCAAAAAAAGGAGAAACCCCAAATATGCATCTTGAGTGTTGCAGGAAGCTCTGGGTATTTGCAATTTGACTCAAGAACACACTGACAAGATCATGTGCAAAGCAGTCTGTGCACATAATAAAGAGCTGTTTTTCATGTGAGCATGTTTTTATATGGAACTGTAACACCCTTCAAATACTCCTTTGTGATATTTTAGTATAGTGCTTTCATAGGAAGATTAGACTTGACCAGTGTGCTATTAATCCTCTGTGTTCAGAAGAAATGCAGCTAAGTGTTGCTTAGTGACTTGTTTCAGCTATTTCTGTGCAGGGCAGCTGGATGCAGCATTCTCCCTTGTCTTTTTGTATCAGTGAAAATTGTAAATGCCTTTTTGTAGTATCTGACACAAAATTCTGTGTTATATTTTTTTTTCTCTGAAAATTAGCACTGTATCATGGTAGCATTAGTTCAGCTTCAAATATTTTGTTGCTCAGATTTGTTTCGGACTCTCAGGCAAACTTTCTGCTGTAGGCATTGTGTTGCTGCAGGTGGCATGTCCTTGGATTCTTTTGGGGTGTATGGTAAAATATGTATCAGCCATTCATTTAGTCCTACTTGTAGTTAAGAGGTTTTAGAGATGGGGTGAGATGAGTGGGAGCTGTTCTGCACTGCCAGCTTTCTGCAGCTGCCATGGTGTACTGGCTGACCTTTGGGAATGGGTCTAGGGATGGTCTTTGTTGGATGGTTGTTGCTGGTAGCAGGTCACAGTAAGCAATGACCTCATTCCATCATTGAGACCACTGCCATGTGCTGTTCTGATACAAAGCCAATGTCCACTCAGTGTCTCAAGTGCCACATGGCTGAATTTTTGCCATTTAGTGATCACTGTGGATCAAATTCTGTTGTTTTCAGGTAAATAAGCCTCTCTGCAACCTTTGGTGGATGTTTTTCAAAGGTTCTGCTCTAAAACTCTTCCTTGTGCATTTCCCTTGTTGAACTTAGAATTTATATCACTTGATTCTTCTACCTTGGGTCTGAGGTAAATGAGAGTATCATAGTGTAGTATGGAACACTTTAAGGGACTTGTAGAATCAAATTTTTCTGTTTATTTCATAGGTTAAGGTGAAATGAAAACTTAATCTGCAGAAGGAAATAATAGTCCTTGAGGTGAAAGCAATGCTCTAAGATTCTGGACATCGGTTTCATACTTGGTTTTAGCACAGATGGTTTCTATAAGCCAGAAGCCCTTGTGGGCCTCAGCACCTGATGGCAAGGACAACATCTTCCAAAATGTAGCTAAGGGAAAAAGTAGGAAGAGTGTCATTATTGAAATGTATTTACCTAGGATCATTATTGAAATATATTTACTTCTCTGCATAAAATTTTCTTCCTAGTGTTGGTAAAGAGCCCAGCTTCTTTGCAGTGCTGCTGAGTATCCTGATTCCCTTCAGAGCTGACACCTGCTAGTCCCTGCATCAGGGAATGAAGTGCTGTGGCTTATGAGGGACAAACCATGTCAGTGCAGCTGTAATTCCTGCTTGTCCTTCCTGGTTCAGGATAGCCCCATTGTGGGGGTATTTGGTGGGGTTGGAGATGTGGTGGTGATTTGTGCCAAGATTGTGTGATGCTGGCAATGCTTTATTGCTGGAGTCCTTGTGTTGCAGGTTTTCAGGAGGCCAGCAGGGCTTGATCTTGGGTGAAGAGGAATTTCTGAAGAAAGTGTCCTTTCATGCGTGGTAATGAAACTCTTCTTTCCCAGAGGATCATGCCATATCTGAAATCCTGCATTACATGGCACTTTGATAGGGAGGTGATGGTTTGGTTAAATTGCAGACCGTCTTAGCCCTTTCTGAGGGGGGTAATATCCAGTTTGAGGATTTTTTGGGAAAACAAGTACGTATCTGTGTCTGTGTCTGCTGGCTTGTTCTGCAGGGTTCATACAAACTGCTGCTGTCCTCATGTCCCCAAAGCAAGGCTGAGGTCTTCTCTGCAGAGACACTGCCTCTCTTTGCTAATGCTCTGGACACACTGACAGTCACCTGCCTTGGAATAGGGCAAAGCCACAAGCATTTCCTTCTAAACCTCTCTTTCTCTGCTGAGCAAGAATTTATTCTCTCTATGTAAAATGTTTATAATAAAATGGAAAATCTGTAATAATATGTATGTAACACCCCTGAAACTAAATTTATAAATGTACAAGGTCTGTTCCTCATCCTGTACGGAGCAAATATAATATTGAGATGGCCCTTGGTATTTCTTCCAAATATACAAGAAAAATAATTATGGAACTGGCTCAGAAATAAAACAATTTAATTTTTAGGCTATAAAATAATTTTCAGCTTCTTTGGACTCTTTGTCTGGGTTTAGAATCTACATGGTACATTTAGGTTTTTTCAAACATGTACTTTATTTTATTTTTTTAATAGGAATCTTCTGTAATCTTGGCTCTCTGTGGGCCTGATGTTAAAGTGAAGCATGAAATATTCTGCAGCTTGCAGTAATACTCTGTAGTCTGCTGTAGAAAGCAAGTGCACTATGTGATCCTAAATAAGAATTAGCTGATATTTTTCAGCTAATAGAGTTGTCTTCTATCTGAATTGTTTGCAGGCTCACTGTGGGGGTGTCCCTGCCGACGCAGAATTAAACCCACGACTCTCTCTATTCTGTAGAAAACTAAATACAAAGTAGCCTTTAATGCTACTAATGCTTGATTTTTCCTAGCACAAGGAAACGGGAAGGATTTCAAGTTGGCATAATCTTTGACTTAGTAGAGAAAGATTGGGCCAGTGGATACCTGTATGAATACTTTATCAGAAGTATTTTATTTGAAGTAAACATCTGTGTTTGTATGTGAAATAAGGTTTTTGGTAGGATTCAAATTTCCAATGACGTGGTGTAGACCTGTAATATTTATATATTGAATGAATGTGTTGAATGGCTTAAGAAGTAACATGTCTTGTTCTTCAGAGTATTCACTTTGTTACCAGTGTGGGAAAGCTCTCATACCTATAGAAATACTTAAAATTTTAGGTGAACGGCCTAATTATATTCTGTAGGGTTATAAATGCTATGAAAAGACATTACAAAAAAAAAATGCAACTATTTAATGTCTGTTTAATGTAGAAAGGGAGAAGCTTTGAAGAGAAAGGTTTTAGGGCAGCTGCCTTGCTTTTCTGAGTGAGAAGACAGGAAGCCCCTGGAGGCAGGAATGGGTATAGATTTTGGGGGTTTGAGTTTGGGTTTTGTGTAAGAGCTGCTGCTGACTATGTCACATATTTTACATGTTTTGCTAGGACAAGCTTTGAAGTGTTTGGTGAGGGCAAAACTTCAGTGCAGGCATAGCTTTGTATTTTGGGGATAAACGGCCTCTCCTTGAACACAAACAATGTGACTAGCTTCAGTGGAAGGAAAAAACCTTATTTTTACACTAAAGCATTAACAGCACACATACATGTCATTAGCTTCAGCTTAGAGATGCTGATATTGACAGGGGGAGAGGAAAATTGCTTTGACATCTTAGTGGCCATGTTTGAAAGGTCCTCTCTTTTATCTCCATCTGAAAAGGTTTTGCCAGGATAATGCCATCTGTTTTTGCTTGCGGTGATGTCAGTAAGTATTTTCCACTGTAACAGGAGAGTGTGTTCAATATTTAGGTTGCCTCCTTTTCAGTTATGTATGCTGTGGTCATGCTGGCCACAGTACTGTACCCTCCTTTTGTTCCCTGACCTGCATGCTGACACAGAAGTGACTCTGAGACAGAGGACAGAGCAGTGCAGCCTGTGCCCCTTCCTGGGACAGCAGCTTCTCTCCAGCTGGGGCCATCCTTCCTCCCTTGTCCAGTGTACTGCAGTGTGCTCCTGACAAGCAGGAGAGCCATGAGCGCCACGTTCCTTCCTCTGAATCAAGTCTCAGACATGGTTAAGAGGTATTGACTTGCCAGCATTAGAAATGCCTTGTGTGTTTTGGAGAAAGCAGGGGACAGGTTGCCGGCATAAGTTCTTTTTTTTAGTAGTAAAAAGTCTAATTAAATAGTCTAGCTAATCTGTCCTTTTGTCAGTGCTGCCATGATGGATTGCCTTGCCCAGTCGAGTGCTGTGTGCCTCTGTGGCAGTAAGTGGCTGTAAGGAAGCTGGGAGGGTAGGAGTGCCTGTTTGCTTTCATCTGCTTGTAGAGCTGTGCATCCTCCTCTGTGCTCCTGGCCACCTTGAAGTCCCGTTGAGGCAGTGCAGACTCCTCCTCTGGTCCACAGCCCCTGTAATGTTGTCCATGAATCCCAAGTGCAAAGGCTGTAATAGCTTTGCAGTACTGTGAGGTACAAATGCAGTCAGTGTCTGTTGCATTGCAGAATCCCTGACAGCAATGCCCGGGCTGGGAATTGTAATTGAGGTCCTGGAGTGGTAGCAGGTTTCTGGATCGTGTCATGCAGGGGTAATAGACTGATTCTGCAGCCCAAAGGGAGCAAACTCTGGAGGAAGGGGTTCCAGATGGCTGAGCATGGTTCATTTGGCTCAGTTTGTTGGAATTGCAGTGAGCAAATGACTCAACTCTACTTTAATAAAGCTTTGTGGATACCAGAACAAGGGAGTTGAGGAGACTGTAAGGTATGACAAGACAATTGAGCCAGGCTACTTAGCTGCTTATAGACCCCAAGAGAATTGCTTATTCTGCTGTGTCTGAAGGTATATCGCACACAAATTTATCAGGTGCTTATGCTTTAAATAAGGTTCAAATATATTACTTTAGATGTTTTATCTAGGTATATAAAATATACAGTTATATGTAATATCTATTTATATATAATGATATGTGTATTCTTTTTCTGGTGGGAAGCTATTTTAAAATTTGCAGTTGCAATAACCTCTCTATATGTATTCAGATTTCAGATAATGACTCCATCCCTTGGGTTGAGTGACTGATCTTTTTCTCTTTCAAAATGTAGATCAGCTAGGCAATTTAAAATGTGTTGCTTTCTTGCAGGTCCTGATTCTGCAATCCTTATGTGGAACAGTATTTACCTGAATGAATAGTACCATTGTACTAATTTGCAGGAATAATTGCTCTTTGGTTTAGTAAGGGTGACAAAGTTGAGCTTTAATTTGCAACAGCAAAGACATGTGCTAGTGATTTTCACTTTGCTGCACATAAACAAAGAGTCAGCACAGAAGTATAGAGTTTAACGTTTTTCCATGTTGGTATTTTCTGTTTGGTTCTGAGGTATTAAAGGAAAAATCTTAAGACAGCAATTTTTCATTGTATGAGAATGTTTGTCTAGACTTGTTAAAACGGGTACATTTCTTCCTTCTCCTTTAAAGAAGCACAACATTGATGTCAGGAAAGTTTTGACACTTGAAAATGCTTCTGCTCTTAGGAAAAAGAAATGGGAAGAACCAAGTACAGGTGTTAAAGAAAAATGTTAACAGAAGTTTAGAGTTAAATACCTGCTTTTGAAGAAATAGTGAAGTTAAGGCTTTTCAGGCTTTTCATGGAGATTTTGCAGTAACTGTACTTGAGCATACATGTGATATAATCCTTAATCACACCTTTATCACACCTTGACTATTGCTGGTCATTTTATTCAGATCAGTGGAAACTTCTTCATCTCCATCTTTCCTGACAATATCAGGTAATAGTGTAAAGACAAACCCTCCAAACAACACTCTCCCCACCCCTCCCCCCCAAAAAACAAACCCACAACCCCAAAGCAAAGCAAAATTAATTCTTTCACAACAGTTTTGCTTTCCTCTGCCAGCTTACACATTTTTTCCCATCACCTCTAAGAAGAAGCTTCTGCCTCTGAAGAAGTAATGAGATAGAAAAATACAGAGACTTATTTACCTTGGGTAAAACCAGAATAAGTTCAAGAAACAAGGTCACTGAGGCAGCAGGAATTCCTATTAACATTTGAATAAGTGACAAAGAAAATGAAGTGTCAAGCCTTTTAGTCTCATGATCTCATGGTAAGTGGTGGAGGCTTTTCTTTTTTAGTAGATCAGAAGTCCTTATTCTCACCTCCTGCTTGTGTGTTTTTGTTGATGAAAGAGAAGGGACTAGTGAGAGAACAAAATCTTGAACTTTGGGGTTCTTGCTGTTAGGTACTCAGGAGAGACACACCTAACTATGTAACTAAAGATGTTGAGTTCTACTTAAAACCACCTGATCTTCTTTGGTTTTGTTTGTTGTTGTTGTTTTGTGGTTTATTTTGGTTTTTGCTTGCTTGGTTGGTTTTTTGAGGACGGGAGGGAATTTCTGTCATTCTTTTTTTCATTTCAGTGAAATGCAGTTCTGGGTAAAAATTCTCTTTGTTTTGATGGCATGATCCCATCTAGTCTGGCTCAGTGAAAGCCACCCATGAAAGAAAGGATGTGACATCTGAAAGTCTTGTGCTATCACAAGAGAAAAGTCCTCCTATGCTATGAAAGCATTGAATAAATCTCTGTGGCATTTCTTGTAAGTGGACTTTGTTGTGTGTTAAACTGGTTTGTAGGAATAGAGGTAAGTTTTCTGCTCCATATTTGCTCCCTTCCTTCTGCTGAGACAGTGGTGTACCTGCTGTGATGGGAACATTTATTCAGCTGGACTGAAACCATCGATTCATTTTTGCAGAGGTCACCAAAAATCCATCAGGTGGTAATGACACTCAGTCACTACTGATGTGGGCTGGACGCGAGCCAGTGATCTAGAGGGGAAAGGCAGTCTAACCCATTACCAATCCCCTGGAGCCATTGAGTCCCCCACTTTTTGCTCATCTTTCTGCTTCTACAGTTCTCATAGGTTAATCTTTCTTTTTCTATGTCTAATGTGATCATCTTTCTTCTCTTACATACCTGCTTTTGACTTTCATGACAGTATGGCTGACAAACATCCTCAGCATTTTTCCTTCTGATGCAGAAGATATTAGTCAGTAGTGCAATGGTCAATAGGAGTTATTAAAAAGAAGGAAAAAAACCCCCAAAAATAAGGGCTGGAGAGAGAAGGGAAAAAGGCTGCTAGACAAAGGGAGGTCTTTATTTTAGACTTTCACTGTAGGAATAACTACTCAGTGTTTTGAAGTTTGTAATCAGAGTATGGCTATGAAGGCTTACTGTTTATATACTGTGCCTGTGGTAGAGTCTCCTGTAATTCAGGGCAAAAAAGGGAAGGAGAAATAGCCACCCCAGCTACTAGAGGTGATTACACTGGGAATTCCTACTCTTCATGCTGTAGTGTCCTTGGTAGTGATGGGGAGATGTCTGGCATAATTTGAGTGTTGATAGCAGTCCCGCTGTCCTAGACAGCAGCAGTGTTTCAGCATCTCAGCCTGCTGGGACTCAGGTATAGGGCTGTGCTGCTTCTGGTGCTTAGGCTGTGCTTAGGCTGGTTTGTGATGAGAATCCAGATTCAATATGGGATACTGATGAAGGTTTGCCTGGAACATGTTTATTTTGAGAGAATAAAACCCATTAATTATTCTTGTCTTTTTAGAACTTTTCCTCCTTACTGCTATGCTGTATAAATGCATCCAAATGAGTATTTTCAATAAGAAAATAAAAATTAGATATAAACTATGAAGTTATGTAAGTACATATTTATTCTGGAACAGGACTTGCAGACTTTCAGAGATTGCTGCTGGAGTGTACCTAGTTAGGAGAGAAAATATCCTGTGACAAATGAATAACTTGCAGGGGTTGCTGTGAGTACTTTGGGAGGAAGATATGTGCTGAGGTGATTTTCCCAACAAACCATATTCTATTTTTATGCACTTTGTCAGCCTAAAAAAAGCTTTGTTACTCAAATTAAGTCTTGTTGCATCACCTCAGATTAAAATGGATCTTTTGCCCTTTATTGTGCGATATTCTGATGAACTGGGAGTTATAATAGGAACATATCCTCTTGTATCCTGTGCTGTTTTCCTCCCCTCCTCCCCTTCCAAATTAAAGAACCCGGGACCTACTGTTTCCATTTAGCAGAAATTGTTTTAAATTAGCCTGGAGGTGTGGTTACTCCTGTAATCCAGTGCTTGTAAACACATGATCCTGCCAATAGAACTGCACTGGGTATTTTAAGCTGATACAAAGTGGACCTATGTCAAGAATTTTTTTTGTAGGAATAATTAAGTCTATTTTTCAATGTCATGATTTGGTCTATTCAGCCTCAGTTATAAAGTAGTCTTGAAAATAATCTCTAACCTTCTGTGAGGAAGTAAATTGAAAATGCTGAAAATTACACTACAGCAAACACAGCAAGCCTCCTTTCCCTGTTACTGGAAATTTCCTTTCATTTACATATATGAAATCTGAAATTACTGGAAATGAATTGGTGCAAAGCTAATATTGCCACCACTTCCCTTTTGCATTTTGTTACACCTTGTATCTTTTCAGGAACAGTTTGCACTTATCAGTGGAGCTTTAAATACTGCCCTAGTGAATAAACATTTCATTTCAGTAAACAATCTCCAGAAATAGATTTTTACCGCAAGTAGTTTGTTTTTAATAACACGTGCTGCCTCTTGGAGTTAGATTCCTAAAGGAACTGCAAAATGAATTTCTATCACAGCATCTGACTTCCCTTCTTTGTCAACCTTCTCACAGATGTGTTGGGTTCCCTGTAGTTACAGGTCAGCTCCTGTGTATTAAAAACTAAATCAAAACAAACCAAAAGAAAAAAAACCCAAAAAACAATGGAGTGGGGAGACAGAAAAGGAGTGTACATAGACTGAGATAATTATTTAGATGCAAAATTGAAAACTTTGGATCCAAAGCAATTTTTTTCGAGTAAAAAATGCTGACTTCTAGAAAACCTGTTTCAGATTCTTGAGTGTGGTATGAAGGCTACTGTTAGGAAGCCAGCATTATTATTATTTATGGTCCCTGTTTAAGTCAGAGACTTTTTACTGTCATTTTGAGGTTGCCAGCATTTTTTCAAAGTTAATCTAATTTCTGAGGAACTGATTTTGAATTTCTTTTAAAGTAGCATAAGCAAAAATGGATTTGCTTGTACAAAGCACTTTGGAAGCGATGACCACATATTCAAGTCAGGATCTGCAGCAGGAAGCTCCCCTACAACTTGTACTTTTTACATGGTGTTTGGAGAGCACCTTGGTCTGTCATCAATTTTCAGGGAAAAAAAAATCAGCTGTAAGATTTTTGTGGACCAGAGGAAAAAAAATCAATCCCTTGTGGATTCATAGTGCTTGTATATGAGGATTAGGCTAATGCAGATTCACAGGCAAAAATCAATACAGATTTCAGAAATCCCTTCTGCAACGATGGAACTGATCATGCAGTTCACAGGCTTAATTATGTATCTTCTTTATGAGACAACAGTAATATCTCTTCACATGGGTATACAAGCTGAATTTAACCTTCACCCTATACTAATATTTTTCTTACTGAAATGTATAAGTAAAGCACTAAATATTACTTGCTTGATCAAAAAGTAATAAAAAATGATAGACCATAGCATAATTTGTTGAAAATAAGCATACTGTAAGTAATAGATTGACTTCTCCCATCTCTCCACCAAAATATCAAATATAAAGACTATTTCCAAAGTAATTTTGTCTACAGAAGTTGCAGCATTAGGCAGAGGTTTAAGGTAATTAGTGTAGCTATCACACAGATTTTATGCTTTTATGGAGTAATATTGCAAAGATCTTTTAATCTGAGGGTAACAACATTTCTGAAGGGGAGCAAAGGACCCATTCCTTTTAAAGGGATGCATATTTCATGTGAAATCTCCCAGCCTGTTCTGAGGGCTACTGAAGAGCTGACACACAGTGAAACCACTAGTGATTTTTTTTGTCTAGAGATTGCAGAACAGTGCTCCAGGATGGAGTTGTGTGAGGGCACAGAGGATGAAGGGATGGTTCACACCCCACTAAAATTCACCTTCACCAGAAGCATATTGGGAGTTCTAACAGGAGGGGCAGGTCCTGGGGGTTTCTTGTGCTGTCTGCCACACTTCATTTTGAGACATGCCAGCCCTGTTGGTGTTAGGCATGATTGCTTTCCCCAAAAAGGCTTGCCTTCCTTTCTCCATTTCTCTGTCATGTGTCCTGAGTTTCACGGCGTACACTGTCAAATATCAAAAAACATATTAAGCCACATTTTCTGCCTTCTGACTGCTTTGATCTGTCTCACTTCTCTCTGCCATCCACCGACCACAGTTAAAATTACTTCAGCTGGTTCTGCAGTGCTGTGGGGTTCTGCATTGAGGTGAAACTCTGTGGTCTTGAACAAGGAGGATGTATTTGAAACCATTGTCTCTTGTGATGTTTACATAATAAGCGGAGAGGTTTTGTTGCCATCCTTTGTGATTTGATGCATGTGGAAATGATAGAAATAGTTTTATTTGGTGGTCCCTAAGGTACAAGTAAGGTTACCAACAAGCATACATAAAAAATATATTTGCCATCTATTAATTACTTTTTTGGGTATTCTTTTTAGGTAAAAAAAAGTGAAAACAAACACTTAGGTTAATATGATGTGTTGCTGAGCTTGAGATGCATCCATTCTTTCTTCCTTCTAGAATAATGCAGCATATGGTGGTTATTGCTGGATTAAGAGGCCCAATTTTAATTCCAACTGTAATCACTTGCTTTTTTTTTTTTTTGGTAATTTACAAAGACTGATGAGAAATGGATTTAGAATATGGGATTTGAATTTTATTGCCCTGATATTCTCTTAAAAGGGAGCTTTAAATTGCGCATTTTTTATAGATGTAGGTGTGCTGGAGCTGTAATGTTAATGGAGCTGGGCACAGCTGGGGTTGGTCAGGACCATCTTCTTGAAGAGACTCCACTGTGTTGCTGCAGAGTGGAGTGTGATGCAATTTGTTAGGTGTTTAGAGTAGCTGAAATTAATCAATTAGACCTGAGATATAACTTTGAGATATAATGTATTTCTAATGTTAAATGTATAAAAGTTGTTTTAGTTCATCAGTAAGAACTAAAATAAGGAGAGAAACCCCAGAAGTGGTTATAATTAAGCTCAAATGGAAGAAAACTGCCTAGATGGGAGAAATATAGATCTCTACTACCTTTTCAAAAGTGTAGTTTGAGTTTGCCTTGTGTCTTGCCATGAAGTGGCTGAATACTTGGTGTTTTCTAAGATTTTGTTATTTCCAGTGTTATGCTAAAGTAATATAAGAGGGGATTTACAAGGAGAATAATATTAATGGAAGGGAATTTCCATGCTCTTTCAAGTATAATTGGTGTTTTCCAAAAGAATTAAATCTCTTGACCTCATGAATGCTTTCAGATACTTTTCCTATTTCCTTCCTACACCTTTCAAACATAAACAAGCCTCTTCTGCACTTGATGTTGCTTCTCCTCTTGGTAAGTTTTGCATGGTGAATAGTCAGATTCTCTCTTCACCACCACTGCATTTTTCTTGAATAAAGTCAGTAACAGGTTCCTCAAGGCAAAGCCTGCTTAGTCTGTTGAGGTGGGGGGATTTTCGGCACTTTTTTTAAAAAATACAAACAATATTCTCTCTGTTTTTAAACTTTCATCCTTGGGCTTCCAGGTTGCAGTCAATGTTTTTATATTGTTCTTTGCACATTTTCCTTAATTTTCACAATTATTTGTTCCTGTTCAGTCTTCTCTGCAATAATTCTTCCAAATTCTCTCCTTTTCCTCCAGTGCTTTCTCTGTGACTGCCTTCTGCATTTGAAGATTTGTATTTTCACGTTGATAACATTTAAATTTCCTTTGACATCTTTTCATATTTCTCTTGCCTTTTCTTTCCTTGTTCTGGTTACCTGCAGCTCAGTCCCAGTCATTGTTAACTTCCCCAGCTATGTTGCCATTCTCTGGACACCCTCCAGCCCCTCGATGTCTTGTGGTGAGCAGCCCAAAGCAGGATTTGAGGTGTGGCCTCACCAGTGCTGAGTACAGAGGGGCAATCACTGCCCTGGTCCTGCTGGCCACACTATTTCTGATCCAGGCCAGGATATTGTTGGTCTTCATGGCCACCTGGACAAGGTCCAGTAGCTCTCATCCCAAGCCAGCTACAGTCACTGCCTTGACTCCAATCCCTTATCTGCTCTAGTAATAACTCACTTACTCCTACTTCTTATGGACTACAGGGAAGAGAAGGGAAGTGAAAACAGCAGCACCTTCCCTCCTTGGTTATGGTCAAATATGGAAGGTAGGAGCTTGTGCTCTAAAAAATGTGAAGGGGAAGCAAATCTGTTCTTTTCATGGCCTTGTTGAAAAAAGAAAGGAGAAGGGGGTGGAAAACAAGGTAGGGAGAGAGCAAACAGGCACTTGAGAAGCTCTTCCCAGAGGAGCTTGGTGACAAGAAGGGTGTGATGGCACCTATCTGCCCAAAGAGGTGTTGAGTGCTGCTGTAGCAGGACTTCCAATTTCCAGCTTTGCCTGTATCACCAATGCTGATGGTGTGAGCAACAGCTGTGTATTGGGATCAAACATCAGCTCTTGCCTGACGGCCATGCGTGATGTTTTTGGCTGTAGCCTAATGAGAGAAGTGTCTGACCAGAGAAGGTAGTGCAGATCAGAGCCCAGCCCTCCACTGCTGGGCAGCTGTTGAGGCAAGAGATCAGTTTGTATTGCTGTGCATGTGAAGTGTAGGAGGAACTAAAGGAGCTATCTATGCAGTCATCTTATAGATTACAATTAAAAGTTAATTTACTCTTGGAGTCCTGTAAAATGATGCATGCAAAATGCTGGTGTATAGATTTGTGTTGTGGGATGACAGGCAGCACACAAAGCAAGTCACAGCCATCTCATGCTGCCTCTCCCCTGCCCATTTTATGTAGCAGTCATGTGAATGTGGATTAAAAGGGAGCAGTAAAAAATTAAGCAGTAGTTTGTTAAAACGGTATTGAAAGAAGTGTCAAACTTGCTTAAGTCCATCTCACTGACTGTTCTGTATCCTTTGGGTCTATCTGATCCCACCTAGTTTATACAATATTTCTATTGCAGTCATAAATAATTTCAGATACTACTTTAGCTGTTTCTAAGCTCAGATTCAAAGTGTACATGGAACATAGGGCCTCCTGAAACCCTGCATGCTTTGCAGTAGGCATTTCTCTCTTATATTTACTCAAATAGAAGTGGATATAGTGTTTTCTTCTCAAATTTTTGGTCTGACTCCTGTGACTCTGACTCCAGTAAGCAATGCCAGTAGCATGGGTAGACGGATCTGACAGGGCTGAAAACTAACAGCATGTCAGACGCTTTTCTCCAATGAAGGCTATAGATCAGAGCTAGGAATCTGCTGGAGCTGGAGAGGGTGACAGGGGAATAACATCCCTTTCTCTTCCATCGACAGGGGTAATAACTCCTGGCTCCCTAGGGACAGATTGTAAAAGCCAATAGCCAGAAGCTGTGAAGCAGGGAGGGTAGAAGAATTGAAAATTAAAGAGGGAGTGAAAATTTTGTGTAAGGCTTTAGTGAGATGTTGGAATAAACCATCAAGTGTCATTCTTTTAATTGCCTTATTGTTGACAGGGTTTTTGCAATGTTGGGTTTTATTAGTTTATAAAGTTAAAATACTAGTTAAAATGATTAAGATATACCATTCTTGCTTTTATATGTGGCTAGGCATTGAGTATTCTATGTTGTTATTATTGAAAGTATGTGGAAAAAATATTTTGCAAATACTGCTTTAAAATTAAATGAAACAATTTTGTTAATATCATTACTATACATAAACATATTTTGAACATGTTGATGCTGTACACTGTATAAAAATTTGATAATTAATTTAAATGACGGTGTGATTTATAGGTGTTATCTCCATGTATAAAATTCCATGTTGAATCTCTCATAGCTCACAAGCATTTAAACTTTGGCTGCCTTTGTGTCCAGGAGGAGTGTTCCAGTCCTGATAGATTTTACTAATGTTATGGTGCTTGAATTATACCATGGGGTCTTTAATTCATTTCTTTGTGGAGCAATAGCTTTTACCAGGTTATGATAGACACTTGAAGAAGCAGAACCATAATAAAAAGGCACAGCTCCTGCACTTTTAAGAAATAGAAGTGCTTAAAAGTGTTATTTTTTATATGAGTTGTTCTTGCTTAGTTTTTAAAGTGTGACTCGTGTTTAGTTAAATCTTTTACGGACTCAGTTCACTGAAGGTGACAGAAGTACTCACTTGAGCTCAATGAAAAGTAGACGTGACAGTAAATTTTTCAGTCAGAGACAGGAGATCTTGTTATAGGAGTCAGTATGGGGGTCAGGGCAGAGCCTGTTGATGATTGAGGAAAAGAGAAGTAAATTCATTCTGCTTCATGCACTTTGTCAAGTGCCAGTAGCTTACCATTGAGAACTAGTCACCCGTTCTAGTCTTACGGCCCTAGAGGTCACTCATTTGATATAAATCATAGCACTGCATAGGCTCAGCAACCTATTGCCATTCCAGATGAAATAAAAAGAGAGGAATGCTTCATTCTGAATTAAAATGGCTGTGAATATCCCACCACATGTTGCTGTTCAATGCAATATGTGGTTAGATATTGATCTCCAAAATCAAGTCATTAAAATGTGCAGTTTTTGTTTATTGGAATGAAGCAATTAAATGGTTCAGTTATGCCAGACCTTACCTTTTCTGATGAAAACTATTGATTTCTTGCCACAGCTTTATAAGCGACAATGTTTTTGATTACTCTTGACAAACCTCCTTGGAGTGTTAATTAAAATTGTACCAGATGAGCAGGTGTGGGAGATCATTAGATTGCCCGGATCACACACTGTACTTCATATTCTGCAGCCTTGCATAATGAATAGGGCACAAGAGGGGAAAAACAATATCTTCATCAGCAGAATTAGCATCTTCTCTCTCTTTTCTTTTTTAACTAGGTGACATTACATTTTACAGTACATCCATTTATCATTTATAGAATAACTTCTTCTGAATCTGATAAAATGAAATTTCTATTGTAATATAACATTGCTACAAAAATACAAAAAATTAAATACTCAAATATTTTGTGTGTGAATGCTGATAAACTTGCAATACCCACTGCATTCTTTCAAAAACAAAGCAGAAACTTTGACGTTTTCTGAGATAAGATATTTTAATAATATCTGCATTTTTCTCTTGCTTAACTACATCATTGTATAAAATAGCATGAGAACTATTGATTATATTGGTTTTCAAAGAGCAAATTATTTCGTGATTTATTAATTTACCATAGATTTCTTGTCTGGTATAATAGTAATTGTTTGATAATTTTTTTAAACCTTAATATTATGCTAAGAAAATAACAGTGTGTTGTAGTTGTGTTGTACAGTACAAGGATGGCCTGTGGTACTGATTATGAAGCCTGTGCAGGGCTATTCTGTCAACTAGGCAGTGTAAGGGAAAAAATGGGAGTAAAAAGCTAAGAAAAGGATGTAATGTAATTAAGGATGGGATATTGTTTGGAACAGCAGAGGGAAATGGTCAGAATATGTGATCATAAACCTCTTGGCCTGTAAATAAATAGCTGCCATTAACATCACAGGTGAGTTGCAATTGTCACTAACTGGAAGCTTATGTGATGTGTTTGTAGCTCAGGCCAGGTCTTATTGAACTGTCAGTTTGAGCCTTAGAGGCTTTAAACTGCAAAAAGAGGGGGATATGAAAGAAAATAAATAATTGAGATAATACTTGGAAAAAGGTAGTCACAAGCAGTGTCTGGGATAGGTGTTCACTGGAAGGGAGCCAGGTAGATATCATATGCACTTTGGCTAACTTGCCTTCTCTGTGCCTATCTTTCTGGAAATTAGATAAAAATTAGTGTTTGCAGTTGCAGTTCTTAGTTTTGCAGTACTTATTTAATGTTAATAAAATTATTTGAAGTTTTAGCATAGCTGTAAATTCAAATTACAAAGAGATTGGAATTTCTTCATGATTAATTGGCTGTGCGTTATGCTTTTGAAAATCTGTCCCAAATGGAAGTAATACTGAAAACAGGCAATCCTGTATTAACTGTTCTTGTTGCAGAATTGTAAAAGCTAGCACATTGCAGCAGTGGAGCAGAAGGTTCAGAAATTACCTACACATTGGAAATGTGGGTGTATTGTCTTCTAGCAGAAATCCAGCTGGATGAGTTGAGTTGTCCCATTGATTTAGGTGAGTACTGTAAATGAGCTGAATATTATTAACTCCAGCTGTAGTGACTCCTTTGCAGTAGTAGTAGTCTATATTTGAATCTTGTAATTTGATAATGTTTTTGAGCTTGAATGCAGACTGTATTAATCATGTATATTTTTGACCTGATTCTGGAAGATGTGGATATTCCTGAAGTTCTGTAGAGCATTCTTTAAATAATGAATCTATTATTCACAGGCATTGCTTCTTTTCGTTACATTTGAAACGGGTAACATTACGCATATAATTTACAGGACAATTTTCTGTAGATTTCAAATATAATTTGGAGGGTTTCTCAGTAATTTTTATAGAATAAAGTATTTCCATTCCTATGATTTCTTCGGGGTTAGACTGAAAGAAAGGGAAGAGGATGTTATTTGCAGAGACAGAAATTGCCATGCACACAGCGCTTGCTTGGTAGATTCCAAGTGAAGATTCATCCTTGCAGGATGGTTTAACATGGATACCTCTAACAGCCAGTGTTGCTTGGTACCCTTTGGAATAGCCTTCGGGAGGCTGTTAAAGCAGAATGGAAACTAATCTGTGCTCTCAGCCCCTGTCAGAGCTGAGGTGTAATGTGGAAACCTTGGAGTGTTGCTGCTTGTGCGCTACCTTTCTGGTGGATAAATAGGCTACTGTAGCAGCTTGTAAGAGTCAAATAAGTGTAACAGATAAACTTGGCAGGAAAAAGCCAGTGACAAAAAAAGGTGACATAACAATATAAGTGAAAGAGAAAGAAGGGAAGATCATATCCTAAGAGGATTTTGGGTGGGTTTTTTCCTCATGTTTTTCAATACATTTGTGCCTGTTGATTTGAGATTTAAAAATCAAATGATATTTTAACTGGTGTGCCAAATGTCTTATGTGATTTAGTAAATAGTAATACTTCCACAGGTGGAAAACCAGTTCTGCGCTATATGATCAGCACCATAAGAAAAGGCTGAGTGCAACAATTTCAGTTTTTTACCCAAGATTTGAAAATACTTTTTTTCGTTTGTGAATTCATCCAAATAATATTTCTGATTCCTGCCTTTTCTGCTTTCCAAAAGTATTAGTTGTATAAAACTGATCTGAAGGGGAGGTTTATGTAAAGATCCAGAACAGTAGTAGTAATAACAACAACAACAACAACAACAATAATAATAATAAAATAATTTCTACTTTTAATTTCAGGAGTCAAAGCATTTCACAATCACAATTTCATCACAGTCAGTGATTAAATGTGAAATGGCCAGATTACCTGAAATACAGTCTTGATTGCCAACTATGCAAAATGTAGGCAGAATATAATGTAGTATATGATTGGATAGGCATGGGAAAATCTCCATGCTTCTAACTGTTGATTTCCTATCTTCAGAACAATTACATCAGTGCATTTATAAGTAACTTTTTTCTTTTGTGGCATTCCCATGGCTGTTAGCCACATTGCACGTAAAATGAGTAAAATCTGGAATCTCTCAGGATTAGTAGGTCTCTTTATTCTTTGCTCTGTATTGAAAATCGTTCCTGTCAGCTGGTGCTCTCCAAGCTGCCTGGAAGAACTTTGGCATAGTTTTCCTAACCTTTCAAACAGTAAAAGCAAAACCCTGCTTTGATTAAAAAAGAAAAAAAAAAAAAAAGGCAAAAAAAGCCAGAGGACTTTGGCCCCGAGCCATTAAGGATGCAGGCGGCTGCGCTGCGGGCTGACAGCGTATTCCACAACCCCTGCAAAGTTCTCCTCGGGGTCCCTGGAGTGGCTGAGGCACTTTGCTTGTACTTAACATATATCAACTGTCACCCGACGGCAGTCGGTGCTGCACTGAACACAATGGAACATCCAGATGGTCTAAACAAAGCCAACAAATGTTCACTGCTATTAAAAGCTGTTTACATCAACTTCCAGTATTTCATGTGCTGAAGTTTATATTGTGTCACTACTGGGGTGCTTAGCTCCATCCTCAGTTCAGAGCAGGGATTTCTAAACTATTGTTGCTTATGTGTTAAAATAACATTCTGAATATGCCCTAAATACATGCCACTGAACTTTTTTTTTCCCTTTTAAATAGGAAATTGGTCATTGTATGCTAATTGCATGCTTTCAAATATTGCAATTGATTGTCCCATCTAATTTCCCCTTGCTTTTCCCTCCTGGTAGCCTCCTTCCAGCACCTTCCCCCTGCACATGCACGTCCCACCCGTGCTGTGCCTGTCGGGCACCCAGCTGGTGGCTGCCAGGCTGGGCTGTGTCACTGCCTCAGCACAGGGTGCCCCCACTGCTCCCTGGCCAACTGATGGAGGTGCTGGTGTGTGGTGTGGTTTGCTTTCATCCCTGAGGCACTCTGAGGCATCTCCTGCTGTCCTGTTAGTGACCAACACGTGGAGGTGACAAACCGGCATTTTACACCTCCTTCCTCTGACCCTTGTTCCTGGTGTCTGCTTTACTGGAAGTCCACATCCCTGCCACTACTTGCTGAAATAAATTAATTGGTGGGACACAAGCTTAGATCAGTCTGTTGTTTTTCATGAGGCTGCAATAAAATTCTTAGGGAGACTGTGAATGACAGTGCTATATTTTGCAAGTGTGATTTCTGATTAATCATATACTGTTCTTGAAAAAAAGGACCAAAAAGTGCTTAGAGCACTAAAAATATCCCTTAATTGCAGTGATTTAAAAAATTAAAGAGTTATAATACTCTTTCAAATATATGAGTGAAAGATCACATGCAAGCTGTTATCCTTGTTTGGAGTATTTGTTTGCAAAATAAAAAACAACTGGTTTTTCAATTAATTTTAAAACGAAATCTGACTAGTCTTCCCTTCTCCCCACAAGCACCACATTAAAGCATTAGGGAAGAACAAATTCAATCTGTAGCCTTTTCAGGTAAGATCTTTTTCTTTGGTTTCCACCCTGTACATTTAACTGTTACTGGTCACCATGCTAAAAATAATAAAATAGAAAAAAAGGAACCTGAAAAACATTTTTAGACCACAAGATTCTAATATTGACATTAGGGTATATTGTGATATACCTTTTTATAATATCTGTGGTGTTTATCCCAGCATATGTCATTCACCTTCACGTTAGTTGTAGAACTAACTTTCACAAAATGGACAAAAACATGCTTATTTCTTCTGAGAAAGAAATCCCATCACACTTTTGGGTTTTTAAATAAATAGAGCTCTGCAGCACCATAACAGAGCTACTGCAAACATGTTTTGAAGGTTTATATGGGGTATGCTAGCAATATTCTTTCTAAGATGTTTATAGTTTGAAGATCTTTGAAGATGTAAATGTATGAATGAACAGTTGTAACTGTCTGAATCTTGCTTGGTGTTTTTAAAATCTGACAAAGCAAAGGTACTTCTAATAGAATGTAATGTGTTACAGAACTATTTTCCTTTCTGACAGCAGCATGTGACCATAGTGTAAGTAAAAAATATAAAATTTTGCTATCTGTTTTCACTATTAGCTGCAAAGGGAATGTGGCAAATAGTGAATTTTCCTGTTGTGTTCTACCTGATACAAGACTAATTCCTGTTCTCAGAAGCTTTGAATGTGAGATTCCCAGATTCAAATTGGATTTGCAAAACTTTTTAAAGTCAGTTCCATTTCATTCTGAGCTTTATTAAATATTTAACTTAAGGCTGTTTATTTGAAAATCTTGTTTGTAGGATTTTCCCTCACACTCCTCAAAGTGTTGCAGAGAACCAGAACAAACTCCACTTTTTTTCATGTTCCTCTCATTATTTTATTGTTGCACAGCTAGATCTCCTTTCCATACTCTGTTGTACAAAGACCAAATCCTTGTGTTGGCTAACATCCTTAGGTGTAAAGTTACTGCTGTTACTGAATTTCCGGTCAGTTCCACAATGCTCCTGTTGTTTGCAGAGATGAAGTGACTCCTTACAGATATCATTATCTGGAATCTAATGGAAGGAACCTGATCCATCTCTCTGTCAGAAAAGGTCTGTGATTCATCTTATTGTCCTGAATGTTTTTGGTCATTTTCCTGTCCTGGTAGGTAAACAGCACCCTCTGCACAGAGATCAGCTCACAGCATTACGGTGAGTTTGTGTGCAGGACACACTCTGGAAACACCAGGGTAAAGGTTTTGCATAATGAGGTTGCACAGTGTTCAATTCTTATGGGGTCAGTGCATCAGAATTATGGAATATATAGAACAAGTAGGGTTAAGTCCTGGTGGAACTGAAGGCATAGCATTTGAGATTTCTTTCCTGGAAAGTCAGGCTAGTTCCTATGTTACATTGCAACATGACAATAAAAGAACTGAATATTGTTCTGCATTACAAAATGATTAATCTCTGATGTTTCCATCCCAGGGAGTTTATTGCCAAAACTGTAGGAAGTGGATGCATAAGGAAATGTTTTACAATAAAGATGACATCATTAATCTTCAGTATTTCTCTAAGCAAGACCTTTCCTGACCATGCCGAATGATAGAGAAAAAAGTATTTTACTTTATATAAGGGAACCCTGAGAGGCATTAGGACAGAAAACTCTTCCAAAGCCCTGATTTTCATGTTTGACAGGGGTCAAGCTTTGTGCCCGGTGTAGATGAGCCTTTGGAGCCAGATTGTCAATCCAAACGCAAGCTGCTCCGTTTCCTGTTTATGCCTGTGCAGAGTTACACATCCTGACTCGCTTGCCTTCAGCTGCAGGTTTTTCCGCACTCCCTAGGAGATTTCTTCCTTAAAATGGTTTGTTATTTATCATTTAAGTAAGCCATTGGAATTTTGTTAATTCCTGTTTTATTTAACACATGCAAGACGGTGTCATTAGCTAAAGGAAGATAATGTTAAGGTAGTAAGAGTTACTGATACTACTAATTAAATGACCTTTGCAAAACAAAATCTGGTCAGCCTATGCCTGAATGTAGAGAACTGATGCCAAGTTTACTGCTTCACAGAGGACTGGCCCATTGTATATCTGACCTGAGGTTATCAGCAATTGAAACCTGGTCTAGTAATTTAAAAATAAGCTTTTTGTATATTACACATTTCCATTTTTCCATCTGTCATAAGTTTAAACGTGTTTCAGCATAAAGGGACATTCTTAGAAGAGCAGTTTGCTTGGTATGTTTACAAAGCTCCTCCATTGATAGACTGTAAGAATTTTTTATTGTTCAGCAGTATAGCTCCTAAGTAGTAATATCTTTTTTTTTCAATTCCCCCATCCAATAAAGTGGACTGAAACCAAAGAGATCTGACAGTTCATGGTGCTTTGTCCTTTCCCTTTAAATTGGAGCACAATGAGAAAAAATTTTATTATAGCCAGGTTAGGGCTGTCAGAGTTCTGCATTGGCTAAGTCATGCTTTTCTTTAAAGGTAAAGTTTTAGTAAATGTAATAAGCTTTCTTAATAGGTACCAAAGAGCTTTGGTTAATGGCCTGTATGCTTGGCTTAAAATCTAAAGAAGAGCAGTTACTGAGGAAGGAGATTGCTAACTAGGCCTTACTTCCAAGCAAATGTGATAGAATGACTGACAATGAGTTACATATTCCTCCCTCCACCTCTTGTGTTGCTTTACTGTAGCTAGAAATTAGATCTTTCACACACGCTACACTGATATAAAAGGACCATATCGAAGTTTGAAGGGATTTTATTAGTTTAACAGTGAACTTTGCCATAAAATAATTAATATATGTCATGAGCAGAGTGGGTGTGTAATAAAAAGTCATAGTATGTTGAACCAGCATAATTGCAAGGAAAAAGAGAGCAGTTTGCAGCTTATCTAGAAAGTTGACAGAATTAGGAGGAGCAATATTTTCACGGTACTTGGTGGGAACAGAATTGTACGTGATCTTCAGCTGGAGTCAGTTGGCCTCATTTCAAAGTTAATGGTCCTTTTGGCCTTTACACTATCAAACAATATAGCCTTTGACATACTGATAAAGACTGGCAAAAATAGCAGCCATAATGAAAATGAAGAATTTCTTCCTTTGATCACTTTTTCCTAGTTTGTGCATAACTCCATTAAACTTGGTATGGCTACCTATGCTTATTAATATGGTTCCTATTGGTATGGTATTGAAGTACTTCCCAAGGATTAATGGGTTTTAATTTAGTGATACCACTATGAGGCACAAAAATCTTGTTGTTCCCATTTTAGGAGACTGAAACTAAGCAAGTTTATGCATTGGTTTGTGTAACTTAGTGTAAGATTCTTTGAGACATCTTAATTCCTTGGTGTTTCCACTCCCTGCTCTGAGGTGGGCTCAGCCACTCCTCCTAGAAACTTAAGTACCAAAGATTCACACCTGAAATCTTCATTCTGAACTTTGTGCCCATTCAAAACTCCCTCTCCCCACAAAAAGGAAACCCAAGGCAACAAAAAACCCCCTACAAACCATCCCAATCCACAAGACAGCTTTGGAAAAGTCATTACACAAAAAAATCTTTCACGTGCACAACTGAATGAATTCCTTTTCTCCCAAAGCTTGTTTATATTTAATGACAGAGTAGAGATGAGATTTAGAAATTTAGTTTTAATAGATGTTAAACTAATCACTAAATGCAATCAGGTTTGTTTCCTATGTTGTTTGAAGTCAAAAGTGTGGTCAGAGGCGCTTTCCAGACATTCCCTGTTGTCTTGATACATTTTCTTGAATAACATCTGATGAGAGTATTTATATCTTGAGTAATATCAGTATTGTTTGTCTATCTTCTTCTATTTTATAATCATTTATTGTTTGCTTCTTACATTATGGATATATCTGATGTAAATTGCAGAAAATAGCATTTTAAATGCTTTTCCTGAATTTTCTACTAAGTACTTGTAAGATCATGAAAACACCCTGCAGTACCCGAGTTAACTTTAGAAGGGTTAAGCAGCAATTCCCTTGGTGACCGTGTTCACATTGTGAGATGCATCAACACACATGTTTTGTCTATCAAGCCAAAAGAATGTCCCATTTAGGGCTTTTCCCCACAGTAATCAGGGCCGACGACAGCAAAACAGCATTCCCTTCAGAGGATGCAGCAGCAACATGAACTCAACCTTTGTTAAAGGCTAAGCTCTGCTAATAGTTCCTTTTGCAATATGTTCTAGCGTGACTTAGTTTCCTACAGTGAAGGCAACCAAGGTAAAAAATACAAGACTGCAGAATATTGTAATGAAAATGTGCTGCTCTGCATAAAGCTCCTGAGTTTCAGACTTGCTGCTGGTCAAAGCTGGCCTACTGACCCCTGTCCACTCCAGCTGAGCTAACCTGCAGGTCTTTGCTAAGGTATGCTTGCAGCAGGAAAGGTCTTGGGCTCTGATGAAATATAGAAGACATGCAAATAGGCTTTCCAGATGGTTTAGTTAATAGAATTAATATAAATCTGAGCCTAATGCCTTCCTTTATTTTGGAGGTGAAAGCAGTGTTGGGAAATGCTTGAGTCTTTGAAAATGGTATTTGTTTTTCTCTTTTGTTTTGCACTATTTTTTTTATTACTTACAACGAAATTAATTTTTGCCTACAAAAAGCATTTTGGCTGTCTCTTGCTGGAATAAAAATTGACTGGCATAAAAGCAAACAGCCTGTGGATTTGGCAAGATGATAACCACAAAGATTTCTCTTCCATTTGCA
Source organism: Melospiza georgiana (assembly GCF_028018845.1). NCBI lineage: Eukaryota > Metazoa > Chordata > Aves > Passeriformes > Passerellidae > Melospiza > Melospiza georgiana. Next base: position 10,796,325 of record NC_080438.1, on the reverse strand, counting down.
GTAGAATATTGCATTATGAGAATCATGAATAGTAATCTCACTTCTATGTACCTCAGGATGGCTTGCTGGAGACCACTCAATTTTACTTCAAAAACCAACCAAATATAACTAAGGAAAACAAAACAAGGCATGTTCACAGCTTTGTTTGAAAATATCATAGGCATATTTTTACTAAGGACACAGTTTTGACAGCCTCTTTGTAAAATTCTCATCTGCTCTGATCATTTGATAAAGGCTAATTTTTCCAGGTTGCTTTGCTTTTGTTTAGTTTATTTTTTTTTTCAGAATTCTTAACCTTTTCATACTTTCAGTGTATTTTTAAATTATTGCAAAAATTCCCCTTCCTTCTCCTGTGGCTAAGCAGGAAGCCAGCAGGATACCAATACTGCTTACTCACGGAAATTAAAAACAAAACAATAGGTAAGAAAAATAAAGAAATAGAACAAACAAGAGGCACTATATTTTCTGTTAAATCTTGATGTGTTGTGCCCTGGATATTCAGTATACTGGACCTTAAAGTATTGAAACTTCGGCAGGAGAGTTTCTGTAGAATTTGACTTTTAGTTATTTATTTCAATGTCTGCAGCTGAAACCTGGAGTTAAACTGCTAGTCTGTCTGTGTGCCCAAACTCCAGGGAGAAAAAGCAGTAAGCCTTGCAGTCCAGAGCCCAAGTTAAGGGGTGATAGTTTTTGGAGAGGCATTTTGTTTACTGGTTTATTTTTGTTATAGCCCTGCAGGTGCTGGTGTTTATGGGGCTCCCCAGGCAGATACAGGTGATACCAGGCTGTCTGGACATGTGTGCTCCTCCTACCCTCAATGTGTGAGGTGTCTCACACTTGTCAATTCTTTCCTGAGATGCCTGGACTCCTTTTCCCAAGCAGAACTGCAGTGTGTGCCAGGAGAGCACTGTCCTTTGAACCAGCCCAGACATGGGCACAAACATATCCCCTGCTTGTGCAGTTAAAGATTGCCTTAGGGAGAAAGAAAAGGGGAAAGTATGCTTCCATCTTCTTTTCCTTTCTTCCAGTGATGTGGTGATGTGATCAAGTTGCCTATTTTCCCTTGAATCAAAATACACCTTGTTAGGGTGGCTATTTGCAACCTCTTCTAATGCAATTATTTAATTTCATTTCTGTAACTTGTACCTCACCTCTCCTTCAAAAACACTGATCCTGAATTCTCAGTCTCCTGTTTTTCTCCAGTGTTGCCTATCTTTTATTCTCTTACATTTTCATTTGTAAGTTCATATGAATGGAGACTTGTATCCAATTCAACATCTTCTCTGTAGACTTTGGGATAAATAGAGTTCTCCATTTGCCACTGACATGTGTGTGAAGAATAGTTCATAACATGATTGAACTCTATTGATTTTTCATAAAAGTTTAATAAGCTGATACAGGTCAAAAGCATTGCAAAATTTGTTATAAATTCCTGTGGTGATCTGAACAAGACAGTGGGGAGAGCTGGCACCACATACATTTTGAATTACATGGAGGATAAATACATGCATAAATATGTGTTGAATTACCTGGAGGATAACAAGGACTTGAAACCTTTTGGTTAATTATTTCGAATATTGTGGTTCAAATTATGAGCTTTATAACCATTGTATGGCTCTCCTTGTTTATGTTTTGTATTTGTTTACAGGTGATTGGCTCATAACTGCTTTAGTAGGAAACTAGGATCTTGGAAAAATACTTTAATTGCTTCCCAAAAAGAAAACCTCAGATTTACATGTGAGCCCACTAAAATTGACTAACTAGTAGTTGACTAACATTGCATGAATCCATTCAAATTGGAGGAGGTTCCAGTTGTGCTACAATTTTTGATCAAGTCTGGGCAGAATTGTCTGATAGGTTCCCTGACCTGGTTGCTGTGTGAGTTAGGTCATGTTTGAAAATTGCCTGGACAAAACACAGAGCCAGTGGTACCTCAGTTACAGATGTCCTTTGGGCTTACGATACAGAGAACACCCATGCAGAAAAACTCAGTATCTTCTGCAGGAGCTTGGAGATTGCCCCCAGGCCCCATCTCCTTCTCTGCTGGTCTGGGCCTGTGCCTGCAGTGAGGGAAGCCCTGCATGGCCCATTGCTGCTGCTGAGCTTGTGGCCACGGGCCAGAGTCACGATCTGACCAGTGGCCACGTCAGTCTGGTGTGTCATCCCTCAGGACATGAATCTTTCATGAGCAGCAAAACCTTTTTATGGCTTAACTTTGTTCTTTGAGACTGCAGAGGAACAGGATGTTTATTGTATGTACAGTGACCATTCCCACTGAAGAGGGAATCCTTTAGGATGAGCACAGCTCCTTAGCGGGAAGCACCTCTTGTACCTTGGCCCAGAGATGTAGATGTGGGTCCTGAGAACCTCTAGTGTGTGCATTGTTCCTCCCAAATGCACTAAGAATAGAATTTATTATGATTAAGGCACCATGTTTAACTTAGTCCTCAGGCCAGCATTATCAGATGAGGTCTCACAGGGTATGGTAAAATTCTTCTTATCACTAGCTGATGTTTTGGTGTCATATGTGCCATATAGATGGCTTCATGAAAAGATGTAGAATTTTCTTTCAAATTCAAAATCATTAAATATAGTTTGTTAAGAATATTAGTAAGTTTTGGCCACAGGTTTTGTGGCATGGTGCAAGTATCCTTTTAAGATAAGCAAGAATGCCAACTTTCATATGGATCTAACACACTGAAAAATGAGCCTTGTGCTCCCTTGCTAGCTGGCCAGTGTAGGAGGGGAGAATTCAGTGCATGAATCCAAAACCCTCTGGAAAGCATTATTTTTATAGCTCCAATAAAGTCCTCTAGCTAGTTCAGTGTTTGCTATTGACACCAAAGACACCTGAATATTCCCTAATGTACTAGAATGTCCCAGAGGGTCACTAGTAAGAATTGTGCATTTTCTGGTATGGCACACAGTTTTTAAAGGTTCCTTTCTATTATCATCTTCATTGCTGTCCTACAGATGAAAAAACAGGCAATTTGCTCTTTGCTTTATGCGCTGCCTCAGCGCAACAGCCGCGTTCCAGCGTGATGCACTCAAAGTGTCAAGTACGAACCCAAAACTGGGGGGAGGATTCTGCAGCAGCCATAAATTCCCTCTTCTCCAGAGGTTATTTCTGCACTCACCCTTGATGTGCAGAACTTATTTCTGTGCTTGGGTTAATGTTTAGGTTTTCTTTATAGGTCATCTTTTATTCTAAAAACTAAATAGAAATCCTTCTGTTCATCTATTAAATTTGTGCGTTCTGTGTTCTGTACAACATGTTTAAGGGAGGGGGATATTCTTTTATGAATTATAGTTCTTCAAGTGAATTGGTTATTTTCTCTATAACCTTTCCTGTCAGTGCCTTCAGAAAAGCAGTCCAGCAAATCACTTAGGTGTTTATATTTTATGGTTAGTATCTTATAATTAAAAGATGTTTTCATATAATTTTAGTTTATCCAGTGTATATGTCAGGCTCAAGATCTTTGCACAGTGACGGTTGCTCCTAAGACACAGTAATTTGTTAGTAGCTCAGCATCTGATCTGTTCCACATTTCCTTCACACAAATAGGTGTGTCTTGAGTTATGTTGTCATTAGTGTTTATTCTGATAGGAAGTATTTATGGCAAGATTGGGACCTGCAGACAGTTAGCACGTTTCAAAAGTCAATGGACAAGTGACCTTTTAGCCAAGGTGGCTCACCAAAGAAAAAACATCTTCTGAGCTGGGGATGGACCCAGGAAAAAGGTGTGGAGGACAGGACTTGGTTGCCCACTGGTGGGTGGATGGCACAGGTCTCAATTGCATCCTCCTGTATTTGCTCCAGCTCTGCTCTCAGGTGTAGCTGGATGGGCAGGGTCCTATGGCCCACCTAGTCTTGTGATTTATGCTGAATGCTGGAAGGTAGGATACTGAAGCTGTTTATTTTCCATTCCTGTTCTGCAATGCCCAAATTACTCTGAAATGTTCCTGAAAGTCACTCAACTTGGATAAGTTTTGGTGTTGTGTGTCCCCCTGCCTTAGCTGTAAAGTGGATTCATCCAGGTGAAATATTTTTTGGATATACTGGGAAAAGAGACTGCATTTATATGAAACTGTTGGGGTTTTTTTTTCTGTTATGTGGCCATTGACTTTAGACATGAGAGAAGTTATTTTTATGAATCCTTTCCTACCCTTTGAACATTAAGCACCTTTTTGCTGTTGTCTTGGTTATATTTGGTCTTTTGGTTATATTTTCTTATGAATCTCTTGCTCTGTGAATGTGTGTTATTTTTTCCTTCTCTGCAAAGACTTGTGACTTTTCAAATGCATGTGAGTAGCATTTATTCCTCTCCCTTCCAGTAATGCTTTGACTACTTATATTTTCTGTTTCTGAAGGATTCAGCACTGTGGGGAAACCAGAATGCTGTGTAGGAGAGAAATAAAAAAATATTAATGGATTCAAATGAAGGGAAATGAAAATTGAATCCAGACTCACATTTGCCTATCAATTGTTAGAATGAGCACAAGTATAATTTAATAGAAAGTAACTTAACTGTAGTTTACTAATACTATACTTTATCCTGTGTGTGAGTAGTAAGAAATGTGGTGTGCTAGGCAGGGAAAACAGTGTTTCTTACAGTTTCTACTTGACAACTGGAAAACAGTAATGTAGAGAATCTTAGTGATAAATCCAGGAAAAGCAAGTTGACCTTCATAAAATTGGCTAATTTATGTACAGATGATACCAGAGCTGCAGTTAACACTCAGGAAACTTTAAACTTCTGTCAGAGGCCTCTGAATTTTCTTCTTGTCTCTTTTTTGTCTTCTCTGCCCTCTGTGCCTTGTTCCTCTTGTTTTATGACTCCCTCCTTGGCAGTTCCTGCTCCCCTTGCATTGTCTCAGGTCAGCTCAGCTGCCCAGGGAGGTGGGCACTAATGCCAGGACGTGGTGCTGGCTTCCACAAGGCTGTCTGAAGGTGGAGGCACTTCAGGAGCCACCAAGTTGAGGAGTGCCAACACTGACAATGTTGGACTCTTGCCATTCTCTCAGTGCCTTTGTGGCCACTCTACTGCCCTAAGCAGGGACAAAGGACACCCAGAGGGGCTGCAGAAGATCCCCACACATCAGCACACACCACACAGGCCATGGGAGTAACCCTAGAGAGCTGTCAAGGAGCAGTGACCTGTGTGCCAAATGCAGCCACCTCGCAGCGGGAGCTGCAGGAGCATGGAGAGCCTGGAGTTTCTGGAAAGCAGTGGGGGTGTAGGAATAGGCCTTGTCTTCTCTAGGGGCACAGATGTGCTGCCTTGGACAGGCCATGGTGTTGAGCAGTGGGTATGTAGGAATAGGCCTTGTCTTCTCTAGGGGCACAGATGTGCTGCCTTGGACAGGCCATGGTGTTGAGCAGTGGGGGAAGCTCCCTGAGGATGGGCCTTGCCTCAGCTGTGGGGATGCTTGTGGGAACTGCAGCCAAGTGCTATAAAATGAAATGTATGCATGTTTCCTGTATAGGAAGAGCTGTGCCCTGAGGAAATGGGCAGTGCTTTGAATGCAGAGGGTTGGTGTCTAAGCTAACTTTTCTGGTGCCAGAAAAGGAGTGTGGGGCTGAGGAAAGGGAATGCAGCTGAAGGATTTGTGTATCTTACTATTGTTTTTGGCAGTAACTGTCTTTGAAGTACTTTAAGTGAAATAATTGAAAAAATGTATGAATAAATAATAGGAGAAAAGACTTAATTTTGGCCATAAATATATTTTTGCACTGAGTTTTAGGCTTTCACCTTAGTTTGTTAGGCTCTGTAGTCCCAAAGTAGCTGTCATTAATTATAATTTCCCTTTTACCATGTAATTTTCATGGTTTGTCAGGGTTTGGGGCAGTAGTCTGTGAAATGATGGTCACCTTTCCTTATGCAACCTGTGTGCAGAATTCCCTCCTGCCACCAGGCTTTGAGCCTGCCTGACATGTGCTTTTGGTCTTCTGCTCTGCTGCCTCCTGTGTCCTGTGCCATCCCCATGCCTTGCAAGGTCTGTTAGGAGAGAGGGAGAAAACCTTTGTTTGTCCCTCAAAATGGAGGCAAGCAAATACCAAAATACCTGAAAGCTTGTAAGACTACGTGAAAGAGGGAGGTTCAGATACACCATTCAGTGTTACTGATGTGTCTGAGAGCCTCTATCCACACTCTGGTTTCTGCTTTTGTTCATGTTAGAGGAGTGACAACAACAGAATCACAGGGGCTGAAGTTTTCCTCTGTGGATATTCCTTGGGAACAGTTTTTCTTAAAGGTTTTTGAGGAAGGCACTTCCTTGTTTTCTTCAGTTTATTTGTGAGGATTTTTTTCCTTTTCTCCCTGTTTTTTTAACTTTTTCTGTTTACTTCTCAGATTATAATTCTGTTTTCTCCTTTGTGCCTTTTTTTTTTTTTTTTTTTTTTGCTGCAGGCACTTATTTTTAAATTTTTGTACTTTCTCTTTCTGTTACGTTCCAGTGTGTAGGCTGGTTTTAACCTTGAATTTTTGCAAAATATCCCTTTCCAAAACATACTTGCCTTCATAATCTGCTTTATTTTGTGGATATATAAACTCATTGATCAGACTGGTTTTGGTGTGATTTTGGCAATCATGCAGGTAAACACTAAGAGCAGAGCTACCTATTCTATGTGAACAGTGAAATGCAACTGTATTGCCAGAGAAATTAAAGAGTGGTTTATCTCTACCAGCATTACCTGTGTTGTCAGGTGATTGGTGTTACTATCTGCACTGACTAAAGCCTCTAAAACTCATGGAAATACATGATACAGACGATCAACTGAAGTTTTTTTTTTAAGGGATTTGAAACAGGATGCAAGTCCTCTCTTTTTAAGAGGTTCCCCTATCTTTCTGTAAATAGTCTCTATTAGTAGTATAACGCACATGTCACTATGATCTATGTTCCATGTAATGAAATCAGTTACAAAAAAGATGAAAGTTTCATTTTTTTAAGTTCCTCCATAGGTTGCCAGCAGAGAAGGGAGATTGGGGGGTAATGCTGGGTGCATAAGTGCTAGCACACCTCACTGTTTTGGTGGATACTTTTTGATACATCACTGCAAGTGTGAGCACAGGTTTAAATTAGTGAATCTTTTTAAATTAATTCTACCCCTTTTCTGGCAATACTTTTATTGAGTAGGGTTGTCTGTAAGAAATCCTTCATTTTACAGAGCCATTGCTGGTGGCTTTGAGGAGGAGCTGGTTGTTTGCAGCATTTGGGTGTGACTGCAGAGGGGTGATGCCCCAGCACTGTGTGCAGGGGGTCAGGGCACTCCCTCCTCCCTGGCACAATGATCCACACAGTGTGTTAGAATGTTGTGCTGGTTAGGTAGTGGACTGTGAAATAGCTTCTTAGCTATATCAATATTTATGTTTTGACCTTCTGTCCCTAGTGAAGGCCTGTTTATGAGAAATTAAAAAGAAAGAGAGAAACAACCCCCCTCCACCTCCCAACAACAAAAAAACCCCCACCCAAACGGATACAATGTAAATAAGTTGAAAACCTCACAAAACTTCTATTCAGAGCTTTCTGGTTGTTGCTGTTTTGGAGTAATCCATTGTCCAAGATACAGCACTGCCATGATGTATTAGTCTAACATATCGTAAGAGTGTCACAGCTTTGATGATGTATTAATGGAATACATCGTTAGGGTGCCATAGCTCTTATGATGCATTACTCCAAACATGACCAGCTGGGTGGGTTAGCATGCAAGCATGGGTGTGTATGAAGTAGTTTTTCTCTACCTAAAAGTTCATGTGCAAGAAAAGTTAGGAAGACCTGAAAGTCAGGAGCTTCTAAAGAGAGGGGTTGAGCTGTGTAGGACCAAAGCTGAGGCTGGACTTGTATGCTTGCAAAATCTCTGAATGTACAGAAAACATGGGGAGGGAAGAAGGAATTGCCTGTACTGAAGCAATGACAGATTTTCATTCCCTTTCAAAGAGTACAATGGTATGTGCTGTATTACATGAACAAGTTCAGCATTTTTCAAAAATGTCTTGACAAGGTTTTTCAGGGTATTTTTTCAATTTGCTATCATATTTTCTGGGAAAATTAGGTTGAATAGGTTTTATGCAGATATAAACACTTCTGTTGTAGCTGTTATTAATCAATTTTTTTTTGTTGTATATGACAGCTATTTCTGGTTTCAGAGAAGAAAGCAAGATAAGTTCTGGTAAGCAGTCTTTTAACAAAGTTTGTTTATACAACATTTCCAGATAGCCAGCTTTGGACAGGCTTTGGAGAAGCAACCTGATAAATCCCCCTCACCCTGATAGTGACATCAAACTTGAAAAAAAGGCATTTATAAAGTACATTAAATACTGATGATGATACTCACCTTGTTCCCTAATTAAAAGACCTTGTGCAGTGTGTGTTTATACTTAAAAACCTTCTGTTACCTTTTTAAAATGTGTTGTATTGTCTTATTACAGATGTCATTGACTGCATGTATGTCCTTGAATAGAGTCTATTGCCTGATTTTGTTTAAAATCCAGCTCACAATTGCTCTGGTCTTGCAATGGTATACATTTGCTAAACAGCTAAATATTGCTGTTTAATCTTATTAATCTCGTGGGGATTTTTTTGCCATTCATAGAGCTGGGTGCAAGATTTGTCCATTGCTGACTTTTTTCCTCCCTCTGCCATGCTTAGAAAGAGAAGGATGCAGGGGCAGATGTAAAATACCACTTTTTGCTGAATCTATAGAGAGGAAAGTGTGGGAACATTTCCGGGTACTAAAAATCAACATTTTCAGTATAAATTACTCTTTTGCTCTTTATGATGAGAGGCATAAAATATCCAGTGAAAAAGTTTCATTTGTCAGGTTTCACAGCACACAATATTTGCACGACTTTGCCCACTTTTTACATCACAGTACCTTGAACACTAGGTGGCATTGGCTTTGTTAGTGTAAGTGGGGAGGAGATGGAGGATAATCAAACCCTTCAACAGCCCCTATCTTTTTTCCTGCCATTCAAGAAGCCCAATCAGACAAGAAAATCCTCAATTTCCCAGAGTTAGGACCACACCAAGTGCTGCATTTTCAGGTACCCTTCACTGATTGCTGCCCAGTCAGTGCAGAAATGACCCAGCCTACTTAGCAGATTCCTGCTACTGGGTGGTTTTGCATTGCCTGTGCAGAGCTGAGATTGTACCTGCAGCACCCCCAGACACAACCTGTGCAAGACACTGTGCATGGACTTGCCAGCTACTGTGTTACAGTGCATTCACAGTGATTAGCAGACTGCATTCAGACTGCATTTTGTCTTGGCTGGGGTCTTGTTTTGTTTGTTTGTTTGATTGTTTTTAATTCTCTTAAGAACTGTAATAGTTACTGTGGTGGTGAATTTCTTCTGATCCTGTCATCACTCTTGCCCGTAAGTACAGGATATTATTATATTAGTGGGTGTTCTAGGCTTCTCTCATTAGAAGCAGTGGGTAACTAAGGGTGTTTAAAGCAATCTGCTTCTATAGATTTGTATCTTTTCAGCTCAGCAGAACAGTGTTTTGCAGCATGAAAGCTGATATTAGAAGTCCTGTTGCTGTCCTTTAATAGTGCTGGTATGACTTTGGCTTTGTGTTCCATTTTGTTGTAGGCTTATTTATGAAAGCCTGGGTGCAGAGCTTGAAGAAAATCTTGGGAAGCTGGTTGTGAGAAGTAATTTCTGTGTTGTTTCTGCTTCAAAGCTTGGTGTGAACTGATACCAAGTGACTAAGTCTGGGATTAGATGGCATCCCTGCATGATATGGTAATTTGGCATCATCTCAGTGATGCCCTAGACTTCCTTTAAAGTTCTATTCTGACCCAAACCATTCTAGGATGATAGAAATTTAATTCTATTGACTGAACCTGTTTATTTAGGGATGACTGTGTAAAAATGGGCTGTGAAGGCCATTTGTGCTTGTGATCTTGGAGAATAATATCAGTAGTAGACCCACCATGCCCTTCTTTCAGAAATGTGCCGTTTAAAACACCCTGGGTAGGTTCCATCCCTTAAATTTGCATTATTTGTGGAATTTATATAAGTAGTAAAGGAATTGTTTGAGAAGCAATGCTTTGTTCCTGCCATATAGCAGTGTGTTTTATACAAGTTGCTGTAGTCTTTGGTTGGGGAGTCATGTATAACCTAGTATTAAAAGCAATTATTTTAATGACAGTTTAGTGACATGTCATCAGACTTGGAGCAGATGGGTAAATGGATTCCCAGAAAACTGAGCCTTTTGTTCTGTTCTGTGATTATTATCTAGTTGTTGCTGATTAAAACTAAGACAGGAGGTGGCAAAATAATGAAAGTAGTAGAGTCTGAGTCAAGAAAGTGACTGAACTGTTTCATAAGGGTAGTAGTGGAGAGAAGTATGAAAGCAGGGCTGTCTCTTGCTTGCCATTCCTTTATTAAGCATAAAACTTCTTCAAATGCTTGTTATGGTAGTAGCTAGGGACTCAGCCCCAGCTCAGAGCTTTGTAATGCTAGTGATTAACATGCAGCTTCCTGTGCAACGGATGATATTAGAGTTTTCTTTAATTAGAATTGGGGTTTTTTTACACTATCATAGAGGTAATATCAGTGATATTATTAGAGAGCAGTACCTTTCAGTTGTAGGCATGCTGTATTTCAACTTCTCTGAGCACAAAAGCACTCACTGCTAAGGCAAGGTGATAGAAAAATCTCATTCTTAACATACTTCCTGTGTGTTGCATCAGCCAGAGCTGGAGTGTGAACACACTTCTCAGTGTTTGAAATGCACCCTTTGGAAGAGCTGTAATAGCTGTGCTCTGTGGCTTTACCTTTGATAAATCATATGCCACCAATACATGCTCCTATGGTTGATGCAGTCCTTATGGTGTGTTTGAAATGTTAAGTGTCCCTCTGGGACAGTGGTTCCTCTCTGAGGAACCTCTGAACACGAAGCACGTGGGCACCCTCCCCAGGAGTTGTGTAGTTTGAACCCTTGGCAGAGTCAAAGAACAAAGGAGACTTACTCTCACCTGTTGTTGAACCAGGAGGTCCAAAGCAGAATTTTCTGAGGGATGTATTTCCAGATTTGTCTGCTTTCTTCAAGGAAACTTGGACTTTGTGTTCCAGGAACCTGTCTCTCCTTCTATCGATGAATTTAGTTACTACATTGTTGACACATTTGCTTTAATATTGTAAAAGAAACCATTACTTTTTACTCTGTATTCACAGGCTTAATGCTTCTAAAATGTTTGGTGTGTGGTAACTTCCTCCCACTGGGCACTGTCCTGCTCTGCTTGCTGTCCTGACCAGCTCTGGCAAGGGACAGCCAGGCAGTCTCCTGGGGGGACATTTCAAAGCAGAGGAGGTGGGGCAGAGAGGAGAGTCTGATGGCTCTGTGACTACTACCTTGGAGATGTATCTTAGTAATGAGGAACAAATTTTTAGGAACTTTTGAGGGATGTTGTCTTGCTTTTGGAAATGGAATGAAATGTTTCAATGAATTTGTCTGGCTGCACTGCAAGGTTGCAATGGATTTGGAGAGTAAATTCTTAACAATAAGTGGAACTCTCAGAACTTTCATTGTAATAGTACAATGTGGGATCCCAGTGTTGTAGCATAATTTATCAATGTCAGTGCTGGCTGTGCGTGCAAATGTGATCTTCCTGAACATGTGTATTACTAGAAGCTGCCATGTTTATTTCTTTGATAAGAGATGCTGATTTGAGAAATCAAAATAGATTTTCTCTCTGTTAGCTTCACAAGAAGTTCCTTGTAACTGTAACCACTGGCCCAATGAGCCAAGTCCCCTCATCAACTCTCACTTAATGATGTCTTTTATTACAGTTCAGCAGCCCAGTTGAGTGAGTAGCTGCATGGTGAACTAGGTGCCTCTGAAAGCTCAGCAGTAAAACTTTTGCAAATCAAGTGCTGTGAAAATTTTCTCTCATGGCTTGAGTAGGCATTTTTTACTGTGGTTTAGAAGAAATTACACACTAGCAAAACAAATCAGGAGAATAAGTAGCCATCAACGTACAAGTAATGATCAAAGATCAGTTTGTTTGAGAGAGGTTTTACAGTGTGTTGATATCACCAAACACATCTTTGTAGTCAGAGCTTCAACAACAAATACAGAATGAGACCCATTCCTAACCAATTTTTTTTTTTTTAACAACGCAATGCAATCCTCCCTCCTGGCTCTTCCTTGCACAAAAGTGTACTCTTGTGTGGATTAGTTTGGGAGGTTTCCAATTTACAGTGTATCAGGGACAGAAACCAAGTAAACTCTGTTATGTGAATGGGCTGTGGAAATAAACTGCGGTATAAGAAAGTGAATTGACTGCCCTGAGTCATTCTCAGCTACTTTATTTGCTCTAATTGGTTTGCTTTAATTAATTACATTGCTTGCACTTCTGTTGTGATTTTGCACAGCTTCTCATTAAGCCTTGCCTTTTATCTTTTCCACTCTTTCTGGTCTGTGCAACAGGTATGCTAACTACCTTTTAGCATCCTGGAAAGATTTCCATCAGCAATGTCTTGGTGGTTGTACCCATTCTACACATGCCATGTCAGTGTGCTTGTAAACAGCCTGGGCTGGGGCACAGAGATCCTTTTGTAGTTCCAGAGGTAGATGGTGCCTAGGGAATGAGGCATGGCAAAGGTCTGAAACTCAAGGGGTTTATTTCTGGGGAAGTTCACATCCTTAAGATCAGTTTCTTGGAAAAGGCCCTGCTTAGTTTTACGTTAATAAAAGATGTGTATTTGGCTTCATGTCAGAAACAGGAATTCACAGACTTTGAGAAACCTTTGAAGACTGTTACAGCTGTAATTGGTGTGTTTTGTCTTGGGTGGAGAATTGGAAAGGTTTATTTCGAGAATATACACTCTTAAGGGCAGGAACTGTTACTCATCTGTGTTTGGAAAGCAGCACCAACACAGTCTGGATAACAATGATACTACAGAAGGTTTAAAGAACAATTAAAGAGTGGAAATAATTACTTAAGGGAGAAACACAACTTTAGCACACCGACGACTGCACATCATGTGTTTGGGGAAATCCAAGGAGAGACAGAGTGAGAGAGTTGTCAGAGAGACTAATACTCTCAGAAGAAATATGTTGAAATCTCTGCTTACATTTCACAAAAATGATATCAAATAACTTGAAGAAAATTCCTTTGAAACGGAAAGAGGGAATTTGTCCGTATTTGTGTTTTCTCCCAGGAGAGCTTGCCTTGTTTTTTGGTTCTTTCTCTTTCCTTTCTGAATACCTTGGGACAGGGGGAGTCTGTCAATAAAACATCTCCAAAGCCACACTTTATTGTGTGCAGGGAGATGCAAACAAGAACTGCTGGGTAAATCCAGCTTCCCAAGGCCGTTCTTCCAGAGCAGCCTGGGTGCTCTGGAGCCAGCCAGCATCCCTCCAGCGTGGATACACTAGAGATTCATGTCCTGACACCACTTAGCAGCTATTTTTTTGTGTTTGTTGCAGGTTTGAGATGTTACTGAGACTGTCATGTTTCTGGAGCAGCACAAGATGTAGGTCAGCCTTGGCTGTGTCCTGCAGGTGGGAGGATTTAGTCAATGCATCCTGGGCATTTTCAGGGATCACAGGTGAGTTTGTGACTGAAGAGAGTTATGAATTCCTGGGTTGTGTGCTCTAGATCTCCAGAAGACAACTCTCATACAAGCTGAAGTACAGACCTGTGTCCAAATACGTCACGATTGACAGGCCTATTGAAACAGAACAGAATTTTATGTATATATATATATATATATATATATATATATATATATATATATATTTATATATAATTATATATACACAATTATGCATGCAAAATCATGGTAATGATAACAATAATTTTTAAAAGAGTGAGAATTTTTGCTCTTTTATCCATCTTCTGGAACATGTCAATTATGTCTGTATATACGCTTTTTTCTAAAATAGTTCTTTAAACTACAAACAAATTACCATTTTCTTCCTGGATGTGTTGGTTTGTATTGTATTACTTACAGCTTTCATGAGAAGGCATTAAAACAAAGCAGAACAACTATAAAGTAACTACCAGGAAGAAAACAAGGTTTTTCTTGTGTTCTTGGCCTCAATTTTATCACCCTGAAGTGATCACTTCCTTTCTGGAACTTTTTTCTTGTTTTGTGTATATTATTTCTGTGTGTAGTTGGTCGCATGAAATCAGCCTCCTAACAGAGCCAAAATGTAAATTAAAAAAATTGTTGAGGAGTGAAGCTAACAGCCTCAGTAAAGTGATCCTTTAAGAAATCAATTATAGTCTAAATATCTGAAAATACCTGTTACTAACATTCTGTTATTCTTCACAGCTCCCACAGGCAATAATCAAACAGTGAATCTGTTACCACTCAGGTAACAGATTGTTACTTCCAAATATATAAATGGGGAAACAGTTCTAGAACTGCAGGTAATCTCCCTAAATCTCCCTCTTGTCTTTGTTTCCAGGCTGGCAGCTTCTGGCACTGATGCGCTGTGGCACAGGGAGCAGTTGGGCTATGCAGTGTTTGCTTCCAGTGAGTGCCCCTGTTGTCTCCTTGGAGTTGCTGTTCCATCCTGACCAAGACATTACTGAGACACCTTTGATGCTGCCCTGCAGGACATTCTCAGGACTCTTGCACACCAGGTGAGGTACCAGCCAGCTTTTCTGACAGCAAGGAAAGGTGTCTTGAATGTTTCACTACAGAAAGTAGTGAAAGTAGTTATTTTTCATTTTTTTTTTCTCTCTGCCAGATGCCCAAGGGGCAAAGTTGGGTCAAAGTTTGATAAATAATAGTTAAAACACCCCCAAAACAAAATAATAATTTAAAACCCTCCCAAAACAAAAAACCCAAACAAAATCCAAAAATCACAACAAAAAAGCAAAATTTGACTTCATTTCCTCTTTTTGTCAATGGCTATTTTCTTGGTTATGTTGCATATTGCTAAGCATGTCATTAGTGAAAAAAGCATTGTCTTCAAAGAGTTTAATCCTAGCCCAGATGCCACTGCTCTGTTTAGATTTGTCTATTAATATTTCTGTGCAGTTCTTTAACTGAAATTCTGGGATGTTTCCTCTTTCCTCTCTGAAAACAATGTTTGGTAAGGACTGTAGGTTGTTTAGGTCTGTGGAACTGGTCATTGTAAGCCAAGACACAGAGGGCTGATTGGTGACCTTGTCTTGCTTTTGGCTGGAGCTTCTTCAGGTTGGTCTGATCAGACCCAGCGGTCACTTTCCTGTTTTGACATTGGTGGTCACTTTGCTGCTTCAGACATGTAGACAATGTTATGTCCTTGACTTTTCCCACTCCTTGACATTTAAAAAACTCTCCTGAAAATCCTGATATGTTGGTAAAGTTTACTCATGACTTTTGGTTTTGAAACAAAGAAAAGGAAAATTAAAGTAGAAATGTGGCAGAGGGAACCTGAGTGGTACAAAAGGAGTGGGAACACAACAGAAGGGTCCCCTGGAGAATGGGGTCTCTCGCTGGGAGGGTGTGGGGAACATCAGCTGGGTGTTCAGTAACACAAGTGAGCAGAGGAGGGACACTGACTCAAAGAAAGAAACAAAAACTGTGAGATGTGTCCCAGCCCCACCTTCTTGGGTTCAGCACCACTGAGCGTCAGTATCTGAGGTTCTGTATGTAAAAGCATGCAGGACTTGGGGGGAAGCTGCAACTGCCAATGCAGATATTGTGGGACTCATAGGAAAGTGGTCTTTGGAAGAGTAGAACATTGCTGTGGAATTCTTCAACTGCATTTGTGAATTGAAAAAACAATTTGACACAGTTTGTTAGGCAACTGTAGGGTTTGATGCTAAATAAAAGCATACTCCAATAATAAGCCTCTGTTTTCACAGCATGAGTTGAATGAATTGATTAAAAAAATTCAATCAGTTATTCCATGTCATGCTTTTTATCTGAAATTTTTATACAATGAAAAATAAAACAAAGTTTATTAAATGAAAATTAAAACCAATATGGCTTACTGTGGCAGCTCCCTAAAATATATACATGATAATTTATTCAGGCCTTGTTAATACTTCAAAGCAATTATAATAATCCAGCATATTTTATTTAATTTTTTTCTTTTAGATTAAAAGTGAATCAATATTAAATATTTATGAAACATAAATATCCTCATGTCTTCTCCACGTCCATGTGCTTCCTTTTTTATTTTACTTTTGGAGCTATTCCTCCCCCATGATCTCTTTTGCTCTCTACTATAGTTTATGCACTGATCATAATAGACATTCACAATACTCTGTATTTTTTACTGTTGAGTTCAAGCACAGGCAGTCCTACAGACCTTGCCTTAATGTACAGTTGTAGTGTGCTGCCTTGGTACATGAAGCAGAGCTCTTTGCAGAACTTCCCTGCTTTGATCCATGTTGATCAAGATCAAGTTGTAAAGAGCAGGACAGCTGTTGTGATGTAGTGCAAGGTATAAACACCAGGGTATTGATTTGAAATGCCTGCCTCACTTCTGCGCTGTTCTGCACCAGCACTCTTCTGCTTGTATGAGTGGGAGGACACCACTGAGAAGGAGGACTCGATCTGTGCTATGACTGAAACTCAATGTCCCTCAGGGAGCTGTGCCTCATAAAATATTTGCTATAGGAACAGAAGTACTGGATGTTTGAGCATGCTTTAGGAATTCCCAGAGGTGGCATGGGGGGTGTGCACATGTCTGTAGGCATGCCAGCAGTTACTGAATGGCCGTCAGCATTTTCTGTTGTACAAACAGCAGCTTGTTTGGGGTCCTTCCCACAAACAGGCTTTATTCCCTCTGCTGCAGAGTCCCTGTTTTGGTGGCTAATTGCAACTGACAGCCTGGACTGGTGGTATCCAGCAAATGTTCAGCAGCATCAGTGGCAGGGTGATTGATGTGAACACCACACAGGGAGGCTCTTGCTCTGTGAAGGTTCTGGTCTGCAGCAGCATGATAAGCAGTCAGTGTTACTGGAAGCATTCACAGGCTGCTCCTCAGCCTGAGAGGCATTTCACCCATTTACACCCTGATCCTGAACACAGGGAGGGCAAGATGTCAATGGACACAATTTTGATTCCACTGCTGTTTGTTTTGGCCTCTGTTTTATTAGCAACTAATGGTAAACCCTGCAGTCCTTGCTGAGGCAGGGCAGCAGTGGTCTAGGCCTCCATGAATACAGACATCATCAGGAGCTTGTGCTCCACCACCTTGCTTTACCTCAAGTCTGAATTATCTCCTGGGGCACACACAGGACGTTCACAGGTTTACAGCAGTTTAAATAGGATTTAGGGAAGTTACAGTGAAATGGAAGTGAGTCAGGGCCTTCCTGGGGCAATGGTGAAAACTCACCTATTGTTGGAAGCTCAAGCTTGCATGCCAGACTTCAAAGCTGTCAGTAAAATAGAGAGAATTTTGTTATGTACTGGAGCAAACCCAAGGGTTTGTGAAGTGTGTTTGATGCAGAGAATCTACATCTTGTCCTACCAATGTGTGCCAGACCAGACTGTATCTATCAAGTAGCTTCTAGTGCTGCTGTCTTCTGCTGATATCCACTGGCATCAGAGTAGGCATCAGCTGTGTACTCCATCTGAGGTTCAGGTCCCCCTTTACCCTTATCATTAAGGAAATTTTTTTTGTTGTTGACAAGATGCCCTTAGAAAATGGATCTTTTTTCTACTCAAGTGCAGCTGAATTTGTTTGACTGTCACAGAAGTATTTGGGCTCATGCCAGTATCATAGTGTAATACAGCTCTAGGATCTGCCCCTAAAAGTTTATCTGCAACTTTCTTGGTTAGCTAGTTAGTTTAATGCTGTTTGCCATCCCAAATTCCTACAGATGCAGCTATATGGAATTTCCCTAGAAAAAAAAACAGCAACTCTGTCAGAGAAGGTAAAAATATTGTTAGAACTCTTGTGATGTATTTAGACTATGGACTTCAATGTAGGGGTTAATAGAGTGTTATTCAGTATTCCAGGAAATTGTCAGGATCACCAAGTATTGTACTGGCTTGACCTGTGTTACATTGAACTCACTCTTTCCATGTTTCCAATAAAAACATACAGCAGATTGTTCCAGAAGCAGTGTCAAATTCAGTTAAAAATAAATCCCCTCATACTTTAAACATGTAGTGTGTATACTAAATATATCTCACCAAAATGTATCTCTTGTAAGGAAAACTATCTAAAATATATCAACCCTGGAATCTCCCCTGGGTCTCTGCAAAACCATGGGTTTCTGTTATGATTCCTAAAAGTTAAAATAATCCTTTCTCATTTGTAAGCCACCAAATCCTCTGTGTTTTACTCTGCTTTTATTGCTACACTAAACCAGCTTTGTTTCATTCAAGTGCAGGATTTGTAAATAACTAATTATAGCCCTGTTTTTTCCCTTGAAGCATTGACATTTGGCACCTGAGAGAACAGCCCTCTTTCAACTACCAGACAGTTCAGGAGAAGCACTGGACTGGGTCTCAGAACAGGAGGGTACAGCTGACAAGCTCTCTTGGACCACTTCACCTCCTGCTCTCAGAACAGCAGTCAAATGAGCCAGAGGGCAACTTTAGGAAAATATTTTCCTCTAGTAGCAGTAACATCTGTCTCCTTGGCAGCCTGCACTGGCAGTTATGTTGGAAGCTGTGGGTTTGCCCCTGGCCCTGCCACGTATTTACATTGCTGAGAGGTTATCCTGAGCCCTGCTGGATCCTGTTACCTGATTTTCTTTTGTTCTGTCATTTTCCCTCCCTGATGCTTTGGCTGCTTAACTCTTTGTGGGCACATGTAAAGTAGTATGAGATCAAAGGTGCTAATTTGAAAGTATTAAGCAGTAAATTTCTTTCTGGTTATAGATCCAGCTTTTCTAAACTGTTTTAGCTGTATTTACTTGGCTTCAGCCTAGGCAATGTCCCAGATGCTGCCTGAGCTTTTGAAGGTGCTGTTCTCTTCACTTGTGTCTTCCACTTGTATCAAATTCTCTTTGGTGTTCATATTTGTCCTGCATTTTACTCTTTTCTTCTCAGTAACTGATTTTTGACTGATTCTTCATTTCAGTGGAATGATGGTATTATAAAGACAATTATAAAGTAATCAGCACGGGCATATCAATATTTATTGAAATACTGAAAAAAATAATTCCATTGTTGATGAGAAACTCTTGGCAAGAACTGACATGACAATATGTATTTCACTGATACAGTAAGAGAACTTCAACTTCAACAAGTAACTCACTGCACATTCTAAGAGTTGCATGGATTTAAATCCAAGGCAGCTGCAGAACATCTGTAATACAAATAATCAGACTTTACAGATTGTCTGTTTACAAACACAGAACAACTATAATAAACCAGCCAAAGCTAAACCTTTTTGAATTTTAGTCTGCTTTTACTAATATATCCTGTAATCAATAAGGCAGTCAGAAGAAAATGCTTGGTTGCAAAGTAGTTAACAATTAACGTGAGCAGGTTCTTTTCGTGGTTTGTTTTTTGTTTTGTTTTGTTCGTGTACTTCGGACAATACGATGGGATTCTTGGAACCCTGCATGGGGGCAAATATATGTTCAATTATCTGAGAGCATTTTCATGAGCCTAAATTGTTCCTTTCTTCTACATTCTTATTTTAATTCTTCTGTCCTGTATATGGATAATGGTGCTATGAATATTTAGCAATATTTTTTCAGCTTTTTCCTTAATAGTCAGTGAAGTTCACTGTAGCATTTCAACAGGAAAAAAAAAGATAATGCAAACACTTGAATTAATGCTTTGCTTTTCTTTCTGAAAGGAAAGAATGACCACACTTATCTTGTTTGTGTATTTCACAGCCACATCAATCTTTACTATTCTGTTAATTTCGTTTGTTTGAGGGAGAGCACTGGTATTTAAATAGTGTTTCTGTCTGCCTTGGGGGATGCTGAGGGGCTGTGCTCGGTTTGCTCCAGGTCTGTAGGACAGTGTGTGTGTGCTGTGGTACAAGACAGGCATGTAGGAGTTGCAGACACTTGGCTTTGCTGTGTTGGTACCCTATGCATGGACAGAATATTAGAGCTGATTAATACAGGCAGTTAAATAGTGTGCTTCGTACTAATGCAGATGTAATAACTGATGTCTTTGGTATACAATGGATGAATGGTTGGACAAAAGTGAGAGAAATGCACCTTTTCAAGTTCACATGAAACAGAAAAAGTTACAACTCACATAATTTACAATAGATTTAAATAAACTACATTTAGGATTATGAAGATTTACAGACATTTAATCAAGTGAATGATTTTAATTTGTAAAGACCCTTCTGTGTCCCTGAACTATGTTCCACTAACTTGAAGACATGCTACAGTAAACACATATATTTGGCTTCTTCATTCTGGCTATATCTTATATAAAGATGAAACCAAAGAACAATAAATTAGCATCATAATTGTCTACAGTGAAAACTATCATATACAATATAAATAAACTATTCAAAAGCCAGCAATCTTCATGAAAAAAAATTAAAGTATTAGAATTTTATACAGTTTCTACAAGTGATTGTGCAGCCAATAATCTCAAAAATTAAAGCAAAAATGAAATACCCCTATTGATTTTAGTGTCTCACGACATACAGTAATTAAGTACTGGTAAAATAATTACCAATTTAAAAGAAATAATAAGGAAATCACTGCTCTGCAATTTTATCACAGTTTTTCCCCACAGGACCTAAAGAATGTAAACACTATGTTTTTGTTAATGCTAGAGATTAATACTTTATTTTGAAATGTATGTTGATCTACACCTGCGCAGTTACCTTTACGGGTAATGAAATAAGGCAAGACTTATAAATGTGGCACTACATGTTAATACTGATATCTTCATTTGGACAAAGAGAGAAGTGTTTGTTCTTTTCTAATATTTGTTCTGCAGCAGACTTTGGCCTACATAGACACAGCAGTATCACTCTTCTTTCCTTGCGTAAAATAGGTATATTACCTAACTTTGAAAACAGGAAGTTTCGTTAGATATTGGATGTTTGAGTTGAAATTTAGTTTCCAAATGACTGGCAATTTTAAAGATAATTTCTTAATAAGCTCCCTGGCATCATCCAGTTGTACAACTCACTTGTCACTTCTTTTATTACAAAATTCTTTTAAAAATTTATTTTTAGTTTTTTAACACCAGTATTTGGTGTTCTTATTTCTGTTTTCTTGTCAAAGAAAGTGTTGTTTGGGATGGCTGAAATATCTCTATTTTCTTTATTTGGAAACAACTATGAATATATAGTGGAGCCATCTTGAGTATGCAGTTGAATTGGCTAATTTATTTTGGAATATTTCCTTAGCTGCTTAACAGCTATCTGATAAGAGCAGTAGAAGAGGGATACTGCCTGGTAGAACGACATGAACACGTGACAAAACAAACTTCAGAGCACAGTTAAGAATGCCAATCTAACTGGATCCCAGACTCCTCCTAGGAGCGGTTTGCAGGCCCCACAGGCAGGCCCAGCCTCGGAGGGTTTGGTGGCCACAGCACGTGGCCTAGGCCAGCTCTCTTTTACAGCTTGTTCAATGGATGCCACATCATTTAGCACAGAAGAAGTAAGTGTTGGGTCCCTGTAAGGATGACAGAAGATGCTGTAAGATGCAGTTTTGCATCTGTTGTAACTGTTTTATGAGTCCTTCTATGCAGTGAAGGAATTTAGTGCACTCAAATTCCCCACCATCTTAGCTCAATAATACAGATCAGGTTTTTTTTCACCTAGGTTTCTTCATGTTGGCAATCAGTAGAGTTAAATATACAACGATCATTCTGTCCTTTTTCTTGTTGACATTGGTGATGGTATCCACTTGGTAAGTTCACTCCAGTATAAAGTCCTATATAGATTCCTTTGGGGATGTGTAGCATATGATTCACAGTTTGCAATACAAATACCCTGATACATCACTTATTTACTATTAGTATTTGATTATTACACCGTTTTGCAAAGTCTTAAAACCACATTTTAATTAGTGTTGCTTGGAGCAGTTCAGAATAATTTCTTTTCCTTGAAAGCAGAAGCTCTAATGGGTATAATTTATGCTCTCTTTGCATGCAGCATCTCAATGAGAAGGTTATTACACGGCACATCCCCGTTCAGGTGTTTGTAGTAGAGGTATTCTTCGGCCTGCATACTGATGGCTCGGATTTCTGGTAGTCGCAGGAGAAGCTGCCCAAATTTGTCTGTTTGCTGTGGATAGTTACACATGGTGTAGTCCAGCAGAGCAGCATTCACTTGTTCCTGAACACCTTCCACAAGCTGGAAGTTCTCGAGGTTTTTGACATCTGAATGATAATAAAAAAAAAGACAGAAAAAAACCCAGGTAACAATTCAGTTGCATTTTAATTCGTGTTTATGAAGTCAGTGTTTTACTAAATGGATGTATTTTTTTGCCTCCTGACAAAAGCATACTTTACAAGCTGCTGAATATTCAGTGAACTCTTTTGCCAACTTTCCTGGGAAAATGATCACAAAAGAGCTTTAGTGGAGTGTCTTGTTGAAATTCTGCATATACCTCAAATCAATTAGACACCAATGGAGTCTGAGCAAGGTCAGCTCTTTTCATAGCTAACAAAAAGAAAGGTTGAGGATTCCTAAAGTAGAAGACCATAATATATTGCTAGCAAATGAGTCCCAAGAGGAAGCCCTATCTTTAACCTACTATGTTACACAATTCATATAATTCTGTATTAATTTTTCTGACCCAAGGTGAAATCTGTGTCCAGGGTATGATGTAGTTAATTCTAATAAAAAGTGACAGTGCTCTTGTTTCTGTTCGACATTTTCAAAATGATTCTGAAAGCCTTTGACTTGTCTAGCCTATGTTAATGAACCATCTGGTACACTCCAGTGACTGCCAAAATAATATTCCCTACTAGAAACTCTCTAAAATATATATTTCACTGACTAATGATCTTTATAAAATGAAATCATTGTCCTTTGGGTAGAATACTAGATAAGAATGGTGCCCTTTAACCTGCATATGGTTTCTGAAATCCAACACTGATTTTTTTTTTTCTGGTATTGGACAACGGGGCATTTACATCAGCACGGCAGGTACAGTTTGTTCACTCTGCCTCTGTTTGATCATCTTCTGTTCCTATACAGCAAGTTCAAGCTCTGGAAATGCTGGTCAGAGATAAATGCCAGTATATTATCTCCTCATTGTTTGCTCCCCTGTGTAAAAACCACTCGGATGAAATTGTCTTTTAACATGTCTGATAAATGCAGAAGTTATTATAAAGCTTGCAAATTAGAGTGCTGCTCTAATGCAGGAAGAGGGAGCTGATTAGAGAGCACTTGCTGGGAGAGCTTGTTTTGGTTGTGTTTGATCATTTTTACCATCAGTAGAGTACTGCAGCACTTTCTTGTAAGGCTAGAGCATGGTGCTACTGGGCACAACTCTGCTGCTTATTCACTTTGTATAAAGACAAATCTGTTCATCTGGGGATATTTTTGGAGCCCGGGAGACGGAGAATTTTGCAGAATTTGGTTCATTGTAAATGCCAGCCTCTGATTGTGGGGAAATGAGTGTTTTCCTTTGCAAAACAGGAACACACATTGGTCACCTGCTCCATTGGGAGCCTGGGCGCCTGTGTAAATTGGGTTTCACTGCAGCTTTTCCTAGAAGTGCTTTAAAGAGAGTAAATACTGGTTTCTGCACATAACTTTGTGCTGGAACATGAGGGAAATGGTTGGAGGAGAAAAACATTGTCTTTAGAACAAGAGAATAGGAAAGATGCCAAGGGTCCCAGTGGCAGCCGGTGGCAGCACACAGAGCCTCCCGAGCAGAGTTCCAGGCTGTGAGCAGGAGCCCCTCTGGAATGTGCTGGCTGCCAGCTGCACACTGGATTCCCTCTTGCATGAACCGGGGCCAGTGCTTCCTGCTGGGCTTGTTATTGCCTGCCTCTTTCCTGTCCCAGTTTCACTGTGAAAATGAAGCCAGTGACTCCTGGATTTGTGCTGCTTGGTTGGGAACTGGGGACATAACATCCACCAGTTAGTTGACTTAAGGAACTTGCCAGTAATACTGAAATTGTGATGGCTGTCCAGCAAGAATCATCTGAACTTTACATTATCCCAAGTGAAGAGGACTGGAAACTTCAAAGCTGCTATGCCTGGTCCCTTAGCTATTCAAACTCATTTATCCAAAGTCTTTTTGCCAGTGTCTCTGGAGATCTTTGGATAATCATGTTTTCCTGTACTACACTGGACATTTTCTCATATAAAATATAGCTGTTTATTATTTTATGTACCCACAGAAAACTCCCAAGGTATTTTATAGCTAGTGTAACCTGGTTTAAAAATTGGGTGTTCTAAGCATATTTTTATAAAGCTAAAAAAGAAACAGTATCACCTATCACAATTAGCTTAAATAGGTTGTTTCAGATGCAAAATATAGTCATGAATGAATTGCTAGAACATAAAAACTCCCACAGAAAACAGGGACTATGCTAGAGATTGAACTGTTTACTGATTAAACTGAAACAGCAAGGTAAAATGTATGATGATTTCAGAACCAGTATTTAGAACTATTTTCCTCTGTAAAAATAACTTTAAAAAGTCAGGAAGTTTTACAAACCGTTATCTTATTCAACCCCCTTTAAATTCAAAGGGTATCTTTCTGTTACTCTCTGTCTATTTTGAGCCGTACTGTGTATGAGATTGTGCTGTTTTCTTGGAAAACCAGGTTCATTATTATTTTTACCCCCTGTTTAAATGTTATTGCGTGGATTATATATTTATTGAAAAATCACAAGATAAATTTTTACAGAGATAAAGAAGAAACAAAATCTGATAATTGCAAACTTTTAATATTTTTCTACAATGCAGCAAGTTTAATATGTGTTTTAGAGACACTTATTCTTCTGTTTTTAGCTGAATTGATGCTATACTCCAAGACAAGAGGAGGCACATTTTATGTATTATATATTACCCCCAAACCCAGGATCAGTGGCTTTTGGCAGTGGGTGCACGGGTGCAGTGTGAGGTGCTCCTGGACCCCTGTCAGCTCTGTGGCCTCAGGGAGTCCCATGAGCATTGCAGAACTGCAGGGGAAGGTCTGTGCTGGTCTTTTTCCTCATCTTGGGACAGTTCCTTCAATGTGGCAAAATAAGCACCGCAGCCAAGCTTTAGAAACAAGTCCAGTTTATAATAACAGTAAACAAAAGTAGTTCTGGGCTCCTGTGCCACATTCAGCCTGGAGAAATACTTTTAATGTCTTTCCTCTAAACAAGTTCTTGCGATTTGTGGTGAGGCTCAGTGCTTGTAAACAAGATGTTATTAGTTAACCAGGGGAAATGTGTAGATTTTCTTGAATTTCTATACTGAATCAGGGACAGTCCAAGTAATTACAATTTAGGACATCACTACATAATTCATTTGTGTGTAGATGTCTTTCAGGACTGCAATTACAATAGTAGGGACATAGGGGTAACCTGATTTGGGGTGGGTCTCTGTGAAGTTGTGAAGTGACCAAGATCTCTGCATATGACTTTTGATGTCTGTTTTTATCTCATATTCAAGTGAATGCTGCAATAAAGCAAATGAGACAATCTGAACAGAGAGAAGTCAAAGGATATGTGCTGAGAGCACTGTGTAAAACTCCACTGTCATCTCTCAAGCTCTCCTGGGATACTTATATGTTGTCAGAAATAGGTTGCTGAACCCATAATTGCAATAAAAATTATGTGTTTTTTTTAGAGAGAATCATAAACTGTTGCTCTGGTTAAGATGAGTAATAACAAAGGAAAGCATGTGAATATGAAGTTATTTCCAGTACCTACAAATTATGCAGGTAGAACAAGAAATGGTACTGTGTTCGCTGATGGTACTTAGTGTTGGTTGGCAGTGATACAAATAATAATGTTGGGGTTTAAGTAGATGGTTTTCCTGTGGTTTGAGTTTGGTTTTGTGCTTGGTGTTTATTATGGAACTCTGGCCAAACAGATTTGGTTTTACAAGTATTTCCTTAGACTGCTGAGGAGTTAACTTGGTGAGACACCAAGCAATGCTGGTGTAGCTGCTGAAGGCAGTCAGTACAATGAGCATGAAATCTGCTACTGATGTGTACAGCACGGCATCCCTTATCCTTTCGCATAATTCCTCATTCCTGTTATATTTTTTTTTTAAACTGGAATGTCTCTTACTGATCTTTACATCGGTTAGTAACAATTTAAAGTACACATGTTTAAGCTTAATGCAAGAAATCATTTTCTGAAGTTTAAATGCTTGTAAATTAAATGAGTAGGAGTAGGTCCCCCCCTCCCACCCACACACCCTTTAAATCCTAGCAGCTAGAAAAAGTGTTTTGTGTTGCTACAGTAAGTATCAGTCTCTTAGCTCTTCTACTTTATTCACTCAGGGACTAATTACCAACTTTTTACATGAAACAGCCTTACTGTGAGCTCACAGTGGGGCGCGCATCTTTTTCTATCCTTATTGAAAAGTAAACCCTTAGGTCTTCTGGAATATATTATATGTTTTACAAGAAATAGCAATTGCTTTTCTGTCAGACAAAGAATTTTTGTTCTCTATAGCTTACTTTTGACGATTAAGACAAAAACGGTATTATAGTGTGTCAGGATCTGCTCTGCAGTCACAGTGAAGATCTGCCAGTATTCCCAGATATCCCCCATTTTGATTATTTTCCATATCTCCCATAAAACCGTGTGTTAAGCTGAAACTGCACACAACATTCAGCCCAGGGAGAACACTTTTGCATATTTTCCCCCAAAATGGGTCTGGTCTTTAGAGGGGAAAAATATTTAGGTTTCAGAGAGATTTTCTCCCTCTCATATTCCAGACATGAAATACTGAAAATTTGGGGATGTACTAATCTATAGAGACTTTCCTTTGGTCTGGGAATTTTAAAAAGAAAAATGAAACAGAATGAGAGATTTAACTTTGAAAAATAGTAACTCCTTGGGAGCACTAAATATTTCCCAGAGAAAGCTGGTTAAATTTTACTGCTCATGTCTTTTATTCAATGCTGTTTCTACATGAAGCAATGAAGAGGTGTGAACACAGCTCATTTGCCTCTTTGCGTTTTGCACCATTGCAAGGACAAAATAAGATTTTGGGTTTCTCCATGGGAAAGAGGATTTTTCCCTTTCACAAGGCTGCTTCCAGTCTCATGGATACTGCGGGCACTAGGGCTTGTTACCAGCCCTGGCCTGAGCTTCCTCACCCGAGGGGGCTGATGAGCCCCATCATTAAAGGGCTTTATTGAAACCCGATGCCTCTAACACTTAGCAGCTCTTTGCAAGGAGTGTTTAGCTCATTGATAAACTGTTACATCTTCCAAACTCTGCTGAGGCTGCTTTTGGCCAGAATGGCCTTCAGGGTTAGCTTCTGAGAGGTTTGCCTGGTTCTTTGCAGCCGTGCTGCACGGCTTGAGAAGCAGCATTGCCTCTGCCTAGAAACATTCTGTTTTATCAGGGAAAGCGACACTGTACCTCCTCACGTGGCCGGGGCGCTCATCAGGGCCTTTTGGGTGAGGCCAATTCCCATGTGAGCTTGAGGATGGAATATGTTAGTTCTGATGAAGATTTTTACCCCAAAATAGTTCAAAGAAGGGGAGTTAACCAGGACTGAGGTGATGTTAACAAACTCCCTCTATTTGAACAGTTTTGTACTACTTTTTCCTACTTTCTGCTAGCCCTGCAAAATCTGTGCATTATAGGACTTAAAACACAGGTAGATTTTTGACATGTGGCAAACATTTTTTTGAAGACAAGTGTACTAATGGTTGATAAAGTGCCAATCTGTGAAAATTACCCACAATTCTCCTTCACTGAAACTAAGGGCAACAGCAGCAGTTCCATATAGCACATCGGTCATGAAGGCAGATGCATGCCATTCTATAGCTAAGCCTTCTTGACAGACAAAATGCTGTAATGAAGGAAGATTTATGGTAAAGATAAGCTCCTTACTACAAAATTCCCCTCAATTTTATTGCAGCAGGACTGTGCTGAATATTATTCACTTAGAAGTCATGGGAAACAATTCTTGATAGATGTATTTTTTTCAGTGATAAGCTGCATATATTTAGCACTTTCCAAACCTTGAAAAACCTCTACAGCGTAAAACAAAAAGCACTTTTCTTAAGACTCCCAAGTCCAAACTGAATGTGTAGAATCCTGTCTTTATGATTCTTTTTTGGCAGTGGCTAAGCTGTCTGTAACAGTGCAGCAGTCGATCTCTGACTATTTATTAGGGTCATAAAGTAATTTTCATTTTCAGTTGAACGTAACATCTGATAAAGGGCACATTGTTTTGAAAATCTTAATTAAATTCTTCTATAGCAGAATGTTTCATTCATGCCCAAGTATTGGGCAAGACTGTATATATTTTTAAAGTGAGAACAAGATACTTAGGAGAACAAGCTGCAATTCCTAGTCTGGATCCTATTTCACTCCCTCAGTTTTCAATCTTGATGGACTTCTGTTTTCTTTCAGAAGAACTCAGACTCAACTGAAACATTTTCATATTGCTTTATAGTGGTAGGCTTCTTTCTAATGCTATTTAAAATATTGACACCTATTCTTCTGTTCTAAAAAGATTGTAAAATGATGGATTCTTACTGAGAAGCTCCTGATGTCTGTTAAAAACCATGCTTATTGATTTTGTGAGTAATTTTATAATTGCTTTTGGCACTGTTAGCTCTGCAATGGGAAGAGAGACATGGGGCAAAAAAGGTGGATTCCTGTCCCTGTGCGAATGTGGAAGTAGGTTACTGCATTTCAGTTGTTTCTTTTCTTACAGTACCAGTAAAGACAAAGGGCAAAGCTTAATTTGATTTATTGAATCTTTATGACTGGTGTAATTACTGAGTCATCACTCAGGAAAATAAAACAGCTTGACTTTCAGCAGCTCAGGCTGCATGTACTCTCTTGGAAGTTAAACAAACAAAACCTCCACTCACTTCTTGTCCTGACACCCCAGGAACCAACATCCTTATTACTTGCACATGAAGCATACGTGATACTGTGGCCATTGAAACACAATAAAACAAGATCCTGCTAGGGCTCTGATGGAAGAGTTGCTCACAGATCCTGTCCCAAATTCCACAGCCAGCTACACCCTTAAATACAAAGTCCAGCATTTCTCACTGCAGCTTGGGAGGAAAAAATATATCCAGGTACAGCCACAAAGCCAGGGGTGGTAGATCCACAAGCCAGGGGTATGGGGAACCAGTGGGGATGAAACTGTGCCCCAGCCCAGGAGATGTGGGGACAGAACACAACACCAAACAGTGGTTCCACTGCTGGCATTTCAGCTTTGCCATGCTTAAACTCCACTACCACCTCACTTTCTTTCACTTTCCAAAGCTCCCACCCTGCCAGCAGTCCTACCCCTGCTGGAGTCCCAGCCTGGCTCCTGCCCTGTGGGCCAGCAGTGAAACGTTTCTTGTCTCTTGCTCATCTGGGACTGAGGGCAGCTCATCCATGGCCCAAAGGTTTATTCTGTAGGTATTTTAGTCCATGCTTCAGCATTCATAAATATTATGATAGGATTATGTTCCATATAAAAGAGTAGCTGCTGCTTTCTTTGAAGACATGACAGAAGAACAGGAGTTTGGAGAGCAGTTGCTATGTTGTGTCTTCAAGGAAATCCCCAAATAACTGGAGTCTCTCACCATGCCAATGGGTGATCTCTGGTATTGCTTGCTACAGGCTGTTCTCAGTGAAAGTGTGCTTCAGTCTTTAGGTTGAAGCTCTGCTGGTGCATTGGAAAAATTAACCCTATGTGATAAAACCCAAATTTCCTGCCTGCCTTTGTAGGCTGGTGGAAAGGGAACCTGCCTGGGCTGATGTGGCTTTCTGGATCCTGCTTCTAGACTTGTTTGTGTGTTTGATCTAGTGACTGCTTAAGGTAAATGACAGATCAATTCTAGAAAAAATGTCTCAATCTAAATCTCTCTTTTCTAGGAAAAAAAATCTGTAACCACTGTCTTGTGGAGGCATGGTCATATTTGTATGTCAGCACACATTGGTAAACTAGGGCAGAAATGATTTAGTGAAGGTCTCGCAGATAAACCAAGAAAGAAGGTGAGCCAAAACTCATTCTTTTTCTGAACTCCTTGCCTCATTCCAGGGCCATAATATATGTTTGGCAATAAATTTTTTTTCTTTGAATATTCAGTTAGAATGAGCATTGGTAACAAAGCTACTGTGCTAATTATCCTATCACCAAGCTTTACATATATATATATATATATATATATATATATATATATATATATATATATGTCTACATACAGGCAAATCTGCCAGAGAAGTAGTATCACAGTATAAAATTTCATAAAGGCAGAAATTAGGTTTCTGATGAGCTAAAAAATGAGACTAAGTAGGAAATTTATTGAACCAAAGAGTTTCCCCAGTTAATTTCTGCAACATCCTTTGAATCTTCAATAGCACACAGAGTTGTTGGTGTTTTAAGGGAATTATCTGTCAATGCCTGCAATTTGTAGGGTGTGAATAGTTTAAGAAGTCATAAATATTTATGAAGTTCCTGGGAATGGTGATAGGACATCATACAAAGTCCTTGAAGTTACAAACTGAGGCAAAAAGGGTGTTATATGCAAATTGCAATAATAGTGTGGTATAGTTTTAAGAAGACGAAAAACCAGTCTGTTATTTAGGTGAGAAGAAGTGGAATATTTAGAAAATAAGGAATGAAATTTTTTGAGGGATTTGCTTTTACCTAGAAAAATTTTTCTCTGCTTTTGCCTAGACATTTGTAACTTTTCTGAATGTTTGCCTTTATTGGTCTCATGAGAAGCTGGCACATTATCTGTCTTTTCCCTTTCTATCCCTCTCTTGCTACTCAAGTACTGTTTAAAATAGGAATAATGGAACAGATTAATCTTGGAGGTACTTATGCTGCTGCCACTGGAAGTTGACCAAGGGGTGATATAGTCCAAAAAGAAGAAATATAAATATTTTCTGGAAAAATATAGTATATAAATTTCTACTGAGGTTAAAACAGAGAAATGCAGCTGCCACTGAAACCCTTTTGAGTATCAGGCTCTATCCTTTTATAAAGCCCATCTGTCTCTGCAGATTATAAAAAATGCATGATCATAAAAAGCAGTACTCCTTAGGGGAAAAATCTCTCAGTACTAATCTTGTAGTCACTTCACAAAACAGTTTTTAATCCCAAATTTGCATTAGATTTTCAGTCAGGAACTTTTGTGGTTTTTGCAAAGTTTTCCTATTCCATTAGAATAAGATATGAGGTACAGTTTGTTCAGGTGGCAAGTCCAGACTATGAATAAACCAACGTTATCATATGAAAGAGAATTAAACAGGCAGATCCAAGTGGGGATATATTAAGCCAAATTTAAGCTCCAGTAGTTGAATTTAGCCTGTACTAGATGTCTGGTTTGCCTCAGGATATATTCAGCTTTCCAGCTAATCGACTGAGGAAAACTGCCTCAGGTATGATAAAATTTACAAGAGAGCTCAGTCGAATAGCTCTTGTTATAAATACTAGCTTAAAGGCATTCTTCTGGTCTTTGGGATCAGAACTGTATTTGCATTTAATTATTATATTTCAAACTTTTTCAACTTGGTTAAAAAATATTAGATCAGCCAGTTTGGATTATATCATTATAGTGATTTCCAGATAATGGTTGAACTTCATACCAGATTTTTATTACTGGGTGAATATTGTTTGGCTTTATTCTTTTGTTAAATCTAAATTCCCACAGGAGCAAAAATTATAATAATATATTCTCGTTGAGAGAAGGAGAATTAAGCAAAGGTGTTTTAGTGATGTGCCGATCTAAGAGGTACAGCACTCTGCTATGATTTTCTGTCAACATAACTGACCAAAAATTCAGAGTTTTAAGCCTCTTGCACTATTTTCAGACAAGGCTTAGTGTGAGAACTAATTGTCTTTTAGTCATCGATTTCAAAAACCTCTTTTTACCCTTTTCTGAGACTTTTCAAGACATGGTTTTACTAGTTCTGTGTGCCAATATTTGCTCTAACAGTTTGAGGTTTTTTTCACTGAACCAAGTTGCATCAGTGGAAGCTGATTCTAGTTTAGAAAGAACATGAAAAAGATAATCACCTCTGCCTGTGTAAGATACAGGAAGTGGAAATCAGTAACAGAACTATTTTCTTTTATAATTGTGCTGAGATAACATAAAATTAAATGCTTTTATTTATTTGATCAGTACTGAAAGCACTACAGTAGAAACAAATACACGATGCCTGTTATCCAAACACTTGAATTCTGCTATTATTGAGAAGTGGACTCTCTTTTAGACAGTTACAGTTATTTTCTATGTAAATGTAGCTGCAGACAGCTCACAAGACATTGATGGTACACTGAAGCTGGTGCTGTTTCAATCCCCTATCAAATTAGTGCTGACAAAAAACCACACTGGCTTAGATGAAAAGAACCAACAAGTTTAGTAATGTCATGTATGTACAGGAATGTACCAGTCACCAGATCACTGTCACACCTGACTGCAGCAGCCCATGAATTCGCTTAAATGTGCAAAGGAGTACTGCCAGTATTGCCTTTTGGACAATGAACCCTACCAGCAGAGAGAATTTTCTGCTGCACTATTTCAGAACACATTGCTTCTGACATTTGATCTGAGAGGGAGTTGCAAATTTCACTTTTTACTGTCCCAGATGTCTGAGCTTAGTTGTGGAAATGGTTTGGCAAATGGGACGACAGAAGCCTAAATAGGGACACCTCCAACTACACTGCAAGTGTCAGTGCTGCCTGTAGGAAACACTGGAGAGGCACCCAATGTGTGGTGATTATTTTTGCAAAGATTTAGATGTGCTCTTCATCCTTATTCCTTAAACTTTTAAACATACAGATATGAAAAGAAAAGCCCACTTGAAAGTCCCTCTGGCAGCATGGTTACTCATCAATCAAACAGGGTAGGGAAGTGAGGAATAGAGCAAATACTCTTACACCTGCATTTCAAACACGTAGCTCTTAAGGGAGAGTTTTACTTTTCAGCTGCCTCTGATTTCTTGACTGGAAGTCCTGGTCAGAAAGGACTGGACACTCTCAGTGAGGGACTGCCTCAGCACATTTTTAACATTTCAATCGCTCAGTAAGAAACAGCAGCAGGAAAACTGCAGATTTGTGCTCACTGCTCAGCTCAGACTGAAATATTTTGGTCAGATATGGATGAGATGTTTCCTTGGACAACACAGTCACAGGCTTAACAGGAGGAGCATGAATTATGGGGCTCCAGATCCACACTAGCCAAGAAAATGTGCTTTCCTGTAGCCTTGGAGCTATGGCAGACAGTGAGATAAGCATTTGGCAGGATACAATTGATGTGCATACACATGTGCATCCTCATGCTTTAGTTTTATGGAAATCCACAGGCTCTCAAATCTAAGGTACTGAGCATCAACCACTGCATTTACAGCTGTAAATCACCATAGTCTCACAATGCCAAAGTTACCACTAACTCCTGCAGCTGAGCTGCCCACCTGCCCTGCAGGGGCTCCTGCCCAGTTTCTGGGGAAATGACCTGAAACGTTGAATGGCTTGGGCTCCTTCAAGCAGTCCACTCACATGCTTATTGTTCTTGCCTCTCTTAATTTACATTTGCAAATTGGAAGTTAATTTGTTCCCAGAGGTGGGCAAGTATTTTTAAAACAAAAATCACCCTATTTTTTTGAAAACCTTGTGTTGAAAAGCAACTCAGTGCTCTTCCTAGGAGCACCTCTGAGTGTGTGGTAACACTGTGTTGCCTCTTTCAACTCTATGCTATTCGTGTTTAACACAGAGATTATTGGTCTGTTCACCAGTCAGCTTGCTTTGACTAATAAGACAGACTAGTTCAACAAAGATTAACACAATTCTTACTGCTTCTGTCCAACCAAGTTAAGCACAGCCTGGCAATTTATTTTGGTATTAATTTCATCTGTCAGTTATATTAAAAAATGCGCAGATAAGAGTACAGAAAGTACAGATCAAGCCTGACACTTCAGGAAAAAAAATCACGTACTGGAAAACTTGACATAGAATCCAGTGGTGTCAAAAATCTTAGATATTTGTTGTTTTCAATTCAGACATTCTTAATTTAGACCAAAATAACAGAATCCGCAGTGCACCTTACTGCTGGTGACTATTTAAGAAGTAGGTGCTCTCACAGCATGGTACTCTTTATGTGCACAGTAATGAAAGTTCACTATTGATTTTTCTGTAGCTGCTTGTAACTATTATAGTTGATACATCAATAGAAAAGGAAAGCACAATGTTTCACAGGAGGCAGAAAATCAGAGAATACATGATGCTGTGACAGTAAATCATGGCATAATCTCAAGAATTGATAGATGGCTACTGCTAACTTGAAACCCATGGCTTTGTCTGAAAAGACTAACCTATAATCGTCCAATATGTTCTAACAGACTGACTGCCCATAATAGTGGTAAAGGACACAACACAATGTTTCATTTCCAGAATTATGGTTTCCCCAAACCAGGTGGTTGCGGTGGAATTCATTTTGTGTGTTGCCACAAAGAAGGAGAAAGAGTGGTGGGACTGCCATTTACACTAATAGTTACAGGTTGTAGGAAAAAGACTTTTTTTTTCAGAAAAGAGCACAGAAGGGTTTTGTTTAAAAAATAAAAGAGGAAGAGAAGTTGTCATTAATTTTTAACTTGCAAAAGTCTGCAGTTAGTTGAAAAGGAAATGCAAAAGAGCTGATTATTCTTGAGATCAAAATATTGGAGGTGTTTTGTCAAGAAAGGCAAATGCAGAGAAAATACGTTTACTGTAGCTGTTTCCAGTTCCACAGTATCCTGACAGGGAGCCAAAGGCACGTAAGTAATGAAAGCTCTTTTAAGTGTCTGCTTCTCTCTGCTGCACTTTTGAGGGGCATAACAATCTCTGAATTTTACAGTGTGCCTAGTGAATTTTTAACAGGAAAGTTCTTAATTGCTTTGTTCCCTCTTTACTCCCTGGCTCATCTCTGTAGCTTCATCTATGGTTTTAATTAATCGTGAGGCTCTTTTTTCCTGTCTCAAAACAGAACGTGAGGAAGTGCCACCTGTAAGAGGTGGCCAGCTGGAGCACAGTGTGCAGTCTGGATGACACTGCTCCCACAGTCACCTCTCACAACGTTCCTCTCTGGAAGATATTTTCATTGTGCAGTATTGTTTTCCAGCACTTTTTTAGGGCATGTGAGTTTGATACCTGCCCTTTTCACCTTTGCTGGTGACTCCATTCTCTAAAGAAAAATGTGTCCCAAATTGGATGGTCCTAGACCAGAGGAAAGAACTTTCTCAAGCGGCCACCCATCCAACCTGCCTCAACCAGCCTTTAAGGACACCTGTCCTGCTTAGGCTGTAGGTTTTTCCCTGGTGAAAGACTGGACAGTGTTGTCTATCTTGTCCCAAGCAGTTTGCTGATCTCTGTTATAATTTTTGGCCTTGGGGAGGAAAGATGCTGTTGTAATCTCCTTCCCCACTCTGTTGTTGAAATCTTTCTCTTTGCTGAGATGAGACTTTCCTTCACCTGGCAAGCAGAGATGTTGTGTAATATATTTATAATACTCATCAAACCCTCCCAGTACTGAAGATGATTTAAATGTAGGATTTTCCTTAATAATTTTTGAATAAACCTATAAAGAAGACTCTTAAAATGTTCTTAGAATGATGTGTAAATTAAATTTTTTCATGCCACATGGACTGTTTTGAGGTTTACTCTTTCAGTTGGTCCCATGCTAAATGGCTCTGCACAGGACCAGGGCAATACTAGGAGCTCCTCCTCTAAAAGGTTCATCCAGTCTTGATAGCAGCATTGCCTGAACCTGAGGAATTGCAGTTTTCATTCCCCACCCCTTTCCTGCCAGCAGAAATCATCTGGGACAGACTCCAAGCCACAAGCTTGTGAAAGTGTTTCTGCACAGTCCCCTTCTGTCTCCCAATTCAACATTCCAGCTGTGTTCAAGGCTGGGCCATAAAGTTTGTTTCTCAATTTTCCTTCATTGTTTCATTCCTGTTTGCTTCTGTTTCCTCCCTTTCCACCTCTGACTTGGCTTTGATCACAGTTCTGTGGTTTCTCCTTCCTTCCTGGCCTTTTCCCCCTATTTTCATGACTCCTATCTCAAGCCCTCCAGTCTCTCTCTGTTCCTCTGGTCCGCATCGCTGCTGTCCCTTGTTTTCATCAATCACTCCTGGTTCCTGATCTGCCTAGATATCCTCTTCTCTTCCACTCTTCTTCCATCCCTCTTGCAGAACCTTTTTCTCACCTGTGATTTCTTTTCATTGTTGCTTTGCACAGCATTTCCCCTCTCTATTTTAATTCCCTTGTTTCTTTAGAGTATTTCACCTCTCTATTTTAATTCCCTCAGACATAGACTTTGCTTTTGTTTCTCATTCAGTGCTCAATCTTGCACAAGCAGCAAAGGGGCAAGACAAAGAGGGAAATTTGCTATAGTCTACAGTGCCTCTCCAGTAAATGGCCAACATTACCCATGTATAAACTCAGGTAAGAGCCTCTGCAATGTATTTTTTAAACTATAAATACACGAGGCAGTTTTCAGTCTATGTATTCTGGTTTTAAAAGTATTTAAAACCAGAATTTGTTTGTTGTCTGTTACTACTGCAAAGTTAATCTCATTCAGTGAAACATTTAAGCTTATGTTCAAATTAAGACTATAGGGTAGTATTACTGGCTCCAAGATTTAGGATATTCATTCACTTATCTGTATTTTAATATGTAACCATTTATTCCCATGTTATGCTAATTGCTTGACTAAGAAAAGTAGTCACTGATGTTAAGGATTTCTGCCAACAGCAGCTGAAAAGGTTCTATGTAAATACTGTATTTCCTTTGTTACCTATATAGTACATCTAAACTTGCAACTTAAATATCTAAAAATGGTAAGGAAGTGTAAAAGTATTCCAAAAGTAGAGACACCTATAAATGTGGGTTACATGCAGGTAATTTTCTTCCTTAGAGGAGGTGTTTAAAAGCCATCCTTACTATTATTCTATAAATGTAATGGGGAAAAATTGCAGAGCACACTGATTGGGCTATTCTGAAATCCCCACTGTCTCCACACAAAGGCAACCGTACAGAATACAAATATTGCTTGATACCCATGTTTCTAATTACTTGCAAGATTTGTATCTAACAAATATATGACCTAATTTTCTCTCAAGCATCTAATCCTATTGTTATTTCAAAACCTTGTTAAATATGCATTTTAGAAAAAAAGGACATGAAAAGAAAAAGTACTTGCGGAAGATGGTTAATCTTTTTTCCATGGCTTGCAGCTGTCAGACAAGCAGACAACATAACCAAGTAATGAACAGATTGAATCAAATTCATGCCTCAAATAATGCCATTGTACTCAACAGTTACATGAGGTATGAATTTGCAGCATTCATTGCATTTAATGAAATAAAATCAGGAACAAATCAACAGCAATTATTAACTTTCCTCTATAATTTAGTGCAGTTTATTCAAAAAGCTCAATCAGCCATGAAACAGAAGGCTTTCTCTGGGATTCCTGGAAGAATTTTATCATTCACTACTCCTACATGCAGGGCTGAGATGAATGATTAAAATTTTATTTATTAAAAAATATTGGTTTAATTTTTAATTGTTCCTCATAACTCCAGAATTTGTATTTTATTCCTTTTATATTACATGCTTTTTTTTCCCAAAACCATTGATTGTAGATTTCATTAAGACAGGCAGCTGGAAGATAGACACTGTCCTAATTTCTTTCATACTGCCTGCACTTGTGTGCAACCTGCATAGAAGGATGGACTAAAACCTGCCAGCTCACTGAAATAATGTTCTTAGGAGCAAAACATTGTTTGTCAAAGTCATCACTCTATATATCATTTAACATCTTAAAGAAATTTAGGGACTGATTTTTAATTGTTTGGCTTTGCTATGGGTTTTGACAGGTAAGAGAAATGAATATGTCATTCTTTTTGGTTTTTTCCATAAAGAAATAAAAGCCAGGGAAAATAAAAACCCAAAAAAAACCCCAAACCTCACAACACTTTTTCTTACATGTACTAAATACACTTCTAAAATAGGCCCTCAAAAGATGAATTGTCAAAGTTTTAGACCCTGAAAATGCAGTAAGGAACTACTTTCATGCTAAGTGATTTCTAAAGGAAAGGATCCAATTTTCTCAAAATTTCATCAAGATATTTTAAATCAGATTAATTTTAAAATGTTGTTTGTTATAAAATCTGTAGAGATTTCAAACTGTATTGTTCCAGTCTGCATCTAGTCTACCAAGTATCTTTAATACTCTGGATTTCACCACTGTTTACAAAGATAGATAACTATTGCTTTTGTTTACCAGATTGCATAGTTGAGATATTATTTTAGAGACTTCAAAGTAATGGAGTGAGGAGCAGAATTAAAGAGAAAAGGGTTGATTTCTCTGTTGAGCAATGCTGTATCCATGAAAGGAGAACATCCCTCATGAGATTATTCTGAAATGAGGTTTTGTCCATATTCATTTGCTTTACTTTCCCAGTGGGTTAAAGTAGAAAAGTGGAATAGCTCTTCTAGTGCCAGAGTGGAGTAGCCTGGCTGCTTTGCCTGAGATCCAGAGAAGAGTTAAATGTTCAGGAGCAGGCTGCCTGTTTAACTGTTCTGCTGGCCCTCATCGTCTCTAGCAAGAAACAGATCCCTGGTTTCCAAGGCAGTGTGGAGCACACAGCAGGGAGGGACCATGTAAGATTGCTGGCAACTGTTCACATTAAAAGCTACCAGATTTGAATTTTTCAAATGCAGAAATATTTGTAAAACCTGAAATTAGAAGGCATGATAAATTTCAACTGCTTGACTATTTAGGGACCCCTATAATCATCATTATTACCTCTTTCAATCTTCTGCTCACTGCAATGGTTGAGCATCAAGTCTGTAACTTTTGACTGAGCTCTGTCGTAATAATTTAGAGAAGCACCATCTTGACTTCAGATTTAAAGAAGCAGAGCTTTCCTATATCCAGAGATTATATCTTCCAAAAGACAGTGATCCTCACCTTGAAATTTGTGTATTACTAATTCAATTTATCCCAAACTGATATTACAGAGCTAATCCTTCAAATGTATTCTCACTGATTTCCGTGGGATGTGCACAGGGGACATTGTTTAGCTGATTAATTTTTTAACAGACACATGTTGCTTCAGCAGATCACATCTCAGTGCCCCAGCATTTCATCCTTTGGCAGTGGCAAACAGTGCTGCCAAGGCACCCTTCCTATCTCATTGCTTCCCTGTCTTGGCAACTTTCCTTTCCCTGCCACATTCACTTTGAAGGCCTTGTGGCTGTTCCTGCCTTACCTGTCATCAGTCATTCAGTGTCACAAGGTCACCTCCTGCCCTGGACTTGCCTGGAATGCCACCTCCATTTCCCACCCACCACCTTTCCAGACCAAGTCCTTTTCCACTTTCTCTTTTCTGCCTCTCAGGCTTAATATGCCAGATCTATTTATTCACCTTCTTCATTCTCTTTCAAAACTTTTTGTAGTGACATCTGAGGGAAGCCCGGGCTGGCTGTGCTGGGACTGTGCCTGTGATCCCTGCATTGTGTGCCAGTCAACACCTGTTCATCAGCACATATGGAGACTGTGTACTTTAAAGGAGCATTTAAAAATGTCACCTGCCATTAAGGATTCCTCATCATAAAATTAGGAAGTGTTCCTATTGCTAAGTTTGCCACAGTGAAAGGATCATCCTAGCAAGATGTCTCGTTCTCCATTTTTTGGGTTCACTCCCAGGCAGTCTGCGTGTAAGAGAATAATTTTAAAAAGTCTATTTGAAATGATGCAAAAAACCCAATCAGAATCCAAGGGAGCAATTTTTTTGTCAGAAATTGGTATGTGGGAAAAGGTACTTAAATAAAACTTGATTTTATCTATTAGTTAGTTGTCAGCTAATAATAAATTATGTTTAGTTCTTCCCTTGTTATAAATACATATTGATTAGCTTTAAACTCTGAAGTTCAGAATGAGTTATATCTGGTCATTTCTAAACTGCTTTCTTCACTAAGAAAAATACCCCCAACACCTATTATACTGCACTTAATTAAGACAAGCATCAGCTTTATGTACCTTTATTTGCTTCTGCCAAGTCTCTCTGGTATAAATATTGAGCAGGTGCAACTCTGGAATACTAATCGGTCCTTCCTGAATTCCAAATGATTCCATAAAGTTTAGGAAGTGTTTCTCTGCCAGTATTAGCCACCAGTACATACTCTGGGTGGACATGAGGGTTGAGACAGCCTGAATCAGACAGGTATGCAGTAAGTATTTTTCTAAATGCAGATGTAATGTGGGGAAGCCTGAAAGCTGTGCCAGAGTGCTCTCCAGACCCCCTCAACTGCTGGTTTCTTGGTATTTACCAGGCATTCTGTTTGGGTAGCAGAATGGGTGAATCTAAGAAAACTTCCAATGGTTAAAATAAAACCGCCTCATTATTACAGCCCAACTAAACACGAGTTTTATAAACAGCACATATATAACAAGACCTATGGAGGTCTAACAAGACCTAACTATTTAACTAAAAATAGTTGTGTATTTACAAACTCCCAAAGTAAAAAGAGCGAGAGTGACCACTTTGGAGAAGGCATTAAACCCTACTGTTTGTCCCTGTGAGAGAGGAGTCATCTGTAATGACAAGTCCATGCCTGGATAAGCTCTCCATTAGTGACTTGTACTGGCTTGCCAAGGAAGACTGTCATGTAATGCTTCCCACTTCAAATTCACAACACCTACTTCATCTTTAATTCAATCAATATCTAAATGCAAAATTTACCAGGTTATATCTTTATATCTGTAGCACACTTAGTTATCTATAATTCTGCATTAATTGATTCTTATCTAAGTTTTTGGTCTTCTTTCCTGTTTTCCTTTTGGTTTGATAAAACCCCTGTCTCACTAATTCCTTCATTTCATCCTCCTATTATATTTGTTTGTGTGTTCTTAACTATTGTAATTAGTAGAAAAATTTAGTCCATATTCCCTGTTATATTACCTCCAGCTGATGCTTATCCTCTTATTTTCCTGTCTGCATAAGTATGATATTAAACCTTCAGCAAGAGTTATGGAGTAAAAGTATTGACAACCTCATGTTTCATCTTAGTTTGCTGCTGTATTTTTTTAATCTTTTCTGTGTATTTAGACTGGAAGCTCCCTGAGGCAGAGATTCTGCTGGTCTGTAAATCTAATAGAACAATGACTAGAAAAATGATGTTACATAAAGTACATTAAAAAGTGCAACAGTTATTTTTTTCAGTTGCAGATTGCTGTGTAACTGCATTGATGTGAGTTGCTGCACCAGGTGGAATGGAGCACAGGCAGGCTTTGTGCTGCTGCTCCCCAAGTGTGTGTTTGAAGGGAGCACCCTCTAGACTTGTGAGTGCTGGGGGTAGAGTCTGCCTTGAATATGCTTCATTTCAGCCTTTTTCATCTGCATTAGGATCTTAACAGGCACATTTATTTTCCATATGTACAAATGTTGGGGCCTAGGACTTCAAATACCTCCTCCCATCTCAGCTCTGACACTTTACAGAGACTAAAAGCAAGGAAAGAGTCCTTTCCTAATATTCCTCTTAACTTGCTAATATTCCTCTCATTTAAACAGAAATGAGAACAGAGTGTTGCAGATCTAGATGAACTTCTGCTGAATTTTCTGACTAAGTAAGAGTGTGGTTTGTTAAAAAACTGAGTTCTTTTTTTGCTAGGTTTTTTTCTGTTGCTTAAGCAAGAGCCCATTGTTTGATGTCCACTACAATTAAATGTTTATCATTTGTACTGGACCCTCTTGTCTCATGTTAAGTGGGATGTAAGATCAATAGTGGCTCTGCAATTTGTCCATTGATAAAGCCTTCATTTCTCAAATGAAGTACATTTGTCTGTGTCCTGACAGTGATAAGGGAGCAGTACCAGTCAGCTGCTGCCTAGTCCAGCATTGAGCTCTACAACCAACAGGTGCCTAGACATGGGTCAAACTATGTCTGACTTTTTCTTACTGACATTTCACTTTACAAACTGCTCTGATGAGAGTTTGAAAAATCATCCTTGCTGAGTTCACATAATAAAAACTAGCAGGACAAATGGGAAGTTTTGCTAAAGAGAAAACAATTTTAGGTTAAATGACTAATCCATAAAGCTACTGGACGGTAGAATGAAGATGACGGAAAACATTCCATTTAAGGTACTAATTTGGTTCTTCAAGCATCATTTAAATTTAGTAATTTGACAAATTTAATTGATGAAAATTTCTTTTGAATATTTTTTTGTGATAGGAAGCAAATTTCGACTCCAATTAAAAAAGAGTGAAATTCTCTTGGCTTTAATAAGGTCAAAATTGCATCTTCCAGTGGAACATATGAATCTATTTCAGCCCCAGAATTAGGCAATTCAACAGCTCATGTGGGGTGATTTGTATGCTTTTTAAAATTTGTTTTATTTCTAATTCTGATTTATAACAAGGAAAGAAAGGCATTTCCCAACTAATGTCAAATTGGTAATGAAAATTCAAAGAGCTTGATAAACTGACACATTTGCTTTTGTTATCCATAATGTGTCTTGATTCAAGCCAGCAGTTATTAAAGACAAATAATTCGTATTTAGTTTGTCGTCTACTTATTGATAATGTGTACAGTGGGCTGTACTGGTTATATGCTATAGGAAAATTAGGTGTATTTTTACTCGGGATTAGGATAAACAATTCACATTATCCTCAGTTTAGCCAACTTTCAGAAAGCTAGAAATGTTTATTGTATTTGGTAGTAAATCTGATAAACAGAACTGTGTGATCAGCATCTTTCTCAGCTGTTTGTATTCCATGTGTTGGACATGACCTCATCAGGTAGTGTTAAAAGTAGATTTAACACTCAAGTCAGTCAAAGATTTCCTTATTTTTTCTGATTTTAGTAATTTCTTCCTGGCCACTAACTTCCTATCAATGGTGTGACTACAGTTGCTGCATTATCGTATCCATGTTGGTTCTTCTTCTTTGGAGGAAACCTGTCCAATGCAACTAAGAAGTCAAGAAATCCATACTTGTATATCTCTTGAGAGTTAAATTGTGGTTTAACATATTGATTACTTCACTACCTAAGGTGGAATTAAGGGGAGAATATATGTGAAATCACAGAGATGATGCCCCAGAAAACAGACTTTCTTTGGAGTTTGCAAATATAGTGTCAACATCATTCAAAGAAGTGTTGACAAGGGGAACTGCTATCAAAGACTTTTATGTACACAGAGGTAAGAACTAGCTACCTGTAAAGACATTTGCTTTTTACAGCTGAGAGAGGGAATTTAAAAATTATGTAGCTCTTCATATTTAACTGTTCTATAGCACTGAACTAAAGAGACATCACACTTAAGAGACTATTTACCAAACTATTCTGGCATATTGAATAATTGCTGAGTGAACTGTACCATTCTGTAGCTGGCAGTATTGCTCAGAGGGTCCCAGCCAGAGCAGGTGGCCCTGGAGGAGGGACCGGAGCTCCCGTGCCTGGGGT
This sequence comes from Melospiza georgiana, assembly GCF_028018845.1. Classification (NCBI taxonomy): domain Eukaryota; kingdom Metazoa; phylum Chordata; class Aves; order Passeriformes; family Passerellidae; genus Melospiza; species Melospiza georgiana. The sequence continues at coordinate 10,752,867 of NC_080438.1, read as the reverse complement.
CCCACGCAGTGAGTTGGGGCTGTGACTGCAGGAGGAGTTGTGTGCTGCCAGCCACAACTGCTACATATCATAAGCATCTGGCTAAGCCTCAGCAGTGTCTTCTTTAATGCTGCTAAAAATCAGAAGGATTTTCCTGTATAAACCCATTGCAAATCCTTATGAGTAGATAACGAACAATTACCTCTTTAAAATCTTGCAAGCAAAACTGATATAGTTTAATTCTATTTTGAAAAATTATTCTAAGTACTTTGGGTTTTAAACATGGCTTTACTGTTAGTATGCTAAGATAATCACTTCTGAACTGTTAAGAAAAAAGGCAGAACCAAATTCTTTGCCCTAAAGGAGATGGCTGTCTTTTGGATAGACAGACAGGATGGTACAGCCACGAATAACAAACAGCTTTATAAGGCAGTCTCATATCTATACAGTTATAAAAAATGAAAGAACTTCTTCTCAATAAATTAATTCTGTGGATTATTGACTTCATATTGCCTTTGAGAGGCTTTATAGCAAACATTTATTTTCCAATCAAGCACTGGCCTAAAGAACAACAGTAAAAGGTTTCATTGGCTTGGTTAACACTCCTATGAACATTCTCAGAAATGTAAAAAGGCTATGTCTTGAAGCACTTTTATTCCATTAAACATTACAGGGCCAGATTTTCAACAGCTGAGGTTTTTGAATTTTTTTTTTATTAAGTGATACATTATTGGCATTAGGACCAGTTTTCTGTAGAGATGCCTAAGAGATGTAGATATGTGCTAAATGTACCTAGATACTTAGGTAAAATAATTGCTCCCAGTTATTTATGTAGAATTTGATGCTTAGGTACTTTTGACAGCCCTGCTGAATGCCTACCAGCATTTTTAGACTCTTCAATGTCTTCTAAACCTGACTTGCTCTTAGGCTGTGAGGTGTCTTTTTAATTTCAGCTACATGATTCATTTGTTCTTTTGGGCAGAAACTTAAGTGCTAAGCTGGAAAAGGTATCTGTGTTTTTCATTTCAATCCTGTCATCATTCTCGTTAAGTATTTGCCTCTGTCCTGTGGGTCGAGTGATAAAACCTTTACATTTTACTCTTTGCAGAGTAACATTTAGCTGTGACTATTAGCAAATGGAATTTGCAGTATGCTAAATAATGAACTAGTGGATTTCAAAGGTGTAACTAAGACCTGTCTTAGCTACATGACTTTTACATGCAAGTAATGTGAATACAAGATTCCTATTAGCAGCAAAATTAGCTTCTTTTATAGTAGCAGAAATGAGAGAAAAACTGGCTAACCTGGCTTGGTACAAATTTGCAGGGTATTCCTGCCCAAGTGCTTCAGAAGTGGAGCACAGTACCTGGCAGAAATAGAAGAGCTAGAGGTGTGAGAATGATTCCTAAATCAGTGAAAAGTAACAGAACAGCTGATGAAAATCATTAAATAAAAACACTCCTGAATGTGAGAATTTTCCAAATGCACTTCATTTATTCAGCTAATTTAAAATGTTTCTGAACTGACATGAATTCTCTAAATATTTTATAAGAAGAAAGCTACAGGCTTTATTTGGGCCACTGTATAATGACTGAAAAACCTACTTATGAGGAATTAGGAAATATGAATTCTTGTTATCCATCATATTAATTCATGAAACATAATTTCTGCAACAGATGGTTTGCTTTTGCTTCTCTGAATCTAAGATATTCAAGCAATGAAGCCCTGAGTACAAAATGTTAATAGTTACCCAGGAAATCCATCATCTCTTCCTAGGATTCAAAATGCACATACCTCAGAATGATCCATTCCTGTTAGCATCATTCTAATTTCATTATAATCTGTAAAATATTTTCCATCTTCTGCATGATCTGTCCCCTGTACCTCTGAAGGAACTGATCTTTTATCTTCCCTACATTTAAAGGGAACTTTATCTAAATTTTTTTCAAGCAGGTTCAAATTCTGTAACACCTAGGAGGGACATATTTCAGACTGTAATTGAGATCTACAGTGTGATCAAAAGTCCCTCTTTTAGTCTACTTGCAATTGTATCACAATAGTTTATTTTTAGAATTTGATTCATTTACAGAATTTTTTAAAAACTGAAAAATGAAAGGAAGGCATTATTAAATGTCATCACTGCTGATATCTTTCATTGTGTCCTTGGCTCACTTACTCTCTTTGTAGACAAAAACACCTTTTCAGTAAAACAGGAGGTTTTGCTATGGAGGAATGGCTGGGCCTGACCTTATTTATGTTTTTAAGTTTCTCCTTTCAACTCTCTGCCAGGAAAAAAGCCACTCACTTGGGCAAAGTTCATTCACACCAGCTTTACAACAAAGTGCAAACCTGAGACAGAGGACAGGCAGAAAAATCTCTTCCCATGAAGTCAATAGGAATCCATCTCCCTAAGATCTTTTTTATTCTTGGCACCAGTGATTTTTCTCAACTGATTTATTGGAGGGCACTGGTTTAACTAATTTGTCTTGCATAGGTATCTTTCCCATTCTGTCCTCTCCACTAGTACAAAACAATCTTCCCTTAAAGGTTATTTCCTAGCCAGATCTCTCCTAAAGCTATTATCATTAATTTGCACTTTAGGAGTTCCTTTCACTTTTAAAAAACTATGAGATACATTCCTGATTTATGGGTTACAGTGTGACAGCCATCATATGCAAAGAAGATTGTTTATACTTACCACAGACATCCTTGAATAAGAGGGAAATTTCAACCATATCCCCAGTCCATGTGCTTTACATAACTGTATTCAATATCATAGAAGAACATGGCAATCTGTATTTTCCATTGTTCTCTAGGATGTCTAATAGAATTTTATCCTTGTTCTGGAAAATTCAGTATTCAAATACCAAAATACAGAAGGTTTATAATACTCCACAAAATTCCATAGGTTTTAGGAGTAATTTCCATGGAAACACACTTTTAATCCTTATACATAATTTCCCTGCAACTGATAATTAAAAAATTATCCTCAGATTACTGTGAACCTCATTAAACATATTTCATAATCATGTGTTTCATGAAAAATTGAAGAAAAGCAAAACATTTTCAATGTTTTTTAGAAAAAACAGTAAGTATGAAGATTAGAGTGTACCTACCTAAACTAAACAGCACCAGGAATTTGAGACAGACAAATTCTCGTAGGTCAAACTGCAGAGAACGAAGCTTTGCTACCAGTTCTTGTGCATGGCTCATAAGATTGTTGAGGGTGGCTCCAGCTTGGGATGCTATTACAGAATAATCCACCTGTAAAAGAGAATTATATTCCTATCTGGTTGTCCTGCCCACACTTCAGGATGTTTCAAGCAATAATATGCAACCAGGATACTCCTGGACATAGAAATCACTCTTAATTTAATGATGTTACCAAATCAAGATGATTTTATATATAAACCAATTTTAACCCAATGGTATATATTGCAAATAACATTAAACCATATATCTTAATGGTACATGATATCACTGTGAGTACTGGTTTGCCTGTATTAGCTTTTTTAGAAGCTTTAAATACCTGCCTATGACACAGGTAGCTGTCCACATCTCAGTTTTGTTCCCTTGGTGTCTCCTGTTCTCATTGTAATAGTATGATCCTGCAGAGAACAACTGATGGAGTGAGCTTTGTGCCTACCCTGGCTGTATTGCTCCAGAGGGACACAATGATATTCATGGGAAACAGTCCTGTGTCCAAACTTGGCCAGAAACATCTATTCAGGCCCAGAAATGTCGGTGTATTCCCACAGGAAACAGGTATTGTGTGGGTGGTTGCTGTTCTCCCCAGCTACACAAAATCCCTGTATTTATTGGAATTGATTGGAACTCACTTGTTCTGGCAAGTGCTGCCCTGCAGGGGAAGGAGGGGTGGCAGGTGTGTGACAGCCCAGCTGCCCTCACACTGTCCCCAGCAGTGACCTCAGTGCATAGAGCTCCTTCCCCTGGGCTGGGGACACAAGTGGTGCTGGCCTCTGCTGCCCTGGTCATGCTGTCCCTTGTTCTCAGGGCAGGCTCAGCTGCCTGGGAGCTTTCATTGTATGCAGAGATCCAATGGAGGCCTGGAGTTAATACATTTATTCAAAAAGGGAAAATTCACAAGCACAAGATGCTTAAGGTCTCCCATTGCTGACTCAGCCTTGGGTGATCCTCGAACCTTGGGCAACCTCTCCAAGCCCAGCATGCTGAAACTGTTCTGGCTGATGCCAGTCCCATTGTGGGGATGTTTCCATGCAGAGACTGCCCTACCCCTGCCACTCTGAAGGTGTGCCTGCTTGTCACAGGATGGTGACCAGTGGGGAAGGGCACAGCCTCTGGGAATGGTGTGATGGGAAGGAGAAGGGAGGGGCTGGGTTGGGCTGGCTCCAGGACAGGGCAATGGTTGGTGTGGAGCAGGGTTTAACTGCTGTATCAGAACTGGGGTGACCTGAGCAGCAGCTTCAGCTTCAGAGCTCAGCTCACTTCTCATCAGAGTGCTCCACGTCCCCTGCAAGTGCCACTGTCCCATGGCCATGGCCTGCTGTGCTGCTGCTCCACACAGAATCACTCCTGGCCAACTGGCTGAGACCTAAACGGGTCAGTGGTACAATTCCAAAACACTCTAGTATTACCTTCACCTTTCTCTTGTAGGAGCCTCCAGAACAACAGGGAAATTGCTAATCATACTTCATCTAAGTGAAGTCTGGCTATAAATTACAACTAAGCACAATGGTAAGTGCTTGCTTTGGGTCAGTCATTTGTTTAATGGAATCAGTGCTCTCAACCCATCTCTAAGGTTTCCCATAATAAAGTAGTTAATAAAGAATGGAGCAGTATCACCACAAGAAACAAACCAATACTGCAAAATTTTGTTTTTCCAGGCTCTGATCCCTTAAAATCTGTTTTTTAAAAAAAACATGTTAAGCAACATGTATTTTGATTTTTTTATTTTTTAAAAAATTATTTTATTTTAAAACTGCTGAATTGATTTTGCTGAAGCATAAACAGCAGTAAAACTTGGAATACTCCTAGCCTGACAAAATTGCAGAATGGAACGATAAAAAGAAGACTGAAAGAAACTAAAATTAACTTTTCCTGGTAATGACCTTAATATAATCAATAAGTTATTGACTTTTAATAAGAGATTTCATTTATATACTCTTATTGCACTCTATAAACTGATTGGAGGTAACTGCACAAGAAAATGAGGTTACACTTCTTGAACGGAGGTTAAGAATAACAATACTTTGCAGTGTTAGAGCAGTTTGAGTTGAGTTCATGCTTCAATTAAATCAGCGGATTAGGCTGAAGAATCCTGTGAGGTAGGTTATTGCTCTCTTTTACACCTGGGAAAACTTGAAGTAGTGACAATAAATTGTTTACTCAGGGCCAAAGAAATCTGTGGCTGCACTACGATCTGATCTTTGGAAACCCTAGCCTATCCATCTTTCAAAAACTACTTGCTAGTTCATCTCTTACTTATCACTCTTTCTATAGATGCATTTGTACGTATTTCTTTATGTATATATACCTATATAAATAATAAGAAAATATTAAGTAAAATTCCTCAAATAATTTTTACTTAAAAATCAGTTTAATGTAGTGACTTGGTTCAACTACATTGTATTGAGAAACTGGTCACATATAAATATGAAATTTCATAACTTAATAGCTCTTTTGTAATTGTTAAGAGTGGGGGAAAAAAGCTTCAAATCCCTTACTGAGCTTCCAATTTGTGGCGAAAATATGCTGCTCACTTCATAAGAGGAAGTTAAGATGTCTGAATGTCAAGAATATCAGTGGCCTTAGTGCAGCGATTATGCCATAATGGAAAAACCCAGTAGATGCCTGGATCTCCCAGCATCCCTCTACTGGAGAGCTCTCAGGCAGCCTGCTCCTCTTTCAGGTGCATTTAATATTTGCAGCACCAGCAAATTTGTCTGGGAGGCAAGTCCTCATCTGCCACTCACCAGGAACAGGCTGTATTAAATTTTTATATTTATTGACATTTCATTACCATAATTGACTGCAGTTGGTTCTCTAGTAGAAGGCACAGGGCTGCCTCCTAAGCAGGAGAATTGGTCCCTTGAGTAGGATTTGCAATTAAAAACAACGCAGAATGGATTTTTTTTTTAATTGTGTAAATATGATGAGTTGAATTTTCAGCTTTAACTAGAGAATAGTAGGTGTGCAGAAGGCTTTTTTCAAGAGTGAGCAAAATTATGAGTCAGTGGAAAGACGACCCCCAAAGGTGTCAATCAGTTTATACAAAAGCAACTGTGCATGAAAAAGCCTCAGTTAATGTCTATTCTGAAAAAGTGGTCACATTAAAGACTACACTGTTCTGCTTGCTTGGTCCTTTATGCAGAAATTGATACGAAAATTTGTATTAATTCTTTTACCTTCCAACGTTATTAAAAGCATTTTTAAAAGACAAAGATTAAACCAGCTTGGATTTTGTGCAAAATGCTTAATTGCATAATGAAGTCAGAGCACTTACTTTGTATTGGGCATTGTACTTCATATTGTGCATTGATTTAATTTAGTAAAATCAAATCCATTACTAAAATATTCTTGCATCCCAATCAATACTACTACTTTTCACATTGCTTTTGATGTTGAGGATGTTATTTGGCATTTTTGAAAACAGCAGCTTTGTCAGAGCTTCCACATAGCCTAATTTGGAAGTACAACAATGAGCTGAAGTTATGGCTGCACAAACAGAAGTGTGAATTCCTCCTGTACCCTGTGCTAAAAAAATGCTGTGGCTGAAGGCCACAAATAAAGGGAACACCTGTTTGTGTTTTTTTTTTTTTTTGTTTTGCAAATGGTGTTTCATGGTAATTCAAAAGATTTTTGAAGAAAAATTACTGGGCTCAGATAGTAATTTTTCTGGTGGAATCAGGTGGTGGCTTCTGGTATCACCTTCTCTATGCCCACAAAACAGTCTAACACTTAATGGTGGAATTAAGTTCACTTTTTCTTCTAAAATTAAGGAGTGTTTGATTATTCTAGAGTATGAATGTGGTATCATGGGTAAATATTGTGTGGAACTGCACCATCCCTTTCAATGCTTCAGCAAGCTTGAAATTGTCTCCAGAATATGATTAGAGTGATTTTACTTGTTGATGGTGTTGCCAGGTGCTGACTGTCCCTGAATGCCATTCCTTTCATCCAGACAGGAATTGCACAAGTAATGAATAAAGCCCCTGCTGTAGCTCTGTTCAGTATAGTCTAGTAGACTAAGGCAGTCCAAATTAATAAAAGATTGATTTCATATTGGATTTAGTAAATTACACTACTGTGAGCTAGGGGTCTGAAGGCAGAGGCAGTGAGTGCCTGGGTGCAGCAAAGGGAGCATCGTGCTCCTCCTGCTCTATGGGGTGCAACCCTGGCCAGCACCTCTGGCTGCTGGGGGCTGCTCCCCAGCACCCCCTCCTAGGCTTCAAACAGCACTGAAAGCCTGGCTGGCCATCACTGACCTGCCCTGGGTCTCTGAGCCCTGACCCTGCTCGAGTGGATGCTCGGTGGGTGGATGAGCCTCATCTCAAAAGCATGCATTCAGTATAGAGCAAACAAGCTCATTTACTATTGCAACCTTTCCACTGTTTCCTGAGATACAGCTTTCACTGGAAACTGCAGTGGTTATTAAATTCATTTTGAGCTTTTAATATAATTCTTTTATTAAAAACAGTGCTTCTGTTACATTTCTAAGCAAATAAACATGGAAAACACTTTGAAGAGGCGCCTACATACAAAATTTGAGGAGGTTTCAGAATGGAAAAACCCCACAAATATCCTTGTATCTGCTGGTTATCAGGTTTGGATATATTAATTAAAATTTTGTTGACTTATGCAGCATAAGATGCTTGTCATTTTAATGTGAGACACAATAATAGAAGATAATGAATTAAGTTGCCAGTGGCCCTTTCCCCTAGGATGATATGGTGCTTGATAATTAACTATAATATGCAAATAGTAACACTCCAAAGTACTGCATAGTACAATAGAATCCATTTCTTTACGAAGTGCTATAATGTACTTCTGTTGTTTTTGTAATATTGAGATGAGATTATACAAAATCACTGCTGTGTTTGATATTCAGTAAAGCTGATCAGAAGACAGAGAGTCCCTGGAAAAAATGTTGTGAATGTCTGGGTAACATCTCACAAGGCTGCGTTAACTCAAACTGCTTCTTCAGGAGGTATGAACCATATAAGTTCATTCCACCTTAAGACCCTCTTATTTTAGCCAAATTTCTGCTCTACTGTTTAAATCCTTTCCCACAATGGGAAGTCAAGACTGGCTGTACTCACCTTGGATGCCATCACTATCACTACTCCAACAGGCAGTTGGGACAGACTCGCATGGTGCTTTCTTCAAACTGAGTTTCTGAACAACTTTGTTTTTCCTGCTGGGCAAGCTTAAAATCAGCTAAGGGATTTTTCCTGAGTTTGTGTTGACAGATTAGTTCACTAGCATGGGACTGGTTTGGAGAAATACTGCCAGACTCCAGGCAAATAACTTTTGTTTTCTTTCTTACACACAGGAGCCATGAGTAAGAACTACAAAAGAAATGTTTCCCATGAAGACAACACAGTCAGCATGTGGAAAATGAAAGTACTGGTGTTCAAGGATTCATGTCAGGTGCTCTCTCCATGAAACTTTACTGGTACAGGGATTTTAGACTTAAAAATGTAGTGCTATGATGGTTTAATGGCTACACAGCAAAGCACATGTGAATTAGGATCAGGTTGTTCATAGGTATGTCCATAGCTACATGAAAGGCTCAAAATATGTAACAAATATTTTAAAAACCTGAATTCAGGGCACTTCATGGTTATAACTGTATTTTGATGTGTTTTACCCAGTTTAACTGAGCACATTTAGTTCATCCCCAAGGAGCAGCCAGCATAATATTTTCATATCTTCATAAGGCCCTTTTAAGAACTACCACAACCTTACTTTCCTTTAGGCAGAAACCACTAGAGTAAGGAACTGTGCAAAAAAACTAATATGATACAGAATAGTGAAATAATGATTGCTTGACCTCATTTGTATCCTCCTTGAATCAAATCCTGTGTTTATTTGCTGATGTAAGGACTTCCAGATTTGGCCCTCAAATGCCAGTACTTCTTTTGTGCCCACCACAACTGTGAAGCCTCACTGACTATAACACAAATTGAATGAGAAAAATATACTTGCTAATTTCCAAAAACATTAGAAGTAAAAGGTTTCCACTAGATATCCCTGAGCTTTCTATACCTATGACTTGTGGGTGTCCTTTACAGCCACTCCTCTTAACATTCTTGTGCTTTTGTATTTCAGTGATACTTCTGCAAGGGTGGTCTTTCTCAACAACACCATCAAGATCTCATGCTCTTTCTCTGGTGCTTTGCTTTAGAATAGAAATCCAGGTATAAAGATGCATTTGCGTGGTGATTGCAACTAAATCAGTAGTTTCAACAATCTCAAAAAAATCTGAGATTTAGGCACATTTTTGGATGGCCTTTTTAATTGGAAAGGCTTTGCAGAGGGAATATTTGGAAGTAGAGTGAAGGTATGAATAAAAGGAGCAGATGAAGCTACAATTCACATGTTGTGCATTAACTGTTGCAGGAAAATGCACAAGTAACAATATTCTGTGCAGAGCTTTAGCATCTACCTTATATGTGCTGGGTCTTGGAAGCCGGCAGTGTATTGGTCTTGTAGAAGATACAAGAGGAAAGTGCTGAGGTTGGAGGAATTAAAATTCTATAATTAGAAATGGTCTGTTAAAATTACATGGCACATGGCAAGTCTACAAAACTCAGCTTGTGGAGAGCATATTGGCAATGATTTACAATTAACCACCACATTGCAAATCACTCCTTAGCTGTTTTCTATTATGAAATTTTGAGAGTTGTAAAATGCATTTGTGCTACTTTATTTCCTTTTGAAATGGTAATTGCTACTGCTGAGGGGCAGTACTTAGTGCAGAAAATGAAGTGTGCAGCACAGGGAGGAACTTGTTTCTGAGGAACTGCTGAGGAATTGTAATGATCTGAAAAAAGTGCTTTCTTGAAACACATACACACAAAAGAGTTTCATTTATGAAACCCCAAATAAATAACAAAATAAAATAAAACACAGTTCTTTTTATACAAGGGCCAGAGCTTACTAGTTTGTTGCTGACTGCACTTTTTCCCCATCAAAGTGGGAACAGTGGATTGACACTGAGTAAAACCCATAAGTCAGTGGCTTGAGGGAAATGCAGATATATGGAAATGTGATAGGAGTGCCCTAAAGTAATGGGTTTTGAGCCAGTGTGTTTGAAAATTATCAAGTGTTCTTCTAACTACTATCCCCTTTTAGATACCTAGTGCAGCACTGACAGTGGTACCGCCCTGGGGACCTGGATAAAGTTTGGCTTTTGTGTCTGAGGAACAGAGGCTGTGCACTCTAAGTGGAGTGAGCAGGTATGTTCTAATTAAGGATGCTAAGTTCCCCCCTTACAGCTTCCACCTTGATGGTGATTTCTAAAAAGGGCAGTGTTTATGAGTAGCTTTTATGGAGGGATATATTAAGGAAAGCGAGGAGTGAGGCTTCTCAGGTCCTAAATTTGCTAACTTGTGACAATAAGCTTGATCTCTCAGGGTAATAAAGTTGGCAGTCTAGCTCAGGTCCTCAGTTTAAAGTTATTATCTTTGAAAGCCAGATGATTGACTGTAATTTTGCTCATAGTGCTTTGTTGGTAGTAGAAATAAAAACATCTACAGCACTTTTCATCAGAAGTGTCAGAGTGCTTTCCACACCTTAATCAACTAATTTTTATGAAATGGTGGCATGGTTTTTCCCTGTCTCTTCTGTGGGAACTGAAAAGATCAGGACAGGAATCAGAAAGCATGCAGGAATGGTGCACTAGCAAAGACTCATAATGCCCAGGTCTAGAAGTGTGGCTTCCCAGAATTATTTTACAGTTTTTACAGAGGATACAGACACAGTTTAATTGTCCTTTCATAAATACATTTCAACAGATGTTGTGTCTAGGAGTGCAACAGCCTGAGTTAATGCTTCCAAGATGGTTTACCTTGACAGGTTGGAAAAGAGGCAGTTGTATTGGATCAACTTGTCTAAAAAAGTAACTCACTACTGAACAGGGATGTGCAAAAGCAGTGCACAGCAGCTGAAGCCAGGAGTGGCTCAGGATGGGTGATGCAGAAACACCATCCATGTCCATGTCCACTGCCATGGAGTGATAATGTTAAAAAAGGGTTCAGCTGTATTGAAACATGCAAGGGATGTTGAATTGCTAGTCTGGGATAAACCAGGAAGATGTGGGACTGCAGCTGGATTCAGATGGTGATTTTGTGGCAGCAAGCACAGACCAGGCTGAGGTTCTCAGTGCTACCTTTGCATCAGTCTGTCCTTACAAGATGTCCTGGGCTCTGTGCATTGCATCAGGGCTCAAGGAGGAGGAGAATTATGAGCACTAGGTGTAAGTTGGAAAAAAAAAAAAAAAAAGACTTCATAGGACAACCAAGGAAAAACTTTCTCCGCATGGAGATTGTCAGGCAGTGGTACTGGCTGCACACGAAGTTTTGCAGTTTTCATTCTTGGATGTATTCAAAGCCCAACTGGACAAAGCTCTGAGAAATCTGGTTTGAGCAGGGGTTTGGACAGGTCCTTAAAATTCTATCCTGTGATTTTAAGATTTGTAGCTCTGACAATTCTAGATATTTTAAAACTTCTGCTTAGCTCACCCAGCCTTGTCCATCTAAACAAAAGTGTTTCTTCCAAGAATTATTTTTACCCATGAAAATAGTTTGAAAAGATGCTGGTTCAAAGTAAATGCTTTTGATGCAGAAATTGCCTACAAGCCATGTAGTGGCACAGCACTGGCACTGCTGCAGCACCTCGACCAGCAGCAGCCTTAGTGAGAAACGTGTGCCGCGCACAGCCTGGCGGGGCAGGCACCTGCTCCTGGAAGCAATCTGGCTTTTCACTGAGGAGCCACTGGGGCCAGAGCTGAATGAAACTGGGACAAAGCAGAGGCAATAGGGGAGATTTCAGAAACAGCAGCCAGAGACTCTGTAGTTCAGGTCTAGTGTCTCCCTGTTTCTCAAAGAGAATCTGTGACACAGCCATGGGAGTATGTTTTGCAGCTATTAGGAACTGTGAAATGGGAAAAAGGACTGGCTGTAGAGTTCTTGTTGCTGATGTAGTGATATCGCTCCTGCTCTTAGCCTAAGTGCAAAGAGGAAAGTAAAGAAGGTGATGGAGACTCTAGGGGTGCTTGCACCGACTTCAAAATGACAAATTTTGACGTAGGAAAGGGAAATTGGACTTAAAGAAGGATGTATTAAAAACTACTTTACAAACATGGGCAAAAATGAATGCAGTCATTCCAACATAGCCAGGTTTTAACCTAGTTGGAGACTGCCTGCAAATGCACAGCTTCCCAGTCCAGCTGCTGATTTGCAAGCAGTACATTTAATAAGCATCCTTGCTACCTGTTGTCCAGCAGTGAAGAAAAGCTCTGCTTTGCCTTGAGATCATGTACAGCTGGCGTTTTTATTTTCAAGAAAAGATAAAAGTGGCTAATGAGGTAAGAATAACTACTGTGTGAAAATGGGGACAATGGCTAGAATTTAAGGGTAGTTAGATGCCTCTAATGATTTCAGTGGGACTTAGGTACTCAGTACCTTTAAAACAGTGCTAATCACATAACAAAGGAGACACTAATTTAGCAGTTCTCTCAGGAACAGAAACCTGTCAATGTACTTTTAGCTTGATAAACAAGCATCCTGTGTGGTAAATGAAATCGTTTCCAGTGAAATTGTCTATCTTGCAGAGCATGAAATGGAAAGGGAATCAGTCATTTTCTCAATTGCACCAATATAAATAAAGAGTAATGCAACTGAACTAACTTTTGCTAATGCAATTAGGGAGTAGAACGATATCTGAGAGGTTAGTGACTTTCCATGAACTGCAGGAGTCAGTTCTATGGATAGAATTTGAGTTTTCCCAATTCCTTTCTTGAACAAGTCAATAATTTCTCCTTTCTATTGTAGACCTCTTAATCATAAATGTAAACAGGAGAATCAGAATCCTTCTGATTCTTGCAAACATTTATTCTAAGTGTTAAGAAATGGCTGCATCTTTAAAATTACAGCTAAAGCTGTCAGCAGATTCCACAACTTGCAGACACAAATGGTGTAGCACAGGAAAAGGAGCTCTTTCCCATGTGTGTCTAAATTGAGGCAGTTCAATTCAGTTTGCAGCTACTTAAATACCAAAGAGCCATCATTTGTTTTCACTTCAAGACAGAAACATAATGTACAGGCACACCTTGCTTTTCTTTGATACTGTCTCTTTTTTTTTTTTTTTTTCATTCTGTTAAAAGCAGAATAACAATCTTAGGAATAAGGTTCTTGATTTACTGTCAAGATCGTTGTGCTTTGGAAAGCATAGTGGAGACAAAACTTTTTATTTCTTTTGTGTTTTCTCACAGTTTTCCTAATATTTACTACATTATAGCTCTTGCATTTTGGGAGATCCTTTTATCTGACACATGAAGAAAATTACCCCTGGATAGCCAGGCAGAAACTGCAGGGTGCATACCCTGAGACAGTTTCTGAGACACTATCTGCTTTTATAGCCTATGGACAGAATAATTTTCCTGTGATTAGATGTCTCAGCTGCCCAGTTTCTCACACATGTGCATATGTCTCTAAAAGCAAGGTATTTCTGAGGTAGTAAGCAGCAGGTTCTCTAGATTTCTGATCCAGCCACTGCTTCTTTTCAGTAAATCACAATTCTGAAGGGAAGAAAACTATACATGCTTAAACCTAAACATTAGGTTTGGGAGTGTTGTTGTTAGAAACCATTAAGCCCCAAGGAAATACTACTTCTTGACAAACAGTTCTCATCTGCTGCTTTTCAATTAATGAAGTATTTGAAAAGCAAAGTGCTTATGATTATATCTGCTTTTTTAGGTTTATCTGTAATCAGCAGACTAGAAACAGAGTGCACAAGTGATTTTACCTACACTACTTGTGAAGGACCTCTGAGAACACAGTGGTGCTTCTGACCTAGTTAAACTCCTGGTATTTTGAAAATTATTATAAAAACAAGAGATGACTCTTTCTCTCAGACCACATACTCACTTGTTGCCCAGTAACCAGAAGGATGGAGCCTTCTTTCCCATGTACCACTTGCCGGTAAATGTGATCCAGAATTAAGAGTTCGCTCCAGCAGTTCTGAAGCAACTTCATTTGGTCATCAACCTGTAAAGGAAACACAAACATTGGTGACATCACTCTGGGAGTAAGTCTGGCATCACACTAGGGAGGCAGCCCTCCTTCACACAGCTGGCTGACAGGAGAACAGAGGTGCTGTGTAGAAATATTCATGCCCAAAATTGCTGTTTGCAGTTGAATAAACAGAACACTGCTGCAGCCTTTATCTGTAAAATGTTCTCAATATTTACTCCTGATTAGATTCTAGGAAAGCAGAACTAGGAATTAGATTCTAAGAAAGCAGACCTTTGCACTGTTATGCTAAGTAGTAATAATTGTATATTTGTGGCAATGGGATTTTATTTTTACCCAAAACAAGAAGAGCAGGAAATTAAGCTGATGTGAACTTTCTCCTATTCCCCATCTTAAACCTTAGCTTCTGGAAATGAGAAGGAATCTGCAGATTCCACAAGCGTTATTGCTTCAACAGGCCCAAGTCAGATACAGGTCCCTTGCAAATTAAAAAGTGAAGAGATGTTAAAAAACTCTCTAAAAATGGCTGTGGTGCCATGAAAAGAGAACACTTCTTAATAAGCAGAAGGTGAGCAGCTTTGAGTATCACTGGTAGGGCAAGAAAGGGCAATGCACAAGTCAGTGGTGAGCAGTGAGACACATCCATGAGTGGATTGGAGAACAGAAGGAACATAATGGGCACCCAGAACAAGGAACCTACTTTAAGATTTTCTGAAGTTATTTGGGATCTATGTCTTAGAGGACAAAGAAATGTATCTGTAAAGTGACTGTAAATGCAACTAGATTGTATTCAGTCTTCTTCACTTAAAGACTGAAAAAAATTAGGATTTCCATGGAAATGGGGGAAAAATTATCACAAATTAGTGGAAGGTAGACTATGAAATTAAGTAATGGTAAGCATCAATATCCTCTGAACCTATTCTTACTGAGCTTCCTGATTTCTTTTTAAAATCAAAGTCTTTGACTTTAAATGGGTGCCCTGAAAGAATTGAGAGGTGCATAAATTAGTCTTGCTACAATTCAGGGTAGTAATAGCACCTATGTAATTGAAAGGACTCTTAAGAACCTGCATAGACAGCAATTGCTGAACAAATTAAAAATGCTATAAATGCTATAAATCTAGTTTCAATTGCTTTAGAACTAGATTTTGTAATACACAGGAAACCACACTACAAAGAGTAATCCTGCATGAGCTGAATTAGATAATGCAGTAGGTGTTTTCAAGCTTTATCAAATATGACCTAATGAATTTTAGAACTTTGTTCTTTCAGGCTTGCTTTCTAGTTGTGTAGTAGAGAAGGCAGTAACATTTCTTATGAGTAGATTTTTGTAATGTCACCTATGAAAGTTGCCTACTATTGCCTCTCTCTTTCCAATCACTTGCCACATAGCTCAGACTTCAACATCTGAAACAGTGAAATCTTTGCCTCTTCCATTTGTCTTAACTTCCTTTCAAAGGCACAAGAGGCTCTGTGCTGCTGTTCGTGTTTTCCCATACAGATACAGAGCAAGGCTGATTTGGTATTAAAAATCTCTTGCTCTGCCCACAACATGTATGTGACTACAAAACTGTTCTGTTTCAACCAATTGATTTGTTGGCTCAAGAGAGGACTGTAAATCACCACATTGATACACTTGGGCCAGGTTTAATTAATTATTTGAAAACGATATTTGAAATACACAGATTCTGTTACTCTTGTTTTTTACATGAAACTATTCTTTGATAATTTTTTCCTCTGAACAGAAAGGGGTTGAAAAAAATCACAAAAATCAGAGACATCATGTTAACAGGATAACGTGACCCGAATTTCACAAAAAGCTATCACAGCTTACATCCAAAGAAAACAAATTTTGAGAGAGTTAAACCTTCAGCATCCATGTCATAACACCTGTTACCTGAATAAGGTGTCAAGCATTTGACTGGACTATAAATGATTATATATTTCCAGTGTAAGCCAGCTGTCTCAGCCACAGGCTTTTGAAAACAAACCACACTTTAGAGGTCTGGCTTTCTGAAGATCCCGACAGCAGCTACTCCACAATCAAAGCTTACCTCCCAAGCTCTATCCTGTCATTACTGAGCCAGTGCTGTGAGAACAGTGCAAGATGGAAAAATCACAAAAAATGGTTCTGCACATAGTCTGTTCCTGCTGTTTTACAAGCCTGACAAAACTAGCACAGTGAACATCTGCTAGTGGTTCACAAAATCTACTCCTCTGTGTTCGCTCTAATTTAACTAGTGAAAGCCCATAAAATGGATAGCATAACCAGCTCTATACACATCCCAAACACTGTATTGCCTGCAGAAGATTATTAGATCCAGCTGCTTTTGCCATTTTAAGAAAGATGGTGGGGCAGCAGATGCCTCCAGTTTGCCCTAGGAAGGAAGAAAGAAACATGACTTTAATGAGGATTGTGTATTACTAAAAGGTAGCACAAATGACCAGTTCCAGCCTACTTCTGAAAGACATGTAGATGAGGAAAAGCATTTAGATCACATTGAACAAAACCAGTAGTGCACCACTTCTTATGTTAGGACAAGCTGGTAAAGTTTATGAAGTGTGTAAGTGCAGCAGAACACAAACACCATTGTGTTTCTGTGGCATGTCGATAAATGTGTTGCAGAAGCATGTTATCTGTCAAAATGACAAAATCAGCCTTTGACCAAAACAATTATGTGCCTTAAACTGAATGTGCCTGAAACTGATCCTGAAGGCAAAGAGACTCAAGTTTGCTTCTGAAGAGGAAGGTCCTCTGAAGGAAAATCCTCTTGTGGACTTCAGTCTTCTGACTCCAAAGCTGGAGAAGGCTGCTCTGCCATTAGCAGTGTAAGCAGGAGAAGAGGTAAGATTCTGTCTCCAAGACAGCTACATAGAGTGTTTCCAGGAGTGGAGGAAATGGATTCTCAGTTTGAAGAGGAAAGGTCTAACCCTGAGCACTTTGGTGACAACACTATCTCTTGGCAGGACAAGAAGATAGGAATGAGAGTGTCACATCTGCCTGCTAAACCCTGACCTCCCCTCAGCTGGGCCCTGAGCTTTTATATGGAATTCAGAGGAAGTTTGTAAGTCTCACTGAGACCTCTATTGACACTGAAATACACAATCACCCCTTATCAATTATAGTTAAAGGGAAGACTTATCTCAGAAATGCTGGTTACTCATCTGAAAAACTATTTGTGCTGATGTTATAGATGAGGAAGGCTAGTGTGACACAAGAGTAGTATTGTTGTAGAGTGTATGCTTCCCACAGCACAGAACGTTAATCATTATAAACTTTTGTTTTTTCTGAAGAACAACACTGAAATTGCCAAACAGTAAAATGAAGAATAATGTGTATGCTTTGCTGAAATTCACCTTAATCTTATCAAAACCACACTGTGTCTTTCTTTTAGGAAAGTATTTCACAATATTTTGTGCTGTAACCAACAACTGCAGATTTATTGCAATTTTTCTTCTGAAGAGGTATTTTCAGCCTGAAACTTGATGAATTACCTGTTAAAAATTTCAGGGTCATGGTTTTTTTTTTGTTGTTCTAAGTTAAATATTTTCCTTATAATTATTGCTGCAGATTCAGTTAAACAATGTGTTCACCTTTTACCCAGTTTACACCTACTTTTCTCAGAAGCTGGAGACTCCTTTTTCATCTCTGTTCATTTACATCAACTTGCCACAGTAGCTTTGGGCTTTTCTGCTACTAAAAATTTAAAAGGGTATCTAATGATTTAAAGAAAGCACAATAATTGAAATTTATGTGATAAGACTGTGTTGGATTCAGCTGAATTATTTTTACTTATGATTCTAATAGGAATGCAAATATGGAATAACATGAAGCATTCATCTCATAGTGCCACTTTTAAATTCTATGGCCATTGAATATCCATTTCCTAGTGAATATGAAGTGATTAAACATCTGTCTGAACTGCTCAGCCTGAAGCACATCGGTTCAAGGAATGGTTGAACTTTCTTTCAAATGCAGTTAGGAGATCACTCACAAGCCATTGCAGACATATAATTTGAGTTGTTACTCCATTTTCTTATGCTATAGTGGTGCAAATCACCCCAAATCAAAGTTTTATAAGACAAGTGCACTCCAGAGACTATTTTTGACTCCTGAATGCATGCATGGTTTCCAAATCATTATATAGGTAGGGAAGGATTTGGGCTCTCCAGATGGCTTGCTGCTAACAGGGGGAAACCTCCTGTGCAAGGCTGCTGTCAAAAGGCAGCACGTAACAGCCAATGTGATTTCAGAAGTGAATGCACATAACTTTCAGAATCAGTGAATGCCCTAATAAAATGTGATTACTACCTATAATCTCAGTAATAAAATGCTACAAAGTTCAAGAAGAAATGATTTAATATTAACTATGATTGTTCCAGCTCTTTACTAGAAACCTGTGGGTTATAAAAATTTCTAGGTGAAGGCAGGGAGTGATCTTTACAAGTCTGTGTTTGGTTAAATGACTGTCCTGTTTCCATCTAGCTCTACCATGAAGGGAGTATAAATCTTTTCAACTTTGGTAGTGCTTTACACTTATCTTGATTTAAAAATGAAAAGAAATAGAGAAATACTTCAGTGTGTGCCTTTTCCTGCTCCTTTGCAGACTGTACAGAGGCTTTTACACAAGCGCAGTTGTACTTGGAATGTGCCTCTGTGTGTAACTCTTTCTCTAGTAACTCCTGAATCCACCAGTCAGACCCAGAATATTTCCACAGGAAGTTTTTCTATCCAAGATAAGTTTCTATATGCTTTGTTTGAATCAGTGTCCACACAGAGGAAAGTAACTGCTGAATACCACGCTGAAAGAAAGGTTAATGTACTCATCCTTTATTCAACAGCAGGGAAGTAAGAAAGAGGAAGAGAGAAGGGCTAAAATGCTTCATTAGTTCCTTGCTTATGGAACCATTATTATTTGGAATATCAAATTACTTTGGAATTTTTTAAAGGACATACACAAAGAATTTATAGCACAAAATAACATTTGAAAAGTCCCACACTGTTTTACCCTTCCAAGCTGTGGAGGGGTGCATGTGTGGTGCCCATGCTCTGAAAGGTGTGCAGTGTTTCCTGCTTAGGAAATGTGGGCAGGGAGAGCAATGGCTTTGCCACAGCTTCTCCACTCACATGGCCCTGGACAGCTCCCTGTAAGATCACTGGGAAAGAGGGGACCAAAGCAGCACTGCCCAGACATTTCCCAGTTTCATTGCTGATCCTCCAGAGAGTCAAAATTCTTTAACAGAGCAGCCTTGAGCATCAGCTCACACTCATCCTGTTTTCTTGCAGGAGTGGAACACAAGGTGCCTGAGTCTGGGGGCCTCAGATTGCTGAAGGAGTAGGGGAGGGCAGCAGATGGTCATCCTACTAAAGAATAAGATCCCTCTTATGGATCTCTGGACTCCATTTAGAAAGTATTCCCATCTATTAAGGAGAAGGTAAATGACCAATCTCACTTCTACAAGCATCAGGTGAAAGGGCTGTTACAATAAGTTTTCTGTGTATATAAATCTATTATATAGGGCATCAAATGCAACGCATAGCACTCCTATTTCTTGTCCTTTTCCTCACATTTATCTCTGTGCAAACTGCATGAAAATGACTTGGTATTTCATAGTCAGCATTATTTCTGATGAATTATGAATGTGTTTTTCTTAGGTTCTTTTTTGGGTGGTTGTGGGTTTGTGTTTTTTATTTTATTTAACTGAAAATAAGAGAAGTATTTCTTTTTAGTCCCAACTGAAAATTTTGCTTACAATGCAGTGTTTCTTGCCTCTCAAAGTGAATAGAAAGATAAGGAAAAGGCAAAATTAATTATTTTTGCCATCTGTTTCACAGAGTAGATGTACCTTCTTTAGCACTGAACCAATAGAATTTACCTTCAGAATCTTACTCCTGTGGATATTTCTGCAGATGTTAGTGCAGCCTAAGCTTATGCATAGTTGGGTCTAGTATTTTATAAGAATTACATAAAGCTATGCAGTTTATGTAGCAATTTTGGTACTAGTGCTGTGTTGATCCCTTAAATTTCTCTGGAAATACACCTGTTTTTTTCTGATGTCAACAAACCAACTATAAAATTGTGTTGGACCCTATTCTTAACTTGCATGGATATCAGTTCATTGACTTGCAATAAAATCTAAATTAATCCCACCTGATGAATTATTAGCCTTGTGGGTCTGATCTGCTTTTTAGGCTGCACAGTGATTCCCTTGGGGAATCAGAAGACAAAACTGAGTCCAGTAAACTTTATGATGGTGAATGTATTCTTAATATATTCAGTCAGCAATTTCACTCTATTGTAGAGCAGCCTGTGATTAAAGTCTCTGTGGTCTTCTCCATGTCACATATATTTTAGCATTACCTCAGAGGATCTCTAATGTCTATATAGTGTTCCATGTCTAATTTCTATATAATGTTCCTTTCCTGTTTGGTGATTAATTGGTTAAATTATGTTTTCATTTTTCTTACTATTAGTGTATTGCTCCAGCTGAAACTTATTTTAAGAGTCTACAGGTAAACTCCAATATTAGCTCTCATTTTTAAATATTGTTTAGATATCAGCAACATCAAATTTTAACAGAGATCAATACAATATATGGGGTACATTATTAATGTTAAAAGACAAAGTTCTGGTAAGAACTAATATTTTTTTGGACAAAATAAATACTCTATTAAAACTCAATCAAGTAGGCATTGTATAGAAAATATTTTTAACTTGTGACAAAAGACACATGCTAATTTCAGAAAGCAATCTCTAATATGATAACAGGCAACCAGAGTAATTTCTCAACACACTTATGGTCCCATTCTTTCAAGTGTTGCATGCCTCAGAACACTGTTTTTTGCATGAGTTTTAAACAATAGTTACTTAAATCAGCTCTCATTTAAATTACACTATGTGGTTACTCTTCTGTTTAACAAGGTTAGTGTTTATTTCCAGTACAGCTGTTAAGTGGGTGTGGAGTATGGGAAAAAGGCAAGTCATAAGTGAAGAGTAATCTTACTCCCTTTTAACAGGTGACACCTACACTGTTGGTTTGTGTACACAGTGATGGACTGTATTTACGATCACACCAATGGGAATTGCAAATAATTTTCTGAAGTCATGACTAAAAAGAAATTAACTTTAGAGCACCATAAGTAAGAGAAGAACAATTTGCAGGGTGAGTATTAGTGACAGTCAGGGTTGGACACTGACAAACCACACAAAGAATCCAGTACATTTAATGTTTCATACCATTTGTAGTTATCAGCAAATCAGTAGTTTTTTATTTAAATGTTCTTATCTTTTGATTGAATAGCACTGTGATATTTTTCAGGAATTAAAATGTGTTAGTTTATATTTTACGTTTCATAGTCCTCTTAAAACTTTTGATGGACATCCAGCTATGGAAAGGCAAGTATTTCCTTCTGCCCATACTTGAACGAGGGAAACATAAGGATGTAGGGTATCCAGACTGAGGGCTGGACACAGAGTCACCTGTAATACACTTTGGCAGTAGAGGCTGGTGTTACTGTGGAACACTGCACTTGCCATACAAATGTATTCCACTGTGTTCTCCTCTGATTTGTAGTAGAACAGCCAGAAAAAGCCACAGCAAAAGCAGTAAGAAATCATGAGAAATGGTATTTTCATTCAAGATGTGAGAGGAGATGGTATACTGATGAAGAAAAAATACAGAAATGTTGTCTTACATCCTGAGGGCTGCAGCAGTAACAGTAAGTCACTGGGGCAGAGATTAAATGAGAAAGAAGACCCAATGCTAACGGAGAAAATGAAAGAAAAATCAGCCTTATGAATGGGTGTTGTCATGTATTAAACCAGTATCCATCTGACTAGATAGAAAAAATTGCTTAAAAACACGGAGGAAGCTGAAGTCATCCAAGAAGGTTGTGGAGGTGTAGTGATGCATGATCCAACAAGGTACACAGGAATGATCTGAAACACTTACTACCTCTCTTTTTATCTTAGAAGCATTGCAGGAGGCTCTCAGCACGCAGCTGCTACCATCTAGCTAAATCCTTTCAACTAGGAACATTGCCTTCAAAATATTGCCTCCTTACCCAACAGAGCCAAGTGTGAAAGAGCAGACAGAGCCATGTTATTAAAAATCACAGGAAGTCCTGATTGAATGAATGTTTAAGGAACAGGCAAGTGTGTATTAAAATATTGTTTTTTTCCATTCATCCTTTCATTTGGCTTTGTTTCATTTATTCCTACTTCCTGTTTCCTGTAGTCTAATTTGGAAATCTCTGAAGTATCATTAAAATACAATTGTCACAGCTCTGCTCAGGTCCCATATTGTCATTAGCTCTGCAATTAGGATTAATATTAATTTTTAAAAATATCTTTGAAGATACTGGTTTTACTTGGGTTGTTTGGTATGTTGATGAGAGGAACTTTTGCAGTACAGAGCACGGAAGGAGTAGGAACCTTATAAGCAAAAATGATAGTAGACTGTGACACAAATGAGTCAGCCTGACTTTCTCTGCTGTCACAGCCAGGCACAGGTATACAAACTGTGAGTCTCTAAATTGGGTTCCTACATGTCTGCATGCAATAGAAGATTAGCTGATTAGTGTGTTTGGAAAAATTGAGAGAGTATGTACATCTAACTTACTGGGTTTTTCTTAGCTTGTTTCTGAATGGCAGCAGGGATGATGAACAACAAAATGCGGCTGCTCTAATTACTTCCTCTTCTCCCATGAGTGCACTACACACCTCTGCTGCAGGAGTTAAGTTTCAGACTGGGAGAGGCTTGGCCAATGGGCAACAGCTTCCAATACAATGGAGACATTTTCTTCAAAAAATCTTTTTTTGCATTGCTTATGTGCAAGTATCTGACAATCTGCTATTAATCAATTAATTTGGTTTGTAATTAGGTTTAATATGAATTTTATTAGTGAAGGTTTGACATGACTAAAAGATTACCATAACACCCAAATGTAAGAAGTTTTGTTGTTTATTCCCAGGTTTAGCCCAATTTTACCAAAGTAGAGTGCATGATGACTCTGCCTCTAATAAGTTTTTCTGAGCTGTATTAGAACTTTTTAAAATATGGCTACTTAAACCTATATCAGGGCAATTTTCCTGGTACATGGAATAGCTTGAATGATTTAAAAGTATAAATGAATGCAAGATTATACAAATATTCAGCATTATGTCACTGACAGGTAATGGACTGAATTCTGTCTTTGGCTAATCTGCCTGAGGGTCTGTTTCTTTTAGAGTATAAGGTCTTTGGGGACGGGCTGCCTATTACTGTCTTTGGGCAGTATCTGTCTATGTTACCATAAATCAAATAGCAGAAAAGGGTTGCCTGACTGCATGGAACATACATGGACACTTCTCTGTAAATAAAATTATCAATCTTTCAATCTAAACTGCCAGCTTCCAAAACAAACACACAATGTCCAGTTATATAATGCAACAAGATATTATTAGTGAAACTCACTGACTCCTTACATAAATATGACCATCAGCTTAACAACACCCTGAGAATATTTTGCTCAGTAATTTTTGCACTGTGGCATAATCATATAACCTGACATCCTATCTAACCATGAAATACCAATAGTTGTGGCATTATACAGAATCCTGAGCGTGGATGATTCACAAGAAATTCTTACATTATGAACATCTTCAATATTGATTCTACAATTCATATGCAGACAGAAATACAAAAATGCCTGGGTTTCAACAAAGGGCTTCAAGGAGCCAGTCCTAACTTTTATTGCTTTGTATCTGTAAAGCCTTTGATAATGCACACATTTTTAAAGTACACCCTAACATAAGCCAACTTCTATGTTCAGCTTCATAAGACAGCTCCTTTTGTATTTCCTCTTGCATGAGCACACACCGCACCAAAATCCAATATACTGTATCAAATTTATGCATTTTGCAAATATATGACTATTTGATAAATGGAGTTGAAAATGGTTTTTTTTTGTTACTTTTAGCAAATGAAGAATGTGCACAGTTTAGTTTGTAGCTCACATGTTGCATTCAAATTGCCTCTTTCTACAGTGCAATGTGCATATGAAGTTCTCTGAGATGTCTGAACTAGATTCACTGTAAGTACTTATCCAGAATATGCGATTAAAATGTAATTAATTTCTAGATATCATCAATATTCTGTCATTGCATAAGGGGAATGGACTAGGTGACCCATGAAGTCTATTCCTACCCTCATATCTATTATGATTACTTTATATTAGTAAAATTACTTTTTAAGGTCACTTTTATGTCATGGTTCCCCTTACACAAATATTTGGTACGTTTGGCCATTTATGTGCATTTTTTCCTGTTCTGCTTAGCATGGATTCAGTACAGGCAGAGCACCAAATGAAGGAAAAACGTGATATTTTGTTGTAAATAATTCATAAAACAATGTTATGACCCTTATTCCCCATGAGGCACCCAGATAATGAGCCACCCAAATGAAGCAGCGAAAACATGCACTTCCCCTGCCATGGGTGTGCCCCTGACAGACTCCTCAGGGTCACAAACCCATCAATCTCTTTTCACACATGAGCTAATCAATTCAAAGAGGGAAGTGCCAATGAGCTATTAGATCAATATGGTGAAGTATGGAGATTGATCTTATCCCAGAGTGACTACATTAACAGACTCGTCAGTGTGACCTCTGCCCTGCAGCGCACATTATACAGGATTGCAAGTCTGAGATCTGAATGAAGACCTCAGGTCATTGCTTTTAATAATCTGCTTTGCTGAAAGAATTAAAAGTAAATCTGTAAAGGGATGACTAATGAAAATATGAAGTGCTTTCTGTTTCCCTAGTCTTGGTATGCTTGCAGAAATCACAGCAGCCGGCAGCATTGGCCGTGTCCCACAGGCACCTGCTCAGCCAGGCTGGGCTGTCGGCGTTTGGGAGAACAGTTCAGTACAGCCTCTGAGAGTGTGCTCTCCAGAAATCAAATACAACAGGATAACAAGTACTAGCTCTGTCAAAATCACTTAAAGTCTTGGCTGACCTGCCAGACTGAGAGGTGGACTGGAGTCCTGGTGGTCTGAATTATTTAGCTGGTGTAAGTGGGATGGCAGGAGCCGCCACTGCTGTGGAAGTTGCTCATAGTGCTGCTATGCACTGAGTGTTCCTTCACCAAGCAAAATGTTCCCTGTACTTGCATTAACTCGAGGTCCAGCCCTGGGAGTCAGTCTGCTTTCAGTAAGGCCAGAGGCCAGTGACTTTGGGGAGAATTGATCTGATCAGAGGAGCCTGGTTCACAAAATTCGTGAGCAATATGTGCATACATTCTATAATGCTCTGCTGTTCCCCAATCAACCTGTGCTGGTAAACATCAGCAGCTCTGCAGGAAGTCTGTACATGAAGTGATCACATGTAATACTATAAGCAACCATTTTGGGCATCTCATTTTAAAGACTCATTCTTTTCATATATAATTTCAGAGATCCTGAAAAAGAAGTACACTTCTTTTTCTCAGAGCATGATATTAATATTGTTAATATTTTTAAACTCTGAATAATTTCATTGCAATGAAACATTTATGTATATAACACACTTTTAATACTGTATTTTTATTATACCAAACATTTTTATTGTTCATTGTATAATTGAATCAATGAATTAGGAAAAGGTTACTAAAAAAGGATTAATGCATTTTTAATGAAACTAAATGATATAACTTCTGTTAGTCACTGAGAATAATGGCAGATCTATCAGGTTTATACAGATAAGAGCTTTGTGAGTTTATCTGAAAGCCCACATAATGGCCCTCATTTAGTGTAACCTAGAGAAACAGCCCTAGCAATCCTATTCAGGATTTTAATTCATTGTTTATGTATATGATCTCTCTTCCGCCTTGTGATCAGAACACCTGTCTAATGATGCAAATATGAATCTCTTTAGCAGACACATCTCTTTCCACTTGTAAAACACTTACTGAAAACAATGCTCTTTCAAAGTCTAAATGGAAGAACCAAGCAATGCAATACCACTGGGAAATGTTTCTGGACTCAGGCTAACAGATAGAGAAACCAATGAGAACTCTGCACATTAATAGTGAGAATGTGAACATTTCAATACTCGCATAGCTCAAATCCTTAATGAGCACACCAGCCTAAATTCTAAACACTTTTCAGGTAGAAACTACTATGCTTAAAGATATCTCAGTAGAAAATCCTCATATTGGTATAACACTGATTGAAATGTGAATGCTGTACAAATGTCATGTAGAAAACTGTATGGCAGTTGCAAACTTGGTTCTGAATCCCACAGAGGCACTAAATATGTGATCTTTGCAACGTAGCATTTATATTCTGATTATTTGGGAATGGATATAAAAATAGGTAACAGAAGGTTATATTAGTACAGGATATACTGGAGAGGAGGGACTTTATAATGGCGCCCTTAGAAACATATTTGCATTTTTTCAATTGGAGGTATGCTACCAAACTTCAACAGAATGATTCTGGTACTTTTCCTACCTTCCAGTAGTAACTGAGAGTATGCAGAACATGTGTGGTGCACAAGATGCTGCTCAAGAACTTGTCTGAATTCTGTGAGACCACATAATTCATAGTGGTGAGCCACAGTTACATAAATCTCACCACCAAAATGGGCATAATTTTTCCTACCACTAAATTGTGGTTTTTATATCATGTCCTTTCCAAACAAACTAAAAAGCTATTCTATAATAGAAGGGTTTTAGATCTAGAAGGAGTTTAAAGTCCTGATATTATATTTGTATCTTTCCACTTATAAAGCAAGGAAGCTAATACACACCCAACAGTACAAGTCTCAAAAGGACTTTGATGCAGGAAAGCTCTTGTCCTTTACTCACTGATGGAAAGCTGGTGATTAAATATTTTCACTAAAATGAAAGCAATTCTCCTGAGCAGGGCCAAGGGTAAGTAAGTTTATAGCATATACAGAACCAAAACACCTTTTCCAGAAATAATATTAACACTATCTTTTTAAGATTCAGTGCCTCACATTCAACAAGTGCTAGAAGTAAATGCTGCCTCCCAATGGAAACATAAAGTTTGTTTCCCAATAAAACAACTATGGAATTTCTAGTCCAATTGTTTTAACCTACCTCTCGTAAGAAAAGAACAATTTTCATTCTGGATTTCACAATCAAATATTTTGGTTTATGAATTTCATTCCAGTGGGCTCATAATGTACGTCTTGAGTAAGGCAGTTATCTTTTCCCATTAAAAACAACCACTTGAAAACTGGTCAGAAATACAAGGAAGCAAAACTGGAATAGTGCTAGAGTTCAAACAAGGTCGTGAAGTTAATGAGAAATACAATTTATCTTACGATTCTGCAATTTACCATACAATCTCACAACTCATAATTGCAATGTCACTGTCACACATGTGCTATCAACAGATGCATCTGCCTGGTCACAGAATCTGTGGCTGCATTAGGGGTATCTGCTAGTGGCATCTATTTAGGTGCTTGTTATGTATCTGAGTGCAAATAAGTAATACACATTATAGTCAGTAAGACATGTTACTAAGTTCTTTGTAACACAGGAATGGATTGAAAAAAATCCACTCCAATTTCCACTGCAAGCAAGAGCTTATATGCAGAGAACATTTCTGAAAACATTCAGAACAGAAAAATAATCTTCTGGGAAAGTTACAATAGATTCAAAATACATGTCTAGAATCTAAATGCTTCCTCAGCCTTGATAGAATAAATAATGCTTTCTAGGTAAGTACTGCAGGTCTTTTGATAACATATATATTAATAAATTAAAAATGCCTGTAGATTGACAAGTGCTTTGTGGGCTTATACTGGAAAGCCAATAGCTAATTATGAAAGCCTGACTTGACTAATCAATTATTCAGATGAACATTAGGTGCCTATTATATGCGTAAACATGGGAATTATATTTCCCCCAAGTAACTTTCTAAAATAACAAACCCAAAACATGTAAATTTGAAACAGACAGAAATGGCACTATTATGCCCTTATTGCACATGCAGAACTCCCACTGAATTATTCAGGGAACAGTGAATCGGGAGCCTCGATCTTCTGACTCTGAGCAGCACAGCAATAGCAGCACATGCCATGTAGTATTTGTTATGCATGTAATATTGATTTAGCTCGTTCTTGCTGGTCATGTTTCAAATTCATTTCATGTTTGGGAGATAGGGAAAAGGAGTAGTATCTCTGGATTGATATTTGCAATATATTTTTATGCCTGTTGAACACAAGATTATCTGATAAATTAGTAACACCGTGTCTTTTGATTGCAGGAGGAATAAGCCTTTGAAAATGAGCACCAGTGAGGTAATGAATTGTGTTTTGAAAAGGTTTGTACTTGCTACCCACCTCCTGTATGTAAAGCCTGGGAGAGCGCTGGTATTACAGAACGGATTCACTTATGTTTCTTTAAGGCACAGACCACAACAAAATAAGGCATAATTGTCCTTTGCATTTAAAAAAGACCACGCTCTTAAACAGCATACAGCAACAGGGAAACCAGAAATAGATGTGACCAGACACCTGCTGACAAACAGTGACAAATCCCAATGACACTGCAGTGACCCCCAGTTAGTCAAGATTTAATTAAGGAGTATAATTAAGTCAGTGGAACAGAACACTAATGAGTAGTGTTTTTTATATGGGTAATTACACATAAGAATACAAAGTGAGCCAGACCCCTACATATATCATTAAAATGAACAGTATAGAAGGACAACTAGGGCTTAAATATTTTTGTTTTTTCTCTGCAATAAGGCAGGTTGAAACACCCCATCTTGTCAAGCATATGTAACATGCTTACAAATGCCCCTGGCCCAGCCAAGCATGTGTCTAAGCATGTTGGTAACATGACCTTGGTGGCACAATGCACATCACCACAGCTATGCATGGATGGGGCTGCCAGGCTCTGTCTGTCACTGTGTTTGCCTGTGTTTGTACTGGGCAGGGGTCATTCAGGCTCCTTTTCTAACAAATGACATTCTGTTGCTATTCTCTTACAAGTAACACAGCCTCTGGATTTCATTTATCACAAGTGTTGATTACGAGGAAGACATAGGTTACAAATTGTTCCTATGATTATCTGCATGTTGGGCACAGTATACCTTTACAATCAAATGACAGAGATTTCTTACAGCACATCCAGATCCAGTTCTCTGGAATTTATTCTGGGAATCTTCGGGCAGTTGAATGAAATAGCTGAAATATTTCTGACTACGTGGTTTTTGCATATATTTGCTTGTAATTCCAACATAAAAGTATTGTAAGGTAGATTTACTAGACCAACATTTTAAACTAGGGTGGAAAACATCATAATGAATAATGATGACAATGGAAGAGGAAAAACAACTTTCCTATGGTCTTGAAGATTTAAAAGAATGCCTGTGTAGTTTGGGGCCAACCCTCTGTGGGATTACTCTATCTGCTCCCAGCTGGTAGCCTGCAGTTCATGACAGCCTTTTATCCGTTATCAAAGCAACAAGTGGAAAAGCAGATCCTCCTGCCTGCTAACACTCTGTTCTGTTCTCTCTGTAGAATTTCTGCTTCTAAATCTTTCCTTTTAACAAGTCCTCAGATTTCCTTCCTACGGCTGCAGGAGACACTAAATATCTCTCAAGTTTCTAGCTCACTTGTCTAACTTAAACTCTGCAGAACACTAAAGGAAGAAAGAATAATTGCACTGCACCAGCACATTTTCTACAGGAACTGACTGAAATGCAGAATGAGCCTTATCTTGCTCACACTGGAGTGCTGAGAGTTTAGCAACTGAGTTCAGCGACAGCAAAAGAAGAACCTAATTACTCAAACAACATGGTACCAATACAATGCTTTTACAAATTATGTAAGTACAAGTTTTACTGTTGCAAAAACAAAGCAAACAAACTGCATTGACACTTACATCATATATCCTGCATTTACTTTGCTTTTTTAGTAGCATAGGAAAAAATAAAACCAGGTAGAACTAGGAGATATTTAAGTATAATTAATGCAAATTATTTCAAGCAAATTCTGTCTACTGAAATGGAACAGTTATTTTTTATTAAAACAAATATTAATGAATATATTTTGTGTAGTAAAAGTATATATCCCAATTTTGCTACAATCGTGCTGTCATGGAGTAATAGGCCTTAGATACACAATCCTGTAACAGTAACAATCAGATAAAAATTAAGAGAATTTAACAAGTTTTTATATAGGCTATGTTAAACAAAAATATATGTTAAGATTTTGGGGATTTTTGTCAAGAACTTTGGTTTTTAAACAGATTTTCCACAATTTATGGCAGTCACACAATGACAGAAGATGCCATGGGAATGCCGTTGTGGCAGTGAATCTGGGACTTGCTCTCTCTCTGGATGCAGGCCTTTGCCACCAGGCTTCTCTGTGCATACCAAGGTGCCCCTCTGAGCTGGCCACAAGAGATGGGGCAGGGCCAGGTCCTGCCAGCACCGTGCCCTGCCCACAGCACAGTCCTGTCACACTGAGCACAACCACCTCTGGGGCCTCTGGTGTTCTGCTGAGACATGGGCAGTAGCATTGCATTTTCATGAGATGCCCGAGGTAAACATTCCAGAAAGGACACAAAAATTTCAAGATATGAAGTTTGTATCTTAATTTTTTCCCATAAGCTGCAGCACATGCAAAAACCCTAGCAGAACTTTAATGCAGTAAACCAAGGGAGGTCATAAAAATGATGCAAGTTATTTCCCCATTTTCATTTTTCTGCAGGCATGTGCCAGGATGAAATGCAGGGTTAGCAGGAGGGGCTTCTGCATGGGCTGCAGACACAGGAGTGCATTAGGGTCCCTGACGTCTTCTCCTGCCCCATGTTTGTCTCCGCGAGGCTGCCCCTGCCCGGCCGTGTATGAATGAACAGAAGTGCCTTTCATCCCCCACTTGCCTGGCGCTTCAAAAGGAATTACAAAAATAGCAGCCACAAAAATCCAGCTGCCTGCCAAAAGGCCCGCACACGTCCCATTCTCACAGGCATGCAAAAGGTTGGAGAGCTCAGCAGAATTTTTATGTACGGGAGCAGGCCCAAGGAAAACTCACACGCCATAACCAATTGTGGACAGAGGATCATCTATCAGCAGACAAATGCAGGAACTCCAGAATGTCTCTCCTCAAATGAAATAATATATCTTTGAAAGCCAATGCCCGTTTTAGGCCTGAGGCCCATATATCAAGCCTGAGAGGCTTGTGGATACGCTCCAGGGCCATTAACCTTCCACCTGTTTCCCCTTGTCCTTCAGGATGAGACCCTGCCCTTGATTTTACTCCCTTCCCCTGTTCATCTTCCGACAGAGTGTAAATGTAAAGCAGAGGGCCTGCGAAATAATTCAAAGGCAATGGACCAGGGACATGGTTACAAATCTCTGCCACTGGCACTGTGACTTATGCAGGCAGTTTGTCACACATGAGCCAGGTGACCTCTGTGACATAACAGAGAAAAATATCGCCCGAGATCAAAAGATGAGATTCAGAGCACTCTAAGTAACTCTGGTGTACACAGCCACGCTGTGCGGTGGCCAAGGGTTTCCTCTCCTCCCAGTGCTGCTCGCTCCCTCACTAGTGAGCGAGACACACTGCTGCTAATTTCAGTAATCTCTTTTTCTCTCATCTCTTTGGAAATCTTTCCTGTAACCTGAACATCAACATTTGTCTCCTTCTGAAGCCCCTCTTTTTCAAAAAAGATAGTTAAATTGACAAGGAGGGACAGCAAAGTGTCATTCAGCGGATAAAAATTAATGAAAAAAATGTGTCATAATTGAAAAGAGTGGATTAGTCACCTTTGTAAATAGGTCTGTTTTAATCAAGTAATTTTTGAAATTTTAAGTAGTACTGAAACTTTATATGAGCAATGATGTCCCTAGTATTGCAATAAAAAGTGTTCAAAGTTCAAACATTTATTGGGATTTGACTCTCATGACAGTAAAAATGAGAGTAGAGTTAGTATTTAAAATTATGTAATAGACCCAGATAGCACACTTCAGCACCTATTAATATTTTACAAAGAGATATACTACAGAATCAGAATAATAGTCACTTGAAATAAACCAAATCAGAGTAATTTAAAAAAAAAATCTTGAATTCATTTTTCAAGCTGTGTTCTACATAGGAAGTCTCCCAGCTGGTTTGTACATTCAGGACTCTGCTGGGTGCAGACAAAAGAGTAAGGCCTAATGCAGTGTTTCTCTTTCACTCCCTGAAACCTAATGGTATGTCTGGTATGGACATTTAATTTTGTCTATTTCATAAATTAAAGAAAACCCACAACTGTCACAGTATCCCTGGCATGATGATGAAATGAGAAATACAACTGTAACTAAATCAGCCTAAATCCCATTCTAATCCTAAATCACTTTGGCACTTGCCAACATCTACTTGATGAAAAACTCAGTTTAACCCGTGAATGTATATAAAAATATACAGACACACAGAGAAATTCAGTACATTGATTACAAGTGTGCCAAGTGTTACCTTATCAGCTATTTCATCCTGCTTCATCTCATGCCGACTTGGAAAATTTTGCAATGTTCACACTCTTTCTCAAAATCACCTTGCATTCCACTATTGAAATATATCTAAATTCACTACATCTAAAAGCATAGAAAAGTTGGACAATGGACAGGTTTTGAGGCTAAATCGTGCAGCAGTTACAAAGAAACACACAGCTGAAAATCATTTCACATTTCCCGTTGACTAAAACCTGATGTACAGCAGTAAACCACTCTGTGCAGAATGCTGCAACAGTAAACACAGTAAATGCAAAATTAGTATTACAAAAAGATTACTCTGAAGTGTTGCCACATGCATTTGTAAAAATAAGACAGCTGTTTGATTTTATAATGCTACAATCTTTTGCTCTGGTTCAGGCCATATGATTAAACACACATTTTCTTCTTTTTAATATCTCTAAAGAAAGTCTGTCAGAGACACAACAGTCAGCAATTACAGGTCAGTTTTGTCACCAGTTTCACTGAACTCCAAGTCAAATTCCAGATGTCTTCATTTTTGAAAATACCTAGTGTTACTTTTTGTGTAAAACAGAGGTGTTATAATTAAATTTTCTGGCAGTCAAATCTTTAGCTCTTTTACACTTCTACTGAATATATTAATTTTTATTTAATTTTGGTTTCACTTAGGCTTTCTGCATTTTTTAATATATTTGATGTATCCCTGAAAAAATTAATATTTCATTTCAAAAGCACCTAACCCAATCCATTTCCTTTTACAGTAAGTATGATCTAGTGCATCTGCTTTTGTAATATTCATGAAATCTGGAAATCAAGGCTAGGCATCATATACTACCATCATATGCTAATAGAGGGTTTTGCTCATTTGAGTGTTTGATCTGTTTTGAATGCCCAAATGGCCTATTAGAATTTCCAAGACATAAACTACTGTAAATGTTATTATATGTATAAAAATACTATTATATGGATATAGTAAATTTTAATTTTTATAGATACACACTCAGATTCACATGAAATAATTTGTCTCATTTACCTCCTGCCATGTGTTTTTTGTGTAAATAGCTGCTGAGCTATTTTATAAAACTGAAGGTTAAATTATGCTGATTCTGAAGAAGAGAATTTGAGTCTTGGTTATAATATAACAGAATATCTTGTCTTGAGGAAAAAAGCCTTAAAATAATTGGTTTACATAGTACATGCATGCTAGCAGCCCAGTTAATTGTATTTTTGAGTGGCTATGCCTCTCTGATTCAGGCATTTGAAACAAAGTAAAGCAAGAAGTATTTAACATTAACAGTAATATAAATAATAATAATTTGGGGCATGAATCATTCCTTACATTCCTTTCCAGCTAGAGGCAATTTCTGTTGGGAAAAGTGCCATATAGTATCGACAGTGACAACAAATTGTATTGTGCGCTGAACATCTGTTTCCGACTCCCACACTGATATTGCAGGTTGGCTACTTCTGATTTAGTCTTCACAGGCTGCCCAACCACAGAGGAACTGGAAATTGCTGGTACGTTCAACTTTTATTATTGGAACACAGGAAAACTTTATCATCATGCTGGGAAGGTCTGTGTCTTTTGAAATATTGGAAGGAGGATTATGTGAGCGCAGAAAGCCACATGCGACAGTTCTTAGGAAGAAGGGGAAAAGTGGCTCCTGTTCATTGTGTGTGCCCATACACATGGGTATGAATGTCTGAGATTAAAATCTCAAAATGGATCAGTATTTCAGTTTTCAAGATGTGATGTTTGATGGCGAGGGTTTGGTGAGGGGTGTTTATTCTTAATAAAACCAGCAGCACTGCAAAAAAGGACTGGATTCTCCCAGTCTTGCTCAATAGGTACCAGTGTCCCTATACAGAATATCTCTGGAGTTCAAAGCAGTTCCTATAGGGTAGAGCAGACTGAGGTTTAGTTTGAATTGCAGGCTCTAGCCCCAGAGAACTGAGCTGTTCTAACTCGTATTTATGGCACCAATTTACTATGGTAGCAATTGAAACAGTAAGGCTGTGTTAACTAGCTGAAATTACACCTGTTAAAAAAATCAAAGCCAAAACTAAGCATTTTTTTTTGAAACTAAGGGCTTGTTAGAATGATCAATGTAATTTTTCTCATAGTTACACCACCATTGTTAGAAAAAGGTTAAGTTCCACTTTGGCTGGGAAAAAGAAAAGAAGATACATTCTTGATAGGCACCATGGACCAGTTTGATAAAGCTCCAACTCCTGATCTGTAAACTTTTTTACAGAGAAAGGAGAGCAAGAAATTCCACTGAACTCCTGTTAACACTAATTAGAGTTGCCAGCATGCAGTGGAATCAAAGGCAAAACATGTGGAGCTCCCACTGAAGTCAAGAGGAGAAGGGTATGACTTAAAGGAGAGGCATGCAAATTAAAAATAAATGTGGTTCAACTTTACCAAATGAGCTACTCATGTAAATACACACTTTGAGGTCTAACCCTTCCTACTGGGAACACTCTCCCTGCAAGTTCATTCCTAGTCAGGAGACAGCATTGTCCTTGACCACACTTGCCAAATGAGAACCTATCTTGGAAATGATAGTTCCAAGCCATGGACAATGTAAAGGAATTGCCATGTGTTTATTTCTAGTTAAAGTTGTTACTATTGTTGCTGTTGTTAAAATTTTTATTGTTTATTCACTGTTCTATAAGCAAGAACCATTATTTTCCAAGTCCTGCCATCAGAAAGGCAGTGGTACTTACAGCAATTTTGGGTTTCTCAAAGACTTGAAATTCTAGGTAAAATCTTAGCATATCTAGCAATATGGCAAATATTCCAAATAGTGTTAGGACAACGCACATATTGGCCTCAGATGCAGAAAATTGCCTATTCTTGTTTTTCATGAGTATGATATGTACTAACCCAAACAATACTCAGTAGAATTTGTTTGTAAGCAGCCGGCTTTCTATGTCCTGCTCTTCTCTCCATGTTTAGATTAAAGGTACCTCAGTGACTGTGGAGTTGTCAAAAAAGAAACTGAAACTATTTTATGCTATAGTGACCTGGTTGCGAGCTACACACATCAATTTTGGCTTCCACTTGCTCACTGGATTATTTGCACCACCACCTAATTTAGTCTCACGTCTCCTAGCAGCCAGTCTAATACATCCCTGCCATTCCCACAATTCTAAGGATTGTGGGACAGGGTTGTTATTGCCCTAAAAGCACTGCACAGACAAACAGGAGCAGAAACAGAAACTTTGGGCAATGATTATTCTTTCTACATGTTTTAGCTGTTACATGAAGTTAATACTTAGAATTAAATAACTTTGTAGTTTTATTGTGATTTTTACTGAGCTCTAGAAATATCAATATGATGACTGCTGGCCCTTATGATCCACATACCATGAAACTTTTTCTCAAATATTTCCACCTTTTCCAGAAATGGTGCACAAAGATTTTGAGGGCTTGTTGCTGACACCACTGACTGATTGAGAAAAAAGTCAGTGGACCCCAAAGCCACAAATGATTGCAGCCTATGTAGTGGGCATGGCACTAGCACAATTCCCAAGAAAGG
Source organism: Melospiza georgiana (assembly GCF_028018845.1). NCBI lineage: Eukaryota > Metazoa > Chordata > Aves > Passeriformes > Passerellidae > Melospiza > Melospiza georgiana. The sequence goes on along the minus strand of NC_080438.1, from coordinate 10,716,649 downwards.
GAAAGGAAAAGAAGATAAAGTAGATAACAAATAAGGAATTTAGAATAATGTGGCAAATGAAACTTAAATGCTTGGCATAAGCAGCTTTACAGAAGAAAACAGAAAACTGGCAAATGCTATGATGAAAATGGAAATACAGTATTCAAGATCTTAACTTGCACTTCTTACTTGGACAAAATTTTTATTGGTTACAGTAAAGCTTTTTCTGATATTCAATATAAGACTGGGTCCATAAGCACAGCCTGACTTAGACTGAAAAATTCTATATACAAGGCTGATTTGTTCAGCTCTCTATTTAGGAGAGCAAGCAGTTATAGGTACATATTTATTTCCTTGCACAGTGAATTCTGGCCATAGCATGGAGATGAGGAAGGTTCCTATCTTGTTAGTCTTTTCTGCTCATACCTTGAAGAGGGATGAAGCAGATGTGACCAGACAGCCCTGTCTCTGCCTCCCCTAAAATGCTGGATCATCTCTCAGACAGTTGCACAAGAGATGCAGAAAGCTGATTCTTGAGTGGTGAGGGATTATGACTCAGCACCACCAGTGTGCTCATTACTCAGGACAAACTGGGAGACTGCAGTAAGCATTCCCCAATAAATACCAAAAGGTATCCAGATGAAACAAAGGGATGGTGTTGACTGTAACACCAGAATAAAGAAACAATTCTTCCTCACATTCAGTGTCACTTAGTCAGGGTGATGTTTCCTGTACTCAGCAAACATGCCAGTAAAAGAATTTCCTTGGCATCGAGACAACATGGAAATGTCCTTTTAAAATCAGTTAATGCCAATAGAACTCATGAGCTAGCTGGAACCATTTCCTATGCTATGGAAAGAACACTCAAATAAGGTTAACCAAGACATTTCACCCTCCCAGCCTCCCCCCTCCCCATCTATTTCTGGATGTCTTCTTTTGTTCACCCTTTGCTAATTATAGTGGCCTTGCTTAGGTGATATTTATAGTCTTAAAAGAGTTGCCTGACTTTTAGAACACTTTATTCATGTATATTTCCTGTGTTTATTGTTGCCTTAACTAATTTTTTAAAATTAATTTTACTTGATCCAAGATTTTATTTAGCAACAAAAATCAAAGTAACTTTTCTTTCAACAAATGCAAGAGCTGTATTTAGATGGAAAAAGCATTTTTCTATTTCTGAATTTCCGAACACAGATTTTAGTTTCTTTCCCTCTCCAAGTCATAAGTATGACAGAAAACTCTGGAATCAGACAAAATGAAACTTCTTTTTTCACTGCAGTATGGTTACTTGGTATTTTATTTTACTAATTTGTCCTTTTTTTTCAGTAATGAGTAATTTTGTCAGTAATGGTTGCTTTAATGAGTGGGGTGTTTCTGAGACACAGTGTTAAATATTTTTTTTCCAGACTACCCTGATGTTTTCCTAACCACCTATAACTGAAATTCCACAGGTTGCAGAAGTGGAAAAAAGACACTGAGAACATCTACAGAAAATTACATCTTCACTTTTCCACCTGCACCATATTTCATCACTTTCTTAGTTTTTCTTCATTCCTTCTTAAATCTGCCCTTTTGTTCCTTGTGCGGTTGCACTGAAAATGTGCCTGTAGTGATGCCAGTAGCAACAGCTTTCAGTCCCTATTTCAAAATGGCAAATAAAGAACATTTTAGGGAAAAATCTGATGCATGCTTTTCAACTTCCTTGACAGCAGTTGGAAATGTTAGAGCAAGACTGGCTGGTGTTTCACCTTTCAGCAGCAAGGCTTTCCCCGTCCCTGGAAGCGGCCGCAGTCAGGCGCGCACAGCTCAGGTAAGGGACGGCACCTGGCGGCTCCGGGCCGCCGCCGTGTGCGGTTCTCGCCTCACACAGGGGCCCCTGACTGGGCTGGCCAAGGGCACGGTGCCCGCCGCAGCCGCTCCAGGGGGGACGCAGGGAAGTGAGCGGCTCCTTCTCTGGGGGAGCCGCTGGAGCCCCTCAGCCTCTCGAGGCTGGAGCCCGGCGCTGGGTCCGGACCCCGCCACACGCCCTGCCCGGCCCTGCCCTGCCCGCGCTGCAGCGGCGCTGGGGCGCAGACCTGCGGGCGGCACCTCGGGCTGCCAGCCCCGACCCCTTCACTCGGTCCTGAGGCAGCCTCAGAGGACCAGAGCCGTGGCTCGAGTTAGCCGCTTTTTTCAGCTTTTCTCCCGTGTTATTTGCTGATGCCTGCGCTGGGCACAGCCCTTCCCTCACCTGCCAGCCCCAACACCCCCTCACGGCCCCACCTGGGCCCCACCCACGGCGGCATTCAAGCTCCAGCCAGGGCCCTGGGCTCCCTCACTGCCGGTATGTGTCCGTGTCTGGTCCCTTCCAGTCCTGCCATGTCCTTTTGGCTCCCAAGGCTCTCTGTGAGGGAGGGAGGGAGGTGGGGTGGGATGGGATGGGATGGGATGGGATGGGATGGGATGGGATGGGATGGGATGGGATGGGATGGGATGGGATGGTCCTGTGGGAAGACGGCGGCTCTGCCCCTCAGTGAGGCTGAGGCCATGGTGCTGCTGTGCCCAGCGGTTTCTGTGGCACATGGAGAGAAAACGTTTCAAATCCATTTTGTAATGGGCTAAGATGGTGTGTTGTGATTTAGGTGGCATTAGCTCTGAATAAAACTGTGCTGGAATGGAAAATACTTTTAAGTCCTTCAGTACGTTCCTGTGTTTATACAGCTGTATAAGGTGTCCAACCTGCTCTGAGTGATCCTGTGATCTGCAGCACAGTTTGAAAGCTCTTGGCTTTAGGCCTTCTCTCCAATAATGAGTCTGACGGCTCAGTGCTGTGGAAAACATATTTGTGGTGCTACTAGAGGCAGCACCAACAACATTTATGGTGAGGAACTACACAGTTTCCCGCTCTCCTGGGTATGTTTTGTTCAGATGTTGTGCTTCTACAAGGCTTTCATATGGCTATGTAGAAGAGCATCCATTGATATGATGCAGCTTCAGCAGGGCTTAGTAGAAAGTCTGTAAGTGACTTCAGTATGGCTGGGATGTCATCCTTACTGCAAGTGATCCTAAAGGCTACAGGTTGACAGAAGAACATACTTAAATCTGACCAGCTTTGATAAATTTATAGAGGCAAACTTCCACTGTAACTGGGAGCCATCTCATAGATTAGAAATATGATAGAGATATTGTATACAAGTGCTGGTTCTGAATGATACAGATACCATGCAAAAATTCTGGATCGGACTGGAACAAGTTCTCTTCCTGCTTTAAGATCTACAGCCTGGTTATATAAAATATCATAATTTGCAGATGAAAAAACAGCTCTTTTTGGGATTTTTTTTGGGGCAAATCTTACAAAAACTGGAGATCTTTACAAGTGAAGCTCTGTCATTCTGACAATAAAAATGTGACCGTACTAGGTGAAATGAGGCAATGTATCTGATTTTTCCAAGAGATTGGAATTGTTTAATTTTCAATGTGTAAAGCTCTCCATCTTTTGGCAAAATTATCAGGCCTTCACAGCAGAAAGTAACAGCTAAAAATTGCCTGAAAATACAACAATCTGTCAACATGGCTGAGCATTCCCTGTTCAGTTTCTTAGTACAGGAGTTATTGTTGGAGTTAACTCTAACATCCCTTTGGACTACTCAGCATGCAAGATCTAAAGAGCACTGGTTTTTCATCTCGCCCTACAGCAATGTGATATACATTTGCTAACACACCCAAGTAATCTTTCTGTGTCACTGCTGGCAATTGTCAAACTTTAATTGGAAGCTTAAAATTTGAAGGAAAACAATTAAACTGTAATATTAAACTTCTGTTTTGTGTAACCAATACCTCAAACTCAGATTAACTCAGTGTCTGCTTCAGGATTTGTAGCAGGAGTGGCTGTAGCTATGTAATTTGTGGTGTCCATATGTTAGGCTGTTACATCTCTACTTAGGGGCTGGCAGCTTTTTGAACGGTTTCTCGCTCAAATTTTCTCTGTAAGTAACAAACTTTAGTTACTGCACCACGGCTGTTCACGGTAACTTTGCTGGTGATGTGCTGGGGGCAGGTGCACTCAGGTGCAGAAGTGGCAGTGCTTCCAAAAACACCTACATGGAACGTGTTTCTTACTCACAGCATGATGCCTAACTGGCTAATAGATAGAAAATTACTGAATCCAGAGAGACTAAACTCAGTCTCCTGCTATCAGGGGTGATGGCATCCGACATCAGAATGAAACTAAAGTACCAGCTCTGACATGGAAGGGCATAAGAGAATGTCATCTTTTTCTTTATGCCTAAAAAATGTGCCAGCACTGAACAACCTGTTTAGAAAGGCTACAAAATCACATGCCCTCATGCTGAAATACAATGTTTAATTTGCCTTTTTCCAGAGAAGAGCCAGATCATCATGAAGTTTATGCTAACAGTGTGTTCCTCTATATTTTTTAGTGTTCGAGGAACATTTTTCTTAGATCCAGACACACTGATGCCAGAGTACAAATCAGCAGTTACACAGGCCGACATATTAACGAGTCTGATTACTGGAATCAAGTGTATTCCTGCACCTCAGTTTCTAGCAGCTTCCGTAACTGAAAGAACACAGCAGAAATTTTATTTCATCAGCTATGTGAGTTGCATTTCCTGTCCTGATAAACACACACTACAAAGTCCAAAAGCACTTCAAGTTATCAAATTGCCCTTGATTACTTAAGTCTTAATAATGTATCAACCTTTCATCATCCTGAAAATTTTTAAGGTATTTCAGTGCTGATCTTTTTCTCAAAAAAACAAAACCCCAACAGAACCCAAAACTATTTTTTGCTATTCTGTGGTAATTCCATGTAATTGTTGGATTTCCATTGTATAATTCCTTACTTTCTATGCATTCCTTGGTACTCAACTACATATGGACTGAAATTTGAAATTAAAGCTGGTATATAAGAATTACATTATTACATCTATGTAAATTGATTTCACAGAAGAAACTAAGAGCCTCCAGGAGTTCTGTTAATCCTATTCACATTAAGTTTGCACTTACAGAAATAAATTGAAACTCTGATAATATAGTTTCACTTCTGGGGAATATGTAAGACAAAGCTAGGCCTTTGTTAGTTAATGACCTGCCAAAATATCTGTGGTGCCATGTACAGTGCAAGTTCTATACACAGGGTCCTTTGGAGATATGTGATAAACCACTGTTTGAAGGCTACAGCTAATGTAAGCATGAGCAAATTTATACTTACAGCAAGAAATCTGGCTTGGGACTGACACAGTCTGACATCAGTGAATGGTCTAGATTTGCAAACTCAGTGAATAATTGTAGGATGAGCTTCTTTACCATGAAGTGCACTGGTTCTTCCTGCAATCATTCACTACAAGGTTTGCTCACATGGTACTTTGACCTATGACATCCTCACTAAAACAGCCAAATAAGGAAAGGTAGTTTTTTTGTGAGTCACCATTCTTTTAGTGCCTTTTGTAGCTATTAACACTCAGTTGATTTTTTCTGATCTTCAGCCAGAAGAAAGTGTCCTGAGGACTGTTTTTCAATGCAGGTCCTGTTTTTCTCCTGCTCCAGGCAGAGACTGCTTTCTTTTATGGGTTCAGTAATAGTTAGCTCTGGAAGCAGTCTTGGAATTTTCCCTGATGTGGGCTGATGAGGAAAGACCAGTCCAGAGAAGCTGCCTGCATCATTCCTTGGGGCCAGGCAGCCTTTGGACTCTAGAAACTCTTGCAATATTTTCTTTTTAGCTTTGTACAAAGGCCTTTCACCTGACTAAGACAGCTGGCGACAAATCTAGCATCCCGAGGGCATTCATGAGTTTTCTTAGCTGAGGATTAGATGGATATATCTTACTTTTATATTTACTGAGCTTTCAAAAACTCCAGAATAGCAAACAAAAGCCTTCTTTACTATTACTATTAATTACTATTACTATTACTACCACTATTATTACTATAACTATTATCCCGAGTCTTTTGGGATGTAACCTCTGTATTATTTTGTCTGTGTATAAAGAAACAAACAGAAATATACCTCCTTATGGATAAAAAAAGTAATATGTAACATTAACCCCCAGAATTTATGTCTTAATTATTCCTTACAAAGTATTCTGACTTCACATGACATGTAAGGATGTTTGAGATTTTAGCAGGTGTTAAATTCAAATTTACTGGATTGCAATTGGCTGATTTGAATGATTATTAATCCTGACTAGTTGGCTTCTTCAATTTTTCCATTAGTTTCTGATATCCTACATGAAGATGAGAGGTTCTGCTCCTCAGCAAGTGTGAAAATTACCCCTAAATTGTATACTCAAATCCATACATAGGTGATATTCCAATGAAGTACATGCTGTGGGTAGTTCTACACAGTCCATATTTTTCCCTTTTACATCCTCAAATTGTAACATATTCCAAAAGAGGCAATGAAAATTTGTAGATCAACAAGTGAGAAGATTATGATGAGCTTAAACTGGTCAAAGCTTCAGAAAAAAAAAGTTTTAAAATAGATTTTTTTTTTCATTTGAGATTTCTTTAAAAAAACCCAAATCTGCAGTAAAAGGGAAGAAAGAAGGGAACGTTAAAAGCTGCAGCTCAGTGGTGGGTTTTTGTTATTATCTCTAGGGTAATTGTGGCCTAAAGCACTGACGGACTGGGACAGCATTTTTTATCATATCCACCCCCTGAATTCTGCTAACCACAAATCTCTACAGTTAGCAGAAAGGAAAATGATTGCTCCTTTATATTAATAGAAGAGATGAGGGTGTAAGACAAAATTTATAATGAAAAGATACAGTAAATAATTGTAGACATGCTCCTAGTAACTAACAGCCAGTTGTGCGAGGCATCACTCACCATGACAAAGCCAAGATGAATTGCACACAAGCCACATTTACAATTTTGTACTGTTTAATTATTTGAGTAATTTAAATTTTTAATCCCAGAAATCTGCTGATGCACCTGTCTTATCTGAAAGACATCTCAATATTCCATTGTTTAGACAGGTAGGAATAAGAGTAAAATATAGTTCTGAGCAAACACCTACTTCTCAGCTGTAAATAGATGGGGAACAAAGTTAGCTGTTCTGAAAATATAATTGCATTTTTACCACAATTGTCTCCTCATCCTTCTGCATTTAAAATATGTCATAGTCTTAGGTGACTTTTTTTTTACCCACAGGTATTCATGTCCTGTGGAGAAATCTGAAATAGCTGCTTTTGCTACTTTGATCTGAAGAACCTGAAAGATGGATAGAAGATAACTGCATTCAAGAAAGGTTTGGAAATCTTTTGTTTAATATTGTTCTTGTCCTCTCAACTCAAAAGAGAGATTTTGTTACTCAGTGCTGTTAAAAAAGTAGGGTCCGATCTAAACATGCTTTTGAAACTGAAAAGCTTAAAGTTCTTAGCATTGTGTATAGTCTGGTCCCTAAATTTTGGATGTGGATGGATTTCTTAATGAATTGTTATTGTTCTGGAATGCTGTGCAATTTTGTTGATCTTGTCCAGCTGAAAAAAATAATCAGGATATGCCAGAAGGTATGAGACTGTCTGACTTCAAAGCTTCCAAATTACAAAGGGTACCAACGCTAAGGTGAAAGCAATGCCTTCTACAAATGTGTGAAAATCAGTTCATAAGCCAAAGGCTCTGTATAGCAAATTTTTATAATATGTGTATTTTCACAACCTTGTGTTTACATGGTAATGTGTAATACATCCAGAACCAGGAGAAGTTGGTCAGCATTTTCATAAACAAATTTCTGCATCTTTTGTGTCTATGCTCGTAAACATAGGTTGGTTGAAGAACATAATCCAGGCTGAAGTTGGAGGTGAAGGTCATATTTAAAACTGTTCCCAGTATAGCATGTTGAATGCTTGTAAAAAATTTGTCACTTTAATCATAAATGAAATTTTAGGGTAGATTGTAACTTAAAAGTTTGTACACTGAAAGGTATATAGAAGACAGTCACTTTTAACTCTAGGGTACCTTACTCTAGGCTAAAATACTCCCCAGTGTATGGACAGAAAGATCTGGTCTCAGATATTTGCCACATAGTCTACTGGAAATATAACATGTTCTTAATTTCAACTTTTAAATTATTTAAAATGAGTAGCATGGCTTATAGCTGACTACAAAATTGTATACAACTGAGATAGCAAACATGTGAGAGCCTTTTACTGTCTTTAATGCATTTTGGTTTTCCTCTCTAGGTAAACTTCCTCTCTTCTTTCTCTTTGAATAGACTGAGCTTTTGGTGATTCCTGCAATCATTCTCACAAAAAAATGGCAAGAGCTGGAGTTACATATGCAGGATATACAGCTTGCTTTTCTTGCAATCTGGTTTTATGTCATGTGTCCATGTCCTTATGGTCATGACAGACATGCTAGTGTGGCAAGCTCTCTGAGTGCAGCCTTTCAATGGATCTCCCTTTTGTGCTCTTAACTCAAGTAGATTCAATTCACAGTGAAATCCTACAGTAATTGTTACATTTGGAAGCTGAGTTATTTTCTCTTAGTTTGAAAGTAGTCAGAAATCACAGGCAGTCACAAAACTTTACAGATATCATAGCAAATATGGCAAAAATATCTCTCTGTAGCAGACAGACACAGTAACTAGTAATGTAACACGGAATCTCAGATGTGAGTTTAGTTCACCATCTTGAGGGTGTTTTTGAGACTGAAGATTATTCTTTCCAGAGCTGATTTTTGTATCGAAACAGTGGTTAAAACTGTAGTTCATACCTATTGTCTGATCTCAAATTTCTGGCTTAAAATTTCTGACTTGAATTTTCAGACCACAAAGCTGCTTTAACAATAAACCTGAAAAATGTAAATGGGGGAATTTCTGTCCACCAGAAAGCTGTGCAGAAGGATTTCCTGGGTGCTCCAGCAAAAATAAGAGCATTGTAGCAGCCTAGACTAAAGGAATCCCCCATGTATCAGTGGTGATGAGAATCAAAAGGAGTCCTTGAGGTATCTGCTTCCTCATTGCTTTCTGTTCCGTGTGTATCCTGCTTAGGTTTCAGCCTGCGCAGTTAATAAGATACGCGGGAATGCATAAAATAATATCCCATTGAGAAACTGAATAGTCCAAATATGGACTTATATAAAGTGAATGGAGGTGGACAGAAATGGCATTCCCCCATATGTTAAATAAGGTAATTAAATAATTACACAAATCAATGTGGAATGGTGGAACAGGTGTGCTTACAACCCTGAGTTCAAGCCAGACAGTGAGTGATGCTGACAGGGAGGGAGTAGGATTATGTGAGGCCCTGTGGATGTTAACAATAGTTGTGATAAATATTGAAGTACAGAAAAGCTGAACTGAGTATTGAATCTCTTTGCTACAGCTAATTACAGGCTCAGGTGGAAGTCAGCAACAAGTTTCCCTTCTAATAGCCTGCCTACTTCAAGCCAAATAAATGAAGAATGAGATGCTTGGGGGGGGGGGAGAAAACAAAATTCATGCTTTCCTGCTTGAAGTACAAGATTGTAAGAAATAGTATTTTTTTCTTGACTGATAATATAATGTAAAATTATTACCTACCTTAAGTTCTCTAAAGAAGATGCTACTCCTCGCCCACTCAACAATGGAGAAGAGGGTTTGGTCAGCCATTTTGCACATAAGCCCGAATGTGTTGAGCTTCTCATGTTTGCTTCTGTTGGCTTGCTCTTGCTGCAGATATGCCATGATTTTAGCTTGGACTTGTGGCTCATCAGGCTCACATTTCAGGAGTTCCAATATCAGATGTGGGATACTGGCTGGTGAGCTTGTTTGATAACTATCCATGTATGAGTAGCCCATTATTGACTCTGGTGAGCTGGTGTAAGGGTCAGGGTACTCGGACTTGATAGCACGGCTTGGAAAGTGGCCATAGGTTTGGTAGCCTTGCAAACTGCCGTGGGGTGGCATTGTCATGCTGATGGGAGAGGTCACAAAGGGACTCCTGTCATAGTCTGTAGGAGGCAAGGCAGTATGGTTCAGAGGTAGGCCTTTAGAAGCTGAATGGATGTTCTGGATTGCAGAGGATATTGTCAGGTCAGTTGGCATTGCTTGGATCACCTGAGTCATGGCTTCCAGTTTCAGTCCATTGGCTCGGATAAGAGCTTTCTTCTGCTGCTTCAATGCCCTGTCTCTCTTGTACATTGGTCCAAACTTGTTTCGACCGCCACGCATTCGGTCAGCTCGCACAGCTGTCAGGGGAAAAGAGGAAGTAAATCATTACTAACACTTGGAATTGACATTTGTAATCAAACAGATATTAGGAAGGAGCAGAAATGTAAAAATTTAACTCTTTTTTTTTTTCCAAATTCAGAGTTGCACTTTTGTTCCTAAGGAAAAGGATTTATTTCGACTTAACAAATGTCACTTTTTTCTAGTGATTTAAATGTCACATGCATATATTACTAACAAAGAAGGACTTCTCTGTACATTGATTAGGACACAGGGACAAACACAATGGATGGCTACAGGAATTTCACACCTGCTATGGGATCATGTGGAAATCTCAATGTACATTTGGGTTTATATCAAGCTACTATGTCATTAAGAAACAAGGGCTGAAGTCCAGAATTTGCCTGAGACGTATCCAGCAGACCACATTGTCTCATTATAATCATTCCATTACTGCCTTCCACCGCAGCAAAACATCTGAAATGTAAATTGTGAAATGTTCAGTAGTCACAAAGAGGAATACATTTCTCTTGGCAAAAGGGAAGCACTTCCTTTTGATTATTCTGTCCAGGTTGGTGTAAAACTTTGAGATTTCTAGTTAGCTGAGCTCTGTGGAAATGTTTAGCTGCAGTTGGAATGTGCAGAGAGAAAGCTGTCAGCTTGCTGCCTTCTACGTGAAGATAGAATTGAAACAGAAACTATTGACACTGTTCTGGCTTATAATATCTCTGGAATTAGAAATAATTAAAACAAATCCTACTTAACAGCTGCCTTGGGAGTCATACTGGTGGTCTCTGTCACCACAGTCTCTGTCACCATGGGATATATGTGATGGACTAGTGAGGAGCTTTCACCAAGCCCACCTAGCCCAACGGCAATTAGATTGAAAGAGGAACCTTTGACAGTCTGGTGACATGTTGAGACTGCTGAGATTGCTGGAGGTTAAGTTCTTGAGCTTTTTATCTTAGGGATTAGTAGGACATTAAAAATTTATTATGAATGCTAGATAGGCATAATACTGTACCTTATCACGTAAGGACTTTAACGCTTAATGATTTTTTTGGTCCATGGTAATTTATGAACTCGACTTTTAAGGCTTTATATATCACTATCAGGGAAATACACATATAAATGTCACAAGTATTTACAATTAAGAGAACACATGTTCTTCCAATTTTCTAAACAGCGGAAAAGAAGTTGTATGGATGTGTAGATAAGAAAGCTAAAGTACATTTTCTGCAGTACCTTTAAAACTACAGGTGTTTTGTTTGAATTTGTAGGAAAAATTAGCTGCCAATACTACTTCTGAATACTGACTGTTAACAAAATGCATTAAATGAATTTTATCACTAGTAAATGTAGTTAATTTTAAATCTGTATACACAGTATCCCCACGGGTACTCTGCAATTAAAAGCTGTGAGCCAAATAGGATTAGGAAGTGCTTTTGTATACATCCCTCTTAAATTTAAGGTGAACTTTGTGTAATGACAGAAGACAAAGTTTAGTCTTGTGTCATTGTCAGCAAGTGAGAGGAGTTGAAAGTAGGAGTAGACAAATGTATTTTATCCTTCTTCTTAATGCCAACAATGACAAAAGGATTCCACATGTCCTGTAATTGTACTGTTTGAATTTGGAAGCACATGCAATGATTCAGGATGTTTAGTGCAGTGTGTCAGTGCTAGCTCAGTCTTGTGGGCAAATACAACACTATTGAATCAATCAAACTGCAAGAGGCTGATTTTTCTGTTTATCTTCAGTTGTATCAACAGCTTCCCTTTGCCAGAGCCTGGTGACTGCCTCTTGTCCTTTCAGGTTCCCTTCATGGCTTACAGTTTTCCTCCTTGGCCTGATTTTTTTCTGGCTAAGTGTCTAGGGTGAATGTCACTTCATACAGTTGTAACAGTAAGGAATTTAAGAAATTGTCCTTGGTCAAGGAAAAATGCCATCTACTGTGAAATCTGAATTTTAATATTTTATATATCAAAGTTAGAATGAACCATGCATGATTCACAACTTCATGTTGATGATATTTTTGCATTTGGTTATCTGAAAGGGTATTGTACACTTTTCATTGTTCTCTGTAGATGACAAAGTGAAATGAAGTCAAAAAGTATACTTCAGAATGCCTTATCCTCTTTCAATCACAACAGCCTCGCAGGTGCAGCATCACAAAAATATAGGACACAACTTTAGAGATTATTTGGCTCCTTAATCTCAAAGGCAAGTCAGTCTGAGAAAAACCCTTATTTTATCTGTTTCTTTGTGTTCTGCCTTTGGTGTTTTTACATATGAAGAACATATGTAAAAAAACCAAAACAACCCAACCCTAGATAAAATGCAAATAAAATCAGATCACTCTCCGTAGCAAATGAATAATTTTATTTCTAATCTGGACAATTGTTTTATATTTAATCTAAATTAAGTCTTTTTGAAAAGCTGCAAAATTATTCAATCTACATCCATGAATTCACGAACTTGAAAAGCCTGAAATATCAAAATATATACTTATATGAAAAAATGGATTATGGTTTTGACTGCTTCCTTAATGGTAGTAATCTCCCATTTACTTATTAGATTTTTTTTATAAAGCAACAATTTCACTGACCATACAAAGTAACCTTTTGTTAACATTTCAAAGCCATAACTATATAACTTTTTAATATAAAATACAATGCATTAACATCTTATCCTATAATTTTATAGTATAGTTGAAGATATCAACAAGACTATAGCTCTTACCTTCCAATTTCATTCCAACACTTAGACATTTTTGAAATCGACAGTAAGGACATCGTTTTCGCTGTGTTTTGTCAATCTGGCAATTCTGATTTTCTATACATGTGTACCTTTTGTTATTCTGGACTGTTCGCTTAAAGAATCCCTGTATGATAGACACAAAAATTAGCCTGTTTTGCTTGAACGTGTGTTTCATTCAGCATTTCATGGAATTCATTGTAAGATAATTTTCAGAAGCCATTCAAGCACTTACAAAGTTACATAGTTTATTTTAAATTAGCCAGCTGAGCCCAGGAGATAGCCACCAGATTGCAAAGCAGGTTTTCTTGTGTTAGTGCTATGTTTTATAGACTTAATGTCAAAGCTTGGTGAGACCTTCAGGAGGCTGTAGCCTTCCATGCCTCTAACACCAGTGGCAGAAATAGTGACACTGACTGCTTCCTTTCGCATTCTTAAATCATTGCAGAATTATTAAAGTCTTCATTTTCAAGTAGTTTTACATGAAATAAGTAGCTGCAAAGATAAGAGTAGTACAGAGTACCTCTGGCTATTTTACATCCCAGTGGGGCATGCTGGAGGGATAGTACGTGCTTGTCATTCACTTCTCATTGATTGTTTTTTTAGTGAAAATATAGTGGGCTTAGTTAATTTTTCCATGCAACCGAGTGTTTTAAATTGCATTGTTCTGGCAAAGGAACTTCACTTACATTGCACTGCTTAAGTAACTGTAAATACCCTTTAAAAATTTTTACATGAAAAATCTGACATAAATTCACAATTATTTAAACCTTATAGCACAATAGACCAACACAGGTACATTCATCTTAATTGGTTACTTGACTTTGTGTGTCAAAGTGACAGTTAGAGTTTGCATGAAAAAAGTGCATAGTCATTATAATCACAGAGATCGACATTGCAATAGTGAAGAATGAAAATAAAAATCTTAAGAAAGCTCCATTAGATTTTGCAAAGCTGATCTGCATGAAGGATAGTCTTCCTACTTTATCTTCCAGAAAAAGAAATATAAATCAACTAAAACCAGTATTTAGCAGAGTTAGCAATGAAAGTTGTTTTAGAACTACATCACGAAAGCAAAATACTAAAAAACAGTGACAAAAGTACAATGCAAAACAGTCCCAGTTATTTGCATTTGTGCAGAGGTCTCTCTCAAAGAGACTTCTGCATCCTAAAGCTTTTTGGTGGTTAATTATTTAACGTCAATGTATTAAGAAACATATAAAAAAAACCCCAAAATATTATACATCTGGTTTATTTATTATCCTTTTTTTTTTCTGCTTGTTCTTTGAAACAGTTTTGCTATACTTGTGTTTTTATGGACTGATTAGTACAGAACCTTGCAGCTTTCACAGGTGAGAAGTCCATAATGGTACCCAGAGACTTTGTCTCCACAGACTGGACACAGCTCTTCAAGGTCTTCATCATAAGAGTAATTCACCATTTTAAACTGAGACACTGGGGGAAAGGAGAAATAGCATATTCAATTAGAATTTACATTACTAACTCAAATATTCTGCAACTTCTTATCTAGAGACAAAGCTTACTTAAACAAGCACACCACTGAAAAGAGGGAGAAAAAAGTTTTATTTAAAAAAAACAAATTGCATGGAGACATTCAACTTCCCATCATCAGCAAATCTGCATGGTACTTAGCAAGTGTAGTAAAATGCATCAACTTCTAAGTTTTATGTTCTAAGTATTTATACTTATAGAGTGCCTTTAGTGCCTAGTCCTTATTTTATGGAATCACAAACTGAAAGAATTCATTTAAATCCGAAAATGATCAGGTGTAAGCTTTAAAAAAGCAGAACGAAAAGATTGTCACTTGTATATTGAAAGTAATTATTTTCCGTTAAAGTTTTCTTTCAACATCAGCCCGCAAATTTTTAGCTAGACTAAAGCTGTATCTCACGGCCCCAGCACTTTTGCCCCGTGTGAAATCCCGGTTAGTTACTCGCGAAACCAGGTTAAAACCACCTCCTCCGCGCCTCCCAAGCCCGTAGTCTCGGGATGACCGCCACCCCTGCGGGCCAGGACAAGCGCTGCGCGCTGCAGCCCCGGCTGTGGCAGCCGGCAGCTCCGCGGCCCGGGGGGAACGCTTCTTAGCTGTTCCCGTGTGGGCAGAGAGACACGAGCCGGGGCCGCCGTGCTCGGGGGATGCGCTCAGGCTCTGCCCGGCCGGCGGACCCGGCTTCCCCCCGCTACCGGGGAATGCCGTGAAACCTGCACGCCGGCGCCGCCTGAAGTTTCTGCCGCTCGGGAAGAAGCCGGCGGTCAGGAGGGAACGGGGGGCTAAAATATGCGGAATGAATGCCCGGAGCGTGCCCACTCGAGCCAGGCTAATTCTCACAAGGAGCCCAGTCAGCCGCTCCGGTTACTTCTAAGAAAAAACCTTGCTGGTCAGTGCACGGCCGGTTTCCTTCCCCTTCCCTGCCGCTAAACCTCCGACCTTTTCGACAAGCACTGTGGCAGCGGAAGACTCCTGAACACGGCGAGAGGCGCTGGGCATCGCCGCTGGACCGCTTAGGATGTCGCCTCTTTGTCTTTAACTCCGCGGCTGCCACAGTTCGGGGGCAGCGGGGCGGTCAGACTCGGCCCGAAGCCCCCGGCGCGGCTTGCCAAGGCAAGGAGCTGCACCCGGCGCTCGAGGGAGCTCCCGGAGCTCCCGGGAGCATTATCCCGCCGTCACACTGCCGGCAAAACGTTTCCTGAGCCACCTCGGCACGGCCGGGGATCGCCTCCTGTCAGCGGCATGGGGCGGACACGGGGCGGCCACGGGCGGAGGAGGAGGAGGGCCCGGCCCTCCCCTCTGCTCCCGCGGTCGCGGCTCCAGGGTCTGGGACGAGGTTGCCCTCCCCGTAGGAAAGAGTGGGAAAGCAGGGGTTTTCCGAGCGCCGCGCCCTTGCACGGAGCATCCTCCACAGGAGAGAAAAGGGGCGGTCGGGTCGCTCCCAGCACCTCCAAAACCCCCGGCCCACCCTGCCTCTCCTTGCCAGCAGGCTCCCAAGAGGAGAGGGGACAGTTTCTAAAGAGCAGCCGGGACGGGAGCTTCTGCCCCGGGAGAGTCGCGTGGGGCGGGGCGGCCATACCGGGCTCCAAGGCAGGGAGCCGACCCTCGGCGGGGTCTGCGCCCCCTCCCTCCGCGCACTGCTCCGGCCCCGAGCACGGCACCGGGAACAGCCCGGTCCCGCCGCCCGACATAGACATTGCCAGCACCATCCCAGCTTGGGCATCCCTCTGCCTTCCTGGGTACCCCGCAAATCCGCCACAGAGCTCCTGCGAAGTTTCGCTACACCGCCGCTACCACCTGCACGGTGCCTGTGGGCGCCTCACCCGCGGGACAGAGCCCTCGGGTCCCGTTTCGGGACGGCGTGTGACACGCAGGGTGCTCGCCAGAACTTCCACGCGTACCTCCACCTGCCATAAACTTCGAGGCCGTTTTGCGCGGAATGGGGATTAGACCGAGATCCCCTGGATCTGCAGCGGGGCCGGGCAGCGTCCGACGGGACGTCTGCACCCCAGGATAGGCTCTCGCCGGCCAGACGCTTGGCAGTTTCTCGGCCCCGTTTGCACCTTCTGAGCAGGGCTTTGTCGTCGCCTCGGCCCTGGCACCCCGGCCCCCTGTCCTCGATCGAGCCGCCCTGAAAGCCGGCCCGGGAAGGCAGGGGCTCGGCGGGGCGCGGAGCGGGCGGTGACGGGGTAGCTCGCAAGCAACTGCCGCAAACTTTTTTGGCAGGACGAAGGGGCGCTTTGCCGAGGGAAACCCGAGCGTGCGCGGAGGGGGAGCGCCCTGCGTCTCCCCCCTTACCTTGCATGTTTTCCGGCATCTGCCCCTGTTCCCCATTCGACCGGGCGAGTCCCAGGGCCTCCGTTTCCACTTTGGGTAGCATGACAAGGCGGCTGCGGGCCGGGCTGGGGGCTCCGTGTCCGTCCGCGACACCAGCACCTGGACACGGCAGCACAGATTTAGCTGGAGCAAGGGGCGCTCGGCGGCTGCTGCCTCTTCCCCCTCTTCCTGTTTTTCCCTCCCTCTGCTCCACGCCAGCCCTTGCCCAGTTGCAGCGGGAGTACCGAGCGGCCCCGGCCGCCGGGAGGAGCCGCCGGGTGCCCGCGGCTAAGGGAGCCGCGGAGTGGTAGTCGAGCTGCAGGCGGCGGGAGGCGGAGGAGAGAGAAGGAGGAGGAGGAAGACCGGGGGTGCTGGGGAGGAAGGAGGAACCCCGGGAGCCCGCAGCAGCTCCGCCCGGAGCTCAGCACGGCGGCAGCCCGGCGCCCCGATCCATGCGGAGCGGCACAGTGCACAGGAGCACTCTGCCGCCGCTGGTGCTGCTGGCCAGGGTTCCCACCCCCGTCCCCCTCCTCCCTTCCTCCCTCCCTCCTCCTTCTCCTTCCCCTCCCCCTCCTCCTCCCCCTTTTCCCCCCGGTACAAGTGCGGAGGTGCCGAGTCGGGACCTCTAGCCCCGGGCCCGCGGGGAGGCGCTCCGGGAGCCCGGGGGCTGTGGGGAGCGAGGACTCCGGCGGAGGGGGGCCCCGGCACCGCCGCTGCAGCCAATAAGGCAGAGGCGGGATGAGCAACACCCCCAGCGCACACAGTGCAGAGCGCACACGGTGGCCCAGTGCAGTCACCCCTACCCGGTTCTTAAACGGGGCTGTGAGGGTCTGGCCTGTTGCCTCCCCTTCCAGCCCCAGCGGAGCCCGACGGGCTACCAGCCTTGCCAAGCCGGGCTACGCCTGCACTGCCTTCAGCGGCCGTGCCTCTTTGCCAGTGGGCAGCCACGCTCAATCTCTCTTGGGGCCGGTGGGGCAATGCCTCCGCCCGGCCAGCGCCGGCTGCGGAGACCCCGGCCCTCGCCCTCCCTCTGGGCGGTCGGGGGTGGACAGCGGAAACCTCTGCCCTTGCGGACACGTTGCCGCCGCGCAGCCCTGGAGTCTGAAACAAGCAAGCGGGAACCGTGTTGGAGCTCGCTGTGCTTATTCAGGCTTTTTGGGTCTCCCTTCCCTAAGCGTCGTGCGAAATCGGTCAGTGCCAGTCTCTTGCACAGAAGCCAAAGCCCTGGCAGAGCCATCGCTTGAGCCCCCCTTCCCCGGCTCACAGTGCAGCAAGCGGCACTATTTTCCAAGTTGTCCTAAAGAACTCGTTTCTCGCAAGTGTGTGCCTCAGCGGCGAGAGCCGAGCGGTCCCGCGGCGCGGCGTTGCGGGGGCTCCGGGGGCAACTGGGTGCCGACCGCCCGGCGAGCCGGGCCGGAGATCTGCCTGCCCTCGCTGGCCTTTCCGCCCCGCTCTCCGGGAGGGCCCGGGGGGTTCCGCGCCGTTCCTACTGCGCCGCATAGGTTTGATGGTGTGGGATGAGCGATATTTGCACCTTGGAAAGCATCCGAGCCCTTCGTCCGAGCGCTCGGTTGCCCGTTCTCCTCTGACTCTTTAATCTGTATAAAGTGTTGGAGAAGCTGAAAATATTTGGCGGTGAAAACTGCTTCCGATGGAAAGTGAGGCGCGGAAGTGTCTCCATAGCGGAGTATGGCATTTCCCATCGGCTGGGAGAGCGATAGGGAAAACTGGCGGCTGTTGTAACTTATTCAGCAGTACTGATGATCGCAGGGTGAACCCGCGCTTGGGACAGGCGCTCCAATGCAGAGAGCGAGCTCGGCTGTGCTCTTAACTTTTTGCAACCAGTAGCTGAGACACCTTTGCTAACTCAACGCAAATTCCTAGCCAACCCAACATCAGCACCACCGGCGTAGAAGAAGTTTTTTTCCCTTCTCTGTGCAGCGTTTGATATTTGGGGGATGGATCCAACGCTCAGAGAGGCCCGGACCTCTCTGTCTCCTTCCACTCTCACCTTCTGCCATTCGCCTTCGGGCGGGAGCACGAGCGGGCGAACGATACCAACACGTTATTTCTCAAGTCATAATTTCACAATTAAACAGATCCTCTGCGAATAAGTGTTAGGACAGCAACATGGCGAGATGCGGGACCGAGCAGTTCGACGGCTAAGACGGGTTGGCTGAAAACCATCTAGAGAGAATGACCCCGTTTCTGGGCAGAAGTAGCTCGTGTTGAGACCCTCCTTCGGCCCTTGGGAAGTTATTCCCAGGTGCACTAGTTGCAAACATTCCCTCTGTCAGGCGCCACCGTGTAGCATCGCCTTGCGCTGATCCCGGGCGGCTCAGCACTGGCGGCGACAGCCGCGCAGCGCCGATTCCGCTCCCTCCCTCGGGCGCCCGCCGAGAGGGCTGCGGGTCGGGGGCCTCCGCTTCGCGGCGGGGCCGCGGCCCTCCGGCCTTCCGAGCTGCGGCCGGGCCGCCTGGGCCCGACGGGCGGCCGGAGCGCTCCGGGGGCGGCTCGCAGAGGAGCGGCATCTCCTCGCAGCCCTGCCCCGCAGGAGAAGTCATCAGGGCACAGTTCCAAGCGCATTTATAGCAGACCGTCAGGACACCTGCGGACCCGGGTCCTGCAGCCCGCTGGGCTCCATCGGGGACAACCGGTCCCTTCCCTCTCGCTCGCCGCCGGGTGCGTCACGCCGCTTGGCGATTCCCCGACGGGGCGCTCCGTGCTGCCGCTCTCGTTATTGCTGCTCCAGGAAGGCAGCTGCGTTTTGGGGAAAAGCCGGGGAAGGAAACGCCGCATCCGGGACAGGGCAGGCGAAACCAGCCCAAGTGCTGCGGGGCTCAGGCGGGCTGCGGCCCCCGCGGGCACCGCGGCTAAGTGCCCCAGCGGGCAACACTGCCCCGCGGGCGCGGCCCTAGCACCGGTCCCCGGGCTCTTCCCTCCTACTCAGGGGCTTAGTGCCATTCTGCCAGGGAATTGTTTGGAGGGAGCTCCAACTGTACATGGCAAAGTGACTCTCTGAGCTATCGCTATGGATGAAAATACTTTGGAGTGGTTATTACACATCCACATTTCTCCGAAGTAACAGTTTAGGGCAGTACATATTATAAATGATACCTGGTCCCTTGTGGCCACATTTAATTTAACATGGAGTTCTAGCTCTCACGATTGCCTTGAGCAACCTTAATTACCCTTTCTTCTAATCTCTTCTCCATTCCTTACCAAGTTCTCCAAACTTTTTTTTTTTTTTTTTTTTTTTTTAATGCGATTTCTCTCCTGAGTTTGCCTGCCTTGTTCTGACTTTGCCTGAAGGTCTTGATTGACGCGTGTAATTATAATTATAAAAGATGATAGTTCGGGGAGCTTCCAGCAGCCTTGATTAGTACAAGGAGCAAGACCTGGAATACTTTATACTTCCCTATTTAAATGTATGTACATTTACATTTTAAAACCCCCATTCTCTAATGTTAAGTAATCTGCAGCTTTTCCACCTCTTTGTTTCCAAGGCAGAGGTTTCTGTGTGATGATATTTCAAGGCAAGCTCCGATTGCTTACAGCTTCCAAGAAGGCACAGAACCTCAGCAAATTTCCAAGTCTTTTTCCCTAAGCAGAGACATCTCCAGCTTGGAGTGATCTCGATGAGAAACAAATAGCATGATCTCTTCCAGCTTTGTGTCGGGAGGTGTCCCGGAGAAGGTTTCATTTACCTTCCCAGCAAAGTAGCGAAAGAGAGCATTTGTGGGGTGGGATGAGCGGGGGAGGCGGGGAGGTGGATGTTCAAGAAAAACTTCCCAGAAACAAATGAAATAGATAAATAAGCGGAGGACTGAAACTCTTCCGCTGGGAAGTCTAAATCCAAAACCAATCAAAAAGACTTAAAGGGAAGTATTTAAGGAGGGAAATCCTCATCCTGTCTCCCTTTCTCTCCCGCTGAACATTCCCGTTTGCCGCCGGTGCAGAGCCGCTCTGAGCCATTACTCAGTGAAAACAGTGACTTCAGCCAAGCTCGGGGAAGGAGTCAGCATCACTCGGCATAGACACGCAGCCTCGGGCACAGGCTGTCACTGCCACGGGCACGCAGTGGCGCTGCCTCGAGAAGCGCCCCGGCGAAGGCAGCGTGCGGCAGCGCGGCCGGCACGGGATCTCTGTGCAGCTGCGAAAGTTCAGAACGCGGTTTTGCTGCTTGACCTCACACACCTGTCACGCCCAACTTTACGAGACTATTTACATCAGGAAAAGCATGGCAAATAAAGTTCCTCTCCTCTCCTCTCCTCTCCTCTCCTCTCCTCTCCTCTCCTCTCCTCTCCTCTCCTCTCCTCTCCTCTCCTCTCCTCTCCTCTCCTCTCCTCTCCTCTCCTCTCCTCTCCTCTCCTCTCCTCTCCTCTCCTCTCCTCTCCTCTCCTCTCCTCTCCTCTCCTCTCCTCTCCTCTCCTCTCCTCTCCTCTCCTCTCCTCTCCTCCTGTCATAAGCAGATCATCCCTACATATGATCAGAGCAGACTACCTCAAAACCTTCCAAACCCTGTAGCCAACGGTCTCCTTTCATCATTTTGCCCAGGCGATATTGCATTCAGTTTCTTGGGATTCATTAAATGCCTCCAACTCAGGTTTTGGGAAAGGAACTGTCCCTTCTAGAAAAAAACAAAACAACAAACAACCCAGAAAAAAAGATCCCTAACTTATTAAATCAACCCACTCCAAACACAAAAATACACTTTCCACTTCCCCCTCATTTTTTCAGTTTCCTCTTCTTTTTTTGTTTTGTTTGTTTGTTTGTTTAGTTTGGTTTGGTTTTGATCACTCTCAGCAAAACAGAGTGAATGCCTCAGACTGAAATACTTTTGTAGTAAAACGCACGCCACAGAGGACCACGTCTGTGCCTGTTGCCTTCATTTTATACAGCTAATCATTCATTTCTGCTTTACAGAGACGTCGTTCCGCTCTGGTCCGGCATAGAGAGCCATTTCCAAACGGTCAATTATTGACCGAAAAGCCATTTTTCAAGCTCGGCCAAGCTCCTGCTGCCCGTCGGAATGCACTGCTTGTATGAGCACCTGGCAGCAGCGTGCTGCAGAATGACAGGAGACTTCGGAGAGAGGAGCGAGCAGGGCCAAGTGGGTGGTAAAGCATCGCTCTGATTGCCTTTCTTTTATTGGTAAGTGAGTCATCAGTGAGGTGGCGTAACACTTCACCGCGTCCTGCCGCCGTCTGCTCCGTCCCGCCCGGCTCGGGGCGCGGGCCCCGCCGTGGCCCGGTGAGCATCGCCCGCCCGGGGCGCGCTCCCTCCCGCGGGGCGGCCCGCACGCCTGGGGCACGGGCTGCCGGCACTTGTTGCTGCAAGGCAGTTTCCGACCGACATTCTGCTGAACTAACTGCAAGGCGTGGAAGGGCTAAGGCATGCCCGGGCGCCCTTGGGGACGGGGTGAGCCGTGCTCAGGGCTGGCGGCACGGCTTCCCTGGATCGATCCCATCATCAGGTCTCTTTCATTCAACACTTAAAGATCCAGTTTTGCAAGCAGGGAGTCTATTAGAAATTCCCCCCTCCTCTTCCCGCCCCTAAATGACATGAATTCTGTACGGAAAACGCCTTTAGTTCCGCACTGCCCGGGCAATGGTGTTGCCGCTAAGGGTGCGACGGGGAAACGCGCTCGCTGATCGCCGCTGTCTGCCGCGGGGGCGGCGGCTTCCCCGCAGCCGGAGGCGGGGAGGCGAATCCATCAGCGGGGCTCCTTTCCGCGCCCAGGAGCGGAGCCGCTGCCCCGCGGCGGCCGAGGGGCTGCCCGGACCATCCCCATGCTGCCCTCCGCCGCCATCCCATCGCCCCTTCCCAGCGCTGATCATTACGGTTCTGATGAGGCGATTCTGTTTCTGTCTGCGCTACCCTTTTGGAGCCGAGTGTGGAACCTCTAGTTAAAAAGCTAGAGCTTAGTCTGGGAATAGAACTCCAAATATATTTGTATATACCGCAAGGCTCCCGTCAGGGCTGAGCGCCGGTCTCTGTATCATAAGAGATAATTGATTTCTATCCTGCACAGACAGGCTTAAAAATGAAATTTCTTTTGCTGAGGCAATTGACCTTGATCTGCTGGTGGAAAAAAGAGATGGTTTAGGTCTGCTTCTTCCCTCCCCCTCCCTCCATGTTTCAAAGCTTGGAAAACTTTATTTAAAAATATTTTTTATAGCTGATCTTTATAATGAAAAAGTTTAAGCTCATACATAGCTATTTGTCCCAAGATTTATCCACACATAATGTAAAATAATAACTATGAGAAGATAAACTAGGCATAGTTTACACTGAGAAATCTTGATAAGGATTGTGTACATTTGCATGTCTGCTCATTGCACATAAGGATGTACTAATATATATTAATATATAAGGTTATATATATATATATATATATGTATTCATGTAATATGTGAGTAAACTCTAGACATTAATAATGATCTATCATGAGAAGTTTTAATGGGTTTCCCCACAAGACAGATGCACACAAATCCTCCTGCAGACACTTCTTCATTTTCACCCTATATATATAAGACAAGTTTGAGAGCTGACCTTTAAATTACCCTCACAGACAAGAAGCTTGAGGCTTTTGTCAGTAGTGGAGCGATCCCTCACACAGGCATCATCTTTGCCTCATGTACTGTGGTATTTAAAATCAGACTAACAGAAAAAAATTGGATGTAAATGTAAATACTGCTCCTTTTAGATAGCTCATTTGCAGTATAAGCAAATGAGGACAGGAAAAGTGGGAAGAAAATTGATAAGAGTAACAGCAAAAGTCCAATGACATAAGAAAATAACCTATGGCATATCTTACAGTCCTCACGCAGCTCAAACTGTTCACGGCTGTGAAAGCTTTGCCTGCATAAATGCTGGCCAAAATCTTGATCTAAACTTTAAAAGATAGTATATACTGTCTTTGTTAATCACATGAAAATGCTACTATTCCTATTACTACTAAACATAAAAACTAACTTTGCCAGACTCATGAGCCCTAATTTGAATACTATTAATTGCCTGAGGACATACATTAAAATGAAGACGGCAGTAAGTATTCTACAAGCTGAAAAATATCACAGTTGTAAACTACAAGTAGATTATTTTTCCTCTTATATAACCGTTTTTAAAAGTAAATTAAACAGTTATTTCTGTTAAATAATCATAGCTAATGCTTATAAAAATTGCATAATGTCCCTGATTATGCTAAGACAAGAGGCTGATTTGAGGAAAAATAAAACTAGTCAACTATCTTTGTATTGCCTCAGAATCTGGTAGAAGAGAAAAAATCATGGCACTTCCATAAAACCATTTATGAGTCCATATGGTGTTTGTCATCTGGAAGATAGGATGTACTATTAAGATTTTGTGAATTCTGGTTGCCTTTTTGATTGTGTGACTATAAAGCTAAAAGCAGGTATCAACAACCAGTAGTGCCCACTCACACTCCAGCTCCAGGTCGGTTGTGTTTGCCCTCCAAGGGAGAGGTCCACTGCTATTTATACCAGTGGAGTCTGATTTGCATTCATGGGAGCTGGAAGGTGCCCTCCTTGCTGGGAGGAAGCTGTGACATGTCAGTGGTTTATAACAAAAACTAACTTATTGCCAGATGGGGAAATGCACAGAGTGCTCCCTGACAAGGGCAACTCAGCCCCTGTGGTGGGAAGCAGCAAGTGTCCCTGCCCTGAGGGGCTGGTGGGATGAGGGTGCAGAGGCTGTGGCAGCCTCTCAGAAATCCATCCACTCTGCCTTGGTTAGAAAGGGAAAAGTGAAGGAGAATGCCAGAAAGGACTGGACAAAAGCAAAAGCCTGGGGATAGGATTTACTCTTACGAGTATGTGACCCTGCTGCTGATTGTACTTCTAACCTGGGAGGACAGCTTTTTTTTTCTAAAGAACTACTCTCCAGTGCAAATAAGAACAGAATCTGGCTACTTCCTATTTGGTTCCCCCAGCTCCAAGCAGAGGCCCTCTGTAAGGGTTAAATGGAACCCAACCCTTGGTGTGGGTTCCATTTAACCCTTATAGGTACATGGTGATCAGTTCACAAGGCTGAGTTACGTGAGTTTTTCAGGGATGCTACCATGGGTTCTGGCTCAGCAGTGTCATGGAAGGACAGAATCCTTCCCCTGAATCAGAGTACACAGGATTTTTGAAAGTTTCCCAAGATTTAGGCCTGCTTGTTTCTGGGCCATGCTTTATGAATCTGTCCTGGTATTTTTGTGACACAGCACATGTATAAGTGATATGGTGACAAGAGTCTCTGCTACTCCCTGTAGCAATGTCATTTGTCATATCCACATGATTTTGGGAACTAAGACCTGCCAGTCTTCTGGAAACCATGAAAATGACATTTAATTGGTCTAAATATCACAAGTGAGTGTCCTATTTTCCCTTCTCCTAGGGTTTTATCCTTTCACCTTAAGAAACCTTATCTCAGTAACCACTCTTCAGATAAATGAGATGTATAATTATTTTACTATTCCTCAGGAAAGAGAGCCAGAGGGTCCCTCTGTGGCAACCAGAAAGAGGAAAAGTTAGAGAAAGACCTGGAGGGGAAGCTGGACTTGCCACCTTTTCCGTGTGTTTCTGGGGCAGAGCTGTGCAGAGGAGTACCCCACACCTGTAGGGAGGCACAGGGACTCTGAGGGGACATCTGGCTGAAACATGCTTCGGTCCAAGGCGGGAGCCCTTCTCTGGGAGAAGCATCAGCTCTACCCAGAAGACAAAGATCAGTTATGTTTGAGGCTATTTCCTGCAGCTGTTGCTGTGCCCTTCATCCCCACGGTCCCAAAGCCTCCCTTGATGGCAAGGTGCCCACATCACACCCAGCATCAGGGTGAACTCCTCACCTGCCCTGTGATGACGCACTTTGGGGCAAGAGGAGGAAAGCGTGCCCTGATTCCGCTTGTGGGCCAAAGATCCCTTCTTTCATCCCTGCCAGGAAATGCTGTGCTGAGGCACAGCCTTGCAAAACCCTGGGCTGTGGAACCTGCAGCACTGCTAGGTTGGCTTGTGAAGCGCCTTCTGCTCCATGAAGGAGAATTTTCCTCTGGTAAGCCTTCTGCAGGCCTGCTGGCCCCAATTTCAGCCTGGGCACAGCCTGGCGGGACAGGGAAAGGCACCTCGCTCCAGGTGTGTGGTGAGAGACAGAGTGGCCTGAGACAGGAAATGTGTGCAGAAGGGCAGGGAGGTAGTGGGGACATGCACCCATTGGGGCTCGGCCACAGCCACCGCAGCCTGGGACAGCCTGGGACATCTGGCTGTGCAATGCCCCTTGTGCCTGCAAGCCAGAGCAACCTGTGCCTGATGGCTTTCTGACAAGGAGCGGGTGCTGTTTCCATATGCTACTGAAAGTATTCACTTTGCTGCTCTGAAGTCTTAACTGACTTCTATTACCCAGCCCACTCCCACTGAATGACATTTTCAGCTATAAGAAAGAATCCACATTTGACAGAAACCACAGTATCACTGAAAAGACAAAACCATTCCTGTGATTTTCTTCAATATGAATTATCAGGCCAGAAGCAATTTAAATCTGATTTTTGCAAATGTTTCTACATGCACACGCACAATTTCACAGTTATTATCAATCATAATGGATAAAAATACTGTTAATTATCAAATTATATGTATTTGACAATTGCATTATCTCTAGAGAAAATTGTTACTCTATGGCTCATCATCTGTTTTCTTATATTTTTACATGATTTGGTAATATTCTCTCTAGCCTAAGTATATGTGCAAATTAATCATAGGCTCACCCAACGGTAGTGATTTTTTCAGTTTGGATACCCAGAAATCTAATATATTTACACAGAATCTTCAAAACAGTTAGAAAACTGTTACTTACCAGCTGATGTAAGTCCATGTTTTATAGATTCCTGTATGGTGGCTGCGTGAGAACCAGAAGACATTATTAGGTGTAAATATACCGTACCCTTGGGTACAAGGGGTACAGCATTGAGTACAGGAGAGGTGCAGCCTGTAAACTTTTCTGGCCTTGAGACTCAGGCTATGATAGCCTTCAGTGAAAGTCGGCGTGATGAACAACAACAAAAAAAATATCCAAGAATTCAGAAAGTAACAAGCATGTCTTTGAGTGGACTCTGTACTTTTTCCAGCATTAGTGACCTGCTGTAAACCATGTATCCCATTTCATGATAGTCTCTAATCAGAAGAATTGCAACTTGTGATAGGTTTGGCACCATCACGTGATTTAGTACAGCTTGATAAGAGACCCTGTTATAAAGTGACAGCAAAAGAGATAAGAACTGTTGGCAGATAATGGCAGAGAAATGATTAACCTAGAGTGGAGAGGTGCTAGGAAGCCCAGAGAGGGGAAGGTTGTAAAGTTGTGGGGTCATAAGATCATACTGAGTGGATGAAAAGCCATACCAACATGAGTGTAATGTCTATAAACTCAGACTTGTGACCTGTCTTCTTGATGTCATCACCTCTTTGCACAGTGGACAGCAAGCATGGTTGTTTTGGCTTCTGTAAACACTCTTTGGATGGCAAAACAATCAAACATTAGTTCCTTAGGGGAGGCTTCTGAATGCACTGGGGATTCTACACTCTGACTAACAGCACCAGCAAATCTCTCCTGATAGTTTGTCACACAAAACCATTTTATTGCCCCAGTCCTCAGGCTGGAGAGTAGCTCCAGGTTGTAGCCATTTAGTTGAAAGCATA
This sequence comes from Melospiza georgiana, assembly GCF_028018845.1. Taxonomy (NCBI): domain Eukaryota; kingdom Metazoa; phylum Chordata; class Aves; order Passeriformes; family Passerellidae; genus Melospiza; species Melospiza georgiana. The sequence continues at coordinate 10,689,246 of NC_080438.1, read as the reverse complement.
TACTACTTTCTCACTAAAGAGCTTTACAACATGGTTAAACATTGATATCCCAGGATTATGATACGTAGAGTATTGCACTCACCTCTAAGGCTGTGAGGCACAAACCCTACCCACAGCATGTCAAATGGCTGTCAAGTGTTTGGCTTTAAACAATTTTTATGAAAGTGAGCATCTATGCAGATGACTGGGTGATGCTTCAGCTCAGCTGGGAGTGGGTCAGGTTCTGCTTTCCTGTCGAGAGGAAGGGCAGGGCATGCCAGCTCCCAGCCTGAGCACAGTGTGCCTTGCTCTGCAGTGCCACCGACAGCCTCTGCAGCTCCAGCCCAATAGATTGTCTGCATACTCTTTGTGAGATCAGACTCAAGCCTGAATAATCAGATAATATTTTACATTTCATTTCTCTTGAAAAACAGAGTGAAGCTGTTCCACTGTGGGCTAGATCTGAAGCCTCTTGAAGTCAGTGAGAGATTTTTTCTCTTTAAACTTGCAGAGGGCTGCAAAGCAGCATGTGCCTTTTTATATACTTTGTCATGGTGGTTAGATTTTGGTGATACAGTGGCAAACAGATTAGCTCCTATGCAAACTGAACTGCTTCTCTAGGCCAGGATGAGAGCTTGAGAGCTGGTCTGAAAATGGGGCTGGTGTGGCAAACCAAGCAGTGACTGGGCCTTACAGCCAGGAACCCTGAATTATCACTTGGTCTGTGCAGTACTGCCCTCCTGTAGAGGCCCTGTTAGTAAGGAGGACAGGCTGTACAGGGAAGGTCTGATATCTCAAATTCTTACCTTCATATTTGTCACTGGAAAAAAAAATAAACTTACAAATCTGCTTAAACAGGTACTGTGTTTTTTAAGCATCACTGATTTTTTTATCTTTTGGACTGAGTAAAAGCTGGGAGCCAGCTTTTAAAACAGATTTCATATAGACCTAAGTAATTGGACTCTGTCTCTTTTAATTCATTTGGTTATCAAATAGATTTTCAATTCTATTCATAAAAAGTGGAAAGAAACATTTATTCTATCAGAAAAGACATGTCTTTGGGGACTGGGGATAAAATAAATGAGAAATGCTGCAAATGATACTGTGGTTGGAAACTTTCCATTGTATCATCAGAGACATTGCTGGAGCACTGTTGGCCCATCTTCAAGAGCTTCTATAAAGGAATCTGCCGTATGTGGGGGAGAGAGATATTAAATCATAGGAAATATAGAGAAACTTCATGCTTTTGGCTTCAAACACTGTAATTCCTTTCCTTTTTTGCATCAGTATCAAATGTCAGGGTCACTGAAAAATGTTCTATTTTTCCCTTTCTGATACTTTGTCTCCGCGGACAGAGGAATGTATGCCAGGTGCATAACCAGACAGACTTTCTTTGCCTTTCTTTATACCTAGTCCAATAGGGGAAAAGAAACTCCTAAGGAAACTCCAGGACAGCCTATATCAGCCTGTGATCCAGCAGCTCGATGTGTTTAGCAGGTATCCATTTGGAGTCCAAGTGAAACGAATCCATAATGAGGCTTAGGAGTTGTGCCACCAAAGTACCTGAGTTCACGGCTCATTACTTTGCTTGGTCAGGAATTTGGAACTGTAACTTTTCACGAGTAAGTCCCTGCTAAGGCAGCCACCAACCTCACCCAGAACAGCTTTTCCTAGCTGTGGCTGGAGCATTATAGACTCACCTTGTATTTCCCTGTTTTTCAGTACTCCCTCTGCCTTTCTTTCTTTCCCCCTTTTCATCCTGAGAAGATGAGATGAGTTAATTTTATTTCAAATATGCTTTTCTGTCTCAGATCTTTCAGGAAGATAATTAATTGATAAACTTTTAGTTTCTTTCTTGTTTAGCCAATTCTTGTGTGATGAAATTGTCCCTTGTTTGTCCCTCTAACAAATGTCCCTCAAAGAAACTGTTTCTGATTTCAAAAGCTTGGCAACAATCCCTCCTTTGACTCTTGCACATCAAATTATTTTGCAACCATTTACCACAAAAATGTAGTCAAAAGGAGTTTCTCTTCTCATGGGCATTTCCATAGGTGGCATTTCATTTGGGCACATGAGAATATTAAGAAATAAGCCTTGAAAATGGACTGACTGAAATTAAAAATTACCTTTTCAAAGAGCTTTATTCCCCGACTTGTATAACTTAGTGTAAGTTTAGTGAGCTCAGTCATGATTTTGTAATTTTCCTGTAACATTTTGGATATTGCTTATCTGAATTCAGCATGTTCCTTGTTATTTTCTACGCCATGTCAATGTATTGTTGTTTTTATTATCCATAGAACTCAGATATATATGTGCTCAGCACAGCACTCATCAAAAGAGGGACATGATTCTCATTCTACTTAAAGTGCAGGGCAAACGTGGCATTGATCTTGGCATGGTGCCCTCCAGGCGTGAGCTCTCTGGTCCTGAGAGTAGTCCAGTTGGTTTCAGCTGAAGCTTTGCATAGGTGGGAAGAGATTTGCAAACTCTGTTCTTTGATCTAGAAATCACTCTTTTAAAACTTTTCTCTATTTCAGTTGTTCCAGTGTTCCTCCATATCTATCGCAAACATTTAAAATTCTTTTGGATGCTTCAGTGTATTTTCTCTGCCTTCATGAATTTTATTTCACATATGCAAGGCGAAGTCATTAAAATACAGGTTTATGCCTTTTTCTTAGTAGTTCTGTAAAAGAAATTGTGAGAATCTGATATATTTGATGCTCTTTACCCTTTGCATTTTTCAGTGGTTACAGTACTGAAATAGAATGTTTAATTTATTAAGGCATTTTCATCAGCTGATCCTTAATTCCTGTTTGGTCTTATGGTGGAACTGCACTATTAAAATATCTTGGTAGTTTTGTTTTTTTACTTGTATGTATTTCACACACGATGTTTATTATCTGAGTAGAATGCAACTGCATTAAAATACATTTCAGTGTCTGCTACTCCTTTACTCAGGATTTTCAGCTTATTGGAAAGGAGCTCTGGAGAAACTTCTGCATGTTGCCTTCTTTATGGGTGTCTGAATATGAACTTTTTTCCTCGATTATATTTATCAGTATATATTAGTCTCTCATGTTTCTGTTCTCTGTTTAGATTAATACAATTTATTATAAACCATATTTGGAGATGAATAATGAAATGTAGGAATTATAAAATTCCTTCCTGTGATTTTTTCTTACTAATTACAAAATTTATTTCAGTGAATATTTCTGATGATAAATTAGTCTAGAGGAGGAGGTAAGTACAGACATTTGTAAACATTTTTTTTAGGTTAATTGAGCAATCAGGTAACCTCCAAGATTGCTTAGAAAGAAAACTCAATTCTGAGCAGATGGAAGTACACAGTTGTGGATCACAAAAGTTTTCTTTTAGCCTTAATTATAGGAATAGCATGAGCTTTGTTAGGACTCACATTTAGTGCTAATTCTCTGCACTGAAGGATAAAACTTTTTCATGGCATGAGGAGTTTCATCTGCAGGTCTGTCTATCTGTGTGAATAGCTTCAATTTAAATTTCTTGTACACCTTTTTTTTTTCCACTAATCTATCTTGTTGGTGTACAAAGAGAAAGTTATTAAATAGTTATGGACCTTTACAAAGCTTATCTAGGAGATATTTACTGGTAATGGGAGCAGAGTGTTTGTGAGAAAAGAACAGATTTCAGTGAAAAGGCAGGGGGAAATGACTTCCACGTATGTAGCAGTAACAGGTGTTGTGAACTCATCCATCATCTCACACAGCACTCAGGAACAGACAACAGTTTCTTAAAACACTATTAATAAAATATCGGGAATTTATTACTTTGAAAGGAGGAGAGAAGAAAGAGGTGAGAGGGAGTCTTAAAGTGAATCTGAAGTGGAACTTAAAACCTACTGAACTTGGTATCTAGATAATTATTTTTTTTAAGATATATATAGAGGATGTAGGGATAACTCTGTTTCCACCCCTGTTCCCACACCACAAAAACCTTCCAAAACCTTAGTTGGAGGTGGGATGGAAATACTGAGTCTTACATCAGGAAACTAATTTGTGAAAAACCCTGAGTGCTCTGATGAGTTTCTGAAAAATTTCTGCTCCTCAAGGAAGCTGCATGAATGCTTCACCACACAGACTGGATTTGCTTGAGACCATGAAGTAAGTGCAAGCTGAATGCTACTGAAAGGTTAAAGACTGGCAGAGGAGAGCAGTTCAGTGGCATTTCATGTCTAAGCAGAGGGGGTGTCCTTGCTGAAACTCATTTATTGCACCAGGAACAGAAGGATGTCAGGAGGCTGATGAACTGCAGAACCACATGTAACACAGTTGACAGGTCATTCCAGCCAGAGGGAGGAGAAATCAAGGCTTGAGTGGCTCCTCAGATTTGGTGTACAGGATCACTCCCACTTCTTTCTGTCTTCCCAGTGAGCACGTGCAGAATTTGTTCCAGTTTCCAAGCTGACTTTCATCAGGAAGGACACTGGGCAGGAGAGAAAAGTAGGGTAAAGGCCATTCAGAAATAAAGATTTCTGATCATTTTATTAATAACTGTGAGAATTGTAGCAACTGGCAGGGGAGATAAGTGGATTTTCCTAAGCTCTGTTATAGGCAGGTAAATATTGTTCTGGTTTATGGCACTAATAATTAAACAGAGCACTAGTCTGTCTCTTGGCAATTTGAAACATAAGGTGGTTGGTTTCTGGAGGCATGTGTTGAAATCTGAGCAAAAACTACTTTACATGTAAACTTCATAATAGAAGGCTGTATATATTCTGTCCAGTGGATATATTTCAGGAGCATATATAGCACTGAAATAACATGGTTTTTTTCATTGTCTTCCAAGTCATCTAGGCACCACTTTTGGTAAATATTGCAGTTCTTACAAAACAGACCAAGTAGACTTAAGATCTGAGAAATACTAATTCCTTCAAGAACATTGTCTCCCTAGTGCAGTTAAATGAATAATAGATTAATATAACATTAATTTTTTTGTATCTTTTATATAATATGCTCACAGTTTGTTGGACAGTATACTTATTTCATGTGCTTAGATCACAGTAAAAAAAAATGCAGATGGCTCTGGAATTGGAGTACCTATAATCCTGGGGAAAGCAGTAGCACCTGGGACTTCTGACAAGTCCTGACTTTCAGAAACCAGCTTTAAATTAGACTGTTCATGCATTTGCAGTGGCATGCAAATCTTGTTTGTGTAGTGCCTACACCAAGTTCTGTGTCTCAGACTGGGGCTTCTGGGTACTTCTATCTCAGAAAGAAAAATGAAGAGATGTTCAGGTACCCTTACTAACCACAAACTTACATCATTGTCATCCTAAAATTGTTACTCTTTCCTATGGTCACTGCTGCCAACAGTCCAATGAGACTGAAATCCTTTTCAGTGGCCCAGACAACAGGGTGTATGGCTAAGAGGGAGAACTGCTCACAGCCTCTGGAAAATACTGTTTTACAAAGATGTGCGTGCACTTGAGAGATCTTTACTAAAGCAACATTAGGGTGCTAAAAAAAGGGAAGATTTGTCAGAGCCCCAGGTCACTAATGGGCCCTGATGACCCTGATCGCTTTCACCTGTGTTCCCCTCACAGCTCCTGCCCACGGGGCCACCTGCTCATTTCAGCTCCAGCTGGGAACGCAGCTCCTTCTCTGAGCTGTGCTGGCTGAGGACATGTTCTCAAAATTATTCTGTGGATTTTCTGGGATGACTTCAGACCTTGGCTGCTTTTATTGCTTCTGCATAATGACCACAGGAGCACTGATAGGAGTTGGTGCTGCTCTGCTTTCTGCCTCTCCTGCTGCAGGACTGTGCTCCATTGGTGAGTTCCCTGCCCAGTCTATGTTCTTGTTGCCTTTAGCTCCAAGTTTGCCAGTTTGCCTCCTCTTAGGATGCAACTGCCTCTTGCTTTCCCCTGAAGCTTTTTGTAGGTGCTCTTCTCATCTCTTCCTACAATCTGGCAATAAGTAGTCCTATAAGGAAGCACAGGGACTTGTTGGGGGCTTTCAGTTAGAATGTGGAGGCTTTTCAGAGCAGTTGGATTTTCTTAGGCTTCTTCCTATAGATATATAGTTATATGGGGTTTTTTCTGTTTAATTCATTGTTTTTCTTTTCTGAGGGGGAAAGTTTTTGCTCTGATAGCTCACAATGAGAGGCAGTTAAGATGGCTGCGCTCTTTCCCTCTAGCGAAGCCTGGACAGGACACCCACTGACCCTCACAAGATCTTGCCTATGAAAAGCTGGCAGTAGCTCCAAGCCAGGTGGTGGCTGTGTGGATGCATAGCCCATCCTAGCTGCTCACTCGTGTCCCAAGAGGGGACAGGGCACTTGATAGGTGAGAAGCTAGGGCCAGGACATTTGTAATGTGCAGCTCAATTGAGCTTCTGAAAAGCAACTTCTGTGCCTTGTTTTACCATTAACCCACTGCCATGTCTGACATGGGCATCAGTTGATGGGAGATAGTGGCTGAACAATAGCTATTGATTTTTCATTTCATATTAACGGCATGGCAAGCTCTGAGTCTGATAGTGAGGGTAGGATGCTTGTGTAGACATTCCTGCTTGGCTGTGGAGGGAGTCTCCTTGCCTTCCCTGGACCCTTACCTTGTATAGGATTCTCTCATTAAAGCACCAAACTATAATATATGTGTATGTTTCTGCTGGCTTTTGTCTTGGAGCAAGAATCTGTTAAGCTTAAAATAATAAATTTTTATCAATTTTTTGACCAAAACATGCTGAGGAAAATGGCAAAGAATGAATAACAGAAGAGGGCTGGAATAGAGTGGAAGCTCTTTCTGATTGGAGATGAGTATTTAGGCGAGTACAGAAAGACACTGGCTTCATTTGTGGAGAGTTCAACAAGCTCTGTGGTTTTCTTTATAAGAAGAAATATTGACCTAGAATCCTTTTCTAACTTATCCTGGTAAGATCTGTTTTAGTCAAGTCACTGGCACTATAATTGTATAAAATATTGAGAAGAGATGAGATATTGTTTTGAAATTTCAGAAGTTTGCAAAATTATTGTAGTTTTGCAACAGATCCTAGGACTTTGGAAGCAAGTTAAGTGGAATGCTAATATAATTTCTCCTGTAGTATCAGCAAACTTAAGAAACTTGCAGAATTCAAGTGAAATAGTTCTAGCTAACAATGTTTCCACAGCATGAATAAAAAGCACAGGTTGTTACTTCAAACACAAACATTTTAATCCTTTGCTTTTCTTATTCTGTTGCTGTTTGATTTTATTCCCCCTCCCTTTTGGCTGTAGATGTTATTTTTCTCCCTTTGCCTGGCCTGTCACTATCTCTGCTTGTGGACAGCTTTGCTCTGGCTGCTGCTTCCCATATGTCTGAAATCTTGGTACCTGCACAGAGAACCTTCTGCTATACAGATGTTGAGGATTTTCTGTGTTGGACTTTTTTGCTGTTTGCAGTGATAGCCACTGCTGCTGTTACTAGAAATGATTATATTAAAAAGGGTACAGTAAATAGTCTATATATGCAATACTACAATAGGCAGTACTAGCAGTCTTAGTCTGAGCTCTTGCACTGTAGTCTGGAAAAGTAAGAATTGCTTTTAACCTTTGAATTTATAGTACATTCCTTTACCTCCTGTGGTTCCCTGATTGCAATATGGCATTTGGTTCTGCTGGAAAGATGAAATCCACAATGTTTTGGTTTTCAAGTCCTCCTGACTACTTTGGGTGTTGAGGGTACTGGGACCCCATTCCTGGTCTGGGCTATTTGAGCAGAACAGTGTTTGACACTACAGCCTGAGTGGTTTGCAATGTAGAAAGACCCTGGCCTGCTTTAAAAAAACCTCTACAATAACCAACAACTTTTTGGTTGGTAAAAACCTCAAGCTCCACAGCAATGCTAGAAAGCTTTAGCTCTCTATCCTATATAAAAATATTATATTTTTATAGGATTTGAAACTAATCCTGATCCTTTAGCAAAAGGTTGTTGAGGAAGTCTTCAACTCAATACAACCATGTCAATACATCTAATGGCCTGGATGGCAGTTTGAGTAACCTGTACAAAAGCTAAGCACCCCACAAGTACCACAGCTGTTTTTGATTCTGCCAAATCATCTTTGAGATGAGCTAATTAGAAAATACAAGTTACACATGTTAAAATGAAACCTTCAAGAAAATGGAGTCTTCCATGCAAGGCCTCTGCATATACAGGGGAGTCTAAGACCTGGCAGAGTTTCACAGGCTGGACCTGAAAGCCTGCAGCTTTCTGCTTGTGGGAGGTAAAAAGAGCCATCCATAAAGCAGACAGACCCAGGTGGCTGGCTAGTGAGAGAGGTGATCCTCACTTTATCTTATTTGATTTCAGTGCTCACAATGTTGAAAGCCATCTGCAGTGTGTGGTACTTTGTGCTTCTCCTTAAGCCTCAAATGGTTTTCTGCCATTGTTCTGAGAAGCCATTTAGAGAGTTTTGAACCACTGTGATGATATGATTCAGCCCTAGAGTCACTCTGAAGCACAAAGGCCCTATTGTCCTACCATATTACTGAAGTGTTGTAAAGGATAGCTTGCTACTTGTAGTTTTGGAATGGTTTCTCACATTTCAAGCATGCTAGCCAAGAGGAGAATCCTTATTAACTCTATGATTTTGAGATGCAGCTCCTCAGGACCCTCTCCACACAGTGTGCACGTGCCTTTGGGTAAGGCAGCACCAGTACATGCTGCATTTCTTCACAGCCAAGTGTCTCATTTCCAGGGCTGTCCTTCTGCTAGAGAAGTGGGTACATGCATTCACTAATAAGGAACTGGGTTTTATTAAATGGTTTATTTAGGGTTTAATGGTCCTCAGAATTTAACACCAGTTTCACAAAAGAGTGGTGTTAAATTTGGGCTATAGTGAATTGTTGTCCTCCCAGCTAACCTAATTGGAAGTATTATTGTGGAATTATACTGATTTGTCAACATTTACCAAATGCTTTAGCAACATCATCAGCTTAAGTTGTATCCATCCTAAAACTGCATTTAAACAGGACAGTTACTATAACAGAAGGGGAAATTCACTGAAATATAACACAGATCTTCATAATCAGAACAATGTTTTAGAGGCTAATAGAATTGGTCTAGCTAAATTAGTTTCTGCTGGACTTATGAATGTCTTATTTCCTCATTTTAAATGGAATAAAATGTTAGCTGAAATTCAGCAGATATCTACTTCGAGTGAAGTTGTGGTGGTTTGTGGGAGAATATAAAACCCCTTCCTTCTTCCCTTAGGAAACTGAACATCAGCAGGGCACAACTGCCTCGTGCTTCCTGGCTAACTGGGCAGAGATCCCTTGAGTACCTAAGGAAGCAGTCATATTCTTACAGTGTTTTGTGTTTTTACAGGCAATTACATTGCATTCTCTGGACTCTTACATTTCTTATCCTTAACTTTCTGTGAACTTTCTTTTTACCTTGCATTGCTTTATTTCTCCTTTTTTTTTAATCAGCAAATGAATTCTATCAAGTCTTTATTGATGTTCAGGAAAGACAATAGTGTGAGGCAGTGGTGTTTTCATTAATATAAACAATTTCTATACAAAAAGGATTCAGCTCTGTTAATAGGAGCTATTCTGTAGCAGGGTTTCCTGTACATCTGTGCTAGAGTGGAGTACATCTCATTCCACCGAAGTGAGTGCAACATGTGAAGCTATTAGCGAGAACCTATAATATGGAATAGAAAAGATGGCCAGATGAATGCATAACAATCCCTTTATTGTGCTGGAATTTGTGTTGAAGCAAATAATTTTACAACCTGGCCTGCCCTATCCGGAATGAAGAAAATGAGAAGGCAGAGTAGTTTGTTGGTCTGTCTTTATTATGTAGTGTATATATAGAATGCAGTGGAGTTAATTTGAAAAGGGCCAAAAGTGCATTTTTAACTGTGTGACATAATTTGATTTAATGGAAAACACCCCATACGTTATAGTCTATAAAATCCACAAAGTTGTTAAATACTTCTGGTGAACTTTAATCAGTTTTAAAGTTCTAAAAGTTTTAAGTTTTAAAGTTTTAAGCTTTAAAATTGCAATTCAACAGGATGTTTTTATAAAATATTCGTAACCTCATGCCTGAGATCTGCTGCTTGAATGTCATGCTATTGTGACATGTCCCTTCTCTGTCTACAGGAGGGTGCAACATCACTTAATCACTCTACAGGTAGCATGATTTAAAACACTTTTATGAAATTCAGTATTGAGCTATGGTGATTCACACTTGCTGAAGATCTAGTCCAATGTTCGTAAAGTACATTGAAATAAGGGATAGCAGGTATCACAAAAATGCAAAGTATTCCATCAGTGAGATAAATGGAAGAAAATTGTCTTCAGTTTTTAACAATGGAAACCACGGAAGTCTGAAAGAAAATACTGTGTACATCATCAATATGGAATGACTTCTGTTTGTGTGGTATCAGTTCTGTAATTTGTTATACACAGTAAATTATCCTGCTTAAATTTAATCTGGTTCCTCCACTCCAGATTAACAATAGACAAACTTGTCCTCTTGGAATTGATGTTACTAGATTTTGGGCATGAATAGAGGTTTTTAAAATTATTTTGCCTCAATCTAATAATTAGAAGTATTTCTGTTGAAAAGTGAAAAACTATTTGAAATGCTATTTGTACTTTCCAAATGCTTGGTCAGAAAAGCTGTTTACTTCATGCTTGGTTTTCCTGGGGAAAATTAACCTCATGTTGTAAATTGTATTGATCTCTCTACATGCTCTCATGACACGAATCATTGAGAAGAGGAAGGTGTCTCAGTGTCACTCGTAGTGAGTTCTGTCGGTCTTGAAACTTGGCTATTCTATTTGCTTTTGCCCCAGAGAGGTACCTGGGAATTTAATTTGGGAACCTTGGCCAGGGGTCTTGGGACCCAAATCAGGAATGGTGTCTATTTAAACTGGCAGAGATTGAATGACTGATGTTGAGCTTAAGTGAAACTTTAGGGTGCTGTCAGTTTTGAAACAGTACTTACTGTCAGTACTGCTGAAATACTAACTTTTGAGACATAGAGGTCTGTCGTTTTGAATATTCTTGAATAAAGCATAAGGTAATCCCTCTTGTAGGCATTATGCATGTGCATCCCATGGTAAAAAATGTGTGTCCTTGGATCTGGTGGGACAAATTCTTCCCTTGGTTACCTGAGAGAAAATGCAGAGTAAGGTCATAGCTGTTGCTGATTTCTCCAGTGCTTGGTGATGCAAATGAGGGCTGAATTCATCCCACTGCCTGTATCTGTTATTTTGCATAGAAGCGCTCACTGTGCTGAAGCGTACTCACATTTGCAAGAATGTGTCTGTGTAGTTTACATTTCCAATTTTAATTTTTGAGTCATGTGTAAGAGACTCCAGGGAACAGTGTGTACTGTCAGCAGAAGTTATCTTTTTGATGAATCAGGCACATTGTTTGTAACCGTGCATTTGATAGACATGTTGTAATAAGGTCCTGAACTGCTTACTGTGTCTTTATGTACCTTCCCCCTCAGCAGTTGTAACTATTGTGCTGCTTGACCTATATTAATGGTACTACAAACAACAAGTTTAACCATTAACTTGTGGGCCCTGTTTAAATGGATTTTACCAAGAGATGAGAACTGAAGATTTAAGGAGGTAAAAATTAAAAAAAGGGCTACCCAATATGATGTTTTTTAGTGCTTACTAATCTGACAAATAGGGTGGGAAGGAGTTCAAAGGCCCAGGAATAAAAGCTAACATCATATTATTATGGTCTGAATGACTAGTGCCATTAAAGGTATGGAAAAGCCTTCCTTGAATGTTTTGTTTGTTAAATAACTTGTGAATTTATCTGTGTGGTTGTTCCAATGAGGTTTGCTTGCTGTATTTGCTAGTCTATACACACTGGAGCAAGAAGAGGCTGAGAGGGTTACACTGATGAGGGGTAAAAATTGCCTGCTTGTGCTGTCTGGGAAAAGGAAAACTGGCTCTTGAGTAACATGTGAGGAGACAGTGAAAGCTAGAAAGAGTCCAAGTGGAAGGAGCCAGTGTCAGAATAATGCCTTAGGTATGGAAAGAGCTGAGCAATTTTGCTTGATTTACGTGGACTGCATCTCAGGAGCTTAAGTTCACTGTGCAGAACTTGTATTTGAGACCATTAAATGAAAGCCAAAACTTTGATTTCTGACATATATGACTCCATAACCTCAGGAAAAAGCAAACTGTAACAGCTGATCTGTGGTAAGTGACTTATGTGTGCACAAAGCCAACAGCAAACCTGTGGTGGTTCAATATCTGATGTGATTTGATCCTTCATGGAAAAGTAATTCTCTGTTTCTGATTTATTGACATCAGTGATCTTTGACTGAGGTCCTTAAAGGGTAGGCATGCAGAAGTTAAACTGGGGAATGAGGGGTTGGGAAGTGCTGTGCTCTGGGATGTCCTGGCAAAAGCTCAGTTTTCCCTGATAAAGCTGCCTCATCGTATGCAGGCAGGGCTTTAAATGTGCTACTGTTTCCATTGGGTGGTTATCTCTGTCTGCTGGGATTTCACCATTCTGGCTCCACAGGGCATGTGCAGGTGTCTTGTGCAATCCAAGTGTGTGTCCTGCTGGGTCCTGCTGATTGGCAGGGCAGAAATGTGTGCTCTAGCTAAAAGTAGCAGCTGATACTCAAAGGTGCAAATGTCTGTGGCTCATTGCACCTAAGCTGTTGTTAGGCGTTGTTAGAGCGTGGAACAAGCATTAGGTAACCCTGTGCATACAGACAGAACAGAATCTGAGTGAAAATCCCTCACATGGATTTGAGGCTCTTGCAGAAATGTAGAATTGCTCGTTTTACATAAGGTGCACCAAAACCTGCAGTTAGAAACATGCTCTGGAAATGTTTCATTTGCATATAGTATCATAAATGGTATTTATGTATATGATCCTTATCTCAATGTTTGCTCAAGGTGAGTGGAAATGTACCTGTCTTGTCACTGATGTAGATTTTATTGAAAGAGGCAAGATGAAACAAATCCTTGTCAACCCTGACCATTAAGAGTTGTTAACTGACATCTTTGGGCCTTGATTTGAAGACTGTAAACAGCTTGGTGAACACTTAATTAAATCACTGAAAACTTCATAATAGGAAGGGAAGCAGTGAACAAGACTGTCAAACATTAAGTGATGTATAAGACAAGCTGGGGAAGGAAGCCCATGATTTTAACTGCCAGGCTTCTTTAACCAGGGACTTCCTTGTCTTTTTTGGATTCCTAAAGACAAAGAGGCACCAAGTCACCCTTACAAGGAAGTGATTTCAATTAGAGTCAAAGGGGAAAAGCCAGAAATATTGGGGAAAACTTTCTGTGAGCAAACAAAAAGGCAACTGTGCCAAAATAATTTTTCTTGCCCCTAAGTTTCTGTAATTGCACTTTTCTCTCATGCCAACATTTCCCAAGGTTTCTGTTTAAGTAAATTAAACTGATAAAAGCTGGTATATATGCAGTTTCTGAGGATTACTTCTGCTTGCAATAGCTATTCCTAAAATTCTACAGGAATAAGTTTAGCTGAGGAAAATCTGTTTTCAGGTTTGTCCATATGTGTAGTGGCATTGATTTCTTTAATCTGGATTAGTAGGCACAGTTTTGCTTCACCCAGAGAAGAGGTGGGAGCAGGGCAGTCCCCTATGGCTACTCTTGACTTTTTTTTTTTGTCTATCTATTCCTTCAATTTGGAAAGGGCCATGTTCAGAATGAGGTCACAGCACGGTGATTTTGTTCTGAACATTAACTTTTGTTCTAGCAGCTGTGCTGGCTGGCACCCATGCAAGGAAATTTAGCATTTCCCACTGTATTGGTACAACAGTATGATTTTTATTTTGCTCTAATGGGCACGTTCCGGCTCGTAATCATGAGAGGGCCTGGCAGATGAGCTTTTGAGATGCTTGTGAACAACCCTGGTGAGAAGCTTCCCCCAGTTTTGTGTGTTTAAACTAGCTTGCAAGTCTTAAGATTTTTCTCCTGATGACTCCAGATGGGAATGTTTGTTTACTTACCAGTTTAAAGCACCTTGCATAGGTTCTCACATGTTACCCTGATGGGAAGAAAGGGAAAAATCTAATTTAATAAACTGGTTGTTTTTTGCCAGTTCTCAGTATGAGAAGGGAAAAAAAGAGCAATTTAGTCACAGAATGTAACCTGTGCAAATATGGGCAAGACAGGTTAAATGAAAGCAGTAGTTTTGACTTCTTGTCTTCTTATAGCTTGCAAAACAGTTGTCAGCCAAGAAGAATATTGTGACCTGGTGACAATAAACCGACACAACAGTGTCACAGCTCAGTTACTTTTTGCTCATTTATTCAGTCTCTCTACCTTGTGGTAAGTCAGGCCCTCTATCTTTCAGCAGCTATCATGGTAAGACTGCATCTTTTAATGTCTTGATATTTCTGTGCTAAAAGTTTAGTGTGAGCTGTTTGAGAGAATTTTGTCTTGTATCAGAGCTATAAACCTTATCTCAGTAAATAGAATAAAGCTGGCTAATGATCACCAACTCTTTCAGGGGATAGGTTTGAAAAGGTCGTAATTTCTTTTGACAATGCAGAAAGCTTCATAGAGAAAATACTCTTCATTACATATCAGTAAAGATAAGCAGCCTTTTCCAGGCTGTGTTTTCCTGTAAGAGTACAGGAATGGTGTGTGTGTAACTCGCTTGATGCTCTCTGTTCCTGAGAATCTGAATCTCAAGCCATACTCTTACACAGAACAGGTTGGAGATCAGTGGAATTTGTGCATGTCTAAGGACTGTGTGATTTTATTTATTGTTATATATTTTTGATTTTTAATTGAAGACATCTCAAAGATTAACTCATTAGAACCATCAGGGGGAAATGGAAATAACTTGTTTGATTGTGTGGCTCTTCTGAAATGGAGGGTTGCCAGCTGGAGGCAGCCATATGTATGTACAAGATTGCAGCTGGGAGTGCAATAAAAATTCCTTAAAAAGCAACTAGATGGTGCTTGCATTTATTGCAAATTGTGTAAGGTAAAGCTCAGGAGCAGGGAAGTACATTGTGGAATGATGAAAAAGAATCATGCTTGCAAACATCTTCATTAAAAGTTAGTAGTAGGACAAAGTGAGATCTCATGAGACACCTTGGGATCCCCATATGCATGTTAAGCACAGTTGGATAGAACAAAGCCATACAGGACAACAATGTCTCAATTTGTGTCCAAAAGCTGAGGTGTAATGTTAATTATCTAGCAAACATAGGGTTTTCTCTAGCTCTGTGTATTTGGACTTCTAATGATATTTGAGTTGACATACAGAAGCAGGTCTTTTAGCCCAAAAATCTTTTCTTTCTTAGTCTCATTTAATTGCTTTCACTCTGGACTTCTCAGTGCTTGCTTTCCTCATTTTATCGCTTGCTTTGTCAGAGTAAGTTAAATCTATGCTGTTCCTTCCAGTGACCTTATTTGGAGGTATTCCAAAGGATGTGCTGGTTTCTAAATGAAATAATTCTGCTTCATTTCTTTCCTTGTGCTCATATCTGTTACCTTATGAACTCTACAGTACTACACACAGGTTATCAAAAGTTGTTCTATTAAATTATGCATTAACCAGCGCTATGTGTTTACACTGTGCATGTTTAATGGCATATTACTACAAATAATGCACAGTATAAGGACAGCAGCTTAGTAAAAAGTATATTATGAGGTGAAAACCAGAACTAATCAGGGTTTGAAACTCTGTGTGAAATGAGAAGTTTGGATAGACCAGCTCTGGGAGTGTACAGACTATAAAATGTACTCAGTGCAGATTGTTTCCCCTGTCTTTATGAGGGGAAGCACCTTCAGCTCTGCAGGAGCTTTTCCAGTGTGAGGATTGTAGGGCTGGAGCTCAGGGGCAGCAGTATGGAATTTTACCTGTGCCAAATTATGTATTTTGGAATGGTTTGAACATATTTATAATGGTTGATGTTTGAAGAATATTTTGGTGCTTTTCAGAGCAAGCCCATCTACCAGCATCACAATAAAGGGGTACTGAAAGAGATGATGTCTGTTATGACTGAATATTACAAACCTCTGAGAAACACAACTAAACTGTTCTTGATAGCAGATAGATGAGGATGTTCATAAGAAAATAATGCATTTATTTGCAAGCTGCATCAGGAAATAGAGATGTATGTCTGCCTCTGGTGTCCTGTTGGTTTTGGTTGCACAGAACTGACATCCAGGCATGCAAGCCAATCTGTCCCTGTTCTGATAGCTGTTAGTGTGTAAGGGGAATATTAGTATTTTCTTAGGTTTTTGTGATCCTAGGACACAAAGGTAAAAGGAAGCACTATAATGCTGTAGATTTTGGATAGGTCTAGGTACAAAGTGATGAAGTAATTTGCCAAGACCATATGAGATGGGAAGCTGATTTGTTTGTTTCTATGTTTTCATCTTCATAAAAAAGGGCACACTGCTTTGTAGCTGAAGTATTTTTTGCCTTTTAAATAAGATTCTTGCTAGATATCATAAATTTTGTCACAAACATTGGTTTTTGTCACAGCTGGTCTACCTGGTACCAGGTATATATCACCCAAACCTCCTAGTTTTGGCCAAACACTGGCTTGCTTCCTGGCCAATCCTGTATTCCTATAAAATATATACCCCGTAATATTCACATTACAAGACTTAATACTTTGAGAGTAAAGATAAGAATTTAAATGCTGTCAGTGTGATGGCTTCACTGTACACAGAGGACATTGGTGAATTCTGCATTAGAGTACTGTGGATCCTGAATATCTCTCATGTATTGGCAAATATAAATTTGTTGATACGTTCTGGTCAGAGGCTCTGGTCCAGGGCTGCTTGTGGCTGTTCTTGAGTTGCCAGCTGTGGTGTCTTCCAGTGCAGTGCTCCTCAGCATGCAGTGTGGGAAGCAGGCACCAAACCTCATGCAGTTCTGCTGTGGTGCTCTTTTCTTTCCTTATTTCAGTCAAATTGAATTTGCCATTTGGGTGACTGCAGCTGGGCCAAGTTTTGGGGGACTGAGGATTTGGATTTTTCTCATTGCCAAAAGAGGTCTTAGTATCTTTGACATTGCATGGGACTGACATCCCAAGACCCTTGTGTTATCCAAACCCATTGGAAAAAAGTCTTTTTGGAGACACAGGAGGACTAGAAAGACAAATTTTACTGGATAATAATCCTGAGTTGCCCCTGTGGTCCAGATATTTGGGATGTGCTAGAAATACCCTTTAAGCTCACTTGTTTTTGGCAGATATTGTTTCACTACTTCCATGCAAAAGTCTTTAATTCAGAGTCAGGCCAGCTACTCTTTCATGATCCTCACTTAAAACAAAAGTGCCATCTCTTATTATGAAAGACTCACTGGTGCTTTTAATAATCTTTAATACTTTAGCTTTTGGAAAGTAGCCTGGACATGTTGCATATTATGAAATGAGCCAAATGGCTCTTCACAATAGCTGTGGTAAATGCACAAGTGATTTTGCTGCTTTGAAAACAGGAAAAAACCTCGTGTTGCATCATTCTGGCTGGGAAGTGCTCAAAGTTATTGTGACAGGACTGTATTTTGAGCAATTGTTGGTGATTTGTTTTTTAGCACACAAAGAAAGTAATAAATCTGTCACCCTGAAAAATCAGGTTGTGACCTAAAGGAAGGAGAAAATTGTGGCTTTAGGTAAAAAAGAGTGACCTGTCTATGAGGGTCATTTATCATTATAACAAAATTGCTGGTGCTCTCCTAGCTGACCAGGAAGAAAGGCTGTGGTAAGCAGAATTGAGGGATGCAAGCGTCCGAATATTTTTACCTGATCAATATTTTCAGGATTTACAAGCAGCCAAAAACCTGTCAGCATGCAGAGTAAGTTCACTGTGCATCTGTTCTAAGAAAGAAAACAAGGGAGAAAGAGTTTATTTTGGCCATTAAAAACTAAATGCATTTTAGATTTGGCATCAATAGTTCCATTCACAACTGTACCTTAGTACAGATGCCTTCAGCAGCCTGTATGTCTTGTGATACAGAAAATATGTATGACACTTAACTCCCAAGGACATTGAAACAATAAATAACATAAATTCAGGGTGGAGTTAGCTGTATGAAGTGTCTCAGAACTCATTTGGAGTATGTGGTTTTGTTGTTTGAAAGTAACAGGACCAAAGTGGTTTTCATTAAAAAAAACCAATCCCCAAACTTTCATTCTTAGCTCACTCTCACTTATTCTGCACTATCCTATATATAAATAAATTTGCATGTATCTTATTAATAAAAAAAGGCAAATTGGGAGCCCCAAGTGAGGTTTGTAGAGATTGGATTCATTGCAAAGGGTATGTTCAAAGAGTTCATGTGACTTGCATGGAACAACAGCTGAACATATTTTGAAATACAAGATTGAAGAAGAATTATTTTTATGTCATTATTCTTAGGTATCAAACCTATCTCAAAATTTAAAATACTTCTGGTTAATTCTGGAAAATATTTTCCTACTGTTCCATCAGTCCTAGTTGTGAATCTTCACTTTAATCTGTTTTTATAGAGTTCACAAAGGCATAATGAGAGTGCAGGGAGAAAAACCCAATGCAATTTCTTGTACAGTAATTTTCATGCCAGTTGCTAATTTCCACTGATTGCCTTAGTGTAGGAGTGTCTTATCAGACCAGAACATCCAATGCTAAAAACCAATTCTAACATATTTAGAAAAGCATTTATGATTCAGGCTATCACTTATCATTTGGCATTACCAGCATTATATGGTACTAGGAATGCCTAACAAACCTATTTTAATACAATTTATGAGGACATTTTAGTGTATCAAAGCTGGTAAAGTACTGTACACTTTACAGGTACTATGAAGACATTAAGATAAAAATCACATAGAAGGTAAAATAGGAATTTACAATAAGAACTTTTTAAAAATGCACTTTGATCATACCGCTTTTATTAAGGAAATTACTTTAGCATAATTATTTTTAAAATATAAATTCTATTGATTGATACACTGTTGACTACATGGCAGTGCCAAACTCTGGTGTAATTCTGTACCAAAGTGGCCTGTCAGATTTTACTACTGTGGCGGATGAGGCTCGACTAGAGGCACTTAACTGAAATCTCACCACTTCATAACTGAGGTTTTCATGCTCTAAAAAGATTAGGGTCTTTTTAAACAGTTCTTCTTCCACTTGGAGGAGTCAACAAAGTTAGTCTGGAAAAAAGGTTCCCTTAACTTGTCATGAGATAGCAACATTTTTGAATGAGAAGGTTCTCTCACCAGTATGTCTCAGATATACTTTATTCAAATTTGGCTTGAAAATTTCATACAAAATTTTGTGAATCTGTGCTCAGACATGTTTTTTGTTATTTATATATATATATGTGTATATACATATATATACATGTATGTGTGTGTGTATTATTGACTGAGGTCAGACTTCCAGAAAAGCCTTTGCCTATTATTTTTATTTACTATATTATATATTCTGGTTTGGGTTTTTTGCTTCCATTAAGTCTATATTTACGAAGTCATGTAGTGATAGGACAAGAGTGAATGGGACTGTGCGTAACATTGATCCAGCTTCAGAACTATTGGGATTCTAGATTATTATCAAATGTGTGGATAATCCTTCATTTCCAATATATAGACATTGATACTATTATTATATATACTATACTATATACTATTATCTGTGAAACTTCCAGTCAGAAATCTGTTTTTGCTTCAGCAGATAAAATGAGGATGTGTTAAGTGTTCTGATTTCTTAATGTCCTGTTAGTACAGAAACCATTGAATGGTGTCTGGAACGACCCCATTGTTGTTTTGCTCCTATTTATTAATCAAATTCTAAATTGCAATGCAAGAAGTCATAGCTGTTGCTAGAGAATTCTTTTTATCCTATTATTTTTGGAGAACTTCCTGATTCAGATGTGAAGTGTTATTAGGACAAAGGTGCCAGGTTTTATCTGGGCAAATTTTCTTGCTGTTTTTAGGAACAAATATGATTGTACTGGGTACCACAGATTGGCACTTAGATGAGGCTGGAGCAAGCAGCTAATCAATCATATCTGGGTAATACACATCAGTGATATTGCTTTGCAAGGTTTACCCTCTTTGATTTATACTAGAGGATTGTTTTTTATGGGACTTTTAGAATATTTGTCACTGAGTAATGTTTTCATGACCAAGCCACAAACACAAAGCCAATATTTCTTTTAAAGCTGTCAATCAAGAGTTTGATTAAATTTGTACATATTTTGAGAGCAGTCAGACTGGATGCCATCAAGTGCGATGAACAGAAGATGCTTCTAAAGCAATAGTGATGCTCGGCCTGAATTGCTATTGACCATCACCTTGTAGAGTCATTTACAACAGGAGGATGTGAAAATACAACTCAGTCAAAATGCCAGCCCTTTACAGGCAGCCTGTGCTCCTCTTTTGTTGATGAAAAGCTCTGCAGAAACATAAGCACCATGGAGTCTTGAGCCATTGTCCATTAGGTGTCACAAAATATTCGGCTAAAACACTTTGGCCCGTTTCATTGATTCCGAAGGGTTTAAAATCTTTACTATAACTCAATGCAAAGAAATAGCAGCTATGACTATGAGGTCCTCATTATTTCATCTATTTTTGGGCCCCACCCAGTAGAGGAAAGAAGGGATTGAACTGGGGTGTGTTCAGAGGAGGCCATCAAGCTTTCTGGCTGCTGGAGCAGTGGCCCTGAGAAGAAAGGATGAATAACTGGGACTGGCTCAGCCTGGAGAGAAGGCAGGATGGAAGCAGGGAGAAACCCAGCAGCAGAAGATGAACCCAGGCTCTCACTGAACTACATGGCAAGAAAGCAAAAGAAATTGAATCTGGATGTGTGGTGTGAGGAAAAAGAAGTCAACAGGAGTGTAATAAAGCAGCGGAACAAGTGCAATCAGTCCTGGAGATTTTCTGGAAAGGCCCTGAGAAATTGCTCTGGATTCAGTGCTGAAGCTGCTCTGAGTGGGAGGCTGGACAGAGATGCTCTGAGATTCCAGTTGGAATGATTTAGTGTTTTTGTTTTTTCCTCACAGGACTTTTGGAGTGGTCCAGGGCATCTGGAACCTCCAGAGGACTTATCAGATGCATGCAAAAAGATTTGAAGCCTAAGTGGGCTGTCTTTCCAGAGGTGAATGGGTAGAGAGGGCTGCACCCTTGGGAATCTGTTCTTATCTCCACCTTCATTTATCTGAAAGGTTTTAGTGATTCATGTGAACTCACTGAAGTATGCACAGAGCAAGTACTCTGCCATGTGATGGCAGTGTAGAACGTTAAGTCACTAGTGAGGCAGTTAAGGTGAAAGCTGTCAAAATCTGCAGGATAGGTGATTAGGGAAAAATGTATTTGGGCATTAGGGAGATGTGATCAAGTTCTCTTTAAATCACTGTCTGAGACCTGGCTACACTGATAAGATAAAACTAAGACATTACAAATGAAGCAGCGGAGACTTAGGTTGTAGCTTACAGTCAAAATTAAATACTGTTTTAACTGTGTCCTTGAGGGAAATTACAATGTAAAATGATGAGAACTTCATGTTCCTCAATGCTATGCAGAGGAGGCATCACAATGAACAAATCTTATCTCCCTGTTTGTAAACTAGTATTTTCTCTTTAATCTACCAGTGGACAAAGCTATTCTGATGCCCTTCTGTAGCTCATTATGGTCACTCTGATCCCCATGTGCTCAGCTTGATTCAGCTCCAAAGCATCCTTTCTAACCAAGACATTCTTATTAGAAGACAACGTATTTCTGATATTTTGTTAAGAAAGACTGATAATATTCAGCAATTTTACAGCACTTTTACAGTGCTTGGCTCTGATCAAATACATTTGCAGCAGAGTATGGCCAGTCAGGGTAGGGGAGAGGAACAGCATCCTCATTCCCCAAAGCTGACTCTATCAGAAATGCCACATGCTTCCTCTTCAAAATATTTGCATTTTAACACATGAGCCAGTATTTTCTCCTGATGTCTCAGACTCTGTATCCCTGGGCTTAGGACTCCTCAGTACAAGAGCTATATTGGGATAGAGCTTGTTTAGGATGGTAAAGTGACCCTATGATACAGCCAAAAACCCCCTCAAGTACCGATTCCTGGTTCTGTGACCTATTCCCTGGAACGTTTCTGCTGTAGTCTCAATAGTAAAATAAAATGCCTTTATTAAACATGGAAGATGTACAGACTTTTGACAAGATGTATAAAGACAAAAGTGTCATTGCCAGACAGTGCCTCTCTGATATCCATTTTTAGCCTCAGTTCAAAGTTCATTTTGGCACAAGTCTGTTAGCCTATACTGATAGCAGTTAGCTCACTTTGGATATTTGTGGAAAAAAAAAATTCAGAAAGGTACAGTCTTCTGTATCCAGAGCAATTTACTGAGAGGGAATGCTGTCTGGCACAAAAGAGATGTGATCCCCCAGCACACAGCCTGGGGTGCAAACTTCTGGACCAAACTGAATAGAATAGTTTGGGATTGATTAACCCTGGTGTGGTGCCTGAGCTCTGCCACAGATCTAGAACTGGCCTTTAAGACAGCATTTAAGATAGATCTCCAGCACTTAAGGTAATGGACCATATTGAGGCAATGAAGCCTGTGGTGCTGGCTTACAGACATAACTGTGGGTAGCAAACTATCAAGGAAGAAGAAAAGTGTGAAATTAAATTAATCTGTGTAAATATATTTAGTCATATATATTTGTCTGTATTAATCCACAGAATATTTGGAACACTTTTTGGGGGTTGGTGATGGTTTTTGGTGGGGTTTTTTTGGCAATATGAGAATTAGGGAATTTTGAGAAGGAAGGAATAAGTCAGAGTATCCTAGACAGTGTGGTTGTCATGGAGCACTGTCCTGTTTGGCGTTTCCCTGCATACTCCTTCCGTGTTGAATACCAACTTGAGAGAGACAGATCTGAGAGTACACATGTATGAGGTTAGATGCCAGCTGCATACCAGACACTTAAGACATAAAAGAAAACCCCTGACTCAGACAATGCTTTTAAAGCTGTTGAGATAAGAAACTGAAATTCCTAAAATGCAGGATGTCCTGCTGCAGGAGGGGCCATTGAGAAGGAAGTGGAAGGAAGCTGGACAATCCCAAAGAGAACCATTCACACAAACTTATTTTCAAGACCAAATCCAAAACCCAGCCATGCAAGTAAACTTACACAGGAGAAATGATTGCAGCAAACAAACTCTCTGCCACCTGTTGTCTTAAAGGGATATCAGCAGTGTTGGCAGCTTTAATGAAAGAGCTGAACTTGTTCTTAGTCATTTGATAAGTTTTAATAAAATGAAGGTATGTAATTTATCTCCCCAAACAGAGAGACATAGCTCTTCCCATATATTTTAATTAGGTTTACTGTGGTGTATAAATATACACTAACTTTAGCTATACAAAGCAGTCTACAAAGAAGCTTAGGACCTGTTCCTAATCCCTCTCACTCATTCAGTAGGTTTTGGAAATGTGCTTTAGGTCGAGTCTTAACATTCAGGAATTTGGTTTTACTTATTAAGCTGTTTACTTGTTTCACTTTTGCTAATTGTCTTATAGCCATGGAACAAGTGAAACAAAATTTTATTAACAAAATTCTGTGCTAAATATAGACACTAAATACAAATACATAGCAGTAATTGCTCTTTACATGTTTCTAGAGAAATGAAAATGAATTCAATATATACGGAGGTCAGTATTGATATATGTAAACATGTGCATGGATATGAAAATAAATGTACAAAAATGTAAAAATGCTATAGCTACTTGCTCTTGGTAGTTATTTGTTGAGAGAAAAGAGGTATGGAAACAATTAAAGGATCCATCCAATAAAATTGAATTACTTCATTTAGTTAGGTGGAGATTTTTGCAAGAATTAGGAGAACACATGGGATGCTACACATACCTGACAACAGAAAACAGTATCAGAAAACTATGGTTTGTCATGGAACACAGAACCAATTTTTTTAATTCATTAAGATACACAAGAAAATGTAAGAGAATATTTTTGGGGGCTTTTATTTTCATTTTAATTAATATTCACGCACTTTAAGTGTTCTCCCCTGTTATATTTTCAATTATGTTGGGGAGATGTGCAATGTAGATTTTCCCTTCTCAGATGAAGTGTAATATTATGGAAATCTATTAAACTAAAGAAAAAAATAATCCTGGAATGTTCCCACTGGCATCCACCAGTGTGGTTCTCAAATATCAAATGGATGTACATGACAATTAGCTCAGGCTTTGCCTTAGAGAAGCACAGAACAGGATGCCAAAGTTCCTATCCTATGATGCAATAAGTTCTCTTTTTATTAGCAGAGCTTCAGTTTTCAGTTAAAAACAACCTAAAATTGCACTATGTACTTTATTCTCTGTGATGTGACTCGATGCTCCTTCATGGAGTAACTGATCCAACTCTTCACAGCAATTCCTTACAAGAGAACTGTTAACAAAAACTGACTGGAAATTCAAATACTTTGAGTGCAGTTAAGATTGATTTTTACTTGCAAGAAAATATTTCAAACTATCATATTGCTGGTTACATTTTTTCCTATGTATTCTACACACACGGAAAAGTAATATCATCTGTGGAACATCAGTCATTCAATAGACCCTGCCTCTTTGTGAATGCTACTTCTCTTCTTAGATTTTTCCACAAAACTGCACTTAAGGCAGATAATAGTATTTAATGCATTTGCTCATTAAGCCAGAAGTAGCAATAATTTTGTAGTTGTATTCCCTCAACATATGGAATATTCTCCCATGTTTTGGAAAGTGTAATGAACACCTGTGGCATACAAAGGCATGTTCTTTAGGCAGATAAATGTTTTGGAGGATTAGGACACTTCCCCTAATCAGGTAAAATGTCAAATCATTGCCCATCGGGGCAAAATGAACTATGGACACTCTTACAAAATTGAACTGTGTCTATCAGTCTCAGAAATTATTAGTCTTTAACTAGACCTGACACAAGAGACACAAGAGCTGATGGCAGAACTTGGATTCTGCTAAGGTTCTATTTTGCTGGTACTATAGAAGAGTTTGTTAATGATCACAAAATTTTCAAGTCATTCCCATTGTGGAAACATACCTATTTAGTGTGTTTATACTGCATAAGCAATTACACATGGTTTCCCTGATTTGCCTTGAGATTACTGAGGATGAGAATTTAGCCTTAAACTCTGACTGCACTTCAAAATGTGCTTACATACTGTCTACATGAGCAGGCTATGTCTCATTTTAATGCAGTTCTTGGAGAATTTTTTTTCAGTTCAAATTCACTAAAACCTGTGGCTTTTCATCCCTGAAGCACCATCTCTTCTGTTTAGAAATGTGTCCTATTTCAACTGTCCTGGCACCAGTTTGGGGTAATACATCCCTAGCAAGGAAATCTAGCTTTAGGTCACACTTTTTCCTGTGGCTACTTTAGTCATGTGCCATGGTTTCTAATATGGAAAGTTACCTTTATCCATGTCTCTGTAGTGACTGATACAGCAAAATACCTAAGTTTGTGCTGAACCTTAAAAGTCACAAGAAGTCCTAAGTACAGGGAGCCCATGTTTTAAATTCAAAACAATTAAAATCAATGAAAACATTGTGCCAGTGTAATGCTTTGGCTCTATTGTTGACATGACTTCAGTTTCAGCATGTTTTGTTGCCTTGTCATCTTTATTGGGTAAAAGATTAATTTTGTCTGACAATTCATGGAGCAGGGTTTTCCAGTCCTTCATGAAAGAGCTGAATGCCTCCACTGATGGATAAAAATACACAGGTGTTGGTAGTGTGGGGACTATCTGACAGTGGTGCATGCTGAAAAATCTTGTCTGCATATTCTGTATATCCCATGTGAGCTCTGAAGGAGAAAAAACCATTTTCCTTACAAGACAGACTTTATTTTTCCTGTAGGGCCTGTAAGTTGTCAAAGACTGATAGCTTTTTTTATTTCTGTTTCAGATCAGCTTCCTCACCACCTCTCATCAGGTGTCAGGGGAGACTGCACATCAGGCTGATGTGTCTGTCATGGCTTGGTCATGTCTCTGTTCTACCCCCACACGTTTGAAATGCCAAGCTTACCAGAACTCTTTCCTTCAATGTTGCAGGTGGGTTGTGATTTCCCCTCTCTATGAGAATGAGTAACTGATAAAAGAGCTGTTGGGTCAGTCTTCAGTCTGGGCCAGTGCCTCTCTCAGGCTGTGGTCAGTACCTGCTGCTCCCCAAAGGAGTGCAGCAAACTCTACCTTGGCTAGTTCCTGGTTTCTACTCCTAAAGCTGAAGGTTTTCCTGAGGACCACTGGAGATTTGCATATGCTCCTGGCCTACAGGGTGACTGCTACCATCAGTCACATCAGAATAATCTGCACTCTGGTGTGCTAGAGATGAAAAATATATACTGATATTACAGAATTAGTGTACAGAAGAAGCTAGGAATTATTATACTGCCCCAGGGCAGTTGAGGGTTGCAGAGTCATTACTGAGCTGTACCAATATTTTTTCAACTGAATAAGAATCCTGGTAGCATCATCAAGATTATAATGATTTTCTGAAGTTATACAATAATTTTTGGTAGGGGAGAGGAGAGGGGAAGGCACATGGTGGGACAGTGCTCAGGCTTGCTGGGTGTAGATGTTTCTTGCAGACCTGCCAGCAGGTTTCTGCAAGTGCTTTTGTGTAACACTGCTGGACAAAACCACTTGTAGGTGGACAAGTCCCAGTTATTTTAAACCTTAAAGTACTGCCTGCTCTTTTCTGCATGTCTTTGGAAAGGCTCATAAATTTATCTATTACTTTGGTTTATTCAGTGCAAGAATTTTGCTATAACTTTTTCTTTGCTAGCTCAGCTTCACACCCATGTGGCTGTACTTGGCAGTCAAGCTGTGCAGTGTGCAGGCATTTTATAAATTGACCAATAATGAAAAAGGAATAATAAAAAATGAGTGAAAGAATGAGCTTGGGAGAGTTTTTTTCCCTGGAAATTCGAACTCAAATGTGAGGTTAATATAGAAACATGTCACAGCTTTTGTACTTTTTACTGCTGGAAGCTGCATGTTTGGGGATCAACTTGCACACAATGCAGGCTGTACAGCTGTGGGTAGCCTGACTGCAGCCTTGGTTGAGTTTTCTTGGGAGCCATGTAGCATTTCAGAGGATGGTAGGAGATGAAAAGTTGTCCTGCCTCTGTAAGCAGCAAATGACTTCTGTTGTCTTATCTGTATTGGTAAAGCCCTTTGTGAGGTAAAACAACTCAAATTACAGACCTGAAGGAGAATCCAGTAAACTGGTGAAAGCTTGTATGTCCTTCCTTTCAAGCAGCTGTAGGACACTGACAATTTTTTTTCCTGAAATAAAACACTAAACCATTTTACACCATTTTGTGTATTCTGAGGCATATGTATGGAAAAGAGAATTTTAAAAGGAAAATCAATGTGAGCTTTGGTGTTAAATTTAAATACTTGCTTTCATTCCAACCTCTTATACTTGCTATTACCTGATAATTTTGGTTTTTATTTATATGTGCTGATGTGTTCAAAAGTAGATGCTTATGCTGCCACCTGCATACAATAATCAGCTTGTGCAACCTCAGGGATGAACTCAGCTGGTGGCATAAGCAGAAGTGCTTCAATCAGGACATGTGCTGATACATAATCTCCTATGTCTTGATAAAAGTAGATTTGAGGCATCATAGGCATTGGGAGACATACAAAGCGTGGCTGAAACTTGATGGGAAATCACCTCTGCTTGGGAGAATCAGAGTTAGGCCAAGAATGAGCTGGGAAATAGTCAAATGCTTTGAATTTCTAATGCAGCAAAGAGCAGCACAGGCTGCCTGACACCAGTCTAGTGCCACTTAGGTCTTCTGCTGCCTCCTTGTGCTGGGCTGGGTGCCTCTCTTGCACTTTCCAGTCCTCTGGCAGCAAAAAGGGGAGGTTTTCCTGTAGGAAATCTGCCTTAGCTTCAGAATAAAAAGCTTCCAGCAGGTCAGAGAACATATTAAAGTTTCAGGGTGGTGTGTATGAGAAGCAGAAGAGAACCTTTAGTTTAATAAAGGATCACTGTGAGTCCCATGTGAATGATTGCTAGATAAGGAAAAACACAGTCCAGGGAACACCATAATGTTACTGGAAGCTATTCAGTGCAGCACAGTACATGGCCATAAATATCATATGAAGGTTATAACAGTTTTCTCCTCAACAATTACACACTGAATGACTCTGAAAATGATAGTGGGCTCATCTGACATGTCTTTATAATAAAATATTTTTAAAAAGGGGAAAATTGGAATGAGAAAAACAAGGAGTATATTTGTATTTTGCCTTCTCCTGGAGTATCAGATAGCTATATGCAAGGGTGTTCTATAAAGTCATATGGCAGACAATGATGGGGAGAAGTGAGGATTTTGTTTCTCATGGCCACACAAAGTCAGAGACTGGCACTTCTGTCTGATGTCTGTGCCAGGAGGAGCAGAATACAGCAGAAATCTGGAGATTAATACTCTCCATTACGTGGGTATTCTAGAGTGCCTTTCTCCCTGCACTCTGCACAGGGGTGTTTCAATAGCAGCATGTTCCTGCTGTGGAGTCTCACTTTTCTGTTCTGATTCCTGTCCCCTACCCTCAAGGGTCTCCTTCGGCACTTAAAGGTTCTGGGTACCAGCTGCTCCAGGATCAGAACCATCTCTCCTAGGTAAAGGCAGTAGCTTCAGCAGCATCTGACAGGACTCAAGTTCCTGTTCCTTTCCTTGTTCTCTCCTAATCTCATTTATTGATGGAAAGCTCTACTTCAGAATGTATTTCTCTTTTTTCTTTCCTATTCTTAGTAAATAGTTTTATCTGCATTTTCATCAATTCAACACATCAGACAAAATCCTGAATCAGTTTTGACCCAGGAATCTTATGAAATCAGTTGAGAATGTTTTTAATTTGAATATATAAATATTTTATTTATAGATCACATTTAATAACATGAGCAAAACTATGTTTTTGGTGTGCCAAGAGCTGGAGTTGTTATACTGAATAATATTCCCATGCAGCCTGATGACTGAGTGGTGCTCCAGGGATAGGCAGTATTCTACAGCACTATGGAAAATACTGATGTTAAATGTTGGTGCAGTTTTACTGTAAACATTGTTGAGAAAATAAAAGAAGCTGCAATCTGCCTTTGGTGGAAGTGAATTAACTGGCAGCATCTTCACTGGCAGTTTGTCACTTTTACACCAAAGCCTAATCTGGTTCTATAAGAACAATCTCAACACAAAGATACTGTAGGAGGAAGCTGCAAACAATGACTTCTCCTTAAGTTCTTCAATCCCTTAAACTTTTACCAGGGGTGATTTGGCCAGGTTTCATGTAGTGTAGTTAAACTTCCTTCTTTGGTATTGCACTTTTTTCCCCCTTTCAAACACGTGTTTTTTCTCTCCCTCTCAGACTAGCAGATGGTCTCCAGTTATATGCAGGAGCTTCTGTTCCCTGGGTTGCTATGCAACAAAATGCATCCTATCTGCATCCTTTCTGCACTGTATCCCGTTTCCGTTCAACAACTCAAAATAACCAGCTTAGTGCTTCAACATGCTGCTTCCTCTTTTCTACAGAGTTGAATATCTATCAAGTATCTTCCTGGGCTTCCTATCTCTTCCTGTTACAGCCTTTAAAAAAATGTGTTTGCCCTGAATTGATTTTCCTCATCACTTCCTATTTACATCAGTCCACTTAGTGCTAAGGCAGGCAAAACATACATAAATGAGTCATGCAGCTGCTAGCCCATAAAAAAAATAGTGTCAGCCAATTGTGTGATGTTTGAAAGCAAGATTCTTCATTGTTGTCAGGTGTGGAGTTCCTGTTTGTCCTTTTTATCGTGGCTTTGTTTCCCTACTGATACCAGAAAGTTGAAAACAAACTTTTTCTTTTTCTTTTTATTTTTTCTGCTGGACTGGTGAAAAGGAAAATATTAATCTCCAGCGCAGCAAGGGAGAAGATGTGACAGAATTAGTAGCATGGTTTTCCCTGGCTGATAATGAGGAAAACTTTTTGATGGGGTTCATTTTGTGTTACTGGACCACTATGTTTGCAGTTGCAATGTTATGAAGCACTTGTTTAATATTGACTGCCAACACTTAGTTTTGTGTGTTCTAAAGAATTTACACTGCTTTTTAATACTCATCAGGCTAAGTGCAATTACTTTGCACTTCTAATACTTTATAGATGAACTTAATTCCAATTTTGATCATGTGTTGACTTTCTCTACAGCAGGGAATTTAACCTCTGGAAAACCTTTTGTTGCTTGCTCTATAGATAATTTAGTGGGTTAAAAGATAGAGATTTCTTTTTTGTAACTTGAGCAGTCTAAAGTTGGGCATGTGGTGTGTCCTCAGCACCTACACTCTCCCTCTAGTCAATGGAGAAAGAGGCACCTTCAGTAAATGAATTACTGTAATTCAGTCATTCACTAAGATAGGTGGGATGAATCATTGAGACACAGGATTTGTCTCTTTAACAATAGTCAAAAGAATTTGGCTGATAGCTTGAAATGTCTGATATGCAAATTGCTGAAGTGGATGTTAACAGTCTGTTTTTGTATAATTACAGAATATTTTTCTGTTTCTCAAAAATAATTTCCATTTGTTGGTATCCCGTGCCATCATTTCTTGGTACGAATAATTTGATCAGTGTTAAAACTACAAACGTGAGTAACCACTCTGCCAGTTTGGCTTTTTCTAATTGTTCTTCAGGGATAATGTATATAACTCAATATCTGGGTTTTTTGTAGTCTGAGCTCAGCCTATGCTACACAAAATCCAGCCTTACATTTCTGGAGCAGAAATGCCTAAAACCCCTGTTGTTGCCAATAGCAGTGCCCATGCTCAGATAAGGACTAGGTTAAGACTAGCTGAGTTTCAGTGCCTGAATCTGTCCAGACTGCAGTTGAAATAAAGCTTTTGGTGAGAGATTATTCAAGGCAGAGTTAGATGATGCTTATCCAGAGCACTGTTTTAAACTATGGAGAACAATTTTCCACATTGCCTGGAATCTGACAAGCTATTTTATTAGATATCATTAGTTTTCTACTGATCAAGTGGACTTTGGAAGTCTATGCTTCCTGCATGGTTATTGACTTCTTATTTTATTTTTCCTAGAGCTATCCATCAGTCATTCTGGTTTTGACTCCCTGGCATGACCCTCTTCCAGGAGCTGGAGGTGCAGGGCAAGGCTTGTGCTTCTGGGGTTGCTGGGCTCCTGTTCTCCACACTGCCAGTGCCTCTCTCAGCCCTCTGGCCATGGTTCTTGGCTTTCCTTCCCTCCCACAGTGCAGGACAGGCTTTGGCAGGGACAGACAGATTTCTGCAGCTTGTGAGGGTTGCCTCTGCACTGCCTCTCTCCTTGGAACCTTCTTGGCTGGCACGAGGAAGGAGAGCAATTCAATTCAAAGCATTCCAAGTGGAGATACAGCATCTTGGAGTACAGCATTTATTGGGGCTGGGGGTTCTCTGCTCACTCTATTGCCCTGCAGAGTGCAACAAAAGCTGGGCACTGCCAGAGGATGTCTTGGGAGCAGCTTTTCCTTCAGGAAGCTCAACCCATCACTGCTACTTCCTTACTCTGTGGTGGCAGCCTGTGCATGGGTTTATCCCTGTCAGAGCCCAGTCTCAGGGCTTCTCCTCCACCTCCCCAATGTGCTGTAAAGTTGAGGATTCCCACTTTTGCTGCTCCCCCTCTCCTCTGCACCATGGTCTCAATTTAGAGGCTCCCTCTCTGCCTTCAGGAGCAACACAACTGATCCTGGCCACCAGGTTAAAGTTGTCCTCATTCTGAGACAAACTAGGTGTACTTCAACTTGTAGAGTAGATAATAAATAGTACATTTATTTAGAAAGTGCCAGTTTCAAACTGACAATAATATAATAAAATTAATGCACAGAGGTATTTTCCCCTGTTGGATATTCAGAAAACCTTTACATTAATGCAGGAGGAGAATGAGTTCTGTAGTTCAGCAAGGTGTGGGAGTTGTTGCATGTTATCTGAAGAACTCTGTGTGTGGAAAGGCAGCCTTGAGTGTTCATGCTTTGCTCTAGCTTTAGTGTTTTTGAAGCTGTGCATTCAAAGGATAAGCTGTGAAGGAGGGTGGCTATGGAGAGGCTGTCAGTGATCATCCTTTTAAGTAATGTGAGCCGTTTTCTAATGTCATGAGAAAGGAGAGGAATTAATTACAGGAGGGGTGAGGGAGTTCCACCCAGTAGGAGCTTTCACAGCAAAGGATAAGATGGGTTTTGCTCTGAGAAATGATGGAAGGATCCCTCTAGATGGATGGTGTCTCTTAATGAGACAGGATGGGAACTGGAATTTGGATTATAGCCCACAAAATTTCAGAAAAAGAAAGGCAAGGCTAACCTGTACTTTATTCCTTCATTCTGATTAGCATCCCCACAGCCAAACATCTCTGATGTCCCAGGACCTGTGCACACAGGGACATTTGAAAGCTTAGGCCCCACATTCAGCATATGCTAAACACAGAAATGTGGCAGGTGTGCTGTGATTGGTGTTGCTTATTTTATCCATATGCATTGAAAAGTGCACCACTGTTTAAAGTCCATATTAAGATTTCTGGACTCAAGGCTTACTTTTGCTAGCATGGGATATGTATAAATTAAAGCACAATTGTTTCTTTTTGTAGATATTTTGTAGCTCTTTCCTTTCAATAAAGCAAATGTCACCATAACCAGAGAATTATAGGAAATGGTAGCTGTGGCCAAGTTATTTCACAATCAATTTTTTATTGTGAAAATGATACTACCTTTTAAATGAACTCAATGCTTATTGCTTATGAGTATAGAATTTAAAGTAATGTATAAGAAAAATATGCCCTCAAGGCATTGTTGCTAATTAGGAGATGTAGAGAATACATATATTGGATTATGACTTGGTAAACTTCTCTTTAAAAGGGAGCACTGTGCCCTGTTGATGTCTGTTTTAGAAACATGAACTAGAAAGACACAGAAAAACCCACACAGGCTAACACATCTTCAGTTCTTTTAAAGCAAGAAGTCCAGTTTTCATAGAGTTAAAAAGTTTGCTTGCAGTTTTTTCCTATTTGAACTTTGAATTTAGCAGGTGCTTTTCCTGAGTGTTGGCATGGGTTTTTTTAATTGTAGTAAGAGGTAGGTTTAGTTCTTTTTAAAACACACTCTGTCACTCATAGGGTGGTAAGGTCTTTTCTAGCTCTGGCTAGTAGCAATATAATGATGGAGTCAGAGAAACAGATGAATTCATATTTCATACAACAAAAATTTGAAGAAAAATATTAGGAAAAATCTCAACTGGGCCAAATCTTTGTATTGTCTTTGTTTCATCATCCAATAACAAGCAGGAACTCCTGGAAGAAATTGTCTTCACTATGATTTTTGTTTATTTGTTTTAAAAATTTAATAGGGCTAATCCCTGAGAATTAGAGGCTAGTCAGTGTGAGGTCAGAGTGGGAGGCAGAAGTGTAAAGCTGCAACTCATTTAACATGAGATGAAGTTATGTCCATGTGTTTCTCTAATAAGCAATTTGCATTAATTACTTTCTGGTAGCTTCACTAGTGTGTGTCCATGGAGGCATGTTCTTTCCCAAGCACGGATTGCCATTGTACATTGGGGTTACTTTCAATGTATTTTCTGATTATATTCAGTATGCATGTAGAAGGGTTTGCAACAGGAATATTGTAAACATGATTTTAACAAAAATGACAATTATAGCAAAATGTTTCAACACCAGCTCTTTGTTATTGACACAGTAACACAAGAGAGGCAAGCACAGTAATTAACAAAACAATCAATTCCAGTGTTATGCAGTTTTTCTGCAAAAAAAGAAAGAGACTGTTCTGTTCACACATCATGGATTCTTTGCTTTTTGCTGCCTTATTTCTTTATGTAGCCTGGTCATTAGGACCCATTTAAGAAAGTCTGGGAATTCATACTGAGTTTACAATCTGACTATATGAAATCAATAATATATCAATAAACAACATTTGTTATATGTAAGTAAGCTATGTGCAGTATATTGAAAGGGTTAGGCCAAGTTCTAGCTTTCTCTACTGGAATCTGTATCTGAAATTCGTGCTGAGAATGAGCCCCGTTTAAAAAAAAATTAAGAAATGGTATTCTCATGCCTCTCCAGAGAGAGGAGGGGTAGCATTGTGCTGCAGATTTAGATTTCACATGTAAGTAACGTGTTACAGCAAGTGTCCTTGCAGGCTCCTGCTGCTAACCTGCTCCTGGCAGTGGTGGAGCTGCATCCTTCATCCCATGCAGTTACTGTCACTTGAGGACTGGGAATTCCCCTGGCAGTAGCTGTGTGGGCAGGTTGTGTCGAACTCATCAGCAGTGTCAGGGTCCAGGCAGGGCCACTGCGGCCTCTGAAAGCTGTAAGGGAGCTTCAGACTCTGGGTGGAGGAGATGTACATGGTATATCCCATGGTATGATACCTTTACAGCATCGTGGATGTCCTTGAATATATTGTTTTAATGAAATAGAATTGCTTTGATTGTCTAGCTTTGATTAAAAGTGAATCATTGTCCCATTGCTGAGTTATTTCTTTTTTAAAGCAGACTCAGTAACTAAACTAAAAAATTCAGAAACAGTTTGGTTATATAAGTATGTTACCTCTGAGCCCAGAGTGGTCCTTCTCAGTATGTTAAGCTTAAAAATATTTCTAATCCTAACTCTGTAGAACGTGCTCACAAGGGACAAATAGCTTAATATTGACATAGCCTTAAATATATTGAAAATACATAAATCAGAATAATGAGATTCATAAATATGTTAATATTAATGGGGAAACCTTTTGGGAAATGTAGTCTAAAATCAAAGAAAAAGATGAACTTGAGATGTAAGCAATGATTCTAGTTAAATGAATAAAAGATTGGATATTTTGTTCCTCAAGTCAGAAAAAGACATTACATCCTTTTCAAATTGTGCTTATGTCTTTAATACTGTCATAAACAGACCACAAAAAACAGTAAGGGAAAAACCTAAAGGTAACTGTAAAAGCCTGATAGTAAATTAAACCACTGGAATGATTTGTTTTTCGCATCATGGAAGGAGGAAAGCACCATGAAGCCTTTCTTTCAAAAATTCTCTCTAGAATCGATGGACTAATTCTACACTGAATTTCAAGGCTATAAAACTTTATTAGCAAGAAGAATATGTATATTGTTATTCATTTGTTCACACTGCAATGGTTAAGGTCCTGTCAGCATTTCCATTAAAACCCCTATAATTTAACAGGAAACTCCAACACACATAAAAATACATTCAGGCTGCATTTGACAAAAGGGCTGCTCTAACCAGATTCTCAAAATTAATTCTATTAAGATGTTTTATAGCTTGAAAAGAAGTGAGTCCTGTTCTTAGAGGTACATACAATCTCATTCCTTCTGCAAAGTGTCACCAATGTCAGCAGCTGCCAAACCAGAGCTCTTTATCTCCCCTTTCCTGGCTGACCCCCACTGTCCATCCACTGCTGCACAAGGAAGTCCAAACCTCCTATGCTCCTGTCCTGCTTCCAATTACTGTGCCATGTTTGACTTCTCTGCATTATTAACCTTTGTTGGGTTCTGTGATTTTTGTCTTGAAAATTCTTCCAAAGAACTTCCTGGCACTGTCCAGGGCATGGGACAGATTCTATATGCAAAGATTCTGTGTTCTCTTGACTGAACTTTTGATGAAGGCTTCTAGGGCAGCTGCACTGTCTGTGGGTGAGCACCTAATTCTGCCCCACGTCAGGGAGCTGAGGGCGATGCACAGAATCCCAAAGGGGTGCTGGGCTGGCCCAGCCTAGTGTCCCCATTGCAGGGGCTGTACCCCATCTTAAACCCTACACTAAACTCAACAAGTGCACTGATGTAGAGGGGCATCTTTGCAATCCCCTCCTCAAGCACTTTAAATACGAACAATCACATCCTCTGCAAAAAGCAGAATTTTTTGTCTGAAGACCAATATGTTTTGATGTAGCAAGAAATGTTTTACTGCTAATGATTTAAACAGATGCTTGCAGTATGTGTATCTAAGGCAGAATACAGGTCAGGAGTGTTCAGATAGAGTTGGTTAACAAAGTAAACTTTGGCTGTTGAAACTACCACACCTTCATGCTTTAAGCACAGGCAGTGTAGGGGCATCACACCTCCTGGATATCAGACAAACCCTGGTAAGCTGGCCTTGTAAGCGTGAGAAACATGATAGTTCAGATGCTTTTAGGTTTTCTAATATATCATAATTTCTTCAGTGAATGTCTCTATCTGGTTGATTAAGATTCCAGAAAATCATGGGGCTTTCTGAGCAATAATTAAGTTGAAGTTGTTTGTAAAAATTTTCAGCTTCTCTACTGCTTAGTTGAGTTGTCTGCTGTGTAACAGCAGAAGCCAGACTGTAAAATACTGTTTGCTCCACTTTAAAGTTCCATCAAAGATCACTCTCATTCATGTGTAGCTGACTACTGTTCATCAGCAATGTTTTCAAATCTCAAATCAATATCCTGGATGTTTCCAGAGAAATTAATTAGTCTCACTGAGGAGTTGCTTTCCTAGTTTGGAAAAAGCCCCCTTTGCTCCTGTTGGTATTGACTACACTATCTAACTGGATAGACACAATGTTTACCCTCCTAAGAGGTCAATTTAACTGCTCCAGGCACTACAGTAAATGTAAGAACACACTTTCCTGCTGTTTGGTTTATAAGCATTGACCACACACAGACTCTTGGTTAAGCAAAATTGTTTCAGGCTATTGTTTCACTACCCATTTTTATGAATGCCTATCCTTGATTCTAATATGATTCTTAAATTAGTAAGTTTCTGTTTAGAGATGGTAGCTTCCCTAACAGCAGTATGTATAAAAAAAATATCTTTATTTCAAGGGAAGCAGACAGATTTTATCAAAAGGAAATTTTATGGTTAAATAAGAGATTTAAATACTGAAATTATGAAATCCCACAATGTGCATTAGAAAATAGTTTTTGAGTACAAAACAAAAGCTCATTAATATAATTTGCATATGTGTCCACAACATTACTTATATTTATAGTATTTTGCAGTGTAGGAGTGATGCAATATTTTTTCCAAAGTCAGAGCCGCCCTTCACATTTTTATGTAAGATATTTCTGCAGGAATGTGCTGCCTTCGCCATGTAACTGAGAGATGGGAATTTACATGAAAAGTATATTCAAGCTGTTTATGCTTACATGGTACAGATTTTTATGAGAAATTGATGACCTCATTGTAGACTTTGGATGGGTGTTGCAGTGCTTCCAGAACTGCAGACCTCTCCCACTTCTTGTTCTCAAGTAAAAAGTTTGTAAACTGGGAAATTTCATTTTGATATTTCCTAATGAAATTGTTTTATTTATTTCATTTTCCAACTGTGAACATTTTCCTGAAAATACCCAGCAAACCCCACAAAGGAAAAATCCCAGCTAGCTTAATTGGCCTGAAAATGAAAGGATGTTTGTTGGGTTGCCTTGCACTGGCTTTTACTCACTGGTCTTAAGGTCTCCAGTTTATAATGTTAGCATGTCATCAGGAAATAAAAGCAGTAGTGAAATTCTCCCCTTATCTGAAATGTCCTAGCTCAGCTGGAGTTTACTTCCCAAGAGATAATGTGAACTGTAGGACCACTGAACCTTTGTTTCAGCAAATAGTTCAGTGTTTTGTGTCTCAGGAGCCAGTGAGACTGTCCTTTAGCTTACTGTTTTGGACATGTTCTGAGCAGAGAGGAGATGTGGATCAAGGGCCCTTGAGCAGAGGAGGAATTCAAACACTGTTTTCTGGGGGGGAAGTGCTCTCACCTCTGGGGTCCTGCTGGCCAGGGAGGTACTGCTTGGCCTTTTTCTAATTTTTAAAAAAATTTTAGTCCTTGGTTATTTTGAGGTGAACCTGTAACTTTGGCAATAACTGAATAGGTCTTTCCCAAAACCCGCATTTGATGAATGCTTCATTTGCGGAAAAATCCTTCAACTCCGTGTGAATAATTATGGATTTAAGTGAATTCTCTCTGGAGAGTATATCAGATCCTTTTAGAGTGCAAAGAGTAAAGTTAGAAACCCAGAAAGTGTTCTGCAGTCAGCTTCCTGCATGTCTGTTAAAAGTGGGAAGCCCTGTTGGGTTTTCCTTCCTATGACAGTTTGCCCATAACTCTTTAATCAGTTTTCCATAGCTGAAAAGTGTTGTTTGCTTTGTTTATTACAGAGAACTGTGAGTCTGTGTTTTCTTCTTGGTATAGCCAACGTGAATCATGGTTTATAAACATCCTGTTGGTATTGATGGAATAACTAGGGACTTAATAAGACTTTGATCTTTCAAGTAGCTCACATATAAGGCACAATGGCGGTACTCTTCAAAGTGTTAACATAAAAAACCAAAAACCAAGAAACCCTCATACAGGAAAACAATCTCCATGAGTGTAGGGTGTACACTGAAGTGTTATTTCATGTGCAGTGTTTCTAAGAATATATCTGAAACCTTCTAACATATTTGGATCCAAGGTGTACAGAAATTGATTGGATTTCTTTCTACTATTTTATAAGAATATATTCAGGAATTTGTTGCAAGAGCTATGAGAAGGATGAGCTATTCTGAAATCCAAAAATTTTAAAATTATTTTTCTGTTTTATTCTGCTTTTTAAAAAAATCTTGTATGTACATAATGGCTGATATCAGTTATAGAAATGGTTATGTACATATACATATTGCTATATACATGGTGATATAATTGTCCTTCAGCAAAGCCCGATTTCTTCTTATGTCTAAGGCTGGCAAACAGTGCTGCATGTAAAAACAGAGTTTTAAAATGACATAATTGAGGATCCAAGTATTCTGAAAATAGAACATTTGTGAACCAGTCAACAGTTATGAAACAGATTTTAGAAACATCATTTACAAGGTGGGGTTTTTTGTTGGTTTCTTTTCTGTAAACTTGACAGTCCTTTAAAGATGACCCTGTGGAGTACAATAGATGGGACAAACAGTGAGAGACAAGTTTCAGATTGCTTTTGAATAACATCTAAAGCTTCGTGGTGGCCCCTTTGATGTGAGTCCAAGGGGACTGACCACCTGTGTTGCTTTGTGCAGTGATGATTTGTTAATCAGGAAAACAAGAAATACAATACAGCCTCAAGTAAACCTTTAAGGAATCAGAGATTAAATTTAGCCATTTTTTTCATTATCTTTGTCAATCTTTATACAAAATAAATAATTTCATCAACACTATTAATTGCTTAATTCAGTGATTTTATACCCAGACTTCCAAGATCATAGATTTTTCATTTTAAAAATTATTCTCCCTTTATCTCCTAGAATAAAGTGAATAAAACAGGTTAGGCTTTTTAAAAGGACAATCTATGTATATGACCTGTTCCTTTTTACAGCTTTACAGATGTGAAGTTTACTCAGTGACTTTTCACTTCACAAATCATTACAGATTATTGAATATATTTCTGAAGTAGCCACTACTATAGCAAAATCTCCTGTGGCCTGATTTTTTCCCTAAGAATAAACAAAAGGGACTAACCATTATTATTTTAGAGACATTTAGAAAGTAACTTTATAGGATAATAAATGCTGATATCCACACTCCTTTTTTCCATGGATTTCAATACTTATCAATGAGGCAATGACAGATATTTTTCAGTTTTTATACTGGCTGTAAATCAACCATTCTGCAGTCATGTGAAGTGGTAGTAAATACCACCTCTTTATAATTTCCTGAACATAAAAATTATATCTGTTACTTCAACTAGGAAGTTAATGTCAAGAGGATATATTGAAGCTTGAATTTCAGTAATAGAGTGCAGGACTGGTGAGCATCATAGTATTTAAAATATTTGCCAGTCATTTTTTCCTTTTCAGAGAGGAATTGCCAAGGAAAGGAGAAGGTTTGTTATAGATGAACTACAGGATACTGTCTTCTAGAATGTGTAATGTTCTTTCTCTACAAAGAGTTCCAAACAATCAGTAATATAAGGTTTTCTTCCATAATGACATTTTAGCTTGTCATATTTCTTTCTAGAACACCTACCTGAATGAAAACTCATCATACATGTTGAGGTATATTTATAATGAGAGAGAAAGTTGCTAGGGAGTACTTGAACTACAGGTATTCTTGGGTGAAGGGCAAGTGATTGAGAAAGGCCAGTTTAGTTCAGGCCAGGATACAGAGTTCAGTTGATGTCTGTAACACTGGTATAAAGGAGGTTTAAAGCCACAAAATTGCACAGATTTGAGTGTTAGGGGAAAAGCATCAGTGTCCTCCCGACTTGCTTTACAGATTGCTAAGCCCCCAGGTGAATTTAAGTTTCAAATGGCTTACAGGCCTTCCTCCTTACTCAGGACCTGGACTCAAACCTATCTTATAGGATGTAGGCTGTTAAAGGACGAGACCAAGAGGTTCTGTTCTGTGGTCTGCTGAAGGTCTGCTGAAAGAGAATGTTCTAAAAATTCCTGCAGCTTTTGAGTCCTCAACATAGGGGCAGGGAGAAGCTAAGAAGCTTGGGGCTGTAGCTGTCCTAGGCTGGCTCTAGACCCCCCAGCTCTCAGTTCGTGTCCAGAGCACTTTCAGCCCACACCTGGCAGTGCACATCGTGGCTCTTTTCAACCCAGACCCTGGAGCATTCAGAGACACAGGCATGGGCAGAGGTGGGGGCCCATGCTAATCAAACCTGTGTCTCTGGGTAAAGGAGTTGGCACCTTACAGAGTGGCAGCCTGTTAAGAGGTGGGGTAGAATAAAATGACATAAGCACAAAAGGACAACAGTAATAAAATTGCATGGGCAAAGTTCTCTTACTACTTTGTGCTGCAAGTTTTATTTGCAGGCTTCATTCTTTTCTCAGTGTGCCTTTGTGATACAATTCCATGTTAAGGATCTCCTATTGTCATCCAGATAAATGTGTTTCTACCCAAAGAATACTGCAAGCTCACAAATTCCACTTAGGATTTGTTTAGTTCTGTTTAGTAAATCTTTTCAAGTGAAGTGTTGCTGTTTTTGCCTTGCTTACTTTAAACCCACCGTTGGGATTAGTTTGGTTATTTACTCTTAATAATGGAAATAAGTCAAAGGGGAAATGCTTTTCACGCTGAGCAGGCACCATGTTCTTCTGGAATGGGCATTCTTTTCCTTTGTTTTCGAAACAATCTTTTGATTTCTTTGGTTTTCCTTTCATGACGTTTAGGAGGAAAGGAAACTGCTGTTGAGCACGGGATGCCTGGGATTTCTGTTTTACATTAGACTTTTTAAATATTTGAACTCTGCTTTGTGACGGAACAAATTACAGCTGAAACCGCAGGGCGGGTAAGGAGCTTCAAGGTTTCCTTATTTGATTTTCAGGGGTCTATATTTACCCTACTCCATTTTATACTGTGAAGTACCCTTTCTGCTCATTCTAAACAGTCTTTTTATTGGTAGCAGGCTTCTAAACTCATACTAACCTGCACAGCAGCTGCCAATAGTCTCTACTACTATGTTTAAAGCAAACCAACCAAACAACAAAACCCCCAACAAAAATAGCAGATTTCTTCTGCTATGTGCTTTGGCAGACATATGAAAACTTCCCTTATGCCCTGTTTCGTTTTTATTTATTCTTTCTGCCTATCTCAAAGCACAGTTTATAGTAGCTTGATTTCAGCTTTATGAAAAGTTAAAGCAGTGTGTTTTCCCTTCTTAATAAGCAGCTGGTGAATAAGAGACCTGCATGTTGCAGCTTTGTTCAGTGGGACACAGCACTGCTGGCACTGCAAACTGGTGCCTTCCCAGAGTCCCAGCAAGGCTCCATCTAGACACCAGTACTCAGTTCAGATGCTTGTGACAAGGGGATGTGCAATCTCCTTGCTTCTGTATTGGGTATATTTGCTGTGTGATAGAAACTTGAGAGAGATTCACTTGTTCAATAAAAAGGCAAGTGAGATGAAACTCATTTCCTAACATATTTTATCTGTGCCAGCAGTTTGGTAGTTCTTATATACAGTAAGCAATAAAAGTAGTTAAAA
This sequence comes from Melospiza georgiana, assembly GCF_028018845.1. NCBI lineage: Eukaryota > Metazoa > Chordata > Aves > Passeriformes > Passerellidae > Melospiza > Melospiza georgiana. Next base: position 10,647,322 of record NC_080438.1, on the reverse strand, counting down.
GATCATTAAATAACTCCCATGAAATTATAACAATGCAATAAAAAATCTAACCAACACAGAGCACCTTGCATCATGGAGCCCTTTAATCAGTCTTTTCCTGGGCTGTGTTCAGACCAGTGACCGTAAATCTATCAGCTATCCAATCTCCAGCACTGCATTGCCTCTTTTGCTCTGAGATCCTGGGCCACCATGGAAGGAGAGCTGAAATCTTGCTGTAGTTGCTGTGGTGTGCCAAGTAGCTGTTCAAAGCTAGAGAAATTGCTTTGAACAAGGCAGAGAGAAGTTCTGATTTTAAACTTCTATATTAAAGTGGTAATGAAATGTATTTTTGTACATAGCTTTGAAACTCCCCACTGTGGAATCATGTGCTATCAAGGGTCATTTTAATAACATTGATTGTTAAAAGACACAGCTCCCAGTGTAAAACCAGAACTCATTAGAATTCAGGATAGAGCTGATTACAGAGGAATGTGTAAAACTGAATATTAAGAAGATTAAGAAGAGCTGGATATCAGTGCTATATTCCAAAGGGAAATTCACCATGTACTTACTGTCCCAATCAGTGGTACCCAAAGGCAATGTGTACCTCTGTGAGTGTACCCTACTGGAGAGGGAACTCTCAGAGTTTGGCCAAGGGTAACTATAAATATTAAAACCTTTATTATCAATGTTTGATAGAAACATAAAAAATTTATGATTGTATACAAATTCTTTCTTTAGCAGAGGAGACACATGAGATTTTATACTGCCACTGTTAAGTCACTTTTTTCTTTCAGACAAAATCTAATTATTTCCACCCAAATCTCTTTCTTTAGCAGAGATGGCATCATCCGAAAGTAAAATAGAATGAATAGCTGAAGCCCTGTATATAGTTAAATAGCAGATTCTGTATCAAGATCATTCAGATAGGCTGTTCTGCTATGTTTTGTTTATTTTTCTTTTTTTCTCCTTTTTTACTTTCCAATCCCCCAGCCTCTCTACCTCCTTTTGCTATTCAGTATGTGTTTGTCACAGACTCTCTCTTGTTTAGAAACAAATGCATTCAGACATCTTTGGTACTTAGAAAAGCAGTCTCAAATTATAGCAATCATTAACATACCAGGAACACATAGGAGTTATCCAGCATATAGAAAAAAAACCTGGGAAGACTTTAGTGCACTCTGTAACTGTACAAAATGGAAATTAGAGGTATCTACCCAAATGTGAATTTCCATGCCCCTATAACATGCAAATGGAATTACTTTCCACGTTGTTGAAAAAATTCATTACATAGACATAGAATCTGAAGAGGGAGCTTTCTTGTCTTGTAGTGGGAAGCTGTATGAGATGTAGCAACACTTATGTATTTAAAATATTATTATCAGAATTGAAATGCAGAATTAACCAACCTTTCACTCTTTATGCTAATGGGACAATAAACGTAATCTTGAAAAATACAACGTGCAGAGAAATTAGCTTTGAAACAAACTAACAGTCAATAGTAGCACTAGTATCATTCTAGAAATGTCATAGCTCTCTTGTGAAGGACACAAAAAATGAGGACATACTGGATTTCTACATTTTACTACTGTTTTCTACTTTCTCAGCTGGTGTCTTTGTAGTGGCTAGACAGTACTCACTGGGAGCCTTTCCCCCTCCCAGCATCACCTCCAGTAAGACTCCAGCTCAGCTGTAACTCTGTGAAACACTCTGCAACAAATAACCAATATTCATCTCTTTAGTTTGTCTTGGGCCCTCTGCAAGTCCAGAAACATTATTATTGCAGAAGCGTTTGAGAAATATAGAGTGAGGATAAAAACCCCCAAACCAACAGAAACCAGACATTTAAAATATTCTTCTAGGCTAACCTATCCTCCCATGTAATGTTACTACCATGCTGCCATGGCCTCGCTGCAGTTATTTTTCCTGTGGAAAATTACATGAATCCTCTTGGCTTTCCTCTTGCAAACGACACTGTGTGGCAAACAGAGTGTGAATTTTCATATATTTTTGAGCAAAAATGCACACTTAGATGTAGCAATATGTTTGTGGTGACAGTGCTATTGCACTACTAAGTTGCAAAATTCATTTCATGTACATAGCTTTAAGTTTATTTAATTTAGATTAACAAAAACCATCATAGTATTAGAATAATCAAAACTGTATAAATAACTCAAGCTTCTTTTGAATAAATCAATTTTTGAATAGACAAGGAGTAGAACACACTTTCCTGCAATCTAGGACAAATGCTGTGTATAAAAGTTTCAGTAACTGTCCATGGACAGTCTTTGCTGTAAATGAATGTTTTTGAATAACACCAGTAATCTGAAGGTAATGAAAGCAGTTTATGCAAGGTGCAATAAACAGCCATTGTTGTGTCTACAGAACATTACTTTATGCTATTGTGAAGATTATGTCTTTTTAGTCTTCCATCTCTTTTGAAAAAAAATAAAATTCAGAGGCCACTAGTCTGAAAGAAACAAGGACAAGATAATAACTAGAGACACAATTAATCCCTGTGCTTTGGAATAGGACAAATTGTTACAACAATCACAGAGAAAGCTGTACAGAGGTTACAGGAAGGCAAGTTAATGCAGTGCTTAAAAAAGGGAACAAAGAGTGTTAGAAAGAGCTAAATTACTAAAGCAAAGAAATGAAAATACAGCTTAATAAGGAACAAATGTTGCATGCTGTGTATTAACAGTGGAATGCTTGCAGAAAATATGGAAAAGTCTTTGTTTACTCAACCCTGACTCATGGGCAAAGGTTTACATAAACTGAGCCTCTCTCCTGATCACAGGTATGTGAGAAGTCCTGCGGGGATGTGTAGTCAATGGGGCTTCTCACTCCCTTGAAATCAGACAAATGTTTGAATTCGGTCACTCAGGGTACAAACTTGGCTGCATAATTGTCAGCAAAAAGCTCCCATTTTATCACTGGGGCCAAGATGGCACGAATGCAGCAGGCCCAGCTGTGCTGCCAGCACTGGTTGCTGAAGGAGCAGCAGAGTTGCTGCAGGCAGGGCCCATGGCTGGATCTCAGCCCTACTCCTGTACAGAGCACACGGGGTTCTGTGCGCTCCCGAGCTGTTTCTGGGGCTCCCCTTCACTCGCTGACAGCAATGAGCTTTTGTCTTGTGTGCAAAGGAGGAAATGTCAGCAATAAAAGTCCTGATTAACAAATATCCAGAGCAGATCCTGCTTTCAGTCACGCCCTTTCAACCTCACTGAAGCTGAGGCCGTCTTGAATCTCATCAGGACTTTTTCATGCCTGCATCACCTCCAGAAATCCAGAAAGGCTTTGGGATGTTAAGGGCCAGGACCAACAGAGCAGAGGTTTATATAGTGGGACATCAGAGTGGGGATGAGAAAAATGCACCTAGAAAGGACCACAGCAGGTGATGTAAACCCTTATTACAGTCTACAAAAATTTAATGAAAGTAAGTCAGAATAAATAAATACCTGGAACCAAGAGGCAGCTGACCAAGCCTGAATGAGAACTAAACTGCAGTTGACCCTATTGCATCACTAAATTACCCTCCTCAAGGGGAAGGAATAAAAGTTCCATGTTGGTTTTTTTCTTTTTTTTCTGTTTTAAAAAAAGTTTTAATAATTCAAAGAAATGTCTACCGTTAGTAAATGTGCATGGTAAACAGTTGATGGATTGAGTTCATTCTCCTCTTTGTGTGCTGACATCCTTCTCGCTGCATAGGGAGATTCTACAGATGTACAGAAATGCTGTACAGGATGGGATGTTTCTTTATGGCATTTCCGTGTGCTTTAAATCTCTGAAGGGTTTTCTCTGTGTGTGCTTTATATTGAGTCGTTAAATACAAAAACAAACTTATTCACAAACCAGCTTTGATCTAGGCTTCCTGTGATTTATCTCTGCTGCCTATAGCATGCACTGAAATCCTACCTGATTGTTATTAGCTCCCCAAATATTTATATCACTCCAGATAATCAATGCTTATCACAGCCAATACAGATGTTACGAGTTCCTCAAAGAAAGGCACTGTCAGCATAATATCATTTTAATTATTGCAGCATATGCTTTCAAATAAGTCTTTTCTTTCCAGTATCAATTGGACAGAGTGACTATACACATCTTATTAATAGATGATGTTAAAAATATTATACATGTAAATTACAGCTTTTCCCACCAAGTGTAAGAAGCAATAATGCAATGTCTTGGAGGTATTAATGTTCACTTAATTTAAATCATGTTGCTAGTGCTGTTTTCTGTTCTCATTCCCTTGCGTTTGCACTCTCTACAGAATGTTTTTCATTCAACTGCTGTGTAAAACAAATTTGCTTGTGGGGGTTTGGTGATATAAAGTATCTGACTGGCACCAGTGCATTAGTTATTCTACATGTAACTGAAAACATAAATTCAATATTTGGAGAAGTAGAGATAGCAGCATCTGCTGGTTTAGGAGATGCAGATGACATGTTTTTGGTTATCAAGTGTGCTGCAAGTTCATGGGGAAATTCAGTGGAGAACACTCTGAGCCCTTCTGTCCCTCAGCTTCCCAACTTTAAGTAGCCTCTTACAGCCTGCACAATTTTGAAGTTCTCCAAAAGGAAGTGCAATGCTTTTTCTTTTTTTAAAAAGATATTTCAGTGAAAATAGTTTTATTTACTTTGTAAGGATGACTAAATATTCATCTGTCTCCCAAGAGAATCTAGGCTAGGAACCCTATGAAAATACTTCTGTAGGCAGCACAGTCATGCTTTGAAAAGGGGAATTACTCTTTATTTCTTTATTAAAGTACTTGCTGCTAATGCAAGATATTAGGGACTCAGTTCTGAATCAGAATTCTGATTCTGTCTCCTGGATAGATGCAAATCAGAAGATAGATATACAAATTGGTGGGAGAATTTTTCATGCTTTAACTACCTAAAACTTCAACTCTCACCTAAAAAAACCCCAAAACACTAAATTAAAGTTAAAATTGTTTTTGAAGTGGTTTAGCATATTTCTTTTATTACTGTTCTCAAATCTGTAAATTTTTTGTCTCTGATGTATACAGAATACACACACACACATATATGCAGCTACATGTAGACATACAAGAGTCTGCTGAAATTCTTGGGTTTTCCAACTCACACTGAGTACAATAATCAAAGTTTTTCCTGAAAATCCCTGTTCCTGAGGTCATTGGATTAGTTCAAAATTTCAGCTTCTGTTTGAAATGCAGGCTTTCTGGAACCTCAAAACTACCTGGTAAATCTGGACCTTTCATGACTGACTCAAAAACCTGAAATGTAACAGTAGTAAGTTATCTGTGCATTTAGAAGGAGGGAATAATTTGGGTAAACATTTATTTGAAAGTTTATAATGCATCTGAATGAGACTTCCATTTTCTTTTGCAGGCCTAAAGACATACCCTTTTACAAATCATGCAATATAATCAATGTACGTCCCCACAGCCTATATATTTCTAGTCATGTTACCTGTGAAAGGCAGGTTTCTTCTGCTGGAAAATATCCTATATGTCATCTTTATTCTTACTTACTAGAAACATAGAATTGTTTAGGTTAGAAAGAGTATATCATTGAGTTCAACCATAAATGAAGAATTTGTGGTTTTTTGTGGGTTTTGGGTATAGGGGGTTTTTTGTAGTTTTTTAGGGGGTTTTGTTTGTGGGTTTTGTTTTTTTTTTTTACTTTCTAGATTCGAAGTGATGGCTTGAGCTGACTTATGTGATGTTATTAGATCACTGATCACCATCACCATACTAAAAAGCAGGTCAAAGTTAAGTTGATTTAACTCAGAATTTAATGTAAACTCTTGTTCCTAAAAAGTAATTGTACGTGGGTAATTTTCAATGCAGTGAATAAACTTTACATTCTTTCATAATTAATTTGATTGTTTCTGTACAACAACTCTGCTGAAGGACTCTGACAAATGTGATACTCATGCTGTGTGAATGTCTCATTCATGTGCAAACTGTACCAATTCAGGGTAACAACCAGTGGGAATAAAGCACTACCTGCAGACCTATAAACATAAAGGGAAAAGAAAATTGGGAAAAAAAAAAGGTCATTTTGGTAATGCACATTCCATTTTAGGATTAAGGAAATAGTCACTGGAAATAGTTGTGGTTGAGCAGACTCCTCCTCTGCTGATTTCTATTAGAAGTGTATGAATTGTTTCCTTTACACCATTGAAATGTAGAAAAAGGGTTTTAATGCAGACAGTAAAATTCATGGTAACAACCCCTATGTTAATGTGCAGAGGTGTACTTGGGAGCAGTGTCCTTGTGGCCTGGTCTGTTGCATGGATCTCTGAGGACAGAAAATATCAGGAGATTCAGCACCACTTGCACACAGTGGCACTGCATTCTCCTTCAGCATATATTGAGTCTTTTCAAGTAAAGTTTCAGGTCACTTGTGGGGCATCATTGCAGGTAAATGAGCACTGTGTTTATTAGTCTCTCTGGTAGATAAGGAGGTTTCAGTTTTAATGACTGCAAGATCAAATATTTGACAAAAAGTGAAAAGCAAAGACCGGACGTATGTATTCCAAAGTGAAAGAGGGAGGAGAATAATGAGTTGGAAAGGAATAAAACACAGGCTGGTTTGTGGAAAAGAATGCTACAAAGGTCTCTGTGTGAATCTTCGGTTCCTGGAGTTTATGCCAATTCCTTTTATTACTATTTCAAGTAACCAGGTACATATGGCATGTTTGTAAGTAAAGCAGTCAATGAAGTTAGTTACACCTCTGCATTTATTACCCTACCCCTGAGTATTATTAACTTTTACATTCCCCATAAAATATAATTTATCACTTAAATAATTTGCTTTGTGTCAGGGTTCAGTGTGCTCCAGTGCTTTCCTGCTCATTAAATGAGATATTTTTACTTAATGAGCCCAGAATGTCCTTTGCATGTAACATTAGAATTGATTTCAAACACTCCATTTTTCTAACATATTTGTATGTAATTTCAGAATGTGGACTTCATTCCCCAGTCTTACTCTGAAGAAAAAAGAGCTACAAAGAGTAATGACCCATGAATTCTGGAGAGAAACACAGTAAGTATGTGTGGATTTTTTAAAAAACCCCTATTATCTGCCTGCACTTTGCATTCTTTCATCTAGTTTGAAAGTCTGAGTTACTATTTGAGCCTGATGCTGCAGTTATTACAAACATAATCCTCCATTAGGGAAGTGTTTTTAGAAGGGACTGCAAGATATGTATTTCCATGAAATTAACAGCGTTTAAAAATAACCTCACACTTAGATGTATGTGTGTGATGCCCTGATTGATATAGCAGACAGCTAGTCTTTCAAATGTACACAGTTCACATGTAAAATATACATTCATAGGATAAATATCATAGAACTCTAAGAATGTGCACCTAATGGAGATCTGGTTCATCTCTTTGCAATTGCAAATAATCACTTTGCAATTATTTAATAAAATCTGAGTAGAGAAACCCTCTGTTGTGCAGTAAATCACTTGCTCATAATAATCACTGGAACCAAAAACCAGCCCAAAGCTCTGAGCTATCTCAGCAATTCCAGGATAAACACTGTGCCGCCACACTTTAAATGGAATTTTGCCACCAGCTAGGTTTCAAGGAGTCAGTGAGCAGTGTATGATGGATTCACAAGTGGGTGTTCATTTGAGTCCATTATAACAAATGTGACCATCTGTGCATCAGCTGTACACCACTGACATGCAGGGTGCAAGTCTGACCAGTCAGGTGCTCAGGATCTATGGCAATTTGCATGGCATGAAACACTCAATAAAGGACAGGAAAGATGAAATTCAATCCCATAAAAATGCTAATATTGTAATATAGGTTTTTTTCTTCTGAGTAAAAAAATATTAACTCATTAAATAAGCAAAAAATATATTTAATAGAACTTACAACTTTTTTTCAGAGTGTATTTGGCTATCATTAGATGTCATATGCACATTTTCCCATGGTTGCCTTGTCTCACCTGATTAAGAACTTGGACCTCACTTTGTGTTTGTTCCTCTGGGCTGGGTTCCTTGGCTGATGTCTGTTTCCTACAAGGCAAGTGCAGCCATGTACCTGGGGTGCAAGTGTTTGTTGTGGGCTGTGCTGTGACTACTGTGGCACAGAGTAGGCAAAGGAGCATGAGCAGGAGGGACCAGTGGGTAAGCAGTCTGTGCCTTGATGTAGCAGCCTTCCTTAACACACTGTCATGTTTGCCAAGGGAAATCTCAAAATTCTCATCAGACTGGCAAGACCAGCCTATTTGAAAAAAAAGTTTTTAAAATAGTGCAATAATGTTTCATGAGACTGGGCCATGCCTTGTAGGTCAAGGAGAAAAAGAATGTTTCCCTGGTTGTGGCAAGGAGAAAAAGAGAACATTTGCTGATTGTGGCAATAGGAGTTAACAGCAGTGTGATTATCCATACAAGTGTATGAAATGTGAAATCTTCATCGTTGCTCTACAGGGAGGGAAAAACAAATGGAAAATTGGAATCAACTGTTGATTATAATTTAGTGAGGGGTGAATACACCCAGGTTCTTTATTAAGGCCATCTTATCATTGAAAAGGCTGCTAAGTAACATAATAGCTCTGATACAGACTGGGGAAACAATGTCATTGAATATGTGAAGTATGAGGGAATGTCTACTCTTCTCTTGCTGTTGCCCATCAGAGGGTGCATCACATACCCCCAGGAAATCCATTTCTTTTGCTTTTCCTTACAGTCCTTCATTTTGTCCATTTGAGTGGCAGACAGTTTAGGCTGGTGCGCTCAAGCTGAATTTGCTTTTCTTTTTAATATTTTTCACTGTAAAATGAAAAGGAAGAGTGTTGGTGTTTTGTTTTGTGCTTTATTTTGGTTAGGTTTCCTCTCCTTCCTCCCCCCCTTCCCCAATAAAAAAATAATGCTATCATTTGCTCCAAGAAAATAGTGAAATATCACTTCAGATACTGAAATCTGTAATGTTGTAGCATATTTATATGGTCTGATGAGTTCTCAGATGATAAGAGACCGTTTTTTCCCTTCTGATTCTATAACAGCAGTAGACCTGCCCTTCATTTCATTTTTTTAAGGATAGACATGACATATTTTAAATTTCATTTGAATTACTTTTCTAGGTTATAATTATCATTGATTGTTATGTTTCAAATTCTAATGTCAAAGAATTTACTTTTTAAATGAAAATAAGTGATTTCAGTAAAATTTCAATAAAATATCTAGCCAAAATAATTAATTTTTAAAATCAATTTTTATCTTCTGCACTGTGAATGTTTAGTTGCTCTGGATGAATAATAGTTTGGTTGTTATATAAATCCTGGTGATGTCTCAATGTGTGCAGAAAGGAAAATGTGATGCATCTACTTGAGAAATTTCTATGATGCATCAGCAAATCTTTTGGGAGAGGGATTTGCTGTGTTGCTTAGAGTTGAGGCTGGACCTATTGGAGGTGCAAAACTGGAGAGCTTTCTCCCCTTTAGTGTGTGCCCCTCCTGGGAACACATTATATTTTAAGAAAATTCAGGTAGATCATAGCGGAGTTAAGCCTATCATATTTCCTTTATTCTTGTAATTGACAGTTTGCATTTTATTATGATATACAGCTGATCTTGGCACGGGTATTAGGAAATAATTCTTTTCATCAAGGAACTGCCAAGGCTATTTTGTGGTTGCTGTTGTTCTAAATCCTAAGCCTGGGGAAGAGCACAGTGAGTTGTGAAAGTCTCTGGCCAACAGTCACATGTGAGATGCTGCAGAGCTGGTCACTGGCACCCATGAAAAGGCACTAACAGGTGAAGGGTGCTCATACGGGGCGCTTCAAGAAAGTGAAGGTTATACTCTGATTTTTCTCTGATATTTGAGACCCTTATCTGTGACTAGAAATGGTTGAGGAGGGAATAAACATCAGATGAATAGAAGTGTAATTTAAGGGGTAAGTGACACTGCTCCACTGGGCTGGCACCAAAGGATCCATTATATGCATCTGCAGGCAACAAATTTTACTTAGATTTTTTTAAATATACTATTTGTATTTGAGAAATAGTCTATGTAGTTTCAAGAGAGTTTGAGATAATGGTACTTATCAGATTCCTTTTGGGAATGGCAGTAAGTATTTTATAGCTAGTTTCAGTTAACATAAACTTTCAATAAATCGGATACATAACTTTTTACACATGTAGTCTAAGGCCAAAGGTTCTCTTCACTCGAAAGAGCACTGACATTAAATTTTTTATTAGTACCCATGATGAATAATGCACTTGACTTCAGTTCTGACAGTACTATTGAGAGAAACTACTACATGTTTCTTGCGGAAGTACCTAAATAGCCAAATTTAATGCTGAGTAAAAGTTTATCTTTCTTACAAATGAATTACTTCTTTGCTCAGTTTGTAACCTCCTGTTACTTCTTGTTACCTCAGTTTGTTCCATGTACCTCCTGACAGCTGCAGCCTTTCTTGCATCAGTGGTCTCTGTGTTGCTGCCATCATATTGTGTCATCATGGCTGGATTTCGAGCTATCATTTATTTGTGTCTTGTGGCTGTGTGGTTTGGTTTTAAAAAGGGGTCCTGGATCTAATATTGCCATTGCCATCCACTTTGCCACTACTGTGTATACTTGCAGCTGTCCAGAAACTCTTGCAGAGAAATGTAAATTGCTATTCTTAAACATAAACACAGATTTTCATATTACATACTATTGGCCAGTGTGCCCAAGTTCATCTTCAGTTATTTGGGCACTCTCCTGCTTTTATAGCTCAGATTCTTCACACTTTTCTATTTGAGTCCTATGATGCTTTGACTTCTCTGCTATGTTTGGGATGCTCCCATATTGTTTTCAATTTGGCTGGAGTAGCTTTGCTTGCTTGCAAAATCCCAGGCTTGATTTTAGATCTTTGATACACTCTTTCCAAGTGTTTTGATACACTCTGAGTGTTTTATACCAAATCCAAAGAACCATCCAGCTTTCTACCAGGAAGCTAACCCTTCCCTTCATATTGTGAAGTTTATTGCAGTTCAGATCAGTTAAAGACTTTGTGATTTCTCTCTCCTTTTCTATTGCTTGCTTGAAATTGAGTTTCTTGGGGATTTTTTGCATGGGAGTATTTTACATGTAGCCTGATTCATATCTCCTTCTAACCACTGCAAGTCTTAAATGAAAATTAAATAGTTGCTGAAAGTTGTGATTGGCACAGGGCAGATTTTCTTTGCATCCCGTGTTCCTGAGAAGCTAAACTGCAGTAAGAAATGCTAAGCAGTACAGAACTTTCACCAGAACTTCTGGATTTTCTGAACTGTCATCTGGAAATTGTATCTTACAGAAAATAAAGCTCCTGTAAATGAAACTGGTTCTGATGTTCATGAATCTAACTTTGCTATTTTACAAGTCTCCTGCTTTTACATGTGAAGTGCAAAATGATTCTATGAGGAAAATGAGCTTGAATCTCATTAGACATCATCCTGTATTAATGGAACTGGTTCACTCATATTTTATTCATTAAATAATATTTGTCAATGTGTTTTTCTATTTTAAACTCTTACTGTAAAAGAGAGCATTATCACCTCAAAGTATTTGTTTCCTAGAGTGAATGCCAATATTATCCAGTGACGCCATGTTCTCCTAATTATGCTGAGGGTTTCTTTCCTAACGGCATTTATTTTCAGGTGTCAACAATACTTCAGTTAAATGTAGTGTAAAGTGCACTTATTTAGCAAACTTGTCCTTCAGAAAAGGGTTTTTTTGTCTTTAAAACACCACTAGATTGTTTCTTTCTGTCAGTGCATGATACAATAGAAATCTTAAATCAATAACACTTCTTACTCCTATGCAATTGATGCATAACATCCTTCTTCACACACAGGTTTAATGTGTTGTAAATTAATTATCTGGAATGCGTAGAGGGTCAATGGACCTTGGTATGACCAGTATGTAATGTTAAAGTGTTCCATTTCCTTCCAGCCCTGCTCAGCTCTCTTGCTGACTCCTCTCTCTGTGTCAGCTCTGCCATCTTCTGCACTTTGGTCTCTTAAGTGTTGTTAATGCCCCTCCAGCGCTTGATCGATAGGAAAAATTTGCTTTACCATAAATTTGTCCAACAATTTTCTTTCTTCTGAAGATGGAGTACCTTTCTAAACTGGGCTTGTATAATGCTCCTTAGTAAACTATTCTTACTCTCAGAGAAATTTAAAATAATAGCCTTATTTTAAATCATAATGAAATTGCAGAGATTCTGCATAAACAAATGCAGATTAAATTTTTGGTTTTTAGATGCCTAAAAATGAATCAACTATGCTTCAAATGTCTGTCAGGGAGAGTTTTGCTTTACAGTATCTACACATCGAACCACATAGAGGAATAAAACTGTTATTAACTGCGAAGAAACGCTGAGGGAGAGATTCTCAACCATGAAGAGCATAATTAAAACATGCATTCACTGGGTTTAAAGTAACCAATTTCCTTCAAAAATCGGAGAGGCCACCTCTATTATGTTTTTTGAAGCCAGCTTGGCTATTAGTTGCTAGGGTAACAAGATCCAAGACAGGGAGTAAGTCCTGTCCAGGCAGCACAGTGTTATAGGTGTCTGAGATGAATGCGAAGAAATGCTGGTAGGAACATTCAATTATGGATTATTTTAATTTTTATTTAACAGTCTTTTTTAATACAAGAATGGTCAAAATATGTGTATGTTTGTAATTAAAAAGATGCTAGTATATTTTAATTGGCTGAGTATCAGATGACACTAAACTATTAAAGCAGAAAATACTTCAAATCTCAATAAAAAAAGAGAAAGAGGTGCTACTTAAAACTCCCAGCATGTTGGTGGGATCAATTTAATGTCCTGTGCTGTGTCAATGTCACTTTCATAAACTTTTGCTGAAGTGCTTTTCCTACTGTATGTTGAATGATGTTGTCAGGACTGTGAGTCGGGGGTTCGGTGGATTTGAGTCTACTTTACTTCCCTTGATGAAAAGGTCACTGCCACTTGTAAATCTGTTTTACTCCCTGCACAGTTGTTAGTGTCAAAGTCTGTCAGCTCTGTGGGATGTTAAAATTATACAACTGTGGTAGGAACAAGGATCACAAATTCCCAAGTGGTACATCCCAAGAAGAAGTCTCTGATCTTTGTGTAAAAGTTCTGTGGAAAGTTTTTTATTCAGGATTTTCAGCTCACTTTGGCTTGATTGCAGAAATAAACAAAATTTCTGTTCTGTTCCTCCCATCTGGTGGGCCTTCCCCTTTGATAGCTCATCACAGGGCCACTTATGTCTGTAGCTCATGGTTGCAAGTGAAAAAAAATCTGCTTTATTTTTTTAAGGTTACAAGGGCTCCAGTTAAAGCACAATTAAAACCTGGCCTGTGTTGTGTTATGTGATTATGTTTTGATAAATCATCACTTTAGATCAGCTTCACAATTATTCATAAGTTATTTGGAAAATACAAGAAATAAACACAAAGTAAAACCAACGACCAATTTAAGGGACAACACCTGACCTCCAAACCAAGCTTCCAACCAATGTAAGAAATGCAAATGAGAAAACCTCCCAAAACCTAAACTCTCTTTTCCTTTACTCATAGTATCATAGAAACTGTTCTGTGTATATGCAAAGACAGTTTTTTACTCAGCACTTTTCTCATGTGAGTTGTCATACTTTGCCAGTATGCAGCAGATGCAGTGGGAGCACAACCAGCTGGAGAGCCAAGAGCTGTGGCTGTGTTCTCTGAGCTTGATTGATTGTGACGTGGAGTTTTCGAAGTTTTATGCTCTGGCTGTGCAGGAGATGGACACAAAGTTCTTTGCATGTGAAGTATGGCCAAAGCTTTTAGGTGGTCAATTGCCTGCTTAATCCAAAGGGCTTTGCTAAGACAGAGTCAAGCTTTTCATACCGTGAGCTATTTCCATATGACCTTGCGACTAAATTGATTTTTGAATGGAGTAGTTTGCTGCTGAGGAGACAGAATGGGACCCGAAAGGGGCAAACACTGAATCTTTTTGGCTTGACTTTCAGTCAAGGTAACTCACTGGGGTCCTGAAGGTGATGCAAGTAAACATCTGCCAAGTGAATCTTTGTGTCAAGGCAGCCATTGTGGGCAAACTGGGGTAGGCAGCTGTGGGTAAACATATATCAGTGTGCCAAGTAACCATCAGCATGAGGGGAAGAGGACACACTATGATGCTGATTTTCTTTTGCTTTAATTTTTACTGGAAAATTCTCTTTTTGTGCTGCTGAATCTGATCTAGAAGCTGTCTCAGGCACTCCTTTCAATGATATGAAAGCAAAATCTTTCATATGAAGTTTTTCTTCTTGTCAAAGATTTGAATGATAGGTGAACAAATGAGATAAAAAAGAAAAAAAACCTGAAGCTTTATTTACTCTGAGAAAAAATTTACTGCCATTTCTATTAATCACTATCTTGATTTTATAGATATCTTTAAAAATGTTATCCAATTTGCCTTTAAGATCACAAACACTTCTGCTTAATTCTCCTTCCCAGCTTCCTGAGAGAATTACAGCATAAAAATTCACCTACTCCCTTTCTTATCAGATTCATTTCTACTATTTGAAATTGTCAAAATTCAAATGGCAGATATTTGTACTTACATAATTAGAAAGCTGAATAGATGCCTGTCGTAGCAGTGCTTGTGTTTTCTGAAGACTCACAATGTTAGACAGAGGGCACGTCTGAGGAATGTAAACAAACACCCACCTTATCAGGACTTTTACAACTGAGAAATAGAAAATAACATTTTTTTCCTACCCTCTGCCCTCCCTTATCCATCCAATTCTCTAGACTTTGCTCGATCTTTTGCAGTTTCTAATTTTCAGCTTCTCTAGGTACAGGCAAATGAAGTGCAATTACAAACTCTTGGAATGATTCTTTTAAATAGGAAGTGTGGTTCCACACTCTCAGGTCTGTACACACTCATATAAGGGGTATCTGGCTTTTCACTCTGAAATAAAATAAAGAAATGTGCATATGCAAATGTATCTGCATACATCTTGATATTTATTCTTTACAAAAACAAATTTTCCAAAACTGATTATTTATATTTCAAGATAAAAATCAGATATCTATGATCTAAATAATCGGATTTATTTAATTGTTTTATTCTGGACCAGTTTCCTACATATATTTCTAGGCAAAAGGAAATAGAGCTTAAAACAAAGATTCTGCCAGGATTTTGAGAGTTTTGGAAAAGTTACTTACAGATCAAGTTTACTGACTAAATATCTGAGATGATTTACAGACAAAAAAGAAAAAATATTTAAGGCCTTGTGTAGCAGTTTCAGCCTTTCCAGAGAAAAAGGTTACCTAGTTGTACAAATATTCAGTATCAATGATTTAACCTTTCCCTTAGTAAATCAATTTGAAATCCTGAATTTTAAAGTGGTTCTAAAGCATTGTGGAGAGAGACAATATTTAGGTGCTGCTTATTCTTTGAGTCTCATTTAGCCATTGTGAGCTTCATACAGATGGTCAGAAATGGGCTTGTCAAACACCTACCCATGAGTATCTCCCAGGTATTACTGGGCTTTTTGCTTATGCTTAACCCTGGCCTTTCTTCAAGTTTTCAGTCATATTCTTACTGCTTCCTTTCATGGCAGACAAAATTACACCCCTTTGGACTTCCTAAATGTATCTATTCTATGTCAGCCTGCAGAGGTTTCCTATTTTCTGAGTCTCATGTTATTATTATTTGTCCCCTCTCTTTTAATGTATTTTAAACAAATATTTCTACCTTTTTTTTTTTTTTTTTTAATGTACCAAAACACTTTTTCACTCGCATCACAATTTTCCAGATCTCCCATCTGCTTGCACTGTCTGTGCTGTCCATGTCACAGCCTCTTCTCTTGGTATTCCAAGAAGGCACTTTCTCCTTGTAGTTTGTGTTCTTAAATCTTGCCCAGAAACTTTCCTTTCCCTCTTGGCTTACCAGGCAATATTTTGGGATATTTTTTCAGACAGACTAGCAAACACCACCACTTTATTTTGTAGATGCAGTGACACGCTGGCAGAGCCCAGAGCAGTGCTATGAGGTAGTTGTCAGCTGTATGTGGATGAATGAAGGATGTCTCTTGTTTCAGACTCTTTTCTGATCCTGGGGAAAGACTTTCCTTTTTGCTTGTTTACTTTGGTCTAGATCCCAGACTCAGTGCTGCCTTAGCAGAGTTGAAACATTCTCAACTTCTCTTCTGCTAATTGTTATTTTTATTCTGAGAATGAGGTCTTTTGATATACATGAGGTGAATCAGGACAGGTATGAAGTGCTTTGCCCCAGTGTGAGTTCCTGTGAAGACTCCTTGTGTGGATTCTTACAGCAGCAGCCCAAAGAATCCCTTATTTGTATGTCCAAGACTGATGGAGACATGTAAATTTCCTGTAAGTTTTGCAATATGAAGCATCAATATATTTGTGTTAGGCTAGAGGACTGCAGATTTTTGAGAGAAACAGATGTGTGAGATGTGCATCATGTTACCAGTGGTAACATGGACAGCATTTTTTGAAAAAACTTCAGCTCAAAAATGTGACTCAAGCAGAGGCTGAAACTGAAGCATCTGCTCAGCTGAGATGGAAAATTGTATTTGGGAAGAAGTGAATAAATACCCATGACAAATCTTCAGCTGCTCTAATTCATAATGGAAGTTCATTCCCATAATGGAAGATCATTCATAAATGATCATTACCCCAAACAGAAGCTCTCAGTGGCAAAAGTAATTAAGGCTGTGAGTGAAAGCTATTATGTTGATCAAACTATATTAAAGGAGGAAGTTTATAAAGATTATAAATTTGTGACAAGCTTCTTGCTCTGAAAAAAAGAAGTTTATACTGATACTTAAATTTGGAGAAGCATACAGTCTTTATAAAACTCCTAAAACCTGTAAAAGAACCCCTAAAACCTGTAACACTTTATCCAGCCCCATTGAATTGTTCTTCTGCAGAAATTTTGAAGGAAAAACAATTAAGAAGAGCTGGTGTATGCATAAGTGCTAAGTATGTGGAACATTCCCAGCCACTGCCACATGACAGCGATCCTGTCCCTGGGGTCAGGCTGCTTGCTGGTAATTTCAGTGTGAGGAATCTCTGGGACTGTGAACCTGCTGAACTGGGGAAAACTGGTGACCTGCCACTCCTAAGCCAGAATATACTATGCTCCTATACTTGTTCATTCAAAAATCTGGGCAACAAATCCAGCTAAAGTGTCTTAACTGCTAAGATGAAGAGCTGAATAATTTTATAAATTAATTCTCTTGGAAACATCTTGCTAATTGCTTCAACATTTTCATTGTTACATCTGGAAACATTGTATGTACCTCACAGGTGCAGTGGCATTCTGTATTATTTATGCCTAATATTTGATGTGTCATTTTTAATGCAAAAATTAGTGCTACCTAAGTTCCTTTTTATAGACCAAAAAAAAGAAGAAAAAAACCCTCCATCACTTCCATACTCTCACCCTCCATGTTCAGTTATCATCTGGGTTGCCCCTATTGTTGGTTAATGTATGAATAACAGCCTGCATTTCCCACCTGTGATCAGGTTTTACTGCAGGAATAAAGCAAGGTCAAAATAATATCTAATGTTTAGACAGCATGCTGGTAGCGTCCCCGTCAGCAGACTATTCTTAAATAATAGCAACAAATTAGCATTAAAAGCTCTCCACAACAAGATGTGCTAAAATCATACTGGATGCTCAGTGACCTGTGCAAAGAAAATGTAATATGCTGCTTTCTAGTGCTCTCAGCCTCAGCTGCTGTAGTGTCAATTATGTCACTACAGCTTTTCAGAGGTGGAACCAACATGACTCAAGAAAATAAAACAAGAAAGACAAAAGAAAAAAATAAACAAAAATAAACTCTGGAAGCAAGAAGAGAAAGGGTTGCAAGCAGAGAATGTTTTGCTCCAGTGCTGAGTTTAAAGGAGCTGCCCTCTTTAGCTCAATGGGAGCCAGCTTCCCTGCTGTGTTCTCTGAAGTGGCTCATTGCAGCACAGTAATATTATATCTTAATAAGCATAACACTCTGAACTGAGGCATATTTTTAAGTCAGACACATGGGAGGGAAACATATCAGAGAGGAGCTGTGTTATTTTTAATGGAGCATGTGTTTGTCTTGTAAGTGTGTCAGAAGAAAAGGAACAGGTCTCAGGTTTCTTCTCACCATGTCTAATGTAGGATGGGCACTCCAACTGCCTCTCTAAGTGACATCAGTGGTCCTTGATATTGCCAATGACACTGGATGGTCTGGACTACACTTGTACCTCACATTCAGTGACACTGAATACATATTGTGTGTTTCAGTGTTCATTGAAGCTCTCCTTCAGACTAAGCTCTTTGAAAACCACGAAGACCAAGATAGTTTTCATTTGATAAACAAGATTGTCAGAAGAGACTGTCCTTTTCCCAGCTTGGCACGGGTGGGTGGTACAGGTGATGGGGCAAATGTTCTGCAGGAAACATTTCCGTTTACATTCAGCTGGAAAGTGGATCTTGCAGCGGGGAATTGATAGCTGCCATGTGTACCATACTGCAGCCCATGCCACTCACCTCTCATTCTTAACATCAAAAACAATATTAGAGTAAAAATGTTTGCAATGAAATTCCTAAGGCAATTTTACATTTCAATTAATATTGATAATGGTTTTTTTAATATGTTTTAGGTCAAGATGTATCATAAATCTATTTTCCACAGAGCACAGAAAATATATACTTATTCTGTCTTTGTGGTATGACCAGATCTAGTCTTACATCCAGCAGCCAGCTGAGGCTGCTTGTCTATTATAGTCTCTTCCACCATTCCTGACAAATGAACAAATAACTAGATGCCCTGTGAAACATTTTAAATAGAACTGTCTCCTGAAAAAGCCGTTACTGACAGAGACAGGTTCGATCCAGATCAAGGGAACCTGCTGTGGAGTCGAGAAGATCAATACTGGTAGCTGCCCTTTTTATTTCAGATTTTTTTTTAAACTAAGCATAGGTAAAGATTATGATGACTAAAGTAAAGCAGAAAACAAGCAATCTATGAACTGAAGTGCATCCTTCTTATTAAACCTTATTGTGCTCTTAAAGCAGTAGCAGAAGCTGTTGCTATGAACTCTATCATGCAAGAGGCTTTCAAAACAGCATTTAAAACTATGTATTAGCTAGAAACCACTTTGCCCACAAATTCTGAAAGAGCTGAAAGTAGCTTTTGAAAAGGAACCATTGTATTTCATGGCAGAGTAAATTAGCTGCTATTTTTTACTTTTGAAGTATTTGATCAAAATCCAGTACTGAACACAGTGTCTTAAATTAATTCTCTTTAGAGTGCTTCTCTGCTGGTCACAACCTGGACCCTACAGCACCAACTGCCCCCCTTTCCTGCTGTGTCCTTTGGTGTACTCACAAGGATTCCGTGTTTCCAACGCCAGCTGGAGGCGCTAAGGTCCCATTCTTATCTTTGGAAACAAGGCATGGGCTTGTGGCCAGATCAAAAACATGATTTTTTTTTTTTATTGTATTCAAAGAGCATAATCCACTCTGACTTTGCTTAGCAATGAAAAACTATCCCCCAAAATTTGACAGATTTTAGGAAGCAAGGCTGACGTTATAGACGCAATATTCTTAATAGCCTTTGGCTAAGTCCAGGAATTCAGTTTTGCAACATAATCAATCCTCTAAAATCCACAAGTATTAAATTCATCATTAGAATGTTGTTTTCCCCTTCCCAAACCTTCCATGTAACAAGCAGCTCAGTAAGATGAAAGGCATTTGTTACTGAGAACAGCCTTAAGGAAAGCAAAAAGAGCAAATCTGGAAAACAGATTCACATTTTTCTGGAAATGGGTAGTATTCATAAAGCATTTAGCAAGTTCAAGGTCAACTTGCTCTCCTTCTGTATACTATTCATAACAGGCATTTGACAACTCAGTGACAGTCAATCTAGCAGCTGAACTGAATATATTGGGCCATCCAATTTAAATAAAAACTAAATCTTCATTGTGAAATGAGCACAACAAACCCAAGAAGAGCAAAAGGCTTTCCTGTTTCTGAAATTCCAAATAAGATCAACAAATTACAAATGAGAATATGCAGATCTAATTTTGATAAATAAGAAGATGTATGGATAAATGGCAAGAAATTATGATTCTTTACACCATGGTGGTGGTGTCTTCTCGCTTCAGTGAAATAGCAATCCTGAGCATTCCACAGATTTTTTTTCAGTATACTATGTCTGCAAAATTATGTAACATCAATAAGATATTGACATTTTGCAGTTACAATTACTCTGAACTTGTCTTTTCAGTCTCTACAGAAGACCACCCTGGAGTTCATTGCATATACACTTTTTCTCAATATGCTCTGGGATACAGTAAAAGGTATCTCCTAGTGGCTGTTGTCTTACTGGAAAGTGAGGAGATTACACTCATTGGATTGGAATAATGAGATTTCCATCTGACTTCAAAACTTGGTGAAAATAACAGCTCAGGGAGCCCCAGAGACATATGTTTTGGAAATCCCGGGGCTGTTGAGTTTTGTATCCATGCAAATTCTGAGGTTGGGTGCATTTTCAATTCTAATACTTTTCTTTTTAGTTACTGTCACCATGGATCTTAGAGAACTTATTCTTTGTCATGTACATTCCAAACCAAATGGATAAATATTATGTATACCTATCTTTTATAACAAATCCTTCTAACTAAAAAATAATCTTAATATGGTGTATGTTGAGGAGCCAAGGTCCTAAACAACCAGCTCATACTGTCCCTCCATCACTTCCAAATGGCACAGATATTTCTAACAGTGAAAGTGCATCATATCACCAATTGCCTTCTCTCTTTCAGCAAGACATACAATGAAAATCAACTAGCAATTGTTTTGTGGGTGGGTTCATGGATTAACGATTGACTATAAATTGAGAGGGGTATCGAGTTCACAATATACTTGGTTCCTTTTTGGAAACCACTACCTGGTTTTGTTTTTAAAGCTGCCGTGGGTTTTCAACAGGATTCTTACACTAAGCACTCAGTATCTTTCATCAGCCAGCACCCACTGAATGACTACCAGGGATGTCAGTGTCAAATTCCTCTGCAGACGTCCAGCTGGACTCTCTACAGGGATTTATCTAAAAGGGCTTGCTGCAGGAATGATGTTACTAACAGCTCCACCTTCCCTGCTTTGCATCTTTCAAATATCAGCTATAAATATTTTGAATATGCTCATTATTTAAAATTTTAGACCTCCTCGCCAATTTTGTCAGGTATTTTAGAAGGCTTTCTGCCTACAGTGATAATGTATGTCTGCAGTCCAGGAAGACAGCTGAAAGCACAATGGCTCTGCTTCTATATTTGGAAACATCTGCTGTTTCATTTCCATGATGCACAGTGACGTGCAGTTCTGAGAGGAAGAACAAGTCTGGCACAGGAGAAATTAGTTTGTGGTTAAATAGTTTGATATTGAAATTAGGATTCCCTCTTATCTAACCCTCTGGTAGTACTCCTGCTTTGAGTAAAGGATGCTGAAATAGTTGCTCAATGGTCCTCCAACTGTTTATTGTGGAAATAAATCCCACCCTTAGTGAGGCAGCCTTTTCAGATATCAGCAATTGGCTTCCTCCACATCATTTTGTCATTCTTGAGAGAAGCATAAAGGCAATAAAGTGTGATATGGAATGAAAACAACTAAATTGACTTAGGAGGAGCTTTGGTTTGAGAAGTCTCTAGATTCAAGGTGAGATATTGAGGATGTGGGAGAAGATTTGCTACACTATAAGTTAAATGAAAAAATTATGCCAAAACTCCATCATGTAAAAGCCCAGTTGCATGTTCAGGAGAAGTGCCCTTTGATGAGTTGGGAAAATCTGGCAAAATTCTATTCTTTATGGTGGTTTATTGTTTTTAATACCCTGTCAAATAATTTGAGGAGAAAATTGTGTGAATAAACTTAGCAATGCTTTGTGGGTGGCTAAGGCAAATTAGAGCACTGGGTGCTATGGATAGTTTTGACTCTTATCCTCAGCTCACCTAAAAAAGGGCCCTTCCATAGGTATTTCCATGGTGTACAACTATTACAACTATAATCACTGTTGGATCCAGGACATGGCTCTGTGGTCTGACCCAGCACCATTACACCTATGGATATTTGGTCCAGATAAAAGGCGAGGTTAAACCTTGCATGGCTTCAGAATCAGGCCATGGGTTTCATTCTTCTCAGCTGTGATTACCAATGGAACATGTAAATTAGAGCCAGGAGGGAGTATGGGGGTTTAGGAGACCTGGGATAACACATCTGGGAAATGCTGTTTGGTATTCTTTGAGGCTGAGTCTCTTCTGAATGTGTCTGTCTGCAATAAGGCTGTTTATTGTACTGTCAGAAATTTTGGAGAATGTTAAAAAATTTTATTTTTGAGAAGCCTTCATACAAATTGTATTTAAAATTCCCTTGTGCATTCATTATATAGGAACTTTGTTATATGCTTTCTTTTAGAGGAATATAATTCTATTGGGCAGGAATTCCCAGCTTTAAAAGACTGGGGCATGAAGAGGTGCCTTATTTCTACAGAGAAAACAAACTCTTTTTTTCCCCTCTTAAATTTAGAACTTGGTGGAGTCTTTCTTCAGCAAAACTAAGAAGGTGCACATTTTGATCTGACAGATTCAATATGATTTGTCAAATTTTCTGAATCTCTGTGATCATAGCTACAAAGATCAAACTATTCCATCACTTGACCTGAAAGTAATACAATACAGTTTAATATAGCAACAATATTTTGCCCTAGATGTTATGTTAAAGCTGTCCATCAATAATTCAGCTCTTATATAAAGTATTCTTGCAAATAATATCCTGTACCTCAAGAACAAATGATCTGTGCAGATATATTTTCAAAGAATATCCGTCTCTCTGTTTATGCCAGTGAAGAGTGAAAGAAACCCAAGGGTGAGAAATAGAACAAGACAAGGTTTAGTGAAATATGTGGGCTTGGAAGGAAAAACTATGAACATTATGAGCAGTTGGACCTATAGCATGGAACATGTCTTAATAACTCTATTGTTTTTTTGTCTAATGTTTTAAATCAGCTTTCAATAGATAAAAAATTACAAAATAAACTTTCATGGCAAAATATCCTTAAGAATGCAAGAAATGTAAAATAAGTAAAGTATGTAATGATAAAATGGGCTGTTCTAAAGCAAGGCTCCTAACCTGAGAGCTAAAAGTGCAAAAAAAATTACTTAAATCTCAATTAGGATATACAAAAGAATCAATACATTGAAAAAAAAAGAGAAATCTATGAATTTGCCCTGAGGTGAAATGCTGAGGTGATGGGAACAGCTTCTATTGTGAGATGATGATATTATACCCCTGCATTTTATAAAAGAATATTTCATGATATTTTCTCTTTACAGGTTGTTTCATGTTTCCTTCCATTATTCAGAAACATTTTGCATCTTCACCTTCTAAACTGGTTGAAGAGGCATTGTCCAGCCATCTGAGAAGGCAGGAGTGACTGCTTATGCCACTGATTTGTAAGAAGTATGTTTGGGTTTGGAGTGGTAAAAGTTATGTCCCAAGAATTGCAGCATTGCTATCCCACACTTCAATAAAATATGTTTTAAGTATCTAGAAATAATGAGATTGACTTCAAAGCTATATTTTTGCAGTTTGGTGAATACATTTTTTATGTCTGTTCTTCCTGGCTGTATTGGTTTAGAAGTCACTTCCTAAATTTTTCCCACAGTCGTGAATAGAGTATTTTTATAAAACTCATACTTGATGATTTCACAGCCATGTGGCTGTAGGAATTGATGTTTAAGGATGCCACAAGAAATTCAGATACTACAATAACTAGTGCTAAGTGTACTGTTTTCTCACATGATTTTAAATGCCACCCTGAAGGTGAAGGTTGAAAACACCTAAATTCTTCCTGCCAAGGCTGTTTTTGTTTCTTAGAGAGATCAGCTGTATCAGAATGAAATCTCCCCTCAGGCCATTTTTTTTTAACAGCCAGATCACTTTAACCACCAACTCTGGCAGTAAAATGATTACTATCTGTATAAAGAACAGTGAAGTTAAGACCTTCTGGAGAAGAAGCTACCAAAGCTGTACTCTTGTCCTGCAGGGTTTTTTCAGTGGGGTTCTGCCCCAGGTATATCTTCAGGTGAGGAAATGGAAATTTATCCTAGTTCCTGAAAGCTAATACTGATAATATGTCTTTTTATCCAGACTCATTTGTCTCTCTCGAGATCACCAGCACTATTACTGATACCACAACTTTATATTGCTCTAGGCAGCTTGTCAGCTTTACTGATGCTAACAATTATGAATGAAGATTTTCATGTGGGCAGGAGACAAAAGGGAATATCACCTGAAAGTTTCTGAAAAGGGAGAATTATGGGACTGCCCCATAAGTGAGAGATAATATGTGGTCTCCAAGGGCCCCATCAAACTTTCCTGAGGAAGAGATACAGAGCAAATAATCCCAGCACCAGATTGTTTCTTTAAAGGGAAATAATCAATGTGTCAATGAAAATGTGTAGGCCAAATGTACCATTGAGTACAGATGAGCCCCCTTCTTATTCCAAATAATAATGGTATGTTTTTAGATTTATGGTGTTGCTCCTTCCCTTCTCCTGCTCCATCACTTCACTTTCCCTCTCCTACCCTGATGGCAGATAATACATAATCTATAAGATGTATTGGCGTGGATATGATGCTGAGATGGGATTTTTGTTTCTTCATTCTTTTAGTAAGGGAAGCTGAACAGACACATAGAGATGGATGGGTGAAGTGAAGTAGAATATTACTGAATAATCTTCAACCTTGAATGTGGAAAATGAGATACAGGATGCCTAATGTTTCATTGACATCCATGAAAAGAGACATGAAAACATCCAAACCTCTCTCAGTGGAAGAAAGTTAAGGGGACCACATGGAAAACCACAGCTCCAGTGAGAATGGTGACCCTGGCAGGACAACAGGGACCCCATCCATGCACCTCTCCTTGTGTGGCCACATGAAGAGGCTGTGCCTGCTGCATCAAGAAGAAAATCATGTTTGGTGAGTTCTCACTATAGTGCTTTCCTCCTGTTTCTGTGCAGGAGGTAATAGAGAACTCCACATTTCTTAATTTCTGTAGTAATTTCATGATTATGTTTCCAAAAGAAAGGACGCCTTCTTATTTTCATAATTAACAGGAAATACATGTTATACATTAAATGTGACACAAGAGAGATGAATTATGCAGTAAATTCTGTGTGCTGATCAGCACAAAGCCCAAGGCACATTCAGCAGAGTTGCTGTGAAGATCTGTAATGAGTTTCAAGTACATAATTTCCTGATGGAGGGTAAGAAAACATCCATCAATGCTAATTTTCCCACAGTTTTTAGCTTTTTATGAATACTTTACAGCTTACAAAAAGATGCATTTCTAAAGTGCAACTTGAGGAAACTCTCTTAGTAATTAGAGAGTATTCCTAGCCAAAACTAATGAGGTCTGAACCTTAAACATGGGGATGGTTCAAAGTTGACAGCCCCAGCCTCCAATTTCTTCAAAAAGGTTAAATTAATTCCTCAAATCTGAACATGGATATTTTGTTTTCTAGTTGAATTTCAGACCAATCATTGTGTGTTCAAAAGTGCAGAATTTGGGTGTTGTTCCTGATTCTCTAGTAGTTTTGTACAGCATTAAGTAGTCTGAAAAAAGCAAGCTCCAATGAGATTGGGGCATCTTTACACCAAGCTCAAGGATTTTGTGAAGTGATGCTGACTTTTAGTGGAGCACATGACCATGCACACAGCTCTGTTCTCTGCAACCTCTGTCAAGATGTTGCAACAGAGCCGTCCTGACATATTAGGAGTGAGAAAATGGATTTTAGATACTGGCAAGGAGGGAGGGACAACTTTTCTGATTAGGCAGTTGTTTCATCTTATATTGAGAACTATCTACTTGATTGCAGGCTTCAAAGAACACAAATATAATATCAGGGAATATTTTTACAGCTGGTGTATGTTTTTTATTTAGTGACAAAACATTAAATATATTCCACAGTTAATTAATAATAAGTGTTTATATGTTGTATAACTAACAAACATAAATATATTAAGTATAAAAAATATATACCTGCTATACCAAGTTGCTTAATACATTAAAACTCTGGTGATTTTAGAGAATTTAAAGGTTATCGGGTCAAGAGTTGTGAAGAGCTTTGATATGTGAGGAGGGTAAAACTTTTTATTAAAACTCATCCTCAGTGGGAGCATCAGGTTGTTATTTTACTGCATGTGTCTCCTGCTTATATCCTTCAGTTATGTTAAGTGAAAACTCCCTCAGAGGAGATCACTACTCTTATTCAATCAGAAGTTAAAGGTTTTTTCCTGAGATAGAATTTAAAATCGTTGTACAGGTTTCTTAACAGAGACTACTTTCCAGCACCTGTCACTTGAATGAGAAGGCTTTTCTATATCCAGAGTAGATTTTATTTGATGAATCCCAGAATAAAAAGCCATAACCTAAACAGCCTCAGGGCTGGAGTCTGAACAGCTCCAAACAACATGATTTCTGATATATGTGAATAAATTGAAGCTGTGCTTACAGAATTTACAGCCACTTGAATTCTGCAAGACAATTCTCACTCTTCAGTGTTACATCAGTTCCAAAGCAGAGCTTGTTTCAGTCATGTTTTTGTTAGCATTGACACTCATGGGAATAGGTTTTTGTTCACAAATGTGTTTCAAGGAAGAACTGTACCTTCATGAGGTGCAGGTTTTCATGACCAGCAATACTGCAGAGACACATTCCTCCTCTCTGAAACATTTCAGCTATTCAAACAAGACAGAAATAATTCCCTGTGACTGTGTGATTAAGTTATGAAAAGTAAACAATCACTCTGGGTTAATCTGGTTTCTACAAAGAAATTAAGTAATGAAATTTTTTTCACCCTAATTAAGCAGTGATCACTGTGAATATTCAGACAAAGCAGGATAGATTCTTTTATGTGCTGTTATTAGCAAGAAATACTAATTTATTCTTGCTTAAGGTAGGCAAAAATAAGTTGTTGAGCTCTGGTATTAATACAAAACTATTTTGTGATCCAATAAGGGATAGGAATATAACACTGAATATTATTCACTTATCTTTGAAGCAAACAAAACTTTTGTAGTCTAATACTACACTCATTTCCCTGCTCAGTAGTTAGCATGCCAAGTGTTCACATTGGACCTTAAAATGAGTTAGAAAGCTCAGGAGTATATCAACATTTGCAGCATAAAACTGTCTTCTCTTTGATCATTCAAGCTTTCCATCACTCTAGGTGGTCCTAACTAATAAGGAACTGTGATCCTCTTCACTACTTGATTCCAGTAGCCACACAACAGACCACATGCAGTTAATGCTTGCCATTAGTGTTTCAGTCAAATACCAACACTTATCTACAGATTTATGATCCTTTTAATTACATATTTATAAATCATGTCACTATATGTATGGGAAAAAAACTGTCTCTTTTAAGGATTTGAAGATTCTGCATCTTTTTGTTTGGGATATTTTTTTCTCTCAAGGCAAAAACCTGTGAAAGTTTTTTAATGTGATATGTGTTATTGAGCAGGGGCACTGCTCTACGTTCCACACAAACATGAACTATGAAAAATAGAATCTGGTTTTCTCCAGATATTTATATGAAGTTCTTTGTATAAGAATCTGGTTTACAAATCTGACATACTTGTGCAATGCCCAAACTGTCAGCATTCAATCCCATATCTGTGCTTCAGCAGCCCTTGTCTACCTGATTATGGATGCTGAGCACTAACAGCTCTACTCGCTTTTTGTGCCGAGAACTCTGAAAAACATACCTGCAGAGAAGGAAGGGGCAGCTCAGAATGAAATACATGTTGTAGTAACACTCTTTTCCCAGGCAGCCATTCTATAATGAGTTTAATATGGTTCTGACTCTTTGAACCATGATGATTGCACACAGAACACCAGTTAATGTGTCCTGTGCCAGTAAAGGAGAAACTGTGGCGGTAGGATAGGAGTCCCATGGTGCAGGTAGCAGGTGTGGGCAAAGGTATCTGTATGTCTTGTTTAGGTATTAGGGTTTAATGACAAATTAGAAGGGCTGATAATAACATTCTTGCAATGAAAATTCCTTCTGAATGGGATTAAAAGCAGCTTTAACCAGGCAAATCCTCCCTAAATGTCTATCTTGTGTATATATAGAAAAAAATCTGCTAAATTTGAGATTTTTGAGACTGAAGACATTGCTGAAGGGAAACTTTGTTTTGTAACTGATCTCTGTGAAACTTTAGGCTCTATCTTGCTTTGATTATATGTTGTTTGGCTGACCTCATAATCTTAGAAAATACACATTTGTGATTGGGTTATGGTCAGCTATGTAAGTTAAAGCAAGCCCTTGTAATGCATAAATAATTCCTATTGCAGAGGTTTATGATAGTAACCCCTTCTCCCCAAATCTTGTGCAGGCAGGAATTTATGCCATGATCTCCCCTGATATAAATGATTTGCAGCTTGGAGATAAAGGACAGTAATTTGTTCCTGTTGTAGTGTCTACAGCACCCACTCCCAGACCACTTATTCCTATGGTATACCTGCTTAGGCTGGATTAGCTGACAGTGGGTTTTTCTGGGGATGAATGTCTCATACAGAGTGCCAGCAATCTGAAGCACTGAGCACTAATTGTAAGCACTACTAAGCTGAAAAAAAAGAAATAAAAAATTTGACCTTTTTAGTTTCATTGCCATACACAGTCTCATAATTCCACACACTGCTTAGAGTTAACCCCTCACTGGCAGTTATATGCTAGTGAAGCATACAGATTTGAGACATTCATTTTTTCCATTTTAATATAGAAGTGTAAATTTTAAATAATTGTGAAAGATATGAACTTAAAAGACGGAAGATATCCGCTTTGAGAGAGGAATAACACAATGGATTTGCTCTAAGCTGCCTGGGATCATTTAAAACCAATGAATTAAAAATCAGATAGTTGGTGAGGGCTATAATTTACACTACAGAAGTGATAAAGCCTTTTGTGTTCCTATTTGCAAAGAAAGCATTAAACTACAGTGATATTTGATTTTTTTCCTTCCCACCAGGGAGAAATGTGAAACTCAATTTTACCCCCAATTGGTAAGGTGCTAATTTGTCTGACAAGTTGTTGGAATCTCAGCATGTTTGAGGTATCCTTGATGTATCAACACCTTCATGCTGAATGAAGATGCCTTTAATGTGTAAATGTTTAGTACATATCCTTTATCTCATTAGCCAAGAACAATACAAACCACACACAGGCAAGAAGGGTCAGAAGCAAGCTCCAGTCAAAGAGAAAAATCTTTTATGTTCTAATTAAATGAGCAAACATTTGGAATACATCTCTTTTGCAAATAGTTTATCAAAAACTACACTTGAAATTCTCAGCCTCGCTCGAGTTCTTAAGCCCTGATGAGTCTAATATCAAATGATAGATTGGAATCCAAGCACCATAACTGATGTCTCCAAGTTCTTCTTACTGCATGCAATATCACAAATGATTAAGATTAGTAGAAGAAAAGCAGTTTTTAATAAACCCACCAAGGTATACTTCTTCAAATTATGTCTGTTAGTCTAAACCTTCATAAGTTATACATAAATTTAGAAATTTAGCTTCATTGACCCTTTAGTGGATATGGAATGTTTTCTAGGGAGACCAGAGGAGTGCTGAGGAGGTGAAGTGAGTTCTTCACTGGGTGTCCTCTAATGGGACTTACGTGATTGTGAGATGAGAAAAGAGATGGCTCTGGCTGGGGATGTGGAGGATGTGTTCACACACACTCACAGGGTTCTCCACCCTGGCTCTGCTTCAGGGGGTGCCTCTTGCTCTCTCTGCACCAAAGCGTAAGGTGAACTTGGGTCCACAGGCAGAAAAACAGAACTTCTGCTCATTTGGAGTCCTTGGAGGGGGACACCTGTCCTGCTCAGCCTTTGCTCTGGTCCTGGCCAGAATTCTGTTCCCTGCAGGCCACGTGGGCACACTGGTCTGTGTGTGCAAACTTCTGGCTGCACATGAGAAATTAGGGACGCTCTTTTCATTACTATATCTCCACATTACATGACATCAGTCACATGTTTGTCAGTTCAGTTGCAACTGAGCCCTGGTCCTGTGTATGGGTTCATTCCTTCTTTCTGCTTTTCTTTTTCAGAGGCTGATCCCTTTGAACTGCTGAAACCTGATGACTTGCAATCAATAGGCTGTGAAACAATAAGGTCAGCAGTGCGAAGATTCCGATTTTCTGCCTCTAAACACAGACTGATGTGCTGGAACACTGAGGTGAGTCTGACCTGAGCTCATTGCCTCTTAGAAGAATATGGAGTGGGAGGAAAAGGATTCAAAGTACCTAGAGAGCTGTTAATACAGTGTCTGTCCTCTTCACATAGATAGCTGGGGGAAATGCACAGTGTAAACCTAGAATAGATGTGACTGACAAGTGTCAGTTTCTTGTTAAATGTTAAGCACTGATGGACCCTGAGACTGGAATTCTAAGCCCCATATGCTACCTTGCAACCCTGCAAAAATATCAAGAACATATACAAGCCCAGTCTTAAGATCAGTTTTTCCAATCAAGGTAAAGTAGGAGTTTAGGTTTAGGGTATATACATATATACATACATACAGATATATATATATATATATAGTTTGTTTGTTTGTATTTGTGTCGTTTTAAAAATACAAGAATATTATATTTCTTTTTATCTGGGGAAATAGAAAGTTACAAGACTTGCATAAATGACAGAAGTGTTATAGGGTGACATGCTTTGATATGAAATGCAAGTTTGGACTCAGTTCCTGATGGACACTAAATTGAGGCTTCTCAGCTGGATCTCAAAATACAGCTGGTGTAGGAGCTTTAAACAGTTTGGGAGACTTCTGTGCAGATGAACACATTACATGGGACATACAGAAACTGGCATCACAGTTACCCTGCAGTCTAACCCGTCCCAAGTGGATCAATGTTGGCTCATAGATCCATTTAATTTGTTTCCATGAGTAAAGCAGGACCTCACAGAGTCTCAATTGCACCCAAGTTTATGCTGCACTCCCAAAAGTAAACAAATACAAGGATGAGGCATTTAATTGGTGAAATGATGCAAAGGGAGAGATTTCCCCCAAATTTTGACAAACTGGCCTAAGTGGGATCCCAAAGAGCACTGAAATATTCAGATATCACACAGTTATATTCACATAAACATATTCTGCTGTTCTCTGATTAAATAACAGAGAATATATCTGTGAATATATTCACACATACACAAAAATAAGAGGGATTTGTCCAATACATGACTAGGCCTGGGCTAACAGCACCCCACTGAGAGCAGCAGGGGGTGCCTGGGTCAGTGGGTGAGTGGCAGAGCTGTGTGGGGATGGTTTCATGGGGCAGTCCACGGGCACTGCAGAGCCTGGCTTAGAAGGCACAGTGAGCTATTCACAGTCAAGAACTTGCACAGAATACTTAGTCCTTACAGCCTTACAGGAAAAAAATGTTTTTTGACTAAAGCATTGAAGCTTCTTTTGTGCTTTGAGGCTGTCACCTCACGAGCAGTTTGTCTGAAATTTCTGCTAGAGTGGTTACAGGAGTGTGGTAAGGATTCCAAGTTCACAAGACAAACCCTGCATGAACCAACCACAGCAGCTGTGTGTTTCTGTGGCTGGCTGGTGAAAGCTCTCTGGATTAGTTAGCTTGTGTAATACTCATGATCATGAAGTTGCTGTAGGCTTTACATAACTTCAGTGTGTTGGTCTACAATTCATGTATCTACTACTAAAACAATTTTCTAAGTACTGTTAAATACTTTCCTTGTATTTCTGTCTGGAACTCAAATCCAACAAGCTGCAAGAATCAGCCAGTCCTGACAAGCTTCAATTTCTGCCTGAAATTATTAGCTGACATCAATTTGACAAAAAAACCCTACTGTAAATGAGTTTTTTATTTGAGAGTGACCAAAACAGGTCACAGGAAGAAACAGGACAAATAAGCGAAGATAGAAAGAAAAGGCTAGGAAGACAGAGCAGGTATGTCAACATATTTTGCATGGACACTTTGACTTTCTTGCTATATTCATTTACTTTGTCACAGTAGAAGTAATCTTTGTTTCATGTCACAGTAGAAGTAATCTTAACAGGAGTAAATTCTATCACTGACATAAAACAACAGGGATGAGATTTACATATTTTGCTTCAATTCAGACCTCTGTACTGAAAACAGTGAGACTTGAAGAAACTTGAATATACTTGCAGATCTTGTGACTTTTCTGTTCAAACACAATTTTTCAATTCTACAGATAAAGCTCTGGTTTTGTTAAGGTAATGATCACAGAGCACTTGTCTACTCCTAAGTGACAGAAGTAAATATTAGTTTCAGATCTGAATCCAGCCCTCAGATGCTAACATAATTCTTGGTGTTGATATTGAAAAAAAAATTGCAGGAGTGCATGTGCAGAATTGGGAAATCAGACCTGGGTCCTTGGAATTGCTCCTGGGCCATAAGCATATGCAAAGCAGAGTGCTGCTGGTTTCCTCTGGCTCATTTCTAGTTTTGGGATTCCAGTAGTTGATGCTAAATGCAAACCCCTCAGTGCTGGCCCCTCCTACATTTCCATTTGCAGCTGCACATTCTGAATGCTGTGAGAGCAGATCTCAGAGCACGGTGTGATCTGCAAACATATACATGATACATGAGCCACAGTAACTGTTCAGGCTTGCAGTGGGAATCACAGAGAGCTCACAAAAAACCTGTATTTGGAAATGAAATTGTGAAGGTGTATGAAAAGATAAAAGAGCGCCTTGACTTCTGTAGAACATTTTGCCCCTAATACCAAAATGCCACTGCCTACACAAAGGCACAGAATTTATTGTCCCTATCTCTCATTAAGGGTGTTTGCCTGCATAATGTTGGGATCAGCTGTAGCTGAGACAAAAATCACACTTATCTCAGATCCCTATTCTACCTACCCCAGTGCTGCTGGGAAGGTCTGGCAAAGTCTCTTCTTGCTTCTGGACATTTTCCATTGAAGCATCAATGGTGCAAATTCAGGTAACAATTGTTTGCAATGATGAAAATGCTGCCAGTGAGAGCTGGACAAGCTTTCCAGCTGCTCCACCTGTTATTCCTGTCAGGTTCCTGGCAGCCTCATGGGGTGCACTGGGATGTTCATGTGGCACTGGGTGCATGGTTGTGCTGGGACTCTGAGCAATGCTGCTCAACCCATGTTCTGCTCCTGGATGTGTCTCCTCAGCTCCTTGACACTGGATTACAAATCTCTTCTTCCACCTCTTTTCCTCTCCTATTGTACAGGCACGTGCATATATTTAACATCAACTTCACTAACTGTAAGCCTTAGTACTATTGTATTTTCCTACCTTAAGGAAACTTATTCATGGTTAACTGAATCTTCAGCTGATTTAGAGCACTGCAATTCATTGACTCAGCATAGTTAAGACTATACCCCCTGGGTGGATTTTTTTCCCCACAACAGTTCCCAGGGCGCAGAGGGTCATTTTCAAGGCTTGTATCTATCTAAGGCATTTGAAGGTCAAGCCCAAGTGGTCTTTGGAACTGCTTTGAATCCTGAAATCAAATTCTTCCAAAGCTGGTATCTCCTGGTAAGGAAACAATCTGCTGGATGTGGATTAAACAGATGTCTGAATGAGTGGCCTATTTCTCTAGGGTTCGTCCTTGGGAGCAAACAGGGTGACTTTTGTACTCCTGGAGACGGGGTCAAGGAGAAAATCTTTTTACTAGAGAAACCGATAAAAGATACCACAAATTTCACCCTGGCATAAAAAAAGGCTTCCTGGCAACTGAGGCAGAGCCTTACTAGTGTTGAACAGATC
Organism: Melospiza georgiana; assembly: GCF_028018845.1. Taxonomy (NCBI): domain Eukaryota; kingdom Metazoa; phylum Chordata; class Aves; order Passeriformes; family Passerellidae; genus Melospiza; species Melospiza georgiana. Next base: position 10,613,518 of record NC_080438.1, on the reverse strand, counting down.
CACTGGTGATTTTAATTCACTTCAAACTGAAACTTCATGTGTGGGAGCAGTTCTCCAAGTAAAGGATTTTGTTTCCATTTTTCTAAGGGGAAACCTGGACAGAACTTAGGAGATAAACCAGAACCTGACCACTTGGCACTGATGCCAGATTTTTACAAGGTGATACTTTTCCTTAGGCACGTAAATGAAATAAGGCACAGCTAAAAGCTTCCACTACCCAGAGCTCCTCATGACACTTGTGGACAAGTCTCTTTCAAATCTCTAAGATTTCAGAACACTTTACAAAATTTTTGCCAATGGCCTATAAAGACCAAAAGGGAGCTGGGCAAGAGCTGAGCCTGTGAGGAGCATACAGACCCTCCCTTCTCACTCCCCTCATTCTGTTCTGGTCCCCCTTGGCACAGAGGAACTGCTCTGGTTTCTCAGGGACAGCATTTGGTTGTTAAATTAATTTCTCACAGGGGCCTTTCCCTCTTTTCCAGGCTTCTTCAAAATGATAGGCAGAACCAAAATCCCATTCAATTAAAAGCAAGTAAAAAAGGGAGATGAACTCCTAGCAAACAAACAAAAACAGTTTGAAATTTTGACTTAAAAAGCACGGCAGTGTTTTACCAGCAAGCACTGAATTCATTAACACTACCTTATTTGTGCTACCATTAAGAGTTTTTCACTGTTACTGTTCAAAAGCATTTTTAGAACCTGCTGTTTCACTGCTTTGAAATAGCTCTACCCAGGAGTGAATCTTTGCATTTATTTTCAAAACAATCAATTCTTCCACGTGTAAGACTTCATGCAAGTCCAGTCTTCAAAGACAAAAAATACCAGGCTTCCTTATTCTAGACCATTTTCCTCTTCTATTCCTCATCTCCTCCCACATTTCCTTTCTTTATTTGTTGTCCCGCAGCAGTTCCTATGGGCATGTGCTGGGGTAACACGCACATGCATGCCCTTGTACACACACATGAATAGGCTCAAAAAATACAGATCAGTGCCTTTTAACTCCCCTATATTCTCAACTATTTTTGTTTCTCCATATCTTCTCCTCTTCTTTTTTCTATTTCCTGTCCTTTTCATCTGCCTGCCTTCTCTGCTAGTATTTTATAATGCTGTTCATTGCTTCGATATTCTGAATCCAGGGTTTACTGCAGTCCTGAGCTGCTCTCATTGCCAGTGCATCTTGACACTGAGCACTGTCACTGCTTTTTTGTGATGCCAGAGCCACAGGCAAAAGCCTGTGACCTCCACAATATTATCCTTAAACCATTTTGACCCAAACAGGTCCAAATTTAGACTGCTATTTGAGTATGACAACTGAGACCTGATCTATAAGACCATTAAGAACATGCTGGATGTTGGAGCTGGGGTAAAAATCATGTTTTTGTTCTGAAAAGTGGGAGTCCCACCACAGCAGGCTCCTGTGGAAACACAAATTGAGGTGGGCTCAACCACCTCAGCACATTTGACAGCCATTTAAGCCTCTTTTTGTGACTTTAGCACACACGTGTTACACAGCTATGTGGGTTAATAATGTGAACAGACAGGAAGCAAGAAACATTAATGCTGTGTCAACAGCGTAGTTCCCATCACTTCCTTGGCAAAGCCCCGTGCACACTGACAATCTGACAAACATGTCCAGCTCAGGGGAAGGTTCCTGTCCTGAATGCTTCTGTACATTTCAAACATGCTGGTTTACAGCTGCCGTCTCTATGCTGCAGCAACCTGCAAAAACATTGAAGAAATAATTTAGCGGGATTTAAATAAAGAATAGAGGAAGAATAAACGTGGAACACCTAAATGTGGCTGGGAAATGTCATCACAGCCCAAGGCAGGGGGTGTCGCACCCTCCCACTTCTGAGTAGGGCATATGAGAGACTTCGGTAAGCGGCCGCACACGTGGATGCCAAATGCTTTTCTGGGGATTTTTCGGGGTGGTTGTGTGATAGCAGGTAATGTTTTCAAGTGAAGGTAACGAACTCGTGGTAAATTCTGAGGGAATGGTTTTCCCCTGCCTGTCGAGCAGAGGATCCAGGGAGCAGCAGGGCTGTCGGTAGCCTCTGGAAGCGGCGGCAGGAGGGAGGACACCGCGGGCGGGAGGCAGCAATGGATCGCTCTCCCGGAGCGCCGCCGGCAGCGGGAGCCGCGGGGCCCGCGGGCAGCGGCCATGGCACCGCCTCGGGCGCCACCTCGCGGCCAGCGCCGGAACTGCGGCCGGCGGCGGCCAGGACGGACCGCGGTTACAGCGCCACAGCCGGGGCCCGAGCACGGAATCACCCCAAACTGCGTCCTCTTCATTTCAACTGTGAGTAAAATCCCCTTTTAATTTCATTTGAACAATGTGGGTACATTGCCCGTGCTGTTAATAGGCCAGGATACTTTGACACCAAGTAGCGAGACTAAGTTAAATCCTTATTTCTTAATCTCTTTTCTCACTCATTCCTCTCATACCAACCTGAGAAAGGTATTAAAAGTGGGAGGCAGGAACCCTGCGTGCATTTCTAAGGACAGGCTTTATTGCTTCGAAATGTTAATAGAAAAACAAGTAAAATAACAAGCTACATCTGCTGCATCTCAGTTGTTAAACTGCTGCTGTCAGTCAGTGTAATTCCCACCAGCTAACAATAAAAACGTTTTGAGATCCAAGCTCAGACACACTTCAACAATCGTTACCTAACAGGAATTTTCTACTATGGAAGTATTTCTTTCTCCACTCTTTTAGAATAATGAAAATGTTGATGTGCTACAAAGTCCTGTTATAAAGGGCATGCTGTCAGGGATAGCAGTCACCAGAGCAGCTCTGTAAATTGTGCTGTACAGAGCAGGCATGTACAATACAACTGTTATATTTCATACTAAAAACCAGCTTATCATGACAGACAGGCAGCTTTAGTTTCTTAAAAAATACCATCAGACCAGACAGTGCTTGTAATTGGAAATTTAGTGTCTCCTAGTTCTTTGGCTAGTTAAGCTTTGTTCAGGCTGTACCCCGAGTAAACAAGGAGAAGGTTTACTTTGGGCAATTGCAGAGCTAATGGGTGCCCAGCTTATGCTTAGCTCCATAGTCATTAACAGCATCCAGCACAAACAGAGTCTGACAACTCCTCCATTCCCAGCTCCAGAAGGCAACTGAAACCACAGCAGCCTTGAGTCACTTGAGCTGCATTTGCAAAGCAGCTGGACTGTGCAGAGGAGCTCTGCTGATCCAGGCTCTCCACCACACTTCTGCCTGCAAAAGTCAGGCAGGGATGTGGTTTGGTTTCTGCGTAGAAGGGATCTGTAAGTGATTTGAAGGTTCAGAGTTCAGGGCTGGTTTGGAAAAACACCCATCGGGCTGCGATGCCTGCAGGGGAGCCGTCTGGTTTGGTGGGGTGTCTCTGGGTATTTCTGGCATTTCACCTCCTGACTCAAGTCAGGAAAACTCACAGAAAGAAAGAATATGGAAAAATACATCCAGACACTTCTGAACATGGAAACCAGTTTCCTAATGTTTAGTCAAAGGTAGAAGTCAGTTCTTGTTTCACCCAGCCTCTTTTAATTAGAAAACATTGTTTCCTTTCAAGTATTAGATAAGCTGCACAAATAGTTACGCAAGAATCAGAACCATGACTAATTCTTGTTCATTAGATGTGCAACATAAATAACTACTTGTTTCACTACTGATTAATTACAGTGACATGCCTCCAGCTCTGTCACATGTGTCCAGATCTGCTTCCACACTGCCTCCTTTGAGTAAATCTGTGTCATCATTCTGCAGAGTTTTGCCACTGAGAGGAAACAGAAAAGCTGGGTGCCAAGGGCATCTGGCTCTGCAGCTCGGGCTCCTGGGGGTTTAAGAAGAGAAGGGGGTGATTTAAGAAGAGCTCCAGGGGGTGAGATACAGCCCCTAGTTCTGTTACTGGCATAATACCCCCTGTCCAAGGTACAATTCCCACATGGCTTTCCTAGGCCATCATGCTGCAAATATTTTTGGGAAGTCCTGTAATTTGCCTCAGCAGTATACACAAACATTCCTTAATGCATGACTTTCCTACTGTCTGCCTGCTTCCAGGATTTTCACTGGGTCACTGCATTGGTGCTGATGCATCCCCTGGGGCTGCACACACGTTGCCATGCAGCCAAAGGCAGGGGAAACTTTGCTATTTCAGGTCGAGTTGATTACAGGTTTTTAACTGACACATGTTTTTTTCTTTTCTTTAAAGAAAACACTGAGTCACAAAAACTTAAACTTACCTTTTAAAAGGATTGATTTTGAGGGAAAAGTTTCCTAGATGGGGTGGTCTTTCTGTATATAGCAAAAAAGGAATTCTTCCATGACTGGGGCATTTGTGTGTGGGTGCCCTGTAGCCAGCAAAGTGCAGTGAGTTGTGAAATGACAGTCACTAAGCCTGAGAGGGAATCAAGCAGGGCAACAGTCTGGACCTACTTTGCAGAGCAGTTTCTAAGTCTTTGGGTTGTGGTGTCAGTATGCTCTGCCAATCAGTTTTGTAGAGCTAATTATAAGTTCAATGGGTCAGGGAGAAAACCTCCCAGGCCAGCATTTAGAACAGCTGGGTGAGATAGGACCAGTCACACATCCAAGCCAGACACAGGAATGACCTGTGCACAGATATCTCCCATGCAATGAGCCAAAGGGCAATGCTACTCTTTGTTCAGCATCACACACAGGCAAACTCAAAGGCCTCAACCCTTAATTTTTTTTTATGCAACCTTCCTTGTATCTTTCTACCCCAATGTAACACAGACTTAAAAATGGGGATATCTATTTATAATCTCATTTTTCCCTGCCTCCGTCTTGCCTGCTTTTAAATGTTCCTGTGCATTCCTGTGCATTAAAAGGACTAATTTTGTTTAATTTCAAAACTGAAGCTGGTGGTAACCAAGGATGGCCTGAAAGTAATTGTGTTAACAGAAAGTAGTGCTGTGAGGTCAGGGGAAAGTGCAGGACCTGAGTGCTCAAAATACCATCAGCTACGTCATGAAAACAGATGTGCTCTGCAGCTCCTTTCTGTGTGTAGGGAACAGGCTCAAGACCAGGGTCTGCTCTGAATAGCTCAGCAAAGGTTTTTGCCCTGTTCTTCTACTTTCTACCTTTCCTTTCAGGAGGGAACATAGTTGGTTTGGGTTTTTTTTCCCTCTCCCCACTTGATTTTCTGGTCACTGTGGAAAACTCTCTGAAGTTAATGTACAGAAATTCTGACTGGTTTAAAAAAACCCTAAACACCAAAGAGCCCAAACTGTCCTCATTTCCTCTATTTAAACCACATGTTGAATTATAACCATTTAAGTAGGACGAAAACAAAAACATATTTCATTGGGTTCCAAGAAAGCTCTGAATGGATAGCATTTTTATCAATGTTTTATGTGCCCTATCCAGACACCCAAAAAATTGTGCTGTACATCAGATTTAAAGTGAGCTGTTTTATTACATGTCCAGAAGTAACTGCATCAATGGCAGTGTGCACAGCTTGTAGTCCCTGCCTCAGGACTCATGGCTGAAGTCTGATTGAGTTTTTGGGTGGTGGAGAATGGCTGGTGAGGTCTCAAGATTCAGAAGTGTTATTGGCTATTTCTAGTGTGTTTTAAAGCTGCACGGGATGAGCTCTTGAGCTTCAGGTGGCAGCAATACAAATGCTCCTATGTTTTCTTATACACTCAAAATTAATGTGAGTTTGCACAGTAGTCTTCCTCTTGGGTTTGGGGCTCTCATTGTCCCCAAAGGGGCTACTTGCAGATGTACCTGTCTTTTGTTAATTCGGTTTTAATTCAAATCTAACCTCACGTACTACAATTTTTACTTTTCCTATTAAAAAATTACAGATAATATAACAAAGAATCAAGAAGAAAAAGTCTAGTTTGCAGAAAAAAAAGTTTCTTGGTGCCAGAAAAGCAAGGGAGTCTGACAGCCTAACTTGTGGTGCTCATTCTTGCATAGCTACATTACTCAGTGAACAAATGTCTTGTTTTCTCTGTGACTCCACCTCTTTCGGGCATCCTGCCTGTCCCCACCCCTTACACTTGTCTGCATGTCTTAATGGCAGTATTTGTGCAGCTGGTAATTTATGTGTCTGAGAGATAAGATTTACACAGAGCCTTCCCTTCAGTTATATAGATAATTTGAGATTCAAGTATGTATGTGATTTGTCAGGTCCAACACTTCAACTTAAAACATCTTAAGGGCTGGACTTGAATGAGAAAAATTTTAAAAGGAGTAATTTCAACTACAAATTAGTTCTTAGGTCCTCACTTTACACCTAGTTACAGAAGTTTGTCTTCAAAAGAAATGCAATGCCTGTTGTAACATAAGTGCAGAGTCATTTGGCTGTGAGTGGGGCAGTTTGGCGTTGTGCTCTGGAAGAACGATGGAGCCGATCCTGTTACTGAAATCTCCTTGATTCTCTTGGTGTCTGGTGTCATAAACACGAATTGTTAATTTCATATTACTCATAACAGGCACACTGTGAATGTTTGCAGAGTTTATAGGGGATCAGTTACAAATGTGATTATACCAGCCATTCCTCAGGACTGACACCAGTTTCAAATTAGAAGCTGACAGGCCTCACCTGCTCCAGAGTTCACTGGCAGGTCACCTTCTTGTCATTTTGGCTATTCCCCCATCAAAATGACACCTGTGTTCATAAAGGGACAGCAGGGACTCGAAGTTGTTAGAATTGTTGCAGAATAAGAATAAAATGTCATCTACTCCAATAATGTAGTGCTCAACTTTGGCCTTTCAGACAGCTTGATGCTTGCAGCCCCTGACAATGTTTCCAGCTACAAGAATAGCTGGATCCAAGGGTCAGCAGTTGTTCCCTCTTCTCCTCGTGGATGTGAGGCATTCAGCTCAGCCCAGGCCACAGGGCACTGACAACCCCAGAAAGAAGCAAAGAGCTTGTAAAGTGCCTTTGCTTTTCTTCATGCAGGACAATACATGTAGATAAACAAACATTTCTTACAGAGAATGGCATTACACTTCCATATTTTTAAACATACCATGTGTGAAAAACAAAAGGTAAACATTGTTAAGCAACTGGATAAAAAAATGAAATTCTTTTTCAATTTGTTGAAACCTATTTCTTCATAATAGAATATTTTTCACATTCACTCAATTTAATGGAATGGAGATAGCTAGATCAGTCCAATTCTAGTACCCTTAAATTTCTCAAAACTAGGAAAATAGACTGCATTTTCAAATACAGACTTTTTGATTACCTCTTATTTCTGTAATTAAAAAAAAAGAAATCTCAGATCCCAACAGTGTCAGACTTTCCTGGTTAATGACTGGTGCTCTCTTGGATTCCAAGTGTAGTAAATAATTATCTAATGTATGTGTGCCAGCGATGGATCAGTTGTACAGCTGTCTTCTTGAGGCCTGGCTTTTCCAGGAAGTGAAGGAAATGTAGGTGTATATAATCCCACTGAAGTTGCCTGGCACACTGCGAGCAGAGAGACCGGTCTCTGAGCTGGGGGATGTTACAAGCTCTTGTAAGGCTGCTGGGAAAAGAGCACAAACATACTTGTTAAGAGAGAGGGTAGGCAGGGGTAAAAAAGATGTTGAATTACACTTTGCCAAATGAAGGGCTCAGGGCAGCCAAGGCAAATCTTTTTGTTTTCCTTTCCCTAAACAAGACCTTTATTTTTGGCCTTTTATTTGTGGTTAGCAGTGCTGTAAGGATATTCACTTATCATAGTTGCCACCATTCTCTGAAATCTGTCCTTGGCTTTATTTGCTGGTCCAAGAAATATAATAGTATTGGCATTTTATCTATATTAACTAAACATAAGACCAGATTCCTCATGGTGTAAACAGGCATGACTTCAGGAAAGCAATGCCGATTCAGGCCACCTGAGTGTCTGATTCTTAATATAACAGGGACCATGCTACTAGAAAGTGCACAGAAGCAAACATTTGTTATAGAAACTCATGTCACCAACAAAGACTCCCCCCACAGCATTCAGCAGGGAAAAAAAATATAGCTAAGGTAGATTTACAGAAGCCACCACTTTTCTTTTAATGATTTGGATATTGATCATTTTTAATCTTCTTCTCAGAACAACCAGGAGATCTATTACAGCTTGAGCCAGCCATGAAAAGCAGGTCCGTTCTTTAACCTGCCCCAATTCACTTGGACATATTTTATATCTCCAGGGATTCAGCCACGAAGTCCATTAGAGCATCAGATGCAGTGAGGTCAAATCAATTGTCCATACTGCAGACAAGGTAACCATCATTTACTGTAATTCTCCCCCGTCATGGTAGAGGAGAGGAAAGGTTAAAAGCTGTATTACCATGAGGCTGTCTCATCTATCTTTCAGTATATTGGTAATACCTAAACATTGCTTAAAGAACTGAATGTACAATCTTAAATCTGGGCTAAACTGGATTTAATGGTTAGATTGTCAAATCAACAAATTTGCTAATGAATTTTTTCAGGTACCAGAAAAAATGAGCACTTTTAAAACAAAATGCAAAACTCCTTAAATATATTGTCACATCTGATGCAGCACATCTAACGCTATAATGGCTCATCTCAGGATGCCCTGAATGACTGATATTTATCCTTCCTCATATGTAGATATATTTACCTATGAAGTAATTTGCTGTCATCCCTTTAAGCTGGAGATGCTATGGCAGACCAAAAACAAAAGAGGAAGTAAATTCAGGATGTATATTTTGCACTGTAAATCAAGTCCTTATGTGTTTGCACTCCAGGATGGGCAATAATAATTGACTGAAGCAATCACTGCTGTGGGAAAACAAACGCGCAGGCCATGTCGCATCTGAAGGTCAGGCCTGATGACACAGTAAGCACCTGAACTCTCACTGACTCCCGGGGAGCGGCGGGTGCCGAGCACCTCCCGGAGCTCTCCTGACAGCGGCAGATTTACGTGGCCGCTGGGGCCGGGGTGAGGATGCTTCCCACTCCCAGCTCCCGCTGCCGGCCCTGCGCAGTCGTTTATTTCCATTACGGTGCCATGGCAGCTCTGACTCCCGCGCTCCGTGCGGTAACTGCAGCAAAGTGAGAGAAAAATGCTCTTCTGTGCCAGACTGTGTGTTCCTGCTCCTTGGGACCACTGCACCGTGGCCCTGACTAATGTCACAGGGGCTGCTGTGCATGCTGGGGACCCATGCTGACCCCAGTCCTACCTGGGAGAGCTCAAGCACCCTGGCCAGGCCCTTGTAGGAATCCCCTGTGAAGTGGAAAGTGACAATGAAGCTCAGATTTATTTACTTGCCTGTTTGCCTTTTCTAGGTTAATCTTTTCTCTTTCCCTGGATTTCTTTAATCCTGAGAATTTTTTTTTTAAGTAAATGATTGAATGAAGGAGCTATTGAAATTTCCCATATTCCAGAAATCTTTTCACAGCTGTAGAAATGAGTGAATTTATTCGTGTTTCAGAAGCTGACTTGCTGAGCAAACATACTCAGGTATGGGAAATAGAGCCAAAGTAGTAAGAAGGTAATTAGGCACTGTTATTCTGGTATAAGTACATCAAATGTATTTCTGTGGCCGACATACAGTCACGATATTCTTCTTGGTAGAAAATATGATGAATGTAGCAGGAGGGTAAGAGTAGGTGTAGGTTGCAAATTATTAAATATTTTATTATGATGACTGTTTTTAAGAATTTAGTAAGGTTTTAAAGCTCCGCACAGTAAATTCTAACTTCAGGTAATGTGGGCATTCAGTAACTGTAAAAAGAAACTAGCAAACTTTTGTGTGTGCTGAAGGAAAGATAAATGTGCTTTAGATTAGGTGTTACATACCATTCACTTAACTACTTTTCCTCTTCTGCTCATTCTTTTTATGGTTTACCTTAACACAGAGTCTGTGTGAGTCCTTTTCCTCAGTTTATGTTACACTATCAGCTCTGAATTCATCCCTCTGAATGTCTCTTCCCAGATCCTCTGCTAATGCTCACAAAAGTGCAGATTGGAATTGTCATTCAATAGAAGCAATGCCAGTATTTTAAAAATTAAGCACTAAATCAGGTAATGTTTGGTTCATATAGAACAAAATGTTCTTTTAATATAGAAACTCAGAAATAAATAATGAGAATTTAAATCTAAGAAGAAATAAATTGATTCAAGTCTGGAAAGAAATGAAAGATTGGAAAGTTGCTTTACTTTGTAATAGCTCAAAAGTAGGGCTGCATGCAGCTTGCATGGTCTGTTGGGTTCCTTGTTCTGGAGCACTCTCAGATAACTCTCAGCTGAGTATCCCCTCTCTGCTGGCACTATTCTGCAATGCTAATTCAGTGAAGGGTGCACTGGGTTATTTAACTGAAATCAGAGTCTCAAAAAGATCAGACAAGCTTTGCTGTTCTTTGGTTTCAATGGATATCACAGCCCTGACTGAAAGAGCGCTGAACTTAATAGAAAGGCTTTGGATCTGGAAAAATGCTTACTGAAATCATTGAAAGAGCTTTAACTCCAGCAGTTAACACTCCATCCTGGCCCTTTTCTCAGCAGATACGAAAATTGGCTCTGCAATGCCCAGTCATGTTTCTCAGATCAATATGACAAACTAAGGGATGTGTATTTACTATCTGCTCTGTTATCATCACATGTCAGATCAGACTTTTGAAAAATAACTCTTCGATTTTACAATAGTTCTATCCTGTGCAGAAAATAAGTGTATTTTAAAGGAAATCTGTTTAGAAAAATCACTAAGGAATTCCTCAAGAGTTATATATAGCTCTTAGTTGACAGACTTCCTTAAAGAACTCCTTTTTCTATGTCTACAGTAATTAAATTAAAAGTTGTCTTTTGAGTATTTGATATTGGCATGTTGCATTTAGTTTAATTTTCTCCAAATGCTAAAGAGGTTGTGACAGTTATGGGGAAGTAGCTAGGTCTTGTGAACATGAGAGGGTCAGAGGCTCTGAATTTGCCATAACGTAAAATAGTCCAGAGGCCTTTCTGGTTCTCCTGGTCACTCTGTGGGGGTGTAGCAATTGCCTGCTTGTTGCATCAGCAGTCACTGCCCTGAAGTGGAGCTGGTGGCATGACAGCTGTGGAGGTACATAGGACATCAGTGTGGGGCTTTGGGGATGAAATTCTCCTTTAAGTAACCACAAAAGATGGCTCTGATTACAAAAACCTGGTGACATTAGGCAGAACTGCTCTCAAGCAAGCAGGAAAGGAGCAGAAGAAGAGTGTTTTTGGGAGCCAGTGTCACTCTGGGTGCAGCCCAACTGTGGCACAGCACGACTGCTTGTGTCTGAGAGGAAACCAGAAAGCTCTAGCAGGACTCCTTCTGTTAAAACTGAAATAGTTATTCATGAATAGCATCTTACATCTGTATTAAAATGTTTCCTACAGTGCTATAGGTTGCCAGAGAAAACTGTACAGTCCTTTTTCCTTTCCTTTTCTTTTCTTTAATAGGGTGAAAATTAGTAAGTGTAGATTGCCTGGCCTGGTGTTTCTTGGCATGTACAGATAAAGCAAAACTGACTTGAAAAGCTTTGGAGTTTCACTTCACATAAGCATGCATTTTTCTGCCGTGTGCTGAATCCCCTCCTACTCTTTCCAGTTTACAACATATGTCACTGTGAAGTCTCACTTGTAACAGCTTATCCATTAGTATTTTCTGTCTGAACTTCTTGACTTAGGTGCTCTCTGACGTCCAAACTGGGTGAATCACAGAAAATAGCTGGGGCCCTCATGCTTTCATGAGGCTGTTTAAACCTTCCGGGCCAGGAATTACAGATAAAAAATATTAAAAATTCACATTGGATATACAGTTTTAACTTCTGCAGGTTTCCCAATGTTCACAACATGAAAAAAAGTCCTGGTGTTTGTGACCAGATGGAAAACAACCATGAAACAGAACACATATACAAAGCAAACCAAAGTGATTAATTAAGCCTTTTGATATTTGCTTTGGATTTGGATTTTGGACTGAAACTTGTTGTAAAAGTTTTTCAAAAGCTGAAGAAAAGGCACAGCAACCAGTGAGGGGAGTTCTTGCTTTACCCAGATCCATCTGCCTTGCCTACAGAGCTGTTATTAACTGCCTTAAATGATGATTATTTGTCCAAACCAGCAAAACTATGTGAAAATGTATTGAAATGAAACATTGCCCTGAAAGAGCTCCTGTTTTCCTACAAGTTCATTTTGAACCAATTTGCCAGATCAATTCAAGGACAAAATCTACCAAGATTTTGAGAAACAAAAAAGCACTAGAAATATTTCCATCAATTAGAAGAAAAAACCTATACAATATTGTCCTCAATGTTCTGATTTCCAGCCCTGAGTTTAGTGTTACTGCTAGCTGAATGGAAATCTGAATGAGAAGTTGGCTTTTAGAAAAGAGAATTTAACTAATTTATTTTCATTACTGAAGCTGAGGAAAATGCAAGCTATGTGACAAGGAAAAAGTTAGATTATTGGAACAGGAAACATTTATGTAAAAAAAAGGTAAAACATAGGAAAACCCAGGGAAATTAGATGGTTTTTAAATATATTTTTTAACCATGCAAGATATCCCTTTCAGCACAGCATGGGATGTAGCATTAATCTTATTTGTCTGCGATTTAAAAAAACTATTTCCTCACAGTCAGGGCTTTGTTACATTACCTCATTTTTACCCACAGAAGCCAAACTACCAAGTTTTTGGAGACTGTAAGCCATAAATTCTTTTCTATGACAATTAGTTCATTACTAATCTTGACCATGTGTCCAATGAACTAATGAAGAACTTTAATATTAAAAAGCACCTCATAAGTCATTTACAACAAGCCAGAAAAATATTGAGCATTTGTAAATAGGACTTCTCTTTGCAGGATTTCTCTCTCTTTTAGTTTTTCTTCCTGAACGCTAGCTACAATTATCTTTAAATCTCCATGAAAGAAACCAAAGAAATGGGAAATCAGGTTTGTGGTAATATTAGTCATCTTACTAATGGATATTCTATAGCTTGCCCTTTTTTCCACTTCCTCTTACCTGGTCCTTTCATAACTCAGCCAGACAGACTCTTAAATACCCTTTGATTGGAGCCAATGGGTCTCACAAATGTAATTTATGCAGGAGTTGATGATTTAAATGGAAAAAACCCAAAGTCTTGCACTTTTAGAAAATGTAAATCTGTCTGGATCTCATTAAGGAAGGTTCTTGACTACAGGAGAAAGTCTCCTCCTCTTTTATTTTTTATTTTTAATTTTTTTTGGAAAGTCATAAATTTATTAATGAGATTCAGATCTTAAAAAAAAACAAGAACCAAAAACCAGCCAAACTTTGGAATCATGGTTTTATCTGTTGATTTTTCCAGCAGCCTTATCCAAAACCTTGCCAGAGGTGACATGCAGGATGCTGTCAGCAGGGAGATGCCATGATGACCTCTCTGTCAAGACAGAGCAACAGTGCAAACAGCACACAACACAGGAATTCCAGGGACCAGTGCATTTATCTTAACCCTGATGCTGAGAAACTTCTACAAATCTTAAAAAAAAAAAAACCCCAAGCACCAATGGTTAAAAAGGGGAGCTAGGTATAAATCCTTGTTACTTTTCTGGTATTGTATGGCAATTAAAACATGACAACTTTGCCTCAGCCATAATATTAAAGAAATCCCAGGAGAATGAAGGGTGAAAGCAGCCTGCCTCCATTTGAGAGCAGCTGAGGCTGGCTGATGGCAAACAGCTCATGTGTTAATTTGTGGGTAATGCCCTCCTGATGCAGGTTGACAAGTTGTTTATTAGTGGGGTTGTAACTTGAGAAGGGATAAGCATTATCTCAACTACTCCCAACATCAATTTTTGCAGTTACTGTGTGAAGGTCCTAAATGCAAACTTGTATTGGTGGCTAAGTTTAATTTTTCCAAAAGGGAGTTCCAGTGTCTCTGTGAAAGATTCTATATGAGGGACAGGCTTACTTAATTTTATAATTCTGTGAACTCCAGCACTGTCTACTCCTTTTCTTTCAAATCTGGGATAAGGACATCAGATAATATGGTTTTCTTTTCACTTTATCCTGCTCTGCCTTGCAAAGATTATGCTGGTGTGCTTGAGTGCTCCCATTGATATTTCAGATCTCTCAAGACAGAGACTGCACCAGATAGTGGTGAACATACCTGACACCTCCTCTGGAAGGAGACAGATTTTCTCTTTAAGGAATTTTACAGTTTTAATGGAGAGAAATACTGGGAAACTTCTTTAACCTGAAGTTTCTAAAAGAATTCAAGCCAAATTCTACTTGTTTCCACTTGCTGTGTTCAGTGTATTACAACTGCATGAGAAACGTTCAAAAAGGATGCCTAGTTCACTTATATTTACTTAAAACTTAGCTCACCAGGTCTGATTCACATCCCTGCTAGCTTGGAAAAAAAAAGTGAGCAATGTCTTATTTTTAAGCCAAGTATGGAAATTAGATATGGTTTCTGCCTTGTTTCTGCTTCTAGTCTTGAGTGTGTGTGGGGGAGAGGATGAGAGCAAGACAAAGACATCTATAAAGAGAAGTGGAATATTTCCTTGAGACCCAAATCACTTCTAGTGTGTATTTTTAAGTGGCTTAGTTGATGCCACATTTACTGCACACAAATCTGAAAGCACTTCGGTTGTTGACTGTGATCAGATGTTTTATGAAAAAAGCAGGACTTCATTTTCTCCCGGAAGTTCCTGCTGATATCCCTGCTGTGCCCAGCCCTTGGCCTTGCAGCACTGTGCTTGTATCCTGCTGGAATCTTTCTCCAGGGGTAACTGGGAGACAGTGAGACAGTGGGGAACTTGGATGAGCCTTGAAATTAAGCTGTGCCTCCTCTCTTTTCCTTTTTTACTTACTTGATCACATCAGCTTCTGGTTCTAAAATGATGACACATTTTAGGACAGTGTTAAAAAACCCTGAAGTAAATTTTATATATATTTCTATTTAGTACAATGTTTAAAGAGATAATAAAAAATCATGAACATCATACTGACAGAAGACTTCCTCTACCTCCATCTCTTATTTTCTCTTATTTTAATCTTAAGCACCTGAATTATTGGAGGACAATACATTAATCAGACAAGTCACAAGCCAGAATTCTATGTAGCTTGATCACTTTTGGGGTAAAATTTAGTTAGACTGCCTAAAAATGCTTATTGGTCTCTATGGATTTGTGCTGAATTTATTTAATACAAAGTGTAATATAAAAAGCCCTTTCTGCAGTTAATTAGCCTCCAGGTTATTGCAGGCCCCAAGGCATTGTGTTTGAGTTGTCATTGCTACTTGCAAAGATCAGCAGTATTTAATTCTTGTGTTACACAAAGTAGATTCCCTATGCTTATCTGGCTAGTGTTAATTCATTGTTTCCAGACTCTATTTTTCATTTTTTTCTTGGCTGTTAAAGATGGTGCTAGAGATGAGGAACTTTGCTGAAAGCAGACGTATTACACTGAGACAATACCAGTTTAAATTACAGCAGAACTAAACTTCAAGGAGGTTCCTCCAGAACTATGCTATTGTAACTTGAGGCAAGATTTCTTCTTGTTACATGATAAAAATAAAACAAATAGGGTTCATTCAGACTTCTTTGGGATATGGTAGATCTAATCTTATTAATTATTCCTGTTTTCTAAGGAGAAAACATCAGGTTTCCTCCACTTGATTATTCTGTTTTCTCAGAAAACATTTACACATGTTCCAATACCCAGCTAGCCCTGGCAGGAACTCTTTAGTGGTTAGAGAAGTGGCAGAAGGTTAAATCATCTGACTTTGATTTGATGTTGATTGTTTACCCTTAGTGTACAGTAATATCTTAAAAAAACCAAAGTAAAGTGGGTGTATTCATTACCGGCCAAACACAGCCGACAAGTTAAGGAACATGTGACGCCCCTCAGCTGAGAGCAAAGTGCTTCATTTTAATGGAGATTACGGTAAGAACCAAATGAAGTTGTCTGAGGGAAATGATGTCTCCTGAGCCTTTCTTCTGGTTTGGCCACAAGTTAATAACACAACCAGCACTTAACAACAAAATGCAGGACTGTATTATCTTTTAGCAAATGCCAGTCATGGGCAATCCAAACAGGTCAATTACTAGCAAATCTCCAAAGATCTCCTGAAACCTCAGAAGAGTTAGAGATGCCAAGAAAATGTCTAGATGCACAGAGACACAGGAACAGAAATAGGGCACAAACCAATTTGCAGAAATGGAACTTAACCCTTAGAGGGAAGAACCCAGCCTGCTACATATTCATTTCCACTTCATTAAATATTTATGGCGAGACATGCATGTAATGTGATTCTGATTATGGAAAAAGCACAAACCGAATCTGTGCTGTTTCAGTCGTTTAACCTATTTTTTCAATCTTTCTGTATCTTGCAGGTATAATGGGCAAATGTGCGGTTTTCTGCCACTGACATGTTAGACTTTTGGAAATGAATGTGTTCTCTTGAATAATCCTAAATCAGCACACACAAAACAGCATGTAGAGGCCAGTGACAGCCTATTCTTCAGCTCAGTAGCATGTCTACAAGTTATTAATATTAATGAAACCTGCACACAAGCATGTGGGGATAATTGACCCTATTAAATTCCATTTACTCATGAGCTACTTTGTAAGGTTTGCCCCTTAGTTATTGTAGTTTTTATCAAGGATAAAAGTTGGCGTATGCCAACAAAAGACTATTTCAGAAGTAGCTTTGTGGAAAAAAAACTAAAAAAACAAAACAGAAAAAAAAAGGGAAGGGAAATAAAACTCAAGAAAAATGAAGTATGACAATGTTTTCATCCAAACTTTCAACAGCTAATGAAAACAACCTTATCTTTGCTTTAAACCTTTATTGGGACAGGACATCAAAATCCTTTAGGAGACGAAGGCATCAGCCTATTTTTTTGTGGGATCTCTATTTAGGTTTTTAATTGTAGGACTTTGCATTGAGCTGGGCAAACACGGGAAGGGTAAGCAGTATTTCAAACACATACCTGGAGATCTGGATCCATTCAAGGCCAGGATGGACAGGACACTGAGCAGCCTGATACAATTGAAGATGTCCCTTTAGGGTACTTTCCAACCCACTCCATTCTGTGATTTTATGGTTTAATTTTTTCTCTTAAATTCTACGAATTTTGTCTTAACTGAGTTTTCTTTCATGCTTTTTCTATTATTTTCCTGAGAAAGTGGGTAAAACAAGATAGTCAATCTGGCCAAGAATATCCGATAACTTTTAGCTGATCTTTTCTTTTAAAGAATTAGCCCATGATATGAAATTGGTTTTGCAAAGTTTTGTACAACTATAATCTAACCCCCCCCCCAAACACACCAAGAAAAAATGCTTGTATTAGAAGTTGCCATTAGTTTTGCCATAACTACTGTTTTGTAGTAGATATTATTAAAAATTCTTTCCCTGACAGCAATTTTATAGTTTCTTGGTAATGGTCTCAAACAAACCTCTCTGAACAAATCTCATAATGAGATCAAATCTTGCACAGCAAGAGCACTCAGACAATATGAGTGGTTGTATACCTGGTACTTTGTATCCAGAAATTAGCATTTTTAGAGTCAGCACACCTTCCAAATCGCCTTGTTCAGGGCTGCAGGGCACTTGAAAAAAGGGCCAGAATCACGTTTGGTGTCTCCAGACCTGAACTGGGGGTACGCAAGACCCAGTGTCTCCATTAGCTCCAGGCTGACACGCTGCTCTTTGCACCAGAGCAGAATGAATAATCTCCAGCCATGAGTTACTGGCACAGTTAAGGCCAGAGCACAGCTGACTGACATCAGGAACAAAAGACCTTTGGCAAAGCTTCCAGTGCAAAAGCACTGAGAGGAAATTCACTCTTGGCGCTGAGCGCTTCGAGTACGAGCAGGAGGAACTGCTGATTAACAAGCTCAGACTCAGACCAAATTCCAAAGGTTGAACAATGGCAATAACACTCTGTTATGTCTCTCTAC
Organism: Melospiza georgiana; assembly: GCF_028018845.1. Taxonomy (NCBI): domain Eukaryota; kingdom Metazoa; phylum Chordata; class Aves; order Passeriformes; family Passerellidae; genus Melospiza; species Melospiza georgiana. The sequence continues at coordinate 10,595,650 of NC_080438.1, read as the reverse complement.
AGCATGCAAGCAATTTTTCATTCCATTAGAATCCATAGGCAACTACAGCAGTACATTTTCACAGTCTAATTGATACATATGAGGTTTGGCTTGCAGTTTTCAAAAGAATCAGAAGTACAGAGAATTGTGTACCATCCAACAAGAAAAGCAAAGTTCTGTAATATTAGTTATAGGTGCAGTAGGTTTTGATGGCTCTAACACCTGTCTAAGGCAGGCAGGACACAGTTGTGCCTTGGATGGTGCACTGTGAACTGGGCTGCTGGGGTTTCCTCATAAAAATGAATGTGCTGATCCCTCCATGGGGCTCTAGCAGGTCTGAGGGCTTGATTTCTTCTACAATATGCCCTCTCTGAGGGGCATATTTTTCCCCACATTAACCTGATTCTTTTTCTAACTTCTACCAGTTTGTTTTCTTTTTATAACTTCTACTTCTGCAGTTTGCTGCAGCACTTCTGGTTTACTGGTCTGAAGGTTGCAGGGTCACCTCTGAATCTTTCTCGTATATTTTCATCTGCTTTTTTCTTGCCAGTGGTAGCGAGGTCAGTGCAAATAATTGATTATACTGAGCTATTACTAGGTATTTCATATTTGTGGGAATCCCCTCTGTTCCAAGGGTAATGTTTTTTTGACACTTTGATCTGAGGCAGTCCTGGAGATACTTTTGGTCTCATTTAGGAACCTCATTGTCCTCCCTTGCTGATTATTGATGCAATTAACATATTCAGCTTTCCTGCAATGGCTTTCTATTCCAGAACTGCTCCTTTAGTGATGTATTGGCACCATCAGTTTACCAATTACCTTCTAGGCTGATGCAAGTGAATGCAGTTATTAAGTTTGTATGTTTAGCAAGTCACTCTTCAAACTCTTGTGGGCCTATTTACAGTGGTTTCAGTTAACTTCAGTTAACTTTTCCAAGTCAAGTCTCCTATCTACTTTTCTCCAGAGAATAGGAATTTTTGAAGGATGGCTTTTTTCTCCTGATAACCATGTTCTCTGCTCTTTAGACACGGTAACTACTTTTGATATTTGAAGAGACTATTTAATAGTATACATTTAAACTGGACCTTCATTGTGCCATTAAGCAGACTCCACATGGACTGTGCTAGCTGCACTTTTTTTTAACTTAACTTTGCTATTTTAAGGTAAATTGCTGCCAAGCATGGTATTTTTTTACTTTATCCACCTGTGAGGATTTGAATTTGAGAATGACAATGTCAGGACATAATTCTTTTCCTTGCACTTAGAAAGTTGGCAGCTTAGCTCTGCTGAATGTATGTGACCAGTAAGAGGTACTGGCATTCAGGTATGTCAGTCAGTGCCTTACCTCAGCTCTGACTCCTCAGGGGAGCTCTTAGAGCACCTCTGCAGAGCTCAATGGCTGGTACACACTGTAGTAAATGGCACACAATGCTATCCTCTCCTCTGGCAGCTGTGAGAGAACCCTCCAAGGGACAGCCCGTGGCCAGGGAGGGGCTGTGCACAAGTGCTCAGTCTCTGGCTGAAGCCGCAGACAAAAATATTACCTTGAGTTCCCCACTTTTCAAGTCCTGGGAGAAACAGCAATTTAGTCCTTTGGTGAACCACACCATGCCAGGAGAGGTTTTCTGAACTCCATGCTTTTCTATCACACTTGACCTGCCAGTTGAGTAACACAGTATGGCATTATCTGATTTCTTCAGTGCTTACAGCAAAATGACTTCATAATAAAAGCATTCCCATTCTCCTATACAACTTCAGATTTTGCCAGAGTGTTATGTTTCTAATAATGAAAAACATGGCTTATTTCAGATGATAAAGTAGCCATAAATAAAGAGCTCACAGGAGCAGGCTGACAAATAAACTTTTTATATGTTGGGTATGTATGGGGATGTAGTTTGTGGTGACAGCACATTGCTCAGAAAAGCAGGTCATATGCTGCTTCCTATTATACCAGTGTCAACCCAGAGAATTTCCATTGTCTGTATTTCAACCAGTTCAACTAAGATAAAGATCTCTGCACAGAATTTCATAGCCTTTTTGCCACTGTATAGTATTATTAAAAAAAGAAAGTACTGTAGGGGTCAAATTACTTTCAATATTGTTTGTGATAATAAATGCACTACAAATGGTTGTGTTTCATCCATTAATCATAATAAAAGCACAAAAAAGGCTGAAATAGATTTCAGTAAGGTATCAAGCCCTTCTCTTGCAACGTTTTGAAATTTAGGCATGTGGTACAAGGCAATGCCTGTCACTGTGACTGTCACTGGAAGCGAGACACTTCAGGGTAAGCATTGCCATTTTAGGTTGCATAATGATTGGATAAGGATCAAGTCCTCTATTCTTAGACTACCTGTAGTAAAAAGAAATTAAGATTAAATAATTGAAAGGACAATAGAGAGGATGGTTCAGAGGGACAAGCGAAGAGGTATTCAAAAAGCATCATGCCCTGTGCGTGTACCTAAGAACAACAAGAAGAAAAGGGGAAGCTCTGTGCAGGGCAGGGCTGGCAGAATGCACACAGCCCTAAGCCCAGAGTGGTTCCCAGCCCCTTCCCCTGCTAATCTCTGGACCTGAGTAACAGGGGCAGATGTGCTGGGAGCCCTCCCAGCCCCAGCAGTGGGGCACTGCTGGCCTGGGCTGGCTGCTCTCAGGAGGGGAAAAGGAAGTGCTAAATGTGCCACGAGTTGGAGAGGCACAGCAGGTGTTGCTTTAGCCTGGGAGTGATGCTCCAGCCAGACAGAGCCCTGGGAGGCTCACCTACCTGGCAGTCCCGAGCAGGGGAACTGAACAGAGACAGGGACAAAAGTAGGGCAGCATCCATGGACAAAGCCTGAGCAGCTTAACTCACACTAATGGAAAAAGGGATTTGAGTCACTGAAATCTGTTACATCGAACTGAGATGAAAATATAACCTAAGTATTTATATCTGGGCTGTAAGAATGCTGGGAGAGAGGAGAAATAATGCCTACCATACTCCTGTTCTGGAGGATTTTTTTTTAACCTATTTTTAAAAACAGAGATGTTATATCCAGTCTAAATATTTACATTTTTTTGTATGCAAATTCAAGGAAAATTTGAAATCTGGTTGCAGGTTTAAACACTTCACACAGACATACACATACTAGGCTCCTGATCCCATATTTCTCCAAATATCTTTCGTTATGTGCTCTCACAGAAAACAACAGCAAACAGCTACACAGAAAAACCTTTTTTGTTCTTTTTAAAAAAATTAAACATAATATAGACTCTTTCTAAGAGATCAATATAAAGCAAATATTACATAACAATTAATCAAATGCTATATGTGAAAGGGCAAAATGTAGATACTATTCAAATTTGTAAAATGTAAAAGAAAAACCAGAAAAATTTGCTGTTTCTCTGTTCCTAAGTACCACAGAAGAATCTGCTGTTTTTCTGTAATGGAACAGCATGGAGCAATATGAATAATTGAATTTCAGGAGCTTGTTTCTATCTGAGCAGCCTCATTTCATAACCAAGTCAAATGAGCTCTACCATTCTCACTGGAATGGGAGCCATGTAGGTTCATTTTCATTTTATAGATGAAATTATTGGAAAAGAAACATGGTGACTTGCCTGGTGCAATGCAGAATACTGTCTAAAGAAGAAATGGCCCCCAGGTCTGTGGCCAGCTCCTTGTGTGCATGAACCTCTAGGCTTTCCAGCATGTAAGAAAATGAATTTCCTGACTATTCCAATTTTTTCTTTTCTCAGTTGCAGGATAACAGTAATAATTCTGAAGATATTAGCATTATTTATATTAGATAGGAGGCAGTTTTAAAAGCCAATTCATGGTTAATTTCCTCTGGGGCAAATTCTGCCTGTGCTTTCCAATACTTAATTTATGCTGCCATCAATAGCACTTCCATGGGTTGACCTGTCTGGACTGGCAGGAGGATGAGGGGCAGGGAATGGGAAAACCCACAGGCTTACCTGCTAACTTCAGGAAATGAAGGTACACCGAATCCCTTGCCCTTCTTCTGGTCTCCTGTGAAAGCTCATCTGAAAGCACCACACATTAACACATTTAATCCTTCTGCTTCATTTGAGCTATGGCAAAGCTGGTGGAAACTGTCATATTATCCTTGGAGAAAATTAAGGATCTCCTGGGAAAAGCAGAATTTTACTATTTTAGTCTACCTTTCTCAACCCCTGCTTAAAGGAAAAAAAACAGACCATAGTGGTTTATTTTGTTTAATACATTGACTAAAAAGTTGTGCTGAAATTCAGATAAGCCTTTTCTCTGAGCAGTCAGTGACCCCAGGTTACACACAGTCCATGGCAAAGAGGCACCTAAGAACACATTTCATTCTCCTTCCCTTCTTGTGGCTCAGCAGAGAGTTCAGTGATACAAATGCTAGAGCCAAATTGCAGAGGTTGTGCCAGCTGTGGGGGAAGGGTGGTCAGCCCTGTGGCTGAACTCCTCACCCGCTCCTGTGGGGAGAGGGTGCCTGGCAAGCACATAGATGGCTCCTACAGAAGGTCACCAGAAGTGTTCATGCACACTACTTATTTCTGCACAGATTTCATTGATTCAAAATGCTTCTGAGCCTCTCTCTCCCCTTCTTGACAGAATTTTTATCATGTTTTTAAATCTTTGCCAATTTCAGTGTGGCTGATTTAATTTCACACCAAAGAAGTGTGGGAGCAGCAGTCTCGGTTACCCACTGGACTGTGTGCTACTTGTGCTTGGCTATGTCAGCTGTGAGCCCTCGAAGTATCAAGTCCTTCCAGGCAAGACATAAATCTTTTGTCAATGAAAAAGGCACATTATCTGCTTCTCAGCTGTTTCTTTTCCAAAAAGCTGCCTGATCAATAAGATAAATATTTAAGACGGTTATTTAAAAGAAAAAATAAAAGTAAAGCCAGGAGACTTTTTCTTATGTATTGAACATTTATGAAAAATCATAGAGACTGGGGATCTGTCCTCATGGCGTGTCTCAGGTCAGTCTAGAAATGCAGTAGTGGAGGAAAAGGATTTTTAAAGGGGTAAAGAACTTAATAATACTTTGGCTGTAAAATCATTTTTACCTTCTAAGCCAGTCCCTTGCAGCAAAGCTACAGATTAACTCCTGAAACAACTGGGTGCAGATTTCCTGGGTTGACCAAGCTGGAACAGGGTCAGTCCAACTGAGGGATTGTGAAGAGTGTCATGTTGAACTGAGATCTTTATTCTCAGTAAATAACTTCTTGTTCCCAGGTATCTTCATGCTGAAAAGTGTGAAGAAATTAAATTGATTACTAGCCAAAAGGCAGTAAAAGGGATAGATAAGATAGAAGAGTCATGGATTTATTATTTCTCTACTAATCCAGTTACTCTCTTTTCTGTTTTCAACTTCTGTAGGTATTGAATTTTAATTTTGGTATTATTGATACCATTTCAAGGTGATCTCACCTGTGTATGGGTAAGCTGATAGAGCTACCCAGCACTGTTGGCCTTGCACTATCCCAAATCCCAAAACAACCCCAACACAGAGCCCTACCTTTCTCTGTAATTAATCTGTTTGTCACAAAAATCCTTCTTAACCACCTGGGAATTCCTCACAGCACCACGTGTCCATTTTTCAGCCTCTTACCCTGTGATCTGTCAGATGCAGCAATTTGTGATGCCACATTCAGGAGTTTCTCAGGCCATGCTCTGTGAGGTGCGCCCCATTCCCTGAGCACAGCCCTGGCACTCAGCAGCACAGCCACAGCCTGGGAGAGAAACGTGTGCATTCTGCTGGGACTAAACCAGATCCCCATGGTATGCAAAAGGTGAAAATACCAATGTTTCTGGAGTGATGGGATACCCCTTTTCCATGCTGCTTAGTTCCTGATCAATTATGGAATGACTTACTGAAAGAAAGGGATGCACCATCTGGTCCCAGACAAAGGCAGCACCTTGAGTTAAATAAGAGCTTGAAAGGGACAAAAAGATGTTTGTGGCAGCCTAAGGAACTGGAGGTCACTGCAGGAAGCTGCTCCAGTGAACAACGGGCTCAGAGCTGACAAAACAAAACTTTGAGTTGAGAAATGTATAGTTTAGGAGAAATGTCTTTAAACGAGGAGGAATGGAAAACTAAATAAAATCATGATAATCATTGCGACTGTACATAAGATTACTTACATTAGATTTGGATAGGTCCTCAGAGGAAAATAGAAACATTTTGGTGTAAAAAAAATCAGCCACAATAGCAAAGTGGGTAGTCCTGGAAGTGCATGGGCCTTTTCATGTGCAATTTTGGAAAACCAAGCTACGCAGATATGATTTGTTGCATTTTTGCTATAGAAGGTTTTATCCCATTTTTATGATTTTAGTATTAATAAACATTATCCAAGTCAAGCATAAAATGAGCAGCACTTCATTCAGTAAATTCACTGGAATTTCCAGTGTATTTATCATTTTCTTCTGGGAGCATGGATATAGCAATGATTAGAAAACAATATGGCAGGAAACTCTTGATGTTAAACATTTGACTTATGTATTCCAGATTGTCTTAAATTCTCTGACTTTTCAGATTTAAACATTTTCAAAGTTTTTCTGAAGCTTTTGGCATATTTTCTCCTAAATATGTATAAGCAAGACAGAAGATTCATAGAGGACTCTGGTCTTCTGTTATTGCTTAAACACTGATGCTTAAGGTTTAAATTTACAGAGAAAAAAAACCATTCTACATCAAAACTAAGGTGTTGCATGTTTATTTACAGACCAAGCTCCAGTAGTAATGTGTATTTGTCATGGAAACTGATTTGAGTTTAATTCTAGTCTCTCTTTTGCACTAGGAAAATGTGAGTTTCATTTTACTTGTCTCTGTTTTCAATTATAATTTGACAAAAGAAATAACCACATTACCTATTTGATTTGCCAGAACTTTATCCCAGCACCACCTGTTGAGCCCTCGGCACTTGAATTCTGACATAGAGCAGAGAACAAAATTATGCAGTTGGCATTCTAACCAGCAAGGATGCCAACAAAAGCATAATATATCCTTTGTACTCAAAGCACAACAAAATATATATTAAGCTACCAACTGCAAAGGTTTAAGCAAGCCACATTTAATTATACATGAACATATCTTTCCAACAAATAGCTCAGTAGAAAAAAATGACGTGGAAGTTAGAAAGAACCCTTTTGGTTTGCTTTGGTAAATATTGCAAGCTTAAAATAAATAAAGTTTCACAATACCATATAGATTTACATCAGAGATGGCAAGAGGACAGCCAGCTGGTTTATTCAGCTAGATGGGTTCAACACGATCAGCTTCCCAGCTTAAACAAAACGCCCCACGTTCACTTCTGGCAGGAGATCTGCCCTGGTATCCCAGGAAGGTGGAAGAAGAGGCTCCCAGCACTTGTCTGGATCCAGATCTGTCTTCTGCAAGCAACTGGGAACAAAATAGACAGCATTATCTGTGTCTTTGATGCATGTTTGTGAAAGCAGCACTTTGCCATAAAAATACTCACAAGTGCTTCCTTGGCTCTCCTGGCCTGAGCTCTGCACAGAAGAGGGATGGAAGCTGAAGGAGGCAGGACAGGTCAGGAGGGATGAGGCAGAAGCTCTGCCCCCCAGTTCTGCAGAGGTCTGCACAGGGGCTGGGAACTCACAGGGGATTTGCACACTGAGAAGAGTTACCAGTAGTTCTAGCAGTGGTGTTAGAGCTTCCAGAATTTGTTAAAAGATATGAGTCAAATCACTCCACACTTTTTAAGGGACCATTTAAAAATACTGGTCATAGTGACAATCTCAGATTTTTGTCACCTCTCCAATAAGTCTAAAAGTGATTTAACTGGAAAAAAAACCAACTAATTTTGTAAACAAGTGAACAAACTAGCCGTAAATCACAAAGTAATGGAAAGATTTTACTTACCGTGCTAACTTTTGAATCCTGAGCTGCTTAAGTAATCCCTTCCACAGTGGGCTCATGCAAACCTAAATGGAGGAGACACCTCTAGATACCTGTTAGATCCTCCAGACACAAAGCTCTGTTGCCTGATTCCTGAAAGGTATTATATGTAACCCAGAAAATTCAGTGAGAACGTCCTTGGATAGGAAGTGGAACATCTCCTATTGTGTTTAGAAAAGTGGAGAAAGTTTTGCCTGTGGGTTGCTCTCTTACCAATGCATTGCAGCAATCACACACAGCAGAACTACCAGAATCTCCATCTTTGGAGGGTTCCACTGGACTGGACATAGCACAAGCGACCTGAAGTAATGAGACCTGTGTTGAGAAGGAGATTGGATCATTTACAGAAGTTTTTTTCAACCTAAATTATCTAAAATTGACCTAAAGAAATCAGAAAGGTTTCCCTTACTGTTATTAAATTTTAAAGAAATGCAATTTTTGTCTTATTTTTAAAGATTGGAATAACATATTTACTATTTATAAAAGCTCCCAAAACATTTATTTTGTAATTGGGTATGTAAATGTACTTTGATTGTTTTATTTTTTTTTTTTTTTACTTCAGGGATTGATTAAATAGAAGCCCATTCATAAATGGTCCCATAAGTATATTGGGTGCCTGTGGTGTCATTCCAATCAGTTGATGAAAGTGCTTGCCTAAAACCCTGAAATGGGGGTTTGAAACTTACCCCAATATCCTTAATTCTTCGGTGCTGAAAATGTAACCTGACAATTGCTAATGAGAAAACCTTTCCTTCAAATTTGTAACAGAAACTGTAAAACACTTTCTAAGAGACAGACCATATTTAGGAAAGCCAAATCTAGTTCATCTCTCCTTCTCAATTGCAAATATCTCTTGTGGTAACCACATCTCATTCAGGAGAGCAAGGCTACAGGAAGTACACATATGACAGATAGTCTGGCATTATCCACTCCTGGATTTCTCAGATGTCTAACAGCCAAGAAAATGTTCCATCCTTTTAATTTCTTTCAAATAGCTGATCCTTTGTAGTATTTACTCTAAATGAAAGCTTCAGATGGAGTATCTGGATAGTGTTTGAAAAGGGCATCAAAGAACTCTCCTGTAATATGATCCATCATCTCCTAATTTCTCCCTTGTTCAGAATAGCTACAAATGCTTAAATTGCAATGTGGATGAAGCTTCAAGTTTTAAAACCATAAACTACTTAGAAAACTCACTGCAGAAATGCACTGTGTGGTTTACTGCCTTCCACAATCTCTCTAACATTCCTGGCACTTTGCTGCTTCACAATAGCCACTGGAAACACTTCCTTGCCCAGCAGACACACAGGAGAGCAGCAAGTGGATTGATGAGCAGGCTGAGCTTGACAAGTGGCTTTTTCACCCTTGACTGCTGTTCTGAATTTAATGAACCCACCCTGAATATTTGAGGCAAGCATTTCAGCTTGACATGGAAGTTCTTGCCTGTAAAACAGATATGAAAATAAGATATGATAAAACATGAATATGAAGCTCTACAGGTAGATTATAATGACCTGTACAAAAAGCAGCACCTTTTCAGGCAATTGTTAAAAGTCTGCTATGAGTAACCCAAATGCCTCAAACACTGTTTAGCTCCTTTTTCACTCAACAGGTAATTTCTATTAATGCCTTGTATCATCATATAAAGTAGGACTCACTATTGAATTTAATTCCACTTAATTCTGGACCATTTGGGAAGCATTAATGGTTCTGGAATGAAATGTCAATGGTTCTTTCATTAGTGTAGTGTTTTGTGTCTGCAGCACTGCTGCAAGCGAATCCCCTCACTTTGCATCATGCTTCTCTTACTTGAGTATTCTGATAGTGCACACACACCCCCACCCCCTTCAGAAACCACTGACCCTAGGGATCCTTTCACTTTAAGCTGAGTTTACCTGTCATTGAAGGTGACTGAGGTCAGCTGGCTTAAAATGACTGATCTATAACCCACACTTCCTGAAGAGATAATTTAAATCCAAAGAGAGAGTCTCATAAATTCCCAGGGAGATCTTAGTATCATAAAAATAGACTTGACACCACTCCAAAGTTTAGCCTCTGCCTTGACAAAGAGGAATCTAAGTCAGCTCTGGAGCAGATCCTTCACAGGAGATACTTCTCAAAGTTCTCCTCAGCAGTCTGTGTCTTCCTTATCTTTTGGCAACTTGTCACTGATCCCTCTGCCAGCTTTCACTGATAGTGAGATATTGCAGCTGATGAAGGTGGGAGAGAAAAAGAAGTTCTCTGTATCTCCTCCTTGACATCATTATTTGTGCTGATACTTCTGTAGAACTGTGCTCAGGGTGATGCAGGGCATAGACAAGTATTTGTATAGAAAAATCTTACCATACTGAAAAGAATTCTATAGAAACAGCTCTAGGAGTTTATTGTATTTGTAGAATGAATCTTGGTATATTTTTTGAATGACCTATTAAAGATCTACACCAAGAGCAACATTTGCTATTACATTCTGGAACTACATCCATTTGCTGGAACTCGTCCTGTTCTGCTTCCTGCCCATCATAGTCACATTGTTCCTTCTGCAACCTGAGCCCCTGACTGCTCTGGAAACTGCTTGAGATTTGCCCCTTCCCAACACAAAGTGATTTCCTGTCTCAAATGACTAAAGTGTTGCATGGAGCAGAGAAGGACTCTAATTTTGCTGTCACCTCTGGGCTGGCAAGATGATTTATCCATTTGTGTATGTGCCGAAGGCTGCCCGTGAGGAGCAGGCTTTGGGAAGGGGCACGAAGGCAGGTGATGATTTCATTTGGCAGCACCCAATACTGCCTGCTTTCATTGGCACCTCCCCATGTAGGCAGCTATGCAGACCAGGCAGCATAACAAACACTCACGAAATTACCATAAATTGTCTTCAAAGAATTGCCCTGATTGTCTTAAGTCATATGAACACATTTTACCACAGCGATATTGACACTTACAAAGGGATAGCAAATGCATAAGGAACTTCTTCCATTATATTGCAGTAAAACTAAAACCACTATGATTCTTGCCATGCTTGTTCAAAGTTTTCATGGATTTGGTTTGATGAATGTGGTGGAAAATTATATCCAATATTTTGGGTACTGGCCCATACGGCTCCTTACATCTCAGCAGTGCTTCTTTCAGCTTTTAAAACAGATTTCTAAATTCAGTTTCATTTTATTTGTACTATAATGTTTAAAAAATAGACCACATTAAATAGAAAATCATTTTAGCTCTGTGAAATGTGGTTCATCATTATACTTTTTTTTTTCCTAATTGGAAAATAGGCAGTGATTTGGGCTCTGCTTTTCTTGGATGCTGCTGTTCTGTGGTCATCTGTTGCCTCTAAGGGCAATTGCTCCTCACATGCTATTGACATAAATCATCTTATGATGGAGCTGGAGATGGCACGATGCTATACTGAAGGGAACTGGTACGGTGGCAAAAACCAGGGGGCTTGTCCTGTCTCACTACCAATGTCATTAAATTTCTGTGGGCTGGAAGTTGAGTGAAATCAATAGGGCATTCAGATGGGCTTTTTAATGGACTATGAATGCTATTGACAACAAACTATTTCATAATGGAGAGGCTCCTCCTTCCCCTCCAGTTTCAGCATTATACAGGAAGACTAGGTAACATGGCCTGTTTTAAAACCCTGAACTATTATCTTGGAATGTTTTATTATTTTGAATGGCTCAGCTTTCTTACATGTCAGTGGAAACAATCGAACCAGAAATCTTTTGTCAGAAGGAAAGTTTGCAGACAGCAAGCTAAAATATTTGCCTGGTTGTCTTTGGCACTCCTAGTATTTAAACGTGGGGCATTCCAGGACTGTCAATACGTACAGGACTCTTACCAGGAGTTATAAGCAGAGATCAATAGTTCTTCCTACAGCAGGTCATCGGGCACATAACTTACTGAAATGGAAGGCTCAGTGCTTTTGACCTCCCTCCTGCCTCAACAAATAAATCTGGGCTAGGGCAAGCATATTGCTTGGGGTCCTCTGGAAGTCCCTCCATTAAGCAGAGCCCCTTGAGGAAAGAATTAATTTGTTTAACCGTGTTGGGCACTGCGTTTACAGACGAAGCATGAGGGGGCCTCTGATAATAGCTGGTTGCATTCACAGAGGATTTGCGCTCTGCTCTGCTCCCTGGGGTACGTGTCTGCTACCCTTGTGGGCAAAATAAGAAGGGGCTAAGTAGGTGTCGTAATACATGGTCTAAAATTCAAGAGAATTAACCTCCGATGGGAACTTTCCCTCGTAAAGCTCCCCTTCCTTCTGATGATCTTTTGGAGGGCCAGCAGCACAACGGCAAAGCAGCCATAGGTGCTGCAGATCTACATGGAGAATTCAGCGCCTCCCGCCTCCGCGGTCCCGCCACGGCTTAGGCCAAGGCCACGCTTCTCCAGCTCTACGCAGGTACGGGGGAGCACAGCCCGCCCGCTCCGGCTGCCTTCGGCTGCATTCGGACACAAGGCCGCCGCTCCAGCGGGCCCGGTACCGGTGGCGCAGCGTAGCTCCCGCCCTGCCCGCCGAGCCGGCTCCATCCCGCCCGTCCCTTCCCGCCCGTCCCGCCGCGGGAGCAGAGCCGGGGCCGGGAGCGCTGCGGCCGCCAGGGGGCGCTGCGGGCCCGCGCGCCCCGGCTCGGCCCCCTCAGGAAGCGGCCGGGAGCGGGCGGGAATGGGGAATGGCCGCCTCCGCTCCCCCCATCCCGCGTGGGCGTACGGGGGGACACGAGCACCTGGACCTTAGTTCCTGATGAAGAAAAAGGTATTGAAGAAATAAAGCTTAGAAGGATCTTGAGCTACAATTTGTATAAGATATTCAAAAAGACCTGTCCGGGGAAGACTTTCATTATTGATTTTGGCCCAAAATGAACTGCCATCTTGGATTTTCTACAGTTCGTGACTGGCCATGGGCTACCCAAAAAAAAAAAAAAAAAAAAAAAAAAAAATTCCCCTCAGATTTTTTTTTCTCCTTTAGCTCAGAACTTTTATTTTTGTTCGCTTTCAAATCATGCTGATCTTCCCATTCTCCCCTCTTCTATTTCCCCAGATGACTTATTTCTTTATTTCTTTGTTTCCTGCTGTGCCTTTGTCAGTTTCTGAGGGAAGGGGGGGTTGAAGAGGGAGGGGCCTTTTTTCCGGAGGTGGACACACAGTAGTTTTTTTGCTAGTTCGGTAATTAAAAGTTGAGAAAAATCCCTTCAGCCCACAGCATCTCCCAGTCCCCTGATTTAGCAGCCCCTGGGGGTCCTGGGTGCTTTCTGTGGCAGATACGTCTGGGTACATTTATAATATTCCTGTATTCTTTGATTCCTTAATATGAAATAAACTGAATCAACCATTTAGGTTTATCTTTCTGTGCTTAAAAAATAATACAACAGCTTATGGTTTTTCTCCTCTGGATGGCAGTAACTCCTGCTTAAACATTCGTGACCTGTGACTGCAATATCCTGCAGCAAGGGATTTCCTTTTGTTTATCAGTGTGCTATCCAAAAGAAACATTTAATTTCATTCTGTGTTTTTTTCAAATCTAAATTTGAAAGCTAACTAAGCTTTCAAAGAAAGAATCTGTTTAATGTAAAGATGTAATTGCACAGGTCCAGAACCATGTACAGAACCAGAACCAGTGAGTAACACTTCTTCAGTAACAAAGCTGGAAAACTTGCATGTAGGACTTGTGTCTCTCCCCCAGCCAGGACTCACTATTGCCTTGTTTTACTGCTGGTGCAAATGAGGCAGTTCAGAGCAGCAGCTTTCAAAGATCAGTGCCTGTATTTATACAAGTGAATCTGCACTTCCTGCTGATTCTGGACACCTGAGGTCCTTCAGAGCCGGAGTGAGCAGCCAAATTTCTGGGGTGCTGTAAGGGCAGTGCTCCCCAGCTCTTGGCTCAGCAGCAGCAGTAGCAGCAGATGGAACTTCCGTTTCCATATATATATATATATATATATTTTTTTTTTTTTTTTTTTTTTTCCTATCAGACAGCACCTTACTGATTTTAGTTGTGCATTCAGTTTCTGGTCTGTGGACTGAGATGGCCAATAGGCCTCTGGTTTTAGTGAGTGTTTTTCTACCAGGTGATTAGTGCTATCAAGTCCTTTGAAAACCTTACCTGTTTTCATATGGAGAAACACCCCTTGACTCCTAGAATTAAGAAAAACATTTCTGCCCACGTATTTTTCAGTAGAAAGAACCAAATTTGGCATGTTTACATTAATATTTCCAAAATCAAGACATTGTTTATATTTTCCCTTCAAATTACTAATGCTCAGGAAAACTAACTTACCTTAGACACCCCCATTTCTACAACTATTGTTCCAATCTTCAACAGCCCTGTAAGCTGCTGCCCATTTGCTTGTTCTGCCTACATCTGAATGAGGGAAGCAAAACAGTTCTGTGGTACATGAACCAATCCCTTAAGAGTTCCTACCCAAGCACTGGAAGCCCTCTGTGATGACAGGAACACGAGGAACTGGAAATGAAGTGCTTCAGGAAGACATCTTGTCTTCCAAGTTTCTTTAACACACAGGGGAACAAACTTTGTTACTGTCCTTCTGGAAAAAGAGTGGCACCTACCTGGTGGCATGAACCCAGCTCCACAGTGCAGAGGGAAATGGAATAACAGACATACCATGTTTGGGCAGCTTTGTTCAGGTAATTTTCTTGAGGAGTGTAGCAGAGATGCTCATGAAGCTTTCAAGCTTGAAGGTATCAGCAGGAGATTAACTTCAAATTACTCCAAGCTCTTACACCTGGCTCTTTTTTTGGAATGTAAGGAAACCTGAAAAATAACAAAGTGGGTGCAGCTAGAAAGATTTTACAGGTTTGCTGCAAAGCTGAATTTTCAGCCTTTCAAAGGATGAGCAAAAGTAGATAAATTGTGTTACTCTGGTGTTACTGCAGGTCCACACCTTTGAGATCCCAGATTTGCTGAAAAATTTTCTCTGAAGACTTCATTAAGTTCTGGCCTTGACACCAATTTGTCAGCAAAAGATAAAGCATGTTGAGAAGCCATCCCAACAGGTTCCTCCTTAAGCACATTTGTGAAGGCCTGATGCTGCTCATACTGACTTCTGAGCTCAGGGGTAAAGAAATAGCAAAAAGAGGGACAGCTCTCACCCATGGAACAAGGAGAGGGGAAGTGAGTGACTGGTGCCATGTTTTCTGTCCTGTGAAACACTGCTCTCTCCCACTGCAGTGCCTGAGTTTGCCTCTGTTCACCATGGTAGTAGGTAAAGGAAAGACAGGCATTGTAAAAAAAATTAAAATGGATTAAATAGTCAGCTGCAGATTCATTTTCACTGTATAATTTTCTAAGTATAAGCTTTGTCCAGGGTGTGGGAGGCATGCTTCTGCCATGCAACAATGACCTACCAAATACCTCTCTCAGCCCTGTGAGCAATTTGAGCAGCTTTGTGCATGCTCTCTTTCTGAAAAGGATGTAATTCATAACCCCCCCTCTTTCCCTTAGCTCCAAAAAATATGTGTGCATTTCCTAGATGGTGATGTGTACACATGGCATAGCAGAAATACAGACAAAACACATGCAGCACTGCATATGTTTGAAAAACCTGTATTCTTCATTTCCCTGATGTATCCAAATGGAGTCTGATGGAAAACCAAGATGCTTTCCTGTGTGGTGCTGGAGGCCACTGTGGCAGCTGAGGTCAGGAGAGGAGAAGGCATGCAAGAACATTTCTGGCTGAGTTCCAGAATACAGAGATTTCGAGTTTCTTGTCAGGACAGAAGAGCACTGTGCACTTGTATTTCTAGCTGTTGGCACTATACCCAGCTAGTCAGAAGGATTGGTTATAGCTAGGGCTCAGTTTGAAAGGAGATTTCAAACCGATTAAAAATTCCTATTCATTACAAGCTTCTAAATTAAGTGAAACTCACTGAAAGATAGGTTTCTTTCTGAATCCTGAATAATTCTTTACATTGTGATCAGGGAATGAGGTTATTTTGGACTCTCAGTTTAGAAACACATGTATGGGATTTATGCTAGCACTCATAATGCCCAGAATTACAGAACTGTCAACAGTTTGTCAAGAAAAACACTCACTCTGGACTTCTTAAAAAGAAAAACAATTTAAAAATCTGTTTGGGACAGCATCCCTGTCTCTCAGACTTGAAACATCTCCCAACTGTAGGAGCACAAATATAAATGCAAGATGACCTGCACTGTGTGCAAGGCATGTGAAGTTGTTCTGAAATGCCTCCTTCTATTTTCCCAAACCAATCTGCACGTGCAACCTTTCAGCAGGGCTTTCTTGCCTTCTCATGCAAATGCAGTGGCAGGAGTGCACTGTACACACTGCCCTGGCAATGAGGGCAGGGCTGCCCCTGCAGGTCCCTTCTAGAACTTGCTTTCTGTGCGTGCTGCATGAGCTCCTGCAGTGGAACATGAACAGACAGCACAAATAAACTCCAGCATAGTTTGATTTACCTGAGCAAGGTCTCCTTGGCTTGTCTTTCCATGTAGCATCACCTCCTGCTTCGACCTGCGGGAAACCAAAGGGAGAAAGTTTTCTGTGTGGGTTATACACTTTTTTTCAAAAGAACCTTTGTATAAAACCCCCTATGCTTTCTGTGTTGCTGGAGTTGCCTGAGGCAGCTCTGTCATTGTTGATAATACATTAAGCACAATGCATCAGCATGCCAGAGAAAAAGATTTCCCAGGATCAGCTATGCCCTTTGTAGAGCACTAAGCAAGAATGACTAAGGTATAAAAGGGCATACTGTGGTGAAGCTTTTATGTGAGTGGGGACTGCAGGGGCAGAGAAGATATTAATGCCTTCTGCAAGCCGTGAAGAAATTAGCAAGAAGTGTAAATGGGAAATCAAAGACAAGTAGAACAGTCACACATCCAAAAAATCACCTGGACAACAGAGCTGAGTGATCCAGAAGCAAGAATCCTATTTTCATGTGATGGCACAACAGGCTGCAGAAATGGAGTTAGTTTGGCACCCATGGGCTCCTTCCTGCTGACACTGCCCTATCAGAAGAGTTTACTGCAGAACAATCTGAGCAATATCTTGAATCTTCAACCCCAGTTTTGCATAATTAAACCACAGTGGTTCAGTGGTCAGGACTGTAAGTGAAAAGAAAGGATAGAGTCAGTTTACAGGAAGCAGATGTCCTGTGACAGATGACCAAGTTATCTTTAAGCTGATACATAAACTGGTTCCTTTGAAAATCAGCAGAATGCAATACCCAGCTGCTATAGCCTCCCTGAGTGTAATGTGTGCATCTGCACTTTCTACTTGATTTCCTCTGCCCTGTCCCCTGCTGTACTCTGTGAACCTTCCTAAGGTTACAAAGGACCTTCCAAGTCACAAAATTCTCCCTGATAAAATTGATACCATAGTGGTACTTTTTGATGAAGCTATTAGTAAAGCCAAATATTCCACAGTTCTTGTGTGTTCCAGCCAACCCTTCACAACTGAGACTGAGACAGATGTATTTGATAAAACAAAAAACCAAACAACTCCCCCTTCCCTGCCCCCTCCCCCCCCCAAAAAATATAAAAGCCAGGCCTATAATTATTCTACTAGCAGCAGACTGGTGATTCAGCAGACCAAAGACATGAGGATACAAAACCCGGTGTGGGCAAATATGCCAGGAGTCTTTGACGTTATAAACCCTGCAGTGCCAGTTGTTAAAATCTATTAAAATGTCGATTTTGGAAGGCTGACTAGAATGCCTTTGTAGAACTTCTTGCATACAGATTTGAGGGTAATCAGCACATCACCTTCTCCTTTTCACATTGTTTATGTTTTTACAAAACAGCTTATCCCAGTATCATTCCAGACAAGTTTTAAAAGCATGTAATTGCTCCTATCTCCACTACAGCAATATCCCCTCCATGATCCCTCCACCTCAGAGGGGTGCATGTAAAAAGGTTTTTCGAGTTGCACCCCAGTGGCCAAGGCTTTGAAAAATCATTTGAAAGGCCAGAAAGTGCCAAGGTAGACAGAGACTGTCAAGGCTGGCTAAGGGGAGTGCCACCCTTCTGCTTCAGTAATCACTCAGGTTAAGGGTGTAGGGACTGCTAGGGCAACCCAGGGCCATGCATCAAATCCTTCCTGAAAGGTATCTGAGAGCTAATCTGCATTTTACACAGCAGCTGCAAAAAGGAGCAGTGATGCTAAATCACAGATCAGCAAGCCTCCAATGTATCTAGTAAACACTTTTCTTAGATTTTTCTCCAAGATTAAAGGCTTTCCTTTGGTTATCCTTCTTGGAAATACAAAGAAAAAAATGTAATTTTTGTTAAAGAAATACTCCTTTTTGACTGATGGAAGCTGTTTGCTGCATAAGGAATTGAAGGAAATTACATTATTTGCTTAATAATTATTAACTTGGGAGTGTTTATAAAAAATAAGGGATTGCATTTGATTTCATATTCTTATAGCATTAATCAAAATTATCTAGTGGCTAAATAAAAATCATTCTCCTCCTCCCTGAATGTGGTCCCCTACAGAAAGCTTGGGAAGAGAAAATTGCCGTTGAACATTATGCCAGAGACTTGTCCCCAGTTCAGTTCTGATGGCCTTTTTTCCTCTGTTTCTGCCAGAGTGAGATGGTTCACTGCAGGGAGCACCTGAGAGCCCTTCAAAGGAGTTGCAGGGCTGGAGAAGAGCAGCTCAGAGCTCTCTGCCTTGCTCCCAACACCCCAACAGCCCAGAGGGAAAACACTCCTGACACGGCGTTTCCTTTGCTGCGTGCTCGGCCTCTGTGTGATGGGCAGGAATAGCAGGAGGTGACTCTGGTGATTTCAAGCTTTAATACCTAGCTCTGTGGGGCCAGCTTCCAACAGGTGAGTGAAATGAAGGAAGAATGGGGCTTTTTTCATATTGATAAATCCAGCTGAATTGTGAGCATTCCTGAAAGTGTGCAAGGCTCTGATAAGATAACTGGCTGCCACCCTTGCCCCCTGATCAGCTGCTTTTCCTAGCAGCAGTACCCAGACAATAAGCTCGCAGCTATTGAGGGAGCACTTCACTGTCAGGGGAGGTGCTGTTACAGTAATTCTGCTTGAGACCTGGTGTAAAGAAGGACAACCACACAAAGATCTCGGGAGAATTGAGGATCTTTTACAGATCCCCTTCAGCTCAAACTTCAGTTCTGCCCATCTGAGAGCCCCTCCATCTTCATAAGCAGCTCATTGGGGAGTCAAGAGAAATAACTGTTAATAATTAAACACCAACTTGTGAGAAATGTAATTTCCAGATGTGTTTTTAATACAACATGTAATTAACAACATTACCAAGGTTTATTAGGTTCTATAAGGACTTTGCAGAAAAGCTTTAGTGGGAATGTAGAGGACAGAACTCTTGATCTAGAAAAGAAAAAAAAAGAAGCCCATGAATATAATTTCTTTTGTTGCAATGAGACTGATTTTGTAATTTCTGGGATTAAACTGGAACAGACTTTGAGACTCTGTCTCTCAAAGATCTAAGAATTCTGAGAGACTTCAAGCATTCAGATTTTCATCACAGGCAATATTAAAACCCTGCCTAAGAATATTCTTTGTCTTGTACTCACATGAATAAGTACTAAGTCCACTTAGAAAATACAATATCTTGATTTAAAGGGAATTAATTTTAACCATCAAAAGTGGTAGAAGAATATGTCTCACATGGAAAATAAAAGCCAGTCTGACCATGGAACAGTAACATATGCTGCTGTCCATATCTGTGCACCTCCTCTGAAAGAGGTATGATGGCTTTTCCTGAAGCTATCCTGGGATAATTGTGTCTTTGTCCTTTATAAATTCACATGTATTTTTATAAGCAAAGCAAGGGTCCCAATGGTGCCATTAGAAATAATCCTCTAAGAGATTTCTAAAGATATGTCTTGTTTAACTTCAACAGAGAGTTAACTAAACACTCTGCAGAAATTTTCTTTTTCCTCCTAACCAACAATAGATCCCTGTAAGTGTCAAAGTCAGTCATACACAATCAAATGTGCTGGCATAAAAGTAGTCATGCTCTCACTCCTATAAAAAGTAAATAAATGGTGCCAATAAAGACATGTCAACATGTGAGAATAAACCTTTTGTTTTAAAGCACATGTAACCAAAGAATGTAGTACAAGCTTTTAAATTCATTTAGACTCAGGTCTTGGCTGTTTGGGAGTCTCTCTCAGCAAGTGGATCACCAGAAGACTGTTTGGTGAGTTTTCATGCACAGATACCACAAAATTGCAAAAAAGCTTCATTTCTTGGAAGTGCATTCTTATTGAGTTATCACAAGAAGAGACTAGAAGTAAATTTGTCTTAGTTTCTCATTTCCTTGCAACACTACCCACTGCAGCTAGCACCAGGGAAGATTTGCTTTTCCAAGTTCAAATGCACAGTATCAGGATCTAATGGAATTATGCTTGCCAGGAATGAATTTACACATCCCATGTAATAAAAATTACTTGTATCAAGGTATCAGAAAAAGGCTGCACACCATGCAATACCTTGATGGGCTTGCCAAATCATCCAAATGAGGATTATTAATAGAAAAAAGGTGAAGGTAGTGCTTTTAGTAGAGACTTCATTACCTCACAAACTAAGCAACAGTTGTTTCAGAAAATCAAACAAGCCCCATAGCTGATTCCTCCAATTTTTTGCCATCTGCATCACTTTAAAATAGTCACATAGAAATGACATATTTGAAAAGTTGTGGTATTTTTTTAACAGAAAAATTTAATTCTCATTCAGTGTTCTGTGAACAAAAACTTCAACACTTCTAAGAAATTAAAAAAGAAAGTGGTGAGCACATAAGGTTCTTGCTACATCTGTTAGGAAGCAGAAAAATCACAGAACCCCAGAAATGGGGGGAGCGGAACAAGAAAAGTGGATAAAAGATCTGTATCCTAAGGACAGGTATATGATGGCTATGAGTCACAAGAACTTACTCCCAAAAAACCTCAGAGTGCTTTATAATGACATAATAAGTCAAGGCTGGGCTCTACCTTTCTAGTAAAGTATTTCAGAAAGCTCCACTGAACTTTTTCCTCCTCAAATACTTTTTTTTCAGGGCCCCTAGGCAAAGAGAATGTTCTAAGCTAATATATTTCTCTGCCACTAAGACAGGGTGTAAGACATGTTGTTCAGCCTGCAGTGCCTTAAGAGTATCTTGTATCCAGCTGATATAAAGCAACTCTTATTTCTCAGAGGACAGAACCCCGTGGCTCAGTTGTGAGAGTTGAGATTAAAAGATTTACAGTACATAAAATCATTATAATACTGTCTTACCTGGAGTGTGTGTCTTCCTCCATGGCTTCAGTGATAGGATTTCTGTCTCTGGTATTAATTTCTACTGGTTGGAGCCATGAACATTTCTTGTTGAGCTATTTGGCAAAGACAGATCTTAGATATTTTAGAAAACAGTAAAATATGGTTGCTTCATAAGTGATATGCTGATTTATTAATCTAAATTTTGAATGATGTCTGTGTCTAATAGTCTCTTATTTTAACATGTGGAGCTATAAAATAATTTACTGGGGCTCTGGAGACTTGATTTTCTACCTGGGTATTCTTTGCAGTGCTCAGATCTGACCACCATGTATTGTTATATGTTTATCCACCTTGTGAACTTCCCCAAAATAATCTAACCCAGTTGGCTTTGACCTTTTTCAATTTGCAAACCTCTCAGTGTTTCCTGGTAAGATTGTGAACCCTCTCTGCACCCTGAATTTGAGGTAATAGCATTGATTTCCTTTGTTACTTTGGAGGGATTGCCTGGAAAAGGTCCCTTTGCAGTGGTTACAGGCCAGAGGTTCAAAAATATGTGTAATTTTCTGGCCAAAGTCACAACTAGAGTAACTTGGCATAATTCTGTTGATTTCAAAGGAAAAATCTTTTGATAGCAGCAGTTAGAATAATGGCTTTATTTTATTAATGTACAGTTGACTATATATTAGCTGAGGAACTTCCCTTGCCTTTAGTCCTTCTCTTAGAGTTCACTGTGACTGAGCTCCACTTCAATGTAATTGTATCTCCTTTGTACTCCTTACTTACTACTCAGACTAGAACACATTGAAGAGCCCAAGAGGAATCTTAAAAAAATTTACATAGGAAATCTCATCAGAAAATTCCTACAATTTTATTTTATGCTTAGTCTCAGATGTATCCTAGATATCTAGTTTTTAAAGGTGGCTCTTCAGTCAGGTATTATCTTTCACAGTCTAACACATGCACAACTGATAGAAATTGCACAGTTAGTAACATAAAATTTTCTTGACTTCTCTGATCAAGTAGCTCTACTGTTAAAGTTCTGAGTGAAGTATTTTTGAATAGAGTTATGCTGATTTATACCAGTTGATCATATGCCCAATTTTCTGAATATGCTTCAGGCTCTTCAGGAGTGAGTGCAAAGGAAATAATGTTCCTGTTTCTTATGAAAAAGAAAAGCACAAATAGTTCGGTAGATATTAAGAAAAGTAACGATTAGGTCTGAAATGTTTATAACTAGATATCTTTTCCGAAGATAGTTAGAAGTATTTACATTTAAAAGCCAAGAAATTCTCTGAAAAAATTAGAGAAAAATGGAAAATTGTCTTTCTTGCTGTTGCTGTGTAGCTCACTTTGCAGCTCCATCACATGACAACGAATAAGTAAAGAAAACTATTATTATGCAAACTGCTCCAGGACAAAAGGGTATTACATATCTCATACAAAAGGGGGTTTCTTTAAAAAGCACAGCACATTCAGTGTTTAGGGTTTGCAGTTGAAATTCAGGGCCTTGCTTGCCAATATTATCATGCAGCTGGGTATTATGCTATTGCTTTACTCTGAGGGGAGAAAAAAATCACAATAAACATTTTCAAATGGGCACCTGTTAAACATTTGTATTCTCTTATGTGACAATATCAGTTTTAATGATTTTTAGCGTTTCTTCTCTAGTGAAAAGGTCACGATAAAGACTACCACAGAGACTATGATTGCAAACAGAAAATGTCAAAAAGGTGCTTCTTTTGACTTAAAAAAATTATCACTGGAAAAGAGCAGTAGGCATTATTTTAGTGTTGAGAACTGATGGGATTAATAATAGTTTTGCTCTTATTTAACAGCTATGAGATAGAAGTCCATCTTTCTGTAGAGAAGGGTGCTGACAGAATCTCTTTTATTTGTTCCGTGAAACAAGAGTTTATTTTTAAAATTTTAATTCAAATTCATTTATCATCTTTCCAGAAAGTATCTCATGTTTAAGTAAATACAAATCAGCTGACCCAAAACGTTCCTGATGAATAAAAGATTAAATGTAGTATCAGAAATCTTCATCTCCTCATGACATGATTAGTCAAGCACTAATTTAGATGAGTAAATGACATCTGTCTTTACAGGATTGGGTGTTTCCTGCACCTTCTATATGCAACATTAGTCATATGATTATTGTGAACTAGCTTATTAAGCACCAAAATTTTTTCCTAAAACTCTTTTAAAGAAAAATAATAGCAAGTCAGAAAGTACAAGTCAAACAGTTGTAGAGGAACATCTTAAACTGTTTTTCATTTGCATATGTCATATTTTTTCTCTGGCTCTTAGATACATCCATCTCCGGGTGTGTTTTCAAGTTCTTATTTCTGGTTTTGTTTTCTGTTTTTCCCTGAGTTGCCTGAGCATTGTCATGATAAACTGCTAAAAGATATATACTTTCAGTGATGTTATGTACTAAAATACAAAGGAATGGCACAAAATGAACAGTTTTGTGGCGTAGAAAAGAAAAGAAGCTATGAAATTGTTGCTTGGCAGGAGTTAGTACAGAAGCCACTCTGAGACACTGAGCACACTATGGCATCCAAATCCTAAATTCATATTAGCCCTGGGTGGGCAACAGAGTTAGCAAAACAGGAGAGGTCTTTGAAAAGCTCTATAGCAGTCAAAATACAATTTGAACATACCTTCATTTCCCTTTCATTAATCAAAAGTATGATCAGATCAACAGGTGCCACAAAATACTTGCCCCAATCTCATTTGCTTATAAATAACCATTCTTCAGGGTGCTTACAGTCTTATTCTAAATATTTAGTTATTTTGTCTTTTTAGGTAGCAGGTATGTTAAGAAAAGTAGTGGTGACAGAAATCTAATCCCAAATTAACACCAAATGGTGTAATTAGATGTGTGCCATAGCACTGAGATAGATGTTATTTGCCATTTTGTTCCTAATCTGTGTATAAAGAACCAGTTATTGAAATTTACTACACAAGATTAAGCATTTTGATATTCTCTCTTCTATTTTCTCTACTTCTGGTTACTAAAAATACAGTTCCAAACCTATGTGTCAAACAGACATCAAGAATAGATTTGTGCATTTTGCAGTCATCAGTGTGCATGGTACTTATGCTCTCTACATCACTGCAACCTGCTAAACTGAGCTTCCAGCTTTCAGGAGCTAGAGGGGATCAGCAATACAGACCTGTACTTCTCAGAATACTCTGTTCAGCACCACAGCAAAATGCCATAGCCCTTTTAAAAGAGTCAAACAGGTCATCCCTGTTTTGTCAAAGGGAAGATTTGGTCCCAGATGCTTGAAGAAATTCAAGGTGCAAGGCAGATCTTTGCAGTGCCAAAGCTGCTGTACCACCATGTGGAAAGTCTGCACTGCTCCAATGATTCTTATGACTGAAAAATTTTCTTTGCTTGTAAGACTGCTAGAAGATGAGCCATCCTGACAGTTTTGTTTATTGGCTTTAGTGGAATGTAAAAACTACATATTTCTCCATAATGGTGGAGACTCCTCCTGGGGAAATACTGGTTTGCCAAGATTTGTGTTACTTTCACTGTGCCATTCATAGGATTAGGAGAAGAGGAATTTTGTCCAAGAGGGGAACTGCTTTGGAAGCTATGTTTTCATTCAGAGGGGAGTTCTGCTGACACACTGAAATCTCTTTTCTTTCTCTGAACAAAAAGTCTGAAACTTCAAAATTTAAAATAACAAAAGTATCCTAAACATTTGAGTAAAATAAGCAAAAGGAGTCATTTGATTGTTCAAATGATAAAACACTCTTGTGAACAGTGAGGCTGTCTAATCTGTGGTGCCCTGATACAATTTGTAGCTGTAACAGTCTTACAAAATTAACTTAAACCAGTAACATGGGAAAGTCAGGCTTGACTTTTTAGTGGTGGCACTCAGACAAGTGGTAACACTGACCACTTTAAACAAGTGGCACTTTCAGCAGCAAAGAAAATGTCTACAGGAGCAGAATCACCTATCTTCACTTCATGAGTTACTGAGACATCTCCAAAATATTTACCAATCACTTTCAGGATTAATATCTTGGAGGTGATACAACATCTTCCTCCTCATGCTCAATAGTCACAGTTCACTTTACTCAATTATTGTCCCATCCACATGTATGAAGGAGGAGGAACAGATCTGCTGGGCTTCCTCTGCCCTGTGCACCACGTTGTGTGGGACGAGCTTTGGAACATGTGACATTGGGAATGCTGTAGAACATCCCATGAGACTGGCTGGATAGTGCCCCTATACAACCTTGTATAAATACTAGTTTGTTCACGCTTCCATTAAGTAGGATTTGGTTTTTTCTACATAGAAGCATTTCAGTAGTATTTTTTTTTTTTTTAATTCTTGGCTTTTCTGGAATAATCAGAACAACAATACAAGCTTAAGAGAATGCATTAAATGAGACATAGTAATTGCTGGCTGTGATTAATTAGTGATTGTAAGCCCACCCACATACATAGCTTCAATTGCTAGTAATTTACTTGTATGAATTCAATAGAAGCAGACAAATTTCAAAATACCTCAATCACTATAATTTTAATTGACAATTTGTCTGTTGTAACTGCTCCAAAAAACTTAACATTTCTTAAATTTATAACAAAGTAGGATCCTGTTACCTAGATTGATAAGGAGCCTGAAGCCTAACCAAAGACCTTTAGTCAACACTCAAAATAGCCTTCCTTGCAACGTTTTGCTTTCAGCCTCCCAAAAGAATTTCTCTAATTTACTTGTCCATAGCAAAGGAGAGGATTTATTGCTTTGTTTTCAAGCGTTCTTCAGTTCCAATGACAGGAAGCCATTCAAGGCCTATGTCAGAGTCTTGACCACTTGGGGAGCTGTAATGTGATGACTTCCTAGGGAATTCAGTCACATGGGCTTAGTGGCATTTGGGGTTGTGGCTATCCCGGGTGGTTACTCAGGAGTGAGCTTCTCACGCTACACTGGAAGACTTCTGCCTAATGCATCCTCATGCTCTTGATGCTCCCCTCAGATCTGTCAGACATATTTTTGCTTCAAAATACAATTCAAAAAAATTCTTCAAATCTTCTAGGCCATGTTATTAAAAATTCTTGTGTATTGTCTGTTAATTGTCCTAGTTCTGCTAAAAGGTGAGGGTCAATTCTTACAAAACAGTATTTGCAATTACAGTATCACAATTTAACACTGACCACAAGTATTAAACCAGGGCACACGAGTGAACATAGTTTATCCTTTGCTTAAACCATCAGTGTGGCTTTTGAACATGGTTTTAAAATAGCATTATCTAAAAAACCCCAATGTTATTAATGACTTCTTACAAGACCTTTAGAGGTTCTCCCTTTTCCTGTTCATAAATCCTAATCTTTGCATTAAATTTTTTCTCAGACAGGAAACAGTAACAACTGATTTACATGGACAAAATCAGCTTTTCTCAGTTTTCAGTCCAGCTTCCTCTGAGATCTCATTGACCTCTAAAGTTCAAGTTCTTCCAAGAAAGTTTTCTTTGGGATTAATAGCCTTCAGCATCAAATCATTGAGTGCCATAGACATAGCAGTGCTATAAGTAAAGCTTCAGCCTTTCCACATAAACTCTTATTTTCAGAAGTTTATAGTTTGGCTAAAAAAATAAAGTTTTATGCTGAAACTTAGTTTAAAAAGCTCAGTCTGGAAGTGATTTCAGTTTCTGAGAAATCTGCACAACTCTGTGGTTGTTTTCAGATTAAAATTCTGACCAAGACTATGACTTGCTGTCTGCATCCCATTGGTGCCTGACTTTTTAAAAGTACAGATCCACTCCTGAAAAATTATAGAAAGGCAAGCTAAAAAGGTGTTTTAAAAATGGTTATCCCATATGTTAAAGGTTTTCAAATTGGATCTAGTCCCTGCTTCTCTGGAAGACAGTCTAATCACTTGAGCACCACAGTATTTTTCAGAGGATTTCAGCAGGCTGAGATGTGAGCCCAACTGCTCTGCAGTGATGGAGGCTCTCAAGGTTTCTCTGAGTGCCTGCATGCAGAGTAATGAAGGAGCCTGCTGGTCCTCCTGCAGTTAGAAATCCTGCTGATGGACTGGGGGATGAAAGCCTGTAGAAAGGAGGCTCAAGTAAATCTGAATTGGCAAGTTTGGGGAAACTGGTGCCTCCTGCTTCTTCAGGAGCCATGGGAGTGCTCTGGTGGCTGGGGCTGAGTGCCAGGAAGGACAGGTGAGGGAGAGAAGGAATCAGGCACCTCTCCAGCATCCTGAAACAAAATCCTCACCATAATTAGAGATGAAACCAACAGAAGTTACTTATATGCTGGTCTGCACCATTGCCTTCAGAAGGGATTTGGAGGCACCATCTGCAGGGAAGGATGACAGAGAGATGCCATGAAATTTCGTTTCCTTTGTAGGTAATTCCTGTAAGGGATGACTTGCTCTTGAGTCAATGTTGCTGGAGATGGGAATACAAACACAACACACCATGCAAATATGTTCAAGGCCACAGGCTGCGAATGTAATTGCTTCAAAGCAAAATATTTTCATCTGAGATGATGACCCAGTGAAATACACTGCTTCTTGTGACCACTCATTCTTTCCACAACAGAAATTTGAACAAGCCAGAGGCAGTATTCTGCCCCCAACTTCCCCCAAACTGGTCACCAAAACTAAAAATATCCCATCAGTCTTTCCACATAAGTACAGCACAATTCCTTATAACTGTGTCCAGCAGCAGGAAGACTATTTCATTTAATCAATATAAATAGTATTGTAAACACTTGTCATGTGAAGGAAAAGGCCAAGGCACCCTCTAGATTATCCCCTTGTTTCAGACATTGCTCCTACAATCCAGACAGGTCACCCATTCATCCCATGTTTTCAAATGGAAAGATATTTCTGCCCAACAACAGCAAGGTAACATCCTCTGAAAAATGAGGCACCAGTAACCATACAGAATTGACAGTGCAGCATCTGAGTAGGAAATACCAACCTTCAGATCTTTGGGAGTGCTCCATTTGAAGCTAATCCAGAAATCTTTTTCTTTGGCAACAGCTCATTATAACTAGGCAAATTCAGTCCAAACTCTGAAACTTCTTTTGAAGGCATAATGGCAGGGGAACCTCACAGACAGGATTAGAAGGAAGATAAGGAGGTGGCTTTACAGATGTCTGAAGGAGCACTTTCCAAATGTAAGGAATGGCATGGGATAAAGCTTCACACTGAGTGACTGAAAATCTAAGAAGTCAATGAAGGAGGCTGGCATCATGGGCTAATCAGTGAAAGAAGTGATTTCTTGATCCTGCATGAGAGATGATAGGTAGGATGAGGTGCAGGCTTTGAAGGTGAAGACAAGCTGCTTATATCTGATAGAAAAAGGGTGTTACATTTGACAGCCAAAGTGATGGGCTAGGCAAATGATCTCTGCAGTGCTACAATGTACAGAAGCATGCTACAAAATTGCCTTTTTCAAAAGCAGAGACATGGCTTTTGAAATCCTCAGAAGAGCTTGGCAATTACATACATATATATTAATTCTTACACAGTAATAATCTCTAAGTTCTATAACTCACTTCCATAAGACAATTATTTTTAATGGTTTTTTTAAACTTAAACTAAGCATGTTGCATGGGAAGGTGGGAATTTTATTGGATATTTCTAATAACATTGTTTTGTGCCAGCATTTTCATTGTAGCAATAATTTAAAATTTCTATTTTATAAGAGAAAAAAATGACTTGCTAACAAATCCTTTTTTACATACAACTCTTTTTGATTTTGACTAAATCTTTTCATTTAAACATAGCACCTGAGGTCATTCAATGCTCATATCCATGGCAATTACATAATGTCTTAGCTGGTGGTCTCAGTTAATTCCTCTCTGGGCTTTGGTGGCTGAGGAGAGGTTGTCCATTACAACTTGGAGATGACTCTGGAAACTCAGTATGCCAGACAACACAGACATCAAGTTGCTAAATGCACCAAACCTCTGAGACATATAGATTTAACAGGACTTCTCCACTTTGTTTGGCAGTATTACATTAGAGTGGTTCTTTCCATAATACATACTAAATTAATTTTATTCCCTGTTGCAGCATATCCTTCATTTCCCCAGTGCAGAGACTGGTGCATACACATTTTTCCAGGGCAAGGCTTTTGCTATTAATAGACAACTTGGCTCCACACACTGAGATGAACGAACAAGGTTTGGAGTGCCTAATTTAAGGGACCATATGTCATAAGCTATAGTATCCTGTTAGATTGGAATAAAACAAAGAGTGAAAAGAAAAATAGCTTCCTACCAATAGCTGGCCTCAGACTGAAATTTTTGAAAATGTTTATTTAAGTGGGCTTAGAACTATTTACTTATTCTGTGCATCATATGAAGTTATGCATATTTCTGCATAGGGATGCTGCCTCAGAAAAAGAACTTCTGAGCATTACCACAAGACAAAAATAACACAGTGATCTTGATTTTTTTTTTCCTGGAACTGCCTTCAAAGTGTGGCCAGCTTCACATTTTTTTGCTTTGACTTTCCAGCTTGTAAAAACTGGAATACAGTTGTTTACTGTTTATTTAGTATCCTGTGATTGTAAGATATTGCAATTTTTCCTCTGCTAATGTAAAATAGACTGGTGGGTGAATGTCCTTTTTTTAAAAGCAAATTATATTAATTACTACTATTGCTTAACCAGCCCATCTCAACTGCACAGTTCAAAGAAATGTGCTCTTTCAGACTCTTAGGGTTGTTATATAATCAGCATTCCTCACAAATATTTGAATGATTAGAGATAGCAATCATATTTTCCTGGCAAGTTGTCCACTTTTGGGTGCAAACAGACTCAGAACTGGAAAATGTATAAATCAGCATTTTCATTTACTTCTTCCGGCTCATCCCATACATCCCTACTGGGTTTTCTCCTTCTCTGCTTAGTCTTTCTCTGTATATCTCTTGAAAAGTAACATTTCCAGATCATTTCATTCAAGTAAGGATAGGGTGAGACTGTGACCAGCTGACAGGCATACCTGTTGCACTTCTATTTTTAGGATGTGCCATTCCATACTTCCAGTCAAGTTCCAACTTCCATTCCCCTTATGATCCAAATTGGCAGTCACAGGTTTGTGTTGCTATGAAAAACAGAAAAGGAAGACATTTCTTAGCTAACATAACTCACAATTTAATTGTTTTCTTCTTAGACTCCTTGTGACCAAAAGCAGCAGGATAAAAGATTTACTCTACTGTATTTATGAAAGGAAAAAATGTTTGGAGAGAAAAATTATTTGGACTGAGGAGGAATTTTGTGCACATATTTTAACCAATGATTATTTGGCTGGCTTATGAATCTGTAATGCTGAATATTTCCTGCATTCAGATACTCAAAAAGCAGAAATTAATAAAAACTGACAAATAAAAGCCACATGCAGGGAGAACAATATCATTATAATAACTTACTCACATTTGCAAATACTATAGGCACTCCTCACCTTTCTTATTGTCCTAATTTAGTTGGCAATACAGAGTCAAAGGTGATGTCCAGACTTAAGAGCCCAACAGCTCTGGGAATAGGGAAAAATCTGATTTTAATCAACAGCAAAAGTTATGCAATACAAAGGGCTGCGATGTAGCACACTGCCCTAGAGAAAACATTCCACTGCCCCAATTCCAAAAACCCTTTGGTGCTTTGTGCCTGTGGGAGGTGTCCATGAGGACCAAACCCATGTCTGTGGGAACCCATCTCTAAGGGGACAAAGAAAATGGGAAAGGCGACCTTTGATTGCAATTTAAACATCTCAGTCCTGCTGTATTTCAATGGACTGCTTCATCCTATTAGCTGGGAATTCCTGGTCATTTGGCTGTTTGGCAGCTCACCAAAAGTTAGATCCACTCTGTATTCCAAAGCAGAGCTCAGGGCCAGAAGTCTGACACTTCCCAGGCATATATGAGTAGGTTCATCTGCATCTGTGCCATGGTTCCTGTACATTTGGGCCATGCTGTCCTTGGGCTTTGCAAAAGGGAAGGTAAATATTTTGTTATTTGTGTTTTAAAATATCAGGAAAAAGACTTTTTTGTTTACTTTTTTTCTCTTTTACTTAGACTAGTGGAGATGTAATTTAAGGAGCTATACTGGCATGTGTCATTGCAGTCTAGCAAACAAGGCTCTGGAGTTGTACTGCTGAATATGCTCAATGCAAAAATGAAATTGAAAAGTCAGGCTTTGGCTAACTGTGTGTTCCCTTTGAAGAAAGAATTGTGATTGTTGGCAGAGGAAGTAAGGAACTAGGACAAAACAAGGAAAGGAAGAAGTTGTTTCTTTCTCTCCATCAGTCAGCTCCTTAATTTTTGCTGCCAATATTGTAAGTCAGATTTACAAGTTAAATATAAATCTATTTATATATTATTTCAAATTAAATTACAGAAAATCATATTGCTTGTGTGTTGAAATCTTTGACTATTGAGAGAAGGGGAATGAGGCAAATAAACATATGAAGCAAAGGTCATTTTACTGTCAACAGAAAATAGCCCCAGTCAGAAAGAAAAAAAATTCCATTGGCATTTAATATATTTTCCACTCAGTACGTATTTCATTCCTTTGTAATGTCATTTCTTATTACAGAGATATAGGAAGAGATCTAAAATACCTAGGTCTACAACTTTGGTGTTTCAATCTCTAAATAATTAAACATACCAAAAAATATATCCTTGATAATGAAGAATGAAGGAAACCTCCCTGTAGTCCTTCTTCAACAATAGATTTTGGATATAACTTGGACCATACGATGTCATAATAAAGAATTATCCTGAGAAATGTGTTAATTGCCCCAATTACTTAAACATCTCTTAAGACTCTTCATGATAGTAAAGGATTGATGTTATGAGCTGAGTTGTTTAGGATCTTTTCTGCAGCATCTCTTACCATCCCAATAACTATAAGCAAATTTTCAATTTTATCAGAATAATTTTCTAATGTCCAGCTGAAAGATATGCATACTTTTTTAATAATGAAAGAGAAATTACACAGGGACACCACAAAATGTAGCCAACAAATTATAACTTGTTTCAAAAATTACTTTAGCAAGTTTCTCATAGGAAATAAGGGAAAAAATGTTTGCAAGCACTAAAAAAAATTGCATTACTTTTATGTTGTCACATTATAGTTACAGTTCTCACCTCAAAGAAAAACAAGAATTCAGACTTTTGTATAAACAGTCTCTATAGCAATGGAGGCCTCTGAGATTTCCAAGAATCACTTTCAAACTGAAAGTGGAAAGAATCCACTTCTGCAAAATCTGTCCTTCCTGCAGTAAAACTACTAAAACAGAACCTTTACAAAAGGGACACAGTGCAGGAACACAGCTAAGAAACCTGTAGCAAATTTAGGTAGAGGTACAAGATAAGAATTCTATTTGACTCCATTTCACTGATGTAATATCTTTCATTTATTGGAAGAACAATACCTTTATGCATTATGTAAAAATTCAACCTTTCTTCTTTTTATTACATACTTATGGTACTGATTCTAAAAAAAATCTTTTCCCTGCCACTAAAAAACACAGGCAGAGTAGTGGGCCCATGCCTAGAAATATATTATGAAAAATCTGTGAAAATAAAGAGTGAACATCAGAAAATTAAATAACATTTCAAAGAAAATAAAAATTAGGCAGTCAGACTTTGTCTTTAAAATTTTTGAGTTTTGTTAGATTATATCCCAAGAAAATCACATGATAAACCAGATTTCTGAGCAAGCTACAGTTTTAATATTTAGGCTAAAAAATATGTGTGACTATAAATGTAGTTCAAAACCTCACTTGAAATAGTATCACCATAAACATTAGGGTGACCCATTCTCATAACCAAAGTGCAAGTAGGAAAGAAATCACGTCAGTCACTGATATCTTTATTTCAGTTGCAAAATACCCTCAGCTACAACTTCTTTGAAAGGGCACTGAAGGTACTGAGCCCTGCCCAGAAATTAGTCCTTAGCCAGGACTAAAAAAGAGTGCTGCAAACATCCAAAGAGGCTTTTCTGCAGTTTGACCCAATTTCCTAATGACAGTCAGCTTTATTCTAAAACTCTGGAAATGACTGTGATCATCAACAAATAAGACACTGGGATTTTACTTGGTGTGAGTTTCTGCGGGGTGAAAAGCCTTGCAGGATCTTCCAATGGAAGATTAAAGTCAGTGGATATTTATTGCAGAATTTTTCCTCAGTATGATAACTGAATTTACTTGCTAAGCATGATCCTGAAGCAAGAACAAGCACTTATACTTCCATGGTGTTTCTTTCTTGATCCAAACAGAGGACAGTAATCTCACAAAGCAGAAAAGGAGTAAGTCAGTATTTGATTTAGGGTCTCTCTGGAAAAAGGTCATCTTACTGTGGGATCAGAGATTTAACCAAGGAGTATTTAATTTTTGGTGGGAAAGAAACTGCCTTCCACTTCCCCAATACATGAAGAACCTAGCTGAAAAATCCAGTTCCTTGAAGTATTCAAGGGTGTCAAATCTATAATGAAAATATTAAATGTTTTCTCTGATCCTTTTTGGGCAAATATCTCCTGTGAAGACAGTGTCTGGCATGCCTTTAAAACTGTATATCTCAATAGCCAAAGAAAATAGGGAAGGCAGCAATATCCGAGAAACTTCCTACTCCTTTTCACATGGTGGGACTTAGAATCCCACAGGATCAGGGAGTCTCTGAGAAAAGCACTGTGTGGTGGAGAAAACATGTTTATGTTTTTGACATTTTCTTAAAAAAAAGTTACAATTTTTTATTATTACTTGGGGCCATTAAATTTGAAATAATTCATTTTTAGACAACAGTGTTTCCTAGCTGATGTGTATCCACCAGGAAAGTGTCCTGCCTTTGTATGTTTTCTTCGATTGGCACTATCAAATGGAAAACTTTTGCCTTGATACAGTCTGAGGACTGAGTATCTGATAGGAAAAGATTTTGGAGCCAACATCCAAGTCTTAATGGCTCTGCCCGAGTTGATATTTGAATAAATACGTAAAACATAAATCCCTGTTTGGAAGAAAAAGCCTTTATCAGGAATCAGAACTTGTAATGCTTGTTGTATGTCTTTTTCTTTCCACCCCAAACCCAGATTTGCATTTTACCCTAAATCTGACCAGTGTCTGGATGTGTCCGAATGCTCTTGTCTCTTGTTCCTGAAAACATATTTGTTCAAGGGTGATTTAAACCCTTCCTTTTTAGTTACATGAAGTTTCATGAGAAACCTTCTGCTGCTATACACAGACCTATTAGGGAAAGTGAAAATTGAACAAATGCTCTTGATGTGTAAGTCATTGAGAGCATATTTCTTTTTTTAACCTTTTAATAGGAAAACCTAAGACATGAGTCACATTTTAGTTTTTTTCAAGTATTTGTCATTTACTGAATATGTATTTAGGTCCTGTCAGAGTCCTGGTGAACTTTCAGTGAAACTCTTGATGGCAGCTGAGAACAAAGCCATGGGTGGGCTGGTAAATCCCTGTCTGGGGCACTGACTGTGACCAAGAAAAAGGGAATTACAAGGAGCATATGGCATCACTGTAGTGTATCTAGCAGGGCCTGTGCTTCCACACACTGTTCTTACTCTAGAAGCAGTACAGCAGCATATTAGGGACATTTGCTGAAATGAATATCCACACCTCCATCAACAGGGTCCTGAAATACTTTGAAAAATCACTATTAGTCTATCTTTGCTTTATTTCTGTAAGCTGTGGACAAGCTCAGTGCTGTGATGTTGCCTCTGGATTCTCTTACCACTGCCAATAACCGAGGCATTAAACCCCACTGCTGTGTGTTCTGCAGGGGGCAGTCTGAGCAAAGCTTTTATTTTCTTTCTAGTACAGAAAGCTGGGAAAAGCTGTTTTGCCAAACCAACATGTAGAACATTAATGATCAATGTCCAAAATGTTTTCAGTGCTGGTTAGCTAAAATTATTTTAAAACTTGTCTAGCAGAGTATTCAGAATGAGTCATGTAGAAATGAGTATTTATGTTCCCTCTGACCTCAAACATTCGTGGCCTTGTACAAGGTCACATAAGGAGACTGTGGAAAGCTTCCACATAACTTACTTCTGGATAATTTCTCTCCTTAGTTCAGCAAGCTGTGAATGTGATATACAACACATGGGTTTTGGTGCATTCAGAAGCACTTTTAAGTTCTCATAAAATTCAATTTATAGCTATTTAATTGTGAATGATGATAACTGAAAATATAGAAGGAATGTTGGTGCAGGGAGACAAATTGCAAGGGACAGCATTTTGCTGTTGCTGCTGAGGTTATTTTTAAATCTGGCAATGATTCTGTCACCATTACACACACTGTTTTACCCAAAGATATTCTGAACACAGCATAAAATTCCCAATCCAAAGACGAAGAATTTCAGAAAAATAAAATGCAAAGGCAGCTGTCTAGGTTCTTGAAAAATTTCCTGGATCTCCTAAAATTATTTTTCCAGAGCGACTGTCTTCTGCATTTTCCAGACATATTTAGAGTTGTAAAAATATTTCTGAGTGTGGTGGTTTAACCCCAGAAGGCAGCTAAGCACCACACAGCCTCTCATCCCAGCCGCTCATCCTCTAGGAGGAAAATTTAACTCTATCCCAGCCAAACCCAGCACACAGATACAAAAGCACATATTAAAGAGCAGGATTCAGATCAGAAGGACTGATGAGTCAACCACATATGCAGCAACATAATGAAGCAAATGACAGGAAAAACTGAAGTGGCTGTAAAAGAATTTCCTTAAAGCCCGATTGGAAGAAATTCAGATTACACTGAGTGTTGTGTTTCATACAGGGAGTTATTTTGCCACTTGAAAATGCGGACTAGTAGGCAGAACCTAGAATGATGAAATTTCAGTGCCTAAGAGCCACAGACTTCTCTGGAACTGGATGCAGTTCTTAGCAGCAAAATGAAAAAGTTCAGATCTCACAACTTTCTAGCGCTACATTTTCAAATGTCAGACTGAAAAAAATTGTGTTGCTACAGAATGAATCTTCAAATACATGACAGTCTAGAGTGAGAATAATACAAATAACACTGGAAAGAACATTCTTAGATAAATCAAACATTATGAAAAAATATAATAAAAATTATATTATTTGGAAAAAAAAATTGGGGCGGGGATTGAAAAGGATGGAAAGCATTAATTCACTTGTGTTAGCTTGGAGGGCAAACATGATATTCTTTGTTTATTAGGTTCCATGATGAATTTTCAGTTGCTCTGTTAACCTGAGGACAAGGCAATACACAAGTTTTTTCCTTTCAACTTTTGAGTCTATTTTTAAAGGCCAGTAGGATTGAGTTAAGTAGGAGCTACTCCTAACAGGGCTGCACCCAAACCAGCACAGAATTTGGCCCATTGCTGGAATAATGAATTAGGTGATGACTTTATTAGCCAGAAAAAAAGATGAAAATGCTGTTGAAACAACCTCAGGATGCATCTTTTATTTATTTAGGGGTGGGAGTTTTTGTTTAGTGAGTTTCTGTTTGTTTTTGTTTGGTTGTTTGTTTTATTGTTGTTGTTTGTTTGATTTGAAAGATGGAAAAGTAGGGACACTCACTAGCAGTGTGTTTGGTGGTCTTCACTCAGCAGCCACAAGAGAGAACTCCACTCAGGAGCCACTTGGGGCCGAGGGCAATTTCCTGACGGTTTCCTGAGAGTGACAGCCACAGATCTGGTGTAATTGTGTCACTGCAGACACAACAGCAGCAGCAGCTCAGGGTTCTGCAGGGCCATGGATGGGCATGAAGCCTTCCCTCCTCCTTCCTAAGACAAAGCCTAGGATCTTTTACCCCCTGAACAACTGCTCCTTCCTTCCTCCAAGAATAAATGCAGAGTCAGTGGAAGCACCTTACCTACTGGACTCAAGATTTGGGCCATCAGCTAGCCCTTCATGAGTTTGTAATATTGAATAGAAACCTGATTTGTTGATAAAAGTCCCATTACAAATGTGGAAAGGATCCCAGAGTGGGAGGGAAGGGATAAAGGAGGAGCCAAATCCTCTCAGGACACAAGACTAAAACTGAGCCTTCACTTGATTAACTGCAAAAGAGGGAATTCCAAACTACTTGTTTCAGGCAAAGCATTTTTATGCCTGAAACTACAAATATTTAAAACCATGTAAGATACCTCATAGCTATTAAAAAGACTTCTGTTTTCTTCCACATTCATAAGGCCTATGGCTTTCCACTGTTCAGCTGTATTGCAACTTTCATTTATATTCTTGTTATAACCTGTATCCTTGTTATGCCTAACTATTAATCTGTATCAGCATAAGAATTGCAAAGTATTGTGTAATTAATTTGTTCAAGTGAGATAGTTCTCCCAGCTCATAAAAACCATTATTATAATGGCCATATTAATTACTTACAAGAGTAAGACCAACTTGAGGCTTTGTTAGGCATTCACTTTTCTAAGAAGAATGCTGTCAAGTGCTGAACTCTCAGGATTCTTTTTTTCTACTGTGATTTCCTACTGCCTTTAGCATCAACTAATCTTAGACACCTTCACAGACCCAGAACATAAAATGACAGTGCTCCTATAGGATGCCCTCCTGTACCACAGTTCCCTAAGACTGCCAGGTAGGTATTACAGTTTCCCTTTTTTAGAATTCCTTTCAGAGAACTCCTACAGATTTCTAGATGTGAGATTTTTATAAAGGCTTACTGAATTTAGGAAAATACACTAATCTTCTAAAATTGGGTCATTTCACTGAAATATGCTTGTTATAGAGTTATCAAATCCATCTTCCAGGAAAATTGTCAGATCTCAATAACAGCACTTAGTCACTCTTTCACAGCATGACTCCCACCCTTAATCATCATCAGTAAATCTGGGGCTTGCCTGTTTGATCCTGCTAGAGAAGTTATTAAACCATGTTACCTCAGCTGAGCAATATCTTAATGGGGAAATACCACAAAATGGAAAACTGAACTAAATGTTTTCCAAACTAAAGGTTTTAATGTAATGAAAGAAAGCTTCTAAATAAAAAAGAATAGCCCAAAATTCAAACTAGAAAGTACAGTCATTCTCATTTATTCCTGTGTATCATGAACATGGAAGAAATAACAAATGGCATAAAAGGCTGAAGACCTGAAAACAGGGTAAACATCAATATTGTCAGACTCTAAGGAATGTGACTTCACCAATTAATGCTCTTATTGGCCATAGCCTAATTGGTGCTTGTGTGAACGGCCAGGGGCTGTGAATGGATAGCAGGAAAGGCAGCCGAAGGTCGGGCACCCTGTGTCTCTGGCTGCCAGGCCTGCCCGGGCTGGGCCTGGCGGGGCCGGGCTGGGCCTATCCTGGCTGGGCCTGTCCTGGCTGGGCCTGTCCTGGCTGGGCAGGGCCTGTCCTGGCTGGGCCGGGCCTGTCCTGGCTGGGCCGGGCCGGGCTGGGCAGCTCCCTGTACAAACCAGCTGCACCAGCAGGGCTGCGGGACCGCGCTGCACCCCGGGGTCACATTCTGCCCAACTGATGAAACATGGACGGGTGGCTCAAACTTTCTGGAAGCCATTTTCGTATTGTTAGTTTTAGTAAGGCAGTACCCCCTGCATATCTTCACACAGACCTGCCCTTTGTGCCCTCTTGGAGCACAGCATTTCAGGCTCTAAACCCTGCAACACTCTCTAGCTAATGTTTCCTCTACTATCCCTCAGCCTGAGCAGATCCAGGACTCCAGGTGTAAAATGCTAATGGTCTTGTTTTTTGAACAAACATGAAAGAAAGGAAGTTAAAAAATAAAACAAAACCAAAAAAAAAAAAACCAAAAATACCCCCCAAAACCACCAACCCCAAAACCCAAAGACAAATTACTCTGGCTTAACTAATATTGAACAGAAGAAGCATCTGATCAAAATATATCTAGAGTAGGAAAGAAAGGTAACACTGACTGAAGCATGTGCAAAGCAGTTTGTAAAGGCACTGTGAAACAACTAAATAGTTTGCAATCTGAATATTGTTACATGAATGTAATTGTGATGCAGCAAACAATGAAAGAAACCCACTGCATCAAAACAAAATAAGAACCAAATAACCATGCTATGTGGTTAACCCCTAGTTTTAATCTAGTGATATTTGTGGTAGAAGGCATAGGTATTCTCTGAAAGAGAGAGCAGTAAACAACAGTTTTCTCCTCTCTTTCCTCTTTGTAGGTGAGTGCTTTGAACAGTAAACCCTAGAGTCATGTTCCTTCTTGCTTCCTCCTACCTATCTCAGTTTCCTTTCTGCAAATCCCATTCAGTACTTGGAGAAATAAAAAAAGTCATAAACACCAACACTGAGGACAGGACTTCACAGCTTGAAAAGATGAAAAGTCCTTTCTTACACCTTTAACTGAAACCATAGTTGTAAATTTATCTTCCAAAATGTTAAAGGGAAAATATGGTGCGGTTTTTTTTCTTGCATAGGTTTTCCTACATCTGAAGACATTTTTTCCTCTCACTACATGTTCAAAAGTAGAAAGAAAAGGGAAAAAAAGCCCAACTACTATTTTTTTTTACTAGCATTTGCATTCCATTGACAATATTTGTATTGGGCATGTTTAGACATCTCCTTTTTTTTAAAGTTTCCCCAGTTTTCAGAGCAACCACGTTCAGCTGTTGCATCAGTTCAAGACAAGGTGAAAAAGATAACTAAAATCTGAAAAGACCTTTTCCCTCACTTGATTAGATGCTTCTAATTGGGGTAGCTGATCTAATTGATACAAAAGTATTTAACTCTTTTCCCCCTAGTTTCCTAAATTCTGCTAAAGAAATTTGTAGTGGCAGTAGGTGAAAATGATTTAGTTTTGAATATGTGAATATAACTTTAATAATACAGTAACATTAATTTTTTAAGAATAGCTGTATTAAATTTAAAGCTTAATACTTCATAGTTCTAATATGTTTAATAAAAATAGTTCAAATAATTACAAAGAATCTAATGGATAATATTTGCTTCCATATATGCTTCTGGAATTGAATATTACAACAGAATTAATATTAAATTGGATTTTATATATTATTCAAGACAAGTCTTTGTCTCTATCCCTTTTGACTAGATAGCAAGAAAGCTGTGGCTGGATGCTGTTTCCTCTTACAGGGTTACAGCATAAACAAGGATCTGGTCACGGTGATTAAAGGGATTGTAAAAGTTACAAGAAGCTTTGCAATCAGGCATGAAATTAATTGGTAGATCAGCTGCACACTGACTCCATAGGAAAGCAGAAGTCAACTTCCAGCAGCAAAACAAAATCCACTGGGCTCTGGGAACTGAATCCTGGTGATTCCAACACCAGTTGTTTCTGGAGCAAAAGCAGTTACGGCCAAGAGGAGCCAAGGAAGACCAGGACCTGCAGGCTTGGCCTCCTGTTCATATCAACACACTGAGACAGGGATGGCATGCACTGAGCAGGGTCAGGGGAAAGAAACATTATTCCTGCCATTCACAGACAGACAATGCACAGCCAGTGGGAGAAACTGTCCACTTGTGCTCCTGGTGAGTGCAGCAGAAGCAGCTGCTTTTAGTAGCCAAACTAAATGCAGACTGGCACTGTGCCACAGGCATCTCCTAAAGGACTTTCTTAGGCAGGGACAGAAAGGAAATCCAGTCAGATGGTCTCCAAAGCCACTGCCTTAACCACAGCTCCCTTTCCATTGCCCAACTCTGCTGCCTCCTGCTGCCTCTCTCCCTCCATGGCCATGCTGTCAGAGGCGATTCACACAAGAGATGTAAAAATGTACTTTGTTAAACGACCATGCTGTGCAGCTCCCTGTTTTCCTTACTTTTGGATCACTGGAGTGTTCAAAATTCTGCTTTTATCAGATTCAATCATCCTCTATTAAACTCAGCAGAATTCCTCTAAACTACAGAATGACATTTCCTATCAGTTTCTTTATGTTTCACTAAAATAATATAGATACTGTATGTAACTTGCAATTGGAGATTATTGAGGCACATCCCCAGAAGCCAATTAGAGCAAATACCACAGCTGGCAATCTCTTCTGGATATAAAGAGGGACTGGTTCTGCCATCTTGCTTTAGTGGGGTTAAATATACATCAATATACATACAGGAGATACTCATGGCTCTAACAATAACAGATCTGAGTGATAAGCACTGCAAGTCAACAATATAGCACCACTGTCGTTTTTGAAGTATGGATGAAAAATATCAAAGGGCATATTTGCACTCTATTATGAAGTAATGAACACACAGAATTCATTTCGTATCTCACAGCTAGAATAGTGCCTGTCAGAAGATGCACTTTGATTTTTAAGTGCAAAATCCACATTTTTCCTTGTGTGCCTTTTAGGCATACCAAGCCATAGCACAGAGTCCACTGGGAGCTATGTTGTTCTAGGAGAATCATGCAAAAGGAAAATATTTGTGTCTTGGAGGGTGTGGGGGTAGGAATGGGGTTTGGATTTCCTTCTCACCATTCCAGGTCTGATCACTTCAAGTAAAATAAACCAGAGCTATATCCTTGTGTTTCCTTGTCCTCTCTTGATAGGGTGTATTTGCTTGAAACAGCGATGGAAATGCAAATGGTTCTAATTTTTCTGCTACTTACATAGACTCTGAAGTGGCTAACAGCTGGAATTTTAGGTTCCTTTTTATTGATTAAATGACAGTAAAGAGAAATCAATAGCTGTGGGGCCAGACTAGACACTTGCTCTGACTCTTTGCTCTGTTCAGAAGATCCCTGTAGGTGGCTGGGTCCATAGTCACTGCAGTGTAAAGGGTACCAGCCTCAACTCCTCTTGGCACCACTGCTACAGCATCCTCTTGGAGACTTTTAGCAAACAGAGAATGAGAGTAGCTGATCTGGTCAGGCATACTGAAACAGCTTTCCTTGCACCTTCCCTCCTCCTCAGTACTTGAAGCACAGAAAGTCCCTTGTATTCAGACTAAGCTTTATGATAATTAGAATTTAAACAGTTGGACAAATGCAATATTTCAATTCCACATTTAAAAAGAAAAATGTGATTGTACAGACAATCAGCAAGTAAATGCTTCAGTTCCTATGGGAAAATTAACTTGAATACATTGTACTCAACCAGCATTTCTGTTTCTCTGCACTTTAATGTGTTGGTCATAAAACCTCTACAAGAGAGGATACAGGTGCTATAGATGATTGCCTGTATAGACAGGAATAGGCAGGAGCCTGCACACTGTATTTATTGGCTTGGCTGTTTATCCTTTAGGCTAAGGTCATATGCATTAACCTAGCCACTTCCTAGTTTTTTTTTTAAGGAAAAATAAAACACATGTCTAGAAATGCGAAAATTTAAATTATTCCAGGTGTGGTGTTCAGTGATCAGTCAGTTAGGCCCTTGTTAAATCTTTTGTAAGAGATTTAATTTACTCTGCTTCAGTGAGGCATTGGTGACTGAGCTATCTGCAGGAGAAGTGCAGCTCGGAAACGGATGAGACCTGCACGACTGGTAGCTGAGAAAGTGACTGCACATGGCACTGGTACAACACATGTTCAGCTGTGCATCTTTTACTGCTGTTATCAGGAGCAGCCCTGGCTCTGCGAGGGAGGGCAAACCAGGGCACTGGAGCAGGAGCTGGAGACAACAGAGGCACCAGCCAAGGACACAGGCCTAGGTCATGTTGAGGGGAGAGCACTGCAAAGCCTTGGAGGACAGGGGCATGCACATGAAGAGGGCAAAGAAGGGTATGCTAGAGAAGAGCTATAAGGAACATAAGGCAAATCAGGGCAAGCCACACCTCTTTCCTTTCCCTGAGCCTTCTTGGTAGGGCTCAGGTGTGTGACAATGATGGCTCAGCAACAGTTATCACTTGGTAAAGGGCTGCAGTGTAAAAGTAGAGCAAGAAGCCAAAGTGGCCTGTTTATACTAGGGGAGCGGAATCAGTAGAAAGAAACCTGAGTTTCTACTGATTCTTGAGTTATTTGCAGTAGAAAGGTAGGTGCTTTCCAGATGAACAGATAGAAAGAAAACAGGAATTAAATGAAAAAACTGGAATCAACATATTTGAAAGGAGTAGGAATTGCACTATATATTGACAGATCTTTTAATGGATATTTCATTTATTTGTTTATGCAGGCTTGGACTAGGCATTTAGAGGTTATTTAACACTAGTAAATTGTACTGTATACAACTAACCTGATACTGTATATGTGGGGAGTAGGTTGGCAAATTCTCATAGCTCCAGTCTTCTGCCTGTATTGCTTGCTCAGAGACAGCTTCTAATTGGTTGTGTTAAGCATCAGTTGTATAAGCATCATCACATAAGAAAAACAGCACCTGAATATTGTAGAAAGAGAGAGAGTGGGAATGGAAAAGATCACAGGGAAAAAGATCACAGGAAAGAGCAAGCATTTTAGAGAAGGCAAAATCACAGGGTCCACAAGAGCATGAATGATAGTGACATTTTATTTTCTTTGTATAAATGACTTTTAGACTAAGGAACTTGTTTCAGTTTTCTCAGAGCTGTATTAATTTTTCAGTTCTGTCACCAGCTTCCAATGTACTTTTGCAAACTACTTACTCTTTGAGAATATATAAAATATATGTTACTGGTTTCTAGAAATAAAAATGGGATCATTAGAGTCCTCTCCTCCCAAATCCAAACTCCATGACCTTCCTGGAAGTAAAGCTCTTTTCAAGATTTCAGTATTCTGAAAATTGCTGAGCACTGCCTAAAATCTACCCTGTCTCCTCCTCTGGTGCCTGGGGCCATCTCTTTCCACACAACTCACAGCAACATGAGGACAGTGCTTACACACCGGTTTGCTGCTCTCACTTGGTGGCCAGAGCCTCCTCAC
Organism: Melospiza georgiana; assembly: GCF_028018845.1. NCBI lineage: Eukaryota > Metazoa > Chordata > Aves > Passeriformes > Passerellidae > Melospiza > Melospiza georgiana. The sequence goes on along the minus strand of NC_080438.1, from coordinate 10,551,789 downwards.
AGACATCCTCTAAACAAAAAGGTTGAAAACAAGCTGCATTTCCTGCGGTGTGGCTAAGCCATATAGCACAAACAGACCTCATTTTTGTCTGCTTTTCATTTATCCTTAAGAAAAATACTGCCAGGTTATATTTAGCATTCTGAACCAGTCACGAGAAGAGACACTTGGGTGGGGCTTGGGGTTTTTTTTAAGCAATCTGCTGATCGTACCATCTTGGATAACTCATTAATTCTCTGTGTAGTGAATTCTTTGGGTTTGCTTCTATTTAGAGGTCAGTAGAACTCCTTTTCTCTGTTGCCCAAGACAAAAAAACCTTACCTAGTATGACACCCAGATTCAGCCAGGACAAAGTGTGCCTGGCAGGTCTTTTGTTCCCACCTCCCAGGCCAGAGCTCCCGCACAGCCAGTTCTTCAGACAAAGATCAAAAGTTTGGCACCAGCTCTTTCCCTTTTTAACTTCTCTCCAGCACAGACAATCATATAGAAACAGATACAGACAGACAGCAGGACTGTTGCCCATGGGCAAGGGAGCTACAGGAGAAGCACAATGACACCAGGTGACCTTTGCAGGGTGAGGTGGCTCACAGGGCACCCACAGCAGCACTTACAAGCCAAAATGATTCAGAAATCCTTAATGCCATTATTTAGAGCTAACACCAAACAAAGGCCTGAGGCTCCCATACACTGAGGTTCCTCAGGCTCTCAACCCTCTAACAGGGGATTCCTCACTGTTTATATCAGCATATTTCTCCCAGCAGATGGGCCATCATTGCTATAGTTTAAGGGATTCACCTGTAAAACCAAAACAAAGCCTGTTAAGGGATTAGAGAACTTCAAGAACAGAGAAAAGAGCAGCTGTTTCCCTTTGTAGGTCAAGATGAGAAACATATTTTTACTTTCAGGAAATGAGTGTAATTTCTAAATACCAAGGAAGAGCATGAATCCTTTTCTGACCAAAAGCAGGCTAAATATTTTTCTGATGTGGTAGACATGCCAATTGGTACAGGTAGTCTCAGTAATCAGTATAGGGCCATCTTAATTTTCTTTCCTGGGGCAAAAAAACCCCTTAATTATCTATAGTTGAGATGGAATTTCTTGAAATAAAGATCAATAACTACTACAAATAGGCCAAAAAAGAATGAATCTAAGGGAATGGGTTGAAATAGTGAGATACGTCATGAAATGTGATTAATGAAACCAAGGGAAACATAAAATAACATGTTTCCCTGGAAATGGACTGTAAGTGCACAATGTCTGCACAATATTGTACATCTGCAGTTCTCTGTCCTGCCACCTAATATCCAAATTGTCTGCCAGTATAAACACAGCTGCTAAATGTCTTCTACAACTGCAAAAATAACAAATCTCCACTTTTCTCCAAGCCATTGAAGTATATTTTTACAGAGACAAATGAAATGTTTACCCTTGTTCAACAGGAGAAAATGCCAATGCCCAACATATATGTCTCATTAACACACATTGAGAGTCAAATATCATAGATCAAAGAAATGGGATGGCTGTTTTCTGGTATCCTGAGATGAGCTGAGATTTAATGTTTTTGGCCTGAACAGTTTCTCATCTGGTTTCTGCATAGACATATGCCTGCCTATCAGTATAAAATCACCATTTTAATTGGTTTTGACCATCACTACAATAGAATCTGGCAGGATTGTGGAGGAAGGATGAGAAATCTTTTTGTAAACTCTGCTTTCCACATTGTGGATTGGCCTGCAGACTCTGCTGGGGTAGAGCTGTGCTCAGCTTCTCCCCAGCCTGGAGACATAGGTCTGCAGCAGCTGGGGGCGTGGGAGACTTAAGTAACAATTTTCATATTATAATACTAGCCTGGGCTGTAAGAAGTAATTTAAGATAATTTACTAGGTTGCATTTACTGAAACAACTTCTTTTCATAAAATATAACTAAGGAAAACCCAAGAGAAAGGGAAAATGATAGTCAGGATTTTCAAACTGTACTGTGCTTGGACGTAGCATAGATGAAGAGAGCATAAATGAGAAGAAAAGAATGAGAGAAAAAAGAAAGAAATAAGGCTCCATTAACCTAGGAAGGGTACCAATCCATTTATACACTTCCTGGAATGCTTAGAACATTTGGTCTTACTGGCCACAAGAAACCACTTTTGTTGTGCAAAAGGTTTCACACATGAACTAAAGCCAGAAGTTTTTTCATGGCACTGTGGGAAGAAAAAAACCCAAAAACATTACTGTACAGTTTGGTGAACTACAGACAGAAATTGGTCTGTAGGCCTGCCTGGTAAAACTTTATGAAAACACTGTCACTCCCTCAGCCTCCTTCAAATCATAGGCTTGAAATTTACCTTTTCTCTTACAAGAACAGAAAACTGGCACCTAATCATGATTAGGCAAGGAAGCAAAGTACTGGTGCTACTCTTGATTAGCTAAAAACTATGAACACACTTGTTTTTTGGCAGTTTGTCTCTCCCAATCTATGTTCCACTTTTATCTTATTCAACTGTTACAACCATCAGCTGGCATTCTGTGGGGCAAGGAATATGCTTTTCTCTAGGCATGTACATGAACTAGCTTCAGTCCATTTTTCCCCTGGCTGCAATAGAAATGCCAAGGACATGAACTAGAGCATAAATGTGAAGGTTATAACTTTTATCCTGTGAGAAAGCAAGATAGATCATAAATAAAATTATAGAAAAAAATTACATAAGCAATCATTAAAGATAAATTAGGAAGATTCAGTTGGTCAAACCATCATGATAAGGAGTAGGATACTCCTACTCTTTAGTCCTTTGTTCGAAGTTCCAGTTGTCTTTCTCTATTTAAATTGTTTCTTCCAGATATTTAATTGCAGATGTTCCCAATCTATTACTCTGCCAGGCAGAACACAGTTTTTGGATATTACTTTTCCAACGATCCCCTGTGATCTGGAGTTGCGCTTGACAGAGTTCAAAGCTGTGACGCAGATCAGACTGTTATGTTGGGGAGAGGGGAGGTCTGAGACCTCTATAAATAATCTTTGCAGCAGGTAAGTATTTCTGCACCCTTGCATCTGCATCTTGCAGTACTCTCTTTGACCATTAGAAGAAGATAAACTGAAGTGGAAACCCAGCCTTTCTTACGGCTAGACTGCAAAACACAGTTGGATCTACAAACCCAGCTCTCCAAGCTAGTTAGATATGAGTTGGAGCTCCAAGTCTTTGTATTTCTGTTTAATAGCTTCACATTTTAAGTAAAGGCTAGAGCTGAAACAAGCAGTTGCTCCAGCTGAGAGGCTGTGTTTGCATGCTGTTCCCATCCTCTGGGCTGGCCCCAGGAGCAGAGCTCAGCAAGCACACAGCACTGCCCTTCCCAAGGAGCACGGCTTGGGATGCTGCCTCACGGGGGTGGCGTAAGGTCGCAGCGCTAGGTACAGCTGTCGGTGCTGCTGCAGTAAAAGCAGGCTAATGCCTTTAAAGTCTGTGGATTTATTCTATCCCACAGTGATTCTGGCATAAATCACATCAGCCATTTGACTACAGCAGCAATATGGGAAGAGGTGGGCACAGAATACAATGAGAACAGACATGCTGAAGATAGTGTCTGACATTGTGCCCCAAAGGGAGGCAGGAGAGCACAGGAGATAAACAATGCAGAGCTGAGAATCCTCTTTGGACATTCTGCCTAGAAAAGCAACAATGGAGAAATGGTCAAGTACCAATAAAGAAATATAATTGTGCTCTCATGGTTTTTACACAAGAAGCATCCACATCATGTCATGAAAGAAGTGGGGAGGGTTGTCAGCCTCATTTATATTTCCCTTATTCACTCTGCTTTTAAAAAACCCACAAGTTTTCCTCATTTATGAATCTGCTCAAAACACATGGCATTTCACAGAAATAGACAAATATGATTGCAAACTCTAAAGGTAACAAAGAATGCTTGGATAAAGGATGCCGATCACTGGGAAGGCACCACTTACTATGAAAAACCTTTGGTTGATGCAGAGGAAAAGCTTGCCAAATGCAATGGAAAAAATTAAGTGGTCTGATCATTACAAGAGATCAGTGTGTGCAGTTCCCAGCCACTTCAATGTGAATTGCTCATAGGTACTGTCCTGTGATGGTTGGACCTGAGGGATTCTAAAGAACCATGAACAGAAAACCAAACCCAAGACCTAACTCAATATCTCTTGTAAAGCTACAGGAGAAAAACAAAACAAAATAAAATAGGAGAAGCAATTTTCAACAAAACTGTCCTCTTCCTGCCTTAACAACATCATTCTTGTTGCCAACAAAACAAATCCAAGTGATCACCACAAACACACACCTCTCAGGAAGTCTGCCCTCACTGCTGGCTTCAAACACTTGCTGGGTTTTTACAGTGCTGAAATTATTCCTGCATCGAATCATGGAATTACAGTGAGGCACCACCCTGTCTGTGGTTACAGACTGCACAGACGAACCCTTGAAGGGAATGCTGGGTGCTTCCCCTGGTGAAGCAGGGGTGGAAGGGGGCTCCAGCTGTCCTGTGCCTCCCCACCCCTTGCCAGGGATTTGCCCTCCTGCCTGGGAGTGCCCTCCAAACCCCAGGGCTGCCAGCCGAGGCAGCCAGTACGTGCCAGGGATGTGCTGCAGCTCCTTCCTCTCCAGTCATCCTCACTGCAACCTGTCATCTTTTCCGTGTAGCCACACAACATTTGATAGAACAAAACTGCGGGTAGGATACCTTTCATAATAATAAATAGGAATAGCAGTGCTTTTGTGAATTTAGGTCAATGCATCACCCTTAGAGCGCATTATAAATTCATCAGAATCACAGCCTGAAGAAAATTTTATTCCCTGGCACCAGCTGCTTTTAGCCATGCCACAGATCTTTAGCAGAATTTAAACTCCAGATTAAGTATTGATTGAGTTTAAATAAATTACAATACGTTATAAAGAGAAAGCTAGACTCTGACTGGTATAGATGGTTTCCCTGTTTACCTCCTTTCTCACCTCAAATATTAACAAATGTATTCACTGCATTTTAACTGCACTGAACAACCAATTCAGAAATGTATAATACTGAAGTACTAATTTAAGCAGCACCTTCACGTACTTGACATAGGAATAGAAATTGTAAAATAGGCACAGAATAAACATATCAACTTAAAGGATTATGTGAATAGGAATAAATTCCTAAACAATTAGCTACAGGGGGAAAGTAAATGCAAAACTGCAGCTTATATTAACATTTGATTATATTTAAGATGCTTTGTTCCTTTTTTAAGGTTTGAAATGATCTCTGTAGTGATGGCTACCAACCAACTGCAACACAGTGATCCACTCTTGTGTCGCATTCAGTAGCATCAGCTGCTTGTATACCCAGCACGTTATTTCTGGACAACTAACAGATGAGCCTATCATTTTAAACTATATTTAATAGGGAATGAAAACTTGCATGAGCAGGTATTCAAAATGTAACTGTGATACAGTTACCGTAGCCAACTGAGAAACACAAGCCCAAATTTTACAGAAAAGAAAACAACAACTATCTTCTGTACTGCTAAAAGAGGACAAGAGGACACATAAGGACATATAGTTTTGTGTTTGACCTATTTTGGTTGATTTAATTTTCAGATTTTGTAAGCCAAGCTCCAGTGAGTTCCTGAGGAAAAAATTCTAACTGGCATTTTACTGTGAGTCAAACCTCACACAAAAAGTGCTTTGTGAATCAAGATAACATTAGAAGCTGTCTAGCTGCACGTACCAAAGTACCAGTTTGGACAAAAAAACAGAGCTGTAATGGACATCTAACAGCAATAAATACTTTGCACTTCTGAACTATGTTTCAATTTGAGATCTCTAAGTGTTTTGCAGTGTATGACAATTAAGTCTATCACTTGGAAACTTCAGTAGAAAACAAATGTCATAATTTTACTGATGGACTGAAGAAACTGAGGTATAGAGAGGTTGAATTCCTTCATAAGATCTTACAGGAAACAGGATGCCAGTGCACCATCAGAAATGCCAGGCAGCATTTGGGACTCCATCAAGGGCACTAACTCCCATTTCCAAACAGCCTATCTGCCATATGTTTGACTAATATTTTACCAGCTTTGTGACCAATAGAATTCATCTCTGCATTTAGAGGTAGCTCATTTCCTGATGCTGCTCTGAGCGAGCTGATGGCGGGAGCAGTAATTCTTTTAATGAAAGTGCAGACAGTTTGGGACATGACAGCAATCCAGATGATGTCCACTTTGAGATGGATTGAGTGCCTGAAATTGCACATAGCACCACACTGCATACAGACATAGAATGATAAAATTGAGTCTAGTTAACATGGTTAGCAATTATCTATTTTAAGAGACAACTCTAGAACTTTACCAGCAATATTGTCCTTAGAATATGCACATAGCAGGGTCATGATAATCTTTTCTCTCCTAAGTTCTTTACTGTGAATAGACATAGCAAGCTTTGAGTCTGACTGTTCTTTTCTAGTTATCACTGAACAGCTGTGTTATTTATTGCTTTCTTTCTATTCTCTGCTAAGAATGATGCAATTGCTTTTTTTTTTTCCTGCAAAGTATAAGTAATAGAGGATTTCTCCAAACGCTTCTTTTTTTAGTTAGAGTTCACACTGATGCATCAACACTGCAGTTAGAATAACCCAGCCCTTCTTTGAGGCACTAATAAAAGCAAGAGGCAGTGGAATTAGATTTTGCAGTGCTGTACATTTTCACCTGCCTATACCTAGTTAGCTACCACTGAAATCTTCTTGGTGTTTAAGCCAGGACATCTAAGCTCCTGTCTGGCCAAGCAGGGCTAGCAGTGGCACTAGTCTGTGTAAGTGCATTGCTGCAAGGGTATAGCCAAAGGCCTTCAGGGATTAGCACAGAAATGTCATGAAGCTGAACACTTTGTCTAAGCCCCATCTGTGACCAGGGCTGTATATCCACTTTCTGGATGTGGCAGCCCTGTGTGAAACTGAGGAGCAGTGACAGGGAGGGGAGAGATGGAGTCCAAGGATCAGGCAGTAACAGCACAGAATGCACAGTTACCTGTTACACTGCCAGACAGGGAGCATGTTGCCGTATCAGTAGGCTTTCTTTAACCCAAATCACTCCTCTAGCATGGTTATCTGGGAATATGTGAGGGACTTCCTCATGGCCTGGATGTAACCAATTATTTTGGGGGAATGAAAGAGGTTCAAATTTGCTAATCCCCACTACAAAACCCTCTATGCATCTTATGCTACTCTATAGTAGATGCACTCTCTACAGTCAGAGAAGGAGGTTCAGGAATTACCTATATGCATTTCCCATATATCTGTCAGTTTGTGCATGGAAGCACTCAGGAAGAAACAATAAAAGGTGTGGCTAATAGCAGTTGCAGTGTTAACCCTCTTGGGTCATGGTTGGGTAGGGCAAGGATGGCTAAGGCTTTCTCAGCTGTAGAGCATAAATATATTTTCATGATTCCTAAAATTGGTTTCTCTCTACTTAAAAACACTCTAGTTTTTCAAAGAAAATTCAACAGTATTTAACACGTTTCGCAACACAACAGTATTCAATACATTTCACTTTCTTCCTTCTCCTATTCTATAGAGGTACAATTCCTTTCCACATCTTTAGACAGATAATTGATATAATGCATTAAGCCAGTCCATGCAGTGGTCCCTGTATAATACAGATCTGATACATTAGAGGTTATCTTTTTTCCATGCATTTATGATTCTGATCTGATAGCTTTATATTTGTATGCTGTTGTTTCGTCTTTGCTTGAAAAACAATCAAATTTTAGATTCATAAAATAACAGAGACTATGCAAAAACCTATGTGATGATGGCTAGCTACATCTTAAAATTCTTTAGCCTGAAAGCCTGGCAAGAATCTGAAGGGAAGTGTTAAAGCAACCTGACAGAAATCCCCTGCAGTGCTTAAGAAAAAAACTCAGCTCTCCCTCCTCCCAGCTAAACCCTGAAACAAGGTCAATGCACTAAAAGGCTCTGGAAGTAATTTTTTTATAAATAAATATCCTGGGGAATTAGTGCAGCAAGTGCCACAGTCATGTGTCTAAAATAAAGGTAGCTATGACTATGTAAGCATTTCCTCTACGTGCTAGGGATGGCACACATCAGTCAAGGTGAGATTAAATGCATCTCTGACTACATGCTACAGAAGAAGCAATTTTTTTTTTTCTCAGGAAGAAAACTTTGATCATAACCTTGAATCAGCAAGTTGTTTATGTCCATGCCTAGTGTTAGGTCTGTGAACAATCTTTGATATGCTGGAGTCACAGACCACTGAAAGGACACTTGTGGCTCTAAAAGGAAAATGCAGGAATAAATGCAGAAGTCTCCCAAATATGAACTAGTGCCAAGTTTCCAAAACTTTGGTGGCCACTCCACTGACCAGATTCTGAGACCCTGATAGTCACCTCTGACTGAGTCCTGCCTATCATGGGCAAGTGCCTTTTTTACCCATCTCATCTATTCAGATACTGCATTATGGCACGGCAGTAATTAGTTTTTCTTTAAAAGGGATCAAAAGTTCCAATCTCCCACAACTGCAATCAATGGCAACCATTTCCCTCATCAACAGGGCATGAATTATACAAATATTCACTGTAAATCTAAGTAAGGAAACTGAAGAAGGTGAAAAAATTATATTCTTTGGCAAGGACCTAATAATTTGGGAATTTATGTATTATTTGGTGACATTGATGATCAAGCCCTAGTTTGGATCAGTTTTTTGAAAATTATTTCAGCTCTTCCTCCATCCACTTTAATTTTATCCAGAAAGCTTCTCTTTCACTTGCTGAAAGGAGAATATGGAAGAAGGGAGATCATTCAATCACAAATCCACTTTTCTTCACGGCATCTCTGATGTTGTTCCCTAAGCAGTAGTAATCCCCGACATTCAGGAAACCTGTGCAGGTTTCTCACAGGAAAAGCACAACATCTAAACCAGTGTGAACACAACAGTCAAGGACTGGAAGAAATAAAAGAAATTAAAACCCAAGCTAAACAAAAGTCCAAACCAAAACCATTCTTCTTCATCAGGATATCAAGTAGCAGCCATTTAAATGAAGAAGATATTTATGCCTTCCTCTTTTGGAGGAAATTTCCTAAGGTTCAAAATGCAGATGAAAGGCTTACAATTCTATATTGGCACAGCCTGATTTTCAGTTGTGCTTATCACTGCCTGCCATGCAGCTGGCTTGCTTTCTTTCTTTGAAAGTTTGAGGTTCTTTACACAGAAATTATGTTTTCGAAATAGATAAGAATCCTGATGTTATAATCATTTTCAGAGCCACTATGCACATTACTAATTGTGCCCACGAGTCCCTTCACTTACTCCACTGAACTGAGACTACCAGATACCAAAACATCATTATAAATAATAAGGTAAGGAGAATGAGGCCAGCTTTATATTTCTGACTTGGTGAAGGTATTGATAGCTCGTAGTGAGTGGAAATTCTTGTAAAAAATTAGGTTGGAAAATGTTCTTTTTCCTGAACTGTTAAAATGATAAATACTAAATAAACAGCTGCAAGTGAAATGGTTCCCTGCTGTCCAACAACTACTTTTCTAAACACCTAAGAAAGTATTCATAAATGCAGCCGAGTTTAGGTCTGCTATCCAAAGTAAATAAGGTACACACAAATTACTGCAAGCAGGAAGACCTCTAATAGTCCACAGCTCCCAGTTCAGAAAAGATTTGCCTGGGTATTTTAACTGGACATTACTGAAACCCTGAAAACTACTATAAATAGGACAAAAACAGCAAAATACTTAGCCAAGAAGGAAATGTATATGCACAAGGAGATATGCTCCGTTTTTATATCTCACAGAGAAAAGAATAAACTCCCATCTTATGCTGCCTTTCCATAGTAGTCCAAATATGTTGGGAGTTGAGTTATGAACTAATACAGATTTCAAATACTGTGAAGAATGGTTGAGGAAAAATGAAACATAGATGCATTTGGCCAATTTAAAATGTACAAGCAGGGACTGCAAGTCATTTAAATATATACAACCCCTCTCTTATCTTGAACGTGATCACAACTGTCGCCAGTGAGTAGACAAGAAACTGCTTGGCACTCTGTTTCTGTTAACTCCTTCAAAGAGCAAACATAGTTCACGTTACAAAACTTGTGGGATTCTTTCCTTTACAGAATTATGTAAACAAACATTTTCTTATTTAATCTGTTTAATTAAGTGTTGTTTACTACCAGTTTCTGAAGCACTTCAGATAATAAAGCCTAAATCCTTGATCCTAGTGGGAATTTTAAGTGAAAGGTTTTTTAAAAAAATACTGTTACCCATTAAAAGTTTTAACTATGGCTTTAGGAATTTTTAAATGTCTCATAATTTTTAATGTCTTGATTTCTATGTCTTAAAAGGGAAGTAATTTTTTGACCTATGTTAACTTTTTCAGACTCTTTTAATGGAATGTGCAATCAATACATTAATAACATCCCATGCATTAGCACTGAATATAGCAGAAGGTTAAAAGGGGCACAGGTTTTCCATTAAGCCCTTTTAATTTTTCCTTTTCAGGATTTTCCTGAATCTGGGAGTGGGTAGATCTAGTCCTAGATCTATTACTCCAGTCTGGAGAATGATGCCACGAAAGCATTTGTAACCCCTTAAATATCCCATGGTATATACTTGTTCAATTCCTGTACTTTGCCCTCAGTCCCATCTCAGAAATTCATGCTGTGTATGACAAGGGTCTCAGTCTGCAGGACAGAGGCTGCAGATGGGGCATGTGAATCTGGCAAGGCATCAGGAACATTTTGCAGAACTGGAAAGGGGCTAAGTTCTGGTTTAGGCCATTTTGAAACATTTTTTTAAAATAATGTACATAATTTCCATAAATGTTACCTCATCCTTCTCTGAGCAGTTTCATTATGAAGTCTATTTTCTTTTTTTTAGTGAAATAACTTTACCAATTTTAAATTCAGATGGAACAGGAAGGGGAAAAGCACTTTATTTCTTGCTCCGACTAAGATTTTTTTATCCATTTCTAATTTTAGTTCTTTTCACGTTTTGTTTGTTAGGCATAACTGGGTCAACACTTTCATTCTTTCAGGTTGAAAATCCTGTCTGAAGAAAAGAAGTTACTTGTCACGAAGCAAAGCAAATGACTGTGAATAATTTATAAGAAAGTAAAAATATTCTGCTTTTGAGATTTTAACAGAACAACCCTGAGTTATAAATTATTATAATTACACTGGAATATGCTCTCCATCGTCTTATTCTTTTGCTCTGCTCACTGCCATAATACTTCTTGCTCAAATGGGTAACAATCTCTTGAGCAGCACCCTGGGTGCCCCCATGTTTGGGGACAGTGCCCTTTGGACCATGAATTTAACAGCGCTCACAATCCCGCTCCACACTTCTCAAGAGTTTTGCTAGAACTCCTGCAGCTTCATCTCCTTATAGAAGATAAAATGTGTGTATACATATACATATACATATATATATATATATATATATATATATATATATATATACACCAAAGTCCTGTGGGCTGTCACAGAGCTGGGGGCTCCAGAAGCAAAACTGGTGCTCACAGGAGATTCTGGGAGCATTATTAAACCACATCACAAATCCTCACCCTTACTGCTCAGGTGCAAAGTAACACTCAGAGATGGGTAGATAGTTAAATTCTTGGGGGTTGTTTAGTTCTAGCTCCTAAAGGCCACTGTGTTCAAAGGTATTTGTTGTCATAATTATTATACTACAATGTATTCCTCTGTATAAAGATGGTAAAGTGAAGAAATACAGTATATTTAATGGAAAAGTAGAGATTACAACAACTTGGTTTGCTGAGAAACCAGTTTCACTAATGCTCTTATTAAATGTTTGAAATGAATGTGTCAATTCTCTGTAGCACCAAGGGAAGAAGATTAATTACTTGATATCAAAGTCTGTCACTTCTTTAAATGCTTTTTTATATACTTTCTGCAATACAACATCTCTAGTGTACTAATACTGGCATAAACTACTGCAATTTCCAGCATCTTGTTCTCAATAAAACACTTCTTTCTTTTAAGACTAATGTTTAGAAACACAAGTGGAAGAACTAAAACATAGCAATGGATATGTACATGACAGCGTCCACAATGAAGTTCGTGGAACTGACTTCATTTACCACTGGAGTCAGTAAGATCCTATGCCCTCTTGTGCCAAGCAAGCTTTGGCCATCATCACCCACTTCTTACACAGACTGGCAGGAGAGGGAAAGGACAGCCAGCCCACAAGTTCTTATACATGCAAGATTGCAGCTATGCATTCCAATCTTTTCACATAAGGTGTGGTCACATACACAAAGACTGCTGCTGCCAGTGTGTTCCCACAGCAGAGATCAGCTACCAAATCCTGTGGGAGGAGTTTGAAGAGTGGAATTCCCACTGCTCATCCTGCCTGCCATGTTGTGGGTCAGCCACTCTTGGTGACAGTCTGAGCCTTGGGGGAAATGGAACATGTCTTTTCTTCAACCTTACCCTTGGCTTCTCACAGGTATTAATGTGAAACCTCTGCCCAGTATCCCCCTAAACCTCTCCATAAAAAATGAAATTCCTGACTGACACATGTTTGTCCCCTCATTTATCAGTAAGGGAGGATGTCAAAATTCTTTGATCAAAAGTTGGTGGGGAAGTTGACATTCATTTTGAAGTGGAAGACCTATCTAAGGAAACTGTAAGGGGGCCCCAGGCATGCTGGAAACAGCCCTGCTTTAGATTTGCATTTTCTGGGACACTAATAATTTTAAATTTAAGTCCACAAATTTTACACTTCAGAAAAGTCAAAATATCTGTGAGCAGGTTCTGAGTATCCCACCTGATTGGTCCCAGACACATTGAGTTCTAAGTGTACCTGATATCTTTTATTTTTTTACACATTATTCATATTTGACCTTATCTGACCTTCTATTCCAGGACACTAATTAGATTTCTATGAGCTTTGCAGTCATTAACAATCTCAGTGGAATTGCACCTCTCCATGTCAGAATTATGCCTCTCACTTTACTTATTCTCTTCGCTACCTAAAAGCTTGAACCAAAATATCCGCACTTCTTGTATTTCATTCTTATCCAACCACTGCTTATACATTCATGAAAAAACATTAGTGCAATTGAGCAACTCAAATCTGTACATACATTCTGGCTGTGTATAAAAGATGTGCTTTGATTCTTTCCCTCAGAAAAATGTGCTAAGCACTAGAAATTAAAGTTTATTAGTGACAGTTGTACTAAGAATTAAAATTTGTCCCAAGCAGGCTACTACTGAATGGGATCCAATATGTGGCTGGCCTGCAGAATATTCAGGAGAGTAATTTGCTGACTGTCCTCTAAGAAACTGTTGCCTAAGTTAAAAGCAGCCTTGGGTAATTGCTGATCACCCTTCTTGTGATTTTCAAAACTCCCTCTGTGATTTTAATACCCAATTCCATTAACTTCAGCACTAGGGCTGCTAATCCTGTAGGTAGGCTAGAAAATCTTTAGCTGTATGCAGGTGATTCAGAGATTATAATGCTAATCACTCCCATTTAGCTGCTACTATCAGTATGAGAAGGAAAACAAAGCAGAAGAGACAGACAAGCTTGAATGAACAGACATATCTATCCCTTATGCTTTTTGCCTTTTTCGGAGCAAGAACAACTCAGTCTCCTCTCTGTCATTCTTATCCTAAAGCTTTGGAGCCCAAAGCACCACATGGCTTTGAGGAGAGGATAGTCTTGAGAAAAAAAATATTTCTGGGGAAGGGGGTTCTTTTGTTCTCTTCATTGGGTCATTTTCTTATGATAATATAAAAAAAAATTACCAGTTTTATTCTGGAGATTTTCCTACAACCAGAACATACTTTGGCAGGAAATGTGTGTGAGATCTACTCATGTCATATCATATCATCTTTGGATGTGATTCTAGTGATCTTTCACTAAACAAATGTTCACCTAACACTGATAGCTGTTGAACTCTCCTCACTTACAATGCAATGGCCTTTAGACAAACAATAAATGAGCACTTGTATTTTCAACAGATTTTACTCCAAGGAGATGAGCTGTTGTTCTCAGTTAACCTGTATTCTCCTCCTTAGGCATAAATGGGGGAGAGAAATGGGGCATATTCTGTGATTGTAACTGTATTTTCACCTTTTTTGGTCTTGGTTTATAGATTTTTCAGTGTTTTTCTTGAAGCAATTATATCCACATCTTTTTGTGTTTGGAAATGTTTTCACGTGGGAAGGTGGCTGTTGCAGTCAACAGCTGAATTACATTGCAGAGACCACTGAGAGCTGCCAAATTACAGCCAGGGCTCACTGAGAGACTAAGGGAAATTAGGACACCTTGTATGTCAGACTGAGGATATCTTTATGCAATCAATAAAGGGTCGTGAGAAGTTTGATTTTTCTAGGTTTGGAGTGATGAGAAATGAAAAAGGCAAAATTCCTTGATTTCATGAAGACTTTTCTATCCTGTTTATTTCAAAGAGATATTTAGGAGAATGTAAGACTTATACACGTTAGCACTCTCCTGTGGAAAGAAGACATCCCTGTTAAGTGAAAATTAAGTCCAGAAAGCTTATGTTTAATGCAAGATTTATTGGTACTGTAGCCAAAGATTTCCCAAAACCTCTTGTCTTTGTCCGAAAAGGTTCAAGAAATAGCTTGATGCTGTCTCTCCTCCTCCACACCTGCTTTTCCAGGGCAGTATTTGCTTTTATACTGTTCAGTTTAGGATGCTACTGCACTGGAATAACATCTACCTTCTTTTTTTTTAATTTAAGATATTATTTATTTACTTTATTGAAATAATGCATTGACTTATACTGTTTGGATTCTAGTTTTTGTGAACCTAAAATGAGACTCTGTGTCTGACTCTCTGTAGCTTTGGAGCTGATGTCATAAAGGTAAAGAAAAGTGGGTGGGCCACTGTGAGTTTGTGGACATCTCCAGTTAAAGTTCCTTTGTAAAAGTACAAATGACTGCACATGGTGTAAGACAAGAACTGAAATATTTACCATGATAAATTACTTATTTATAAAATATACTTATTATTTATTAATTATTTATTATATATACTTATTATAGTATACTGGGGCAACTACCAAAATAGAAATAATATAAAATAGTTTATGCCTGTGGATCTTAAATTAATAGAATTGCTAACAATTTTACTTCATCCTAAAAAAACTTATTATGGCACTTTTCTGCTATAGGTGAAAAAACCAGAAAGGTTCTCAGTATGTTATGGATTGAAATAAAGGAGAGTTTTAGGAAGTTAAATTTCCTTTGAATGAGTTTTTTCAAACTGTGTGTGGAAAACCACATAAGAAAATATATGAGTATACACTTGCAGAAAAACCACTTTTGCCTTCTGTAATGCCAATTAGAGAGCAAAGACTCATTTGTTTTCCTGAGACAGTGTGTGTCTTCATAGCCAGAGTAGGAAAGAAGATGGATGCCATAGATTCCCCTGAGCAGACACCTAAATTTATTCCTGTCAATGTTGAAAAAATTATTTGAATCCTGTTTCCCCAGTGAAGAAAAAATGGCTCCAGACCTCCTAGGATGAAAAGCAGTTACTGCAAAGACCTTCAGGAGAAGGAGAAGAACTAAAAACAGAACAGTGCGAAACTCAATAATAGAATATTCAGAGGAAATGATAAATTTAACAAAGAACATTTCGACCTAGGGTGTTGGAGTGGGAAAGGGCAGGGTATGGGAGGATCACAGGATAGTTATACATCCCTTGTAATTAATTTGTGAAAAATGCAAATGCAGTCCTGATGTCCTAAGGGCAGTATTTCCAGTGATGAGTAAATACACTGTTGACAAATTGTGTAGCATGTACAATGATAGAAAAGAAACTCAGAAAAGCTGTGTTACAATATGTGACAGATGAGAATTACTGAAAGTATGGGGAACCAGGCTTGGCAGTTCAGGGACCTGCACATCCTGACTGTGACAAGGAAATGAAAAAGGAGAACTTGTTCCCCATCTGTGACACCAAGACATGTGCTAATCACTCCATCCTGTAAGTGGCCCCTCATCAGTTCAGAGCTACAATTCCCACAAGAGCCAGATCTTTAATTTGGCTACCTGTTTCCACTGGCCAGCTCAACAAACTGCTCAGTGCAGCAATAATCAGTGAAGTGTGAGATTTTCTGTGCAAAAGCATCCCGTGCTGACCGTGTGCGTGGGTACCCTCTGCCCAGCAGTGAGTGAGCAGCTCTGTTGGCCACAGGGACAGAGCTGTGGGCAGCAGCAGCACTGGTTTGGCAGGGTGCAGAGTCAGGCTGGTGACCTCCTTATCTGAAATCTGGTGTTGCTTGGGACTACTGTGATACAGATAATCCTTGGACTTAATTTAGAGCTGCTCAACAGGCAAGAATCTGTTTTAGCTCCATGAAAGAGAGAGTTCTTTCATAAAAATGGTACAACAATAAGAAGTGGGATATTTTTTGACTGCTATTCTGGTTACGCTCACATGCTTGCCCAGCGTGCCCACGGGTCATACAGCTCATGACTAAGTTCCTTTTCTTTCCTACACGATGAATCTGTAACCAGTGAATCTACATGCAGGCAATCCTACATGAGACAGAGCCAGCAGGAGACAAAATGAGGCAAAGAGGATTGCATCTGACAGAGCTGTTTAAATAAATTGTTAATTTTCTTAGAATACCAGGGGACCTGTCTGTAGCACCAAATCTCCCCAGCCTGTAATCTTATGAGCCATCTGTCTCCATGTATACTGGAGAAGGCTGTGGACTTGGGAGGATGATGAAATATTGGGATGTAAATATTGAGGGGGTGGGAGATTATTCCAATATCTATTCTTGCATCTCACAAGATGATGGGCTCCCCAGCCTCCTACTGTGCTAAAGGAATACAGGGCACTCAACGTTTTCATGGTTTGAGTTCTGAAATGCACACACATTTAGCAAATTTGGTAAATTTTACTGTTAGTTGGGTGAGTATGCTTGAGTTTTATTTTTCTTTTAAATAGATAATCTATCCACTAAAAAGAAGAATGCTATATTAGCATTATATGTTGTAAATAACAATCCAAAACATAGAAAAACAATTCCATTCAATTTATGTACCTTTAAGACCTACTACAAACCAATGTTTTCATTCAGCTTTGCAAAGGATAAGGACTAGGTGAAAACTAACTAGTACTTGCTCATGGTTTTATAGGAGAGATGCATCTTGGAGGAAAAGAGCTCATAAGTTCTTAATGGTTATGGGCATATATTACATTTGCTTTCTAAAATTAATAAACTCGCTATGTAGTGGTGTCCTGGTTTAGAGAAAATTTGGGAGGAAAGCTCCAGATGGGGTCCCTCTAGAAAGAAAATTCAAGCTGTCCCCTCCCCTTGCTGGTTCAGGAGATATAAACCTACTTTGAGAGAAGTGGAAAAAACTGTTTCTTTAACAAGCAAAGTACTCACAAATATGGAAAAATGAATAATAAAAATGGAACCTCTCAAGGTTCTGAAGAGATGGCAAATTCAGAGAGTCCTTTTTGAGGGGTGTAGCTCAGCTCCCCCAGTCTCCTGTCAGTCCCTCCTGTGCTGGAAAATGCCACGTCCTGGGTCCTGGTGGGCCACAGGTGTGAGCTCCCAGCGTTTTTCTGGGTTTCTAGTCCAGAGCAGGGCTCATCACCTCCAAGAAAAGGAAAAGCCGCAGTCTGGGGAACTTGTCTGCCTCAGCTAGCTAAAAAAGCTAACAGAAAGCAAAGGAGAGCTGTGTCCTGCTGTCCATGCTACTGATAGTCGAGGAGGGGGAATGCAGAGGAGCGAGTGCAGGTTCTGCAGACAAACTGCACACTTCCCCCTTTGCTGTCAGAACCAGTCTGAAACCAGTGCAGAACTTCATATCCACCATAAACAGAACAGACCACTGGGATACAAGCATCATAAAGTCACCCTAGGACAAATGGGAAGTCTTTTTTTTAGTCTAAATTAAATATTCAAAATGAGGTCAGGTCTGTGGCCATGAAATGAATTTATTTCTATATCCCTGTCCTGAATAATGATGTGACTTCTTTGAAAGACTAATAAATATCAACTCACAAACCCTTCAGTGTAATAATTCCTATCCTCTGTGGCTTTATATCTCAAGAGAGACAATATATTGTGGTAGAAGGTAAGAGCTTTAGGAGACCTGTGTTTAAGAACTGTGAGGTTTGAAAGAGTAGGAACCAAACTCTGTCTTTAGAACTATCCTTCAGTCACCTTTCTTTGAATTTCTCCACTGTAGCACTATTTATGTGCCTATGTAAAGCAATTTAAAAATCTTTGCCTGAACTGTATGCGTATTTTTAATTGGAATCTATTATGTATTAATTATAATTTACAAAGAAACTATCACACACTTCAAGATCTTACAGTTATTTTTAGATTCATGCTGTGAAATGCAGCTCCTGCATTTTAATAAATATTAAACTGAATACCTTCTCTCTAACTCTGAAGATTATCAACTGTAAAACTCAACACAAAATCACTCCATTCATTCTCCTTTAGCCCCCTCATTTAACAAAGTACCAAACCTTCTCATGGAAAGTGAAAATGAGAAAGCACACCTCCTACCTCAGCCCAAATCACGATCCCCGAGCCCAGTTTTACTTCCTTTGCACTTAAATCCCAATCATTTTTTTTTCATCTACAAGAGATTAATACAACTTTTATAAATCAATTATCAACAAGTCTCTAGGTGAAAGAAATGCCCTGTATCGGCTTCACCGAATAACATAAAAAGTCTTATAAGCTAGATGAGAAATATCAATTTTCCCCTTCTGATTATCCCCAGTGAAAGCACATTGCACAGATGGACTGCCATCATTATAATCTTCATATAGATATATACATATATATATTAGCACTTAAAGCATTTTCCAAACTTTTCAAGATTTCTGTCCCCTGTATGGAAGGTTTTTCTTTCTGGAATTCCTTATCATACCTTAAAAAAAAAAATTCAGGAAGGAAGATGCCAGAAGAGTAGGTTTCTCAGCTGAACAGCAATAATGAATATTGACAAAGATGAGTGTTTTGGTGTGATCCAAGAATATGTATGAACAAGTTTAGCCAAAAATATAGATAGAATAATCTTATTAAAGGCACAATGGAGTAACTCAGAAATCTGCAATGTAATAAATTGGCCAATAGCTAAAATAATTTTGCAGTTTTGATAATTTAGAAATAAGTTCTCTAAGGGACATTAACAATAGATTTTCAGACATTTGTTAGAGAATAAATCATGCTCTAGTTACTAAAATGGCTCCAATGAACTAGAAAGCACATGGCAGCACAGAGCAAATGATGTTACCGACCTTGTCAGAGACTCCAAAACAGCAGTAGCTCCATGTCAAATAATGGCACTCTCATTTAACTCTTCATTTGAATACTCTGGAAATAAAAAGAAGCTGCCTTTGATTGAGATGTGTCAATTTTTGGAGCCATTAGATTATTTTTTTAAAAACAATGAGTGTACAACTGAGACTACAGATTCTTTCTTTTTACAAATGCTGGAATTTTGTATAATCTCTTCTAAATGAAACCAACAACAAATTAAATCCAAATACCCAGTACACAAAACAGATGCTCAATTAAAACAAATAAATCTAAATTTGAAAATTGTATATTGAGAAGAGACTTTTGAACCATCAATACCTCAGTCTTGCTACCTGAGAGCTATAGACACCTCTTGAACACAAATCTTAACTTCATCCTCACTATTTTACTGCAGAGAGAAAATTGCTTTTTAGAAGAACCTCAGGGTACATACAAAAGAAGATGTGGGAGAAACATATTTATATTCACCTCATCAGGAGGCATGCAGGCTAAATAAAAAATAGCACATCATTATCTTGTTTGTTTGGTTTGTTTTTGGCATTTTTAGTAGTTGTTTCAGTGGGAGGTTGGTGGGACTTGAGACCAAAACTCTGGCGTATAACCTAAAAAATTCTTCCTAGAATTAGGTCAACTCATGAGACAGAGATGCAAATTTCTTTTAATGACTTCTAATGGGAAGGCATAAAATACATCATATATTATGAGTTCATATATAAATATCATAGAAGCGTTTTTCTTAACAAGGCATAAAATTGTGGGTATGTGTTATACCATTAATAGAAGATAATGCCCTTTTCACATTGGGATTTTTATGCAGAATAACCCAAATATCAGAAGATTTATTGGCTCACTTTTCTATTTACTGTCCTTGTTTTAGGCAGTTCAGTTACTCAAATTATTGACCTTATTTTTACACTGTGATTGACACAACTGTGGCTTTTCAATTCTCTTTGGTTTTGGTTTGTTTTGGGTTTTTTTTTGTTGTTGTTGGTTTTTTTTTGTTTTTGTTTTTTTTTTGGGTTTTTTTTGCCTTGTATTTCAGAGCAGACATGCTGTAATGGCTACACATTAGCAAATGCTTCCAGTTCAAGTTTTCAGTAAATTAACCTTTTGAGAGCTGAAGACAAATGTGCTCTGAGCCTGGGATTGTGACTCACCAAGGCCCTGCCCAGGGACACAAGCAGGACTCCTGGCCAAGGCATGCTCAGCTGCAGTGGCAGCTGGGGTTAGCCCAGGGCACCCCACTCTCAGCTACCTAAATTGCCATTCTTGTGTTCTAGGAACAACTTGCATAAAAGCTTCTGCACCAAGACATCAGTGATTTAAATGGTGGCATAAGAGGGCAAGCAGAATAATCGACATTTGTCTGCCAAGTTCCAAGTGCAGAGCTCTGTTGGGATAAGAGTGGAGCAGATGAAGAAAGATATGATGCTTTACCCTTATATTTGTCCTTTGCTCATGAAATGAATGCAGCACAATTTATTTTGCAAGTGATGAGCCTGTTTCATGGAACCAAACAATGATGAGAAAAATTGTTTGGGGATTTTTATTTCTTTTTTTCACCAAATATGAATATTTTACTACACAACATGCTTCAGATAGGATTTCAGTTAGGACATTGGCACTGATGCTCTGCATTTTCTTATGTAGAGGATTTAGGTAAAGATATCTTACCTCCAACCTACAGCAAGGCTTTGATTGTTTCCTGAACCATCTTTGTGTCCTTTCCCTCTGAAACACTGTCCAGAAAGCCTTTGCAAATTTATATTTCTTGGGAAATTAACAAGCATTTTGCCATGTGGATTCCAAATGTATTTACCTCTAAATTCCATGGAAGCCTCCTGGTTCAGCATGTGCTCAGCTCAGAAGGAACCTATGTTATCCACACTCAGATTTTACACTCAGTTAGAGCTGATTGCTCCATATCAGCACACCCTGCCAGTGAAGGGGGGCAGCCACAGGACCTGTATTTACAAGAGTGAAGTCAGAAGGGGAAGGAAGTGATTATTCCCCTCTCCCTGGCATTTGGGAAACAGTTTCTGGTGAATGGCATTTAGAGGTCGTTTGCCCCTTAAAGGAGAGATTCACATTCCAGTGAGAGTCCAGTGGAGAAGATGGTGAGGGGCTGGAAAATGTGATGAGGCAGGAGAGGCTGAAAACTGGGTTTGTGCAGCTCAAAGAAGAGAAGACTCTGGGAGGACCCTACGTTTGGCTGCAGCTCCCAAGGGGAGGGTGCAATAAAGATGGAACCAGACTCTCCTCACAGGTGCTGGATGATAGAACAACCAGCAATGGACACAACTGACAGCAGATGAATCCTCATCAGGTTCTAGGAAAATAAAATCTTTACCATGACAGATGTCAAATGGTGGAAGGGACTTCCTGAAGAATCTCCATTCTTGGGGACAGGCAGAACTGGTGGGCGTGTAGCACTGAGAACCTGACATGGAAGGGTCTGCTCTGAGCTAGGGAAGCTGGCACATAAACTCAGAAAAATATATTTAATTATATTATGAAGGGGGGAGTAAGACAGGATCTGCTTATTAGTCTCAATGAGGCAAAGTCATGTGAAAACAGAGGACAAGGTGCTGGATGGAAAAAAGATCTGTAAGAATCCCTCAAATTCATATTATCCAGAAGTTTTCTTGTGTTTTGTTGTCCTTTATTAACTTCAACTGGTTCATTTAAGAATATTTAAGATTATTTTGTGCTCATAAAGGACACCAGCATGTACTGTAAAACGTACTATACATATCAAGGACTTCTTATAAAATGTGAGCACCACAGCACAGAATCGAGCACATGAAGAATGAAATGGTGGGTTTAAGCCTAAGCTCTGTGGATCCATCCAACAATGCAAAAGCAATAAATTGCACACATAGGTCTGGCAACTGTCATAGGGAGTGACAATTCTGAGAGTTGCAGGCACCCTGCACTTCAGGATTAATGCCTATATCTATTTTAAGTTTTGTAGATACTTGCAGTGGGGAAAACACACCAAATGTCTCAAAAAATTGTTACGACAGATAAGATGCTCTTGTAATCATCAACCAAATGATAAAAGGAACAGACTCCCAATCTCTATTACTATAGAAAGTACTATAAAAATCTTAATTTTTTGTTTATAGAAGACTGACATCAATGCAAGCAATGACACTTTCTTATGCAACCTCCTGTCTGATTTTTTTAAAAATAAATTATCTCTGCATTGCTCCAAGCTGCTATGTCTGTACCTCTGTCAGGAGACAGTCCACCTCAAACAACAGATTGTCAATATCTTGACAGCAATATTGGTCCCACTTGAAAACCTAGCATGTGTGACTGTAATATTTTCATAACCACTAAAAAGTGCTGGTTTACAGCAGTTGAAAGAATTTGTTTCTTGGTTTTTTGGTACAAAGAGGTTGTGTCTGAGTTGTATTTCTTTTTTTTTGGTGAAGACTTATGTAAAAGGCAGAAAATAAAACCAAAACCTCCCAAGCTGCTCCTTGTTACACTGCTTGCCACCAAAACAAACAGGCTGACCCTGTTGTCTTTGTAGCTCCTCTTCAAGTTGGGTTTGGCTGCTCTGAGCTTGGCCTGAGCCTTTCTTCAGCTGAGTACGCTGGCCTTTCCTCCCACAGACCCAACTGCAGGCCCCACTGTAGGGTAAGTGAAACAGAGTAACACTTTCTAGTTAACATTTCATAGCTGAATCATCCTTTTTGGTGTTTTAATTTATAGTCCTGAAAAACAATCAATGTAACCCTCTGCCCAGAGCCTGCTTGTAACAGTAGTCCTGCTAATGGGTGATTTTAAACTTAATGTTCCTGTTTCTAGTAAGAGCACAAGAATTTCAGTTTAACTTACTATGCTGTCAATACCTAATAGAGCTCCTTGCCAAGGGCAATAAATGCTGTTCTTGTGTAATTCTATCCATAAAAATGCTACATCTCTGAAACACCATCATCAGTAGCTGATAATCTGCCATCTTGCTCTTGGAAGCATTATTTCTCTGACATATTATAGGATGACATGATAGCAAATGCATGGTTCTAAGAGTGCATGAGTACATTAAAATAAATCTTACATCAATGTGAATACAAAGCTCTTTTAGTGTATCTTGCTATATTTTCTGTGCTGCTCTTGGATATTATAAACTAAACTGGATAAGGCTGGATTAGTACTTGCAGAGATTACCAGCAACTACATTCTTCATGCACTGGTACAAAAGATAACAAGCTCTTTGAGCACTTATTCCTATATGAATATCCCCAAATCACCCCAAGACAGAGTGTGATATAACATGCTGCTATAACAAACTGCCATCTTTAGAAGAACATAAAACAAATGCTAAGATCTGATTGCCAAGTACCATGACATTGGTAGCTTTCCAACTGGGAAATTGCTATTTTTAACATAAAAAGCAAACAAAATAAAATGTGAAGGTACAGTATGGCTCTGTTCTGAAACAAATTTTCTCACAGCTTTTGTTCTCAGGGTGCAGCACTGCAGGAGTTAATAACAAGATGCTTTCCTGTCTGTTGATGCCTGATGAACTGGCTATGGAAGGGCAGGGCCTATTCTACAAGGCAAGACCCTCTGCAAAAAGGATCATCCATTTTTGTGCCATTTTTTACTTTCACACTTTTTCTATCCTATCTGAATTCAAAGAAAATCTCTGCAGGTATAAAAAAAAAATCTGAGGCACTGTTATAGATATTGAAACTAACTGACTGCTACAAACTGCTTAAAAATATCTTCAACATTTAAATTAAAGCTTTACTTTAATAGAGAGACCTTCCAAACTAGGCCCACAAGGGCTTCAAGGCAGGCCTGAGAAACTGTGGGTAATTACAAGTCCTCTATAACAGCAGCTGCCTTAAGATTCCCCTCGTGCTTGGCCAAGGCTTCAGAGAGCTCTCAGGTCCCACAGGCAGGAGGACACGAAAGCCTTGGGCAGCAAGGCTGGGCAGGGCAGGATGGCTGCCCTCCCGCCCAGGGAGCTGCTCAGGGCAGGGTGGCTGTCCCGGGGAGCTCCCCCTGCAGGGCACCTCCTCTCCGCCCTCCCCAGCACCGGCCCCTCACAGTGCACTCCTCGCTGCAAAGGCTCTGCCCTGCTCCTGTCAACAAGGACACAGTTAAAGAGCAAAGAGAGCCATCAACCTGCACAGTGCCAAAATGCTGCTTTTCATTAATGTAACAAAATCTATTGCAGTGAAAAGGTTTGAGAAACTTTTATATGCAATGCTCAATAAACCCAAAAAATTTTGGCAGGCCCTTGGCAGATAAAAATGTTAATGCTATGCAGTCACTCTAATGATGTAACAGATGGATTTTTCTGTTTAGTTTTCATCACATTACAGACATATTGTTTGTATATAGCTTCTTTGGCATATCTTTACAAGAGAAAGAAGTTGCTGCCTTTACAGAGGAGGCATCTTTTTATGACTCTGTCTATGCCCATGGGCAATCACTGCTCACCCTGGGTCATCTTTGCTCATGATCTTTTATGACAGACATAGGATTTCTTCTAAAGAAGCAGCTGTAAAAATCAGAAAAAATTAATCATCTCTCAAATTCAAAAGCAGCTGACTGAAATCCCACAGTAGAAAACAGATGCAGGGGATAAACCAGATCAGAGCATGGTGGCGAGTACTGTAAAATGTTTTCTTTGTAAATCAGACAAAAACACATGTTTATTAAATAAAAAAGGAAAGGCTACATAATATTAATTTACTATACTAATTCAAACTGAGCAGTGATTTATTTGCTACTGCCTCACCGGGAAGTACTCTAGCCCCCAAGCCAATTCTTGGGATTGAAATATACTATAGCAAAAAAATATTTTCCATATTCTTGGCTTCAAGTTGTTTCTTCCTATTGATATAACTCTTTAGTCTTCCTTTTGCTTCATTTGAAGAGTTTTTTGACTTCCAGAACTAATTTATTTCTAAGTTTCAAAATTCATGTTAGTAGAGTTTTTAAGAAGTAATCACTGTGGCAATTCAAATATCATCTATGTTAATCCTAAGAAACTGCATTCAGATAATATTAATGGGCTGATTTACAAGTAATAAAGCAAAGATGGGACTAGTGTTAATTCATCCTGCTGTGTTCAGATATTACCACACATATGGCAGAGAAGATTACCAGTAGTTCTGAGACCCCCGTGCTTCTTCAGGCATAACAAAGCAGATTAATGACAGAGTAATAAGGTCAGCTCAGGTATAACACAGCCTTTTCTCCTGGATTAGTTAGTTCAAAGCTAGATTTGGCCCAACTTAACACAAAACTTCCTGTTACTTCTTGATATGGTTAAATATTTGAGAGCAGAATAGTAGTGAATTCTGCATCTGAAAGAGATGGAGGATCCACAACCCGGGGGATTAAATCTCTCATTTAGTCTCTTGCTAGTTAAAGTTCTAGACAACAAAAACTAGCACTTGCCTTCACACAACTGGTGAGAAAAGGACTTGCTCTCCAGATTTAAAAGCAGCACTTGTGAAGCATAATGAAATAAATTGCAGAGATAGCATAGACAGTATTTCTGGTGAATTTTGGGCCATTTTGGAAAAATGAAACCAATCTCATGTGCAGCTGAAAATAATTAGTCTAGCTGCTTAAACAGACAAACTGCTTATTGTCATTGTGAGAAAGACATGAAGACAGTAAACAGTAGGTGAAAAGAAGTTAATAGTGTATCTGATAACACAACTCTGTCCCAAATGAATTCACTGTTAAAGAAGATAGTTATTACCTATAAAATTAAAGGCTATAAATAAAATGTAAATAGTCCTTGAGAAAAGCTTATATATGGCCAAGATTTCATATACAATTTCAGGTTGTTTTTTGACAGATAAATTACCTCATAATAAAACCACAAAACCATTTAATTAAATGTAAAGTAAAAAGTCATGTACTCCCATGTAATGGAAATATCAGCAGTGTTAAATGCTGTGCAGCTGTAGTGAATATTTTGTTATACCTGTGTTTACTGGAAGGCAAAAAGAAACAGGTGTGGTCTACGGGGTAAGCACGGGATTTAAGGTGAAGGATCAGGTTTCTAGGTCACGGATAATTCCTAACATTTAATTTCTTTGTTTATGGTTGGACTGATTTTTAAGCCTACATAACAAAAATAAGACTCCCTTCATGGCATTGTGCAAGACTGAATTCCCCAT
Source organism: Melospiza georgiana (assembly GCF_028018845.1). Lineage (NCBI taxonomy): Eukaryota > Metazoa > Chordata > Aves > Passeriformes > Passerellidae > Melospiza > Melospiza georgiana. Next base: position 10,525,308 of record NC_080438.1, on the reverse strand, counting down.
ACTTCAGAGTTAGAAAGTGCTCTGAAAATTAACCTTGTTAGTTTACAGAAAATCCTTTGTTATACGGCTTGCAAACTGAGTTCTGTGCCCAGTTTTCTACTATGATCAGGTAAAAGACAACAAAAAATGACCTCTGAAGTTAAAGGACAGATCCTTCATTTTCCTGTTTGCACCCACTTCAGACTTTACTCCCTCTTTTCTCTTGAGAAAGAAGGGAAGAGTTTTCACCATAGGACAGAGACAGCTGGCTTGGGGCAGGGTACCTGCCTTTCCATCCAGTGATATATGTGAAAACCAAGACAAGGATGCCCTGGTAGCACCATGGCCTCCAGTGCTCATTAGTCACAGGTGAAGTGCTGTTGGCTTAGAATTTTAAAATATTATAAATATTAGTCTTAATACATAAGTAGAATAAAATTGAAAGATAGTTTGTCTAAAAATTCAGCACATTCACCAGTTGATATTTCTCAGACTATTTGATGAATCCTTCCTTACTTAACTTCTTTCATTCCCGTGCTCCAAACATACCAGTTCTTAAAGCCAGCCGTCCAGACACAACACACGGATGCTCTTTGCCAAAGCTGACTCCTACACCATACAAAAAAAAGGATGATGTATATCTACAGTTTTCTAAAGGGACGGAACACAGGCAAACTTGAATTAGCACCATATTACACTTTTTAGTAATCTGTCCCAATTCTGCACTGAATCCCTTCACTGGCATTAAGAAATGCCTTATTGTTAAGGTTATTTCTGTGGACATGGAACAGCATAGCACATTTTATTATTTCTCTTATTGGATTAAAGATTTTGCAATGTATTTAAAAGCACTGGAGGGCTTTCTTATGAAAGAAAGCTATTAAAGTGTATTTGAAGTTTCTCCTCTATGACAAACAGTTGTATTAAAATGGAAAAACTACAGGGTATGAGATAGAATTTATTAAGCTTTATTATGTTGAATAATGTTTAGATTAATAACAATTAGGTAGAAAGCATGATGTGAATGTGACTAAAAAGAAATATTTAAGCCGCGTGTTAGTTATTAATAAGTCAACATAATTTTGACAGCTATCCAAATATCATAAGAACTTTTTCGAAGTCATCCCTCTAGATGCAAAATCTGTATTTATTTAAATATTTCATATCAAAAAGAAGCTAAATATGCAAAATCTAAGCACCCAAGTATGTGTATATTCTAATGAAAACAAGCTACCCAATGTGAAAGTCAGTGGAAAGTTTTTTATGGCACTTTTGAGAGATTTTAAAAGATTCTGTGTGCCTAAAGATACAAATGGATTTGTACAGGAATTTTTTAAAAGTTCTGAAAGAGCTACATGATTTGTGTACTTACAAAAAATAATTTCTGAGAGAAGTCCTTGTCCACAATCTATTGTGCAATTACTTGTTACATACTTTCCAGTTTAATTAAGTTTTAATCTCTAGTCCAGCACTCCATTGATTTAGGTAGGGCCCAGTATTGCCTCACAAGCTGTTTACAGGCCTAGGGACATGGCACTAATATACAAAAGGAATAATAAAACTCACCTGTCTCCATTATACATGGTACTTTAGAAAAGACAACCCAAATGTCACTGGTATTTGGGAGAAGGTTTGATGAAAGGCAGCAGAGCCCTTAGTATGGACACGAGCTGCCAGAGGCCTCGATAGAGAAGGGTGCTTTTAAGTGAACAAATTTAGCTACTAATTAAAAATAAATAATCCAAATGTTAAGTGTGGCATCCGTCCTTTTAGAAAATGTTAAATATTACTTTTTCATTTTTTATATACCTCAGCACGACCAACTGAAATGTTACTGGCTTTTTTATTTTGCCACAAGTCTGTTTATTGGCTGATTACAAACAGAAACTTGCACTTTTGCTATGCCACCTTAGTGACAAGATCCACTTTTCAGTCACATGGGAGAAAAATAAGTCATAGAAAAAACAAGAAGGAAATTCAGTCTTTGAATGTATTAGTTTCAAATGTAGAGTAAAACTAATTTCTACCAATTTTTTGTAACTTGCTTCAATATTTCTTATGTGAATTTACGGAACTCTTGTTTGAAACAAATTGCAAGAAATTTCAGTTTAAGAAAACATGTATACACACACTTTACACATAAATTTAAATTCCATGAAGTTCCAGCTATTCATATATACCCATAATAATGGGCATTCTCTCCATGCCTTTCCTGATGGAGCATATTTGTTTCCCTTTTCTGCACACACTGAGTTCCTTTTTCTCCCAAAGTTACTGATCTTACTGACAATTGCTGCAAACCACGAACATTTCATGCTGCTGCCATTATTTTCATCTGATTCAGTGTCTGAGGTACTGGTGGCTGCTATTGCTGTCCCCCAAAATAGTGCAGTGAAAGGCTACTGCACTCAGGAAAAGAATGGAGCACTGACATGAGAAAGCAATTATGTGGGAAACATTGAATCAAGCATTCCCAGGTGGTGTATTTATATTGAGAATAAACTGTACGGCAGCCAAGTTGGAAGTCTGTGAAACTTCCACCATTGTTAAAGGGCCACTGTCCCTTAGACTGGGGCCTCCAAACTGCAAGGGGGTTTTACAAAACTTAAGATGAAATCCAGAATATAAATTAAAACTCAAATCAGTAATTTTATGTCTTTTAATAGAAACTTCCATCTCAAGTATTAAGAAGACTTATGCAGGGGTACATAAAATAAAAGAAAATAAAAGTGGAAGTGGGAAGAAGTCAGGCTTAGTGTTTTCCAGTGTCAGCCTGGGCTTTGTGAAATACAGAAAACAGGAGAGGGATAGATCCAAAAGGAAGTATTTTTAATTTGTTCCTGTGTAGTAATCTTCATAGACAGGTCAGCCTTTTCTATTTTATGTATAAAGTATCAGCTTGATTGACAGCAACCCCTTAAAGAAAACAGTTTGCTACATTAAATGTCAATGGAAAGGAATGAGTAACAGCTCAGATATAGGAACCCCAGCAGCAAGGGCAACCAAAACAGAAAAGAATGAGATGCAAAAATGAAAAATAGTAAGTGTAGAAATTTTGTACCCACCACCAGCAGTAATGCTGCATATGCTTTTCCTTCCAGCAAAATTTTTGAAGGCCAGAAATGGATTACATTTCTAACATTTTGGTCTTTATTTTAGTTATCCAAACTTCTAAGTGTTTCTCTCAGGTCTTTGGTCCACATTCATTCCTTACAGAAATGAGAAATCTCCAAATTTTTATTTGTATAAATTTGCATATTTATATATGCATGACAATTTTAAAATGTAGGCTAAATATGCTCATATTCTTGTGCATGTTGTCACAAATTTGAGCAAGAATCAGAGAGAAGAAACTCTGTGAACATGAAAATTGGAGAGAAAAAGCCTCTCTAGACACCCTTGAACCTCCTAAATATCTGGGTGAAGCTTCAAGTCAGTTAATTCAGTTGAACTCATTCATGCTTATTGAGACAAACCTACTGCAAATCTGAATGGAATGAGCTAGAAATCAAGCATAAAGGTGATGAACGCAGCCATAGTGGATGTGTAAATACTGTAAATAGTGTTTTCATCCTTAAAACAGAAGCTAGTTAACAACAGAGAATGATGAAGTTTGAAGAGAGGCAAAATCAGAGTGGCAGTATCATAATCTTGGGATGTCATATATTCTTTTCAGAAGTCCCATTGAGTTCTAGTAAACATGCAGAATTGTCTGTTTCTTACAAAAGGCATGGCTGGGCATGACTAGGCACTGCAGTCACTTTTCATGGCAGCAAAGTCTACCTGCTGCCCGACTATCTGGCTTCTGCACGCACCCTGTGGCCAAAGGAAACACATCCTAAAGCCAGGCACCTATTCCACCTGACAAAAAATGTGTGAGTCACAAGATCTGAAACGGCCATTAGAGAAAAGGAAGATGATTCTGGTGAATAGCCAGAGCCTGGGACAAGTTGAGTTTTGGACACCAAGGACATTACTCATGTAAAAGCCTGGGCTTGGCTCCCCTCAGGATTGGGCAAAGTTCCCAGTTCCTTCAAACATCTGTTTGATATTACCAGACTCACTGGGGAAGGACTCAAGAAGTGCAGAGCTGGCTCAGAACGTCTCAGCCATGGAGGCTCAGTCCAAATTTCCGGCAAACGGAGTTTAGAAGTTTAGGGGGGCAGAGGGGAAGAGGACTTGAAGGGGTCATCTGGATTCAAGCAGAAATGAGGAACAGAGCGGTTCTAGGGCAGGAAGGATCTCCAAGGTTAGCCAAACAGCACAATGGAGAGAGGAGAGGAGTCTCAGGAGGATCTAGAGGCAAGCAGGAAGACATCAGGCTGGTCTGGGTGGAAATGGGCCAAAAGAGAGCCATGGAGCACAGCAGATGCAGCCACTGCTCCCTCTCTCCATCTTCACTACCTGTACTTCTCAGTCTCTGCTTATATGTGAGCAGGAGTGGCCCCTTCCTCCCTCCCATGTGCCTGCTGCTCACTCTTAATCCTTCCCAAGCTCCTGAAGAAGGGAGAGGGACTGGTGTGGGGCGCCAGTCTGGACTCAGTGCCTGTGGTGGGGGAGGAATATGGATGAGCTGAGGAGGTGAGGGCAGGTGTTGGAACAGCTTTAAACCCATGTGCTGGGGAATGGGAATCCCCAGGGTGCAACCCCAGCCCTTTCCTGTGGGACAGGTGCTGGGGACACTGCTCGGGCTGAAGAGGCCAGTGCCCATTGCCTCAGCTGCAGAGTGCGTGGGCAGACATGGCTCCTTCAGACACTGCCTAAAAACTGGTGGGGACAGGAGGAATTGCAGTGCTGGATTAGAAGGAAACCTGACAAAGGAAATTATCCTAGTAATGAAAAAAAAAATAGGAAATTGTGACAACTAAGGGAGAAAATACATCAAGATGATTATACAAATTCCTGGAATAGAATGAGGAAATGGACTAAAAGAAATGTCCATGAATAGGAGGATGCCTTCTGAGCTATACAGTGTGAATAAATAATTTCAGGATCCAAAAGATAATATCATAAGCTCATAAAATATTCTGAGTCAGAAGGGACCCACAAAGCATCTAAGTCTAACTCCAGGCCCTTCACAAGACCACCTCAAGGTGCGGCTGTCCCAGCCCAGAGCACAGCAGGACAATCCCATCCCTCCCTTCCTGGCTGGCTGTGCTGTCCCTGGTGCCCCAGGACAGGGATGTCCCTCCTGGCTGCCACGGCACTGCTGGCTCGTGCCCAGCTTGCCACTGACCAGGACCCCCAGGGCTCTTCCCACAGTGCTGCTCTCCCCAATGTCTCATTCCTCTGTCTGTACGTCCATCCAGGGTCCCTTGGTCCCCCATGCAGAGTGATTCTATGAACAGCCATTTCTTCAGAGGTTCCAAACCTTGGAGATGCCCAGACAAAGCACTGTACTGGGGAATACCCAGTCAATGGAACTGCAGGAGCATGGCAGTGTACCTGAAATTGCTTTCATTTATAGAAATAGCTATTTGAAGAACTTTCCTAGATATATTTTTGGTTCAGCATCCCAGCTTTGGAGACACAAATATTGCAGCAGTTAGCTGATTTGGACACCCTTGAAGTCACAGTCTATCATAATTAATAACTGGCTGATTTGTCTAAGCTGGAAACAACAACAAAACTTGTGGTCCAGGGACAGCATCCAAAACATTAACACAAATTGATTGCCAGGCCTGTTTGTGTTTCATCAGCATTCAGGTTCACTGCTACAGACCAAAAGGACAAATAAACCACTAACACCTGAATGAGGGAAGAACTGAAATAAACTCAACAGTGCTTTCTTTCTCCTCCTGCAGAGTGAACTCACAAGTTACCTTAAATCACACAGGCAGCACATGGTGTGTCTGGCACACAGAGGCTGCCCAGACCCGGCCCTTTGCAGCATCAGCTGGTGTGTGCTGGCCAGGCAGGGCTGCCCAAAGCCCTGCAAAGCTGGGCTCAGGCCCCAGCACGGGCAGCAGGGCACGGCTGCTCACAGCAGCTGGCACCAGAATGGCAGCAGTGCAAGGAGTCCCAGAGCTCCCAGGACTGCACTGCACTCAGGGGCTGTTTGGGTGAGGAAAGGCTGGGTGGCCTCTGCCATGCAACCCAATGATAATATTGCAGGGACTAAAGAGGAGGAGAATTGTGGTAGCACACAGCAAATAAAATATGCAAAATATCTGCATCTGGTTGAAAGAAAATGCAGCAGCAGAGCCTGTTATCTGTATCATTTTCCCAAACAAGCTACAGAGCTACACTCAGATTTCAGACCTGAGATCTGGGTCTTCTCTAACTGAAACAAATGGGTGTTTGCCAACTACTTCAAAGGAAGTGTTTAAAAATGAGACTGCTAAACAGCTAAGGGAGCTGATGTAATCATATTTTAACCCAATTATCCTTTCCAATATGTATTTGTCAGCATTTAATCCCATCTGCCATTGTGCTGCCCAAGTGCCTAAATTGTATTGGTCCCTCAAGAGTTCTCTAGTCTTGGCTAACCTAACAGTTTCTGTGCCATATGCAAATTCTAATTTGCAAATGTTCTCCCTCACTTCCAGACACTATTAAACAACTGGTCTTATTATGGGCTCTCCTCAGTTAATTCTTTACCATTTTGGAATGTTACTAATTTTTTGGTTTATTTTCTACCACTTTACCAATCTCTAATCTATGCCAATGATTTACCTCTAAACCCTTGAATACACAGATACTCTACTACCCCTTCTGAGAGAGTTTTGGAAAAAAACACTAAGAGAGTAAAAATTACCTAAACCAAACAGGTCGTTCAGTCACTTTTCTTTTGACAATACAAACAAATGCTAGCAAATTTGTGTTTTTTTCTTTTCAATAAAATATTCCTTTTTATTGCTTTTATATGTTGTTTTTCTTTATGCAGATAATTCATTATTGTCTCTAGTTACTATTTTAGTCCATTTACCTGCAACTTCAATGAAGTCCCCTGGTTTCAAATTCTAAGTGTTTTTTTAATTTTTTTTTCAGTAAGTAGGTTCAATATTTGCTATCCAAGCTAATAAAAGTTCAGGTGATGGTATATCTTCTGAAAGGAAATAATCTGTGCCTTAACAAAAGTGATTTAATTCAAATGAAATAAAACCATGGTAGGGCAAAGTCAGCTGAAGTAGTTACAACAGTGTAAAAACTTATGAAGTTTAATACTAAATTATATTTCTGTTTTTATGTGTTAAGATTAAAGGTCCATAATCTGGTTTTTATCTGTAACTCTGATTTAGCAAAGCATTTTAAATTAAAGATTCTAATTTTCATTACAGATATTTTAATAACACTCTTCCAGGAGAAAAGAATCTTAGTGTATATGAAAATTGTTCCATTTGGATTCTACATATGCTTGAGTCCTATGCTGAGTTGAAGCTTGAGGGAAAAATTGTAAGAATTTCACTTGCATGAAAAGTCTATTGATATAATCCAAAGGGAAACCAGTTTTCACTTGCATCAAGCAAGTTTCTTTCAGAGCAGTAACTGAAATGGTTATTTCAGTTGATGGATATAGGTAGCCAAATTTGTTTGAACATTAAGACCCTGTGTTTCAGAGACAGACCCATGCTAAGAGCAGAATTTAACATTTGGAGCCACAGGAATGGCTCATTACTATAAATGTCTGCAATACTAATTAAGAGAGATAATGTTCTAGTCAGGATAATAATTATCATTTAACTGAACTGCAAATGTAAAAACCAGGACTCTCAAAATCCAAACATCTATGAATTGAAAGAAACAGGCATTACTTTTTTAACCACTTGAGTTCCTCCCCCTAGAGGACTAGTGCAATGCTCAAGGGAGATGATTGCACATTGCAGTGCAGCCAGCACCAGCACATCTACTGAAGTGACACTGCACCTTCTGCTGGGCCTGCTTTTGTACTGAGAGCAGCCAAGTTTACTGTATCCACGTATGAAAAAAAGAGTAGAAGATTCCTTCAAGAAGCTCAAATGTGAGTTAAAGTTAAAAGCAACAAAGTGACGATGGTGTAATCCTTACTGCTTACATATGCCAGAATAATATCAACAATCTTTTTCCAGTACAACCGCCAGCGAGCAAGGAATAGTACTAGACTAAACACAGAATGTAAAAGAGCGCAGAGAATTGGGGTCTGTGCTAAAAGAAACGTGAAACCCCAATGAATGGAGCAGAATGAATTGCAGACCATTCAGAGCAGCATTATAGGTTTCCCACGTGGGCACTAACAGCTGAGTTCCACAAGGTTTGGCAACAGTACAATTTGCAACAACAACAAAAAGAGTTTGCTGAATTATTTAAGCATGAAATCAACATACCTCAGACAAAACTAGCCAAGGTGTGTTCAGCTAAATAACGTAAAAATAAAGCACTGAATCTGAGTGGGAATGCAGCAACTTTATTCCACCCCACTTGGTACACTCTTATTTCTCTGGAAATGCAGCCTGACTGTAGGGCAGGCTACCCAAGGCAGAGCACTGCTGAAGAGCTTTCCATGCAGTGCACTCACTGGGGTGGGCTGGGAGGGGGAGGAGTTGTAGGAGTATGTACACCTCCTTCTCCTCCCTTCCTTTTGCTCTGTTTAGCTTTCACAAATTCATAGTGACGTGAGCCCTGCCACCGCTAGTCTTATTTGCTGGTTCATGTTGTTGTTTACAGAACACAGGTGTCTGTTGTTTTTTGGGTGAAACATAGCCTTGCAAGAAACACATTTTTTCCCTTTCTCCACTGATTTTCTTCAAAGGTGAAAAGAACAATCACCTTTTGCTGGGTACTCAAATTTCTTTTTGTTTTAGGCTCCTCCCAGTTTTCCTGCACAGAATCTCATGGTCCAAGTCATACATTTTTAGAACTTCTGTTTCATATGGCATGGCCCCGAGTACAGCTCACACAGGGAAGTTCTGGCAGAAATGGGGGCTGAGAACAGAGGCTGTAATGTGTTCATAGGCCTTTCAGGATGCTTGCATTGCAAGCATCACACACTTTCAACGATGCAGAAACACTGCCCAGACCTTCAAACAACAGACAGGCAGAATAACCAAACTATCAAACATCCACAGCCATAGTGGCTGAAAACATGCAGCAGGTTTGGATTGTTTTTAAAAGTAAAAAAATTCAATTTTAGAGGAATTCTCTTAGATGAACGTTCTTGGGAGGAGCAGATCAGCCAGGAACATTTCAGACCTCTCCTTTTGGTAGGAGGAAAGGTTCCTGGCTAAGGTTCCTTTTGGCAGGAGGTTTTTCAGCCAGGGAGCATTTACCATTGTAAGCTGGAAGCAGGAGTGTGGCTTTGCCTTTGCCGCAGCTGGGGCAGTGCTGCCTCTCCATACTGCAGCTGGGAGGGGAGGAGCCCTGAGGCTGCCCGGGGCTCCCCTTCCCACTCCTCCCTCCCCAGAAAAGAAGGTGAACAGCAATTGTTGTATGTGTTGGTGGTGATCCATGGGACCCGTGAGGGGAGTGGACAGGGAAGAAATTCTGCTTGTCCCAGCCCCCAGATACAACCATCTTTTGGAGGTGCTGTGGAAGGCAACCTTCTCCAGAGATGGATGGTGTTTCCTGCCAAGCCTTACTAAAAGGGAATTCTACTGGTGGACAGTGAGTCAGTTATCAGACATGGTGAAAGCTCACAGCTCATGCTTCCTTAGAACTTGGCATTAATTGCTTTCTGTAGAGCACACAGAAATTAAGCTCTCTTATCAACATAGTGACTAAGAAATAATAACAGCAAAGTCTGAATCAGAGAACAAGATGGAGTAGAACTATCCACTAAAGGCAGGAGATGATAATAAAAGATCAAGTCATCATTTAATTTCTTTAGTAATGAAATGAATGAATTTAGAAATGAATGAAGGCAACAATTTCTTCCCCAGAAGGGTTCCTGCTATAGAAACAAATACTGCATTCAAATGTGAAAATAAATTTCTTTATTGCTCATTCCAAAAGTATTTGGAAATACTTTCGAAAGGAATCTGAGTGTTAGAATGAGGAATCAAATAAAATCCCAAACCCAACCACGTTAAAAAAGATAGCCAGTTATAGGACTGAGTTCTCAGCTAATTGAGGAGGAGTCTGACATCAGAAGATCACATTCCAGTGACATGACAGAAGAAAAAAACCAAAAAAGACTGGTTTTGGACATTGAGAAAGTCAGCTCTTTCTACTGCCGCAGATCAAACATCTCAGCTTTAAAGAATGTCAGAGAGAATGAAACGAAAAGATCAGCCAAAAAGCAATTTGATTCTATGAAAATAAGCAGCAGCAAAACTGTAATGGTACACCCATTTTGAGACTGCCGAGATCCACCCCTTCTTAGTTATCTAATTCACCAGAAATATTAATCAAAATTTTTCTTTATCAGCACTGCTTATACTAATATACACACACAACACACATGTATAGTTAGAGTTTCAGGAATTCTTGGATACTAAACCCTCCACTCCCACAAACTTCACTCTCTAATTCTCCAGGGGGCTATATATTGTAGGAGTATTTGTTTTTCTACAGTGGTGCAAAACGAAGTTAGTGAAAACAAGAGCTGGGCCTCGATGCTCCTCTGAAATTTGCCAACATACTGTGCAGCTGTGCAAGGCAGTAGGAGTGGGAAACTGCAGAGCAAGAGGTCACCAGTGCCACTAGTGCTCCTCAGAGTATTCAGAGGGGTTTGGATTCAGACCACTGTAGTATGAGCTATTGTTTACAGTGTTGTTCTGCTCGTGGTCCATGAAGGCTGTTTAATGTGCTGTGGGAGGAGGGCTGCACTGAAATAAGAAGGGGAAGCTAAGAGCATGAGAAAGATTAAGGCAAGTGCTTTGGTGGGGGTTTTCAGTGTGGCTGTTTTCCTTGTAGTTGCAAACAAAAAAAGAATTGCACCTGGATTTTACATATTCACAACCCCTGAGACTTTGTATTTTCTGTGCCTATGCTATTTTTAAGACTGGCTCATACCCCACCTTAACACTCCATTTGAGATGCACTCCATTTGATGTGCGCTCACAGGAGCTACAGTGGCACCAGTGCTGTACTGGATAAGAAGGCCCCAGTGTTGCTGTAACTTCACTGGAAGGTAAGGATGTTCACTTTAGGAATCCATATTTTCTCCCAAGATGCCTGCAGTAGTGTGGATTCTAGTGGACTAATAGGGTTGCAGTCCTCATGTACACATCCAACTGCTGGAAAAGTTATAATCTAAATCACATAGTCTTTTTCAGTGATTGCATGATTTGTATAAAATGATTTATACTAAATTTCATTGCAGGCAAAGGTAAATAACATGAAATTTTACTAGTGTCAAGAAGGGAATTTATTTTAACTTAAAAGCTGGTCTTCCAAAAATCAAATTGTCACAGTTAGTTGAGAATCTGGATTTTTCCTGCTATGCAAGAACAATTTTCTGTCTGATTTCAAAAAGGTATAATATAGATTAACAGTTTTTAGTAATTTTCATCATCATTTTCCTGGGCCACTTTTGCATTAAGGATTTATCTGTTTGGGACCTTTTTTTTAAATTTTTCTCCTGACATTCATAGAATCCACAATGGCATCAACTCACTTCCTTATATAACAAATAATTTCTCCTAGTTTGTCCTTTACGGTTATTCATCACCAGTGATCGAGGTCAGAGGCCCTTTTGGAAGTGCAATCTAGTGCAATTCTCTAATACCTTGTAAAACATTGAAATCTTTTTTTAGAATTATTTTCCCTTTCTAGGCTCAGTGCCACTTTCCAGTTGATCTAAAACTAACATTAAAACTTATAAATCTAATTTAGCAGAATAGTCTACCCTAAAACAGTTGTTTAATTATTTCCTCCTAGGAAAATGAGCAGGCATTTTGAACACTACTTATCAGCATAAGCATGAGTATTATATCAACATCAGTATAGTAAAGAAAAGGTGACACAAACAGTTTTGACAATTTTGGATCAGCAGACTTCCAGCTGCACATCAAATTGTACACCTCACACTCATTAAGGGGAAGGGAGCACTCAGATACAGATTCACCCATGCAAAACTTCAGGTCTTCTGTGTGGAAGGCATTACTTCTGCCACAGGAGCCTGCCCAAGTCCCATCCTCCATGTAAAGCCATGTGGCAGGATCAAGAGCTCTACATCCTCTCTGCACTGCAAACCAGAGGTAAAACTTCCCCCTTAAGTACACAAAGGTGGAACTATACAGCAAAGTGTATAGTTTGCTGTATATCTGCAACATATGTGCTAGACTACTTCTGATGTACAGCCAAGCCTGAAAATCCATCTCTTAAATTACTTTATGATTGTTACTTAAATAAGCGGAGCCAAAAGAACACATTTAATATTTTCAGACTCTTGAATATGAAAGACAAAATGGTCTACACACATAAAATCAGACATGATTCAGGTGAAAATATTGGCACTTGATTGCCTTTATGTTGACATATCTAAAAACGAAATAAAGATTCTAAAGCCTTACATGTAAAAAAACCGGGTTGTTACTTTTCTCTGAATTTATTTGATATAAGCTTGATAGACTTAGTGCTACATTTAAGGAAAAGGATGAGATGCTCTACTGTGTCACTCACTCATTTCTTGGAATACTCAATGCAGAGAGAACCAGAGGTGTGCTGCACACAGGAAACATAAAGAAAAACCTCTCCACAGTAATGGTTCAAACCAGATTGTTCTTGCTACTAGCCATACCTCATTTTTTAATCTCTTTGTATTATCTGTTTGTATTTGGATTTTCATTTCTCTAAACCATTTCCTTCCAGCTAACAGGTACTCAAATTCCAGGCCCCTGATTGTTACTAATTTTTTTCTGTTTGAAAAGCTCAGCTTTCCCTTTTGGCATGAGATCCCTTGTTTTTGTCAGGCCTTTGTTAGTTTACAAGGCCTCTGCAAAACACACCCTCACTGGTGTGAGGTGGGGAGGCACTTTAGGAAGGTGGCAGCACAGCTTTCAGTTCACCTTGCTAATGCCAAATGGAGGCTTGTACCCTTATTCTTCCTACTGGAAAAAATGCAAGAAGGGTAATAGAAAGGCAATAGGCTGATGCATCTGAAGGTGGTTTTGTTTTGGTCTAGTCCAAAGCAGAACAGTTTTTCTGAACCGTGAGTATGCTTAAAGGTCAGTCTAATTTTTAAAATTTATTTTTAGGAGAGATGTTTGCCAAGATCTACAGTGTGATTCTAAAGTATTTTTCTATTTCATTGAGCCAGTCTGAAATTACCGTGCAGTATATGCAGGAGGTAGATTAGAGAAGGTCTCACTTTGAAAAAGAAATAATATCATGGGCTTCCCTCTGTACTTGTATGGAAATGGATGGCATGCAGAGCAGTGTCTGTTTGACTGACATGAAATAGCTGAGACCACGTGGTGCAGAGTGGCTGGGTTTGCTGTGCCTCTGGGTTAGTGTACAGAGAGCTTTCACTGCTGAAGTCCTGATCACACCATCCATAAATGAGAAAGACTCCATTATCCAGCTCACAGGGATGCTGGGAGATTACATAATGTTTGCACAGCTATTTAAAAATAAGAAGTACTGTGAATTATGCAGTATAATTGCTGAGAGCAAAGACTTATCCTCTCTAAAGAAAATGAGAATGACAAATTCTAAAGAAAATTATTTTGGAGAGCATCTTTAACTACATTAATCTACACTATTTATCTATTTGCTAATTAAAATTATTTTAGTCTGTTAGAACAGATCGGACCAATTTACATGAAAAAAGACACCTGACTGTAGTTGTCACTGAAGTGTACTCAATCCGTTGAGAAATCATTAAAAAGTTAGCACTGTACTTTCAAAAGTTCCCCCTTATTCCACACCACATCTTCATAAGCTCCTTAATAATTTAATTCTTTCTGTGTCTGTGTTTCAAGTTGGTTAAATCTGGGCTGCTAAGTGGTGCTTTCCTTTCAAGGGATTCATTTACTGAGGAATCCTCTTCACTCTGATTTAGTCTTTCATCTTGCATGGATGCTGCTTTACTCATCACTAATTCACACCACACATCACAGGCTACATCAACATCTGCATCTTCTGGATGGAAAGTTTTCATTTCTTCCCCTTTAAGAATATCTGTCATTCTGCAGCCCCAGTCATCAGCTCCTAACAACCTTCCTAGCTGTACAAAATCGCATTCTGAATAAACATTGGAAGGAAGGAAGCATAAATATTTGACAGCATTCACAGTCGAGGTTATTAAGCACTCCGCATTTCAGAAGAATACTCAAGACTGTCTTCCAATGAACTATTACAAGTGATTCTCCAAGTATTTTTTAATCTAAGTAAGCTTTTACTCAAGAAGAGGCTAGTAGTGCCTGGATTTGAGAAGAGAGGGCACACAGAACATTTACAATTTCATTTTAATTTTGTCTGGTTTTGTGATTATCATATTCTGCATACCTGGATCTTTGTTACTTGGAATGTTGAGCATGCCCAGAACAGACATGGTAACAGAAGTTAAAATCAGAAATGAATGACTTCCTCCCTGTGGAGTTAGTTAATGCTTATCCCATAGGCCAAACTTTAAGTGATTTGGTCATCTGAAAGACAGCTTGGTTCTCTCATTCTCCATCTGGGAGGTGTTTAATGCTATGGTGTTGTAAAATAAAAGCTACAGAGGAAACATTAAGAAGGAGAGTGAGTTGCTTTTATTTTCTCTCAACACCTTCACTAGAACTCTGAAAATTTTCACAATAATGTCTATGTGACTGCCCATTAGATATCAATGAGGTAGAACTGAAGCCTAATACGAACACACTGGAAAGCCAGTCTAAGGTGGATTTTTTCCTAAGATATTATTTTTAGCTATGAGATGCAACAGCTTCTTGACAGAATTAATAGTTTATTTCGATTTGAATTCTAAAGTTTTTAGTTTTTCTTAGCAGGCTGACTTCAGAATAACTTCAATCACCTAATCTAAATTAGGTCCAAATACATTCTTTTATTAAAGGATTATTACACAAATATGTGTAATTCTTCCTATATTTATATCAACACCATTCATCTGTCTCAAACTTCCTTGTCTACACCTATATCATAAAGTAGTCATTGCAATCAGTATTCTAATCTGTTCTCCTAATCTAGGGCCTACTTAATTTCTGGAAATCTTATGGTCTGGGCAGCTGGAAGCCAGGAAATCCTTGCTCCAGCCCCCTTACACCTGTGCAGAGCTCTACTGCATCTGCACAATTAGTCCAGCTGGGGCTTCTGGCACAAGTGGCTGCACTGGCAGAGCCAGTTCTCCAGATTATAAAACATGTAGATTAGCAAGATTTTTCCAGTGATGTCAGTAGAACACTTTTGGTGTTGAAGCTTGGCTGGATGACATTTCACATTAAAACATGGGGTTTTGACTAGACATTGGCCTAAAGTTAATCTCTTTTCCAAACTGTCCCAAACACTGCAAAATACTGAAACAAGTTACTTACACACTGGATTTTTTCCCAGTGATCAAACACAACCAAATACATTTTCCCATCTGATTCCCTATTGCATGTTTCCTTTCTTTTTAGCTTAATGTGAGATTTGCCATACAGTAGGGAACACAACTCCAGCAAATGTAGAACCTGTATCTACATTGCATCGTCTACACAGGAAATATTCAATTTACAGGAAAGTACTGGATACATAACCAGCAAATCCATCCTGCATGGCTTTTTTTCCCAAATAAGGCTTCATCTTAGCATATTCTTTTGAATATGTGTGAAGCACACAAACCTGAAGTACATACTGATACTGCACTGACAGCAAAATACAGCACGAGATAGTACAATCAACCTGACTTTACAATTATAAACCTTCACAGAGTAAGAATTATCTGGCACATGCAAAATTGTCACATGCTAGCCAAAAAGCAGACACATTCAGCACTGAGCACTCAGTATTTAAGTACTTAATTCCTGTCATGGAATAGAGCAGCTCTGACTACAGGGCACTGCAAGAGCAGGCATCAGAATAACCGAGCATGTCAGTTCACAGCACAGTGATAAGCTCCTGACAGAAAAGGACAAAATTCAGATAACTCATACTTGTGAATTTCCTGAGGTATAACAACTGTTCAGGCTGCAATGCAAAATGTAAAGTAAAGTTTCAGCTTTAAGGTTTTTTATAATGGAAATCCATGTCATATCCTAAACTCGATTATTAGTGAGAGCAGTTTAGAGTATATAATGTCTTTGGGCATTAGCATTTATGTGCAAATGCTTGAGGTTATTTTACACATCACACTGACCTCTGAGGAAACAGAAAACAACAGGAAAAATCATACTTGCTGCCTTTAAGAAAAAACACTTAAAACAACATGAGCACAAGTCATAAATGACTTGTAGTACATCAGTATTAAACTGATGAATCTGGCTTATAGCAAGCCAAATTTGGACTGCACAATCCCACAAAATCCTGTAGTCTGTAATAGCTTTATGAGCAGTACTAGACAGCACAAAATTTGCCCAGGAACATAAATACTAAAAAGAATATAGTCAAATATGAAAGTTGTTTCAAACTTTATAGAAAAAAATTATTGTGGATGAAATGTACTTACATATATAGGGTTTGTTTGTTAGCTAGACCCATATGCCCTGAATGTACATACATTTGAAAATCTTGTTTAACCTGATTTTTTTAAGCATCTTGTTCCATTTCTACATAATCTTTTAAATGTGTTACAGCAACAAGAACTCATATGTCACATACATTCATCATCTTCAATTTGATAAGCTAACTAGTGCAGGGGCATAAATTGCATTTTTCTGCTTTGAGTCTAAATACATTATTTTTGTCTAATCCTCTGTTTTACACCAAATCCTTCTTGAGGAGTTTTAAAAATTCAGGGCAAAGAAAAACATAATTTTACAATTTCAAACGGAGACATGTAATTGGGCTACACCATAAACTGCAACTACCTGAGAAAGGCACACAACCTGCAGACAGACCTGGAGTTGATAAATAAAGAGCCTTGATGTGTCTCCAGACTTAGTGGCATGTGTCACAGGCCAGAAAAATGGCTAGTAAGTACTTACACAAAAACTTAAAGTATGCAAGAGATGAAATCCTGGCCCAGTCAAATGCAAGGGAGGTTTTCTGGGGTGACTGCAGTAGGTTAAGCCTGCATGTACCCTGCAGAGCTAGGACATGGTAGAAGGCAATGCCTTCCTTACTGTGCCCTCCCAAGCACATGGCTGGCAGCTACACAAGTGTAGCACAAGCTGCAGTGCAGCCTCAGAGATGCTCTCAGAGCTGCATGCAGAGTCTAGCACCATAACCCCGAGTGTTACTGCGAGATCCAGCCTTCAACCACACAGGTTCAACTTCCAGTCTGTCAGAAATGAGCAGCCAGAGCTTCAGTATAAGCTGTGTTTACCTATTCTGGTTGCTAAGCCAGAGACACCAAGCTCCAGTCACTAATTTCATATTTGTTCCTCCAGAGGAAAAAATCGAGCTCACTCTAGGCTGAAAAAACCCTTCCACCAAAGTAGAATTCTTAAGCTGAACTACAGAGTGAGGCCAGGAAAAGCAGACCAGGAACAGTTAGATGGTCTCTAGACATTGGTTTCATTGGCAATTGTTCCACAGAGAACCTGTGGTGCTCGTAACCATTACTGTGAATGCAGGGTTTGTTACAAGTGCATTTAATATAAGACATGGCAAAATGTTATCATTATGCATGGATGGACAGAAAGTATAAATTAAATAGTTCAAAAAAGGTTCTGAGAGTTCAGTTCAGAAACTGAAGTCAGTTGGAAAATGAGTCCTGCTGTCCTTGGAATTTCTAAACTATTAGGTGAGACAAGCATTTTGATGCAAATAGATGCTACTAATAAAGCAGCTTGCTTATATTTGAAAAGCTCCATCTTGATGAGATAAAAATTATGTCAGTTATCTTTAAGAGAATCATGGTTCTTTCTCCAAATGAAATCCAACGCCTCAAGAGTGGTTTGGTTGTGTTGTGCTCCTCAAAGAGGAAAACTCTTACTTCAGAATGCATTTTTTTAAAGATTTAAGACTACAATGTCTTTGTGTAACAAGACAATGTGTCTTTTACTGTACATTTCTCCATCTTGAATTAATTTCTACACTTCCCATAGCCAATAAACAAACTCCTAACAAAAACTGCAGTATATGAAGCACAGAACTACACTATTGTATCTATGTTTTCATAACTAAGGAAACTCTAACAATACTATAAACTACACCCAATCTAAAATAGCACATCCCAGATGGAACAGAAGGGACAAAAATATCTGTGAAGCTTTCCAACACTTACTATGCATGAAGCCATTTTTGTGTGGTGTTTTTTATAGCATAGTGTATTCAAGTTCAAATTTTCTCTCCAAGAGCTTTTAGATGTCATAGCTAATACAGAAAGATGTTATAGAATCTGTGGTCTTCAAAACTGCACTCCATAATTTAGGGGCTATAAGGCAATATATAAAATACATAATTTTATCTCTATGATCTAAACACTTTGTGAAGTGTTTCAACCTTTTATAAATCAGTCCAGGAAAATGTAAGAAGCCCCCTCCACAGGGTGCATGACCATCTTCACTATGCTTGCCAAGGACAGTTAGGATTTTATTTGTTTTACACAAAATCTCTCTTAGAAATTATCCAGTTTAAGTAGGATTTAAAAGCTGTTCTGGGCTTGATCACTGAAATGAAAAATCAGGTGTCAGCTCCTGACTAGCATAATTATATTTTTCTTTATTTAAAAATTACTGCAGCATGGCATACAAAGTTGTTCTAAGGATTGCCAAATAAAAGTGAATTGCCTGATGGTGGTGATGTTTGCAAGACCTTTACAGAGTTCAGCACTAGCTTCTGTACAGGTGGAGGCTGTGAGAGGTAAGAAGGGTGACTGAGGTAGGTGCTGCCCAGTTGGTGGGTGTATGAGCACTGGCTGGTGTACTTTGAAAAGTCCTCTCAAAGCTCATGGCAGCCTCCCTCCAGAAGGCACAGAAAGAGACTCATCATTGATGAAAATCCTAATCAATATCCCTCTGATACTGAATAACTTGTCCTTTTGACCCTTTCAAATTTAGCAACCTAATCTTCTTTTGGATTCAGAATGTATTGATATATGTTTAACCATGACACCTGGATTTGGATGACAGAGGAACTAGGACTCTGAAGTTCAGATGTTCAGTGGGGCATGCTGGAGAAAAACATTGTGACAAGCCCCTGGTTAGACTTCTGTTTTGTCACTTGTTTTAACTCATCCAATATGTGCCATGGCAACTTGATTTCTCAAACTTTTGCACCATTCCAAGTTGAAAGCTTTATAAAGCACTATTAGCACTATTTTTATTACAGTCTTGCAAATAAACTGATCTGACAAAAACTTACTTTTCTCCTCCTCTGTTGAGCACTGTTATTTACAGCACCATTGTTTCAACCTGTATTAGCTTTAAAGGCCATTCCATCATTTTTCCCATGCCTGAAGTCAGGTGTACAACACTTACAATTACTTGAATTATCCCATTTAACATTTTAAACAATGGGATGTGAGATTTTTTTCCCCCCCAGGCTTCTGAAACTTTCTCAGTTTTCCAAGATTTGTTGAAAATAAATACTAGCAGTCAAAAATACTCTATGAGACACATCTCCTGAAACACTTAGGGGGAAATTTCTGTTGAATGTTGACTCAAGTGATGTTTAAAAATTCTCCTGAATAACTTAAAAGATGGAAAATATGTAATTAACCTATCCCATTAATATATGATCTATTGCTTTCTAGTTATAGAATTGAAATATTTATTGAAAACACCTACTCCTCCTATTACCTGTTCATCTAGTAATTGTAAATAATTTATTTGATATATTAATTTAAATATATTGCCATTTTCTAATGACTATAGACTTTTCCTAGTTCTTTTCCTCCCTTATAAACCTTCTACTAGTCCTGGTGTTTTTCAGTTTCATTTGCTGAATTATCCTTCTGGATTTAAATACTTTCCTCTTACCCCATATGTTTCTTTTTAAATCAGTATAAGGTTTTCTTTCCTAGATTTGAGGTTTTGGGTTTAGGGACAGAAAAGTGAAATCTTGCCAACTACTGCCCAAGTACAATCAATATTTATATTTTTCTCTTATGACTGAACTCATAATCAATTACAGATTTATGAGTATTAGATGGAATTTTATTATACTCATATATATCTCAACTAATCATTTCATAATCAGGACAACCACCAATATGTAGTTCCAAGATCAGTTCCTACACAAGCATTAAGATGAAGATTACTATGGATTTCCCATGGAAGATGTAATGCTTATCAAGACAGGAAATGAATATTTATAATTTACAATTTTGAAAGAAATTCCAACATTCTCTGGCACAGAGGTTAGTGTCTGAAGGTCCATGACCATCCAGTCAAACATGTTACACTAAGCTCACAGGCAGGCTTTTCTAGGCATGCTCTTTGTTTATGCTGGTGTTTGCCACAGGTCCCCAAACCTTCTGCATGCTGCCAGCAAGAGCACTTGGATAACTCATCTATGCTCAGGAATGTATTTTCCAGCTACTGAGGAATTTGGACCCCTCTGCCAAGTAGCGAGCTCTGATCATACAGACTTCAATACTAGCAAACAAATCTGAACATATGCTCAGCAACAGATTCAAACTGTGTTATTACCCAAACCATAACAAAGAATCACTTCTCACATCACGATGCCTTAAACAGTTTTGCTCCCAATACTTTGAACATAAATAAATTAAATAAAATAAAATCTCTCACACCCCCTGGGCAGAGTCCCTTCAAAAAGTCTTCTGTTGTATGTAACTGACCTCCTTCTCTCAATTGCCCAGAACAGGTAAGTTACCAAAAATTTGTTAGAAAAACTATTAGAATGAGAATTAATATGATCTCACCAGCAGTCGCAGCTGCCCAAAACATTGAAATATTTGGTCATTAGCTTTGCTGGATTATGGTTAACCCATCCATGTAAAAACCTTTTCCTGTCATTGTAAAATTAGCTATTTTCTTTGAGTCCAAAGTGATGGGTAAGCATGTAAGATCATTACAGTAATTTCCTGTTCATCTTGGTTGCAGACTTCACATTAAGTGGATCATTCTTTTCCATCCCGACCACAATTTTTTTTTAAGTCAATTGCTACTGGTTTTAGAAAAAGGAAATTTATATAAGGGCTCTCCTTTACAAAGACTCATCCAAATTAAAGGCCTCAACATTTTGAATATTTCTCATTTGTAACTAAAACCAGAATAAAGGGGGATGATTTCTAATGACAGTCTATGTTGTGTTACTCTTGCTGCTGAATTATATTCCTTTTATTGCTATAATCTGTGTACTTTCCAGTGACCCATATGACATCTAGGTCTGCTGCAAGACATACAGCAATTCCAGATCTTATCAAATATGTAAATCTTCATTTTAACTCTGGGAACTGAGGTTCACATTTGAATGTTTCACAGAAATATGCACTTTCAACCATGGCTGCAGGCTAGTGTTCCCTTGTGTAAGTCATCCATTTTTAGAACTAACTGTACAATTAGGCAGTTCAAGTCATGCAGAAGATGCATGGAATTTGTGCATATTGCTCATACGAGGGATTTTTTATGGTTTTTGTTGTTGTTAAAGCATTTATTTGTTCATAAATAGATCCAAATGCAGATAAATAGCTGCGCTGAAATGATCAAGGATTGCAAGGGAGGCCATGTCAAAGGACATTTTCCTTGGGTGACTGAGAGTCAGCATGGTACATAAAGCTAAATTACAGAAGGCTTTTATAATCAGTAAATTGCAGTATTTCTTTTGTTACCACAGCATTTGGCAAACATTTCTCACATTAGGCAATTAAAAAGGAAATAGCACTGTTGTCTTTGTTTTAATTCGTAATTTTGAACTTAAGTGCTTCCAAGGACTAGAAATAAAATAATTATCTTTTGTTGCTTTTGACTTCTGGTCTCACGATCAGAAATCAGGGATACAGTGCATCAAAGCTGCCTGGGGGTCACTAAGCAAAGTGATTTCAATTAACAATTGCATACAAGCAGCTTCTACACCCAGATGAAAAAGGACGCCAGAGCATTTGTTTATGAAATTGGAGGATTTAAACTGTTTAATAAATATTACAGTCTCAACAAGTCCTCTTTAATGATATTTGAAGGAACAAAACTGTGCTGTAGCCCTGTGTAGAACACTAACAATATTCAAACCAAATCCAATTTTCAAATGCAATGTGGACTATTCTGAATATCAGTAAGAGGAGTAATCCTGTTTTAATCCTGTGTTAACCTTTGTTAATTATTGATGCGAAGTATATTTTAAATAAAAATAGAGAAATGAGTGCAGTAAAATAACTCTTTTTTTATACAGCTTCTAACCTGACCAGCTTTTGAACTTCTGGCATGTCCTGTTTCCCTAAAAGAACCTTTGAAAGTCCTTGGCTTTGACAACTTTGTTTACAGAGCCCCTCATCCAGTAAGAGATTAATTCCATTTGGATGATACCTGAGAGTTTTTGAAATATGTTCGAATTCCTGTAAATTATGGCAGTGTAGTTTCAGATAACTTGGAAAATTGTTTAGGATAATTGCCCTCAAGAAACCAGACATTTAACTGAGTCTCCAGAACAAGCTTTCTTTGTTGATTTTATATGGCAATCTAATGCTAGACTCAAATTTGATTATTCAGATAGTTTAATTTTAAAAACTATGGATCACAGTGAGAGTACCTGGTGCTTACTTGTTTTGAAAGTAAGGACAGTAATAAGAATGCAAAAATTTACCTGCCTGTTTTTTAACATCTTGTACTTAAGCCTAAATTTTATGTCACATATCTCCTAAGAATGAGCTTTCTTGCATTTGTACTAATGTCTTCTCTTCCTTTCTGGCCTAAAAAACCAGAACAGTCACTACTCTTTGTAACTAGTACTTTTTAACTATTTATTGGAAATTTAAAAATAAAACAAAACCCAAATAAGAAAAAGTATTAGAAATGTTGTTTCTATCCTTCCTCTCACCTTGCTCCTACTAGCAAAACCATTCTAAATGAAAGCTTGGGTCAAGAGCCCTGGCTCATCCAAGCCAGGTTACAATTTTTACAAGCCAGCTCAACAAGGGACAGGCTTTGTGGTCCAGACCACCAGCACTTCCAGAACACATTACAATTTATTAACCAGTCAGAGAGAGCCCGATGGGGCTCTCATGTCCCTGAGTCCTGGCTGCTGAATAGTTTATTGACTGATGCTGTCATATTAAAAATCTCTCCCCTCCTGGAGTGCTTGCCTGGTGCAGGGAACACAAGAGGATGGGCAGGTTTGGCAGCACATGGGCACAGCTCAAGCAAAGCATCTGACTTATTCCATGTGACTTACTCTTCTCTTCCCAGCCCCTGTAGCTCTTCTGCAGCAGCTCTTCAGAGACTTGTGAAGGATTTCAGTTTTCACTATCATATTTGCCCTGTCCCTCAATCTACAGTACTTTATTTGCTTCCTATTCACACCGAGCACTCAAATTCTCTTACTCCCAATTTTTAACCTTTTTCCAGCAGGAGATTCCTGTGGATGTTTTTTCCCTGCCTAGGTGCCTCCTTGTTTTTTATTGGTTAACTGAAAGTCTGAACCTCAAGGTGAGTTTTTTCCCCTTACATTTGCTTTTAGCCTGTGTAATCCCAGCACAAGTCTAACAGGGCAATGTAAAACCGGATCTGAGCTGTTTTTAATACACTGTTGAGAGGTGGAGTTGGCTGGAGTTCAATTTTGTGCTGAACAGCTCACTGTAGCTCAATAAAGACTTGTGTCTGTGTTTCTGTTTATATGGCTGGAGCAGAGCACAGAGTATGCTTTTTCATTTATAATCATATGGACACAAGACAAACACCTCTTAGCTTGTAGAAAGACAGGCCATAAAATGAGCTCCCAGGAGACTGGAAACCTACATTATCAGTCCTTTTTCTACTGGAAGCAGCCCAACCCAATGGAAGTGTTGTTCAAGGAAGTTTAGTTTGATGTCTTAGCAGCATCTAGGTGACCTGGGGCATACTCAGCATCATGTTTACTCAATGCAGCTATTTTACACAGGAATCATTCAGCCAAGTAACACACACACACAAAAAAAAAGATAAGCCATAAATCAAGGGCTCTACCTTACTCCACAGCATTGTTTTCTACACATATGTGCAGAGGAGGGAGGAAGGATGACTGGGACTTATAAATTCAGGATAGAATCTATTTGAAAACCAGATTGTCATGCTTAATGCATAAGGCCCTGCATATTGCTGTATTCTACAAACACAAAAGAACTTCCAAAGCACATTCCATACTGGTTTCAACACATAACACAAAGGAATTAGAGTCATAGGTAATTATATTGTAGCTTTGTTTGCTATGGCCCACTGTGATCTTGAGCTACCCTGCCCCATAAAAACACTTGCCCTACTCCCACTCTGACTTGTGCCAGTCAGGGTCACGTGGAGTCACCCCAGCTGCCACAGCCAGACTGTGACCCTCAGCAGATGTTCCACCTGCAGCTGGAGTGGCTGTAACAGCAGGGACAAATACACACATTTCATATGGGGAAGCATACACATATGTATTCCATATATTAATTAATAATATGTTTTTAAAGCATTGTAAGTTATGGATTAAAACCCTTTTTCTTACTAACAGGCATTTGCTTCAAAACCTGCTCAAATGTTGGGCAGACACACTGAGAAATGGCGCAACACAGCAAAATGGTTTTGCTGATTATACTTTAGGACAGTCTCCCAAAGTCACACTGGGCTGGCAGGACAAACTGCCACACCCACAGAGGATTACCCAGGTCATGCCAGGGAACAAACCCACTCAACCCTTCTCAATTTGTCTTTGGAGCAGGTTGTGCAGCACAGCCCTCTCTGCTCTCATCCATGTTAAACGCAGGCCCTGCTAAGAATTCCTGACACATGCATATCTGTCCTGAAACTACCCACAATAGGGATTAAAGAGATGTACAATTTAACCTCAATTCATAATCCTGCTTAAATCAGGAGCAAAATAAATCACTAAGAGCAATGACAGCGCTGTTCTCAGTGCTCTGTATGTGACCCAGGCAGATCCCTTTGGAAGCACAGGAAAGGCCTCTGCATCCACTGAAGGAGCATGCTGAGTGTCCACTGAGTCCTGTGTGCTTTCCATGGACCCAGGATGCAAATCATGGGTATGGACAGCTATCACAGATGCACTGAGTCGACTTTCTCAAAAAAATAAATAACTTCCTACACCAAGTTGACTGTATCCTAGATATATTCCATATGCTAGATAGAGCAGGTCTCTCTGGAGATACCCTCAAGGGCATCAGCAACTGTTGCATACTCACAGAGCCTGCCCCTCTTTCTGCTTTTTCATTACCAGTGTTGGCAGTTGTTTATTAGCAACTGATCCCCTGACTCTGGGTGCCAGCTGTGTCAGGATGCTCTACAATCAGGATGCTCCATTTACTGGGAAAATTTACAAATAGAGTGTGGCAGTCATTTTACAGCTGAGATCACCGAAAAGCTGAACTACAGAAATTCCATCCTTCTGGGAACATCTTAACACTTGCAGTTTACTGGGCACTTGTGGTCAGTTCATGTCCTTATTCAGGTCAGAGCTGACAAAGCATGGGATTTTATTTTTTGGACAGTGAATTCCTTCTCCTCTTTTAGTGAGGAGATGGGATTTCTGTAGCATTCATCCAGGCCAATACTAAGCCACAAAGTTATTCCAGTAACAGTGTTTGTATCTAAAGAAAATGAGGACCACCCTGTTGTGCAAGGAAGACACTGTGCACCATTTCCCACCATGCTGAAATGAGTTCACACTCAAACTCAGTTTTTAGAAGTGCCCCCTCTTTGCTTTTATATTAAAGTGCATCGTCTCTTTGGTTGAGATAACTGGAATACTATTCCCTGCCAGAAATATATGGCTCCGGAAAAAAAAAAAAAAAGATTTTAAGGAAAAGCCTAATCCCATTACAAGGTCTGATGCAGCTGCAGGAGAGATAAACTGGACAGCCATTTAAAAAATTTAGGTTGGTTATAATAGCCCAAGCTAATCTATTTCTTACTCACTGTATTTTCTAATTCCTTTCCTAACACATTGCCTACAGAATTTCATGGCAAATTATTTTTTTAAAAGCAACATTATACGTTAGCAATAACCAGGATGCTCAGATCTGCACTTTCAGAACATTTGAAGGCATGTTCAGAGATGAGGTTTTGCACCAAGTGTGTCAGATGGGGGATGGGTACAAAGTTTATATAAATCAGATCTATTCATAAAAATAATTTCTCAGGAATTTGATACATAAGCTGATTTCTATAGTTTTTAGAAATTGTTATTTAAAAAAACAAACCTAAACTCAGAAAATTTCTCTCATTGCCTCTCATGCACACCTAGCTGGTGCAGCCAGGAGGCTGATCCAGCCCTGCTCTGTTTTTTCACTGAGGGACAGGGAATGGACAGGAGCACTGGCATGGCTTGGTGCTGGCTGTGACCACACAGCTGCCACTGCTTGGGCCTGCACAGGAGCAGAGCAAGGTTCTCCTGTGCGCAGGGGGAGCAGAAAGGCCTTTCCAGCACAGCCCAGGAGCTCCCAGGCGCTGGGCAAGGCTCGGTGCCACCGGGGCAGCTCTGAGCGCTCCTGTGGGGCTGCAGCTCAGCTCTGCCTCTGCTGCCCGCGGGTCAGGGAACAGGCCATGGGATGTTACCTTTAATGTTTCTGTAAAAGCAGGGAAAGACTTATTTTCCTTCTTTAATTCCGCAATACCTTGTTTTGGATTTATAAAACTTTTGTAGGAAAAGTTCACCAAAAATTGCAACTTCTTCTCCTGCCCAAAAATGGGAGTATTTAATTTATTATTTTCCTCAGGAAATTTTGGTTAATTTTGATCTGGACTTTTAACATTTCATTTCCAAGCAGAAACAGAACAAAAGTCATAATTAAAGAAAATTCCCATCCAAAAATAAATAAATTAATTACTACTTTTACCAGACAAAACTTCTGGTTTTGATTTAAACTCCAACTTTTGCGGGCACAAATTTTTCAGGCAAGACATTCCAGACAGCTTGAAATTTGAAGATAATTTGAGAATTATAAGCATGATCTATCAGATCTGTAAAAGCTACTTGTTTAAAACTTCTATAATGTGAAATGCCCATGGGGCAGACTTCTTTTTATCTGACATAACACTGACAACGGCTTCTGAACCAAGAAATCTTGGGGTCCCAATAGTCCCATGGGGAATGCAGAGGCAGCACTTTGTGCAGGGAAACTGGAGTCAGCCTTGCCATGCAAGGTTTCCACTGAGCAGCTCCACTGAGCAGCACAGACACACCACAAACAGCCTGGAACAACAGAGACCCACTGCCCCTTGGCTCCAGGGCTTTCCTCATTTCCACACTCAGCTTTTCCTTTCAAGCAGTCTACATATCAAGGGTTAGCAGATCCATCTTTTGTAAATATCAGTCCTGCCATGCAACATTCAGTGTTATATTTTAAATCAAAATACATCTTTTCATCCAGATGCAGAACAAAATTTAATGAAAATCTATAGGTTTTTGTTTTAGCAGACACATTTTAGCCTCCAAAAATCATAGAAAATAATTGCCAATGTCCACCTCAGTGCAGATATATTTCACTGTAATCCACCCCAATGCATTTAATTTCTTTCCTTTCTTTGTTCTGCCCTAGTGCCATTTAACTGTCTCCCTCTTTACACATATCCACACTGCTTTTATATATCCTTCATCTTATAAAGTGTGCTTCACCAACAGGCTAAGTAAACATTTACAGTGATATATAACACTTACTGACAACGTCAAGCCAAATAGACTGTGATCCAAGAACAGGCTTGATTTCCCTCAGTCTCCTCTCCTCAGGCAAAAGCTTGAGTGAATAGATGAACCCTGTTCTGCACCTTGAAGGTCAAAAGAATAGCTCTGACAAACCAACAGGGAAACAAATTCTGGGGCTGACAGATTTCCTGCAAGAACCGTCCGCCTCCAGCATCCCAATAACCAAACTTAAAGATTGCTAAGAAAATAATCCATTTATTAGGTGCTACCACAGCACAGAATAAGAAAAAATCACTGACACCCAGACAGTCAGCATGCAAACCACAGCCCCACAGCTTCTAACCAGCATTTCAAATTAGGCTATTGCAGGCTTGGCATTTGAGAGCAGCTTCTTGTTGGTGTAACTGGGTTTTCATGCAATTGTACAGGCTTGGCTGCTCTGTCCATTACGATTTTTTAACTCCTTCAACAATTCTAAGGTATTTAAATACCAACTTGAGTTAGCAAGTTGCAATAGACAAGAGTCCGTTTCTGACTCTTTCTGACTGGTTTCACAGAACTAAGGCTGTTTCTGGCCTCCACACGGTGTCCAGGGGGGCCCTGCAGAGAGGCTGCCGCAGCCCCACGGGGCAGAGGGAGCGATGCCATGGCACAGCGCTGCTGTGCTGCTCCCTGCCCGGGACACGGGGACACGCCCTGCACAATGTGCCACCGCAGCTGGCAGCGGGCAGGCCGGGTCACACACGGAGCCGCTGCTGTGGCCACCCTCCTCCCGGACACTGCACTCAGGCTGCTTCTGCCAGCAGAGGTGCTGAACTGAGAGCGAGAGCAAGAGAAGCTGATGTAATGCCTTCCAGGAAAGTGATGAAAGAAAGAGGAAATAAATGTTTGGCTTTTTGTCCTCTTCTCGTCTCAGAGTCACTCATTTGTATTATTAATATCGTTATTTAAAACTGCTTAAGAGACAGTGCATCTGCACTCACTTGATGGGTTTCAAAAGTAAGGGATTTCAGGGTTTTTTTTTTGGAAAAACTAAGAAACATTTAAAAATCTTTCACAAAGATAATCCCCTATTTCCAGTCCCCATTTCTATTTCTCTCTTCATATGCATGCCACAATCTTATGTCATAGTGGCTTGGTTTTTTGGGTTTGTGTTTGTTTCATTTTTCTTTGCTAATAAGGTAAAATAATATAGTCCTGTACAGAGAATTCATTATTTCAAGTCTTGTCATATTTTCACTTACTGCTTACAACAGCGAGGACTAAATCTGAGTCTTTTCTTCAGTACAAATAAACTTGTATGTATCTTATGCAACTCATACCTTCATACCTAGTCTTTTATTCACTTTTTATTTACTTAGTTTATTTCTAAGCCCTCAATTTTCATGGTTTTCCCTAAGGTAGTAGTAGATGAACAATAATTTTATTACAAAAGATGTTACCTATACTTCTATAAATTATTTCCACATTGCCAGCAAGCCAGCACGGAATGAGAGTAAGGGATGTCTGCTGTAAATTTAATATAGCTGATTATTTTCAAGCAGATGGACAAAATAACAAATGCTGTAGCAAACATCCATCTAACCTGCCTGTTCTGAGTATTGTGTTTCTGCAGCTCAGTTTTATTTAAATGTTAGGAAATTCTGCTGTTCTCAGTATGTGCCAGAATGCAAAGCATTGATCATTCCAGAACAACCATTAATCCAATCTGTGGTCAAGGAAAGAACATTGACTTTCAGCTAATAATCATTCTGGCATTACAGATAACATGTTTATAAAATGAGAGAGAACCATGTCCTTGTATCTTGGTCAATGAATCCTGCAGTTTTATATTTATTATGGTCTTAAAAATCTATATTCTGACTTTTTGTGAATCACCCTCCTAATTTCTTTTTTTGCAATAAAATAAAAAAAACTTTATCTCCTTCAGTGACGTCTGCATTTATTTTCCAGAAAGTCTATGAGAAAAAAAATACCTCTTCAATGCACTTGGGACATCACTTAAGTGATGCTATCCAAATAACTGACCCACTTCCTAAAAGGCTTGGCTTTTAATGATGTCAAATTTTCTTTTTCTTTAGAAGAAGACAGCAAAACAAAACATACCAAACCACTAAAAAAACCTCCTCTCCAAAAACCCCAATCTAGCTTTAGTTAGGAATACTTTCAAAGAGTTTTCCAGATAGTGTATGAAACTTTCAGGGTTACTTTGAAACTCTTAACTGCAAAATTTCTTTTCAAGTTTTGGATTTTTGATTCTCATAACAGACAGGTACTTTTGCACAGTCCCTACACGTTGCAGGGTTAAGAGCAATTCAATTTGCACCATGCAAACTATTCTGAGTTGATCGCATGGAGGCTTGAATGGCATTTCCTTCAACTTCACCTCTGTAAGATGGATTCACTCCCTTCCAAACCCTGCTGGCAAGAGCAATACAAACTTGCCAGAACAGACTGGTACAGCACAGGTAAAAAAATTACAGTGACACTTTGGTCAAGTCTGCATCCTAAAATTCTTAGGGAAGCTACACAGCACTGGCTTTTTCACTGTATTTACTGCATTCTTTACATTAATAATAATAATAAAAAAAATTCAGGTCTCTTCATAACAAAGATAAATGAAAACAACATCTAAGTATCTAAGTTCAGCCAGATTTGGTTATTTTTTTAAGTTAATTTTAAAACTTTAAAATCCTATGCCTAGAACATAGCTAGTGTTCTGTCCTCATTTTTATTTAGAAGAAGTATCTAGTGCATTCTACTAGTATAGTAAAGCTGACAGTCAAAAACTACCTCCAGGGGTCTGAAACTTTCTGTGACATCTTTCCCCAAGTTAAAAAAAAAGGGGGGGGGGGGAGGGGGGAGAGAATTTTGCTGTGTTATTGTTCTGTTTGCTTGTTGAGGACAAGAAAGGCCTTTTTGAGTTAATGACTGTGGCGTCGGGTGCCTGCAGCAGCCCAGCCCTCCAGCCCTGCCGCGGTGCGGGGGTGGCTGCCGGGCGGGCCGCAGGCCTCGGGCCTTGCTGGGCAGGGCAGCGGCCGCAGCACGCTCGGCCCTTCCCCGCTCCTTCAGCCCCGCTCCGCTGCGCTGCCCGGGCCGGCGGGTTCCTGCCGCGTTCCCTCACGGATCTCCCGGCTGCCGCGGCCTCCGCACCGCACACGGACACACAGACAGACAGACAGACAGCCGCAGGACAGCGCTGACCCCGCCCGCGGGCTGGGCGGGCACAGCTGCAGGAACCCGGCACGGCCCTCACAGCCTTCCTGCGGCTGTACGGGTGCCTGAAACCCGACTGCGGGGGAACAGAGCTCTCAGCGTTTCTTTTCTCCTCCAGGGCTGTTCTCAGACAGCCTCACACATAACCGAGGTGGGGGAGGGAAGCCCGGGCAGCCCATCAGGAGGGATCAGTGTCACCATCACCGCCACCGCAGTGTCACCATCGCCACCGCCCCGCACTGCAGCATCGCGGAGCGCGCCTGTGCCGCCGCCCTCCCTCCTCCGGCCTCACCTGCCCTTCCCTCCGTCCCTTTCCCAGGGACAGGTTCCTCCCTTCTCCGGCCTCACCTGCCCTTCCCTCCGTCCCTTTCCCAGGGACAGGTTCCTCCCTCCTCCGGCCTCACCTGCCCTTCCCTCCGTCCCTTTCCCAGGGACAGGTTCCTCCCTGCTGTCCTGCTGACCCCTGATGTGCTGTCCTAATGGTGCAAACAACACTTGACAAATTCAGGGATGGCCCTGGAGCGTACTTTGGGTTTTGGTACTGCTGCTTGAACACTGCTGCGACAGCCATGTGACCCTCTACTTGTGCAAATTTGTGGTGGAAAAGAGATCTAAAATCTTCTGCTTTGGCTAAAAATATCCTATAAATGTGTACAAAATTATTCATGGTGTCAAGCTTAAGGCTTGGAAGGAAACAAAATCATAGACACTGAGATAAAAATGAAATGTCAGAAGTATATAGTAACATTCCTAAATTTTTGGTCTCCAAAGTTGTGTCTTTCCCACTTTATAGAAATCTTTCTAATTAATTTATTGAATTAACTTAGCACTGTCCAAATACCACCTAGATTTCACTTCTAACACAACCAAATTACTGATAAGATACAACACAGGACTGAACATTTTTGAGTCAGCTTTTTGAGTTGAACACTTTAAGTATTTCAAAATGAAGTACGTAAAGAAAATATTTTAGTTTTACATCATCATAACCCTATCACAAGTTAGGAGGCTTTGCAGGTCAGTTTCCCAATGTAAGATAAAGACATATTCAGCTTATTTTAGTACATTTTTTCCTTTTGGCCATACAGAAAAGGAGACCTCCATAGTGTATCAAGTAAAAAATTGAGCCCTGGTACATGTTCAAAACAATTATCACTCAAAATTTCAGTTTAGGGGAGTGCATTCTACTGCATAAGCATGTCTGAAAAAATGAAAAAAGGTAACAATATTTTAAAAAACAAAACAAGAAGTCATAATTTGAGCTACTTGGTATAAACACAAGCCATTTGTGCTGAGGATTTGAAAGAGGTACAATTGTGGTTTATTTTTATGAAATCAGCAGTGCAATAATGTCATTGACAGAGAACATGGAAACCTCTTCTGTTAGTTCCTATATTTAGACAAGCTGTAGCCTACCAGGGGGCTGCCACAAGTACCTTCTAAAATATCATTATCGTTTGCTCTGTTACCACTTTTTAAATTACAGAACTTCTGTCATTTTAAAACTGCTATGAGTAACTGAACACATAGTAAAATTCTCCTCAGTTTATTACAAAGAAAATAAAGATAGATGAAGGTCATGGTTTCCTAATGCTATGTATAATTTTAAATTGTTCAGAAAAGCAAGAATCTGCAAGAATTTCTACCCATCTCCTTGAGTAATTTGTCCTTTTACATTCTTCTCCTGCTGTATAAAAAATGCATAGTTTCTTTCTCCTAAGAGCAGCAGTAATTTTAGTGGTCCTTGGGGATCCCTGAGGCCAGTGAAAGGTGCAAAGTCCTTTTCCCCTTCCCACAGACTCTGGGGTACACCCTGTAGGGGTTCACATGCAGGTGAAGGCTGTATTGGAAATGTTACACTTGGTTTTGCACCCCCGGCTCAGCTTGGGGCCAAGAGGAGGAATAGAGTCTCTCCTGCTCCTGTGATATATAATTTTGTTATATAGATATATATTTATATAACACCCACACACGAGTTCCCTGTCCTGGGGTGAGGGAAGCTGCAGCCCCCCAGCCAGCCCTGCTGTTCACATTCAAGCAGCAGGGAAACAGCTGCCCTCCACTTCAGCTCCTTTTCCTTCTAAAGCTCAAGCACGACTCAAAGAAATTCTACTCCAGATTCTAACAGTATGGCAAATATGAGTCCAAACAAAAGTATGGTTCAGAAAAAAAACTGACTAGTTACTTTAAATGGCCACTGAAATAAAGAAGAAAGAGGCTAAAAAAAAGATGTCCAAGTAATAGTAATTTACAGCTCCTGTGTGTTTAAAATTGCAATAAATCAGAGACACATATTTTGACAGAAGAAACCAGAACTACTGTAACATGGGTAAAATTTCCCCACCCATGGTACTGTTAACTTGTATTCACTCATTTTGTTGAATATTACTCATTCTACACAAGCTCACAATTTAAATTTATGTCATATCACCAAACAAACCAACAAAACAAACCAACAAAACTCACAATCAAATTAGGGAAAAAAGAAACAACGCAAAACCTAAACCACCAGATCAGACAATCCCCATCTGAGAGGAGCTTGACCTTTTTTGACCTGGTAAAGTAGAAATAGTGAGAATGAGCTGAACTTGGAAAGCAAGAGAACTGACTTTATTTCTAATCTGTAACTGTGCCAGGGCCGAGAAAGGCAGAGGCAAAATATTCAGGGTTACAGATGACAAGTGACTGTGAAAAGGAATCTTTGGGATCTGAAAAGATGGAAATAGTGAAGGAAAAAAGGAAGCTGAGGTTGGGGAAGAACTTGGAGTGAGATAGGGCCTTTCCTTCAACCCTAAAGTAAATGTTCTTTTGCAAAATGAGAAACAAGTATGTTCACTTGTCCTCTCAATGGCACAAAACATCATTTTATGTAATTTATTGATATCTGATAGATTCCTATCTGAATTCCACAAGGTGGGCTCTGAATGCTGGAGGATGATCTATTATTCACCTCCAGAATATTTTAGTGAAATAGGGCAGATAGAGAAGACAGAGAAATGAAATCACTGACAGATGTGACAAAAATCATCCCTGGTAAAACACAAACTGAAGCCCACAACCTAGATTATGTTACTGGCTGCTGCAAAGCCATCCTTTCAAAGCCAATTATGCCACCATTTAAATACACCATAATGAGAAATAGATCAGCAGCTTTGGAGGTTACTTGCCTCTCTGTTTTTTAGTACACCACACATCTCCTTAGCATGCAGGAGAGGTTGGGGAGGGGGCTGTGACTGGCAGGATAAGGTACTGGCTCTGATGAACAGCTGAGTGCACATCTTCATGGCAGGACAAGGATGTGCAGATTTGGTAACACAATCTCAGGAATAAAACACCAAGTGGGAAATGTATGCTTTCCTGCAGGCATAAGCAGGCTGTATTCTTTTTCATGAAATTGGGAGTTAAGATGGTTGCCTAAAATACTTTACAACATGATCTGATCAACAGGTTGAGCCCAATGCTGACAACAAACTCAGTGATGTCTCTTATATCTCTGTAAGGCTGAAGGGCAGCCAGAAAGCTAATTGAAGAACACTTTTGTCCTATCAGCCCTTAAAAATTATAGGAAAAATTTAAAAAACATGATTCCTACCTTCCTAAACTCTTAATTAAAAAAACCCAAAAAGTCCAGGCAGAAAGAATGCACTAAATCTATCTGAAAATACAGATTACAAAAAAAATCACTGTCACAAAGAAGTGTATAATCTAGTTAACATATAAATATACAAAGCAAGTCAGAAAGCTCGAACAACTGTGCATACTGCCAACAGAAAATTTCAGCACACCATACATACATACATCTTCAGTATCTTCAGGACTCATATGACAAAGTCACTGTAGCCAAATGAAAAAGAACAAATGTATAATTCATAAGGAATAGCTTTTTAACACACCAGAGCTTTTGGCTGTCTAAAAATAGAGCTGCGAAACATAAAAAGCAGTATTATTGTCTCTAAGACTACAATCATATTTTATTTTCCTAATATTTTCCTCAGTAAAACCTATGGTTTGGAGCTCATTCCTATCTTTTGTAGACCCTTTTTCTCCTGTTGATTTATGTGTCTTTACTGGAAGGCTTTAGAAAGGAGTATGTTTACTAGTAACATTCATTCCTTTGAGCTACAATTTTTTTTTTATTATGGCACATATTTGACACAGAAATTGTGTCACAAAATGATCACAAATGCAGGAAAACATATCCCCCACAGTCAAATATTTCTCCTATGATATACCCTGTATGTATAAGACAAGGCAATGGTTGAAAATTAATGCAACATAAAGACTGTCCAGCCTGACCTTCAGCTGTCCTTTGGAAACATTTTCAGACATCCATCACCTTTTATTTTTTCCTCCATTCAATGTAAACATCTGGCGTACAAGTGAATTGCAGTGTAACTACAAGAAATAATCCAGTTTTAAAGCTTGTGCAAGAATCAGAGGACATAAGTGCTAAATGACTGGACAAATCTGGACAACAGCAGCAAACACCAGAAAGGAAATAGATATGCACACTCTGGTAAAATAAAAATGCAGTACTTGCAAGATCAATTATAGATGATCTCACTTTTTTTTAAACCTACTTGGCAGGTAGCTTTGAAAAGGAAAATAGATGTCATCTAGCTGACAAGAAAGCACCTCTTGTAGAAGATTAGACACAAGTACCCCGTTAAAGTTAAATACTAGAGACTTACACATCTTCATGGTAATACACATACTCCAAACCTGCTGCAGCCCCATGGACACACAGTAGCTCAACCCCAGAACTGTCAGGCTATATTATTTTCAGTACAGTAATTATTTCAGTGACCTACTTTTTCTGTGACCAGCTTCCTACTCTAGGCAAGAATCAAAGCATAAAGCAGGAAAGTTTTATTAA
This sequence comes from Melospiza georgiana, assembly GCF_028018845.1. Classification (NCBI taxonomy): domain Eukaryota; kingdom Metazoa; phylum Chordata; class Aves; order Passeriformes; family Passerellidae; genus Melospiza; species Melospiza georgiana. The sequence continues at coordinate 10,489,499 of NC_080438.1, read as the reverse complement.
TATTATCAAAGATTCTGTCTCCGGTTTAGATTCTACATTTGAGTCAACAAGAAAGAAACTTGATGTGGACATACTTAGTGAAAGTCTATTGCACACCAAAACACAGAGGTTACAGAGTGAGTGGTTTCCCCCTTGAGAAATGTATAATGTTTTTATGTTGATTATTCCTCTATTTTTTTCCAGGATGTGGAGCAGTGCACATACTTTTGCCAGTTGAGGACCCACAACATAAGAAAAATTGTGTGATTTAACCCAGCTCATTACTTTCATTTTAAATTATACCTCCAGTTGGAGAAGAAGGGCAAATAAAACTGGTCTCAGCATAAATGTCCTGCATTTATTAATATAGGTTTATACTTCACTATTACCCTAGTTTCTTCCTCAATTCAGGGAAAAAAAATCCATTCTTGGTGCCATGTAAGAGGCAGCTTGTCTCCCAATTGCACAGGACCTCTTGAACTAAAAATATATTTGGGCAAAAGAAGGGATCTTTTGGAAAAGGCTCTATCCTTTGGCATCATGAAAGGGGTGAGATTCCATCCCAGCAGATCAGTTTCCTACCAGCAGCTGGTGATCACTATAGGAGCAGCTGGAATATTCAAACCTTCATCACTTTTCAGGTTGTGAAAACTAAGGACCAAACTTGTCCCTAAATAAATCTTTTGCCTATCTCACCAACAGAAGTATTAGTTCATTATTTACCTTCCTATGTGGAAAGAAGCCTCCTTCCCAGCTGCCCAGAACCACTTCACCATCAAAACTGTCACTGCTTCTAAACTTGCCAAGGGCTACTTCTCTGAGCTCTATTGTCACTGACTCATCAAATCTGAAATGATGTCTCTGACCTTTGAATCAGTTGTCTTATTTCTCTTTTGACACCAATGACAACTAGAGGAAAAATGTAGATGAAACACTCAGAAAATAACAGTGAAAGCAAGCTGACAATGCCAAATCCATCTAGAAAAGCATCAGTTCTTAAAGATGCTGAATGCTCTGTGTGAAATAAAGATGCTCTCAGCAGTTGCTGCTTCTTTGGAATTCAGTTGTTAAGCTCTAAATATTTTGACTAAAAAAAAATTAAAAAGCAGAGGGATACCTGCAGCCTTCTCCAGTGACTCTCAGTGCGCACAGAAGTGTCAAAGACCTTGCATAAGAGCCAGTTTTACATAAGGCACAAATCTCCTGTACACAGTGAGGCCAAGGAAGGGAATCTTATGGAACACTGGGGAACAGCCAGTCCTTTTCATCTGTCTCCCACCACTGTTGTATTCACTGCACCTACCTAATTGTAACTCTCAAAAATCAAACTGTGAGGATGCTTCCCCAGGCAAAATAATTTGATCTGCCCATGTCCATTATATTTCCCCTTTTGGATCAGTTAAAATGCAACAAAAAATATTCGAGTTTTATAACATAGTGCAATATATAATTAACTTTGCACAAAGCCCAAATTTTTAAACTTGAATGTTGATAAATGCTAAGCTGGTAAATCCCTATTTGGGATCATCCAGCCTGAAATGCTGTGCTGAACTTTAAATAGTCAAAATTCACCCAAGCCATTGATCTGTATGAGGGATCTCCTTTAGGAATTATGGTCCCTTTTATGAATCCCTTTGAGCTCTCCCAGGCAAGTGGAAGACTTGACTTTCACACATTTAATGGCCAATATTAACCAGGAAGGAAGGCAGCTCTTAGGTTTGCTCACAAATCACTTCTGAATAACTCTTCCTCCAGTGTCTGTCTCTCTGATCTTTGCAGTGTTTCTAATATGAGGACATCAGCCCTCCTTTTTTTTTGTTGTTTTCCTGTTTTCCCTGGCAGAGATTATCAGAACATGGTAGCAAACATTTCAATAGAAAATAAAATACAAAACTCCATGAATAGCACTACCCCAAACTGTCAATTGCAATAAAACATGAGTACCTAACAAATCTCAACAAGACAAAACCATTTTAACATACTGGTAAAAACCAAGTGCTGGAAAAAAATGGACTTTGGTCATATGAAATGCATGAAAGGAAAAAGGGAGACATGCCAAAGGAGGAAAGAATTGCTCCTACTTCTGTGACTTCTTGAATAAATGACCTATTTCTAATTTGAAGCTGAATTCTCCCAAAGAACTACCATCATTACAGATTTTGTACATCAAAATTCAAACTGGAGATTATTCTGATATTACTGGATATATTAGAGAGAGAAACTTCCTATAAAAGAGCAGACATAAGTATTGAGACATTGGTAATTACTAAATGTCAAAAATTAATGTCAAATTGTAAAACAGTATAATAGAAAGACAAACTGCAGGATGATGTTCAGAACATGTAATTCATGTACAGGAACAGAAAGAGTTTAGTTCTGAATGGAGATTGGTGCTCCAAGCTAAATTGGGTACCAATGTATTCATACAATGTGGGGTAAAATCCTAAAAGATAATTACTTGCTCCAAACAGAAATTTTTCTCACTCCCTTTTCTAACCAGTCTCAAATTTGTCTTTTGAAGTATCCTGTCTGTGCTTTATTTTGGATTTTAATTTCTGTTCTTTGAGTGAGGGTGGTTTGGTAAGGAGATTTTACTCATCTGCTTATAGGTACTAAATTATATTTTACTTGATTTCTTGTTCTGCCCTTTTAGTGATGTAAATCTGTCTGTCTAGTTGTTTCTAACAGGAGCTTTAGGATAGGTTTTGATGGAAACAACAATCTAATTATAACTCACATTTTCAATGCAATAAACTATATAACAATTTTTACCTCATAAAGACTAAGAAAAGAGTGAGGGTGAGTACAGTTTCCCATTCAGGTTAAAACAGCCTATAGCTTAAAAAAAATTTAAAAAAGAGAATATTTATTTGATTTAATTATCTCCATTTAAAAGTTCTCAATACACAAAACAATCATCCTGCACATGTATTTGCTCTAAATGTATTACTAATGACTTCAGCAAATGTCCGTCAGGCTAACAACCACTGTGGAACTGTAACATCTCATTTTACTGAACAAAACAAAAAGCAGGCAGCACGTGTTCTGTACTCTGAGGGGATGGTACAGATATTTGTGACACATTATGGAATGGAGTTTACTCTTGCATGACTTTAGACTTTTAAAAAATATTTTTCAAAATGTCATAGCATATAATATGTGGTTTCCTAAGCACCATGAATTCTTCCTTGGCCCTGTTTCTGACTTACCTGACTTTAGGTACTGAGAGATCTCAGTTTGTCTGTCTAGTCACAAGAGACCCATGTCCAAAGAAACAACCACAGATAGCCATCTCAATAAAAAGAAAAGCTAAAGGTTTGGGTATTACATTATACTCAATAATGTGTTTCCTCCAAGGTGAAACTGTGTTATTACATAGGCAAGGCTGAGTTTTCCAAATCTGTTTTAAGGACACGTACACCACAACAAGACATTCAAGGCTCTTGATTATTAACAATGTTATTCACTCAAGGAATAATTGGAACAAACATTGGTTGCCAGAGATAGTTAGCACTGCATTACAGTTCTTAAGGTCAGTGGCGTTTTGCCTGGCAGGTGTGAAAAGAAAAATTCCTATAGGAACACTCTGTTCAAAACATTCAGATAATTCCAATTTTAAAATTCCCTTTAAAGTTACTGAATTATGCAAAAGAAATAGCATTTACTTACCATGTCAGTTTGCTGGGATACGAATCACACATTTCAGATTCAAATATTTTTGGTAAAACAGGTTTCCAAATACGTAAATACATTCAGAGATTCTGTGGAGAAAATAGAGAGGTAGCATCAGTGTTTGTGCGGGGTCTGTTGTAGGAGTGCTACAGAATACACTTACAGTATTCCAGTGTTATTATATATTAGCCTTATGAAAATTTTGAAAACCTCTTTTTATTAAAAAGCTGGGAATTTTGGTATACATATTTTTTATTTTGTATAGAGTCAGTCTGTCTCTTTTAGAAACACCATGTCCTGGGAAAAAAAAGCCTTTTTTGCCTTTTTTCCCCCACTTTTTTAAACAAGAGAACAAGAATTTTCTATTCAACTACAATAATCACTTTCCAGCCACCACATTCATCAAAGAATGAACAATTCACTAGGGTAACATATGCAGGAGTTTGCTTGTATATATTCATATTGTCTTCTGCCTGAAAAGAGTTAAATAGAGCATATAAATGATGAATACAGAGCGTCTTGGGATACAAAACAACTAAAATGGGTTAATTAGTGAAAAACATGCATCAGACTTTAAGGCTCAACTGTAAATGTTATGGTTTTTTAAACCTATTATATCTGCTGATGATATTTGGGATTATGGATAATATTTATAAAAAGATGTTAATTTCCAAAAGGAGTTGAGTGGAAGATATTAAAGAGTAGGAAACATTCGTTGTTTGAATAAGAGTTCAGATGCATTCACATTAAACATACATTAGCGAATACATTTCTTTGACATGCTCGTATAGAAGCATAATACGTAAGTGACCTAGAAAACACAGGCGTTGTATAATCAATGACAAAAACATTGAGACAGATAAGCCCCGAGATCTTTGATCAAATATATTCTTTGGCAAACAAACAAAACATGTTATCCTGACAAATAACGCTGTGGGAGCGGCGGCGGTGCCAGCACCGCCCTCCGAGCGCTCTGCGGCAGCCGCAGCCCGGCGAGCCCGGCCGGAGCTGCAGGCCCTGGGCAGGGCGGCACTCGGGCTGCTGCCTCTGCCAGCCCGCTCGGGGCAGCCTTTCGCTCCCTGCTGCCTCTGCCAGCCCTCCCAGGGCAGCCTTTCGCTCCCTGCTGCCTCTGCCAGCCCTCCCAGGGCAGCCTTTCGCTCCCTGCTGCCTCTGCCAGCCCTCTCAGGGCAGCCTCTGGCTCCCTGCTGCCTCTGCCAGCCCTCCCAGGGCAGCCTTTCGCTCCCTGCTGCCTCTGCCAGCCCTCCCAGGGCAGCCTCTGGCTCCCTGCTGCCTCTGCCAGCCCGCTCAGGGCAGCCTCTGGCTCCCTGCTGCCTCTGCCAGCACTCTCAGGGCAGCCTCTGGCTCCCTGCTGCCTCTGCCAGCCCGCTCAGGGCAGCCTTTCGCTCCCTGCTGCCTCTGCCAGCCCTCTCAGGGCAGCCTCTGGCTCCCTGCTGCCTCTGCCAGCCCTCTCAGGGCAGCCTCTCGCTCCCTTCTTTGTGCTTTGTCATGTTACAGAGCGCCGGCCCGGCTCCTGTCATTTTGACAAACAAGAAATACACTCTCAGGTTGGTAAGAAAGATGAGTTTCACACAGAGAAGAAATGCTGTGATCTCTATTCAAGTGCCAGCAAGGTATTTAGGATTTTAAGGACTTTCTTCTCAACCTGAAAGAGTCCTGCACAGTGCTGTTGCTGCAAATTTTGCCTGTACTCTTCTTTCTAGAAAATCAGTGAGATTTGCAAGCTGGCTGAAGTGAATACTAACATGCCATTGGTATTTAACTGAAAATGCTCTGAGTTTTCTCCTGTGATTCCCTGCTTGGTTTGCTGTGTTTGTGTCTGTGGACTTCTGAAGAAAGACACCAGAACAGAAGGGATAAATCTCCTCCAAAGTCTGTAGTTGAAGAGACTCCTGAGAGCCTGAAATAGGCTAATTCAAGATAATAATAGTCCTTTGGTTAAAACAATCTTCTGGAACTAAGAATATCTGCAGCCATAATACTGTTTCATAAAATCTTTGAAAACCATCATGACATAGATGTGTGGCTCCCTGTGAACTGTGATCACCCTGTTAAATTTATATGCACAATGTGCTCCTGCAGTACCCTAAACAGGAGAGTACAATGCTGATAGAAAAAACATAGACTTGTGACATAGCAGTAAAACTTGCTCCAATTAAAATAAAACAATTAGTGAAACATTTAAAAAATATTTGTGTTTTTTAATATCAACATTAAAATGAAACTGTAAAGTCTTTTTAAGTTATGCATTTTTGAAGTAAAAATGACATAATTCCAAACATGTAGACAAAGTCTTTTCATATATGGATGTTCTCAATTTGGGCTAGGCAATTGACATTTTAAATATGGGTTGGAAGAGGATATACATCAGAGTATGTGGATAGAAATGTTAAAATACATATTTTATTTTGACAAGTAAAAGCTCTGTCAGAAGGTCTTTGATTCACAAAGCTGGAATACATTCATAGTTTTGAAATATGATCCTTTATCATATTCACTTCTTAGACAAGTTAATGTCTTAAATACAAACAAATGCACATCAGACAGAATCCAAGCCTGATTTGCTTGAGGGGCTGTAGGAATAATAATAAAAAAACTATTATTAAGTAGATTTAGCATGAAAGGGAATGACTTTTTCCAGTCTTGTTTTATTTGTCTGAAAAATAAGTTCTACCATTTTAGTGTGTAATACATGAGGCATCTATTAATAACCACATTCAAATTAACAAGTTTTTCATTCTAAGGTGTTGAATAAATATTTCCTATTGTCCACATATAACTGAACAGTGGCATTCCAAAGAAATACATTTCAGCAAAATACAAATAAATTTGTCTGACAAAGAAAATAATTACGGTTTGTACTAAAATGTTTCCATTGGAGAAACCAGATTGCAGCTGACACTCAGCAAGAGGCTTTATAAAGAAAAGCACTAAATCTTTGCATCTTCTGGAAATGCCACCTTTTCAGCACTAACAGTATTTCAAGTCCTTTATAAATGCTGCAGTTGCAGACTAATTTTTTTCTTACTCCTTATTTTCTGCCATCTTTGATATCATCCTGATAGATCCAATATAGCATTTAGGTTGGACATTGGGAAGAAGTTTTTTCATGGAAAGGGTGATAGGGCATTGGAAAAGGCTGCCAGGGAGTTGGTGGGGTCACTGTCCCTGGAGGTGTTTAAGGAAGCCATTCCTCCTTCTGTGCTGTGTCCTTATGTAGTCAGTTGTGGACTGCAATAAAGTGCCAAGACTCCCCAAAAACAGAGCAATGAAAAGGCTTTCTCACCTCCCAGTTTGAAGGAGAGATGCCTCTAAGTCAAAATTAAAGCCTTTCAAGAATAAATAAATTTTAAAATCAGAAAGAGAATAGAAAGGTTATGCATAGCCCCAACAGCAATGTCTCCTTTATCTCTGGTTTCTACTGCAATATTGGATGGACTGGAGCTTCCACGAAACTTATATAAAGACTCCATTAATCTGAGAAAAATATCAGCAGGTGTAGGAATGGAATCAGACAAAACATGAGGTGATGTGCAGAGAGATTCCTGTGGGTTTATCTCCAGTAGCAGGGAGACAGAAGGCATGTGGGCTCAGGTTGGATCCAGCCCTTGCTGCTGTGCCAGAATGGCTGGGGACAGTTGCCAGAGGAGGTGTTTTAGGGAGGGCTGATTTCCTCACGGTGGTTGCTTGACTGGAAACATCACTTATCACCTTGATACCACTGCCTTACAGAAGTCAAAATAGGCAGGCAGAGCAGGAGGAGGATGTGAAGTGTGAACATACAGAAGCTTCCCTGCTGGTAGATGGGCTGGTGACAGGAGGTTATTTCTGCAGCCACTGGAGGAAGGAAAATTCCTGTGTGCTTTCAGGAGGATTTTTGCATGTACAGCCTATTCAGACCTTGAAGCTAAATCCTCTGCCTGCAGACACTCAGCGGTTCTTTGGTGTTACTTCTCAGGCAATTCCCATACTAAATGCAGTGCAAATTGAAAATTTTCCAGAGTTATCTATGGTGAATGAGCAGTTGGGTTTGCAGTGCAGTCGCACAGGAGCCAAGATGTGCCCTGGCTGTACATTAGAGCTCCTCCCTGCCCTGCAGCACATCCACACACAGACAGGAGGTACTGGCCATGCATCTCTGCCACAGCTCTTGATCTTCATATAGACATGACAAGAAATTTTTTCTATTTGCTTGTATCTCACAGAGAGCCCAGATATCATCACAAACAGACCCATTCACATAAACAACTGCTTCTTTAAGAGACAACTAAGTCTTTCTGGAATGGATTAAAATTTTATCACAGAATAAAAGACCTAAATAACAGTAGTTTTATCTTATTCTTGGCTAGAGACTTCCTTCAAGTACCTGTTCGTACATTTACCATTCTAAATGGAGGAACAAAACATAGCAGCCTACATAAATTGTCTACTAGAAACTCTGCAATTAAAAATATGACCAGGAATAACCCTGCATTAGAAAAATAACTGTGAAGTTGTCTTATTGAAATCAAATGTCTTAGCCACAACCACAAAGAAAGAGTCTGCATTTTCATAGTGAAATTTCTGTTCCATTAAGAAAATAGTTTCTATATTAGAAACAACTGGCTTGCTGCAAACAAATTTCACTAAGTTCCTTCCTAAAAGAAAATGCAAGAATCAAATAAGTGCTAAAAAAGTTAAAAGAAACAAATAGGAAACCAAGATGAAATGTTAGCAGCTACACACTCTAGAGTTTAGACTGCTCTAGTAGATAATTAATAGGGTCACATTATTTAACTGAAACATCATGCATTCTGCCACATGTCATTCCTTAACCAGTCAACACATATGAACTATGCTTACAGGATAGCAAAAAGATTGAGAAAGATTGATTTTGTAGTGAGATGAAAATGACAGATGCCTTTTTAAGTGAGGAATAGAATATAGGACTGAGGATTTGCAATGGTCACTTAAGCTAAAGGGATGGCCATATGATATGCTCATTGCACAAGAGTATCATTAAACATATTTAGATAAATGCCCATGTTCTCACTTTTTATGCTTTGTCAGAATCCATATAAACTGTAATTCAAATAAAAAGATCTAAAACCTTGCAACCACTGCAAACAGCCTTGTAAGTAGCTGAGTAATTCCATCATCTCTCAAATTTAACTTTCCCATTAGTGCTTGTGCAACCCAATAAATCAGGGGAGCAAGGTAGGTAAAACAGTTCAGCTTAGTCTAAATAGAGTGTTAATCAGAATTAGAAAATACAATCAAATTTCAAGATTAATCCCAGTAATTATCTGCCTGAAGAAAAAAGTTCATCTTTGTTCAAAGCCTCTAGAAGCCCTCACACCAATCTCCATAGCACTGGGCTATGGCAGAGTTGTTAAAAGAAAGCAATGAAATGCAACTGTGAGACTGATACCTTTGATAAGATGACGGATAACTTTTCTACTCTATCTGGACTCACCAAGAGGTCACTAATCTTACAAGGACCTTTTTGAGATTTCATGCAGCTTCATAGGAGAGAAAAATGAAAGTTTTGGCAGAAATTTCTCTTAGGAAGAAGTTTAATTTAGGCTAGTTCATAGAAAAGCTTTTGGTAAACCAGACCTGAAACTTCAGCTAAAGACCTGAAGCTTCTAATTCCCTTAGTTGTGAAGGTTACATTCAAAGTTTCAAAGACAGTGTTTTAAGAGACAGACTGTGGAAGTGATAGCTCTGAGTCATTAATTTTGTCCATTCACCAGAGGGAAGAATTAGCTTCAAATCCACTTGATCACCTGAAGTAGTGATACTAAAACTAAAGAAACTTGGAGATTATGCTGCTCACAAGATCTCCATGAATATTTATTGCTATCATTTTCTGATACACTGAAAAGGTTGGGGACATTCCAACATAATTTTCATTTTTCAAACCAATTCTGAAATAAAAAAGAAGAAAGATAATGCTCAGCACTTGAGGACTGATATCAAATAGATCACTCTGGGGACAAGTACAGTAACAGAGCAAAGATGATGTTTGAGATGATTAAATCTTTGCTGGTGCAAAGGTACCTACAGCCCACTCTCTCTTCAGAGGCATGCATAGGGTGCAGGCATTGAGTGCCACAATGGTCTTTTCTAGGACTAAGTGGGAAGGGAAACCAAAAACTCCTTTCAACATCAGCTCATTGCAGACACTGCTGAATCACTGACACCAGTGCAAAGTGGAGACATAATTCAAGGGAATGTGAACACAGATGCATCCTCAGAATCCAAAAAAAATCTCATTAAAACAAACAAACAAAAAAAAAAAAAAAACAACCCCAAACCAAAAACCAACCTAGAATAAATGACACTAAAAGTTCTATCCTTACTAGAAGCTTATCGTTCTCTGCCTGGAATCCCCTCTATACCTGCAGTCACAAGTTTAGGAGTCCATCTTTCTATTCAGGTTCCTTGGTGGTTTTCATCTGCAAATTATTAATAAAGCTTGGTCTGTGTCAGCCTGTGTCTGACAGATTATATGTAATTAAAGTTTCACAGTATATTTCATATCTCTTCAAGTTATACTTCTTTAGAGCCCATAATATGATTTTATAGGTAATAGTCTTTCATGAGCTACAGCAAGATCTTTCACAAGGGTTGGAGGCTTCCAGGGACAGAGAATATTTCATATATCTGTAAGTTAAACCACCCAAGGCTTCATAATAAAATTAAAGTACTGTCAATTTCAGATGTAGGAACACATATCATTATGAAAATAGGGATCTAAAGAATCAAAAGCTACAATTTCTATTTAGATATAAAATAACACTCTGTGTAACTTTAAAAAAGTAAATAGGTATTATGTTAAAGCTGATTAAAATAAAATAAACCAAAATAAATCTTGATAACTATTATTATAATCATCTGTGACTTCCCTGAGATTCTCTCTTTGAATACAAAAGTATAAATTAAAGGTTTTGAGAATTAAGAATAAACTATGGCCAGAAGTGTTTTTTAAATATTTCAAGACATTTCAGAAAATGGTATGACATTTCCCCTAAATGCCAAATAAAACCAAGTATGACTATGTATATCCGTAAAGTAAGGCACGTAGTCTTAAAATCCAACAAATATAATTAAAAAGTGAGCTCCTCTAAAATGGTAACAATTTAAACTCTGAGCTTATTTGTCACTGAGCACATGAGAAAAAATAAATCTCCAGCCATGCCAGCAGTGTTAAATTTTCACAATTTGGAAATGCAGTCATCAGCCTTGCTGAAAAACAGCCACGGAATCAGGCTGTGCAGAATGGTGCCTTTGTTGCACATGGTATGCACTGACAAAAGATTAATTCTTTGCATTGTCAGAAGGAGTGACTGCTTCTGAACAAACCACCACTATTCAAACTTGCCAGAACAAGCTTGGAGAAAACTAGATAAGAGCACTTGAGGGATCTGTACACAGAGACAGTTGAACTGGAAGTGAAGTTACATACACAAATTAACTATTGTGTGGTGCAGCTTTAATTACCTCAAACAATTCCTTGGCCTTGTTTGTAGCAATGATATTCCATTTTCCAAAGTTCTTATTTCATGTATGTTTCAAGGCACACAGGTTGCATGCTTTTTGTCCTCAACAAAAACTACTCTGCTATCATGTGGTTACAGGTACTTCACATGGAAATATTCATTTCCAGGCTCGTTCCGATTTAGTTTAGTTTAAATGCAGTAATTTATTATTTTAAATAACTGTGCCTCACAATAATCATGTACAACATATGCCTTTCAGGAATGGCTACAGATAGAGCTTTCCCATACAAAAGAATTGAACTGCACTTGCTTCTACCAGCCAGATATCTTGCACTGTAAGTCTTACGTTGAGCTAATAATGATGAGATTAGTATTTAACTGTTCTTGCCCAACAGCTGGTATAAACTGGGGCACACACGTCCCCTGAGATGTGAGCCTAGGCACATGTGTCACCACACACACAGCCCCTGAGTCCCACTGGGCTGTCAAACAGGCTCTGAGCATGAGAGAGGAAGGCCAGCTCATGTGATGAGGAGCCACCCTTGGTACCTCAGAAGCTCTGGCTGAAGAGGCTTTAAGGAAAAGTTTCTTCTCAAAGAATGGGCTAAGGGTGGAGATGGTTATTCAGGTGACACAGAAGAAGAACAGGGGAATTGCATTCATGTTGATGCTCTGAATCTAGATTAGAAAATAGGTTTTAGAAATCAAGCCTAATGACATTCACACAGCCAAAAGTACTATGCCAGAGAAGCCCAAGTGAAATTGAAGATACAAGATGAGATGAATGGAAATGGTCTTTTAGGGGACAAAATTTGCAATAAGAGAGCTAAAAAAATCAAAAATCATAGGTACTACTACTAAATAAGTAGGCTTCTTGTGATATTTTCTGAAGTTTCCTTACTTCAGTAAAAATAATGGCTGTCTACTCTTGTACAACATCTTTTTGGTGTCAAATCATTGTAAGTTTTTACTATTCACCAAGTACTAGCTTAATTAGTTATATATACTAGTTATATATATAGGAGTTATAGATATATTAGTTATATATATAATATAAATATAATTAGTTATTATATACATTAGTTATATATCACACATATGTATTTAACTCTGGTTCATATTTTTCTGAGTAAAACACATATATTTTACTACTATCTGGGTATTAAAACACACAATGGGATCAAATAACAGCTTTCAAAATACTTCAGTGCATCAGCACTTCCATAAATTGGCACCTCATGCTTATTTTCACACTTGGAATAAGGCTAGAAATGTCACTTGACTGTCTGAAATGTTACATCAGTAAACTTCTGTAAATAAATGAATAACACTCTATTATGGCCAAATGGGAAGAGTCCTGCCCACAGAAGAGTGACATAATTCAATCTGCTGCTAAGTACATTCTGTGTTGGATGCTTCTATCCCAGCCTTAGGAGACAAGGATTGCTGGGTTTCTTAAGTTCTCGAGGAACCCTGAGTTTAGCTATAAAAGGGTAACTTCCTCACATGGTATTTTTTAGTATTTGTCTTACATGCAGATTGCTGACAAATACAAGGACAACAGCATGATTAAGTGACTGCATTGCTTTTACCATTAAAGCTATTTTAACAGCACTGTAAATTAATTAATATATTTTTAAGGTTAAATAATACTATTCAAGTGTTCTGAATTCTAGATTCATAAGTGAGGTGTGCTTTACAAAGATTCCAATTGCAATAACAGAAATTGAGGCAGAGGTAGGTACACTGATTTTTTAAGGTGAATCTGTGTCCAAATTTAATACTAATGGGATTAACTTTTTGTTCCACTTTTACATTTCATACCAATTTCCTCTTGTGATTGTAATTTGTTTTTATTTTGGGGTTATAGTAACTGACAGCTTATTCATGAATTAGGTCCTACATACTGTTTGCGACAGCTGTAGACTTGAATCATCCCCTGTGTGAGCAAAACACAAATTTCATAGACGTGCATCAAACTGTGTTCAGCCAAAATGTGAGATGACTGTTAAAACCACAGCCCCCAAGCCTTCAGCAAATGTAAAGCCTGTCATGTGAAATTCAATGTGGATCTTAATGTGTGGTGTTCTATTGAGCTACTGTACTTGATTCAGAACTAAATTTAGGTGTTAGAGAATAAAATTCTAATCACAAGGCCTTAAGGGGGAAAGAAAGAAAACAAGAATAAACTGATTTATTAACGTAGTGGTAGTGAAGAACCTTTCCATATGAAGATAAAGTCTTTTTTTGTTGTTGTAGTAGAAGTCTATGACCAAATTTATTTCTGGTATTATTTAACTGATCTCGTTTTTGCTGTTCCTACAGCCCTAACTGACATTGCTAGCACCTACAGCCTTTGGAAAAAATGGCATCTTGGTTCAAACATGAAATGAATTGGCTTAGACAAGATATAAAAAAACCCCTAACATTATTTTAGTCATGGTGGACAAAAAAATCTCAGCAATAAAAAAGTTTACTGTAAAGCAGATTGGAAAAGTGCTCATGCACAAGAAACCAAGTCAATTTTCTGAAAAAGCTTGAGGGCTTCCAGAATATCACTTGAACCTGAGATACAGTATACAAACTTAGGATATGGTATAAACGTCCATTGCTTTATGGCTATATTAAAACTCACAAAAGCTTTGTAAAAGTTTACTGAGGCTGAAAAAGTGCCAGCACTTTTATATCAAAGCTTCCTCATTCCTTCCAATAAAACAGGAGAAGTTAAGTGCTTTAATATCACCCCCAGCAAGCAGACAGACATTTTCTCTAAATCAGTCATTGCTCTTAGGTGCTGCAGCAAACTATTTGCTGCTTAGTTTTCCAATATTCTTAGTTTTCACAACTCTGTTTCTTTTACTCAGAGCTGCTATGATTTAAGATCTGGATGCACTGCAACCACCTCAAAGATTGTGGGGAAAAGGCAATTGAAAATCCAACCAGAAAAATTGTAGCATATTTCAGTTAGTTTGGTATTTGCATTAAATTTTTAGAGATGAAAACCTATACTATCATTTACATTACACTCACAGTAACCAAATATACTAATAATTCTGCAGAATTATTTTCAGCCCAGCAAGGTGAAGAGATGGAGGGATACCTGGCGGCATAGCAAAGGGGTCATGGAGAAAGAAGGGGAAAGTGAAAGAAAACAAAAAAATAAGAGCAGAAGGAGTTTAATGATGTGGAATCTAAATCCATTGGACTGACAGGGTCCATAAAGTTGCACTCTGGTGTTTATAGAAAAGCTTGTTTGAGTAAGCCACATACTGGATGGCATAGCTTCCAATAAGGCAATCCTTTAAAATGCACTGAGCCACACTGGATCAATGCTAGTTATAGCTGTGCTCCAGAATTATTTCCATCAAAGCTTAAGAATCACTATCTTTAGAACTGGCAAGCAGTCACAGACTATTATACATCACCCAGCTCCAGTTGTACAAGCCCAGTCCCTCTCAAACCTTAGCATTTGGCCTTTATTTCTAGAGTGGGTGGAGCTGAAATCCAAGGAGAGAGCTTCTCACACTGGGAAAAGAATGGATTCAGAGCTGACCTTCTGGGGTCCTGGGCTTACATAATTTGTGAGCTAGTGTGGAGAGGACATAACATTACTGAAGACAAGGATCACAGGACCACTGTTCTTTTTCAGCACCACTGAAAGGGTAATTCTTTAAGATAGTGATAAAAACATTCCTGTCTGAATGTAAACCCACTGAGTTCTGCAGCAATTCATTTGGGAAGTGAGCAGATTAATGCCTGGGAATTGCCACACTGAAAGCTGGGCCTGAATGGACTGGAGTACCAGAGCAGGTGCTTTATCCAGCAGCTCCATCACCCTCTGGCACACAGTGCACAAGGAATGTTTCCTCTTCACCCCTCCACAGAAGGCTGTACCCCTCTCAGGCCCATAGAACAATACTACTAAGTCTGATTCAAAGTTTTCAGCTGCTGCCAAATGACATTCACCCTCTGAGTGTACACACAGAATCTCCCATCTCTGTCTCTGCTTAGAAATACCAGTGTGGGGTTTATATAAGGTTGGGATTAAGAGAGTTGGATAAAACAGCAACACATCCATCAGAAACTGAAACTAAGCCTCTTTGAACATCTTAAGCAGAAAGGAAGTGGGTCACTCAATTATCTATGCTTAAAATTAGGCATTTAACTTATTTCAGCTTATAACAAATTCTTTAAATCATTCATGGGAATTGACCGATCATTCAAGTTAAATATCTGAAATAATGAGAACCAGGCATCTGGAGACAGACACCTTTCAAACACACACTGCTTAATAAACAGGGTTTGATTTAACAATCAAAGAGGCATCAAACTTTTTAAGGGTAAATTCAAATTACCAGTGTTTTGGTGAGAGAGGCATAAAACCTAGTGGGCTGTTGTTTTCTCAGCCTGTGCAGAGAGCCTGGCTGTGAGGTTCTGTCAGTCTTATTACCACGTGTTAAGGTAATAACAGAAAAATAGGAATGCAAAGTGTCAGGTATAAAAAGGTGCTCAACTTCAGTATTAATGCTACAAAGGTGTTGTTAATAAAGGCCTAGTATATGACCTGATCATCTGTTTTCTTAAAGTTCAGAGCAGGTTAGAAAGACCAAAGCCAGGCTAATACATACTAGTTTCATGAAGTATCAATTAAAACAAGCCAATGCTAACATATGCCTGATTTACAACCACCTTAAGACTGAATTGTTCAAGCATTATTTATTCCAAAACAGGCCTCTCTCAGAAATATGCACAGAGCAAAATACTTAATACTTAAATATCTCAAATTTGCAGTTAACATTTATTTTTAGCTTTTTATTACATGACTATTTTGGGAAGTGTTTAACAGGGAGACTGTCCTAATGATACAAGTGTTCTTGAATCCTGTTTTTTGTTTCATTCAACCATAACAGAAGCCAGCTGCTGATGTTAGATGTGGATTGGCTTTGATGTTCAGCAAAACATAGAAAATCCCCTTCCTACTTCTCTTTCTAGTCCCATACTTCATGGCCACAGCAACCAAAATCCAGAGAGCCTTGTATATCTGACCTAACTGCTTGGTGGGGAGGGGTATGGAGCAAGAGGCACCTCTCTGCAGACAGAACACATTTTTCTAAAACCACACAGTTTGTTAGTATATCCTGTGAGGGTGGTGACAAAACAGTTCAATAGGACCTTTGTATTAAGCTTGTATTCCCCTTGCTCCAGCACTCTCACTGACTGCTGCAGGACCTAGCAGCTTTTCTTTCCATCACCTATTCTCCCCCAGCACTTTCCCCAAGGTGACATTAGCTAACTCCTGGGGTATTTTTCTGAAGAAAAGTAGCTGTAGCTAGAAATAGGAACAGAACCCTTTGGCTGATATAAAAATCCCTGAAGTTTGTGTGATGCTTGGCTCAGGCACTTACAGATTGCCAGATTGCAGCCAGGAAGGCATTTCCCCACAGGGATCACTGCCTGGCACAAGTGGGGCTGTGGGACTCCCCTCCTCACACAGAGCCAGCCTCACACCTGAGGCTCACCTGGAAATTTCACTCAGTGAGTCCCTGCCACTGCCATGGCCTGTGAGAGCAATAAAGCTGCTGAGTCTCCTGCCTTCTTCCTGTGGCACACTGCAATTGTGACCACAGATCTTTTATCATGGGTTTAAGCTTGTTACAGGGTATTAGAAGTGCTGTGCAGTCTCTGAGAGGAGGAGCAGATGATGTCCCCCGGGCCAGCCTGGATTAACTGCTTGTTACACAATTGTCAGTCTGACAGCCCAGTTGGTCCTTCTCTTGCTTGAGTTTTGAACTTGGAAATTGTGAACCCACTCTCTTTACAAGAAAAATATATGTTCTCAATTTTTTAATGATTTCTTTCTTGTTCTTAGTTTTTGTTTTCTCTTGGCAATGCCTTCCATATAGATCCACTTTTTTCTCCTGTACAGCAGTTCTCTTCAGAGATAAGGCTGAAGCAAAATCAGGCGTATAAAATACCAACCCTGAAACAACTCGTTCTATTTTAACAGATGGCTTAAAAACAATTGTTAAAATGCCTTATTATCCAATGTGAAACAAGCTCTTTAAAAGGAAGAGCTTTATTTCCTAACATCACACATATAATTTGCAGAAGCGCAGAATTTGAACACGGAATCCCATCACATAAATTATTCATTTGTTGCCAAGGCAGTTGCCTGCAATTTAAGTTTTGAATAGTTGAAAAGTTAAAAAGGCTTTAAAGTTTGAAAAGTTTAGAAGCTAGAAGGCTTTTAAATACTTGTAAATGGATGTAAGGAATCAAGCTTTCTCTAGCTTCTCAGAAAGATAAACCATATGGATATTAAAGAATGTTTATGTTTTTGTCTGGAACTGTTTCCTTTTGCTAAAACACTGTTTAACTCAGAATAACTAAGACTAATTTTTGTTGCTTTTCTCATAACAACATAAATGAAATATTTGTATGGGATAGATTTATGCTGACTTCTAAAATGTAGGGTGGTTTGGACATAGAGCTTGAATACAGGTGATGGAAAAAATACTGACTTGAATGCAGACTTTCCTACTTATCATAAGAAGACACATCATCAAAGGACCTGACATGCAGTTTCCTGTTTGGTTCATTTCAGAGAACAAAGAAATTGACAAACATGTTTGTATATACAATAACACAAGCGTAGCCATCCATCATTAAATGTTTTCAAGTCAAATGACAATACAATGGAAAAAAAATTAAGCTTGCACATTTTAATAGTCAGCCAGAAGAAATGATACTGAACTTTCCTTGCTACCCACTCCCTTTGTACACAAATCCATACATTTTGGTCCATCTTTAGAACATGCATTTCTGCACTGGAAAATCCACTTGCTCAATAAAATTCAAACATTTGTCCAGTGAATAATAAAACTATATGTTCATACTTTATGCAACACAGTGGCCAAAGAAATTCAATTTGGGTAGCACTACAACAAAAGATTAATTGTGAATTTTTGTATCTGAAGAATGTTTCTATAAGGTCTCTAAATGCAGATTTAGAGACTGTGCTGCAAAGAATCCATTCCTCTGTTTAAGCAGTAACAGTCTAAGACCAAACTGCAAATCACTTTTATTTGGCAAATGCCACTTTGGGGTATCATCTCAGACCAAACAAATTAATCACTGTATACTACTGGTAAACAATGTACACATTATGTACTATTCTTTCAGCAGAGGCCATGCTGCACTGCAGTGCTGGCTGCATAAGGATTGCCATTTTAGATGCAGAAAAGCTTCAGAGAATAATGTTCTTGAGGCAAATCTAGGCTAGACTTTTCTAGCTTGATCTATACAAGTAAGACTCAGTCCCCTGAAATGACACCCTGTAAAACCCAGAGAATAAGGAAAGAGAAGAGCTGGCACTGCTGCACATTCCTCCCATTATATATGTCACATTCTGGTGAAGGTGTGGCTGCATGGTTTATTTTGTGGCCTCTCTGCCTCACTGTGTTTGGTCAATGCTCAGCCCTCGGGCAGCACAGCAGGCGACCACCTAAGTGTCTGCCTATAGCCAGGTACTGAAACTTCCTCCACTCAATTTGTGCAGGCTGGTACCAGGATGATTCATTTTCTTTTCCAACACTTTCCATTTAGAGTATCAGCACAGAGACTCCGTGTTCAATATTAATTACACAGCAGAATTTAATGCTTGTTACATGCATGTTATAATAAGAGAGAATTTTATGTTTGCAGTCTTTTGAAGACTAAAGAAAGCTGTAGGTTAGATTAAATAGGAGGTTTCGTGTAGATAACCTCGGTCATTACTTCCTAACACCAGTGAGCATGCTCAAATACATCCAATAAATTCCCTAGAATTCTCATGAGGGTAAAGAGGAGTTTCCATGCAAATGCAATGGTTCAAACACATAAAACATGTTTGATTCCTTTTAGAAAAGATAGCAAGTATCTTTTCTGGATTTTCCTTTACAGACTATTTATAGTTCAAATGTACTTTCCATATTCACTTATTTAAATGCAGAGGTTCTAGCAAAAGGAAACAACACATTGGGGAGAGGCACCGTGCTACATAATGATGTATAATGAGTTTTCAGCTGAGACTTCATTTACCATACTGAACTAGTTTCACACAGTAAGGCAACCTTATGACCAAAGAAGACAAAAGAAAATCCCTTGTGGGTATGTAGCACTGATCAAGGGAGCTTCTTTTGCCAGGAAAGACAGTTTCAGCGTGACAGTTAGGGGGTTTCTGACTAGAAAGAAAATTGTGTCGGACAAACAATTCTGCAAGAATTGCATATACCACATTGTTATGACAGGGAATTAATTTATTTTGTAGTATAGTCTAGTGCAGCCCTACATAACAAAAGAATATATTATGGGATAGACTTATATTTTAGTACTGAAAGGAAATGACATCTTTCCATGAAATGCTTTTCAACTTACATATATTTTTTTATTCCACTTTGATAAACTAATGCTATAAATCATCCTTTTCTTTTTAAAAAAAACTATTTCAGTCCTTTGTCTTATAATGCTAGATTTAAATAGATCCAGACACAAAGACCCACAAAAATCTAAGTGATCCCAAGCTTTGTGACAGAATCCTCCTTTACAGTATTCCCATGGTAGAAAACAGACACATGTTTAGGGTTTATCATTTCAGGATGCTTCAACCTATGCTGCAAATTTAGTAAATGTTCAGTTAAGTTACTAAAGCTTTTCTGGGGGATGGGACATATATACACATGTAGCATGACCAACAGGGGAAACTTTTCTTTCTAATCTTAATAGAAGCACCGTCTGGACCACAAAATAAACCCATAAAAGAGAACGCACGCATTTTCCTGTAGGTCCCATATTGTTTCTGTAGCTCTATCACAACAATTCTCTCTGTATTTCTCTCATCACAGCATATTATCATGCTGATCCCAGCTCTTGGAAAAAGGGAAATGCAGAACACATATGTGAAATAAAAGAAAACACATATGTTTTAGATTAAGCCAATCTCAAGATGTTAAATCCCAGACCTGCTTCACAGAAGAGTGAAATGGGTATTAGCGCCATATGATAATTATTCAGTTCAGGACTAGACTGTAAATTGCAATGTGTTTTTCCTAATAATGTGTCCTCATTTGGTTCCATCTCACTTCTGAGACTGTCTCACCAACATTTGTTCAGAGCTGCAGTCCCAGCACCAGTAAGAATTGCTGCTATTTTTCTGGCAGCCTGCTGCTCCCTCATTTTATCCAATGCCAAGTGAGATCATGGCTCCCATTTGTTAAGAGCCAAGCAGTGAGCTACTTAGTCTCTTGACCTCAGAAATTTATTGGGCTACAGAAGAAGTTGTTTCTATAGACACCTTTGGTTTGGGCATTCAGTTATGATGTGGAAGATTGAAACATTTGACTCTTCCCTAGAAAAAGATTTGTTATAAATTTACTTTGCAGTATCTATCCATTCCTTCTCTACTTCACTACAGCTAAAGAATGAAATATATGAGATTTTCATACCTATTCTTACCCTATGTCTGTCTACCCACAGAAAATAAAAATATTTATGCTTTTCATTGTGCCAATCACAAAAATCAATAGAAACGGTAAAGATATTATTTTTCCAGTAACACTTTATCACAAGTTTCCTCACCAAGTTTATTAGAATTATTAGAGTAAGCCAGCACTTTTCAGTCACTCAACAACTCTCCAACTGCTCCATCGGGGGGTACTGTGAGGAACAGCTTGTACTGTGTTCAGAGGGGTCTGTGTAAAGAGGAAACTTTGGTGAAATTGCATTCAGCTCTGTGTTCTTATCTTCTAGCTCAGAGCTGCCCAATGCTTGGTCAGTGCTTTGTAACTTTATTACTCCACAATATTTATATAGCATTAAAATACAATAAATTCTTCCAAATTTCACAATTTGTACTGGAAAATTCAGAACTTTAGCCATGTATTTTCAAATAGATCTAAGTGTCAACAGGGAACAACCACAAAACAAATTTAACTGCACAGAGTTTATGAGCAGTTTGCAAACAGTACAAGGAAACTCTTTTTCCTACCCATTCAGTAAAATTAAGGAATAATAAATACTTGTGCAAAACCAAGAGTACTTTCCAAAGAAGGCCCGCTGAAGTTTTTATGTTTAGTATTGGGGGATTTTCTGTTTTGTTTTAGTTTTGTTTAATGAGTAATTATTCAGTCCCTTATAGTATCTGTGAGATTTTAACTAATGTGTGTCAGCATTTCAAAATGAAGAGTCTGTCTGATAGCCCAGCTACCCAGGCTTTGAAATTTAAATATGATCTGCATAGAATTAAAAAAAAAATATTTAAAAAGCTTCAACTACTAAAGTGTTGTCATTATTGTTTTAAATGACAATTTAGTGGGATGGAATACAAGACACTTAATTATCACATTGCTTAGCCAGATGGTTTATTTGAAATCCCAGGAGACAAGTATCTGAATTTTACTTTAAGCTGGGCTCAATGAGTTAGCAGAGGCGAAGGACAACAAGAGTATGCAACTCTCTTTTGCTTGCTTTAACAACTAAAATTTTGTCTGCCTAGACCCTTGAGCAATGTTTCAAAGGAAATTTATAGAAAAAGTGGCAGCCAAAGGAATAGGAGTGTTCCCCGACCCTTCAAATATCTGTGGTCACCTAATCTTGTTACTCCCTTGACACTAGATTTCCACCAGTTTTTCAAAGAAGGGGATTTGAAAGCAAACTTCCATAAGTTTGCTCTAAACCATAAAAAAAGAGGGGGCTGAAATAGCATGCATCATCTTTTTTTTTCCCCTTAAATGTTTTGGCAACAACTAAGATTCCTCAGTGGATGATTTTATGGGTGGTGGGGAGGAGTCCTGCACCAGCAGCCCCAGAGCAGGAGCTGTGCTGTGGAGCTGTGCTGTTTCAGCAGTCAGCTCTCCAGCGGCTCCTTCAAACGCTCTCAGCACTCTCACAGGAGTTTCCATTAGTGTCTGCTCCAGCCGTGAGAAGAATCCATCAATTTCATTTTCAAAATGTCATAGCATGTAATAACTGCCTTTGCTCAAACAGCTTCTCTT
This sequence comes from Melospiza georgiana, assembly GCF_028018845.1. Taxonomy (NCBI): domain Eukaryota; kingdom Metazoa; phylum Chordata; class Aves; order Passeriformes; family Passerellidae; genus Melospiza; species Melospiza georgiana. The sequence goes on along the minus strand of NC_080438.1, from coordinate 10,467,316 downwards.
AATACAGAATGTTGAGTTCTGTCTGGTAACTGCATCCTGAGTAAGTTTGTCTTGGGGAACAAGTCATTATTTTTGGAAGATTTTCAGAAGCTTTTTGGCTTTCACAGGCTGCCTGAGTTATGGACAGATACCATCTGCTCATATAAGAATATACATCTCCAGTGTGTCACTGTACTCATGTATGAAGTACACAGACACAGAAGAGCATCACCTCCCATCCCACCCCACTGTGGAAGGGAAAAAAGTCTTGGTACTCATTTTTGTTTGGGGGTTGAATTAGAAGAGTTAAAATGATAATGACACACAATTTCATTGCCTTTAAAATATTTCTCAGATGACCCTTTCACAACAGAATTAGCACCTGATGTACCCACCAAGGTGCAGACCTCAGCAGAACTCTCTTCTGCAAATTTACAATACTGGTTCAGAATGCAGGAACAGATTGTTCGGAAAATAAGGCAATGAAAGATGTTTGACATACAAGTGTAAATGCAGTGGCCTCTGAAAGGTGGTATTTCCAAGCAGAGAACTACCCCAATTTTCCTTTCCTTACTGGAGATGTGAGGAACAGGAATATTAAAAGGTTTGTTCAAAATGACATTGGTATCTCTGGCAGAGAAGAGAGTCAAGTCTTGCTTCCCACATTTCAGACCACATACCTTTTGGATATCTGCCCAAAGAAGTTAAATCCCTTGTTTTATGTATTGCTCTGATGTAGCAATTGGTGAAACTTGAAACAAAACATAACAACCAACCTCAAAAATTCAAATCCCAATGATTTTCAACGAAACTAAAATTTTTTAGCAATGAAACACAAGTACTTTGAGGTGTTGCCCAAGAGGAGCAGCACATGGAAATATTAACACAAGCAAAACATTAACTAGGATTTCCAGTAAAGACAGCATAGTCAATTTGGTTCTTGGTATCAAATAGCAACATCTGCACTATGGTAGGTATATACTAGCCCCATTACTTTTCCCCTTCACATAAAAAACAGATTGTCAGTATGAGAAAGAGTGTTTCTGGGTCACAACATTAAAGTCAAGCTAATGCATACCAAATGCATCATCATCTATGTATTTTTATAGTTCTGGGGTTGTCTGCACTGTAGAAAAGTTGCTTTTTCTAAGATTATTCTTGCAGAGGCTAAATATAATAAAGAACTCCAGACTATTCAGTGTTCTACCTTATCCTGGTCCTTTTCTTCAGCTGACACACATGTGCTTATATCTGTCTAGCCATGACAAAGCTTTCTGGATCACTATTGCCATTCAGGAGCCTTTTTTTAAACAACTGTACCATGGTCTCCCCCTTCCCAAGAAAGATGCCAAAACAATATAATCTAAAACCCACATGTGCCTTATTTCCTATGACTGTAGGTAGAAATTACCAAAGTAATCTACAGTAGAAGTACAGATTATTTTGCAAATGAAGTTACCTATACTTATAGAGAGGAACTTTCCTGTCTATTACTGCCTTCATATCCTGAATACCAAAGATGATCAAAATAATCCTGTCTGCCACCATTAGGTTTCCCTTTCTCAGTTAGGCCCCCCAGCTTCTCCCTCTAGTACAATTTGCCAGTTTTTGTCTCTCAATGTGTGTGAGCTATCACATCTCTACCTTCTTCTTCATCCTTTAGCATATGAAATTATGCAGATTGCTCCTAGACAAAATGTATACCTCTTAAATTACAAATGTTTATCAATGCAGGATATCACAAGCAGCTCAAACCCAACTATTATAAATTAAGTTATGGAAATACATAGCACATAGAGAAGCATGAGGTTTGCACCACAGAGGGAGCATGAAATAAAATGCTTGAATATTTGAGACTGCTACAGGCTTAGAGGGTAGTTAATTTTTGGAAAATATTTTTGGGACATTTCTTTGCTTCAGAATGGGTCTAAAAACCTGCCACCCCAATTGCAGCTCAAATTTTCTGTCACTGAGGAGGAGAAGTTCCTGTGTGCTTGAGACACCTGGGTTTGGGTGTCTCTGAGACCAATGGGTCATGGCTTCTTCTTGGGGTTTGGGTGGGGACAGGCTGCTTTCCCTTGACCAATGTCACTCTAGGTTGTTGCAAAAAAACCCCTAAATCCTGCAAAATTATGACAAAAGATATAACTGCAAGATGTGACATCACACATGAACACACATTCACCACACAAGACAGAATTCACTAAATGTTGCTTCAAAATGTACATCTTAAACAAAAAAATAGTGACCACCCTTGCCTTGGAAAGGACAAAAGCAGAGATGAAATATCTTGCCTATGGTGATGTAACAGGTCAGTAACAGAAGTGGGACTATAAAATGTGCCATCAGTTAAGTGAATCATGTACTACTCTTATAAACTATAATATTTCTTCCCTTGAATCTCACTTGAAAGAAAAATACTGCCTTAAAGCTCATGCTGGTCTGCTTTGTCTCCAAATACATACATCAAAGAAAAGCTGATAAATATTTATTCCAAGGGTGCTAGTGGACAATCCTTTAGAAGTGGAATAGCTACCAACAATATGTCATGAGAAATAAGTGATGAAATTAAATGATGGCAGAACACTGGACATTTATTTGGGAAAAATAGTCTGTCTAGTTTTTGAGACAGTCTAAGGAAAGTGGGGCGAGAAGGAGGAACCAAGCTCTCAGTTCACAGCTCCTGCAGATACCTGAATGACTCCAAGTCAGAGGGAAATTTTGCTCAGCCCTTAATGCAAAATAGCTGAAAGAATAAAGAAATTGTGTGACTGGGGAGGGGTAAGGAGGGGGGAGAAAGTTAATTACACTCAGAAATGGTTTTAAATGCAATTTTTCAGAAGTTTCACTAGCTACTATTTATTGGCAAGCAGGTTTGTAATAAATTATTATTGTAATAAACACATTCTGTTTCAAAAATAAGATATTCAGTATTTTCTTTCATAGTTTGTGTTTTTCATTGCAAAATTTGAAGACGATCCTATATAAATTTGATTACACATTTGCAATTTATTGTTTTCCCTACTGCTAGATCCATCTTTTCTGTGAAACTGCTGAGCCTTTGAGAGGGAGCTTTTAAAAGACTGCAGCTAATCAGTCCTTTTTCTGGAAGGAGCCTCTCAGCTAGAAATGAGGTATAAGATCTGTGGCTTTCAAGTTCTACTGTCTAAATTGTTCTTCCGCAACAGCTGGAGAAAATGCTTTCAAGAGTTGTGTGCTTCTTCCTGTGTGGTGATGCAGCTTTCCTCTAACGACTGTTTCCCATCACTACCCACAGACACCTACCTTCTAAACCACTGCTCTAACGGTCCCTCACCACTTCCACCTTGCCAGAAAAAGAAAAAAAAAAAAAAAAAGAAAAAGAAAAAGAAAAAAGGGGGAAAAAAGAAGGAAAAAAATACTCATCTGGGAGAAGGTTTACAAATACCTGCACACCAGGCTGCTGAAGGAGATAGTATCTCAAAGAACTTAAAATTAGGTGTACAGTTCTTGTCTAGAGAAAAAAAAAAAAACGGTCCTGAGTGTGTGGAGGCAGCAGATGGGACCAAAAATTTCAGTATATACCCTCTCCCATGCTAAAATTACAGTGATCTTTACTAAAAACTTCTCAGCAGTGAAAAAAATAAACATTCTCTTTCCATGCAGTATAAGATGAAGAGTTAATACAATTATATACAGTCCATTTTTTCTGAATAATCCCATGTTCTTTGAATTACAAGGAAGTTTAAAAAGTATTTCCCGAAACCTACAAAACACATGAAAGCTCTGTTTTTTCCAAGAGCCACTATCTGCTGACTTTTCTGGGAAATTTAATGTTTGTTTCATTTTCCAGAGGACTCTGGCAATCAACTGAATTGACAACTTAAACTCACACTGCATTAACAACAATATATTTTAACCTTATTGGGGTAATTATTCAGCTACACAATTATTCAAAATTGCAGTAAAATATTTAACTAACTGGTATTTCTTTAGATAGTAACTGAGAGTATCAGAACAGCCTAGAACATCAGTGTGTATTAATAGTGACATATACTCTAAATTATTATAAATACTGTATACTTTCTCTGGTTTAGTTATTTGTAAGAAAGAAAACAAGGACAGCTGCAGCAGAAGAACTTGCACACAGTGCAGTCTGATAACTGGTCATATAGACTATTATTTTATGGAATATTCCCAAACTTCATTTGGCATAAAAGATGATTACATGATTCAAAAATTCTAAGCTGCCACCTGGTTTTAGACCTGTCTCTAACGAAAATACAAATCAGTTTCCACACAGAATGCTAAAGGTTGCCACCCCCGCTCCTGAAAAAAGAGAAGTGCTTTTTTTTAAATCAAATCATGAAGATACTGATGACAAAATGTCACAGAAATGCATTTATAAAATCAGTTAATCAATAGCTAAAGCTAAAAAAGGATAGCGTATAAAGTCACTGCTGATATCCTCTGACCTCATAAAGCACAGGTTAACATCACTGAGAGAATGTTAAGTAGATAGCCTGCAAGGACTGAAGTTGAAAAGTGCTACAGAAGTATTTACTGAGTGTAAGGACACTGTCTGCAATCAAAGCGAAAACAAACATTAAAAGACCTATTTTAAAACAATTTTTTTCCCCACCCAGCTGAAAATAGAAGGCTGTTCACAACCACAGGACTCCACTCAGTCAAATTAATCATAGAGTGGAGTGGATTAAATTTAGATTAAAAAGAAAATAATTTTTCCCAGAAAGGTTAGCTCTGAGGTATTCATGAACAAAATAGCAAAATGAATGTTGAGGGTTTACAGAGGCTCATCCAGGAAGCTCCATCCAAAGAGCCCAGAGCTCTGGCACTAAACCCATGCCCAGCCAGGGCCTCAGCATGGTTTGTGTGGCAGCCAGGGGCAGCCTCAAGGTTGGCCTCTGTGGCTCTGACAGACCCAGAGCGGAAAAGGGGCGCTCTAATCAGTTTGTGTTTGTTAGCAACCCTTGGTTATGGGATGGCTGTGCCACTGCACAAACACAACAGCCAGCATCTCCTCTCCCTCCAACAAAAAACATTACAAATGCATTAATAATAAGATTGACAACACTGTTTTTTATGTTGCTAATATCAATAAGTCTGCTAATTCACATTTGGGCTTTTATGTAAAATATATCCAAACGTTTGAAGCAATATGTCTTAACCTGAGAATGAGATGCTGAAAATTCAGTTTGTGCGGCTAGAGCATGGATTCAAATGCATTAATTCCATTTTTGTTAGAGGTTCCCTATTACAGGAGTACAGGAAAAATAAAAAATGGAATTTGTAAAGAAATAGTTATTATAGTTATTAGTAATAGAAATATCAAAAGTTAGGTGAACAGTTAAAATCTAAGGGGGAATTCACAGTTAATTCTAATATTAGAAAGCTTTTTTGTGGTGTAAGAATAAGAACCATTTGGGCTTACTTGACTGCTACAGCAGTTCACAAAGGTGTTTTGGATGCTGATTTGGGAGAGTTAGAAAGAGACAAAAGACTGAACTTAGTGTAGGAGGGAAAAAGGAACAGTATCGAGAACCACTCACAAAAAGATGCAACAAAGACAATACATAGGTAGGTGACTATTTTTATTTCTTCTACTTATTTAGGAGAGTACCTCAAACAAAAATTCTGACATCCTAGGTTTCTATTTTTCCACTGATTTTTTTATCAAGTAAAAATTAGAAGAGGATTATCAGCAATGTTTTTATAGAACTTAGTGAAAATAGCCTTACTTCCACTGCCAATACATAACTATAGATTTTTTTAGTTTGATGTCAATGTTGTTCAGCTACTTAATGTTTGAGTTGAAATATCAGGCACATTCATCCTATAGTTTGTTTTCTTTTCAGTTTTCTAATTAATAAAACATATCTTTATTTTAATGCAAGAAATTCGTATGAGATTTGAATCAAACATTCAAATGTGGAACATGTATAGAGTTTTTCTATTGCAAAAAGAAGATTTTTTTGCATTTCCTATTCTCAAAAAAGCAGTTACTTAATTTTTGCCAGTTTTATACTTTTACATCTACTTAAGCTATGGATATGGCCTAAATTCAATTCAAAATTTTAGAACCTATTTAAACATTTTGGTTTAAAATTTTAGAAATTTGGTTTAGAAATTTTATTTCATAATCTTTCTCATTTAATGAGTATATTCACCAATTATAAAAGACTTAAAAGACTATTTTTCTTGTAAAAAATCTTAAATACCACATCTTAATTAAACTATGCATGCAAATAGCCTTATAAAGAAACAGCCATCTTATACATTTTAGTTTCATTTTTTAAAAAAAGGACCATGCAAACCACTAAAATTAGAAATAGCTCATTGTTGGTAAAAAACCAAGAATCAGATTCCAACACACTTGTTCTAAATCAGAGGTAAATATGTGCCCTTATCAGACTGTAAGCATTTGATTGTTTATTTTTATGCATCCCTAAGAGATTGTTTGGAAATTTCCCATCCATAGCCATGCATGTGTTTGTCAGTGTGAACACCAAACTCCAGCTTGTCGGCTATCACACTTTGCCTCCCTCCCTCCACGATGAAACGCGCGCTGCAGCGAACGTCCCTGTCCTGTGCCCAGCTCACCAGGGACACTCCACAGCCTGCTGTGGGTCACAGCTTTCACCCTGCGCTTCAGACTCTCTGCAAACCCATTCTGCAACGTTAGGACAGAGTTAAGATTTTGTAAGAAACATTAGTATAAAAGCATGAGGATTATAAACCAAACTTTTCTCATTTCTGTGTCAGTGAGTGCAGCAAGCTGAGGAGCTTTCACTGACTGACGCTCCTTTCAAGCCCCACTCACTGCTCCCATGCTCTGTGGTATTCAAAATTCATCACTGCTTTCATGGGTAACAATAGCATCAGCTGATAGTGTGCCAAACCAATGGAGTCCTATTTCATTCACTTCAGGGTAGCTTAAAGTCTTAACTTGTGGGATTTTTGGTCTTGGGCTGGGAAAGCAGGGTGAAGACTGAGTTTTACTATTCACACAGTTTCTTTTGTATAGGTGACAGAGCATTAGCAGAGACAGAGATACACACTTTTTTTCAGTGTAAAAAATTAACATACATAATCCAAGGAGACAACACAGTAACTTGAATAGAATCCATTCACAGACAACTGAGTAAAAATAATCTGTCCATATTGCAGCTACTCTATGCCACCATCTGTATCTGATCTTTATATAGATGGATGATACATTGACTCCTGCAGCACTGTTCCAAAATCTCACAGCAGAGACAAAACTTTAGTTTGTCTTTCAGCTATCTCATCAAAACAGCCTTCAGCCAGCTCCACACCTCCAACACCACTATAAGATGCCTGACAACATCACTGCAGTTTTAGGGTGATTTATCCAAATGGTACTGAAAGGAACATCCATAAACAAGGTGTGCTGCTCGATCTCACAAGCCTAGGATAGAAATGTGACAAATTCCAAAATAACTTGCTGTTAAGCTTCCTTGGAATGCATGATTTACAGTGGACAAATTCAACCCTTGGTCATTCACATGGGCAGCTGCCACTTTCAGCCCTCTCTCTGTGAATCAAGTCAGGGCTGAAGCGTTTCGTGTTTCTGCCTGCCACCACAAGAACTGAAATCCAGAGGCACGAAATTCCTAGCAAGGAGGGTCACAAGAGTTTCTGCTATTCTACTGTATATTTAATGTCAAATTTTCTACCTCAATTTATTCGTCTTTGATGAGAAAAGGGGTCACTGGTAACATTTCACTAATTTGCACTGGTTGCCAGATTGGCCATACACAGCTGAAAAAATACAGTTGCTTTTTTACCTTCATTTTTTCCTTTCCTTTCCACCCCTTTTAAACATAAACTAAAAAATATTACCTTTGTAATATGCAAGCAATCCCTTTCCTGCACAGTCTAGAGCTGTAGGCCTTCCATCAGTCTTTTTCACCACACTTTTAAAGGCACTTCAGCATTAAGGAGCTTCATAACTGCACAGCAAGTGGCTGGCTGCCAACCAGCTGCAAAACAAACGCCCCTTGTATTGACATTAGAGGTTCCTTGATCATATTCAATAAAGAACCTTTGATGTTAGCACTATTGGCTAATATCATCTTACAGGGTCTTGAGAGAGAGTTTATCAAATCTGTAAGACAGATCATGAAGAAAAAAGGACTCTCTAGTTTCAGAATACAACAAAGTTTGTGTTTTGCAAGGTAAAAATAGTATTTATAGGTGGGAAAATGTCAAAATACATCATCTATGATTCATCATTTTTTTGTGTAACATTTGGTGAACCACAGATCTCACCTTGTCTGGCAAAACCCAAGTTGTGCTCTCTTGTTATCCAGCCTCAACAGTGGCTCCTCCATGGGACACTAAACAAATCAGCTGTGCTTGGGTACCTTTCTGTCAGTCCATGTCCTCCCGACTGCATCCCACATCCCCCTGACCTTCCTTTGCTGTAGCCAGGCAGCTGCCTCCTTCTTCGCCTTCCTGGCAGACTTTCTGCTTTCAGAACAGTCTGTCACCCTGCCCACAATGTGGCACTTCAACACTTGGCAGGTTCAAAGAAAAACTTCTAGTGCTCCAGTACTATGGGCTGTTTAGTTTAGTGAGACCTCTTTAAGTACATGAAACCATAAAAGCAGAGACTGACAGGCCGCCCAAAAGGTTCTGAAACAAAAGGGACAGGAAAAAAAAAAGGTGGTGCAATACACAGTGCCCTGTTACAGAATGCTCCAAGAGGAATGACTCCTGGAAGGGTAGAAATCTTTCCACATTCTTTTCTGAAATATGGAAGGTGTACTAGGTTTTGGTGCTGGTGGTGGTTGTGGCTTTTTTCCTCCATTGCTTCATCTTTTTCTTTCATCTTTAGTTTTCTGTTTCACTGTAAGAAATTCCATAGGAGACCCAGCTTCTTGTCCTCTTTTTCAGCTATTGCAAAATTTCACCCTTCTCAGCCCTCTAGACATGGAACAGTGCCTGGCTAAATGTTCTGACCTGGAAGATTCCTTCCAGTATTAACCTGGAGAAAACAATTTCCCTACCATACCAGCCATCTCCTTTTAGTCTGGGTGGGACAGGTCTGTTTATTAGCAGGTAAAGTGACCCTGCTGGAGGGGGGGTGTCAGTGTGCTGTGGTCTCAGGCTTGCTTCCAGCACCGGTTATCAACAAATGCTAGTGCAGTACATTAGTATCAAGTAGCCACACTTTTCTATTATAGTCTTCTGGCTTGCAACAACCTAGGGTTTATTAGCTCAGAGATCTCTAAAAACTTCTCACCCCTGATTTTTTAACAATACAGGGAAAAGACAGAAAAGGACTATCCCATATCACTTACATGAGAAAATAAGATATTCTGTTTCATTTTTGTGAAAATAGACAGGCACAGATGCAGATGATGATGATCATCATCATAATCTTTTGAATGCTGGATTATGCTCTCATATTGGCCTGGCCTACTCAGCAAGGCACAGTCATCCCATGTCATTAGACACAGCCCATATGAAATATTTGACACTATTCTATTTCTTGGGCCAACTTGTCCCTCCTTCTCCTGTTTTGTCTGCCCAGCTCAAGGACTGCTGCCTCTTCACTCCCACCACTGGTCCCTGAAAATATTCAGGGATATTTTCACTTCAGGCTCAGCACCTCCCACTCTGGGAACACAGACTGGGCAGCACTCCCTGCTTGTCACCGGTGGGAAAACCCCTCAGCCCTGCTTGGCCCCGACCTTATGTCAATGACAGAGGCACTCAAAATAAGCTTTCAATAATAAAAATATTTCTTATTAATCTGCATGCTGGCTGGAACACCTGTATGTTTATTTACTAGTTTGCTGTGTGAGATGTTCAGCCTAATTGATTTCATGTCCTGAGGCAGATATTTTAAACTAATTAACAGATGTATGAACTTCCTTCAGACATGAAGAGTTCAGGTTATCACATTGCATTGAACCAATGTCCAAACATCAGCTCACAATGTCATCTTAGCAGGGAGGAACTTCTCAGTGCAACAGCCTCCAAAAGAAGTAACATTTCTCCTCCCTGCACATTTGTATCACTGTGCTCCTTTTCCAGCTACTTTCCTCAGGTGAACGTGTTTTTGCAAGCTATTTTACACTCACTTCAACAATTTTTTGAGAATTTTATTGCTTCTTTGAAATAGGAAACTGAATAATAGAACAAACTATAACCATACTTTGAAAAAAAAAAAAACCCAAAACATTCTAATTTGTGAATGAACTGATTAGTTACTCAACTCCCCAAAGTCAAAAGTGCAAGATGACCCAAATGTTTTATACCATGGCTATGACTCAGTTGCCTTTTAAGAGTGTGTGTTCATTAAATCATTACAAGCTGTCAGTTCTTCTAAAAATTCATTTGTATGTGTATATAGATATTTTTAAAAGGGCCTGAGATATAAAAACAAGCTTCTTTAGGAAGGAAGGAAAGGCAACATTAAGAGTAGCCAGAAAATTATGTAGATGAAAAGAATTCAGACAGACAAGATATTGCTGTCCAACAGTTCTAATGTTCCCCAAATAAACCTTATATTTTAGTAAGTGATTTCTGAGCATTAGAAAACACTTTCAGTATGGAGAATAACCTATAGAAGAAAGGAGGGTGGCAGTTAAGCTGTAGTAGGAAAAAAGATAAGGAACATGAATCCCTGAAATTGTAGTTTTCAATTTTCATAAGGGTTTTTCAGAAGGGTTGTATTTCAGAAGGGTTGTAGAGGCATAGAAAGGGAAAGATTTGATACAACAGTACAACAGTATCAAATTGCCTGAAACAGCTATAATCATTAATAATTTTAATTGTAAAAAAAAATCACATCTACAAAATCACGTCTCAAACAGTTGAAGTTTTAAACAAAATGAATGTTCTAAATGAAATCAAGGGTGATTTTATTGTGTAGCTTGAAGAACATGAGTTACTAATTCTAATTGTCAAAGGTGATTTGAGATCCAAATAGCTGAAATGTCTAAAGAAGCCAAAGAATAGTCCTTGCAAAGACAGACAGTTTCCAGACCAGTCAGTGAGAGAAGAGAGGTTTTTAAAGAGCTGAAGTCCTGAGACTTCTGAACAACTTAGTAGATTTGGGCTGTGATAAAATAGAGCAAGCAGTGTATTTTCAACACTGGATGAATAAAATTAGATCTTTAAAGGTTTCTTGTATTTTTGCCCATTTCCAAATCTGATATTTATTGTACACTAATATTCTCATATTTCTGTCTTTACATATCTTAACTCCACTGCTGCTAAAACAGAAAGAAAAAAAAAGATCCTCATGATGTTAGGTATTACATGGATAAAGGAACAGAAAATTCAAAAAAAGATTAACAAAATGAGACAACCATATTTTAAGCATTACTATTTCAGGCAATCCAGAGATGTCTCTAACTTTTATAAGACTTGCCTATATTACAGGTATTTCATATTAAGAATAAGATGCCTACTTTCATTTTTCTTTTCAAATCTGTACACATTTTTCTTTCATTTTCTTTCAATAACCCTATAAAATCAAAAGGTCACTACTGATTTGCAAATTTCTTATCTCTGAAAAACAGTAATATTAGAAAAACCCAGCATTTTTCAGAAAGCTGGATGCATAAGGGAAAATTTAAAAACTGGAAATGTTTGCAGTATGGACATTTAGTTCTTCACACTCTTGTGAACCTGTGAATTTCCTTTTTATAGTTGCAAGTTAATATGACAGTCAAATTTATGTCTACAAACTACACTTAAGTATTAAACACTAGACAATGTTATTGAAGGAATTTTAAAGGATAGCACAGTTCTGTTCATTAACACAACATTAAAGGCGAGTATTTTTGCTTCTTCAGTGTGAGATGACTTTTTGATTTCACGTAATAAAAAACTGAAGCCAAACAACCTTGGTTTTCTTTTCAAACCTACCCTATGTTTTTCTAAAATAACAAATTTAACCTTCAGAGATGTGTATGGCATAAAAGAGGCAGTCAACTAGTAGTTTACTTTGCTTTTTATAGCCACATTACTCTCTATTTTCACTGAAAAAGGCCACACAGGCTATTTTAAAGTTGATGACTCCAGCCTTTTTAGTGTAAAGCCTCAGCCCCTCCCCGCCTCCTCCTCAAATCCTCAGACTGTCCAGTGACTTGAACAAGTATTGCTTTTTCTGCACAAGCATCTCCCTCCTAAATCAATATACCAGGGTGAAGGCAGCTTGTCATTTCCTGTCACAGGATACCCTACTAAATTACCCTTTTCTTTTTAAGAGTTCAGCAAATCATGTTTCAAGAAATGACCATTTTTATTTCCTTTCTGATTTAACATGTTAAAAATAAACACCAGCCACACTGCTCATAAAGTCCAGAGCCAGATGAGAGAATTGTAGATCTAAAATAAACATCAAACTATTTCTTCTCCCATCTAAAACTAGTTATATTTGAAGTAAAAAAAGAGAGCAATCTTTAGGTGGAAAATTTTTAAAGATATTTACAAAAGTAGAAAAGGATCTGAAGAAATTACAGCAAATTCTTTCCCCTACTTATAAGATTTGATGTTGGAGCATGCATTCTTGACTGATAGAAAACAAATGTCCACAAAAATGCTCAATATACCTCAGATTTAAGCTGCAATAATTTGAAAGGCGTTGAAATTAAAACCAGTTAAAGTTACAGGCTTTCACACCATGTTTTACTTTGGAGTCCATGTTTTAGATGAGGAATTACCAGACATGCTGTAGTGTTAGCACAGTTCTCAGAGCAAGAGTTACAGCCACAAATTCCATGCAATGATATTAAGAATGAAACTCTGAAAAATGGGAGTCTTACTTGAGTGGCCTAACCAAAACCTTTAATAAATAATAGGCCTAGATCAAATGATAATAGAATATTTTATTTGATTTGCAAACTAACCTTCATTAAAACTTCATTTTTATTATGAATAGTTTCAAGCTGTAAATGTCTGGGTTTAAGCCTGGGATAGGGGCTGGCCCATGCCATGGGGTCAGTGTGGAAACACTCATTTAGGACACACAGAATCATAGAAGGCTTTGGGTTGGAAGAGACCTAAATACCATCTAATTTCAACCCCTCTGCCATGGGCAGGGACACCTTCCACTAGCCCAGACTGCAGACAGAAAAGACATTTTATACAATCCTAAAAACCTTGGCACAGCAAATTGAGGGCTCCAGTGCAACTTCCCTATCTCTGTAACTCATGCCAGCACATGCTTAGCTGCTTATATGTGAACAATTTTGTTTCACTCATTTCCATACACCATTAATTTTATGTCTGCTGAGATAATTTTAGAAATATCTAAGGTTTAAATCAAAGAAAGTCATTAGTAATCATCCACCCAAAATTACAGCTTTTAAATGTTTGTTCTGAGGTTAAAATAAAAACACAGGGTGTTCAAAGTTCTCCCGTTTCTTAAATCTAAGCAATGCTGAAAAAAGAAAACTAAAACATCCTTTTTTGTCTACTAGAATCCCTTAATTTCTTAACTTCATTATTTTACATTTGTTTTATAGCAACCTTTCACTGCACTTGAGACTCAAATGTGGTGAGACTACACCAATGATAATTCTTATACTTTAAATCATACAGTGAAGTATTGACACTGCATATCTTCTTCTGCACCCTTCATTTTCATTTTGGAAAAGGTGGACGATAAAGGTTAAAAACCTCTCGACAATCTACTTTAGCCTAACAGCATCAATGTGAAAAAAAAATTGCACATGCCAGTAAAATCTAGCATACATTTAAATGTATGTTCTGCACAGTCCCTAATGTACCTCATTAGCTCAATCAATTTTTACTGGTAAGTTGTTTTAGTGTTTTGGTCAGTTTCTGAGGTCTCTAACCAGATCTCCCACGACAAGAACATCTTTGTTTTTCTTACAAATGTTGAAGATTGTTGAACATTAACCTGAGTGTAAAAGATTCCCTGTTTAAAAGAAGCACACAGATAGTTTTTGAAAAGGAAGGAAAAGCCTGGCTTTGCCCCAGGTTGATTAAGGTTAAAGAAACCTGCAAATGTCCTAAAATCAGACCATGACTAGCACTATACTTTCCATCTTTACTGGGTTTGTCCAGGTCTCACACATGACAGATCTTCATTACACTGGTTATTCCTTCATTATTAATGAACAGTCTGATTTTATCCCCTTTCTTGTATAAAGAGCCTCACAAAGTTGCAGAGTGTGCGTTTCCTCTCTGAGGCACCCAAGGTCATTATTAGCACACTGGAGGGAGTAAATGCAGGGCCCTGTGTGCTTACTGCTGTTGCTTATGTTTGGTAGTGTTGAGATTTCGGTAAAAGCATTACTGCTGCAACAGTGAACTCAGCATAGGGAAACTTGATCATTGGTGTTTCTTTTCCTTACAAAGTAAAAGAAAAGCTTTAGGGTAAAATGCAGCTTTTCCATTAAGCTCCTTTCTCAGCTATACAAACTGCTATAAAAGCAGCAGTGCTTTTACTTTTGTTAATTTACAATCAGATCAAAAGGTATGATTAGGTGTTTGAACTTTCTTTTTCCCTACTGCTGTATTTTAACTAATTCCACAAAAAAATTTCAATCTTACTTCCTTTAAATAAAACTAATAACTTGCTAATAAAATAGAATAAAAAAAACCCAAAGAAAATAGTTATATAGTTTGCTATCTGCACCCAAAGTACAATGAGGTGATAAAAATACTCTCATTAAGTTTAAGCAGGCTCAGGCATTTGTATGGTAGGAACCAGACAACCACGAAATATGGATGTCTTCCACAAGGCTTGGAACATTTTGCATCAGATTTTACCATTTATCATGTTAACATATGGATATCAATGACTTGGAATACAAACAAGAGGCATTACAGTATTTCACTGAAGGGACTAATAGGTATTGAGGTTCTTAATTGCTTTGATGAGGGGTCTGCACTTTAAAAAGTGAGGAAACCTAAACAGATGAAAATCCCTTTATAATGTGCACGGATGAGTATGGACTTTAACTCAGAATAATCACAAGCAGAAAAATTCAGAGACACTTCATATTACACCTCTATCTTTACCTCAAATGTATCATTTATCTCAATGAGAAATCTCAAATGTTTTGCTAGTTGTTTCTGCCCTTCCCTGTCCTTCCCCTTCCATGTTCTCAGCTTTTCATCTACACAGGTCAAACATTAATACCAATAGGGGTTAATACATGAAAAATCCTAATTTTGGGGTTTTTTGAAAATTTATATCAAAGAAAATCCATTTGGATTATAGTAAATTTTTAAATATCAGAAATTTTAGATTTGATTCTGAACTGTATTAGCTTTCATTAATTTCTTCAAGTGAGAATTTTGTAAGAATGTTTTTTAGCCAAGTAAAAAACTTCACATGGCCCTTAATTTTAGATATGAAAAATGCCTTGGACTTTAATGAGATCCCACATGCAATTAAGACAATTAACGTACATTGGACATCCTAGACAGTTCATGACAAAGTTTCATCCTAGTATCCACACTTTCCCACATTGACATGTCAGGTTACTGTTGCTTATTTTTCTTTGCTCATACATGCATGTACATAATCAGCATTTTTGAATCAGAACAATCCTTTGCCATAAAATGTAACATTTGCCTTTGTACTTAACTGAAAAGCCAAAGAAGCTGACAAGAAAATATTAGTGGATTCCTTCTAGTGTGGTTATAATAATTTCTGAAATTACAGCTTGTGCACCAATGGCTATCTCTGGCATAAGATAGCTACAGGCAGAGTGAGCAGGGCTTGGTCTGCAACAACCAACAGCATTTGCCATGGGCTGATTCACCTGCTGGTAGCCCCACACCAACAAAAACCACTAACATGGGAGCCAGACTTCCAAATCCATAGCACTCCTGTGTAATCCCCTCTTGCACTGCCAGCAGCATGAAAAATAAAGAAGTAAAAAGCTTACCCTGCCTAATGCTAGTCAGATGAAAAATTATGCAAAGACTTGGTAGGCCAGAATCAAAGGGGTTTAGACTTTGGGATGTTACATACAATTTTCAAAGTGAAATTTTTATTTCAATTGTGTTTTTAAATTATGGTTAAGGAAAAAACCAATCTGCCAGTGCGTTCCTCTTTGAAAAGGTCCCATATACCACATAAACACTTGCTCAAAACCTTTACTCACTGTAGTCCACATTTCCCTTTCCTGTCATGTTCATTTTGTAGCTCTCCTCCATTTTTCAAACCTCCCACTTTTCCTTTTTTATGGCTATAAACACTCAATGCCCTACATTTTCTTCCTAGTCATCACCCTTTTCTCCTGAGAGGTTTCTCATTCCCTCTGAGGCTCAGTGTGCACAGACAGCTTCCACGCTGCCCTCCCCACCCCAGTGCCAGTCAACTGTGCTAAATCCAGACATTCCAGATGCCACAGATACTTGTCCATTACATTATCTCCCTTCAGCCCATCTGCTAAAATCAAATTTGCTGGATCGGGGACTAAACAAATGCTTCCCCTTCCCTGGCCTCTGGTAGCACTAAGCCAGCTTAGGGTCAGTACTAACAACAAAACTTTGAACTCAGGACTTTTGGATTTGCTTGAAGATATCCAAATCAACAAATGAAATTTGAATGAACAATTGAGCTCTCCTTTCATATTAAACACTGTTACAGTATTGAAAAATATTTAAAGAAAGGAATCTTTGCACTATTTTAGGACCTGAAAGACCTAATGCACAAGCCCTAGAATGGAATCAGAACTTGTTAATAAATAAATAGTAGCAGTATATCTCAATGCAGTTATCTTTGTAGTCCTCAATAGCCACACTGCTATTTTGTATACACATGTACTGCATACCATCTGCTGATGTTTATTTTAATTCAGCAGGAAAGGACTGTGTTTAAGTTGGAATTTAAGTGACAGAATCAGAACAAAAGAAAAAGGGCAGCAGAATAAACTGAATAAATTCCAAGTCTGACTTGTAAAGGCAGTCAATATAAAAGCTATAATCTTAGTTTAATCCCCACACTTTTTAAACATAGTAATTACTAGACATCTGCTGGTAACACAGCCTTGCTATTGGATAACCTTAATTACCCTGTAATATTTCCTGACACTCCCCAAAATATGCCCTATGGATAATAATTCATTCACGGTTCAGCCCCATTATTAGCTACTAATTCAAACAATCAAGACAAAGACAACGAACAGATGACCTTGAACAATTACCCACTCACTGAACAGAATTTATTTCATGCTTTTCAAAGACTTTACTGCTTTCCTGGCTTCATGAGCAGCACTCAAAAAATTAACAAAACTCAAGCAAGAAAAGAGCTGCAGAATAAAAGGAGATTTGCTGGGGTACCCAAGCTCCCTTAAACATCATTTGCTTGCATTAACAACATAATGGCTTCTGCAATGCAGTTCATTTTCTAAGATTAAATAGGGACCCAGACAGACTGGGTGCAAAACCTGATACAATTGTTTTAATAGACTGGATTTGTAAGCTGTTCAGTGATTTGCAAGAAATGTATTGAGAAACCTGGAATGAGACAAAATAAATACATATAGGTCAATGAATGGAATTCATGCAACTGTTGCAGATGCAGAGCAAGTGTCAGTGACTTCAGTGCTGAAGTAGGTGGCTGCCAATGTCTGAGGCTTTCCTTTGGGCTGCCCAGGAAATATCTCAAGTCACAAATCATGTTTTGCCCTTGTTTGAGCAGCCATAACCTGGCACCCTTATTGCTGACTGTACAGGTAAAATCAAGTGCAAAAGATGGACCATTATTGCCAAATAAACCCATCTGTACTACTTTAGCTGATTCTTTATGTTTTGCATTTAGAGAAATTATTGTTGCAATGAACACAAAAGGAGCTATGGTTTTTTAAATCATTATTATCATAATCAAATTTAAGACATTTTGTCTTCAGATTAAGGTCAGGAGAAGGTACACCAAGGAGTGTAAAAAGCTACTGCCCTTTTCTCTGTAACTCAAGCCATTCCCTCTGAGAGTCTAGGAGGTGGTTGGCAATCCATGTGAAATTCAAAGCATTCAGGCTGAGCTGGAAATGGGACTAGAATTACTGAACTGCTAGGAAAATAAGCTTGAAGGAAAAGATATGAAAAAAAAGGAACATTAATGAAAATTCAAAGTCAAAATTAAATCTGCCTTTTCTGAGATGGTTCTGAGAAAGACATCATTGTAGGAATATAGTTAAATTCCTTAAATACCTGTGGAAGTGAAGGGAAGAAATAAGATATTGTGAATAAAATCAAAACATGGAGATGCTATAAAATTTCCCCCTGCCAAAATCAGAACTGTTATAAAAAATAACTTCTAAACACAATATATTTATAAACCCTAATCAAACTTTAAAGATAAGATTTTTTAAAATTTAAAGTGCATAAGAATGAACAAATTTGTAAAGTTTAGAGTAGGATGTTTAGCCCTAAGTCCAGGCAAATAATTGGAAAGCCAGAGATAAAAGGACAACTGTAGTTTTCCTTGACCTTAAAAGGTATGCAGTCTGCAAATATAAAGCACTTCATGAAAGGTGGAGGGGGAAAGGAGTTTTTTCCTCCAATGGAAAGCATGAGATTGCAATATCTTAAAAAAATATTTCTGTCAACACAGCTTTACAGACTACTTGAGGTTTCTTGTTGAAGCTATGCCCTCTGAACGTGCTTTGCTTATCAATAATACCTAATAAAACTGAGATTTTAAAGTTCACATTCCAGAAATGAGGTACACATGATGAAATTTCTTGTTCTGAACAGATTTTTTCTACTTTTGCACTACCCATCAGAATTCTCTCTTCAAGCATGGCATTGAAGTGCACATGTCCCTACAATAGTGCACTTTTTCAGTGCAGTCACTGTAAGAGGGAGTTCATTGGGGAATCCTCACTTTGAGACATTTTTCCAAGTAGTTTTGGAAGCAGTTTCAAAAGGAATATCCTGGACTAACTTTGGTATGGTCCCTTCTCATTTCAAATACCTATTAACTACATTAACATGCCCCCTTTTCTTGTTTGCCTTTGACCATTACACCCAACACTTGGAATTTTTATTAGGGACTATGCTATTTCTGCCTAGAACTTTTGTAGAAATGAACGTTGGACATTTCATTTCCATGATCAAGAGTAGCCTCTCAGGTCATAATCAAATCTCTATGAAACAAATTTTTGATCAAGGCTTTGTAAGAACTGTGTGCTCTGTTTCTGTTCAAAAAAGTCACTCACGTAATGGCTTGTCAACATAAAATATTTTGTTGGGGATAAACCAACAAAATAATCTCTTGGCCAAGGGTCAGGAATGGCCTTTTCTTATGCATAAATATTCAAATTATTATTTTTGAAGGGAAAGTTTGAACTACACTTGTTATTAATTTCTATACAGAGGAAATTAATGCAACTTGCCTGAAGCTCATGTCCCTGTTCATTCAGGAACTGAAATGTCATCTACAGCAAGATAGTCTTTTCTTCTAATTAATGTGGTCATGAAACAAATGAAACACAATATGCAAATGAGAGCTATGATGACTAAATAAAATGCTGTCCCTCCAGGAACAAAACACTCAAAATAAACTAGTTTCATATGGTTGGTTTTGAAAGGCCCATCTGTTAAAACTGAAAGTATTTTGCTTCAATTACATCTGGTTACTAATAGGTGCTGTGTTTCACTTATTTCAGGGAAACTTAAAAGACAGAAGTTTTTTGCTAGAGCTCAGGTCCAGAATGAACTATGTAACTGGGTTATCATGGGTTAATCTTAGATGTTGGGCCAAGCTCAAAATTAAATTCACATTTCTGTTCACATCTGAAAACCTCCAATGTGAATCTATGAATGTTACACAGCCAAAAGACATACTAAAGATTGCAGATTTAACCTCTTAATCTTATGAACACTACAACATGCCATAAAGCCAACACAAAGAAACTGAACTTATTTACAGAGTGAAGGTGGCTTACAAAAATATGATTCTAAGAAAAACAACTGTTTTACTTCAATGATTCCATTTCCATATAGCACATTTAACCTAATCTCCTGGAACACACAACTGTATCTTCCATGATTACTTTAGAAAATACGCATTTATTAAATAAACGTTAGAAATGGAAGAAATGCGGGATGATTCACTAAGAGGAATTCTCTTTCAAGCATTTCCTTGGCCAGCTCGTTTCAACAGAGGATGGTGTCCCTTTCAGACTGAAAAGGTGACATGGTTAGTAACACCTTCATAGCAGAAATTAAACCTTCCTCTCAAAACTCCAGTGGGAGATTTGGCAATGGATCTACAACCAGTTTCACCTACTGGACCCTTGTGGGGCCCAGAGTCTGTGACAGCCCACATTCATTTCCTCTTCACAGAGTGTGCCCTCTTTAACCTGCGACATTGGAAGTTATGGATTTTTTAAAAAATGTTGTGTTCCAGCTATCCCCAACAAGGTGAAAACAAGATAAGGAAAAGGTGACCATTTCCTTCAGAAAATTCAGAGACCAGTGCACTTGTCTGGCATGAAGGAAATCAATATTTCCTGGAATGAATCAGGTTCAAGAACTGGCATGCAACTTTCTCCATCATAAGCAATTATTCTGACCACCAAATTGTGATCTTAATTAGTTTTGTCCATTTGGACACAAATCTTTTCCAATAAAATCTCAATTAAAACTCTTAGAGTCCTGTGAGAAGTCTTAATGTCAAGATCTTGCTATTTTTCAGTAACACAAAATCTGCTTAATTTGATTTTTCAAATGAGAATTTGATGCCCCTAGAAAAGTTACAGGTACAGAAGGCAGTGTTACTGAAGAGATCACCATCTGTATAGGCAAAGATCACATTCTGACAGAGTAAACTTTCTAGAGACAAGAGAGCTGCCCAGAACCAGAAAGAACTTATGAGAAGCAGATTTTATTTTTTTCTCTCAGTAACACTGTTCAGGAACCAAGGCTTCAGAGATTCTAAGGCCTAATCCACACAGTCAATGGAAGAGCTGAACTTCAATTGCTAACACCTGCTTTTCATTTCTTGGGGTTTTTTTTCCCAGCTCCCCTACACATGAAAGCTTATTTTTCTTTCTTAGACTGAATGCTTTTTTTCTGCTTATGTTTTCCCTCTCCTTCCTGAAGTCATGACTGCTTTTATCTTCAATGTAGTCAATTCCAAGTCCAAACCAAAGACTTTGTGTACCATGTACTTTTAAAAATTTATATAAACAAACCCACCTGCTTTTTTTCTCTTCCCCCTGCTTCTGATACTTTCTTGATGCTGCCTAATTCCTACATTCTCTTTTCATAGCTTAACCTCTACTTTCATACTCTGCAAAATGCATTTGCTATACCATTCATACCATTATTCCTTACTGTTTCTCTTCCTACCTTTCATGAACTATCTTCAAAATCTAAATTTGTTTTCAATTGCAAAGATTTAAGGATTCTTTTCTCCCCAAAATAATACTTTAGCATGAAGCAAAACATGTTTGGTTGTTTGAAATAGCAAGGATCATCCCACCTCCTACATGGTGAATACCAACTTGAGTCATAGGATATTCACTCTCTGATGTTGAGTGCTAAATCCCTGAAGTATTTTTAGAACTCCCATCTTTAGTTTTGCCACAGATGTGTTACATCAGTCTGTTTTGTAGTTTCCTACTTGATAGGCAATCTCCTGCATACTGTACATATGTAATTGTAGTTTACTGCACTCTGACTCGAAGCAGTTCTCCTGGATGATTTTTACATTTGCCCATTGCAGCTTAACCGGTATCTCTGCAGGGGACAGAAATCATCATTTCCACGTTTTTACTTCATACATTTTCTGTGTGAAGTAGAAGCCGTAACTGTGTGAGATGCCGTTGTTGGTATAAGGAGGCAGTTTTAGCAGAGCTGGTGGTTTTTCCATTGCTGTGCTGCCCACAGAAGCTCAAACATTGTCTGGCAACTATTCTCAAGGGCAATTGTCTGGCAAACTTAGCAGTGGGCCCCCTGCCATCCTAACAGATGGGCACCAAGTGTAAGTAGCCATAAGACCATATAAGTGCATTTAGTGTGAAACTTGGGGCATAATTCCCAGCCTTGATCACCATATGGCTTTTCCATACAGAGTTTGTGATAAATGGGATGCACAGTGCTAATCTAACTTTGAACATGAACAGCATTAAGGAAAATAATAATGAGAATAGTCCCACCATGTGATAAGCAGCAGGTAAGTCTGGAATTAGCAGGAGCATAGAAGAGTAGGGTTATTATGCATCAACATCTTCCCCACACTTCAATTTCTGTTGATCCATTCAGCTTTCCATGACTCAACTTCTGAAAAACAAGGAAATGGGCTCCTTCACTCCCCTCCCACTCCTCTGCAGGGAAAGAGAGTGCAAAATTGTGAAAGCCTGTGCCTTCAAGAAAGAAACCTTGGACTGATTCACAGTCTCATAACTGAACTGAGCCCACATTTCACAGTCACTTCAATACTGAATTCTGCAGGACTGTTTTAGAAGAGAGGCTCAGGATTTCATAGACTCATTAGACATGCACATATAAGCACTTTTATTCTTTATTCTTATTGGACATGAAAAGTGCTTTACCTCCCCTCAGCACACAGTGTATCCAACATATCTGATCCAGTGCTCAAGGAAAAAGGGGAGCCAGTGGAACCTATGAGTATATTTGTGGCCACCATCTTTATTGTAAGTAATTCTAAGTGGTCCTTGCCTCACTGCCCATGGATTTTAGTTATTGCAGCAAACTGCATTTGTGTGTGCTAACAGAAGGGATTGTACACAAACAGTAAGCACTGAAATGCAGGCTTAGTTCCAAGAATGTGGATCTTAAAAATTCATACATCAGTTTAGAGTATTTTTAGAGAGTACTTATGAGTTTTAGTTATTGTCAGCAAATGTCTAGGTTTTGTCATGCTGCTTGTGACCTTTGAAGAGTAAGTCTTGAAAGTATGAGAACTCTGAAGAAATTATTTCATCTAATTTTAAGTGGTAGGAAATCATATTAATAGAATATACCTGGTTATGTTTTTTCCTTCTCTATGCTACTCTAAGGTGAAGTTCATGGTTGATTTACACCACTCTAAAATTATACCAGCAAAAGGAAAGGAAAAGTCTCACCTCTCCCATCCACAGTTACTTATTTCTACTGGAAAGGGCAGTGCTGCCTTTCAGTGAGGCGGGGATTGAATTATTCCAGGTATTTACAGAATCATTGTCTTAGATAAAAAAAGAGGGAATTTTAATGCTGTATAAACCAATACAGATTTTTCTGGAAACAGTTCCAGCTGTTCAGCCTAAAGTCCAAGACAATATAGCTCTGTACTCTTGGCTCCTAAATCTGAGAGTGGAACACCTTTCATGAATAGATATTTGAATTTGCTTGCTTTCCAACTGTATTCAAATAATCAACTCTGCTGGCATGAGCACTTGCAGAAAGCAAATGTCAAAGTTGCTTCTGTGAACTTCTCTGGAAGCACAATTTCAGTCTGGTCCTCCAAGAATCACAGTTGAAACATTTATCTAATTAGAGACATAACTGACAGGCAGTATTTAATCAGAATCCTGAAGTAAGCATAATAAAGAATCAAACACAATCATGCTTTTCATTGAGATATAGGATCCCTTTCTGAATTAACTTCCTACTTACCTGAAATAAGAAGAGTTAAATTAGTGTCAATTTATACATTCATTATCTAGGCTACCAATAGCTTGCATCATATACAGTTGGATATGATTAGAGACAATTATGCTAATTTCCTCATAAGAAGTTTGGATCTTTTAATTTTATTTTTAACTATTAACATAGAAAGTTTGAAGCTGAATCCGTTTCAAAAATCAGGGAATTAACTGGTCAATACAGTATATTTTGGCAGACCTATGCACTCACAGGAGGCTCCAGTTTATTCACTAGTTGAACAGGTGAGTGACACAACCCAAACATATAAAGAGAACATGTCCTAGTCAGCATCAGTATAATCAAGAACGAAAAATCCCCTTGGAGATACAGAATCTACAACAAGTGTTAGGAGATCAAATTCACAATAGAGAGAAGGCCTTTGTGCTTCAATTATGCCTTGTTAAGAAATGAGTTTAAAAGTTGCAAAGCTTCCTGTTTATGATCTTTCAGAAACTTCCAGGTCCAATTCACTCAATCTGTCTGAAAGATGTTTTTCTCAGTTGTCTGCCCTGTGAGACTGACCTTAAGTACAAGTCAAAGCATGGACTCCTTGTGATGCCTTAAGTTTTAGCTTTTATATTTTTCAAAACAGTACTGCTTTAGGGTATAACTCTAAAACTCCATGGCCTGTCAGCTACTGTTCTTCCATTTTGTTCAGAAAACAATTTTTCTCTAGGCCTGAAATTAAAGGACATCTTACTGTCTCAGGCCCCAAAAAATGTGAACTCAAAAAGAAGAAAGCAAACTGGGGGCATGTGATTGCATTACCTGAAGCTGTAATTGCACAATTAACCTCTGATATGCAAATAGACCAAACTTCTGTCTGAAAAACTTGTGACTGTCATCCATCCTGGGTGTAGTCTCTGTGAGAGTCCTGCACTGCCCAAGGTGCGCCCTATGAAGGACTTTCAATAAAAACCTGCCTTTATCCTTTAACACTCCCACCTCCCTTCTAGGTAGTCTCTCCAAGCATCCTTTGAGATGAGTGCAGCTATGAACACACCACTAAAAATGGCAGGTGGACTCATCATTACTGCTTCTTGTGATACAATTCACTCCATAACCTGTCCATTGTGAAGCCTTAAATATGCCAAATCCATAATGTGGAAAGAACAAAAGGAAATGGACTTGAATAAGATGAGACTAGATCTGGGTGAAACACAACCAGCAAAAGTTGTCGAACAGGCATTTGTCATCCTCTAAAAGCCAAAACACTCGTTTTGCAAAAAGTTACAAAAGTACTCTCTTTAGGTTATAAAGGAAGAGATACACTTTCACAACAAAACTAATCTGCAGAACTCACTAGCCACAAGTGATTAGATAAACCAAGAGTTTCGTTTGTTTAGTGACCCAGATATTTGTCTGGATATTGAAATTAGAGAGGGTCTTTATGACAAGAGGAAGGCGCTTATCCAGCCCACTGCTTCCTGCTGTAAATGACAAGCTTGCATGGGGGCAGGGCTGTGCATAAATTTCCCCAATGGACAGCTGACTTGCAGAAGTTTCTGAGGCTGGCAATTCTAAGAGGAGTGAGAGCCAAACAATTCTTGGCTAAATTTACAGGGTTTCAGCTTCCTCCCACTCTCCACTTGACTGAGGTGTGCACTTCACTGCTGCACAGGCTGTGGAGCAGAGAACCCAGCAGGGACCCAGCCCTCCCTCTGTGCCCTGCCAGTGACCTGCACACTGGCACAGGGGACACCCCAACACCCGCGCGGCCTCAGGGGCCCCACTCAGAACAGAAGTTAAAAACCTCTTATAGAAGTAAATTACAAAGTACTGGTGCATCTTGAAAGGAAGTCAGTTCTGTTTTGCTGCAGGTGCATTCACAATATTAGCCATATTTTCAGGATTAAGAAGTAACCAACTTTTAGAGAGAAGCTTTCTCTTTTTGAAAAAGTTCTGGCTTTGTTCGCTTGCTCTACAGTACTCATCCTAGGTTGTGGCTTTATGTAGACTACTGAATAACCTGATGTCCATAGTAATTTATAATAGGAATTAAACTTTCTAAATCCCTTTTGAAAAATTAATTAAAAAAATAAAATTCCTCTTTGTCTACCTCAACTGGCAATATTTTAAAAAATGTCAAGATTTTTCTCTAATAACTCTTGCTTTAAGTCTTTAAGGACACAAAATTGAGAAATTAATGCAATAGAAATAAATTTTCTGTATAAAATTTTGTATAAAAATCTGGTATAAAATTTTGTATAAAAATCTGTTTTAAGTCCTCTTCTTCCCAAAATATTTTTTACTTTCTAAGGTGTCAATAATATGTTCAAAATTGCAAATTGGACAGTGTAGCAACCCTTTCAGATTCCACTTTCATAATCCACAGAATTTTTGCATTTAATCTTTTGTTAGAAGGCCCCAAAGTTCTTTGATGCATGCACATTACTTTCTAGTGATTGCCACCACATGAAAAGGGTGTTAATCCTCTGCTAATTAACAACTTGTTGGGGTCAAAGGGGGTCAGTACTTTACATTTTTGGATTTGGTGAATTTTTTGTTCATTGGAACTTCTTGTTCTCATCAGTTCAGGTATTCTGTAATTTTGTTCCATGCCAGTGATAGCATGCTCTGGCCCTCTTAGGCCAATAAAGAACACACTAAAAGGAGGTTTGGCATGAGATTCAGTTTGCATGCATTTTTCTACTCTACAAGGCCTCTTATTACACACACTGTGCTTCATGCAGTTTAGGCCGTTTATCTGGACAGGACATGGGGTTCCACTGCTTTTGATAGTCATACTTCATGTTAATAAACTACAAGATTATAAAAGGTATTAAACTAATCCTTACTGATGGGGAAAACAATCGAGGATGATCTTGCCACTTTTGTTTATTCAGTGTTTATATATATACATATACATACATTTATAGAAGTAGTTCTTCATTCCCTTATTAATTTGAAAAGTAGCTGCATTAACTCCAGAAAATTTTAACTTCCCTCACTGAACTACAACTATGCTGCCTGATCTGTGTATGTTCTTTAAAAGGTTCTGCAATTTGAAGAGCAGCAGTGGCAAGACAGTAGATGTTTTGTTTTGCATTTAGTTCCCACAAACCAGAAAAGGTGCATGAGAAAAGACAGGTGCTTGTAGAAACAGATAAACAAAACTTGATGGGATTGGCAGAGACTATGAAGAAAAAAATGCAAGGGCATCAAACCATTTGATATTCATACAGCAATTAAGACAGGTTTAACCTTAGTAATCCTGACAGTGAGCTCCACAATTGTACGACACATTGTATGAAAAGGCACTTCCTCTCATAACTAATGAATCTGCTCTATCTTTTTCTAATCTCTTCAGATCAAGCTAAATCATCCCCTGTGAGAGGTAAGGAATGCAGACATTCCCAAACTCTCTTCTACAAGCTTCAGTACTTATAATTTCTTTAAAAATCTATCACAATCTCTGCACTTTCCTGCACACAAATAAATGCCCCGCATTTACTTGACAGTTTTCATCACCATTTGAACAACCAATATTTTTTAAATAGCCTAAAAAGAATGAGTAAATTCTATTTGGTAACACTGTTTCTTAGCCTAGTTTAAAATTAAATGAAACTGCTTTGAAAGAAAAAAGAAAACCAAAACCACAGTGTAATTTTAATTTCATAAAAAATTCTTTTAAAAAGTACAAAACCATCTAAACTGAAGTGCAGATGTAGCTATGCCTGTGCAGACCCTGTCACTTATTCCCCTTTACATAAACAGCATCTCACAGACAGCACTGTACAGATGAGAGACCATTAGCACAGTTTACAAAGGGAAGCGAGTGATCTTATCCTTTTGAATCTTGATTAAGGGGAAAAAAATTACTGGATGGCTTGCTTGGTCTAAAATGATTTTGTTATCTGGTGCTCAGCAGAACCTCAGCCCAGCAGAGGTGATTCACAATCCAGGATGGGTCTATTTTTTTTATTTTTATTTTTTTTTTTTTTTGACAAAGGAAGTCCCTGCAGGGTGCTGAGGCTGTGCAGCTCTCCCTGAGCCCTGTGAGGGCTGAGGCTGTCCCTGAGGTGCCCTCACCGAGCGCGTACCTCCAGCTCCTCTTACAACAAGGCACTGCTTATCTCCAGGATCCTTTCTGAATGGTCTTGACTGGTGAAATGAAGCAACTTCTGACACTTCATTTATGCATATATTATGTTAAAGTGAGAATAGCTGAAGCAAGAACACTTGTCTTTCTTTTCATGAGCCTCTTTTCAGAACGTGATTAAAGAATTTTCTCTTTTTATTAAATTATTAAGACCGCTTTATCTTAGTTTTGATATTAATTTGTAGTAATAGATTTCCACCCAGATAAACTAGTAATTCACTTGAAATTCTATTATTTCCTCAATATATTAACCAAGTAAGGAACATAAGTGTAAATATTGGCATTAAAACAGATCTAGTTTCAGCATTTGAAGCAGCTTCATTACTTGAGGAATTGGAGTATTTACATGAAGTTAAATTAGGCCACAAGAAAATATATTTTTTAAAAAGATGATGACCTAAATGGTGAATTGTGACAGCAGCCAAGTAAATAACTTAACAAGAAAAAGCTTTGCAGAATATTGATTTAATGCATCACTTAAGCAACAGAATATCTCAAACCCGCATTATCCATGCTCTATTTCCCTGTACCTTGGACAGTTTATCTATTCACCTCTCTCAAAGGAACAAGCACATATTTCTACATGGATTGTTTGCCTATGATGTAGAGTTTTTAACACTAAGACAAAATTAATCTTTAGAATAATTCTACTTTTGTGATAGATACTAGTTGGTAGAAATTTTAGAAATTTACTGGAATTAAAGATACAGAAATTTAACCAAGATACATTAATTATCCACTTTACTCTGGGAAAATTCATCACTGCAAAAAAAAGATTTTCATGGTTTTAAAGGACTACAAACTGCATTTCAGATTCACTGGAGAGTTTAAGTAAAAGTGCATTAAAAACACAAAAAATCTGATACAAAATTACACTGCTTTTAAATTATGGCTTGAGATGTTACATTTAGGGCAAAGACTATAAAGGTAGCTCTTTCTCTGAGAAGGAGGGAGAAAAGGCAAGCAAAAGTAATGGGGTTTTGGTTTTAGTTTTTTTTTTTCCTGCCCTTTTGAAGAAATGAGTGAAAAAATATTTTCTTTTTTAATAACATTCTATTTTATTACCCGAAGTAAAATCTGGTGTTGCAAAGACTATTTCAGCTAAAATTAGACTTTATCAGTGTTATGCCATTTAATATGCATGAATGACATCTTGATGGATAGAGAGGCATTGGATCTGAATTCTCTGATTTCCTCTCTGAGGCTGCAGAGCTGGAGCTGCTGCCTGACTCCATGTGCCCCAGCTGCCACGGCAGGTTCTGCACGTAGACCGCCCTGTTCCTGCAGCACACGCTCAAACTGTTCTACCAGGGCCCTACAAGAATTATGAATATTATGAATGAGGCCCTTCCCTACATGCCTGTCCTCAGGAAACACTCAAACCACTTTTTCTCCAATACTTTTGATTTTTTCCTCATTAAGAACTCAATTTTATGGGAAACAGGCTGAATACCTATGCCACTCAGCAGCGTAAAAGAAGCCTGAACAAAATTATGATTTTTATGGCATTTTTCAAGAATTTTCAAGTCAGAATACCATCCCCAGCATAGGGTTTCAATCACTTTTTATTAAAATCTTCAATATTTCCATCACTGCTACTTAGTCTCAGAGACATCTCACCACAGCCCAGCAAAAGATATGGAGGTAAATTCAATACTGGGAAATGAACCGGAGCTAAACCCCTTTTTAGCAACACTTACTTCACCAGACAAAAAGAACTGGTTTTAATTTTCAGGTCTCTTTTCAGTCTTGGAGGGGCTGGCCACAAGCTCTCACTGATTTCCCTGCCTCCCTCCATGCTGTGGAAAAAGGTCCCAAGCTATTTGCAGTCTACACTTTGTAGTATCTGCAAAGCAGATTTAAGGAATTACAGAAGTTACCTCCTGGCCAGTTTTATTTATCTTTTACAGCTAAAGGAGGTTATAAGAGCATTGTTGGAGCTTATTTGACCACCCCCTTTGTAATCTCTCCAGCTGAGCAAGGCAGGGAATAAGACTCATGTGTTCACCTCATGTTGATTTGTCATTTGACATCTGTGTCAGAGCAACACCCTCTAAGAACAGACACTTTGATGCCACTGCAGCTTTATCTCTGTCAGGACTAGAGCTGGGTGCACTATTTACTGGGAATAATTTATTCAGCAGATTTCACCCTTTCTTTAGTTTAAGAGTTCCCTATACATGTTCCAATTAGAAGAGATAATTGGCTTAATACTCAAGCACTTCATTCTTACTTGTTCCCTTTGTCCAGAGGTGTCCTGAATAAAATCTGAGTGAAATCCTGGTGCCACTTAAGACACTGAAACCCACTCTTCTCCTTGATTTCACTAAGGTCAGGATCTCAGTCAAGGTCCCTCAAGCAAGAAGCCTCCAGTTCAGCTGGTGATAATACCATAAATGAGGTCCATAATTAAACAATGGGAAGGAACAAATGATACAGAGCGAGAGACAGAGTAGTAGAGTATCTAGATATAATGATGGCTCTATTAAAAAAAAAAAAGGTAAAAAACATAATAGAGATTATTTTAAGTAGGATGACATGCAGGAGGGCTCAGGGTAGGATTTTATTCCCCCACAAGGATCAGACAAATATGCAAACATACTTTTGCAACAGGAAATATTTGAACAAGTGCAGTGTGCATTGACTCGCTCCCTCTGCCCTGCCACTTTTGTCTCCTCTGTCTACACCTTGTTAATTAGCCAAGATCAAAACCCTCCTGGTAAATGAATTATTTGCTCTGTAGAGTGTAAGAAATTCATTAATCAATACCAAATATAGAATTAAATATAAAATGTCATTCCTGGAGTAGCAGTTCTGTTCAACTATACAATAATCTATTTCTGAAAGCATCTGTACCCTGCACGCACCTAGTAAGGATCAGTGCCTGAAGGCAGTACTGAACTATATTCTCTGAAATGCCTTGTGTTTTGCTAGCAACCTCAAACTCCTCTGTTCTTCAACACTCAGTCACTAAACTATGCTGCTTAAATTATTAAATCCTTTTAATTTAAATTTTCATAAGCTACCAGAGGAAAAATGCACTTCCTTAAAGTAACAGGTCTGGCTTCTTGTAAGGAAAACTATGGTGTCCTTATTGCTTTTATGCAGTATTAACATCCTTTAAACAAACAACAAAATAAATTATTTCATTAAGGAGTAAAATGTGGAAGGCAGATGGTTTAAAGAAACAAATCCTTTTGAAACTGTCCTGGTTTAAGACCACCCAAAACTGGAACAGAAATGGGGAAAATTATCTACTATCTTCATCTGTAGACTGAGATACCAGACAAGAGCTACGAATTAAAAATGGGAAATACCATTACACCAAAATTATTGTCAAAGAAGAAAAATAATCTACAAAATTTATTATATTGGTCCACAAACACTATATTACTTTGAAAATTTTGGAATATATATTTTAGTTTAATATTTTTTTTTAAAAAAGATGTTGCAACTGCTACAGGCTTGTGTCCTAGTGATGCTTTAATCTCACCTAGAATACTGCAGTACTGTGCAGCCAGTGTTTAGGGGTGGGACAGTGCAGGGAACACATTATTTAATTTAGTGAATTCATATAGTTTGAAATACTTAAACATTCATTTATTTTCTCTGTGAAGAGAAAGGTGATTTATCCCAGGGAATAATAGATTCAATAAAAAATATTCACAATTAGACCATGTAGGATTTTTTCAATGAAAAGACTTCTACATTTGACACATGAACTGCTAAATACTATTATTCTTCACCAAATACTGGATTGCACATAATTTTGATAAATTCTAGATTTTGAAACCAATCTTACTTTACAAGAAAATTAAAATACAAAGTGCCAGTTGCAGACATGTATAAGGAAATGACAGTTTGATAAATAATTTATAAAATACATATGTAGATATATTATTATGGGTTGATTAGGGATGAAACAATTTGCATCTGAAACCAGAAAAAGCTACATAACCTTGTAAGAGTAGTTTGAGGGAAAAATTCCCATTATGGTCCCCAAGTCTGACTGTCCCTACAAAGCCTTCATTTTTTATGAGGAAAATTGAGCCAGTTGAGTATCAGCCAAGTATCTTTTAGGGAAAATAAATTGTTTATTCTGAAAGGACTTAAGAGAACATTTTATTAAAGAAAAGAGAAGAAATGGAGGATTTTTTAAAAATTAAGGAAATTACCCAGGAAAGAAAAAAAGCATTATTCAAGAGAAATGACCAGACTTTCTGGAATACACAGATGTGATACAGAAACTGTTTACCTAACTTGCATTTTAAGATTTATATGATCAAAAGTGTGTTTGGTTCTAGCTTTATTGACCAAGTCTTTCTGGGTAGCTTAATTCTAAGGTGAGCCCATTTGTAGCCAAGCTTTAAAAGACTCATGTCACCCAATTTGATCTGAGGTATACTGCAGTCACTAACCCACTGTTTAAATAACATTTCGTTTTATCTAGAATTTTACTTTTACAAATACAATTCTAAACACATTATTTCAATTTTCACTTGAATAATTTAGCAAAAAAATTAGGATCAATTAGTTAATTATCCTGTATTTTTTCCTATTGTATTAAGTTCACCTGAATGAGATCTGAATTCCTCACTTACAGTCCTGTAACAAAAATCAGGTTTATACATACACAACAACTGCAAGCTCAACATATGCATGAATTCCAGTGCATAGATCAATATATCAAGATCACTTTTTCATAGTGGTTAAATTACAGCTATGTTATCTAAGCTACCCACCAAAAGCTGTCCCTAAGCAGACAGAAGACCTGCAGAGGAAAGAGGAGTAAGTCATTCTGACTTTCACTAGTGGGGGAATACCAACTTCCTCTCTGACTGTTGAAAAATCTTCCCCGAATCTCATGTGGTTTCATTCACTTCTTCAACAGAAACAGAGGAGACCAAGGAATAAGACTCAGTTGGAAAAAAAACAAAAGCAAAACACACACTCCCACCCCCCACTCAAAGTCTCACAAAATCCATTACGATATTAACAGCTAAACTCATTTTTCTTTGTGGCAATGGTAGATATTGCAGCCTGCCCAACTAGGTCAAATACAGCAAAGATTATTTGCTCAGACAACATTTCAGCTGTTTTCACCCCTCCTGGTGCAGGAGATGAGAACAAACCTTTACTCACAACCCTCTTGTACCAGACACATTTGAAAAACTCCTGGTGTTAGCTTTGGGCTGTTCTTAACTAGGGTACAGAACCATTTCCAGAATATGTGCACACACTGCATGTGCATATTTCTGGGCTCTGGTAGTTTCTCTCCATGAAATGGTTTTTGCTTGTCCTTCATCCACTTGCTCTCTCAAAGATTTTCAATGTCTTTTTCTTCTTCTCTGCCTTTTCCTGGCTTCTCCAATATCTCCTGAGATATTTTTTTTGTCTGATTTCTTCTTTGCTTATGCACTACCAATCTCAAGGGATTTTACTAGCAGTGACTAATATAAGCTTGAAACTTCAGCAAATACCACCTACTGCTGAATTATAAAAAGCAAAGGTGTATAGAACAGCAAAAATTCTCTGGCAAAGTTGTAAGCAAATACACAGTCTATGAAGTTCAATTACTTTCCACTGGAAAAAAAAACTGGAAAGGCTTAAAAATGCTGGGCAACATGAAATCTGCATAATACACATAATAGGACTGCACTTGATTGTCTAAAGGAACAG
Source organism: Melospiza georgiana (assembly GCF_028018845.1). NCBI lineage: Eukaryota > Metazoa > Chordata > Aves > Passeriformes > Passerellidae > Melospiza > Melospiza georgiana. The sequence goes on along the minus strand of NC_080438.1, from coordinate 10,433,934 downwards.
TTAAAATACAGATTTTCAGAAATATCCATGCAACACATCAACAGGCAAACTGCATTAGTGTCTTGTCTCTGAAAGAAATTTATCTCAATTTTTGATTTTTGTCTTTCTAAATGTTGTATAACTTACTAAGAAGAAGCCAAGGGGCAAATCTGCTCCTCCTCCCAAGTAGACATTGAGCTTATATTTCCACATGAAAAAAATCAATAGCTGTTTTTAAGAGTTATTTGTGAATGCACCCTGTACAAGATGTTCAAGGCCATCCTACTTTTCCTCACCCTCACACCAACCATCTGCTCTCTAATGCTTCCAAATATTGAAAATGCTCCTTTGGTAACTATAATTTCTAACTTCAGTCATGTCTTTTCTTTCCTGGTGTTCCTGGCTAGGGAAGTGTAAAAATTCTTAGGAACAGGATGTCTATTAGACAGGAGTTAAGTGTCCCTCAGTCTTTGCTAGACAGGTGGGAAAAGTTGCAAAACCACAAAACCCTAACCCAAACCCAGAAACAGAGACCTGTGGTGTTCAAGGATGGAGTAACAGAGGGTCACAGAGCAGTAGGATCTCCAGACTCTGACAGTCCAGTTCATGCAGCATCTTATCTCATGTGTGAAACTTCATCACAATGACAGAATCAGCAAATCAACGTTGTTTTCCACACAGTGATAATTTAATGATGCTCTTATTCTTTGACTATATCTTTACCAACAATAGTGGCAAAAGCAGCAGTTTGTTATTCAAGGAGAGTGAATATGATGTAGCTCAAATCTTTATTTTGTTTTCTTTTCAATGGACATGACAGGAAGAGCAAAATGTCCATTTAGATGCACAAATACATATAAAGATACACTTCTCTCTCTAGAGGCAACAATGATGCAAAGTATTATTCTGGTCTCCAAAATACTGCGAGTCACAAAAATGTCTGCTTGTACCATCTAGGTCTTTCATTCATGGTTCAAGAAATGCAGGTAAATAATCACTGCTCCAGAGTCCCTAGATTTTCCTGAAATCCACTCTTGAGTTATTTGAGGGAAAAGTTAAACAATAATAAATGAACCCAGATGTTTCTTCCCTCTCTGTAAAGAGCTTTTCAGCATTTTAAAATCAGAAACTGACATTCATGAAAAAGATGTATTTCAGACAAGAACATGCATTGGTCTTAAAACCAAAGAGTTTACTGCTCTCTAGAGTAATTTTTCTTTTATTAGTATTTCTTCCCTCTTTAATTGAATTAAACAACAAAAAAAAAAAAAACCAACCAAAATTATGAAGACCACCAGCACAGTGAAAAAAAGAAAATGTCTCCCAGGGTTTTCAGTTCTCTTCCCTCAGTGTTCTGGAGTCCAGATGTGGAAAGCCTAGTAGAGCTGAAAACATTTTTGAAGGGTGGAAAGAAAGTTTTGATGCTACTGCTGTAGCCTTATTTTATCCAAACCAGACAACTATCTTTCTTCATGAAGATTAAAAAGCCAAACAACAACGCCCACCAAACCACCTTTTATATATTGTTACTTAATGGCATTTATAAGTGAGCTTGCTGAAAAAAAAAACCCCTCTGCATCTTCTTAGCACTTGGAAGCAAAGAAGGTCTTCACAAGGCCTTCTTAACCAGAGTAGAATATTTACTGTCTTCATCTTCTTTAAAATCCTGTTTGTCAGGTGTGTCAGTTTATTTTTAAGAGATGCATTTTTCCTGCTCACATATCAGGCAAACACGTATTGATTTGCTGCAGCCATACCAGGTCACAGGACATGGAGGAATGTTCCCATATCTTACACAGCTACACCTGGAATATGGTGTTCAGCTACGTGATGACAAGGGTGGTCAGTGAGGTGGTGATAAAAGTCTATAAATAGCTTAAGAGGGTGAACTCTGAGGAGGGAGAAGCATTGGTTTAAGGTGGACTGAACAAGTCTGACTGGAAGACACAAAAAGATGCCCTGACAGCCAGGGCCAGGCATAAGCTGCTAAATAGGATCTCACACACACTGCAATTGCCAGCAGAGCAGTCTGGGCTTGGCCTTGCGTACACCACAGACATACAATGAATTTACTATTCCAGATTAATTATTCTGGGAAATTTCCAAGCATATTTAAGCACTTCAACTGCTAAATTGGGCCCCAAGTTCAACAGTCCACCAACAGGAGTCACACGCTGGGTGTGTTTAGAACTACACTCGACATAGCACTGGAAACATGAGGGAGGAAATACATCTGCCCAGAGAGGAAGATGGACACAAACCCTGTAAATCTGTCATACCTCTGTTTTCTGTAGTTCTAGGAAAACATGCATATGGGATTTGGGAAAGGTCTTTTTAATAAGGGTTAATTGGAGAACTGTGTCACACATGACTGAGTACCGTTTCAAATTACTGCTCATGCTGGCATAACTAAATTAGACAAATGACAGGATACCAAAATAGGGAATAGTCAATCTTCTTCCCTCCTACTTAATCTTTATATCTTCATTAGTCTCAAATATCAGCAATTATAGTTTTTCTGGACTTTGTTGCTTCTTTCAAAATATTACTATTACCATATCATAACATTCCGCAGAGATCCAATAGTTCTGTACAATCTTTCTTCTGTTGTCAAATTATCAGTCTAGGCTTTTAAACTGCTGGATTCATTTATCAGGTTTATGTGATGCAAAAGTTCAGGATAAATAATATTGATATAGCCCTTTCTGAGCTTAAAAAAAAAAATCCGAAAAGGGAAAAATAACCAGTTAGTAAACCAGATTAGTTATTCCCATGAAAATCAGTGTACTGTCTGTAACTCTGTGTTACTCTAAAGCCAGGTCCCTAACCCCGAGCCCAAAAAAGTCACTTCAGTTTCTCTGTGCTGCCCAAGTTAACTGCAAGCATTTCCTGACGCTGAGAATGCAGGCAGAAAAAGGAAAAACGTCGACTTGAGAAAAGCACAGCTTCCAATCCCCACCCACCAGCTTCAGTCAAAGGGATGACTTCAGTCCCTTTCTTAACTAATCCTGTCACTGTAAAATCCTACAGTCATTCTTTCAGCATAAAGGGAAAACGGACTCACTAGGAGGACCTAGACTCTTCCAGCTCGAACTGTTAACCAATGGTGGAAATGCAAGAATGCTGAAGTTGTGCCTTCAGAGCCAATAGAGTGGATTTGTGTGTCCCACATGACTGTGTTTCCCCTGTCTTTCACATGGGCAGTATTTAGTTCAATTCAGAACTGCAGATAGTATAGCGTGCAGAGCAGCAATGGGATGTCTGAGCACAAGTAGCTGACTTCCAGGCGACTTCAGGAAGCTCATTTGTACATTTCTCCTGAATTATCTGGGATTCTGCACCCTTGACATTCTCCAACCCTCCTTGTCGCTGCAGGAGGAGACAGCGACCTGCACAGCACAACAAAACTGTGAGTACAGGCTCTATTTATTTTTATTTTCACCCAGAAAAGCAAATATCTTAAAAATGTAAAAATGCTACGTGCCCTAAATCAGGGATTACTTTTCTTATAAGATGAACAAGTATGTGTAAAGTGTTATTCAAATTCAGAAATATTTCTTGCATGCTTCAATAAAAGAAAGAGGAAAAAAAAAAAGGCAAAAGCGAGTTATCCTCCAGGGCAGTGCCTGCATGCACGCTGCATGACACACTGCTTCTTGACATAGGCAGCGTGCTGCTTTGTTCATAAAGAAAAACAAAGACAAAAAGCCCTACACACGTATGTTGTTCACTTTTATTTGTACTCTGTGTCTAATCAGGCCTGATCTGTCCCCAAGGGGAAAACATAAAGGCAAACTTTAACTCTGCCAGCAAGGGCAGCCCAGACTTTGCAGACATCTGACAGTTATTATAATTAGCTATGAAAGACAGCGAAGACACTTTGGGGCAAATAGCTCTTACATTTGGAACAATGAAGTCGAGCAAGGTTCCCATCCCACCCCTTCCACGGGGGGAGGGGGAGAGGCAAGGCAGCGGGGGGAGTGTTAGGAAAGGGTTATGGCTGGACTGAAAACACACAACTAGTGTGCAATATCTGGACTCGCTCAGCGTGAGCAGAGGCTTTTTGATAAGCAACTTTACCTCGAGATTGCAGTTTGCATTCACTCAGATTCCTGATGGGGTGGGAAAGGGTGTGGGTCTCTTTACGGTAGAACGTCAGAAGGTCGGGGTGGAGGGGGAGCGGGGACGAAGGGGGCAGAAAGAAGAGAATATCCATAGCAGGAGACATTGAAATTGTTTCCCAGAGCTTTACTGGCCAGATCTCCTTAAGCCCAAGTTGCTTTCTGGGCAAGATTTATGAGAGTTCTCAAACAGAAGCAACAGACAAAGCAGCGCTTTTTTTCTCCTTCTTCCTCGGAAAAGAAATTCAGCCCAAATGAATAACCGTGTAATAAACAGCACTGATTTGTATTTGTGCTCTTTTTCTTGCCCCCACATGCTTGTAAGACCTTTAAAAAGGTCTTTCCCCCCTGCCTGCACGATCCTTCCCACCCTCCCTTGCCTACTAAAAGTTCGATTCTGAAAACTACGATCAGAAGGGAAAAAGCAAAGACAATAGAAATCTGACTCGGTCCTGGCTAGGCTGGATCTCTAATAATGCATGAAGTGAAAACAGTTTCTAAATGAAAGATGAGCAGACTTCTTTTTTTAAAAAAAATAAAAAATTAAGTGCAATAAGGAGAAATTGTTGAAAGACTCCAGACGCTACTAATTATGGCTTAAATAAATCTTCCTGGACAGATGTTTGCTTGCTCCCACTGCAGGGAAAGGAACGTTAAAAGAAGCATTTTTTAAAAAAGGATTTGACGTGAATCTCCCACATATGAATTTTTTTTTTTTTTTTTTTGGTAAATACACTGTTATATTCTTTGTCTGCCCTCCTGTTATCTCCCCCTCCCCCACCCGCCGCCCACTGTGAGCTGAGACACCTGAAGGCTAGACACAATGATCAACAGAGCACTGCGCTCGCCTGTCTGGATTCCAGCCAGATTTTTTTTTTTTTTTCCCTTCCACAATCAAGGAGCCTGCACGCAATGCACGGCAAGCCCCTTGCTCTGCTATGTGCAGATCAGACAGAAGTCTGAACCGTGCTGCAGAAAAGATTAAAGACAAACACAAGCCTTCCCTCCTTATGTCGGCCAGGCTCAGTTTCAACTTTGTCGTGATTTGCAAAAAAATAAAAACCAAAATAAGAAACTTTGTAAACATATATACACATTATTGTACAAAACATATGCACAGGCACACACACTTTCCAACACAGTGTAACTAGGGACATCCAGTGTTTCCCATTTTACTGTGATTTTTCCTCTGGGTTTACAGTCAATGCAGTATTTTATGTTAAGTTCATGCATCACTTACATAATTGCTGTGTAGCTCTCAAATATATGTAATGATTTTGTATGTGCATATGATATATTACATAAAGGCAAGTAGCTACTGTACAGATACCCGCTCCTGAATGCCCATCAAGCAGAAATCTTACAAAATACTTGTGTTTAAAGAGATTAGCAGGAGCTCTGAGACAGTTTTATGATAGTTTTAAATGAGGCAGTAGCAAAATGCTTTGTGAATAGGTTGCCTTCCAAGCGAAGAAGGGGAGCGTGGCAGGGGACTGAGCTGGCCCTGCAAGCCCTGGCCTTGCTGCTGCCACAGCCCAGGGAAATGCCGAGTGGCCCAGTGCCATCGTGCCACAAAGTTGGGCTTGGGAATGCAGCACTCCCCAAAATAGTTACTCTCCATTTGGTGTGGCTATGGGTGGGGTTAGCAGAGACATACAGGGGAAAGGCAGATTCAAAGCCTGTATTCTATTTAATTTTTAAACGTATGCTGTGCAGATCGACCTATTTTCTAAATTCTTTGGAATTTCATTGTCTTGTGATATGAATTATGGTGTGATAAACATGATGAATAATATTTGCTTTTAAACGTGAACTTTGTGTGAAAAAGACCTAAAAGAAAATACATTTTAAAACACACAACCACATGCACACATGTACAGTGTTGTTAATTTACTCCCTGAAAATGCTTAAACTATATTTTAATCACTCTAACAGGTATCTTAACAGAAATATAAGAAATTTTTTAGCTTTTTTTCCTCTAATATTGCTTAGAAACACTATGAGAAAAGGAACCCAGCATAAGTATCCCATAAATTTAATCTTAAAAAAACTTCCTTTCCAAATAGCAGCGGAGACATGCAAACAAAAGATTGCATGTAGTGGCAGCAATATCCACTGCAAAGTAAAAATTCCTGAATAGAGATGTCAGGAAAATTAAGTTAATTAATCAAGAGCTGTGGTCAAGTTTTTATTCCTGCATTTTATTTTTTTGTAAATAAGGGATTAAATGTTTTTCTAAAGGAACAGTTTACACTGCTTATATGAAATATACAAGCTAACTCTACACAATGGTCATACATGAGGAGTATACATTTGTGAATTATATGTAGACATGTTCAGCAATATTAAGGTGATAATTTCCTTTCTACTTTTCCTGGCATGTTATGTTTTAAAGCAAAATTTGTCACTTGTTTCAAAAAATGTGTTTTGAAATAATGCCTGCAGCTAAATCATGAAGTGCTCACTTTCATTTTCTTAAGGTTATGACAAGGCAATCATATTTTTATCCTTTCCTAAAGGCTGAGATCCTATGCAAATCAATTTCTCTAAACTTCAGAAGTGATTTACACACTATCTTGTCTTAGAAGGGTGTTTCAACTGGCAATTTATGCAATGTTTGTCAGTGTAGAAGTAATGTCTAATCACATAAGAGATAAGCATTAAGCTGGAGAATATGAATACAGGGTCCTTGCCTCCATGTTTAGTTCAACACTGTCCCCTTCTCCCAGTAAGGTCTCTTGGGTTTCGAGAGTGCTGGGTACAAAAGCCCTGCCTAGAGTAGGGAGGAGATACCTGACCAGTGTTGCTTTAAAAATGGCATTATCCTCTCCTGCTACCAACATACCTGCCATTTGGAGCTGTGTGTTTGTTATTCACATACCTGAAATTTGGAGCTGTGCATTTCAGTTTTTTGCAAAAAGAATTTATTTACCTTGTGTGAAAATTGCTGAACTCTGTTTTTTACTGACTTCTTTAAACTTTTTAATAGTTGATGCTGAAATGATGAAATCATGGAAGCCCATGCATATTTATGACTCCATTCCTTAAAAATTTGATATGTATTACAGCTTGTCTATTAGCCTGTGGCCTACATTTGGTTGTGCAAATTCCACGGTGCTACTCACACAAACTTCAAGTTCTTTCCTTTTTTTCAAATTATTTCCTTTTTTAAACTCTCCTCTCCCCTCTTCCCCCCATGCTTCCTGTTGCATTGGCTTGTTTGAGCCTTTCCTAGTTCTAGCAGAGGTGTGACTTTAGTCCTAGGAATAAAGCACTGAGAATTACATCCAAAACTTTCAAAAGATTGGTGTTTCACTTATACCTCTACAGAGCTGAAGTAACTTGAGAACCTACCAGAAATATAGACAGTTTCAATAAGGTAACAGGGTCAAAGGAGCTCATGCATTACAGATAGGAAGAGAACTGCACATTGCATTTTTGTAGATAAAAAGCACAGACTGTTTTAATGTATACGTATTTCTGTTCGATATTTTAGCAAACTGTTGCAAAGCTCAAACTAGAGCAAAGTCAAAACTACTTTCAGCATGGTACAGTTAGACCAGATGGCCACGTGTTCTTTTCTTATTTAGATGAGACTTTTCCTTTCAATAACATCTTTCTTCCTGACCTGCTTAAAAATTCCAGCGAATGAAATCAGCACAGGATTTTCAATTCTAATTGACCATGTGCAGAGGAAAGGCCAGTAGAGAAATCAGTAGGACCATTGTAAGGCACACTGCATCAATCTCTCCTTTGTCCTGAATCTTTTCTAGTATGAGCTAAAATAATTAAGTATATTTCATTTGTACTATTTGTACAGCAGCAAATCTATTAACATTCAAGCAAAATTCATAGTGTGTTCCTCTTTTAGAAATGCATGTAACAAGGAAGATGTATGTCTGATACCAGACAAGCAAGTACTAGACATCATTTAATGGCCAAATATTAAAACAAAACAAAACCCTACAAAACTGGAAACAGACCTCCCAAAACAAACTCAAGAATGACCAAAAAGACTGAAAGGTGTGGGTGAATTAAAGCATGAACTGCTTTACCTTTCCTAATGAAGGAAGATTTAAAGGATATGGTACCTTAAGAATTTTTTGAAAAGCACATTTCAGAAGAGTCTGAAAAATGTATTTTTCCACTGTCCAAAATATTGACCATTAAAACATCTGTAATCTTGAAATACTTCAAATTTACCTACATAGACTTTACGCACACACGTCCCACCCACACTGCGTTGGTTGTGATCAGCCTCAGTTGTGTCTGTGTGATCTACATGTGAGGTACAGACTGTAAAAATTGTGTGCATCACACACAAACATTACCTACAGAAATACACACCCAGAGGACATCATTGCAGCCTTACCTACTATTTTATTTGCATTTAGTGAGATGTGTGTGAAGCAATATAACAATATTTGAGATTTAACAAGTAGAGTATGCAAAGGATGCACAAAGTCCTACCTATGTGTTTACGTGGCCCATGGATAAGGTAAGTGGGTAAAAGGAATCGTTCAGAAGAAAAGGGGGTGAGGAAAAAGACTAATTGAGAGCAATATGAAGCAACTTTGGTTGGTTAAAGTAGCAACAGACTTGTGGCTGTACTATTTTGTACAAATTCACTCTACTCACAGTTTAGTTTAACATTATGCTTGAATGGTTGGTAGTTTCATATTGTCACTATAAGCTTAAATCAATAAACAACACCTGTAGAATATAAGTTCTGAAAAAGAGTTATGAAAATGGCTTCACTGCATGATCTGAAGAAAAGAACAATTTCGTTAAAACCCATATAATTTTTAAACTTAAGGTGAAAAACAATCCAGGAGAAAATTCAGTGGGCAGCATGGCCTTTGCTATTTGTCAAGCATGCAGTCCAAATAACATTTGCATGAAGAAACATGCCTGAGAACATAAAACAAAGCACAGACCTTGGGTCTGGCCAGGCAGACATGGTAAAAGGTCTGATTTCAGCTCTCCAGCAAGATGTTTCATAGCCCTGGGCAAGTCATTTAACTGCCTGGCTTCTCATCTATGTCACATTATCAGAATTTAAGTTTTGAATGTGTGATTATAATTACAAGGTCAGCAATGAAATACCACAGAAAGGGATTCAGGAGAGACCTCAGATGCTTGAAAACAAAAAAAAATACTAGACTGAACAATGCTCTTTTGTTTTCATAATTAAGTGAGATCGTTTTTGGTGTGGTATTTCTACAACAACAAAGATACAAAAAGACAAGATACAAAGTCTCTTTCTCAAGAGATCAACGTCATTCAGTACATGCTTAATTTCGTAAAAGTTCTTTATGTGCTTGGATTTACATTTCTTATTTTTTACTAACTTGCAACAAAACATCAGAATACAGGATAAATGGAAGTTACTGCTCCATCTGTAAAGATGCTCCAGATTCAACACTCATGTGAGGCCTACCACTAAAAAGCTCCAGTAATGGCTTATTTAACAGACTGCCCCAAGGTACCAGTGAGACAGAGCAGGTGAAATGCTGCACTGCATGACCAGAGTTCAGTGCTGGGCCCTAGACACGTCCTGCCCCTGGTGTTCTGCATCAAGGAGCTGACCCTGAAATGGCGTCGACTGTTTCTTACTTACAAAACCTGAAGGCCACCTAGAGAACCGTCTCGAAGCTCAGCATGTGCTCAAAGCATCGTGCTGAAACAGGCCTTAAATTTCTACAGAGCACACTGCCCTGAAAAGTAAACACCTCTGCTGGGTTCTGCCGCTGTTCAACTGTGCTGCCACGTTCACCTTTCTGTTTCTATTGATGGTGCTTTGAGTCCCACCACTGAACAGACCAAGTTAGAAACCCTTCAGCAGCAGCGCTAAAAATCATGCACAGGAACAGGAATCAGTGAGCCTGCACTGGCCAAGAGACTTGACAGGAAACCCTTTGAGGCCACCATTTTGTGACTGAGTAATGACCATGTCACACACATGGAACTACAAACTTTGCTTTCTCTCCCTGGGGAAATATGAGGAATCTCTGTGCAAAAGAGAAAAACATGAAACATTTTCTTATTAATGTTGCTACTAATCAATATTCATATACAGTATGAAAGGAACACTCAGACTTTCGGCTATCTTGCATCAGTGCTGCTCACAAGATGCAAAACTTAATGAAAAAGACAATGTGACAGAGCTGCTGAACATCTCAGCAGGTTTAAAGAAAGGGTAGGGAAGTGAAAAGAGGGTGAGAGGAAAATATCCTGCATGGAAATACAGCCTCGTGCAGTGCTCAGAACAAGGAGAGGAAGTGAGCAAAATGTGCACGGTTACATGCAACACTGATGGGCTGGATTTCACCAGCCTATTTTACTGTTGAGGCTCCAGCCTACATTAGGAGTCTATCCAGTCTGCTAAGCCATGGGATGTGGATAATGGGATCAGATAAAATGATTAAAATCAGTTTGGTCTCATGCTTTCATCTGCTAAGTGTAATAGATGCAAAACTGAAAGACTTAATTGTACAATAAAAGTACAAACACCTCTTTGTTTTACCTCTGCATTTTTCCAGTTTAGAGAAATGGATGAGGTTTTCTCTGTTTGTTTGATTGAAAAAAACAACAATGGCAAACAAGATGATTCTTCTCTTGCAGCATCCCAGCTGAAACTAGTTTCATCTATCCAAACAAATAAGCTCAGAAGTAGTTGCAGAAAAAAAATTTACACCACATCCCATGAGATATTTTACATAGAGTGTCTGGTTAATAAGCTTCAGAAACAAAGACTGCTTTTAAGGAATTTGCAGAGTTTAATAACTGCCTTTTTTTAGAAGTAAAAATCTGATAATTTCCCAGAATATCTTATCCATACACCGAATTTGTACTACTATTTTCAAGAATTTTTTTTCAGCTTATTTGAAACCATTTTTCTAACAGAAAAATTTGCAAAGAAAAGGATTTAAAACGATAAGTCTAGCAAATGACAACAGTGAAGAAAAGCAGTTCCCAAGGTTGATTAAAGGACTTGGAAAGGGTTAAAAATTCAGATCTTTATGTAAGAATTATAAATGAAAGGAGAGTTAAAAAGGGGGAGAAGCGGGGGAAGAGCTAAGCTGCTGGTGACTTGAGTGTATTTATGGATTACTATGTCCTGAAAAGAAGAAAACCAGAGTTGTAAGATGACACTGCAGGGGTTGTCTGGACTTTTCACCGAGTGTAAAGTCTGTTTAGTCAGTGTCTTAATGCCTAATGCTGACCTTTGCCCTCTTCACTCCTCCCTGCTCCAGGTGCAACATTTTTGCAAGTGCTTTAACATTATTGGAAGTTTTTGCAGGTTTCACACACTGCAAAGTGCACGGAGCACTTTACACATCCATTATGCCCACCCAATATCAAGAGTTAGTACATTTTTTTATCCTAAGTACACACAATGATTTGTTTTACACATTTCCCCTTATTAGTATTACTGCATTAAATTAATAAAAACAAAAGCTTCTTTGTAAGGGTATTTTATTTACATAATTCCATACAAAAATATAAAAAATTAAATATAAACTCATCTCATGCTCACCAGCACTGTGAATTATACCACGAGTGTGCAACATGTGCTGGCAATGCTATTGATCTCTCTTAAATTAATTCTCTTTGCTATGGAAATGAAAGACAAAAACAAAACCCATTGCTTCAAAATAGTCAAGACAATACAGCTGATTTTCCTGAGGAAAAAAAATTGATTTCTTGTAGAGTTATTAATTAGATTCAGAGTGATATAAATTTTAAAGAAAAACAACAGTTTTAGAAAGTAATGATAAAAAGAGCTAAACTACATAAGGTCTGTACAATTTCAATTTTGATTTAAAAAATAAAGAGTGGTATAAATCTATAAATTCTACAGTTTTCAGTAATGAGGGTAATATAAAAATACACACATAATTATTTCTCTATGCTTTATGTTTAGTAGATAGCTGCTAAGATTTTTGAGGTCTACAATTTAACTTGTCTGAGGAGAAAGTATAATCTGGGTGCCATCATCTTCTAGAGATGTTGTGTTGTTTACCAGGTACTAAATACCAGGTACTAAATGTGTGACACCAGGTACTAAAATTCACCCTTCTCCAGTGGCATAAAGTTTACTGCAAATCCAAGACTGTCCAGTCATGGTTCCTGCACTTTGTGATCCACACTAGCTAACTGTGCCCCCCAAAATTAAAAGTTAGTTTAGAAATTTAAAACTTTTAAATAGCTGACTGACTTCCACACATTCCTTCCTCACTGAGCCATGCTGACAAATTTTCATTACACTGAGGGAAAAGAAAGAAGGAAAAGGACTGGTAAAAAAGAGGTGAATAGCAGCAGGTAGGCTTTATGGAAAACCCTACTGGTCTAGCCAGAATAACTCAGGATAAGACATCTTCTATGCACAGCATTACTTCAAGGTGAGACTCACATAAAAAAGAGCTCAGGTAAGGGTTTATATTTAGGGAATTGCTATGACAGAGATGTGTTTGCATCTGGACTAAAACATTTATTTTACTGGATTACCTTTCAGATCCACTGAGCAGCTGTACTGGTTACAGGACACTGTGCCTCTCTAAAAAAAATATTTTGGTGTTTTCCTATGACATCGCTAAATAAAAATTAACTTAGGTCATCTTTATTACCTAGATCATTTTACAGGGTCTGATTTTAGGGGAAATTTTTCTTTAAAACAAAATTTGGATCTTAATAAGTAGTTTATTCCAGGAGTAGGCACAGGTGAAGGGGTCAAAATATTCTGGAAGTGTATCCTGAAACTGTGTTCTTATGTTTTTCAATTTAATTTGTAACACTGCAACTACAAGAGAATAATGGTGGGGAAAAAAAGGTTGTTTATTGAATGACAGAGTATTTCTAGAGCTGGGCAGCTTTATCTCAGCACAGAGTGCTCCTGTTCACAGTGCAGCTGCTGACAACTCATCAGCACTCCTTGTTTAAGAGTAGGGTACAATTAGAAGTCAAAACTTTAAAAACCTGAAAAGTTACTGCATCAAGCCATGCAACTGGATTTGATTTCTAGCCAGACTGTATCCCTTTGCTCCCAACACTGTTTACAAGACATATTTAGTGCAGGTGGTACTCTCCTTAATTTCACTGAAGGTCAAGTGTACTTGTCATAATTGTATTTTTTGCACAGCTGAGAATTCAACTACTTCTGCAGACTGAAAACAGACATTGTTTCTGTAAAGAAAACACAGAGCACTGAAGAGTTGGAATTGAAATAAACAGAATGAAGTAAATTCTCACAGTTTTCACCTACTATCTTGTTAAGATCATCACTTTTGAATCTGCTGTGTATCAGTGCAAGCAGTCATTTGGGTCCTTCACTCCCAGAACATCAGGATCTTCTGTCTAGAAAAGTGGTTTCATTTATCTTGCTTTGGGGACTATTTTCAATTTTTTTTTCAGGACTACAACCTATGATGAAGGTTTTGCAATATTTGCAAATAACTGACATTACAATGGTTTACAAGTATAAAAGTGAATAAAACTGAAATTAATCAAGATTCTAATTTAAGTAAATAAAAACTACATTACCAAAAATATACATTCATTTTCTGCTATTTTGGAACATCACAGTCATGGCTTTCAGAAGAGACTCAGTCTTATTGTCTGTAAGTTCTAAACTGATTTGTTACAATTGTCAGATAGAAAACTAAATCTGCTGAAAAAATAGCATGGCAGAAATAGGATACTATTCTTATGCTTCAGTTCATTTGCTCTTATGAATTATCAGTCTCTCCTACATGCAATACGTGCACCTAAAACATAAAACATTGTCCACTGAATCTTCTTTTTCCTGTGAATACGGTTCCCTCATTCTCTAACTTACAATCATTTCCAGTGCCTTCACTACACATTTTACCTGGAGAAAGGAAATTAAAGCAAAACATCTCTGAATTGTGCTTCATTATAATTTTTTTCATGTCAGTTGAAAAAAGCCATAACAAAAAACCGTCAAACAGCCAGGTGTCTCCTTCTGTAATTCTTATGTAATAGTTCAGTCTTGCATAATACTTTAAAAATCCTCCCATTTTCTTCAAGTAACTGATTTCCTAATATATCAGAGACAAGGAAGAGAATCATCATTCTTTCCAGATTCTCTTCATGTCAGGACCAGGGTTCAGGTTTGCTTCAAAGCACCAGTTCACAAAATTCTAAAACTAGAGACAGATTCCTCTTGTGAAATCCATTTGCTGATTAGCAGCTTCTTACCCATCTCTTCTACCCCCATCCAATCTGCTTCTCTAAACAACTCTGCCCTGAATTGCTGTACTCCTCTGCAAACAGCAAAATGTAAAGATGTAAAAATTGAAACTAGTTACATAAATACACAATTTTAAAAATTTTACTTGAAAGCACAGATGCAAGTAAAATAGTGTCTTTTAATGGAGCAGTTTGAAGATGCGGAAATACTTTCATTAAACTGACACAGGAAAGATCAGGATTTCAAATCTAGGTTTTCATTAATGTGGAAACCTCAAAAAACTGGGTTGCAATCTGATTAGTTTTTGTTATTTTCTCAAAACACAAAATAGTACAGTAAAGCAAGCAGCAGAATCTCATGAAATTTTGCTAAATCAACTTATAGGACATTGGTATTTCAATCTGTGGGATTCATCTGACATTTTGTTTGTAAGTCCAAGCTTCCTCTTTCCTCACCTCACTGGCAAACTTATATTTCAGTTGTACTGTAATTATCAAGTTTTACTGCTTTATTTTATAGTCAAATCTACAAAACACATGGATTATTTTAGTTGTTTTTTGGGGTTTTTTCTAAAGAGGAGAAAATATCCCTCTAACCACTATCCCATGCCAGTTTTGTACTTATATTCAGGGAATAAATTTTACACAACTTCATTTAGTGAATCGTTAATCAGGACTATTCTTTCCATATCCATATTCTATTCTGAATTTTTCAGGCTCAGTATTAAATTTGGGGTAACTTAAGGTCTTTTCCATGAAAAAAAAAAATTAAAATCTATCGTCCTGCTAATGTAGGAAGTGAAACCTAAGTTACTTAAAAAGCTGATGAAGTTCCTGTCCTTTCCGAGGAGGAATCAAGATGGTTTTTGCTGAGACACTGGTTTAAATTTATACCACAGGAAAAAATCCTGAACTTGAAGAAATAGTTCGAAGGGAACAAAGACCAGCACTGAACATGTATCAAGTTCATGAATCTACTTTTTAGATGCACAACTGCATTTTTTCTCTGAGGAGATGGCAACACACTTGTACCTTTGTAGCAGACAGCAGAGGAATCTCCTCTAGCCTCATCCCAGCAGGCTGCAGTGGGGTAGGGCTCCATCGTGTTCCCAACACACTCCTGGGGAAAGCAGAATGATGCCTTGCCTGCTCAGGTTGTGAGAACATCCAGGCCATTGAAAGGACCAGTGGGACTTGGCTGAATTCCCAACTTTTTATTGTATTAAGAAATGGTCTCTCCTCTCTCCTCCTGCAATGCTTCTCTGATGAGTAACTCACCACGTAGTGCCTATATCCTGTCCTTTTCTTTCCTTCTTTGGGATTTACACAGAACAGACAGCAATGATTTCCTGCTGGATGCCCTCAGGATTCACTGCGTGTTTTGGATGTTGCAAAGGAAGAGGAGACAGTCAAGAAAATTTGAGACTTTTATGGGAGAGGGGTTTGTGGCCTTTGGCTACAAGATCTTAATGAGCTTCCTGCTCCTTTTTTTCCTTAGCTCTCTACAACAGGAGGCGGCAAGCATAACGAAGACTAGAATTGTGCACCCCTCCTTGCCAAAGATTTGTCATCCAGTAGCTTTAAATTTAGAAACTTAAATTGGCTGTCATTTCTTTTACTGCACAAATGTAAAATAAGTGATGTTAAGATAGCATTAAAGAGAAACGTGGGGGAGACTGCTTCTCAATTGTTCTGTTTGAAAACTTGTACTTTATTTCATGACAAGCAGCGAGATTCACTGGAAAAGGCATTCTGCACTGAAAGACACTGGGCATGCTTCATTATACGAGAATATTTCCAAATGAAGACCTTCTGTATTGTTTTCCATTTCCTTAAAGAAGGCCTCAGACTGTACCACCTGTCTAAACATATTTACAGTCTCTCCACACGCCTGCAAGCTCACTGTAGTGGAATTTTTCTAAGGGTCAAAGGTAGCACAACTGAAGAGGTTTTGTTTTGGTTGTTTTTTAAGACACAAGGATATATCCATGAATTTTCTGCAAATCTAGCTGCAGATATAGCTGGCTCATAAATAGAAACATTTGTTAATCTCATCTAGAGACACAAACTGCCTTGAAAGGCTGCTAACCATTTGATGAACTTTTTTAAAATTTAGTACTACATTCTGCAGTTTGCTTTTGACTTAGCAACTTTTTTCTCTGCGGCTCACTTTTTTTCTAATTTTTTTGTTTGTAAGACGTTAGCTGAGCCACAAAAGCAAACCCTGTATCTCCCAGCTTACTTGGCAAGTTATTTTACTATTATTTCCTCATTTAAGGGGGAAATCGGGCTAGAGGTGAATAAACATTATGGATCAGGTGATGCATCCTTATCTGGAGACAGAAGCAAAGATGAGAGATCAAAC
This sequence comes from Melospiza georgiana, assembly GCF_028018845.1. NCBI lineage: Eukaryota > Metazoa > Chordata > Aves > Passeriformes > Passerellidae > Melospiza > Melospiza georgiana. The sequence continues at coordinate 10,417,257 of NC_080438.1, read as the reverse complement.
TTGCCTAAGAAAAGATAAGCAATTATTGAATCACAAACATAACATATTTTTAACTTGAATAAATTGCTCAAAATTTGACAGTTGCGATCTTTTCTGAAATTTCTATTTGGAGGATCCCTCCCCCATTCTCCTGGAAAGACATCTGGCTACCACTGAATGGAGTTTAATGTTTGAACATCCCATCTGGTTTCATCATGTTAACACATGATTCCAAGTCATTCAAGAAGTATGAACAATGGATATTGTATTCCATATAGTGCCATGTGGATTTAATCTTTAAAAGATGGTGGCACTGTAGAACTCAATCTTTTAGTTAAAAGTCAAAACATTTCATGTATGCAAAAGTCATTTCCCACAGCCTCAGAAGCCTCACATTTTATCCTGCTCTAAGAAAGACAAGGAGACAATGTCTCCCTCATATAGTGCCATTCCTATTGTTACCTACCAGAATACCTAGCTTTTCCTAAACATGACAGTTAAAAGCAGCATTAAAACAGGCTTTTCATGAGAATACTCATCATTTTCGTACGCAAATTACTTCCAGATTGATTAAAAACAAAAGCAGAAGTTTGCTGAGGCAAATGGGAGCTGGGCACTTTTGCCTTCCAGAGCTGGTAACTCTACCTTTCACTGACAATAGCAAAATTCAAAAAAGTCTCCAAAACAAAGTGCTTTAAGTGTAAGTGCTTTCCTCAACAGACCAGCACTACTTTATCTCAGTGATGCTGAAAGAACATCTCATTTCTCTATAGACTCTCAAATTAAATCCTATTTTCAGTTAATAATGTTTCTTATTCAAATAGTTCTCTCACGTTATTTTTTCATAAGGATAATTGACTCAGTGTCCTGTAACACTGATCTTGATACATTTTTTGTATTTCTTAAAGGATGCCTAGTAGGAACAAATGTTCAATAAGTGGCCTATTATGAAAACTTACTAAAAACTTATTTCAGAATAAAAGAGAATTATATAAACAAGTGTAAGCAGGTATTTAAATATTTTCTAGCTGTTCTTTAAGCCACCTAATGAAATGATATTGCTTCATTAGAGCACTTGGGAAAGTGACTGGTTTTACCTGCAAGGGTGGGAAGACGAGGAAAATATAGATATTTTGGAGGAAAACACCTTTTTAGTGGAATGCTTTATATCTCTGGAGATGGATCATGAAAAGTTTATCCTCAAAACTGTGAGGCCAGAATCAGAGTTGAGTAAGAAGTCGTAGACATGCTGATTAGGGAAGACAATTCTGCAAAACTCTGTTGATATGTATGTATGTCTTATTTAACATCACCATTTAACTAGCCAGCTCAAAAGTTAGATTAGATGTGTGGATCTAATCTAAAAGTTGAAGTTAGATGTGTGGATCACAAGACATCAGGATTTTCACAGAAACACCTAAATCAAAAGTATTTAAGAGGGTACTGTTGGTGCTTTAATGATCACTTTGTCTGGAAAATTTCTTTACCTGTTTTACCTGCTGTGTTTCAGCTAACAAAACCTGCCTAGAGGATAGGGGCTACTATATTTAATAAACAGAAAGGGCAAAGAAAGAAAAGATGTGTGCAGATTTATGGAATTGAATGAATTCCTGTGTGACAAACTGGATAAGCTCCCAGCAAAGCTGGGTTGAAGGCTAGCTCCATCAGTTGGAAATTCTTTTAAAATCTGTGAAGATCATACAGACTGTTAAGACAGTGGATTATATGCATTGAACAGAGTCACTTCTGGCTGATTACATCAGGGAAGCTACTGAATTCCCTAAATTCAGGATGAGAACTATAAAACGCAAGATTGGAATAGAGATGGCAAACTTTGGTGATTTTAACTGTGTTCCACTGTTCTATCACCTTTAATAACTAAATCCTTAATACAGCAGTGACTATGTTCACTGACGACCACCTCAGTTTTACAGAACTAAGAGAATTGTTTGCTTCATTTGGCAGTACTTCTATCAACCCTTTTCAAGTACTTCTGGTTGAGTATTCATTCAGCACAGATTTATGCAAGCTATAGCAGACAGCCTGTGTCAGAAAGTCTTCAGAGTGTGTTAGTCTAATTCAAGTACTCAGTCTAGAAAGGCGTTGCTTTTGAGTACGCAAAACTTATTCATTTAATTCCTTAGGTTGGCAGGCACAAAACACACAATACTTTTCAGTTTATAATCCATCTGCAACACCTGAATTACTACAAGCACTTGTCATACACCAAAGAGAAAAACGGATTCTGACAAAAGGAATTTAAGGAAACCGAAGTCCTAAACTGAGTCTTTCTGAAAGCATTTTAAAAATTTATTTTAGTTCTGTGCCCTTAAGCCATGAATGTCTGAAAACATGCAAGATCCATGCTTATAAAGAACTAAAATTCTGTCTTCTAGAATTTAGGAAGTTAGTTAAAACTTGTTGGTTCTATGTAAGTATTTTTTACTAGTGGAAAGTTTGACTTCTCAGACAAGATCCAGAATTACAGTTGGTTCTACTCAAGATCAATTTCACTTAAGATGTAGCAAGAGAAATTTGAAGACATAGCAAGACTTTCCCAGGGAGATAAAATTGACTTTAATGCTTTACTTCAAGATAGACTGTGGTGGCCCAGCTAGACCACATGAAATTGGTGCCAAGTGATCCTCAATTAGATTAGCAGTACATCCATTTAAAAGGGCAGTGATACAATACCTGATAGAGCTCTTGTTGTTACACCAATTCTCTAATTTACAAAAATGTGTGGGACATTAATGCTAATTTTTAGTTCTTATATGGCATAAGGAGCATTTATTTCCTAGATCATTGTATTCCATCATTTTGTCCCTACCTATGATGTTTAACTTCAAAAGTTAAGCAGATGCCTTCACAGTCCCATCCTTCTTCAGGGGAGAACAGTGTCTTAGCAGTTTGACCTAAGTTTCAGTATTAAGAGAAAACTCAAGTGAGTTTATTTAATTTATCCATTCTTTTTGGATATCACTTAGATTCCACATTAAAAGAAAGTAATGGGTGCTCCTAAAGTGAAATCTCACAGTGGCAGTCTGAGTTCTATGATCTGGGTTTGAACTCATGTTTAGCCTTACAGCCTAAGTGCACTATGATTCAAATAACTAAATTCCAATTTAAATCTCCTCTCCTTTCAGTAATCTAACTCAGAAATTTGTGCACTGCAGATATTTGATATCTCACTCTCTCTCCATCTTGCTAACTCAATCTTGTTTTCCACATATAAATGGCAAGCTGCCAATTAGGGAAGTACACATGCTGCAATGCAAAGGAAAATAAGTAGATATGTCTGTATGTATTAACTACAAGTCAGAGTATTGTCTAGTGCAGCTGGAGTGAAAAACACTCCAAAAAAGCTAATTACAACTCCAGTCTTTATTATTATAAGCGAAAGCTTTTGTGAGACAGGGTTACAGTCCTCACTGCAGTTTATTCCTTGTTTTTAAGTCTTTGTTATTCTTTTTCCACTGATTCAAACTCTTGAAAATAAAATTGCCTCAAAGCTATTAAAACAATAACAAAAATCTTAAAACAAGGCAATTTATAAAACTATGGTGCAAAGAATAAAATTCTCTTCATTCATTTCATCACCTTTATGGTCTTATAGTTGCTGTTATCCACATGTAGAACACAATTCCAACATAAATGCCAGAATGACAGTTAAACAAAACCTATTAATGTAGATTAAAACATTTTTATAAGCTTCCTTAAGGGAAAACCAAGCTACTGGTAAAGCCAGCAGGACAGCAGGTTCATCTGGGCTCCTGTTCCAGATTCAGAATGATGTAATATGAGAAACTCCTCTTTGTTTATTCCCTGATTCCCAAGCTGTGAGAAGCTGTGTTAGGATTATTCCCTTTATTCATTCTACTATAAACCAAAGCAGACCATCTTTTGGACACTGCTATAGAGTAACAGAGAAATCCAGGTAGTTCTGTATGGTATATGATACACAGAGTTATATATCACCCTCAAACAGCAGTAATTTAGATCAGGATACTGAAGTTAGCAAACCTAAAACCCCCCATATTATCTCTTTCCTCTCTGTACTTACTGCACATGTTCTGCAAGTATATTGAACATCTATAAGCCTGCTAAAAAATATAACTAATTATATTTTATTCATTCTCCTCTCTATTTAAGAAAAAGAGACTTAGCATAACTAAATTTTGTGGGCTCTGTAATCTCCACATGACTGTGCTGCATTTTCTCCTCATGAAATGCCTGGCATCTTCTTGTGCCACACTACTCAGCATAAGCTGCTTTTCTGTAATTCATAGGCCACTCCAGTACAGGGCTGTTGCCATTTTTCATTTCCAAAAGCAACTATATGAAGTGATAGAACTCTCAGAAATGGAAAAAACGTGTCCTACTTTTAACTTAACAGAAAATGGCATTTCATCTTATAGCCCTGCCAGTGCACTTGCTCGCAATGTGATGTGTCATGTAGGTTGAAGTGAATTTCTTTGCCTCAAGGATCAAGTGCCACTTCTCACCAAAAACGTAAGAAGATTTCACTTCATGTTTGACTCCTTATTCACAAGTATTGCAGTCTTTGAATATCGGCTTTTCTGTCAAGCAGGAGGATGGTGATTCATAAAGTTAAACTTCATGTGGAGTGGTACCCTTTTAAAAGAAAACTCCTTCAGAAAACATTTCCAGGGATTAGAAGGGAATTTATAGTCAAAAAACAGACACAGTGACTCCAAAATACCTGTTTCACATTTAGCAGTAAATTCACTATTTGAGACAGATCTCCTCATTCTTCCTAAATCTCACTGAAATTCAAAGTAGAACAGGACTAGTTTTGAACTCAAAGTTTTGTGGGCTGGAAAAAGTGAGTTTTCTGCTTACCTGTGGTCATGAAATATTTATTATTTTCCCAGTTAAAATAGCAATGAATGGTATACAGTGATTCATTTCTTTATGTGAAGGACTTGGTATAAATTAGCAACCCAGCATTCAGTGGTCACATGTATTCAACATACTGAGTAATGCTACTTTATCTCACCCTCATACAAGCACAACAACGTGGCCTCCCACTAAGTTACTTAGTGCTTAATGTAGTGGGTCAGAATTACCTCAAAATTGTTTGCCATAATTAACAGCTCAAGATAGAATTAAATACAAAACTTGTGAGGAAATTTGCAAGCAATCTTATGTGCAACAGTACCAACCTAAATAATTTCTAATAAAAAGTTTTTAGTCCATTTTGGACAAGTGTATCTACTTATCCCAACTTTTCCAATTAAATATCGAGTAAAACCATCTCATAAAACATAACAATGCCCTAAGATCAGTCCCCCAGATAAAGTATATTCATCACAATCCCAGATCCAAAGCTACTTTTCAGGTGTTTTAATAGAGAATTGCAATTGCTATGAGTTATGCAAATTTATTCAGGGGAGGGCAAGGACGGCTTTTGGACTTTGATTAGTGCAGTTTGAGGGGGAAGAGGAAAATAAATGAGATTCAGCTCTGTTTTTAAAAATAATTCTGCTGCCAGAAGATTCCACCATCACAAAATAGGTGATACCTGTAACAAGCCAGAGAAGATAAAGACCTTGCCTTTCTTTTATGACCACAGCTAAGCAAATGTGCAGCTGACAAAGGTCTCTGAGACGCTTCTGCTGGGCTTCAAAACCTTCATCATGGTATTGTAGATGAGAATGTTAAAGAGATGCTTCTCTTTCTGAGAAACATCTTCAGCCTTTATCAAAGTTACTGCAGACTTCCATTTTCCAAGCCATACTAGTGTGGTATTTGATACTGATTGCTGAGGACTTCTCATGGAGAAAACTCCATGTTCCACAGGAATTCATCAGAAGAGCCTTTTAGCACAGCTTTCATCTTCCATTTTAAAGCTATGAAGAGGGCAAGGCATACACATTAAAATAAATTTTAAAAAGGAGGGGGAAATGTTTCAAAGGGTCTTCAAAGATTTGTCTGTTTGAGTTGCAGAATTAATAAAAAATAAAATTCAAAACCTTTAAGTATTTTGAGCTACCATCAAATTTAGGGCAAATCCCTTAAGAGAAATTTCTCATTGTGAATCATGCACTGGACTTGCTTTTGTTGGTTTCTAACACCCGGAAGTTGCCTCCCAAGTTAAAATACTGCTTTGTTTATTGCAGTATCATAAAAAAATATTATCCAACAAAAGATGTAGTTACTTCTTTACAAAGACACAATACCATTCAATTAGAAAGGTTTATATGATTAAAAGAGAGATACACAAATATTTAACAAATATGTATCTTCCTTTGTCAAGTGGAAGCCAAGTACATGGAGCATGCTTGGGATTAGAAGGTGGAAGATAACTAAAATTTCTTCTTTCAATGGAGTCTAATAAGGTTAGAGATCTCCAGATTAAAAACAACAACCCCTACAAAAGCCTCTCCAAAAAACAAAGCCAAACACCACTAAAATCTTAATGCACACTGCTTTATATACGTCAAATCATCTTGGTACTTTAGGCTGTTGATTTTTTCCTTACATGAATTCTTACAAAAGGTTCTCAACACATTTTAAGGCAGAAGGATCCACGTAACACTTCCGTTTTCAAGAAATGAATATGCAAGTCTGCATTTAGTGATTAAAAGGAAAAATTGTTTTAACAGTCAATCAAAAAGAGTAACAAAAGGAACACAAAGGATGTCTCAGTTCACCAAGTGAGCTGCTTGTCTTTGCAGAGAGAAATTTTGTCTAGAAGCATTCAAAATGCAGAGTCAAAGCACTCCTCTGCAATGTCAGAACTCAGCGTCACGAGGCAAAATGTTTTTGCTGGATAGAGAGCAATTTAAAAGTTTTCCCCCGAGTTGAAAAGAATTAACATGTACTGTTGAAACCTCTTCAATGAGCCAACACCACCGGCCAGGCTGTAATGTCCGCACAGCAGCAGCACTGCCCAGGCCATGCACTGCTGGGCTGCCTTTGCCAGGGCACCTTGTGGTGGAGGAACAAACAAAAGCCAAATGGTTTCAGCCAGCCAGAACCACCCCCAGAGTGCCCCAGCCACGGCCTCACTGCAGGTGAGAAGCAGATCGAAACTCTGAAAGTGAAACAAGATGGAGAAGAAGCTTTGACAAGTACAACCTGCCCTAACTTGCAGACAAGAAGCATTTCAATGTAAATGTCTATAGATGCTCATTTAATTAGTAAAATGAAGGATTGTATGACATACTACTTCAAAAAACCAACTCACTGCATACACCAAAATACTATTTGGCATATTATATACTTATGAAACAAGTTTGCCATCTCTGTCCCTCTTCCTATAATGACTTCAGGGAGGAGCTACTTTACAGATCCTAGCAAAAAAAGGGTGAAAGTTGTTTAACAGAGCTCCCTTTCTGTACCATAAATGAAGGTTTCTACTACACCTATGTTAATAATACAGTCTAGTAAAAAATGAGAACTTTAAAAAAGTAAAAGCAATGGATACTTAAGAGAATAGTTCTTGTTCTTTATGAGAATAGAAAATTACCTGCTTTCAGGGGAAAAGCCGTGGAACAGCAAAGTATCACTCTTTTTTATTCTACATCCTTATATGCTTTACCATAAAAACCCCAAAAATACATTTATTTAACTGGTTACATTATATTTAGGTCACCTGGGAGAAATAATGCTTCTGGAAAGGTGCAGTTCATGGTAGCTAAAAAATCCTTCACAAGAACATTTAGGTAAACAAATAAAAATCCTGTTTCATACTCTCATATTCCTATCTCCTGGATTTTCAAAAAGATACAGGTAGCTGTGTTTAAAGGAGTGAGAACATGAGGCACATTGATTTAGTGAGTCTGAACTTAAACTAGGGCATCAAGAAATAATAGCTGCAGGTATTCCCTTACTTCTCTGCTGCCAAAAAAAGATGCAATTCTACTATTTCTTCCTCTGATTACAGTGGTGCATTTGAGTTTCTAATGGCTAAAGAGGGCATTACAGGAAATTTGTTTTTCAGTTACTGTTCTGTGTTAAGCAAAAGTTTTAACTTCCAGAATGTGCAGGTGAACTATTGAAGAATTTCTCTCAATTTTTGATTCCCAATACTGATGTCACAATAGTGAGAGCACAGTGAAGACTCTCAGGGCATTTCCCCTCCTTCTGAACCCCTTGTAGGATGCATGACAGAAAGACTTGGGAGAGCCAGGAGGCCTCTCACTATACAGCATCACTGAATTAAGGCCGCAGTAGGTGTCTGCCCCTTTCAAAGATGTTTTCTAATGTTAGCAGGTATCTTCTGTTCCCTGTTATACAAAGAAGAAACTGAAAGTCTAAACTTCTTTTTTAATTGAATCTCTGAAGTGAACCCCTCTGAAAATGGAATGCCTGAACTCACATATCCTGTTGGCTATCCATGGGTTTTATTACCTGATGGCAGTTCAGAACAGTTTTTCTATTTCACTTCTGTTCTGCTCCCTGACAGCCTGGGGAGCTTTCGCACACAGTAGGCCAAACTTTCCGAGAGGCAGCCAATAGCAGCCGAGCTGAAAGGAACTTTGGGGCAAATTCTTTAAGTCTTAATCCATCTGCTCGCTTCTACTTTAACACCTTCACAGTAATTTACAGTATTTTTACCCATACAATCTTTATTTAATTTCAGAGGAGGATGAATAGGCATATCCTCTTTAAATTGTATGCCAAAGTAAGTCTATTGCTAAAAAGAAATAAGCAGAGCTTTCCAACTTCTATGAATTAAAGGGATTTTCAAACACTTCCTACAGTAAATGTGCAGCACCATAAAAATATATTCTTAACATATATAAATAATGGTATGGAATGTAATTAAAAACTTTTACATTTGAAGTTGAATGAAAATTCATTTTCCTGTACTATTTTCTAGTTAGGTTTCTTATAAGGAGCCTTCTGTTCAATCAGAAATAAATCTTTATCTTTAAAGTAGAAAATATGGAGAAGGGACGAATCAGGTCCAATCACAAGCACACACACAAAGGAAAGTATGCTAAAAGGAATTAAAAATCCTAGAGGACAAAAAAAAAATTGTATTAAAAGGTGAGGTATAATCAGGGTACCTGCAGTTACTTTGAGCCTTGCAACTTTAACAGAGCAGGGTTTAGATAATGCCCTATTAAAGAGTCTTCATTCCTTTGGAAAAGGGCACAAGATGATCCTTACAATGCCACGTAAAGTAAACAGGAAATCTAGATAATAACACGGAAACTGCTAGTGATCAAGAGTTCCACTTGGGAAGTATGTACTATAAGACTAAAGATAGCAAAATGTTGCCACCAATACCTAATCCTGTTAGAACTGTAGCTTTTCATATCAGCACCTTTTAGCTTAAACTGAGGTTATATCAGGAATCTTACTCTACATTGGTCTAATATTTCCTATAGTCATTAATCTCTCTGAAATATGCATTTAAGCAACCTACATGTACCAGTGCACACAGCACTGGTAATACATAATCTGACAATTCAAAGAATTTAAACTGTTCACTGATGGATCACCTTTCTTTCTAAAAGAAGCACCCTAAACATGGAAATTTCCACCTTTTTTATGCAAAACCACACCAAAAACTGAATACAAAGATCAGGCTCAATATAAGAATATTTTCTGGGATATGACATTGAAGATACTCAAGTTTGGTATTAAAGAAACTTGTGTATTGTTTCCTTTTTAATTAGAAAAATTTCTAACCCTATATGCTGCACATAACCAATCTAGACATATGATTTTCAAAGGTCCAAAATAAATGAAAAAGTAATGCAATTTTATTCACAGCTTCGCTGTGTAGGGTAACTTTTTCACGGCAAAGAAAATGCCATTTCCAAAATAAACTTTATTGGGAGCTCATGAGTGGTTACAGCTCTGAGCTAGGGAAAAAACTTGACAAAATACCTTATAGTGCCCTGAAAGTGCACCTTCAACAGTTGTCTCTGGCTTTTCCCTGTTACAATGGGCATTTAAAGTGACATCTGAGCTATTTATTTTCAGTAAGAAGCCAAGCACTTGTGTCAAGTAGCACCACATTCCACAGGTTGTCTCATTTAAAAGCTGTAAGTCTAGCTAGATATTGGCATGCATGATTCAAAGGGACAGAACTCAGTACTTAGCAGGAGAGGGAAAGGCATTTAGAAGATAACAGAAGTCCAGTTATGAACTGTGAAAATATAGAGGAAAATGGGAGAAGCCTATGCTTAAGGTTATATGCATGTGCTCAAATATCTCACTTAATCAGTCAATAAAAAAAGAATAACTGCCAGGAAACATTTTAACCTGACAAGGTATTGTAAACAGCATGGTCCTCTTTTGGGATATAGTCTGTTGCTGTCATAGTACAAGCTACAGTCAGTGGAAAAAGTTAGAGAAAACAATGTTGGGGTGTCTTTGAATTTACTGAATTCCTTCCAAAATGCCTTATGGTGCACTATTTAGTATTCATCACCATGCTTCTGTGGAGCAACGGCTGTTAATCTTCTAAAATACACAGAAAAGAAAAAAACATCAGCTCTAGAAACAAGCTGATTTTGTTCTATCTTGTCATTTTTAGCTGAAAGCCCAACAGCTCACCTACAGGGGGAGATAAAATAGCTAAAGCAGGAATTTACTGTCCAGTGTATCTAAGAATCAGTGAAACAAATTCACTTTTCTTCTCTTTTCAAGGTCAGACAAGATGACAAACAGTCTGTATTACACAGTTGTATCATGTAGTCAGCATGCCAGACGATGAACCCATAATTCAACAAGCCCAGACTTAAGGTCCAGCACAAACACAGAGTTAAATGTGCTTCCCAGTACTTCTGAATATTGCATTCAGTCACTGCTGCTCCCTAGGAAAACAACCAATCCCCCAGCCACACAGACAGAAACCTCCTCCTTTTCCTGCACCTCCAACCTCCCCCTCCAGGGTAACCCAAAAAACCAAAGAAATCAGAAGTATGGCAGGCAAGGGCAAGGCTGAATTTTTGTCTGTGCAATGTGGAGTTACTGAAATGTACTTAACAGCTCAGAGAGATAAACTGCACTGCTCTGGTTTTACACTGGTACAGAAGAGATGAGGGTCTAACTCCCCTTTTTGTTGTTTAACTGATTTTAACGAGAGGAATTGGGAGGGGGAGAGAAGGGTTTCCAACTACTTTCTGAAAAGGTATCTTTGAAGGGAAAATGCAGTCTTCAAAAAGGAAGAAAATGGAAAGCTTTTCCTCAGTTTCCTTTCATTTCTTATCTTCCTAAAATACATATATACAGTTTGTTCCAGGAAATGTCTGAAATGCCTTCTGGTAGCTTTTACATAAACATGAAAATCTCCTTTTGAGTTCAAAGAATTTCAAATAATGACAGGGGAAGAGTTCTTGGACTGTAACACGGATGTAAACAAAGGTCACGAATCACTCTCAATAATTACAATGCATTATCATTACTTTTTGACTTCAGTCTGCTATCACATAACTGAATTAGACATGAGCAAAGCTCTACTGTGCCTCCAGAGCAATCTTTTCCTGTACACTAAAACCAACAGACCCCAGCTACATTTCTCAGCCAGGAGCTAATGTTTCTGGGTACATGTTACTGTTGCTGTTTCATTTGTCAGTAAAGCCTTATTTACTTGCTTCCTGTTATTAATTATGGGAAACAGGATCTCTTCAAACTGTAGGAGAGGCTCTTTCAACTCCTGTCTAGACTTTTCAAGACAAAATATTGATGAGCCCTTTAATGTTTGTGCAGTGACACAATCTGAGCAAAAAAACCCCCATCGTTACCTCAAACAGCTTAAGGCTCCTTATCACACGTTCACAAAAAAAAAATCCTTTAAATCACTCGGGCTCACATCCTTATTGTTAGTCACTGAAGTAAGGTTTCCTTTCATAGTTGGATACTTTCTTCATCTGTCACACTGATTAATTAACTGCTCACAGTATGAGCCCTGAGCTTAAATAGCCTACTGAAACGAGGAGGAGAGATCAACTTTAATATTCCATAAAAAGCTGAAGAGGAAAAATGCTTTCCTTACTATGAAGGGATCTGTCTTCTAATAATAAAAAAATTAACTAATTTCTGTTCAGTTACATTACATGAGGAGATGAAAGCACCCTGCTTCCGAAGGGAGATTGCAGGAAAGGATTAGGACAGAAGTTGGAGAAGACTTAAGCATTTTAAATTAAACTGTTGGTCGGAAACAACCAAGTCTCGAACACCAGTGAAAATATTTTCATCATCAAGAAAAGCCAGTTTATCAACTCATAATGAGCAAATCTATAAAAACACAGTACCATTGCCTGTAAAGATCTATGGGGAAAAGGCATGCAATTACATGAAATGGAGAGCTGCTAAAACCTTAAAGCTAAAGCTGGTTTTAGCCAAAGCATTTGTTGTTCTCTCACACACACCTCTTTCCCAAACTGTTACAGTCTGGCAATTATTTCAGGAGTTTGACTTTCAACAACTGCAAGTTCTCCCCCTTTTTAAGCCCCTCCAGTACTGCTGAGTGGGCAAAAATTACAGATGCAAGAAAAGCTGACAAATGAGTGCAAGGCCCCTCCTCTCCAGTGCCTCGATAGTCAGAGCCCCTGCCAAAACATGCCTGAAAGCTAGTGAGGAGACAAAGACACAAAGATTCCATTTTTTCAGGGAAATTAGATTTCATGTAGAAACTACTAGGGAGAAGAATAGCACACGGGCACACGTGTAATCTCAAAAGCAGAGCAGGAATGAATGTTTCAAGAAAAAGCGAAATTACATATGCTTATTGAGTAAGCTCAACAAATGCTATTTGATACACAGCTGTTTTTAAACTGCTAAGTGCTACAGGGGGTAGGAGAGGGAAAGCTCCCATAAAGACAGAAAAACATTTTCAGTCATGGAGAACCCTCAGTTTAACACGATTCAAACTAAGAGCTCACGGCTGTTCCTCTAAATCATCTCCTGATAATGCTGTAGTACACAACCAAAACAAAGTCAATCCAGCTTTTTAGCTCAAATCTGTTCAACTATGTTTACTACTAAAAGATGCTTCACCCAGAGTGTTGTTAATAAAGTTGCAATGAGTTTAAAAGCCTGGCACATAGGCACATCCACGTTTTCAAGTTTTTCATAACAAGTTTACTACTTTCATGGTGCTCCTCACTGAGCTGGAGCAGGTCGGCCTCTGAGCAGGGAGAGCAGCAGTGAGGTGAATGCAGGCAAGCAGAGCAGGAGAAAAAGCAACAATAGGATTTCTTCTTGAAACTAGTCAAAGCTGTTTGGAAAGGAAAGTCCAATTTATGGTGGGGAAGATTTGGGACAATTCAAGATTCTCACTAATTTAAAAATAAAAAAGGATATTCACAACTGCATATAAGATTAGAAACTATTGTTTTTAATGTGATTCCAGTCCTTTAGGACTCAGTGGCAAAAGAAACTACTTATGTTAAAAATAACATAACCTCCCACCAGATGGGCAGTTTAGGAAGTAGAGGTGTAAAATGGAGTTTTTAGGCATCAGAAAGATTTTCAGAATGCTTCCAGCTCTGATAATTAGTGCTCATCAACATCTAGCATTCTTACAAACTCTCCACTTGTAATATACTTTGTCTTATGGGAGGCTGCTTCTACAGAGGCACTCAAATTCAGCCAAAGTCTTCCAGTCTTGCAGTAGAACACTAATGCAGTATAAACAGAACTATAAACAGTACAGAAAATGTTATATAATAAACATTCTGAAAATGTGAATAACACCCTGAATCGACAGGTTTGTGACTGAGGATAAACAACTGCTGAGAGCACTCTAAAGACCCTCAAGGGCCCTCTGCCTTGCAGGAAGAGCCATGGGCAGAGAGCTCAGCTCCCCTTCCTTCAGCCCATGAGGATGTGGCACATTTCTGACTCTGAACACCAGTGCTGCCTCTCTTCCCTTCTGTCTGCTCATGAAGACTGCTCTGCCAAAAGACTTAAGAAAGGGCTGGTCATCCTTTGACTAACTAATGAATCCCCTTCAGGATATCAACACTGTTACACAAGGACTGGGGATAGTCCAGAACTATTTATTTAAAAAACACCCCAAACCAAAACCCAACCCTTTTCTCCACATTACATCTGAGGTGAAGTACCAGGAACACCAGAAAACTTGAACACTGCCCATTTAGTTACAAATCCACATTTATTTTTAATGAAATTTCTTTATATTCCTTTAGTTGATCCCACTATCCTCTCACTTGGTAAGTCTAGGCATATTCTAACAGTTCATAGCCAGTCAGTATCTAAATTATTTTGAGGGTTTTTATGCATTTTACCATCCAACCATCACTCAGCCCCTCCTAAATGCATAGTTGTGTCCATTTGGTCTCCATTCTCAACCAGACCAAACCACCATTTTCATTTTGTTACTACAGAGAGATCGTAGATGTTATCTTACTGCAGAGATGTAAAAAAGTCTGCATCTCCCAGTCAGATACAGCTACTACCACTTTTCCCTCGCTTCAAATTCTCACCAACTAAATCCCAAACTCTCCCCCTACCCCACCACCCTGAGTGTAGAACTGCTGTACTTGTACACATGAAGCAAGAATAATATGACTGCCTGATTTCCAGGAATATTCCAAGATAAAAAGAGATCTACTTCTGAGGTCAGATTCTAGAAATGCTAAGAGAAGAGCTATATAGGAAAAAAAAAGGGCTGCAGTTAATGACCTAGGTAAGAGAAAGAGCAGAGAATGAAATAAGATTTATGAACAGTTACAAACATGCTTTATCTTATACAGCAGGTAAACTCATTCTTCAGAGTATCATTACAAAGTAATCTTCACAGAGAAAACTCAGGTTATAATCAGATTATAGAAAGAGTGCAGCAGTGAAAAATATTATCACTTGATTTCACACATGTTCTGTCACTCACCTAACACTATTCCTATCTAAATACTTTTAAAGATTACTTGAAAAACAAATGTTAACATTATTTCAATCCATAGAAGCTGTTGAAAGTCAACATGAAATCTTGCATCTATGTCTAATGTCTGTCATTGCCACAGAGCTCATTTTAATGGCCTCACATCCAGGCAGTGTGTGGCACTGGGCTTGAAAAGGAAGGAGACTTATGTTTTCCTTGGCACTGGTACAGCATAAGTCCTTAGCATGAAATTTATTAGCATTAATGGGCATTGTGTAATTAAAGCGCTGTGTTTTAATGCCCTGAGGGGTGATGGAGCTTTTTTCATGTCCTATAAAATAGACAAATATAAAATGTGAGACTTTTTAAAGCTATTCAAAGAATTCAAACGTGCATGTTCCCCCATTAACCATAATAGAGGAGGCGTAGCTGAACAAGATGGATCCGAAATTCTCAAAATGTCTTCCATGAAACCACAAGATGGTTAATACTAGACACCAGGTTTTTTGAGAACATGCTATGTAATTACAGTATTTTGCAAGGCCACAAGTTCTTCAAAAAGTAACCATTAGACCACTAAAAAGTATAGATTTGAAAAAAAAATATTTCCAGATCTAATATACTGTACTTAGTACTAAACCTGTTTAAAGGAGTCTAGTTTAATAAAGTGGCTTTGAGAAGCAACTCAAATATTTGTTACTTGAGCCCTGGCATTTTCTTTCCTGAATGCGAAGAATTTAGAAGGCTTTGAGAATCCCATCACCTAACCTGCTGCACTTCAGTGACAGGGGGAAGCATTTATGTAGTTCCTCATATGCTTTTGAATATCACAGGCTGAGATTGGAATAATAGTCAGAGCTACTAAAAAACTGCAGGAGTGGTGCAGGTTTCATTAGGATTGATGCATGCCAGCAGTAAAGGTCAGACTGTTACCTAGACCTGCATTTCAGTAGTTAAGCAGGATTAATTTTCCGTAAGCGATAAAAACCAACATACACAGGTCTGGTATTTGATTTTTCAGAAATTCATCTTGCCAACACTTATCTGTAGTACTGAAAAATAATCTTGGAGCTCATTTTCTGACAATTTTTTATTGTATCATATGTCTGAATGATCCTACATGAACAACAAACCCTAACAGCACAGAAAAAACACCACTGATGTAACTTTTTATGATGTTTAAACTATTGAAAATATAAGGATTACTGACAGTATTGTGTCACATCTCAATATTCTGAATAATCCAATTGCACTTAGAGCTGGCTTGAAGTAAAACTTATTTTATCTGAAGAAAAAGTTAGTATAGATTCTACAAAACCACTAAGACCTTTACAATGACACTAGCGATTTTTCCTAGGGGAATGTCAAGATCAATTATTGGCTCATCTATTGGACATATCCTGAGGTACCAAACAAAATTCTTTATTTCTTTACCTTCTAGACAAATCACCACAGAGCTACAGACCAGCAATGAAGAGAGCTGAGGGCAATATGACCAACATCATCTGTGTCAGTTCCCCAGAAGTCGATGAAACATGTGATCAGGTCTCCAAGGTACATCCCAGACCCAAGTTGCTGTGCCATTCTATTAGTAAATTTTTAAAACAAGATGTTTTCTTCAATTACATTAAGATACTGGCAGCAGGGAGGACTATTACCTTCCATCGAGGAGCCTGCCTTCCCAAATTCTGTTGTTTATTAACACATCATTAACAATGTGCCACCTCTGCCAAATATGGTCCCAGGTAAAAGTAAAGATCATTACAGAACTCCACCGCCTGCCTCATTTGAGCAAATCAAGTAAGTACATCTGAATCACTGACTGCACAAAAATATCTAAATGCTACTTTTCATCCTCAGCTTTGTGCCTTTTTTGCCCAGCCCATAAACTTTCTTCTGAGGAATCAACAGAACCTTGAAGAGACAGAGTTAAACAGAGAAGTTCCTTAAACTAAATCATTTTTCTTTTCAAAAGAACAGGACCCCAGGTAAATGATGCCTTTTAATACAGCACATGAAAATTTCAATTATGGAAATCATTATTCTAGGCATTATGTGCCATTTTATATTCCCAGCAGGATGTTTTTCATCTCATCAAGAGTTTCCAAGGCTGTTTAGTGCTCCTGTATATGCAAAACACATTTAAGGGCCCCCAAGAAGATCTGTTAATTAAAAAGCCTAGTCAAGTGGTCAGACAGATTGGAACTTGAGGATTATAGGTAAGAGGGATGAAATGAAGGCTTGGAAATTATAATTTCTCTTTCTGTGGTAGCAGCCAAAGCAGCTGTTATAAACTGGGCAAATTAAAGACGTGGCTGACTAAGCCAGCAGTCTGGAAACAAGACATTGCAAAAACATAACAGCAAGTCATCTGCACCCCACTTTTAAAAAGCCAAAAGTGCTGACCATTTCTTTTTTACTCTCTTCCTGTTATTCTGTCACAAATATCCTCCAGCTGGTACCCTTCCAGCCCTTGTTCACCAGTTCTAGTTTCCCACCCCCATCTTAGGGAGTTAGTAGTAATTCCCAGGACTGTGGCAAGTGCTTCATAGCGGGAGTAGTCAGCAAACAGAAAAGGACATGTTTAAAAGAAGAGCAGGTGAAATAACAGAGTTGAAGTTCTAGTATTTTTTTTTATATGAGAGTTGTTCATGTAAAAACAGTCTTCTCATCCTGAACAATATTGATCATTCCTTGAGAGCTGTTTCACCTGCCCAGTACAGTCAGCATCTAGCTACAGAAAGGTCTCCATTTGCCAGATTGCCACCATATTTTCCAGATACATTTATAAAGTGTCTTGTAATTTACTATTTTCAGGGGAAAAAACCCCCTAACAATCCAACCCTTTTTCTTTCTACATTTTCTGGTCTGTTTTCACAAATAAAAGGGCTAAAAATAGTTTTTGCCATGAGCTAATGAGGCTATGCATATTTTTTCCATATCAGAAGGTGATGAAGGATCTATAAATAAGTTACTTAAAGACCCCAAAAACCATCCCAGAACAACCCTTTTTCTTTTCTCAACAGCAGATACAGACTTCCTTTTAGAAGAAGAATAAACATTAGTTGCTTTGTTTAGACAGCTTTTAGGTCAGTGTTGCCAAGCTAGAATTTGTCTCAATTTATATTAACATAAACCTGTGGCCTATTTTTGATCTCATTTTATACATCATGAATGACTACCTCCCAGTCTATTTCCTCTATGCTTATTTGTATTCAAGACAAACTCATCATTTCAGATGTGTGGTAGATGAATTTTTAAGTGTTGCCATTTCAATACTACACTAACGATGCTGTTAATAATATTGTTGCATTGAAACACTGCCTCTGATTTGAGGCACACTCAAGCCCTTTGCAAACAATTATTCATTAAATACATTTGAAAACTGTTTATGAGATTCATACCATAAATCTTTAACAGACACAAAATTGATACAGGCAAGCTAAGTACTCCATTTTTTATCAGAAATTAGTTTTAGGTGGCATGGGGCCTTTGTCTGATGTTTTTACCTGAAAAAAATCAATTGCCATTTTGCATTTTCATACAAGTCTAGGAGCATGAGAGAACAGAAGAAGAATTCTAAAGGTTAAACCCCATATTCAGCACAGTCTCTCCCCCGCCCCTCTGTTATAGTGGGGATTTGAGGAGGTTCTTTACATCTCCTCCCACACAGTTTCTCTGCTTCATAAGCAGAAAGCAGCTGCTGGTTCTTTCAAGTCTAGCGGTTAGTTGACATTTACCAATAGTTTATGGTTTTCATTCTACCTTAGCAAAAAAAAGAGCTAGAATATCAGCTTTAAAGAGTGAACACTAAATCTTTATATTTCTAATCCCCTCCCCACCACAAACAGGAGGTGCCTGCAGCCAAGATTTTTGGTGGGCCTAAAGGAAGGGGCAAAAACAATCTGTGAACCAGCACAGAGAGTAGGACCAATGGGTCCTGGCTTTACTGTTAAAATTCTTTCCCCTGGAAAACACCTCCATGCAACTCTTGACCAGTAGTGCTGATTTAATTTCCCTTTCCATCCCACTTTCTAAAAAACTGCTATGTACAGGTTTGGTTACTTGACAAACAATATATGACTTGACAAACTTGTCAGCATTATTTAGAAACTGCCATAAAAAAAAAAGAAAAATCTTGTATTTATACCTAGGATATGATGGTAGAAATGGGAGTAATGAGAAAGGTCTATGATAAATCATAGAAAACGCTATTTTCCAGAGCAGGGAGAAAAAACCCAGCTCAAACATATAAAGAAAGATGTTATGTCCTGCAAACACTGCCTAGCACACCCTTGTGAAAGGTTACCCCCCACAGTTTAACTCCCCCTTCCAGGCACAAGCACACAGGCTGTGACACAGTCCTGATGTCTAACCTCACTCCCAGAAAAATGCACTGATATGGCTTTGTTTAAGGTTTTTCTTTCTGACATTTGTCTTGAAAATAATGAAAATTATCATTTGTTAAATATATGAAATTAATATAGCAAAATACAGATGAAAAATAGTACTGTCCTGGCCACTGTTTCAACAGTGGAAGGCTCTTGCTAAAATATTTTTCAGATTTCCAGGTTTTTGAACTCATAATAAACAAAATGTGGCCAGAGATGGCTCTCCTTTAGGGCAAGTTTATAGGCAGAGGAATCAGGAAAACAGAGGTGATCTGATAAGCAAAATTCCCCTCAAATCAGAAGGTTAAAAATGCCATACTTGTAGTTGTTAACAACCTGCTAAAAGCCCCAGAAAACCTAAACTCAGAAGTCAGCTGGTAAGATTGTGTTGATTTCATGGACTTTTTCAGAGCAGAAATACGGACTACAAAAATCTTTTATCTGATAATATTTACTAACAAAGAATTTTAAAGAGGTAACATTAACAGGATTGCTGTAGATGCAAAAAGGAACTTGGAACATGCACTTACTGGATGGCTCCAAACTTTACCTAATGTGTTTAAAGCCACAAAAGTAAACTATCCCAGACAGCTCAGCACGCAGACAGTGCAAGAAAATGCCATACTGTTTTTTCCAGGTGTAGGTCAGGACATTTGAAGATATCTATGATTGAACAGGGTTTCTTCTTCCTAAATCAAGGCTTCCATGACTGAACATTATAGAGGCAGTTATAAAAGCCATACTGGCTCCCAACATCTGCAGGAACTCTGTAGTGCAGCAGTTTGCTGCACACGTGTTAAACAGGCAGCACTAAAAACTATAAAAACAGGTCAAAGCAAAATGAAAAAGTACTTGAAATGAAGAATTTCACATTGATAACAGGAAGAAAACATGGAGACAACCTTTTCTGCAGGTCAGCAAGCTAAAAGCAGCAAGGGAAAAAGCAGTTTGCAGCAATCCACACACAATAGGTCTTGGGCATTACTTCTTTTTATCATGTATTGCACCTACAGGGCACTAGATTTTTCTAAACAGCAACCAAAGCATACTTTCAAGTCCATCCAACAAACATCTGAATGAATGACATAGCAGACTGAAATATTTCAAAGAGATCAAACATACACCAATGGCTACCTCTTGTTCCCTTGAATTAAAAGTGAAGAGCAGCTTATCTGGAAAGCAGAACCTAATTTTAAAATATCTTTTCTAAAGAATAAAGGAGAAAAGCACCAATCTTTAGGCAAGGTGGGAAATCAGCTGGAGATGGACTGCAGTGTCTGTTTCTTTTTGCAAAACAGTGATTCAGAAGCACATTCAAAACCACATTTAAGTGGTAAACATTAAAACATGAAGTAATAAAAGTGAGGATCAAGGGAGCATCATCCAAGGATCACTTTTTTTCCCCCACTGATAGAAGCTTTAGGGAAAATCAGATATATCTGTATTCAAGTACATTAAAAAATGATCTGGCAGTATCTTAGCACGCATACTTTTAGACAGATATTTGACTGATTTCAATTAGCATTTGCACTTCAAAAGAGATGATGTAAATCAGAGCAGCTAAGATTTTTTTCATGTTTCTGTATGAATGGAAAAGAGATCTAGACACATCAGACTGTGACACAGACACATCAGACACATCTTCCATAGAGAGTCACTGTGGCTTTATGAAGAGGTTTTTTCCCCCTCAAACTTGTTTACTTCTGTTTGGTTTTGAATTTTTTAAAGAAGCTCTCACATTTTCAACATTAGCTCTAGTTTTCCACTATGCATAAATAAAGTAAAATAAGTACACCTACAAGTGCACAGACAGCAAGGTGCTTCTTTGCAATACTCAGTGGAATAAACACAAGAATTTTCCATGGCTCCAGAGCTCTCCAGCCACAGCATCCTCCTTACATACAGTTGCTTCAATTTCATTACTAGGAGCAAAATATATCCTTATCATACTTTTCTCATTACTGGACAACACGAACAATGGATCTATGCATTACTGTTAAGACAGATCAGAAAATAATATTCCTTTCTCAGAGCGATAAAAAGATTTTTGAAATTTTATTATTAGACTAAAGGGAAGTATGTCTAAGTTATTTTAACTTTCTTTTGGGAAAAGGAGCTTATAAAAGAAAGAGGAGGAGAAAACATAGGCAGCACGATCACTTGCCAGATAGATAATCTGATCATCAAGACTTCTACAGAAAATATCAGAAACCCAGGTTTCCAAGCCCTTCTCCAAAGACAACAGAGCTCTGACATTTTGGATGCACACCAAAACACCAGGCCATCAACCCTTCTAGGGCAGCAAGGGGGCTTTTTTTCCTTTCCTCACACAAAAGGCCTTCCCAGAAAAACTTCCATTAAAATATTAATTTCTTCAAAACCTCCTGCATTTTCCCCAGAGAGGAAAAAAAATATTAAGTTTTCAACCAGTTGTAGTTACAGCTTTGCATAGAACTGCAACCAACAGAATGAGAAAAACAAAAAAACTTCTATAAAGTTCTGGTAATACCTTTAATCATATTACAAGCTTAATGCATTACATTAATTTTATAAACTAACACAGTTGGACTTTTAGATCAAACAGAGAAGGGAAAAAAGATTTCTATCCAACAGAAGCATGTTATAAAAACACTGCTGCTCAAAACAGGTCAAATATTTTCTTGTGCCTGAAGACTAACAAATGGGATTTTCCATAAGGTAGTCATTAGGTGTTTTGTCTTTATTTTTGTTACTTTTTAAAATGGTAATATATAATTTCTACCCCTCTATTTAATGCACTCTAATCTGTATTCCTGGGAATAGCAATTTTCTTAAGACACTTCTTTTGCCATTAGTTGTGACAGGATTGCTTTCTCTCATGTTTGCATTTTGCAGACCACAAGACTCGGAAGATCACTGTGGAACAAAGACACTGGGCCAGCCCATTCTGTTGATATGACACAAAGTCCAGCCCAGTTTGGCATTCCTTCCACCATGAAGGAGTCTCACATCAGGTAGTAGAAGCTAACTTGTTTCTTTGCTGTTGAATGACTACCCATTTTTTTCTCCAGCCTTCCTCCTCAGGCAAAATTAACATTTTAACATTCTGGAGAACCTTTAAATTGCTGCTGTCCAAGGGCCACAATAAGATGTGGGAATTGCACCCAGTCTGGGGGAAGAAGGGGGCTGGTTGTGCAGACCCCCACACCTTCCCTTTCTCACAGAGCCAAGCCAAGCCCATTAGAACTGACAGGGCATGCAGAGCACAGGAGAGAGGGCTAATTGAGTTTAAAAGCTGTGTAGCTGCAGTCTCATTTAGGAAATGCCTTCAGGCCTGCTCAAGAGTTTAGTAATAAACCTAGACCACAAAGCAAACGGAATGTTCAACTCTACATGCCCAGAAGGGAGAGAAGATCCTTTTCTCCACACTCCTAAGTTCATGTTTTTAGCCCCTCCAATCTTTCTCCCACAAAGTAGGATTCCAGGAATCATCACCATTTTTCTTATCCTGAAGGCAGAACTGCATACTGTTAACAGTTTCTATAACCTTGATTACAAATTCCTATTACAATAAAACATCAGTATCATCACATGAAATCAAGAATCTGTCTTGCTAAATTTTGCTAAAAAAGTAATTTTCAGCCTAAGCCAATTTGGAAAATAGAAATGGCCACAGAGAGTTTCAGAATACAAATAATTCCCATTTGATCTTTTCTGCCACAAGTGGCAACTATAATTGGTACATGAGAAGATTTCTGCCCTAACCAATTGATCACCAAGGCATTTAAATATTCTGTAGAGATGATTTAAAATGGGATAACTCACAACCAGAATACTCACAGTATTTAATGGAGCTATTAAGTGTGAAAGGAACCCAGGACCAGCCTCCAACCCAGTCATGAATACATTCAAGAAATTTGAACAGATGCACATTTGACCATAGTAGGACATATTCTGAAATAATACCAAAAATATGGGAACAACCACAACTAAAGGTGATCTCACATGCTTTGTTTTTACTGACTCCAAGCTTTATTAAGCTTTTAGTCTCCTATAAAAACAGTTTCATGAAACAGCAGGAGAAACACCGAAGCTGAATATCCAGAAACTCTTACATAGATAAAAACTGTAATCGTGACTGGAGCAAGCAGTTGCATGATTAAATTGGAGGGTCTAGAGCCCAAGTCCATCCAGGAGAAACTGAGGGAACTGGGATTATGAAGTCTGGAGGCCCAGGGGAGAATTTATCACTCTCTATAAGTACCTTACAGGAGGCTGAAGCAGAGCATATCTGAGTATCAAGTGTCCTTTTTTCCCAAGTAACGAGTGATAGGATAAGAGAAAATGGCCTCAAGTTGCACCAGGGGTCATTTAGATTTGATATTAGGAAAAAATTCTCCACCAAAAAGCCTGTCAAGCATTGGAGAAGGGTTCCCAGAGAAGTGATGAAGTCACCATCCCTAGAGGTACTTAAAAGACATGCACACATGGTGCTCTGGGACAAGATTTAAGTAGTAGACCTGGCAGTGTTAGGTTTGCTGTTGGACACAATGATCTCACATGCCTTTTCCAATGTGAATTATTAAATGAATGACAGGTTCAAATCACTGGCTGTGTTACCATGTACACTGCTTTAGATAATGGCTAATTCCTTCCTTACATGACACTTAAAATGTCATAATGGTATTCTTACATCCAAGTGGTTCTTGCAATCACCTGGGCCATATGAATGCATTTAAAGACTGAAATCCATAATAGAGTTTCCTTCCTAATATATACACACATTCCTACAGCCACAGTGAAATTATTTCTACAGATACAGCATTATCAGAGAGCCAAATTGTATCCTTGCTGTCCAACAATTACAACACTGCTCCATAGAGCAAAACAGGAACATCTGGAATTCTGTTCGTGTGAGGGCAGCTGGGACTGCACTGCTACATCAGGAAATGAACTGTGCTCAGGTTATAAAATATACTTGGGGCTGATCACAGAAAACTAACAACAACCTGGTACTGAAGAAATTACTTGTGTACAAGGTATAAGGGAAAATTTGTCAAAGTGCATAGTGTATTTTTCTGACACGGAGAAATTGTGCAGATTTACTCTATATTTAAATCGCAATCCAGAAATTATTTCCTAGGTAGGAAAACAGTGTGATAATTAAGACTGATTTTACCAAACCTATCACTAAGGAGAGTTATTTCACTAACTCATACTCTTATCTAACTAAAAACAAGTTTGGGTAAATGCTATCTATTACTTCTCTGAAATTCTGCTTTGGTTTCATGTTGCTCTTCAGAGTTTGTGGCAACAAGTGCAAGACAAATTATTAGCTTCACTTCAGACAAAACTGAAAAGTACTGATTGCAGTAGCCAGGAATAGTGGCCTACATAAAATGTTTCTTTATTAATATTATTGAATGCAGTGGTTTGAAGTGGCTTGGGTTTTGGTTAAGGGAAAAACCAAGTAGGCTGAGCCAGCACTGAACCCACTACACTGAGAAAGAAATAAACAAAGACAATTGCTTTCTGTTAGCCAATTGTACCATTTTGTATTTTTTGACTGTTCTGATCAAGATTCCTTCCAAGATCAAAACATTCACAAGATTCCATCTTTGTACATATTAACATTGCTATTTTGGAAGAACCTGAGCTGTTCTATGAATGCACAGGTTTAGTAGAAAGCCATTTTGATGATCACAGACTTGAAAGACCCTGTTTCTATACACTTGAGACACACTAGATAAAGAAAATGCCCAATAAATTACTTCTGCTAAGATGCAAAGTTGCTAAATTAATACAAAATTAATAAGAATAAATTAATTATTCTTCTTCAATTCTATTTACTTTCAGTATTAAGTAGATCCATGTCTACTCCATATGCTTTGAATATTATGTATTATTTGTTTTTAAGTGAGAAAAGAAAGGCATACCTAACTACCCACATTCAAATTTGAGACTTGGACTATAAAGAGAAACCACTTTGCTGAAATTCCATACCTACACCTTTAACAACTTTTAATATTTTGTTATAGTTCATGGAGTATAAATTGGCATTAAGTTTTGTTAACACTGCATGAATATTTTGAAGGAGTTCATCCACTTAGCCAAAATTAGGAACAGCTAAGTATTTACATGGTATAGTACCAGACCTACACAGTGAACCAGTTTAAAGGGGGGGAGAAAAAGCCTAAGTGAGATTTACAAAGGCATTTGATCAGGATAAAGAAATAATGCAACTATTGTAACAGTCTCCTGTTAGAAGTGGTGGAGGGAGCACTTTAAACGAGTTTTACTTACATAGCATTTCTTCTCCTCCTTTGAAATATGCTCTGAAAAAAGCTTCACAATTAACATATTGTATACGTTTTTTAAGGTTTTCAAAGATCAGGAACTGTTTCTGGAAAGACTCACTCCAATTTGGCAAATAATTAGAGCAAACATTACACCAAGGTGCATTAAATCTGTGAGGGTACAGAAACATGTGCTTACACACAGTTAAATTGAATAAGAAAAAATTAAGTCAGATACAATTTTAAATGGGGTCATGAAAGAAAAAGGAAAAAAGGGAGCAAGGGAAAGGACAAGAAGTTTAAGCAGTAGAAAACATTACAACAGCCAAGTGGAAACAAATGAGATATTATAGCTGGGGTTCAGTCACAGGACTATGTGTAACTCTGTTACAGCTGAGCACCAAGAGATTCTGGTGAAACTAGTGCTGTGTGTGACTCTAGGAAAAGGATAAAGAAGCATATTCAAAAGACAACGAGCACAAAGAAAACACAGTCATGACTATTGACAATAGTGAATTCTGTACCGAATGTGTGAACTGGACATGAGTGAGGCAAAATAGAACCAGCCCCCCTTGGCCTGGGATTTTTGCAGTGACACAAGCCAAGCAATCTAAACAGAAAATGTCTGTGCTAGGAGAAGAAGACATAAAGCACCACAAAAACAAACTGCTTTCCTCATGGAAGAATGGTAACTTTGGACACACTTGGCATTACAAGTTCAAAGGGTTATTTCATCTGCATTTTAAGTACAGACCCAGAGATTTTACAGTATTCCTGTCTCCACACTATTGTTTTGTGTGCCATTAATGGCATTTAAATTATAGACCTGCTGCAGCCATGTAGTCAAAACACCACATCACCCGATGAGACACTGTATTATAATGTCAGTGTGTCTGTGTTTTAGCTGTGCTTTCATATACTCTACTTCTCTTCAATCACCCTTTTTCTCTGCCAAAGGATAGATACAAGAGACAAGTCTATCTTTAGCTCCACAAAAATTTCTTACTCAGGCAGCTGCAACACTTCATTCATCACATATCCACGTCTCCTGTTTACAGCAATGAAATTCTTAGACGTACAAACAGTACAGAGGCAGATAAAGTCATTGAGAACTTAAAATGAAAATACAGAATATGGCTAGGGAGTCAAAAATAATATGCTTCAAATTAATTTCTAAAATATAACAGGTGGGATTTCTCATTTCTTTTGGGTTATTTTGAATATTAGGTATTTTTTGTATTTACTTCCAGTGAAGTATTTAATATTTACTGAAATACTGTTTCCCAGAACCATGATATTGCATGTATTGACCTTTACATACAGTTATTCACAATGACAAATATTGATTAAATAACAACTAATTATTTGACAGAACCTTAAAAGAAAATATATTGACATTACTGAATAATTTCATGACTAAATCAGAAACACTTCTTTTTCTAAATTATACTAATAAAAAGCTAAACTGGTCATAGCAAGTTACTGAAGAGCTGGGTACTAAATTCAGAATTTTAGCCAGCATTTAAAACTTTTTTCAATCTCAAAAGCTTCAAGCAAGCTATTTCAAGGTCAAGAAACTCCTGAGGGGTGTGTGGGGAGACATCTGCTCCCATAAGCTGGTCTGCTGCTTGTAGCCCTCAAATGGACAATCTTCATTTGAGATGAAATATTTATATATGGAACAATCTTCAAGATTCCATTATTTCCTACTTTCTGCATGTGTAATTCATCATTTCAAGCACTCAGATTCTCAAAGTATTCACATTAAGAAAAAATTGCACAATCTTAAGTTAGTCAGCTAATTTTATTCTGTATTGGCCCATTTTTAATGCCACATGCAAACCAGCATTGATTTTTACTTATTAAAGGCATAGTCTCAATTCAGAAAAGCTAAATATCAGGAATTCATGAAAACTTTTGTGCGTGTTCTCAACTTGCCAAGAACATCTAGGGCAACTGAATATATTTAACAATTCAACTAAACTTTTACAATTGCTTCTTCTGAGCCAAGGAAGACAAAGCAGCCTACAATTTTCTTACAAAATCTTGAAATTAGCTCACTTTTTTCTAAATGAGAAAACTTTTAATATCTTAGCAATGTAGCTTCTTTATTTCTTTGTTTTCCCCCTCAATGTGATGTGATTTATCTCCTCCTACACTCCATTTTCAATATCATCCCAAGTTACAATGATTTGGCATTGGACAGAGGACTATGGAAGCATAACAAAATTCCACCCAGCTTTTCACTCATCCTTTCTCACAGTCAAACCACAGCAAAAGGCCACCCCACTGTAGGCATTGGAGAAATTCACGCATACATAGGAAGATCGCAAATGTTTGGGGTTTTTTTCATGTGTCAATAATCAAAAGGATACATTTGCTATTCCTGACCTTCAGAACAGAGAGCTCAGTATCATTCAGATACCGAGACACTGGACATAAGTGAGGTTGGAAGGGACCTCAGTCCCTCACCTAGCCCAGTGTGCTACTCAAACCCAAGCAAAACCTGGCCTTACCCTGTGCTGGGTGACTTGTCCAAATCTGAAGTATCATCAAGACGGAAGATAGCAGGCTCTCCTCACATGTCAGTAATAATACAAGGCAAAATTTTATATACTTATGTGATAAAAAATGTACATAGGACCTTATATTAGCCAGTGACTGAATTGGAAGAAAAGCACATTTTAGCTGTAACATTTAACTATTCTTTGTGACATGTGTTCTCCTTTGTGAAAAGAAACAGATGTGGTATGTCAGATACTACCCATGGTAACTACTGCTAAATGCACTCAATTTACACTAGACCATTAGATAATTGTGTGTTAGGTGACTTGGCACGATCACCAAATCTTGATATGGATGATCCTTTGCAGATACTCTCAGTTTTTGAATCTGACCATATTTTTATCAATGCCCCACTAATATTTAATTTCTTTTCAATTCATGTCATTCACAACTACCTCAAAAGCTCTTAAGGAGTTGATGGAGCCATCCTAGACTAGATTCATTCCAAGTACTGACGGTTTGTTCGGACAATTCACACAGAAAGTCCTCCTTGCACATCCTTTTCTAAACTCAGCACCGAAATTTCCATTTAACTTCACTAAGAGGACAGTGAAGGAACATCAGGCCCTTTTCAAAACCTGCTTTGAAGACATACTGTTTAGCCCAGAGATAGCCCTGGAACAACTCACTGTTTGTAAGCTCTTGAATGTGACAATCCCCCCAAAAGAATCTATTAAGAGATACATAGTTTGAATTCTCAAAACCAGGAGATCTTCTGCATAGAGTTTGCCTCCTTTAGTGGATTCAGTAAACTTGATCTCTGACCTTTAAATAAGGGTTAAATACCAGATATTCTCTTCACACATCTTTTCAAAAGATGTGGTATTGCCTGGCAAGCATTTCATTCTTACTCAAAATCAGCTGGCTGTAACCTGTGTTTCAGGTATAGAATGAAAGAACTTGGGAAAACTAGAATACCTTTTACTCTACCCTGTGCTCCAAACTGGGATATCAGGCCCATTTTTAAACTTACTGATATGTGCTATTGGTGAGGCAACAGGAAATTCACTGACAAGAGGAAGTGGACTCCATTTGAACAAAAAACAAATTGAAAATGATCAGTACCCTCTGCATTCCCTCTTACAAGTCACAAGTCCCACATTAGACTACGGATTTCCAAGCGTTTCAAGGATATTAATGATTGCATGCATTCCATTTTACACCTTGTTGTAATTTTTTTATATCTTTTTCCTTTTAAATGGAAGGAAAACACCATTTTCTTACACAATTCAGGATGTATCACAAAAAAATGAGTGTATTACATTTCCAAAGCATGTGTTCTTCAATACTTGTATAGAAAAACACAAAATTAAATGTTTAGCAGATATTATTGATGGAGTGCTGATACAAATAAGCCTTTACAAAAAGCAATACAAAAATATTTTTCTTTTCCTCTCAACTACATAGAAAGTTTTTGCTCTGTGAAGTCCAGCAAACAAAAATATTTGACACAGTAAAAATCCTTTTCCACTCGTGACCATCAGAGAAATCTATTATATTGTGTCTCAAAGACCCTCTTTTATTCAGACCAGTTAACACTCAGTCATGTTCTTGGTAACCAAATTTTCAATTTCCTGATAAAATATTTCTGTGTATTCATGAGTTAGAAATTTTTCAGCCATTTCCCTGGTTCCTCCAGATAAACTCTTTCAACCACATCTTCTAATTCCAACTTGCATACCATGATAGCCTGACTGTCTGGAATGCTTAATTTCTACAGACCAAAATCCAGCTGCACACGTTTAATCATTTCCTTGCAGAGTCAAGAAGCAGCCACCTATGTTCAGGGACATGTGATGGGACTGATGGGGACACAAGGAGGTAGAAACTATTCCTCCTGTCCCCACTTTTCACTGCTCACCGTCACTCAGATCCATAGGGTTGTAGAGAAACTTGCAGCAGGCCTACCACATCTATGATTTTTAAATACTGTTATAGATTTAATGATATGAAAAGCAAATAAATTTAAGTAAATTTGAGTAAAAATTAAGATACTACAGTAGAAAGAGTTTGCATATCAGTTCAATAATTAATTACTTTTTTAATCAGATGATTAGATAGCTTCTGGAGGGAACATGAATTAGCACAATTCTGTTTTGCTGTTCATCCAGACACCTCTTTTTAAGCTGCAGGTTTGGACAAACATTTTCAATCAAATATCTGGCACATGAAACATGATCAGTTTTCATTATTAAGAGCCTATGTTTGAGTTGAAGAAATATGGAGAGAATACTGAAGAGCAAAGAAACCTAAACCAACTCCAAAAGAAAAAAAATTTCCGAACTCACAGAAAAATCTATACTTGCATTCTGGTCCTGAGAAAATACCTAATATAGGAAAAGCTTTCTGATCATAATTTTCCCAAATTATGAAAATTTCCTGCTAAGAAAAGCAGGAAAATCTGTAAATGCAATATGATGAAAATGCCAAACCTAAACAGAATCACAAGTGAACATCCATGAAAATTTCAACAAGAAATTATATAAATAGTGCACTGAATTATCTTCAGTTTATAATTACCAGCTAGTCATAAGCCACAGACACATAACCCCTTGCAATGCAATTGCCCAGCTGCCACAGTTCACAACAGAGAGCGCTCCCAAGGCTATTATTTCCCTTTTTCCAGTGTATTTCTGCAACATATTTTTGAGTTTTATCTTTAGAGTCCAGCTGGAATCACGCTTCTGTTGGCAGCCAGTTTTCCCCTACAAACTCCCTCCCCCATGAAGGGAAAATGCAGAATGGTGGTGCAGTGGGAGGAGAAGCAGGAAAGTAAAGGGGGAAAACACATTCAGAAGCAGTAGTTCTTCCAGACCTGTGTATTAGGCAGCATCTTTTTAGTCATAATAACTCTTCAAATGCACCTCATCATAAGCTATTACACACCACACCTCTCACAAGAATAGGCATGTTTGCCATGTTTTTGTGCTCTCATTTTACATAAGCAACCTTTGTTCTCCTTGTCTCAAAGTAACGAATGCAAAATCAAATGAAAGTCAGCAAGATTCATACTATAGCATTTGTTCAAGTAGTTTTTCCAACTATGCCCAAAAGGCATCTAGAGAAGAGTAACTAAATTAATTTCAATTACATGATCTTCTGAACTATAAACAAAAATCAGCATAAAGTTTCAGTAATAAAGCAGTCAAACATGAGTAAGGAAGCTCAAAACTCAGTTCACTTCTTTCAAAGTCAATTTAAAAGGAAAATACCTTAGGAAATCCCCACCTGAAAAGCAAAGTACTCCTTTAATTAGGCCAACTCAAGTTGACATACACAGAATAGAAGAAAATTGCACTTTTTAAGGTTCAGCTTTGCAGATAGGAAAGGCTAAAACTCTCTTACATTAAAGGTAAATTATAGCATCCGAAATAAAGGTTATCAAAGGAGAAAAACTGCCTTAAATGTCATAGGTTGTTCCCACTAGTAATTCTCCACATTAATAATCTTTAAACAAGAAATTTATCTCGGAGCTGTTTTCCAACATTTTATCTCCAAAAAAAACCGTAAGATGCAACAAGCCTTCTGGTTTTGTCTGTCTTGTTGACAGATTAATAAACCCTACAGTTTGCTACATATAAATATTATTTTCATTTATATTCTCAGGTTTAATTTTCAGAGTAAGATTTAGCAAAAAGTTAATTTGCATTCTAAAAATCCTTTTCAGACCCTCAAATTCACGTGCTAACATTTTCAGCTATCAAAGTCATATGCATAAATACTGGGCTCATGCCTTTATATTTCCAGAATTAGCAGTTGAAGCTAAGCTTTTTGATAATGGAAACAGATTTTGGGGTTCTGGTTTACCTGCTAAACCTCTTCCTGGAAAACTGTGGAGCTGGAGAAAACACATCCTGCATGCAGATTTCTCAGTTGTGCAGTGTCACACCTCACCCAGGAGCTGTCATTTCAGCAGAAGGAGCAATATCAACTTAGACCTAGGAGGAAAGCACAACACCCAGCAAAGAATACATTAGCTTCCTAGTTAAGGACAAGAGGAGTCAACCCACAGTCATTGCAGCCATTTCCTAATTAGAAGAGTCCTGGAAATAGAGCAACCAAAGTTCTGAACTCAAAGATCAGCTAAACACTGCAGTTATCTGCCAAGCATCCATACCCAAAATATCCACAGAGATTTATATCTAGGCAATACGTAGAGCTGCCTAAAAAACTGCACACAGAAAAATACTCTCAGAAGCCAGCAGGTTGAAGGTAATCCTCCTAAACTATTTGGGGGACTAATGAGAGCCAGAGACCTACAACTGCAGCCTTTAAACTTTTGCTGGCCTTATAACAATATGGCCAGAAATTCTCTCCTGGAATTTGGCCCTGAAAACACTTCTCTGCCAATTGACAAAGGAGCAGGCACTTTTACTGCCTCCCTCTGAAGAAATCACATACCCACCCAGGGCACAGACCTTGGATTCCAAACCTAAACACACCCCCAGCTACAACAAGATATTGTGACTGAGGGGTGCTCCCAAATGTTTCCTCAAGAAGCAAAGAGCAATTCAAACACTGATTTGGCAATAGAGAATACACCTGGTAATGGAGACACCATTTTCCCTCATGTTTAGGATTGCTCTGATGCCTGCTGAGAGGAGCAGAAAGCAGAGGGGAAGGGAGCTGCAGGGCACCTCTGCAGAGGGGGGCTCAGCTCCAGCCTGGCCCACCCAACAGAGAAGTTGTCTGGCAGATATCTTTGTGCCCAGTGGCTTTGGGCTCCTCCATGGTGAGACAAGCCCTGAATGGGCTGTTTTAAGCATTCAGATTTTTTATTTTGGTACTGCGTGCCAATTAAGCACCTAACCCAGCTGTAGGGCACATTTAACAGAAATACAGCAGCTTGATCAGTCTTACAGTAGGCTAATTTTGTTGTGATTGTTTTAAATGCCTACTAAAAACTATCTGCATAATTTAAGTGAGATTGAAAAATTAATTCTATTTCTTCTTATACAAACAAATGGCTCTTAGCATTTTTAGAAAGGTCCCTGGATTCTATAAAAACTGGAAATGCCATGAAGATACATTCGCAATTATGAACAAATTTGTTTGCACATTTGCCATCAGCATTACTTTTTCCGAGATAATTTTAATATTACACCATTTTAATTTTCAGCATGGCAACTGTGCACATGCATCATCTGGGTGGTGAATGCTGGGGTAGATGAACTGCTTTATGGGAACTCTGCTGGGTGGTTTTCTGTGCATGTGCAAGGCAGTGTGATATCTGCCTTACTTATACTTGACTGCAAGCAAACCAGTTCTTTAAAACAGAGGAATTTCTAAAATCACAGAGCTAAAGGTCTGGCAAGTGAAGAATTAAAGGACAAATACCACATCAGCTGAACATAAAAGCATTCCATGTAACAGAAGATACCCACACTTTAAGACCGGAGACCAGTTTAACTCCTTAACCATGCAGGATGGCAAAACATTTGTTACATAACAGCAACTTCACATGGCATTTTTACATCCTGCCATCTTTTCACAGGAGAACAGTAGATTAGACTTCTACCGACTCTGAGAGACGGGGAGTGGAGCCAGCAGCAATATTTAGCAGAGTGACTGATTTCTGGCACCATCTAGCTTCTCTGCAACAGGAATCTGGCAGCCTGGTAGGTGCTTTTCAAAGACACTGATTGAATAATTGATACTAGTGCTATACAAATGCTCAAGACAGCACAAGAAAGAATAAGAAATAAAGTAGTTTTGGGGCTTAAGACCTATTCTTTTTTTTTTTTTTCTTCAAATAAGGATTGTGAGGCAAAAATCCTGGGCAGAATACCAAAGCCAAGAGAATGCAGACTCTCTTCATCATTCAGCTTCTGACTATGCAACTCTGCCAAATATCTATAATATATATAAAAGTATTAGACAAAAAGAAGCCATAATGCAAGCAAGACTATTAATTGTTCATTTTCATGAGATATGGTATAATCTGAAAAGATCAGATTGGTTTTGACCAGTGGAACTATTCCTAATTCCACTCAGGAACTGCAAAATTCCAATGATTATTTCTAACTATAAGACATTGGATTTATATTCATTCACTGCACTTAAGGGGTTTTGAACACTGAAAACTTCAATTGCCCACCACAGCTCTGTATGGAGAACTGCTGACCATTTGAGAGAAGCAGACGTGTTTTGTGCTGAACGTCACCATTCATTAACTGATGAGATATACAGCTTTTACAGCTTGTGCTCTGTAAAATTTTGCAGAAAAACATTTACTTGTCAGCATGGGGACATGTTTACAGACTCACACTTTGGTAAACTAGAAAGGAAGACAAATAAGGTTGGTTTATATCCTCAGTAGAGGAGGAAATGCAGAGAAAAAGGAGGAAAAAGAAAAAAAAAATCTTTCTGGACTATACCAGACCAGCAAGCACAGTCTCTCCAATTCCCACAGTGTAACTTTCTTTCCATTTGCCTGAAATCACCTGCAATGTGCTTTAGGAGCTAATCCCTACACATTTGGTTTACTTGGCATAGGCCCAATAAAAGCAAGGATTCTTAAATGCATTACAAGCCCAACCCACTTTCTCACTTCGTCTTTTCAACTGCATGTGACCACAGCTACTGAAAATAGAAAATTAGCTCCATTTACAGACAAG
This sequence comes from Melospiza georgiana, assembly GCF_028018845.1. Classification (NCBI taxonomy): domain Eukaryota; kingdom Metazoa; phylum Chordata; class Aves; order Passeriformes; family Passerellidae; genus Melospiza; species Melospiza georgiana. The sequence continues at coordinate 10,382,597 of NC_080438.1, read as the reverse complement.
TAATACATAGGAGCCTCCTAGATGGAAAAAATGGAACACAGTTACATGCTTTTTCCTATAATCCACTTAAAGTAATATTTCTCTCCCTCAGGGTTGTAATGTATTCAAGGCAGTTTCTGAGTAAAGAGGTCGAAGGCTATTCTGTCGATTCATTCATGATCAGCTCTGATTTTGTGATGTCATTGAATAACTGAAGTGTAAATGCAGGACAGGCATAGCTGTCTATGTGTTTTAATGTATTTCAAAGGTTTTTTTATTTAAAGAAGAGTCTTATGCTCTCTTCTCCCTAGATATGCTGGGTTTTTAGATTCCACATTTTCCAATACTTTTGGTTATACAAGACTAAGAAGGACCATATATTTTTCATGAGATGGGGACATGGGATGACTGAAGATTAAAAAGTATTTGGCATGAATAAGAGTATCCAAGTGAAAAGGAATTTTAAGATTTAGATCTAAGAACTCAAATGCACCCAATGAGAACCACAGGCAGAAGTCTGAACCAAAATTTGAAACTACCCTCAAAGTCAGCACCCGTTATTTGAAGACATTTGATACTCATTAAACAGTAACAGATCAAAATGAAAGAGCAAGCAAAGCAAAATGAGATAATGAGAGCAAAGCAGAGAACATGCTCAGAGAGGGGAAAGGGAAATTGAGACATCTGTCATTAACATCTGACTTGGATGTCTCTTAATGGGCTTATATTGAGTTCTATGCTACTCAACTGTGATTACTACAAAGAAGGAGTTTTTATATCTCAGAATATTCTGGATGGGAAGGGACTCGCCAGGATCAGCAAGTCCCACCTGAGTGAACAAACCCATAGAGGATTGAACCCACAGCTTTGGTGTTTGCACCACACTCTCACCATGTGTAGAACTAAAGTATCTTAGGCTACTGCACACTGTTCACCTGAGAGACAAGCTGCAAGGCATTGAACAGATTTCTGTGATATTCCTACACTCAGATTTCAATCTTCAGTGATGTACAAAAGAAAAGCACTGGGATTATCAGAAGCAATTCCCCTGAGCGTCAGGGAAGGAGAATTTTTAAATCCCTTGGTCCTTTTGAAATTCTCTGCATGCCATTTCAGAGTAATGTATTGTTTTAAAAAGCCTGGTAAGGAATTCTCTAGAAAGCAAAAAGTTAGATTTCCTGATATGCACATATGCAAACCTCTGACTCCTGCATTCTCATATACCAAAAAGTTGCAAATTTAGTCAAAAAAAAAAAAAACCAAACAAAAAAAAACCCCACCACACAAAAAACCCCAAAGCAAAACAAAAACCATAGCCATCAGAATGTACTACATTTATGTAAATATTTACACAAGACACATTATGCAGGTAATCCAATACAATCATAAAGAGCTGAATGAGGTTCTAATCCTGACAATAAAATACCCAAAATAGCTGCTTCAAGATGGAAAAGAATGCAAAGAACAGAGAAGACAGTTAAAGTGCTAAAAGCATTATAGGAACCTTTATATTTTATATTCAGGTGGAGTTTGTCATGAGCAGCCCCCTTCCTTTTGGCACTGAATAATTCCCAGTATTTTCATATCACATCTCAGATACACATATCAAAGACAACTTTCTAATCTTGTAAGTGTGTTTAGAGAAAAGGAAGGAGAGCAAAAAATACCAATAAACTCCCCCTTTCACCCTTGTCCTCACCTTACTGGCCAATATTTCTTGTTTTTATCAAATATCTGAAGAATTCTCCTCCTAGACAGAGGAGACCAAAACAAGGTAACTGATTTGTAAGTGCATCCTATTATGTTTTTATTTGATAAACTAAGATCAATTTTATATATATATTTCTCCAATAACAGGAAAAATTGCAGTTCTAGACAAAAAAGTGTCTAAGACTTGCTACTTATATTGGCTTAAATGAATTTTACATTAGAGAGGAAACTAGATCTCAGAAATCATTTGTCTTCAAATTCCTCCCAGTTTTTACCACAGAAGTAGGGTGAATCTCTAAATATTTGAGCTGTTTGTTCTCCTTCATCACCTCATTGTGTTTGACATTAGATAGTGCTGTGAACACCATGTGACAATAATACTGACAGGGACCTTTACGTGCCAAGAAAAAAATTTTTAAATCTACATTTCTCAATATGAAAATTAAGTTTCAGAAACATGAGACTGGTTATACCTTTCTTTGCCCATATTCTATTCTTCCTTCCATCCTATTCACTAATTTATTTCTTCCTCAGTCTTGTACTCCATCTCCCATGCCTTCAGTGACAGCTTTTAGAACCTTAAACCAGTGTCAATCAATAGGTTCAGGTCAGCTGCCAGATCCATGGGATCAGAAAGATCAGAACACATTTATCCAAAGTCCAAGTGCAGTTCCTTATTCAGACAGCTATGCTGCCTGCTAGTTATTGGGTGGAATTGAAAACAAAAGTTATATTAAAAGACAGCAGGATCATTATTTCTCCTTTCTGCCCCACCTCCTGAAGTGCCTAAGGTCATTTTCCACAACAAAAATGAAAGCCCTTCTTGAAAGTGTTTTTGTGCTAAACAGCAGTGGTTAATTTCTTGCAACTAATTAGTTATTCAAGTGAAAGTATAATGATCCTCCAACATGATTGAAAGTGCTTCAACTGAGTTTCCTGCTAACAGCATACTTCTAGAAAAGATGCAATAAATCAGCAGGGTTATGGAAATCTTTAAACAAAAGCAAGTCTATGACAGGAACCCATTAAAGATACAGCCATGTAATATTTATGCACCTAGCTGCCTCGTGCTTTTAACCCAGCACTCTCAGCTACAGCTTTTTAGCACCTGGGTCGTATTCAGTAAGAATGAAATTCACCCTATCTGCTGAGAGCCAGCACAATGTCTCTGCTTTAGGTGTTCAGAGTATAGGGCTTAAGGGATGGAACGTCCCTCCAAATGGAATTTCATCCAGATATTTCTAAATAAAAATACAAATAGAACACCTTTGAACAGCACAGAAAATGTAATCTGTGAGCCTCAAGCTCCCTGATTACCTTCAGCCAGAAGAGGCAGGCACTGACACAAGAATGGTTTATAAATCCACAAACAAAATGCAGAAACAAAACTTCTCAGAATAGCCAGTACCACCTATGATTGTGCAGATAATGATTTGTGATTAGGAGTGGTTACCACAATGGTGATAGGGAATCTCTTGAGACTTTTACAAAAAGTCCTGACTGTGTGAAATGCCATCCACTTACTCCTGAACCTACTAATTCATTTCAGAATTTTTATTTAAATGCGTTGGGTACTGCAGAAAAGCAAGACCCTGCGGTTGAAAAACCCATTTTGATAATGTTTGAGGTTTCTGGGTGCTACAATTGTACTGATCTGTTTAGATCTCCAAAACAAAGAGATATTTCCCTTTCTTTTTTCACATGAAAATGTCTGCAGGTATGCTTGCATGTATTTTTAAGCTACACAAGTGCACATGAAGCAAAGAGAATTGTTTAATTTATTAACTTATTTGGCTGTACATGCTTTTCCTCAACCCATTCACTCATTTATTTCATTGCCAGTCTCCCAGTCAGTCTTCCCACAGTTTTAAAAGACTGAATTTGGATTCACAAACCAATTTGAGTTGAGGACTCAAATACAATTTCCTGGCCTCCCTTTCCTTGCTGTAGCAAAAGTCTGCAAAAAAGGGAATCCTTGCTGCTGTGAGGTTGGGACTCTGGGAGGTGGGAATTGAAGGACAGAGAAAAGGAAACCAGACATCACTCCCCCTTTCCCACTAAAATCAACTTTGTCTTCACGATAGGTTTTTGGGCCAATGACCACTTTCAACTCACACCTTCTGTTGGAAAAACAAATTAGGAGTCCAGCTTTATTTTGTCAATAGAAAGTTTAAAGTGGTCACTGGAGCAAAAAGCTTTTCAAAGGGTAGCTGAGCTCAACAAGGACAAGGAGGAGGATGTTGAGAAAGCCACAAAAACACAGGCAAATTACAAACCATTAAAGGCTAGGCCATTTTCAATAATAAAGATAAGGCCTTAGAACAGTTCTGGTAATTTGTATCTATTTATTTCTTTAGAAGAATATGAATTACTTTAAAAAGCCTCTGTCAGAGCAGTAAAAGGTATTTTGTGTTTGTGTGTGTCAGTCTTGATAAAAAAATCCACCAGAAAACAGTAAACTAACCAGGCATTTGCTCCCTGAATACATGGGATTATGCTTCACATTTGTGCTGTAAATCATTGGATCCTGTACAAGCAATTGTACTGCAATGGGTTTTGCTATGCTAAATATTTAAACTGTGTGCCCAGTCCTTCAAAGTCTGAGCTTATTCTGTGTTCAGAGCTTTTTAGAGTTGAGTCAATAGCATATTTGTTTTGAATGGCTGCTCCTAGATAACAGTAACAAAAATCCAAAACTTGTTTACATCATTTAACATGCCTAAGAGCTTAGCCTGAGACATTAAAAAAGCCACACAACAAGCAAGCAGAAAAATGCAATCCTTTAGAATAGTCTCTACTGGTGAAAAGAAGTTACACCATCAAAAAGCAAAAAGAATGTTTTGCCAACTCTGGACCAAGAATTGCTTTGTTTTTAAACTGGAGCAATGAGTGGCATAAAAAGACTTCAAGGAATTTCCTCTTCTCCCTGAAGATAGTCATGAGCCTTTCTACTGCCCCAGAGTTTGTGCTGTAGTGATTGCAAGGAGAGGTGCCTCTTGTGGGTCCTAAGCAGGAGCCCTTGTTTATCAGAGTGTGCAAAATGTGGAAAAGAGTCAAAACAAAGCAAATCAGGCAATTCCATCAATCCTGGGAAAACTGTTCCCATCTGAGCAGTACCTTCAGCTATAACATCAGCTGTGTGGCAAATACCCCTGGCCTATTTTAACTTGAATTGCTACCTTAAGAACAAGGCTTCACCAACATGTACACACCAACACTCATGGGGTGTTCTACACATTCTCAAATTGCATTTGTGCTCTAAATTCTGCAAGTAAGGTGATGTTTTTAGGAACAAAGATGAAGCATAATTTCTCATCTGTTTCAAATTACACATGAAGATTACAGAGGCTGTTAGTAAGAAATAGATTAGCATACAGAATTTTCACAAAGGAAAAAAAAATGCAGAAATGCCAAAATACAATTACAGCAAAGGAAATAATGCAACCAGGCAATGATTTACCATCCACACATTTTTAGAATAACAGTTCTAATTGTTAGAATCCAGTGCAGAGTAGTAGACGCAGTATTTGAAAAAACAAGCCTTTCATATGTCTATACTACCTCGAGAGCTCCTGATACCTAATCTGGAAGCATACAAAACTCAAAAAGGTGCCTCTTTTCCAGTGAAGACGTGACTTCCCCTCCAAGGGCCTGGGGCACTGTGCCTCAAATGCTAATAGCTTGAGTTGTGTGCAATAGCCCTATATTGTTTATATAGCACTTCACATGTTCAAAGCACTATGAGATATCAGCCATCACTACACTTTTATGAGGCTGTAAGTATTACCCACTAAACATCAGGGTTCAAATGACTTGCTCTTGATCAAAAGAAACTTTGTGCAGCAGGACTATAATTATTTGAATTTGGTAATTCTCGCAGACCATTCCTATGGCAACACAGAATGAAGAGGGGGATGGGATATTAAAGCCAATTGCTATTGCACTCTGCGCTGGCAGCGAGATGGACACTTGGAGGATCTCTTGGGCAAACCTACACTCACAGCACCTTTTATAGAAAATTACTCAAAAAATCAGGAGCAACAGTTAAACAAAAGGTTTTGAGAGCCCACAAGCATGTTTTTCTATATGTATCTATTTAACACATTCACTGTGAAGAACATAAAACACAACATGTAAATGGTACTGAAGTACTCCAGAAATCCTAAAAGGGGGTTCTGAATTCATTCTGAAGCAGTTTGGGAGGTTTTATACCAAGATTAGTAGGTAACTTAAAAGCAAGTCCATTTTCTGCTGAAAAAGAACTACAGTCTCCTGTCCTATGGCTGACTACAGTAGGACTCAACTTTTAAAAATATAGAATGTTTTTGCTCTCCATTTTTACACATATGTTCTTCCTATGAAAATTCAACTATGCTGACATTTATATCGCTAGTCTCAAAGTATCAAGTCTCTGCTCCTGAAAAAGAACACAAACACAAAGGAGATGCTGAAAAACAACCAATGTATCCACAGTATATATGACAACCAAATAAAGGCTTGACATAAATGCTAGACAGGATAGTTGCTGAAGATTCTTCTCTTTACAACTGAAATCACTTGATCCAAAAATCCAAACACTGAGATTGAAGACAGAATAAGAAAACTCTTATCCTCTGCCTTTCCATCCTGTGCCCATCCTATCCTACAATATTGTCTTTCCCACCTCTTACATTTTGCCTCATACACAGCCCTGGTTTCCACACACACCATATGTTTTCAGAGCACAGCTTCACAGTTATTGGCCTTAGAACCTTGCCTGCAGGGTCACGTGGGAAATAGATCATACTACTAAGACAACAATATAGACCACTACACACAGTCCAGATTCATCAAATGAGAAAAGGGTGCCTGCTTAAAGCTATCACAGGAAGGGGGAGGGAAAGAAATTCTCTTCAAAGGCAGCAATGAGTGCAGAGAGAATTACTAACAGAACCTTTTGTGTTTTAGCCAGGTTGATCATGTTGCTGTGAATATTTACCCACTATCTTACAACTTTCACTCGGCATTTTTCAGGTACAGGCTACACAGAACTCTATGCCAGACTATGCTTGCAATTTCTACTGCTTTGATTAATATTGCCTGAAAAGTTAAATTACTGAAATATTTGCTAAAATATTAAAGTATAACATCACTAGGTGAGCATTACTTCATGGCTATTAATGTAAGAACCAGTTACCATACTCCATCTACTGATCTAAAGAACAGATGTTTGCCTATGATTTATGGACATTGAAATATGTGCATATCTTCCATAAATGGTAATGTGTTCCAGTAACCAAGAGTAGAGAATTGTGATCCATAAGATTGGGCAGTTGCAGGCAGTATTAGAATTTATTTACCAATTTCTTGGCTTTAAATAAAAAGGAAATCTCATAGAGCCAGGGCCTGAATCCTGTATGCTGGAAAAGTGCTTACAATGTCAAACAGGACTAACAACATGCAGTAATAAATTGCAGTTGGGCTCAAACGGGCAGACACAAAAGTCTGTTTAGAACATGAGTGCAACTATGATTTGTTAAGTAAGAGTAACAATTTATATTGATTGAGATGTAATAAATCTAAATAGTAAGCAAAAAGCCAATATTACTGTGTGGGCTTTCACATTAAATATGGGCTAGGAAGTTTCTTTAGTATCAAGATTTAACAAAATACCAATCAGGTAGAACTCTAATGGGCAAAGCATAGTTTTTAGCTCTGCAATTAAATTATTTCTGGAAGCGCAATCAAATATCTGATTGAACTAATATCACTGCTGCTTCTCACATTTGTTCTGTTCCTAAATTAGCTTGGCTAATCAGTATCCCACCTCATAGCATGTGTTGTAAACGTAATATTAGCTGATGGGTTTCATTTCAAGAGCAAAGTCGATTTTTGGACAGCAAACTTACTCAAAAACTTCGTCAAAGCCTACAAACACACAAAGCAGCATGTGTGGAGATGTCACAGTTTCTAGGCCATCAGAACACTGATAAGACAGTGAACTTCAGATCACTCTGTGATGGCTGCGCATGTCAAACAAGTTTGATTTTGTTTAAAAACCAGTTTTGTGGACAATATTTCACCTGAAAGTGTTTTCTGGTTTTCCACCCTCTTATTCTATGAGCAAGAACCAGGAATGTACAAAAAAGCAGCCTTGTAGAATGCAGAATTTAAACAAGGCAATCACAACTTTTTGCTCCTGTCTCAGGCTGGCATGCACTAGCGCTTCAAGATGTTACACAGCTGCTCCTCTTCCCCAGAGATGGCTGTACTCCAGTAAATGGTGAAATACTCCCTCAAACTTTTTTTTCCAACAGACGTTAACAGAGATGTTTCCATAGGTCTAAGGCAACATGAAAACATGGTGATTGTGCGTTTGGATTTCTTGTAAAACATTCCCCTTAGATATACTGCATTAGGAGCTGATGCTGCACTCCAGCACACTGCAGAAACAACTGCAGTCAGTGTCTGCAGAACACAGTCAGAGTCTTAGGTTACAGTGATTGTTTTTTTGCTTCTGTTCTTGCAGATTTTTAGATCACAGAAGAAACAAATACTTTTCATTTTGTCCTGTTGATAGCTGCACAGATTCTTCACCTTTCAGCATACAACTCAAAGTCATCTAAGAACAAATTGAATTTCTAATAACTACAGTCAACTGGATTTAATTCCTTTCAGTGGAAGCACAGCAGTGTCAATACTTACTGGGATTTAGTATTACTGCTGATTTATTGAAAGTAAAATGTCAATACAACATGAAAGTTTGTCATTTTAGAAAGGTTTAATAAAAATGATGAACACAACACAAAAAATTTATATTATAAGAACCAATAACTGATCATTCTAATTCACTTTTTTCCAGATGAGCATCCAGGTGTCAGCTGGTGTAAACCCAGATGCCACTGACGTCAATGGAGCTGTGTCAGTTTACTCTAGCTGAGAATCTGATCCCAAGTGTGCCTCTGCCATTTTTAGACATTGCCCCTGGAATTCACTTTTGCAAGACAATTAAAAAAAACACGTCCACACACTGCATTTCTTCCTGTCCCCAAGTGTTTAACTGGAAGTCTGTTGACAGACTGTGGGAGAGGGCAAGTGGGAGGTGGAAGTAGCCAACAACTGCATCCATGAGATAACTTTGCAGTATCAGTATGAACACTGTTCCGTTGTCTTCCTTTTATACAAATGAATATTTGGCTTCAGAAAGTTTTAACTCCACCTTCCACTAACAAACAATTCCATGTCAGCGAAAGAAAAATGATGCTGTAAACCACGTGAAGTATCTACCTCATAAATTTGCTAACATAGTATTTTAAGCAGTACACATAGATTGTTTTAATGCACAATTAGAAAAAGCACCTAAAGCTACAAGAGCCTCAAGGCCGAGTTCTGTGTATTCACCTAAGCATTTGTTCCTAAGCAATCTCCCTGCTGTACCAGCAGTAAAGGTGGTAGCAGTTCTAAGGCAGCTGTTTGAAGTGGCTTGCAAGCCAGACTGTGATCTGGCTGACATCTTCCATATCTCATCTCATCTGTGTGGGTGAGAGAGGAGGAAGAAAGGAAAAGGTGGGGCAATAAGCAGGGCAGAGTAGTACTTGACAGCTTTTCTAAACAGGGAGAGGGAGCTTTTGCCTCTATTTTGCATAAGGCAGTTGTTAACATGAGTATATTGTATAACAGCTTCCCAGCATTAACCACTACAATGAAGTTGGAATGTTGGTCTTTTGATTCAACATAGCAAGGTCAAAATGGAAAAGGTAATTAATTAGAACTGAAGATGCAGCTCACATAGTATTGAAATAATTGTCTATTTGTGCAAGCACAACAACCATATCTTCAATTTAGGTCAGGCCATCAAGAGGAGGAAAAGGACAGAAGACTGAAGATGAGATGCTCTACTTCACACAGTTGCCCTCTGGAAGGACTTGCAAAGGCAGTCACTTAAATTAAGTGCAGGTCATCAGACAAGATATCTAATCTATTCCTAAGACAGGCAGCCCTAGCAGTCCAAATCCCCATGGCCTTTGCAGCGACACGATGAACTACTTCCTCATGTACCTCTGTCAATTCACGTTAGGTTGCAGTTTTTTTAAAGCGATATTTCATGTACATCATGACCCTATTGCTCAAAGCAAGGAAAGTGCTTTGGTTTATTTATGACCTACTAACCTTAAATTAAAAAAAATACATCCAATCTGAATGTTCACATAAGCCTGCAGATCTGAAATAAAATTTAAAATAAAGCTGGCATTTGTAACAGCTAGATAAGCCCAATAAGGGATTTTAAAAAAATGAAAGCCAGATGAAGGAAGATGAAAGCATATTTACCCTGCATAACCTGCACACATCAGGAATCAGGGCTGGAATCCAGAAATACCTTTTTTACTTAGAAGTTTCAGCCCATTTCACAGGCTAGGTGACCAAGGAAATACTGAGGATCCATTATGGGGGGTGGGGAGGCATTAATAACAACCTGCGAAAGTAATTCCTTCCAAGATGCAATCCACCCAGCCACAAGCTCTACACAGCTCCTCTCCTTCCCCTGCACCCCATCCCAATTGCCAGATATCAACCAGGCAAGCCCCCAACTGAAATGTGAAGTGACAGATGGAAGCAGGGAATAAGGGCATAGGAATGAGTACTGAAAGAAATGGAGAACAGAAAACAAGCTTATAATAGGGTAGATGTTAAATATGAGCAACCCTTAATCATAAAGTTAATTCATTTGGCTAGAACAAAGTTGAACAGATGCATGTAAGACTGAGTTGGAGAGCCTTATTCTCTCATCACTCATGCCAGTGTGCAGAGGTCTTCTCCTAACATCCATGGAATTAAACCTTGAAATTTCAGTACAAATAAATGGAGAACTAAAAATAATCACAGCTAAAGTATTGGCAGCAAATATCCTCTGCTGCTGTATTGGGAAAGGAAGGTGGGTTGCCACATTTAATTAAAATGTATTTGATTTAGCTATATTCATAATCAAAGTGGCCTTCATAAACAAAACACATCTAGGCCACCATAATAGTTTATTCTGTTCTGGTCTAGTTCTCCAGTAGGCTATATTAATGACTTGTTCTTTTAGCTGTATTCGATGGAAAATACAGTTGAGTCAAACAATGCAATAAATAAATACCTCTACACGCAGAGCAATGCATTGAAAGAAACGGTTAGGACCAAGTCCTTGTCATAGTCTTTGTTTGCAAAATAGGCTGGGGCAGCAAACTGATCAACTCCAGTTCTTACGTGTGGGTTCCCTTAACACAAGTACAGACAAAACCCAAACATTTATAAAGCCTTATAAATAACAATGGAGGGGAGACACAGAGAGTAGAGGGCATCTTTATCCAAAGGATAAGGTAAACATACAGCAATTCATGTAAGTCAATGAATCAGTCACGGAATTTCAGCACAGTTAAGAGTGGACCTAGCCTTAGCAGAAAAGAATTCTGACAAGCTGAGCTTCAAGAACACCTGCATAAGAACTCTGCTCACAAATGAAAATAAGGTAAAATTTCTAGATTACCATGTTTTGTCTTCTTATACAGCTTCTAAAATTCTTCTGCAACACAAAACCCACAACCTTAATTTTTAAGTATTATTTATTTTTAGTAATAATTACGACAATTGAGTTGGAAAGCTCAGAAGATTAGGAAAAAGTGCTGTGTTACTGTGGAAATTTTTAAGAATAAGGACTTCACTGTGCGATGATCAGCTGGATGTGCACAACATGCTGAAACAAAAAAAAATTACAATAAATATAGGTCAAGCCTTGACAGTTGCCTTTTTTCCTCCTGAAAACTATCACAACAGGTTCTGCATGAGTGAAAATTTGTAAGGAAAAAAAGGCCTTCTGTCTCTGAGATATTTTTTGAAAAATTAAGCCTTCTCTAAAGAAAATTTATTTTTATCAATCCTAAACAAGTTTTTATCCAATTGAACCATGTCAATAGAAGCAATTTTTCTCAATTGAGAAATCTCTAATTGGCAACACTAATTTTTAAAACTCTTATCCAGCTCTGTTCATTTATGGGATCTCATGTTTTTTCTGTGAAGTTCAGTCTTGTGAAATAACAGACAACATTAATCCACTCGTGCCTGGATCTCTAACCTTTATTTTTAAAGCCTGAGTAAGAGAAAAATATTTTCTTTTCATAGAAAGAAGTCTGGGAAACTGCCAGCTCCTTGCAGAAAGACTGAAACATGATCAGCAGAGAAGGGTGTTGGTGTCGGTAAGAGAAAAATGATTCAAGTTGCATCATCTGTATAATTAAAATCACTGCGTGAATTTTGATTTTCCCCCCCTACTTTCAGAGATTTGAGGATGCAGTCAAGTCAATGGAGTTCTGTTGTAGTGGTTGCTTCAGTGAACATTCAACGCTGTCGGTGAGTTTGGAATTAAAGTGAAAACCATCGACCGTTGATTGTACCCTCCAGCTAACCATCCTCCTCCTTACTTCATGCTTTCAGGCCTTAACACCGAAGATAGCAACCTAACCATCTTATGATGTTTCTCCCTCACCCTGCCAAGCTTTACAAAAAGGTCACAATCAACATTCATTGCTGTCGGTGGGTTTAACTATGTGGACAAGCTCACTGAACAATGAATGCAACTGTGGCCCCACATTGTACAGTTGCTGTTAAGAGGAGCAGCAGCTCTGAAGGCAATAGTGAGAAGCAAACACTTCTTATGAGCTACAGTTCTCTGGTCAGAAAAATAGTTGGGGGTATCGACTTTTTGCTTGCTTGGTTTTGAGTGTTTAACTTAGCTGACTGGGAAAAAAAACTTGCTGCCTTTTTCTGGAGTATTGTTCTCACAGGGTTCAGTACCATGAAAATGTGAAAATTCTTATTTAGTATGTATGCAGAAAAAATGACAGGATAGGAAGCTCTGTATATCCACTCCTAAGGATTCTGACATAAGAGGAAAGAATATTTAATTGCCATTTAACTAGGCAATGTTGAAGAGTTCAAAAGTTTAGTCTATACTTATGACAATACAACTGGAAACAAATGGGATTTAACAGTTATGGATAAAAATTTTACATCAAAAAATATGAATTAATTTTACATTAAGCTGATTTTAAAAAAATACTATTGCATTTGCTATTTTTAGGGATGTGAAAGATGACAAAGAAATGTAGATCTAGAAATAATAATGGAAAAGTGGTTAAATTTTAAAGTTACAGTAAACTGAATACCTATGTCATGCTCTGAGTTTTGCAATAAGAAAATAAAGTGTAAATAAGCTCACAACTGTGTCCTTCTTTCTTTGCAACCTTTTTTAACCTGGTCAGACACACAAAAGAACCAGTCTATATTTCTCACTTCACACAATCATCCAAGGTAAGTTCTACCTTTAGACTCAAATACTCTGCAGCAGAAATTGCTTACAAAATCTGGAAAACTCACAGCATATCATCATATCACTCATATCATTCTTCTCATTATGGGAATGTTTATAAAGAGTACTTTAGTGGGACTATTTACAAAGTTTACTCAGCACATTAGTCACACAAGTACTCTTGTGTACTAAGCTTGCTTGGTCTATCCATGCTTCTCTGTGTAGGAACTGAACAGAAAAGTGTCAAAGCTATCATGGAACAACACGTCTATAGCCACTTCTTGAACTGTTACCAGTCTAATTAAATTGTAGGAATGCATTTCAGCAGTTCAATCATGAAAGAGATCAGTCCTCTGTTACATGTGAAACTAACATTTATAGACTCAAAAAACATGACCACAATAGCAATATAAATCCTGAAATTATTTGGACATTGTTTAAAGGGGGTGTTTGGGAAGATTATCTTTTTTCATTCCAATATTTACTGGAGAAGAACCCACATGCTCTGTTGCTCACTGAATACTATCCTGGTCAGAGACAGAGGAGTAAAGTATTAAAAGGAAGAGTTGCTATGGATAAATGATTTCTCAGCAATGCTGTTCACAGATAAGCCTGTATCTTTAGGTTTACCCATTTCTACAAAAATGGGAATTTGAATTACTAAAGACTTACATATTGCAGGGAGATAAAGATCATATTAAAAGAATCAGAGGTATACATTCTGTCTAGAAAGAGAAAATTTCAAATTAGGTTGTAGCTAGTATGTTTTTGTTACAAAACAAAGTTCTTTACTGAAACTTAAAAACCAGCTCTTCATTTTGCGAAACACTTATTAATGCTTGTTGTAGATGCGTTATGTGCCTTTAACAGAGAAAATACTTATTGAAACAGAAGAATCTGGAATTTCTCAACTCTGGGAAGAGCTAATATCCTGGAACATGAGTGGTTTCTGTATATATATTTTCTCTGCTAACTGATAATGCCTGAATGATTAGCATTGAGGAGGGACAGACTCCACTGCAAGAAAAAGATAACTTTAAATCCTTTTTTAAGGCAGTACTTTCCCTCAAAACACACATCTCTCCTGATTTCAGTCATCATTTTGTTCCATATACTTATGAATGGAAGAAGAACTATTCATACCCCACTAAGTCAGGGTGCAGGAACCTCAGCCAGCATTGACCTAGGCACAGATAGCACAGATTGCAAATATGAAATATTTCCAACTTGACTGCAAGTTTTTACTGGTTTCTGAAGAGAAGAATGACTTTTTAATGGTGCCTAGCATGGGCATTTATCAGTGGTTTTAGTTACACCGTGTTTTCGTATAGAAATGGAAAAATGTCTCCTTAGTGCACAGACATGTAGTACTTCATACAACCTGAAATCAACCTCTACAGACTAGTTACTTAATATTCACTGGAAAACAGTTCCATTATTCCACTCCCCACAAGAAATGCTGGCTTGCACATACGTTTCCTTATGCTCTAAAGCCACAGAACAATCCCAATTTGGCAACGATAACTGTGATATACTGTGGAAAGGTTTCATGGTAATTTTCATGGGTTTTGTTAATAACATACATATGTACTCAGTACAATGCCCACAGGCCACAGAAACATTCCAGAAAATTGCTCCTCATTGTCATTGTAAATAATTCACTCACAGCAATATTTTTAGGTCAAGCATATCAAAGTTGCAGTAAATGCAATGGACCTTGACATAATAGGAGCACTGCTTTTACCGCAGTGGAGGAAGAGAGAGGGAATGCACTTCCCATCCATGAGAGATCAGTTGCTGCTCGCCAGTGTGCCCATCACCGTGCTTGAGTACAGCAGAGGTGGAACTAAGGGCTTGTTATGAGGTTTGGAGTTGTTGGGATTTTTAATTACCTCTAAGCTCTTTTTTTCTCCCTGGCTTCTGGCATAAGATGATTTAAAACATCCAACCCAACAGCTTCTGCATCAATGCTATAACTTCTGCTAAGCAAGTACAGAAACACACTTGATTGTACCTCTAAAACCACAAGTCAAAGAATTTCTATGATAGAAATAGTCTGTGATATTCAGGACCATGGCAGCATGAATATGATAGACTTGCTTTTTGGCACAGCTGACACCACAGCATTAACATCTCTTGCTTTACAGATGGTGAAGTCACACAGTAAGTTAAAGAGTTAAATATAGAAGTCATTTATAGTTGAAATAGAAGCAGTATAGAGACAATTTTAGACTCCAAACATGTCTTCTGGGAAAATAAAAAAAAAGAATGCTCCTGCAATCCTGACTTGTACCTCATGTAAATACCTGTTTTTCTTGCCAACCACCTTTTTTCCCCTATTAACGTATATCTTTGTTCCTTGCCACAGTTGCAATGGTAACCAATTATTTTTCCAAGCATTTGAATGGTCACACCCATTACAGAATAATTTTTACATCTTGCCTTCTCTTTTATTTAGGTTTGTGTAATTTTGTTTGAACTTTAGTTGTTTTTTTTTTTCTTCCCATACATCCTCCTTAAGTGCAAGTGCCAGAAACTTAGACCACATTCCAAAGAGCCCAGGCAGGGCTAGCTGAAATAATCTGGTGTCTCTTGATTTTACAAGAAATCACTGATCCTTTTCAGCCAAAAAAAGCACTTGTAATGGCACCACACAGTTAACACATTTAAATTTATCTAACATTATTCCATAGATACAGAGTCCACAAGTTCTTTCCTAGTTTAAAATAGATTATTTCATCCCCTTGAAATGCACTACTTGCAAATTTTTTTAATTTAAGAGGTTCTTTTTCACAATATAGCTCCTCTTCCTCCTCCCTCACCCAATCACTAATATTTTGAAAATTAGTCAGAAATTACATGGCAACACATAGAAGCAGGGATGAACTTAGAATACAAGCAGAAGCCTATCAAGATTTAATTTTAAAAAATTAAACTTTCCATTGCACTGCATTTCTCCCACATTATTTTAAGAGTACAAACCGAAAAAGAGGCAGCAGAAGCATAATGATTAACTTCTCCTGATGTCTGTACCTAAAGGGTATTTACAAGCTCAGTATTTCCATGGCTGTGGTAGAGCCTTCACTTTATAACAACCAGTTATCACACTGAATACAAATATACATAACAGAAAGTTTATGTTTGAGTTTAGCAATTATTGACCTGAGGAGGAAACATGGTAAATCTTCAAATTGCACAGCTTTCAAATACAATTCTGATGGAAACTGACAGAAATGCCCAGCTTCTACATCTTCTGATGAGCCTGCCTTTGTATTGCCACTAGAAAGGAGAACGCCCTCCTCCTCCTCGATTTGGATATGAACTAACACCAGAAATTTAGAGAAAGCTTCAGGTACAGAAACTAATCCACACAGCCATGAGGGACAGAACAGAAACTGCCTGTATTTCAACATAAATCAGAAATAAGCCCCCCAGTTCTGCAGACAGAATATAGGGCCACAGTACATATTTTTATCTTTCCTGATTCTGCTTCATGAAATAGAGCTGCTTCCAACATAGCCCTAAATTTTTGATGTTTTAACAAATCTGCTTTAATCTAACAAGTTCACAAAGAGATTATAATGAGACCTGATAATATAAATGTCTGGGTTGTGTTTTGTTTGGTGGGGTTTTTTGTGAGTGTTTTTTTAATAATTTTTTTTTTTCACTAGGAATGTCACACTACTCTTCATAATGAAAAAAATGTCAAAAATGGACCAGATAGCACAAATCTATGATACCAGTGTTCAGAAGGTTCAAATACCAGGTCAGGTAAAGAGGAGGGAGAGCTGGAAAGCAACAAGTGCCTGGCTTTCAAGATAGTGGAAGTTCCACCTTGCATTCAAGAGAAATGACAATACACATAAACTGCATATCTCAACTATGGTGTCATCTCTGGGTACCAGCAATTTGTCCAAATAATCATACTGTTCAGCTAATTGATTGCATGGATCTATTATTTAGTGATTAAACAGTTAAAGTATTTTGCCACAGGCATTTTGAAACATTGAAACAAAAAGAAATACAAAAATATTTGTTTTAGCTAGTGAGAGTTGAGTCCAGGTGGTTGCCCTCAAAAGTCAACATCACCATCTGATGTGTAAAACATTTCTAATTATCATAGAGCACACCCTGTGCTAATTACTCTGCTTGCCTGAAAATAATGAGCCATAGTAAGCCTCGAGTTCATGACAATAGATTTACATTTAAATGCCATCCAGTTCACTCAGTATCAATATGCTGCTGGTTACCAGACTGAGAGACATGAGGAAATTAGGCTCTCCCACAGACAGTGAACACGCTTCAGGGAGGCCACAAACTGCTAGAGGGACAGCAAAACTAAAGAACTTTGAGAGATATTCAGGATATAACTGTAGGAGACAGCAGGAGAAAAAAAAAAAAAAAAAAAAAAAAAAGACATTACTTTATAGACAACAGCCAGCTGTGGCCTAGCAAATCTTAAAAGAAATCTTTGCAGACTCTCCAGGAGTGTCTCTGTACATCCCCAAAACAATAGCAGGAGATTGTTCCAGAAGTTCATGTGGATCATGGCCTGCTACCTAATGAATTCAGATTCCCTGCTGGTTTTGGAGTCAACAGTTTCAGTAAAATTATGCCAGTTTGTGCAAGCTGAGGATTTGGTAAGCCAACATACAAGAGAACTGTAAAAGAAGTATGGTCCCACACATCCTACACTAAGGGAAAAAATGCAGAGGTAGATGTCACTCTTGGGGGAGGAGGAGAAACAAAATAACATGTACTTGAAAAAACACCAGTTTCCACCTCCAGAGAGAGCATTTCTGCCCACAGACAAACTGTGGGTGCCCCACACAAACAGCACTTGGACACTTCACTCTGCATAGGTGCAGATTACTGCTTGGCAGGTACAAATAAGGAGCTTCAGAACACAACAGGCAGGAGAGTATTTTTGGGCAGAAACATGTCACCCACATTATGATAATCTGGCCTTTGCCACCACATGACAGTCTCCTCAGCTTCACAAAGCTCGAGCTATGTGGGTGGGAAAGAGCTCACAGCTTATTTTTGGCTGGCGATGGCTCCCACAGCACAAGTGTATATATTTGAAGCAATGGCAGCCTGTTTCCTCTCCCTCCCTTCACATTGTGCACTTCCATCATTTCCCATTATTCTGACACAGAGCTAGCCAAGTAAGCCACTTATTGGTTGCATCTGAGAAAAAAAAATCAAAGCAAAACATTATCACATCTTTTAAAATATCTCCTGTCACAATACCCAGGGGCTTCTTTATTTTGGGAGCTTTTTGGCATCCCTCTCTGGCCTAGAGCTACATATGGACTTCAAATGTGTATCAGCCTTCACCAGACATGATTTATGTTCTGCACAATTAGACAATGCAGGTACACGTACAAATGCTGCTAAGTGCTGACTGCAAGTGCCTTCTGGAACGAGCTGACATGTATCAAGAGTGAGATAATCAAACCACAGGTCTGCTCAAATTGAATACCACAAACTGACTGTTAAGGGTGAATTCTAAAAACAAAACCAACCAAACAAAAAAAACCTCCCCTTCTTTCATCTCTCCATTGCTACATCACCCATCCCATCACTGCCTTTTGTGGAAGCAGACAAGCACTTAAGACACTTCATCCTCGCAGGAGAAAAATAAACCAAACCAAAACCAAACAAAACATTACATTTCCTTCCTCCTTACAGAGATGCCTATCTATATGGGAACAGGATTTCAGCTTTAAACCTTGTATTGAGATTCTAAGGCATTGCTGTGTCTATTGCTAATTAGTCAGGAGCATTGCTGAGGAGTAATCCAAGTCTGAGACATGCATGCCTGTGCAGAAGGGTTTGTTGCTTGAACTTAGGAGTGTGCCTTTCCCATCTTAGCATCTAGCACTAGAGGCTCCTCTCTACTTAGGTGAGCCACCAGAGTTATATTTTCCCAAAACAGAAATCTTTCTACCTCATTCATTTTCTGTGAGGAGGTCAGATTAGCTCACTATACTCGTGACAGATTTGCCAGGAGGATGTACTATCCTTTGATGAACTGAAACTAAAAACTGATTTAATCAAAGTGCCTACAAATAATAGACCATGTTTTAACGACTATTTGTAGTTCTCAAAACAGATTATTTTGCCTTCTTTCTACCACAAGTAAAGTGTTATATATAACAAGTGTTTATATACATCTGTAAGGTCTACAAATAAATTTGGACTTGGATCCCAAATCAGTAAGATCACATTAGCAGCTTCCTGCAGTTGAGGTCCCAGGTGCTGGCACCACTATGCTCCTCTCAGAGGAGGACTCACAGCTGAAAGGCAGAGAAAAGAACTCTCACTTGCTGAGACAGAACTCAGTATCTCTGCACGGCACCCAGACACGGGTGGGGTCCTGAGCTGCCTACAGCTGATGGACCTTGATCATCATCAGAAGCTGTGAGAGCCGCTGCTAAAGTGAGCCCAGAGCCTGCACACAACGCTGCAATGTGAGCTCAGGCTCTGGGCTCACTTTGAGACTGTTGGCTGCTACATTTTATCAGCTCTTTTGGAAATAAGGCTGCTCAGTAACTGCTTTCCAAGCTCTCACATATGTACAATTCCCATCAGCTACAAGTGTAAATTTGCAAGCAATGGGAACAACACACACTCAGTCTGATGGAATCTGAGAGAAGGTAAAGCTGTCACCAGATGGCATTTTTAAGTTTTGTAGAGCCAGATATTCAGAAAGAACATCTGAATTTTGAATGCTTCATTGTTTTTCAGGTTTTATTTTCTTAAAAGCTCCCAAACACAGCATTTGCTCCTTGAAGTAATCTTGTGATATTCTGTGGCTAAACCTCCAACAGCTCATTTTTCATGACTACATACCTAGACTATAAGAGCCCTAAATTAGTACTTGGGTACAGACTGCTCAAAAATTCAGTCTAAAATGTCAGTAAATAAAATTCTTATGAATATAATTTTGAGTCAGCCCTAACAGTAGAAAAAATAAGTAGGTTGCCTGTTCCTTTCCTACAGGGAAACATTGCCAAAAATATATAACTGTCACTTTTCATCTTTGGAATAATGTTAGCTACTGAAAAAAAAAGATTCACAATGAGCAATTATGTCTTCAGCTTTCATGTCATTTTACATCATTCCACTATCAGCCATGCTCAAAAGCTTAGAGGCACCATTCTAGGTCAGTGACTTTTGCAGGCAGTGTATTCACTGTTTGGTAATTAAATTAGATACACTTTAAAAAACCAGATTCTGAAACAGACAGCCACTTATAAACACGTGACCAAATGTATCACTGCCACTGATGACACTGGATGTGGAAAATTCTGCATGTTAGCAATCATTAACTATCACTGAGGATTATAAATTTGAGGATTATGATATTAAGAATAACTGGATCAGCAAATCACTGCAGAGAAAAATCTTTAAGATGTAGCTAAAAGCCATATTGAAGGACTGACCTACTTTTCATCACCAAGTTTTATTTATACGTGTATAGAATTTTTTCTTATGGTTAACAAAACATCTCCCACCAAGAAAGCTCTCAACTACTAAAAAAGCTAAATAGAGAATGAAATATTGCAGTAGATGCTCAGCTTTTAATAAGGTTTTAGCCTGCCTCTCAGGCAATAGCCACAAGTGCTGTTTCAGATAAAACTTTAAACAGCAAAATATGGGCACTAATTTTCACTTTATGTGGAATTTTTCTGGATAAATTATTAACTCTTGACATAAAATTGGAATGTTAAAAAGCTACTTCATATCAAACATAGCTCAGAGGCATCTATTTGTAAAAAATACATTGCTTTGCTGTTTTTTCAAACCTTGCATTTGGAAATTAACATTTAATAAGTCAGAAAAAGATCTGGCAGGGGCTATAAGCCATGTTCTTTGTAAGAGCAGATCCTATAATTCTTCAAGGGACAAATAGACCTTTAAAAAAAATAAACCCAAAAAACCAACAACACACCAAACTAAAACAACCAAACCCACAAACAGAGTAATTTAGAAAGGTACTGGAAGAAGATAAGCAGTAATGTTAATGGACCAAGGCATGTAAATGATAAGAACACAAGTTGAAGCCAGTCTGGTAATTCATGTGTTTTCACTTATTTCTCAACAATAGCAGAAGTTATTGCTATTCCATTATTTGAGCAGACATTCTGCATCCACGAGGTGCAATTCACTTTTTGTTACCTCAGTTCCCTTGCCCCTAATAGACATTCATACGAAAGTATTCATTTATGACAACCATGCAAAAAGTTCTAAATTTACAATCAGTTTTTCTTTAATCTGGAGACTGAACCATTGGCTTTTTATTTCAAGATAGACACAAGCTACAAGACACAATCCACAGCCACAGATTATTAAAATACCCTGTCCACTTATGCCTGCAGACCACTACAAACACTGAAAGCAGCCCCACAAGCTAAAGATGTCACTATTCCATTGTAGCATTGCTATAGGTACTTCCAAAGTCCTGAACTGGAAAACTATTCTTTCTGTTTGCAGGCCTTGTGTTGGCTGAAACACATGGAAAAACTGGCTTCAAGGAGGAAAATGCAAGCCAGCACATGTATATTTCTGACTATTACAAAACATGAGGCTGAACAAGGGGTTTCTGTGTCCCTTCCTGTGCCACAGGTAGAGGTTTGCAGGGTGTCACACTCAGCTGCCAGCAGGTGTTGCACTGGGCAGCCATGTAAAGCCCCTATTCACTGAACTCTGTCACTGCAGTTATGTGCTCTGTATGGCAAGGAAAACAGAGAAAACAAAGAGCCTGTTATGCTTTAACTTCAAAGCCTCATGCCCCAAGCTTCAGCTCTATACCTCAGGCAGTGCAGCCCAGAAGAGAGGCAGCACAGTCTCAGGTAAAGATATTTTTCTGCTCTAATAATCTAATCTCTGTAGTACTTCTAAGAGATTTGGAGAGGTTTTTTTTAAATCTTAAATATAAGCATAGTAATAGCAGAAGGTCATCTGACATTTGTCATTTGACTGACAAGTAAATTTCACTCTGAAGCTTTCCAGGTTCACAGGAAGGTTTTGTCTGAAAGGTCATAGAGGAACCTTAAGTTTACCCACAAGTGCTGCAAGAATCTTGCTGCACAAGAAGTTAGGAGATAGTGATCTTCCCAGGTTACAGTTATCATTATCCAGTTGCACCAATTTCCTCTCCAGGGGTAGAGCTTTTACGAAATCCCTAAAGCCTGTGTGCAATATTTATTCTGTTAGTCTAATTAAAGGTATTACTATGTACATAGTTACTGAAGCTGTCCCCAGTGGTGCTTCACATCATAAATAACAGATGTGAAATGTTCTCCTATTGGGACAAGCACTAGTATCAATTCTTATGCTATCTCTTTAACCATTACATCACCTCACTATTTCTTAGGAGTTTTCTTAAAGGGAGAGAAAAAAGTACCATGAAAACAATATTAGTTTGGAACAATTAAATTTACTAGATCCTCATGAGCCCATATAAAGATATAAGAATTTTGATAATGTAAAATGACACAAGGGAGCAGTACCAAATTTCTGATGTTCAATTGCATAGGTCTGTGCCAAAGATTAGTCCATGAAAGATGGAGGAAGGGACCTATGGTTCCCCAACATACTTGCAAGCTCCCTTTTCCCAATTTTATCCTTAATTCTAAAGCTGGCCAAGATACTCAAATACAACATCAGGTTCTCAGAGTACTTGTTGAATAGTCCTGACTTGGAACAGAAGCTTTCCCACCCCACTCAATGGCTTTTTATTTGGAGGGCAAATAACTGACAACTGCCTTGAACCTTACTAGTGCAAGGCTACATTATTGGTTCTCTCTTTTCTCAAGGCCTATTATCCCATTGTACTGGAAATTTTACAGTCTGCTCCTTAGAAATCCTCAACACAAGTCATTCTCCTCACATACCCTGAGATTTTTCAAAGTTGGACTATTTATTCCAATATTAATCCAAGGAATTTAACTTCAGCCAAGAGACAAACAACGATGTGACTCCCCTTATCCTGGTCCCACTTCTTAAAGATGTAAAAGATTGTTCCTCTTTCCAGGCATCATCAGTCCTCCTACTAAGCTTTTCAATCTTTTCTTGGAACCACATCTTTCAGGCATTTTTTCAGGAAAAAGTTTGCAGAGAGATTAGAAAGTTTCACATATTTGACACTGTCAGCACCAGGACACTTGGCAGTAGAAAAGAAAACCTCCTTGAGGAGAAGTATATCAGAACTGAAGAAAGACTTGTAGACAAGAGCACATGTGCCATGTTCTCAGTGCAGGCCAACAGTGGAATGGAACAAGTGACACGTCCCACGGTGAAGCCTGCAGGCATCCTTGCTGGTCCCTAGGCAGCTGTGCTTTGGGACAGCAGGGAAGGGCTCAAGTGGCTCAGGCACTGGGACACCGATGGCACAGGTGGATGCTGTGCATGGATTAGGTCAGGCAGAAATGGGAGGAGGATTAAGGAATTGTAGCACTGATAGATGAGAAAAGAGCACTTCATAGACAGATTCCAGTGAGAAAAGGTTTAGAATGGTTGTGTGAAACCAAAACTTAAAAAGAAAAAAAAGTAAGAGAGACTACAGAAGCATCAGATGGTGTCTCAGCATAGGTTAAAATATAATTCAACAAAAGGAGGTGAGATATTTTGCAGGAATGGGGAAAACAGGCCAATACATGTCTCAGAAAAAGGATCATGGAGGGACACCAATGACTGGCATGCAGCTGTTGGAACTCTTCCTGCTCACATCCATGTTTGCTAACAAACCTTGGCAATCATCAGTGCCCTTGGTTTAGACAAAGATGGCAGAATGAGAGCCAGCAGGGCTTACCTGTGCAGCAACAGCCCTACCAACACAGGCACCCATCTTTTCCAGACCCTCATGTTTTAAGGTAGCAATCTGGGCCCATTGCCTTGCTGTGACTCTGGGCTGGAGTCCACTCAAAGGTGGGCTTATATGGACCAGAGACTGGCAGTAGCTGGCATGTCACTGGCCTTGTCCCCTTCCAGAGAGCCAAAGGCACCTGTCCTGCCCCCTGGATAAGATATTAGTGATGTAGCACAAAGAATCTTTGATAGCTTACTCTCAAAATAAGCTTTCCTACTTCTAGCATTTCAATAGGAACTGAGAGTTAGAAGGATCAAAAATGGCAATAAATTTTGCTTTTACAGCTACCAGGTTTTCTTCCCCTCCTTGTGAGAGCATTTCAAATTTGAAGGAGTTGGCTGTTTTGGAGGAAAATAATGTCTGAGAAATGCATTGTGGATTCTGGCAAATCAGTATTAGTTCTTTTGTAGCCAGACCAGGATAAAAAGCCTTCAAGTTTTCATTGCTCTATTTATTTATTGAAATGTTTTGTCTCTGGGTGGAGTTTTTGAGGATGAATATCCCATTGCTGCCAACATGCTCAGACAGCCATGTCCATGCAGAGCTGCTGATCCCATGTCACACCAGGCAGTTGTCTGCACAGCCATATCAAAACAAATAGTCAATTTTTGTTCTCCACGTTGGTTAATCAAGATTTCTCATTTCTTCTGTTTTAAGAAACGTTCTCAAGTTATACTTATGTTGCAGGAACTCTTCACTGTGTGATGCTTTTATATGCACAACAGAATGGGCCTCATCCAGGAGGCCTTAGACAACTACTCACAGCAGTACCTGGCTAAATTCTTTCATCCTCTTGAAATACTACTTGGAAGCTGCTTTGTCCTAAGACAAGCCATAGTCAGACTGCTTTTGCTTTCTGCCTCAAAACTTAGCAAAAACACAGAAACAAAAGAACAATAAAGGCATTTTTGATTTTCTTAAAAGCAGCAAAAACTGTTTTCTGGGAGTTAATTTTTTTCATCTCAGTTCTCTTTTCTTTGAGCCAACTTCTTTTTTTCCCAGACTGTTAGAGTTCATAAAAAAATCTTCTGGCTTCTAGCAAACTTATGTTCTACTTTCATCTAGAAAGGCATAAATGTGTTGAGCCAAAACCACAGTATTCACCACTATTAGAAACAATCTGTGTAGGTTTTTTACATCTCTGTTTGCAGTGCCATGTACAAAACTCAGTACATAACCACAGCACTAACCTTTCCAACTGTCCACACACGTCGTGCTCTGGGTAAACACTCATATATAGCAGCAGTCTGTGCAGGGGTTTTTTATGACTGGGATCAAAATAGCTCCCTCAACTTGTATGTGTGAATATTGCCTTTATCATATAACCAAGACTCCAAAATTAGAATTACAGTGGGTATTTCTGCTGATCTGAAAGATTTAGCAGCTCTTTTCTCATAAAAAATTCTATTTGAAATAAAAAATTAATGCTTCCAAATCTAGTACTACTGTACACAAAGTAGGAAAGAGACAGTAATTCGGTATCTCAATGAATTTTTTAAAAGAACATTGAGCCAAAAAACTCAATACCCACAAATGAGACATTGGAGAAAAATTTTAAAAGGCCGTGTGACAGGTTCATTTTTTGTATTGTTTTATATGGACAGACCTGACATTCAGTGCAACTCTGGTTTGGAAATCATTCTTCCCTCAGATCCTCTATCTTGAAGAAACTTTACAGCACTTAAACATGCAATAAAGTCCAAACATTTTGTGTAACTGGACTTCCATGTCCTGTTCCCCCTCAATAAAATAATGGGTTAACCATAAAATAGTAGAACAAGTCTTTTGTGATTTCTCAACTGCGTCATCAATGAATCAAAATGGGGGGGAAATTGGGATTTCAGATTAATTTCATTCAGTATTTTCAAGAAATACATTGAACATGTTAATCCAAAAATCTCTCATTTAATATAGATTAAAAAAACATAAAATGATTCTTAAATTAATACATTAACTTCAGACTATGTATTTGAGTTCACCCAAAAAAAAATGATAGGAAAGCTAAGCCTCACCTTCTTCCATCTGGTTTGGTTTGTCCTGAAACCATTTCCCCTCTCCTCCTTTCAAATGCATTAATTCAATCACTGAGCTGTAAAGGTCTGGCTTTATTTAACATCTGTGCTCTGATGCATGTATATAACTGGAGGATTGTAAAGCTTTTTGCTAAGCAGTGTTTATATTGCAAAGACCATCTTTAAATTTGTTAGGACTTTATTAGCTGTTGTCAGAGGTCACACACCAAACTGATAGGCCGGGGACGGAATCCATGCTCATCTTCTGTGCACACCACTGCAGAGAAAGTTTGATGGGGACAAAGCATCACATCAGGGACTGCTGCAGAATTCAGACAGACCCGAGGTGCTTTCTTGCTTCCTCCACACACCTTGCACTCCTGTAAGCTCAACTGCGGCTTTCCCCATTTAGAAAAACCAAACATTATATTCTACAAGCTGTTTCACTGGACCCAAGGACTACAACTGAGGAAAGGGAAATAGGTGTCTGTCTGATTTGTAAACATTACATACAAGCACAGGAACACGAGCAAAAAGAGACAGTGTCCACACAGAAAGCATTTCCTGCACTGCTTCAGCTTTCCTTCAGACTGAGGCATTGCCAGAATCTATGGGTTTTTGTTCTACACACAAAAATAGTATTTAATCATAATAGAGTCCAAGTAAAATGTGCAGGAAAGGTGAAGATATCACTATAAATGATGGCACTCAATCACACTCCTCAGTAATTACAACTCTCGTTCCTTAAAATTTCCAGGCATTTTGAGGAGCAAGTCCCTTCCTGAGGGAATCTACATAAAATCTGAGTAGCTTGATCAAAAAACATAGCATCTTGTAACTATACTGTATATTTCAAGGTTAAGGGGAGGCTGCATGGCACTAAGTGATATAGAGAAGCATTTTTATTCACTTGCACCTTGCTCAAAATTAATTTGTTTCCTATGTTTTCTAATTTTAAAAATTTGGTCCTTATGAGAGTGAGCTAAGCTTTTATCTTGCACAAGAAGCAATATAGAATCATGCCTCACAATGATGTCTGCAGGCAACCTGGGTTGCTGTGTTAGATACAGAATGAAACAAAATGTTGTGGCAAATTAAAAAATATTTTGGAGTGTAATTTCAACTGTCTGTGTGAAACACAGGAAACTTGCTATTGGTTTGTTCAGTTACTGTCTGAGCTTTGATTTCCAGTGTTTTAGGAGGGAAAACTGAATACATGACTTAGTCACCTTTGAACATTCCAAGTAGCAATAAAACAGTCAAGGAAAACTAGATAAATTAAATCCATTGTTTTAGCTCCAAGGATCCAGTATTTGTTTTCTTCCAGGTACCTACTCAGGCACTAGAAACCTGATGACATGAGATGCTTGCTCTCCACTACAAAGGAAAAACCACCTTATGCAGTCACATTCCAAAGCTGTTACCTTTTACCCCAAATTTGGAAACTGAAATGAGATCAGTAATACTTTTCATCATTGTTTCTGGAAATGGGTTTTTCCTTATGTGTAATATCAAATTCAATATTCTATCTGAATACATTTGATACAAAATTGCCAAATGATAGCGCATACAAGCACAGAACAACTAAACCTGCACAGCAGAAGACAGAAGGGAGCATGGACTGGCATCAGAAGCCCAGACTGGAATGAACATCTTGGTTAATGTAGCTTGCAGTTCACTTTTCAGGGGTGTGAAGTTGTCAGGGAAAGAGGGTAAGAAGTTGGTGTGTTTTTAGGGGTTTGAGGGTTTTAAGATTAAGGAATGAATGAACATGAGACTGTAGGTAGAGATTCTCTGGCAAATGTAAACACACAATGGTTCAGAAGAGAATAAGAACTCTTAGTTTCTTAACACATCCTTACATATAAGATGTGCATAACCTGGCAGAAATCAGACATGAACCTGGGTGGCAATGAAGATTTTATCATGCACAATATGCCATTAAATTAGCTGCGAGGTTCTCCAAACTGACACAGGACAACATCTTTAAAACATTGATTTTATGGATGGCTGAGACTAAGAGCAGCCCCAGGAATGAGTGAGAGTGCCTGCACTGGCTTTACCTGAGGCAGCTGCATCATTTCACACCCTGCCTAAGCTCACCCTGACTGAGCAAGTCAGCACCCAAATGCTCTGGGCATCCAGGGAAATTAAGGGTGTAAGTTTGCAGTTTAGGCCACTTTAATGAATTGGCAAAGGAAAATAAAAATGCATCACTCTGGGATCACAGCAAGCAGTGACCTTATTATGAAAGAGGGCCTGAAAGACCCTGATGCAGGATGTCACAAACAGGCAGATTTAGCTCTATCACTGCTCCCACATGAAACAGGAAAGGCTTGTGCAGAGCCTCACTCAGTCCATCAGGAGTGCCTCAGCACCTTGGGGTTGCTGAGCTTCCAGCCAGCTCCCAAACCACACGAGGTGAGGGTGAGAAAGCTGCCAACTTGCACTCCAGACTGGACACTCTCCAAAGATCTTTAAGCAGAAGTCACACAATTGTGTAACACAGATGATGTTATTGTGAACCTCAAATAAGTCATAGACCTATTGAAATCAGAGCAAATAGCAAATTCTGAATGCTAATTCTGGAAACAGAGTGCCTGTGGCATACACTATTCTTAAGCCTATATTTTGACATGTTATTGGAAGAGAAATATAGTCCCAAATAGTCTTTCTCTACAGAAGGGGCTGAAAAATACACATGGAAAGCAAAGTTGAAAAGAAAAAATTAAATTGGGGCTTTTTTTAAAGTATCAGGTACAGCAACTTTAATGCTATGCAAGGTTTAAAGAAAAAAAGTTCAATTTCCAAGTTAAATTAGTCAGGTTCAATAGGGTATGGAAATTAAAGTCTGAAGTCTAAAATCATACTTAATGATACATAAGGCTTCCTCTTAAAAAATAAATTACTGCTCTTTGATAAGTCTAAGAACTTTCCAAGCAAGAAAATGACCCTGTTAAAACACAGATATAATACTGATCACCCAGCTTTTAAGTATTATCTAAATACACGGTGGGTTGCACTGGTCAAGTGGGAAGGCAGCTCTTTATCAAATTGCCCACCAGGATTCAAATGAGCATTACTTATAGTAAATCAAAAAATAATTAGGTTAAGTCAAAGGGCTGCTGATTATTAGCAACCCCAGATATTAGGTTATGCAACATACTGAGAAATCTTTATTTAAGGGCTCACTGGTTCCTCATCAGGCATTCTAAGTTAGGTGCTAATGAAGTAAGTCCTCACTAACAAAACAAGAAGTGTTACAACTTTAAAAAAAGGTCTTTAAGAAGAGAGAATTCTCACTTGGTATCTTTAGGCAGCTGTTAAAAACAGGGTCCCATTTCTAAATCTGTGTTCTCAGCTCTCAGAAACAGCCACTGGTACTTTGTATCCTATACTAGAAAACTTTAGCCCTTAAAGCAATCTTTCACACATTGCTTCCTTACTTATCTATAAATATAATGAGCAACCAGCCCCCACAGTGGTGCCTTGCTGTCTGTCTACAACTACTCCTCTATTGTAAAATTTTCAGACAGTGCTTTTGTCCCTTAATAAACAGAGCGGCAAAGTTTGCCTCTGAGAGTTTAATCTCACAATATCTAAACTCCACACATACCCATATTTCTTTATGAGCAGATATTTGGAACAGAAACAAGCTTTAGCAGAGATCTGCATTTCAAGCTACAAATCAGAAATGCACTTTTTGATGACCTCTCTTTATATACATAGAACAAAGTACACTATTAACAAACAAACATATGCCCTAAATTCCCAGAGTCAGCTTTACAGCAAAGCTGTGCTTATGAACACAATGTTAGGTCTCCCTCAAAACCCACATTTGCTTAACAAAGAAAGCTGTGTGCAGAGAGCTGTCTGCACCCATACCAGAATATACATCCATAAATCGGAGACTGTAAATGCACATTCACAAACCCTGTGAGACAGTGCTTCATTTCAGTTTAGCCATCTACCCCACAGGGACATGGCTGTGGATCTCTTGTTTCTCTGGAGTTTTTCCATCCATGTTCTAAATCCAACACCTGTTTTAAATCATGCTGTATTGAATCTACTAGAGGTTAGGAAAGCTCTTAGGAAGAGCCTTTCAAGCTTTACCTGCTGCAGCTCTCATAGGTGGCATTTAAAGAGTTACAATATGGACACAGTCCTGAGTCAGAAGCTGGGACCAGCTACAGGAAGATGCTAATGGACAGCCAAAACACCTGGATTCAGCAGGGCAGACATGCATTGCAGCTTGCCACTCCTTGCAGATGCATGTAGGACTGGCACCACCTGTTTGCCCAGATGCTTACACGCTCCTTTCACAGAAAAATCATCAACCAGCCAATCAGCCCTGATTGTGTTATGAGAATTTTACAATTAGTGGATACTCCACATAGAAAACAACACCCAAACTTATTGTATTTCATCTAGCCACAGTAATCCCATCAAGTTATAACAATTACAGTTGCATCCACGCTTAAAGGAAATAATCCTGATGAAGCACGGAAGAATCTAAAATGAAGTTGTTGAAATTTTTCAGGGAAGTTATGTTCCCTGTAAGTTATTTTAAAGCTTGACCCCCTTTTGTCCAAAGGGGTTTCTCAACCCCAAGACAAGCACTGCTCTGTTGGCTTTACAGGGACTACAATGACACTATTGCAGTCACACAGCCCAAACTGTGTGACATTGTTCAGGTTACATAGCTGCCCATTTTCTTAGTTCCTGGTGTTAAAAGCAACATAAGTGTGATCTAATGGAGTAATAACCTTGCCTTACATTACTAATGTAAGCAGAAATACCTAAAGAAAATACACCATAGATCAGCTAAACAAATATTAGGCTTACTACACATAGTTCAATTAAAGTACCACTTAGGCAAAAGTTTGAGAATATTTTGCAGTTTAGGAATCTGTACAAATATTTCCAACTCACATAATGAAATAGGCAACTTAAAAACAGTTATAACAAGAGCTAATTAATGTATGGATACTTGTAGATCATAGACATTTCCTAGTTTAAAACAGAGAATCTAAAATGAATTAAATATATTGCTTTCCTTTATAGAAAACAACAATATGTGATGTTTAATTGGTATTTGGCTTGGGTTATTTTTGTATGTGTTGATAGATTGGTTCAACTTCCTGGCTAAAGCTTTTTGACCTTCATTTACTAGAAGGGGCTTGCATGCTGACACAAACTGAACACATATCATGTCCTCTGCACTTATTTTGTATGTTTGTAATCAGTTTCTTCTTAGAGGGAAACTAACAACAATTTTGGAGGAAACAGAGCCTTTTCTTTCCCAAAAACATGATTTCACAAATACAGAAATATTCCATTTGCCTATTTGGATGTTTTTATTCATGTCCCCTATATTTTCAGAATCCTATTCTATCATTTTTCAGAAGCTGGATTCTGCTAAGTGGGAAAAGAATTTATTTGGTTCTGCATTTGGTTCTTTGGCAGTGATGGCTTTAAAAAGACTTTTAAAGTGAGCTGAACACTAAAGAAGAGTTGATTACCAAGAACATATATTTTCTTTCAGTTTTACATTAAAGACCCACAGATTTAACACACAAAGGTTGTTTGTCTTGCATGTTACACAGAGCAAGGCCTTCTTTGAATGTTAATTTCATATGCTGGTTTTTATTTGTTCCCATGGTATACAGACACTGATGGCCAAGAGCAGAAATTATTGTAGTTTTCTGAGACTCAGAATTCCCTCCCTAGGCCAGTAACTGCTATATTACTTTTGCTTCACTAATTTACTCTGTAACCAAATTCCTCTATCAAGAGAAAATGATCTTCCTGGGAAAACAGTAATATGTGGATAGACACCACCTATTCAAGCTTTTGATTATTTCAAGACTATGTTCTTAAACTTAACTTTATTTTGACCTTAGTCCCAGTGTATAAAAATTCCACAGACAGACTTTAACGTCACAAATTGGAATAAACTTGCTTCCCCCTCCCCCCCTCAATCCAAGCAACTGCCACTAACTAGTTTCAGGTGCAGCACTGATGTAAAGTAATTACACATTTACATTCTCTTTCTTTGTCCATGACACAGAGGGAAGTGATAAAAAATTTTGATTTCAGGTAGAACTGGTAAGGAAAAAAACCCCAAAACAAAACCAGAAAGTCTTACTAGTACCAAGAAAAACTGCATGTATAATTGGATTGTCAAAAGTACACACCTTCCAGAAAGAAAGGCATTCCACTAAAGATTGCTCCTCCTTAAAAAGCTTTAAACACTTTCACCTACTTTTATGAGCCCAGTTTGGCATAAAAATATCTTACCTGAGCTCAGGATCTGTGACAGCACCAGAAAAAGAAATCCTTGTGAGACAACCAGAGATACCAAGAGCACATACAGGAGGTGAGGGCACATTCAAACTTCCCTCATGAACACTTGTTAGGAATCACTTCAGCATGCAATTTCCTTTGGAAAACCTTTCCCTAGTTTCCCTGTCCACATCCTTTAAAAGCCCAAGCCTCCTCTCCATGTTGATTCCCCAAAATGTGAAGAGCCTAGGGCAAGACAGCAGAGCCTGGGCTTACCCAGGGAGGTTCTCTCAAACACACACAGCAGCAGCCTTATCCAAGTGTGAAGCCAGAACCTTTAAAACCTCAAATTCCAATTCTCTCCAAGAAGAAAAGGAACCTTCCCCTCCCCTTCTCCAACCACCCACGCAGATAATCCTGCAGCAAGGCAGAGCTTTGAGGGAAACTAACAGCAACAGCCTACCTGAGTGCTCCAGCTCTTCACGGGACAGTCCTGGATACCCTTCACAAAGAGTTTGCTGCTGGCTGGAAACTGGTCTGGAACAGCTCCTGCCGGAGCCTAAGGGTGGGCTGAGCGCCGGTGCATACCCTCAGGTCCCGGTGCCGCCCCTCAGTCCCCAGGTGCATCCCCCTCAGTCCCCAGGTGCATCCCATCAGTCCCCAGGTGCATCCCCTCAGGTCCCGGTGCCGCCCCTCAGTCCCCAGGTGCATCCCCTCAGTCCCCAGGTGCATCCCATCAGTCCCCAGGTGCATCCCATCAGTCCCCAGGTGCATCCCATCAGGTCCTGGTGCCGCCCCTCAGTCCCCAGGTGCATCCCATCAGTCCCCAGGTGCATCCCCTCAGGTCCCGGTGCCGCTCCTCAGTCCCCAGGTGCATCCCATCAGGTCCCGGTGCATCTCAGCAGGCCCCAGGTACATCCCCTCACGTCCCGGTGCCGCCCTTCAGGTCCCAGACATTCCCTCAATTCCCAGGTGCAGTCCCTCAGATCCCTGCGCCACCCCTCAGGTCCCAGACATTCCCTCAATTCCCAGTGCCACCCCTCAGTTCCCAGGTGCATTCCCTCAGATTCCTGTACCACCCCTCAATTCCCATGTGCATCCCCTGAGGCCCCAGGTGCCACCCCTCAGTTCCCCCTGCCGCCGCCGCCCCTCAGTGCCCAGGTGCATCCCCTCAGGTCCCCGTGCCCCCCCTCAGCCCAGGCAGCCTCACCGCAGGCCGTGACACATCGCACACCCCTGCTGCGGCCCCTCCAGGCTCTTTGCACACCCCTGCTGCGGCCCCTCCAGGCTCTTTGCACACCCCTGCTGCTGTTCCTCCAGGCTCTTTGCACATCCCTGCTGCAGCCCCTCCAGGCTCTCTGCACAGGCACGGGGCCTCAGGGCCCTGAGTTACAGAGGTGTTCCCAGTGGGTGCTGGTGAGGCTCTCTCAGGCATCACCCTCAGTGCCAGGCTCATGGCAGGGCTGTGGATGAGGATCTGTGCCCTGAGATGCCTCCCCAGGCTGGAGCTATCATGCAGCCTTTGATTGACCACAAAGATTTTTTTTTTATATATATATATCTTAAAGAGAATTACAAAACCTAATGTCTCCTATACTGCAAACTGTTCAGCTGCCACATCCCTACTTGTGCTCCACCTAGTCTTGCCAGGAGCAGTTCTTCTCATAGTGACCAGCTAATGGGAGCTAACCAGTAAGCTTTTTCACAACGGGAGTTCACAAGAGTGAAAAGAAATTACATTGTGTAGTAATCTATGGGCATAGTGCAATCTTTGAAGTTTTCAAAGTACTTTCTGATTAGTGAAAATAATTTTATAATTTTGCCTCCTGAAAAACCACCTATGAGGATGGGTTTTTTGAGTGGTGTGATCAATCTTTTGAGTTGCAGCAATTCTTAATTATGTCTGTAAGGAATCTGCATTGTCTAGCAGCTCTGTTCTACTGTGACTTTAAAAAATATCAATTCCAAATTTCTTGAGCACTGTAAAAATGTTTCTGCATCTAATACTCAGCATCTGTCTAGGAAACATATCAATCAATCATATGATCACAAACAGCTGTTGCATTAGACTTTTAATCAGCCATGATTTTCAAAGGAGACAAAGAATGTTGGATGCAGTGGTGGAAAGTTATTGCTGAGAATGCCCTACTTGGGAACTAAAAATCCAGTCTCGGGGACTCAGAGCTTTACTAAGCATTGTAAAAGCTCTTCCTGTGTACAGACAGTAGAGTTATCTGATAGAAATTGGAATAAAATACTATGACACAATGCCCGTACAAGCTGAAGTGTAAAAGGTACTCCAGGCAGGAGTTTTGTTATTAAATGTAAAAGGTATGTATCACCAGCTTGCAAAAATTGCAAACAATAAAGTTGTTGCTCAGCAGTCTGTTTTCAAGTTTCATAAATCTCATTAATGAGGGGTTCTGAAGCCATGTTGGAGATATGTTGTATCTCATTGCTTAGAAATCACTGATGTCCAAAAATGGCCAAATTCTCCTCTCAGTAATGTTAGTGTAAGTCTGCATTAGCTCTGCTGGATTCAAGAAGTATTACAGGGTAGCTCCTGACTCATTTTCAATAGAATATGCCAGTTTGAAAGAGTGAAATTGTTAACTCTGTGTTGTCCATCTGACACAGAGCCACAATACTGAAGAAAATAAAGGCTACATCTAGAATTGCTTAGGGGTTTTTGTTTGGGTGTTTTGGTTTTTTAATCCCAAACTCCTGGCATTCAACTACTATAAATAGCTTCATAAAGTACTAGAAAGGATATATAATGCAATCCCTTTAAAGTACTTTGAAGTTCAGAGCCGTAAGGCATTCTAAACACATCCACACTGGGAACATCAGGCATGGTGTTTGCTCCACAGGCATCCTGCATAGGCTTTCCTAGTCTGACCTGATCCTGCCTCACCTCCTGACCCCTGCCTGACTTAGATGTTGCCTGCTGGTCCCTTTTTTGTCCAAAACAGGCGCTGGGTGTCCTGGCATCCCTCTCCCGGACTGCCTGTGCCTGCACAGGGGTGAATGTTGCAAAGGCTGGTGCAGCTGCGTGGGAGCTGTTGTCTCTGAGTGAGGGAGAAATCCTGGAGCTAAGGTCCATGGGCAAACACTCAGCAGACATCATGTCAATCAGCAAATGATGCAAAATTCCTGACAATAGTCAAGACCTTCAACTTCTGTCAAAGATCTGTATTTTCGCCTTCCTTCCTCAAAGGCAGGTGAGGGCTTTCCTTCATTTTGGGCAGCCCAGGCTGCTTGAGGGAGCTCACAGCAGACATTTCTTTGCCTGCCTTTTGCCTCCTACTCCAGCTGCTCATTCTTGCTGTGCCCAAAACAGTTCAGGGTCAAAACACCCTGAACAGCATTTTTTTTTTTTTTGACAAAAGCTTCTGTGAGATGGGCAGTGCAGACCCAGCATAAAATTGTATCCTGCAGCAAAAAAAAAAAAGCTTATTCTGTCACACCATGATTTGTGGATCCATCTAAAAGAATAGCCATGGGATCATGAGGTTCTGCAAGCCTGACATTGAAACCAGAAACAGTCACCCATGACAAAAGTTATCTAGAAAGTATATGAGAGGAAAGAGTGGGACCCAGAAGTCCTCTCCTGTCTATCTTCCTGAGTCAACATTAGCGAGTTCTTTTTAAGTGGTCAGAGACATATGTGCAGTGGGTTGACTCTGTCTGAGCACCAAGTGTCCACCAGTGTCACTCAATCACTCTTCTCAGCTGGGCAGGGCAGAGAAAATGTAATGAAAGTCTCCTGGGCTGAGATAGGACAGAGAACCACACAGCAGTGAGCACTGTGACAGGCAGAACAGACTTGACCTGGAGAAATTAAATTCTTAGTAATCAAACTGGAGTAGGATAAGGAGAAATCTTAGAATGGCTTTCCCCCAGCCCTTCCTTATTCCCTTCACTCCTGATTTCTCTACCTCCTCCCTGCCAGCAGTGCAGGGTGATGGGGAACCGAGGCTGCTTTCAGTTCAGCACAAATTGTCTTGGCTACTACATGCTCCTCAGGGGAGGACTCCTCACACTCTTCCCCTGTGCCAGTGTGGGTCCCTTCCATGGGGTGCAGTCCCTTGGGAACAGGCTGCTCCAGAGTGGGCAAAATTCCTGTCAGCAAACCTGCTTCAGTGCAGCCTCCTCTCCCCATGGGGCCACAGGTCCTGCCAGGAGCCTCCTCCAGTGTGGGCTTTCTATGAGAGCACAGCCTCTTTTGGGCATCCACCTGCTCTGTGTGGGCTCCTCCCTGGGCTGCAGGTGGATCTCTGCTCCCCATGGATCTCCCTGGGCTGCAGGGCACAGCTGCCTCACCAGGGGCTGCAGGGGAATCTCTGCTCCTGTGCCTGGGGCATGTCCTGCCCCTCCTTCCTCACTGACCTCGGTGTCTGCAGAGCTGCTTCTCTTCCATATTCTCACTCCTTTTTCCTCTCTCCATATGCAGTGTTTCCCTCCCATTTCCAAATATATTATCCCAGAGGCACTGCCGCTGTTGCTGATGGGCTTGGCCTCAGCCAGCAGCAGATCCATCTTGGAGGTGGCTGGCATTGGCTCCAGAGAAGCTTCCAGCACCTTCTCAGGTAATATACCCCCAAAACACTGCCCAATGCTCCCCTACCGACCAATGCAACACAGTGGATTGGAATTTAATTTCTGATACTGTCTTTTCCCCAGAAAAAAACACAGATATAGGTGCTATAGATTCCTTCATATTGCAAACAATCATGTGAAAGAGAGATGGAAAACTCATGGGAATTAATGTTCCTGTGTCCTTCAGAGATTTTTCCTAAATAAGGTGCATTTCCAAACAGTTCCCAGACACAATGTTAATTAACACTATAAATCATATAAAGTCAATGAAATCGTAAATTAATAAAACCTGTATAATTACATAAGTGTGGAGTTCAGAATGATTGTTTAAAAAAAGCAATAACAAAAAATCCCACCAGCATTTGTTCAAGCCTGATTACCATGGAGCTGACATTACCTGATCTCCTTGGCTGGCAGAGTTCTGCTACCAGCACCAGTGACTGACAGAGCGCTTTCTGGAAAACACACTTCATGCGTTTCAGATGTGGTCTGGAGACTTCCATGTTCAAAGTCTGTGTTGCACCATTTTCACCTGCCCTGATGCCCCACTTTGTGAACAGGTCAGCTCTTTATAATTACCATGAAAACACTTCTTTCAGGTACCAGAAAATGTTTTTCACTATTCAGTACTATGAAGCAGTCTCAGATCTTTGTATGCCATAAGTACAGCTAGGAGTGGGGTTGTTTGTTGAAAAGAAAGTAGCCAAAGTGTCAGTTCAAGCTTTTCATGATAAATATTGCCAATTATAAGCCAATTGGTAAAATAAACATCCTTGAACCCTGTCTCCATGTTTAGCATCAAACATTTTACCTTTTCTCTTCCACCCTTACTAAAAGTTCAGCAAGGTGAAAGGACTGAATGTCCTTTACTAGCAAGATACCTACAAGTTATTAAAAATACACAAATAGCTGTTTTCCTTCATGTCATGTTCTTAAATATTCTACCACTGCAGATCATTGGCTACTAACTATAAGAAGAGATTAGTGAAGTTGAAGACCTTTAAATTCTTTAAAGTCATGCTTAATTCCCATTTCTGCTCCTCAAAGCAGCCCTACTGAAATAGAAACATAGTTTTCTCAGGCATCAGTCATATTCAGGAAATAAAATCCTGTCAAGTCTTTGGTTCCTTTGCAGTACAAAAATGGGTCCATAAATTAAAATAAATGTAGCACTCAGAAAATAAAAATGGTAAGAGAGCATGTGTATTTTTTTCCCCAGGGAAATTATAATGATTCTAAAACGTATCAAAAGAAAAGCAAAGAAAGGACAATAGGAATTGCCATAACAAAACAAGATCTGGTGTCAAAGACAAATGCTTGACACAGAAAGCTAAAAGTTCGGCAGTAGGATAGTGTGAGGTGGTCTTTCCACTCTCATAATTCCTGGTTCTTTTCCTTAAATCAAATCACTTGATTTGTGCCCCATCATGCCATTTATGTGTTCCCTGCCAATGGCCCTTACTCTGCACGTGTCCTACATGTTCTTCACTTCTAGCTGCAGTTACCACTTCCAGCTAGGCCTCCATATTCAGCAAGAAATTAGAAGTGCTTTTATAGCTGTTAGTACTCACTAATAGTCATCTTGGAAATTTGTTACACCTGGGTTGCCAACACTGTGAAACACATGTCTCTGACAGCCTCTTAATTTAGGCGTGTTCTCAAGAGAAGCGTGTTCCAACAGATCTTTCCCTCTCCACGGTTACTGCCTGCCCACATTAATGATATGAATCAGCACTCCTGTTAACATGTCCCCCCATTAGTGCTGCTTCTCAAAAAATGTTTGGGTTGTTCTTTTTCTGGGTTGTTCTTTTTTTTTTTTTTTTTTTTTCCCTTTAGGTAACACTGAATTTTTACAGCACATTTTTGCACAGAAAACTGCAGACAGTATCTGCTCCTTTCTGAGCTACCTAAATCTTACCTTGTATTTCTCCAGGGATTCATAGTTGAGATCTTCAGTCTTGGATTTTTATTCCATTAACTGAATTGAAACAGACATGTAAATTTAATGGATAGCTCTGAAAGCCCTAATTCCTATTCTGTACCCACTCTGCCAAACTACAGCAGCATCTGGCCCTGAGCACTTTGTAATGCAGCAGCAGCAGCTGTGTGTGGTATATAGCTATACAGAAATCTCACCTGTGAACACAGACTTTGTTGTAGGATCAAGCAGTAACTGTACAGAGTGAAGGATGCAATCAGGGATTAGCCTGCCAGAGCAGTGCCTCTCTCCCGATCCCATCAGTTATAGGTATTCATGTGTATATAAAATACTTTTTTGTACTCACATTTTTGTCCTGCTTCCTCTTTGCTTGTCACAAAAACAAGCCACATAACAGTGTGGAGTTTTTTTCTAAAATGCTTGCTTGTTCCCCAGTTACTGAAGATAACTTCACAGTCTTTCAATGTTTTTTATCTTAACACTTACCCCTAGTTCAAAGTATTATATTCCTCACTTTCCAAATAGCCTTTGTGTCTTTTTTCCCAGTGACTTGTCCAGAATCACAGCAAAGACAAGGGCAGAGGAAGGAGCTGAGTCCTCCGCCAGTGTTCCCTGAGGAGCAGATAACTCTCCAGGTCAGCCCTTGCTCATAGCTGGGGTTACTGTGCCTGGCAATAACAGCTCATATACACAAGAACCCCATTAGATGAAAGGCTCACGTTACCTGGAAAGATCTTAACATCAGATTAGGTTCCCAAATTCCTTTCTCCTGGAAGCTAATGAATGTGACTCTATATCCTTAACTATTACTTAGCTGTGTAGATTTCAGGAATAAAATATAGGCATCCTGTTTGCCAAACATTCATTTAAAGGGTTCTACTAAGTAAAATAGAGTTATTATAGATTAGTGAGTGTATGGATTAATCTTGGAGATCTCTGATACTTTAATGCATATCTATATGTTCCTACTTCTCTTCCATTCTTAATAAATGTGCTTGCATATGAGGAACTGCTTTACTACAAATTAACCTTTTTTGTTGAATTCACAGGGAAGGATTTTTCAAGCAGGATACTCAGACTCTTCCCTCTCTTGAATCTTCACCAAAAAGGAAAAGCATAGGAGCAAACCTGTTTTAGATACAGCCTTCTGCATATGTCATTGAGACAACTGATCTAATAAACAGTGTGATCTGGCACCATTTAAGTCAGTACAATTTTCTCAGCACTGACAGCACTTCCGTATTGCTCCAAATAAACTGGCTCAGGTACCAGGCTCTATAGCTGCTCTGTCTGTGCAGTCTGCTCAGGCAAAATCTGTCCTGCCTCTCAGCCAGGCTAATTAATTCTGATGAGACTGCTGGAATAGCACTGCCACGCTGCATCTGATTGCTGAGCTCCAAGTGCACTGGCTCTCCATTGGCTGGGGAGCCCCTGTGCTGTGCTCTGCTGCAGGACTGTCAGAGCCTGCATCTCACATTTCACATACAATGTACTCAGACTCTTAACAGCATTCAAGATTTTGGCATTTTTGCTCGAGCTAGATGGGAAATAAAAAGAAACTGCAAATCAGTGGGTGACTCATCGCTTCCCCTTTCCTCTGAAAGAGTTAATACCAGGTACATCCAGGAGGCCATGAAGGGTTTGGCTCCAACACTGCGTTCTCTTCATCCATGCCAACAAAGATTAAATAAATATTTATTTATGTAAAATATTTGCTTTAGTAGTACATTCTTGATATTTTTTTTAAATTTAGGGGTAAATGTTAGTGAAGTTTTGTGCTCATAAAAATGGGAGATTAATCCTGGCCAGAACAAGGCTTGGTGCAAGTGGACCCTGTGTAAACTCCCACACATCTCTGTCAACGTGCCTCAGCCAGGAGCAGCAGTGAAACGTGGCTACTGTCCCAGTGCTCAACCTCTCCCGAGGGGAGAAAGCCAAATCTGCTGAAAAGCTCACTGGTTCGCTTGATTGCAAATAGGTTTCAAGCCCACCAGAACAGCACATTTAATTACGCTCGCCTGGTTTTGACACTGTAACAGGTACTTGTGTGTCCTCCAACTACACTCATGTAATTGTCTCTCTCCAAAAATAAACCATGAGGCACCAGAAGTTGTAGCTGTGATGATGGGGTTTGGAATTTTTTAAATTGTGTGTGAATTTTTAGTCTACTGGTCTCAATCCTGATGTAACAGAAGCCACTTCTAAGAGCAAATTCAGCTTGCTTCTTGCTTTGATCTTTTACAGGCACAAAAAATAATCCCTAGGAACAACTAATGCAGAGGAAGAGAGCACTGAAAAAGAGACAAGTGTATGACTCCAAAAAGCAGCATAAGCAGGTCAATAGGAATTTCCCACTGGCTGTTCAAATGGCACGCCTGTTTGCCAGGTAACCAGGGCTAACCACATTGAGTTTCCCCCACTGTGTACTGCTGGCAAGCAATCTTATCACTGAACCAAATTAGCAGGAAAGCATATTCTTAGATTGCCATTGGCCAAGGACCAATTTAACAGTGGGTTCCAGGTAAAACTTGAAACAGATTATTATTTTTACCTTTTTTTTAAGCACAACATGAATGTTAAGAGTCCACTACAAGTGTAGCCAGATCTGCTCTCCACTTGCAGGGCAGCAGAATCCAAGAACTGAATTGTTTCAAGACAAGTAGTGTGCCAAATGCACATTTTTATGTGGATGACCTGTTTTTCCCTTAGTTTTGGGGAGAAGAAAGAGCTTATTAAAGAAGGAAAACTTTCAGCATAGAGGAAGTATTTGTGAGTATCAGTTTCTCTGGTACTGAGGAGAAAAATATGTTGAATATAATCTATTCATACTTGCTTCTCTTATTCAAATCCCAACTTACTGCACAGCAAAATCGTTGGAAATGATCCCACTAATTTCAGTTGATGTAGGACAGAGTCCTGGCTCAGAAGAATGCTGTGATCATATTGACATCACCGGACACTTCTAAGCAATATTGCAAAAGCAGTTTGCCCATGGAACTGCTTTCCCCATGCTCACAATGTGCTTTATGGAGCAAAAACCCACACTGGGAAAACGCAGAGAAGGCTATAACTCAGGGAATTGCTTACGCATTATCCTGTTGGGTCAAAAATTTTGTTTTTCAAGAGAATGTGAAATGCATTGGGTTTAAAAAGCTCTCACTTATATAACAGTTGCCAAAGGGCAGCCTATTCATTAGCCAAGATATAAAAGTAAGAAGGCTGCTCCAAGGCCTTGAGGCAGCACAGTTTCTTGAGCTGTGCTTCATAACAGCTGCCCTCCGAAGTCTGGTTAACGTCATCGAAAATGCTCTTTAACAGAGGACTAGGATGACACACTTACTGTCACAGCATCCCCTCTTTGGACAGAAAGAAACATCTTCTCTTTCCAGAGCTCTCCTTTCCAGCGCTGAACTCTGACATACTGGGTTTGTCCTTTACCTCAAAGTATTCACAGCAGGAAAATTTGCTCTTTTCTTCTTTAATATAACCTTCTGCTCTCC
Source organism: Melospiza georgiana (assembly GCF_028018845.1). Lineage (NCBI taxonomy): Eukaryota > Metazoa > Chordata > Aves > Passeriformes > Passerellidae > Melospiza > Melospiza georgiana. The sequence goes on along the minus strand of NC_080438.1, from coordinate 10,340,371 downwards.
TTAGTCCTTGATAAACAATGGATGCTCAGATATTTATTGTAGCATGTACTGCTGGCCCTGCACAGTTCAGCCCTCTATGAAGAGGATGCTTTGATCTTTTGAGGATCAGGGGCAGCCTTACAGAGTATTTATGCTGGAGTTTTACAGGACAGCAAGTAGGGAGTCAGTTTGAGGGAGCAAAGGGAGAGAATGTGTTCCTTCCTATCAGATGATTTTATTAATTTGCCATAAAAATAATTCGTGCACACTGCATTTTTCCCTTAAATGCTGCTATAAAATTATGTAATTGGCTAAAAGGAGAGAACTCTTCCTATCTAAATATGGTGTGTCTTTTTTCCAATCTAGAAGTCCAGCAGAATAGCTGGACACCTGCATTTATTTGTTGCATACAGCCTGCTACCCTGCCACAGAGACATATCCTGTTTTCATTCCAGAGCTGGGTTATCCAGGCTACCTTCTAACTGGCCTTTACATGCGATCTCAGCTTGTGAACCACTTCAGAGGAGCCATCAGCACACAGTTGTAGCTGTTCAGAGCAGTTACCATCACATGGTCACTCGGTTGTGTTTGTGATGTCTCCCAGCCAAAAGTGTCAGGTTGCAGGGGAAAGTACTGGCTGGGATGTCTACTGTAGATCAAGGTCTTGCCAAGGAAACCTGAATAAACCTTATAAAAATATTCTCTCCTTCCTATTTATCTTAGATTTCTGAAGTTTTAACTACTTAATTTATCAAACTTGATTTATTTAAGTATTTACCTTGGATGCTGTTATACTTGATGGTTTTGAGCAAAGAAATAACTGATTCATAATGACACTTGGATGCAAAAACTTGCAGCAGGAATTAAACTAAACAAACTCCTGATTTATTTATATTTTTAGCTACTAGCAAAAGCTTCAATAGAGTGCTAGATGCAATTTTTAAAAAATGCAATGCAGAAAAGAACTAAAGCAAAACAAAAAATCCACAAATAGACAGAAGACCATACCGACCTGCTCCATCAAACACTCTGGAGGAGAAAAGGGAGAAGAGATTGAACTGGCTGCTAATGGCATTCATCTGATGCCTCCAGAGCATTTCTTTGTGAGCGTGGGGCCACCTCAGTTCAAGCTGCCTTTCTCCTTCTCCCACAGTGCCTCCTGCCAGGAGCATCCTGCCATGCAGCTGGCACCACTGCTGGCCTCAGGACGGCTCTGCTTCGCTTTGAGGAAGCTGCTCACTAGGAGGAGGTGCCTACAGGAAGGCTGTGGAATGTATGCACCAAAAATGACATTTACAAGTACAAACAACCTTGTAAATGAGTCCTGATGTCCTCAAAACCAATCTACATTCATGGTGCTCAGCTGCTGACAAGCAGTTTGATTTTCAGAGCTATTGCCATGACAGCAGAACAGACTTTTCCTGTATGAACAGGGCAGAGACCACGATTTCACACATGTTGTCAGTTCATAGCTGTGCCTCTCAACTCTGTATTAGACTAGAACAGCAGCCTAGGCTTCAAGGCCTTTAAAACTCAAATCAGATTAAGACCAAAATTTACTGTAGCCCAGACTTAACCACCTACTTGTAGTGTAGCCTGTCATGAGTTGTGATGTTGTCTGGGTACATACATCTGTTGGGACAAGGAACCTTTTCCTTCCTGTCTGGGTCTAATGAGGAAAAAAGGACAAGTAACTCATATGCCCACTCTCCCATTTGTTAAAACCAAAAAGGGGGAAACAGCGGTCTTGGAAAACAGCAGCATTTATAAAGCACATTATATAGCTTTGTGCTTCAACAAAAGACCAGAAAATGAGATAAGGTCCTTTCTAATGCATTTCTGTGCAGCAGTTCACCATTCATGACTTTAGAATTTTGAATTAGGAATTCAAAATTAGCAAGTCTGAAGCCAAAACCCCATCAGAAAGCTGTTCCTGCATGATATCTACTTTGTGGCTATTTCTTTCCTATTTTGTATGAAACAAACTTTCAGAATAAAACCTCAGCTGACCATATGATAGAGAGGCAGAAGATGCAGATGTAGCTCTGTGTGGAAATGGGCCTTGAATGAAAATATGATGAGCATCATAACGGTAAGGCAATAAATTTAGCTGACTTGCTTCTTTCTCATCTCTACCTGCACAGGTAATCCCAAACTAATATTTTTTCCCAATAAAATTTGGAGTTTAAGTCCAAATATTAAGCTGGTATCTGTGGCATTGATTTTACAGGAATCAGTAGTTTTTTCTGTCATCTACACCTAAAATGTCAAGACCTAAAATATCTGCACTCTTCACAAGTAGTACAGCAGGGCCCACGGAGTTGTGCACCGTGCCACAAGTGAGGCTGGTCACTGTCCCAGCCCTGCTCTGCTCACCCTGCTCAGCACAGTGACACTGTGTCCATGTGGGGCTGGCCCTCTCCTGCTTGGCCTCGAGCTGGGCTCTGCTTCCCTGGCAGGGCAGACAGCTCTTGCTGCTCCCTGGCACCCAGGATGGGGGGAAAGGGACAGGGAGCACGGGCACAGGGCTGGGCTGGGAGATGGAAACAGAAAGCTGCTGTGGTAAACAGATAGATCTTCAGGTCAGTGAAATGCTGGAGGTTCCAAATCAGAAGAAAACCTAGAAAGCTGACAAAATTATTCAAATGGGAAGAGACCACAATTCAGTAACTGAGAAAAAGCTACAGAAGGAAGAGTCAGAGTCTTCAACAAATTGGACTGTGAAGATGAGAGCAGAGCTTTCTGTGAGGGAGCTGTGAGCCTTGTCTGCCCTGCACTGCCACAAAAACTCTTTCCATTGCAAGTGAAGATCAGCAAGGTGTTATTTGAGAGTGGAAATGCCTTGCTCTCTTTGAAATAAGACATAACTCTTTATGGAATAATTTACTAATGCCATTTAAGAAATTGAATTCCTGTTCTGTGAGAATTTTATTTATGCTAAATCAATATATGAAGTCAGAATTTCATTTTATTGCTGAATAGAAATTATATTAAGAAAGCAGCCTAGAAAAAGGAAACACTTAATGATACTGAACTGTTTTAGTCTTGAAGGGGTATCAGTGACATAATGATGTATTAAAAATAATATATTTAAGTATTTCAGAAAATAGCAGGAGTAAAAGGAACTATAGTGCTAAACACAGAACAAGATATTGGTTTTCTCAAAATAACATATTAACATTACAAAAATAGGATTAAAATTATTTATTATTCTTCAAGAAAAAATATTCAAAATTGACATTTCTTACCAAATGTCCGCATTTGGCAAGAACACCATCTTCCAGTGGTAATTTTTTGTTGTCATTTTTTTACCATTTTTCACTGCAGTTGAAGAACATGCACACTGACTTCTATTGCAATATCAGGAGAACTAACAAATATGTATTTGTTAGCCCCTGATGCCAGTGCTGATTTAGTCTGTGACAACAGGAGTGCTCTGTAACCATGCAGTCTCCTGCACCTTACCTTTAATTTACTTTGCAAATTCATCTGTGAAAAGCAGCTTATAAAGACCACCAGCTGCACTGCCCCACAAAAAAAGTTAGTACAGGATGACCATATCATTCCTGTTTCTCCAATTTTCCTTCCTTTAAGCCAAATCAGCAGCTCATGGATTTCTGGCTGGGGATGGAATCTCACACTTGAGGCAAAGAGCAATGCACACACACACACACACACACACATGCACGCACACTCTCTGTGTCTGAACTGGAGCTTGGTCCTGGGGAGACAAGCTCTGCAGTGCTGCATAAACAAATGCCATCTTCATTACCTCAAATGGCTCCATGCTACTGAAATGGAGCAAGCTGGATCACTGCAGGAGGCTTGGAAGTGAGCAGAAGGCGTTTGAAGAGTTTCAGCACAGCCTGCCGGGAAGCTCTGAAAATACACAAGGGTTGCCCCAAGGACTCTGTGCAACACTGACATGTGCAAGCTCTGACTCCCAGCTGACTACCAGGCAAGGTCAGGCTATCGGGGGGTTCATCTCCAAAAGCAAAAATTTGAGTCTGAGTGCTGAAACTGATCCAAAATAAACTTCCTTTTATTTTTTCCCTCTGTGTGTCAGACAGTCACACTTATAGCTATGTTAGTACTGCCTGCCAGGGCACTACACAGATGTGGGATTGAAGAGACACCCAGCTGTAAGTAGATCTATGCCTATTCCTCTGAAAATTATTTATTATCTTAATTTTAGAAAGTTTAGTAACAGTACGCATTGCTGATGCTGGCAATTCTGAGTCTTAGGACATAACTATTCAAAGTTAAAAATATTTAAAGCTGTATTTTACTATAATTTGTAGTAAGTATCCTTCCTAAATAATATTTTTATCACTATAAAGAAGATCTTTGAGCATCTACTTGCACATTACTTTTGGAATCATGCTCCTTCTTTTTACATTGAAAAAACAGATTGACTTCGGCTTTTGTATAAAATATTCTCTGTTGCCGTACCTTCCAAAAAATTGGACTATATTTATCCAAAGACTTGAGGTTTTTCTGAAGCAGATCTGATGTACCCAGAAATGTTCTGTAACTGAAACTCCCTTTTCTTTTCTTGTAGTTCTCCCTAGTCCAAAACCAGCACATTGGTCCTTGGCAAACAGTTGCTTTACATATGGAAAAATAGCTGTGGTACAGCTGTGTAGAGCCCTCAGGGAATTTCTGATTTTCTTTTAGAGGCAATCTGTAGAATGCACCATGTCAGAAAAAACCCTGGGCCTTTACAGAAGTAAGATTCCTTGTCAAAGAGATAAGCATTGGTGCTGGATAGTTTTTCCATGGAATTTCTGTTAAATATACAACTTCTTGCTTAATGAAACACCTGTCTGGAGGCAGCACTCACTTTACTTTCTTTGCTATCTCACACAAACAAACACCTCACAATGGGATGGCAGGATTTTTCTTCCCTTTTCTACCCACTACCCAGCACAGTTTGTGCCTCTCGCACCAGATTATTCCACCCAGCTCTCCTGGCCTGCAGCAAAGCCCAGAACACACTCCCTGCCTCACTCCCCCAGCAGCCCTCCGGCACAGGGGGTGTCCTCGGGGTAACCCGGAGCACGGGGCTGGGACGGGTGGGGACCCTCCAGGCCTGCCCCGACCCTCGGCTCCTGCTGTGGCCACCAGCTGTGCCCAGCCCATCCTGGGGGCAAGGGGCAGAACGCCCTCCCTTTCCCAGTGGGAGTGAGCTCAGTGCCGCCGGAGCGTGTGCAGCACCAGCCGGCTCGAAGCGGAGAGAGCGGGTTTGTGGACAATATCTGCACCAGTGTGGGGGAAAGGAGCAGGCACAGACATTCCCTCAGGAGCACAAATCCAGCACTGGCTGCTGGGCTGTGGGAGAGCAGCACGGTTTCTGACATCTCCCAGAACCCTGACTGCCAGGGCTCTGTGTGCTGGCCCTGTTTTGTGCTGCATCATAATGTACAGCCTCTGAAAGGTCTTAATGTAACTGCCTTGTTCATTCCAGAGCATGAGAAACAGGAAAAAGCTAAACAAAAGCACACACTCACACTTCACTCCTCACTGCAGTTACCTGAGAGCAGAATCTTGTGTAGACTCTAAGGTCCTTCTTCCCCATCTTCCCACACTGGATTCCACTATCACAGCACTGTAATTTTTACATGCGCACCTTTATGTCAGCATCGACCCAGAAAATCATGGGAGAAATTTAGTCCCTCTGGTCACATTAGTACTTGATTATCTTTATTTGTTGCTCAAAGTCCTCTCAGCTCATCAGTTGCTTAGTTGTTTTTATCCTGGACTTCAGATTCTAAACCATTCTCCAAGAGGGGTTTGCTCAGCTTGAGGCAGTGGTAGCATATTTTCTGTGGTTTAGCTGCACTTCATGAGATAAACTTTTTTCATCTTACTTTGAGACCGTTTCTCAACTTTCAGGCTATGCAAAGCCAGTGAGCTACACTATTGTTCTTGCCCTGATAGAGCCAAAGCAGTTCCTAGCAAAGCTTTCTCGCTCAGGGTTCGTGTCTCACCTGTAAAATGTTTTACCATGTTCCTGGGGAATGTGAGATTAATCCTACAAGTGAATCAGCCAAGTGACTGTGCAGCATCCAGCATAAGGACACCTTCTGCAAGCTCTGTGTCACCCCCTCATGGATGTTCAGGAAACAAAGGACAATACAGAAGGCAAAAAAGCATCCCTGGCACACACATGGAGAGTTCCTGCAAGCAATCAGAACTTCTAAACTGTGTTAAGACAGGCTCCTTCAGTCATTGAACTGGGATTTAATGAGGTTTAATTCTACAATAGGTTCTTTAATTTGAAAATAATTAAAAGCCAAGAGCTCAGTTTACCTCCTTGTGACTGTAAGGAACTTTACTGCAAAAGTGGTTCACATAAGGACATGAGGGCAGTTTCAGTGTAAAGCTCCATTCTTCTAATAATGAAGACATACATGAAGGAAAATTTAACAGAGTTAATGATTTTTCTTTCAAAGTACATGCAGAAGTCAAGAGTTAACTTGGCATTCTTCTCTTTTAAAAAATACCAGCAAAAGAACATTGAAATCATTCTAGAAAAAAATTAAATAAATTATAATTACACAAGGTTTTTACAGCCTAAGTGCTGCAGGAGCCTAAAAAACATATGAATCATTTCTCAAGGAATTGAAGTATATGATTGCCCTCAGATTTAAAACAAGAAATGTGTGGTGTAATGTTTGATTTGGGAAATACTTTCAGGTATTTTTAAAAGTGTGACTAGTCTCTGTCTCCACAGCCTTACATTAGACAGCAGCACTCACTTTTTAGCTTTTCTAAGTGAGAGGTTTTACAGTTGCCAAATCTTAAACAAAGGGAAAGAAATTTATTGTTCTCTGACATGCAATGAACACTAGTGAACCAATCTGCACCAAAGGGTCTTTATACTTTTGATCTTCAAGGTATGCTAAATTTACAATTTTATTTTTAGGTCCTCTAAAACCAGCTAACAGATTTTGGGCCTACAGTATATTTTAGATTATTGTCCCATGTAGTCCCTCCCCACATGACCCCTTCAGCTTTGTTAGTTTATCACCTAACACAAGTCCTTGCTGAAAAGGGAGTTCAGCTGACAGCCAAGGGGAATCCCCCTGCTCTGTGTCTGCTTGCTGCCACTTACTGAAGCAAGGCTGCCAGCAAGCTGATAATTGTGAATGATATATTTGATCTAGGCTAACAGCACAATTAAATCAGGGCTTTAACCAAGTGTGACTGTACATGTTGTTTAGACAGCTCTCTAAGTGATTTCAATTATGTTTTGTAATGAGAAATTAGGAATGAACAGTGAGAAACTTGGGGCAATGAATCTGTTGCGTGACTGTTTTGTTGATGGCTTCAAGCAAAATAAAATGAAGCCTCTTTCCTCTGCTCTGAGAAAGTCATGACACTTACCTGGGTACACACACAGTTTTAGAAGAATTAAATGATGTGTTTTCCTACTGACATTTGTGAATTTTATCCATGTATAAGACAGCATGAAATTTTATACATTTAGAAGTAAATTATCAGTTTGCATAGTACTAAAAAGCAAAATAATTTTAATTATGTCAACTATTAATTAACTTTTTTATTTGTTCTAAAAACAGTTGGCTAAAATCCAGCAAGAAATAGTAAAAATATCAAAATTGTAACATACAAAACATCATTATGAAAAAAAAATATCCTGTACCAGTTAAAATCTACAAGTAAAATTATCAAAGTATTTTCCAATTCTGAAAAGAGGTTGGAGGCATTTATGGAATAGTCCTTTAAATAAATGTAAGCATAAGAAATAGATATGAAAGCACTCAGTATTTTAAGCTCTAAGAGTAAACAGGATGTGTTTTCCACCAGAACCATTTCAATGATCAAATGCCAATCTCCAAACTCCTATAGGAGTATCAGATTAATATATGTGGAGCAATAAGGACACCTTGAGGACACTTAGAAAAATGCAAAAATTTCTATTCTGCATTGATATGGGAGGACTTACACATCCTTTGTAAGCCAAAATTCCTTGGAATTACCACATGATGTAAATTATAAACTCTTAAAACTGTTTGGCAAACTCCCACAAGTCCCATGAGTATTATTAATGCTCTCATTAGTCCTGAAATACTAGAATATATGCTTACCTATAGGTTCACTTACTTGCTAATAGTTTTGAGGATAGACCTGTTCTTGCAACTTAATAATCTTGTTCTGAGTTGCTTTTCTCCTTGTTACAGAAATAAAAAATTTTGCTTTGCACTCCTCAGCATAGTATTAAACTGTACATGTTTTTAAAAGGAAAAGTAAAAAACAGTGAAGATTTCTGAAGAAGTATTAAAAGCAAATCTACACAAAAATTAAAATTCCACAGTTCTTTGTCACTCTCTACAAGTTTCAAGTATTCCTTTAAATTTGTACCTTTCAAAAACCAAAAATAACTAACATTTAAAAAAAAAAAAAGTGGGAAGAAGAAGAAATCTTATACCTCCCATTTTGCTTAAGTTTTTTGCAGACAAAAAAGCACTTTTTTTTAATCTAGCTCTAAGTTAGAACTGCAGTTGTGGGGCCATTTGTAGAGCTTTCTGTTCCCTTAGTGCTATCTGCAGCCTTAGAACCATCACATATTTCAGGTGCCTCAATTTCCTCTGGCCGTGGTGGGGCAAGATCAGTTGTGATCAAATCAGTTTCCTGATCTGATTTTCCTACTTCACTGCAAAATTCAACTTTATCTTCCTGCTGGCTATTCTTCTTTATTTGTCCATTCTGTGCAGGGTAGGTACTGGCAATGGTGTCATACAGAAATTGGTATTGTTCCTTAAAAATAAAGAGAAGAAGTTAGTTAGTTAATGGAATGCTCTGAGTCCAAGAATTAATCCTTTCTTTCTTTTTTCTCTTACATTTTAGAAATGTAGCATGTAGTTGGACAAGCAAGACTGCATATGAAGCACTTCCACAGTTTTTGGCATAGAGAGTGTCGTTCCTATGGTTTATTCTGACTTCATGTGTACATAACATCTCTGAAACTGTCTGCATCAGATATTCCAAGTTGTCACTCAGTGCCCTTTTGGTTCATAAAGTACCAAAAATATGTTTTTTAGAGTACCTCAGTTGCAAATAACATGTATTATACTGAGTCAGGAAGGCCATGTAATAACCTGTCCATATTGATGACACCCAGGTCTGGTTTGTGGTAATTGCACAGTGTGTGCCACAGTTCCTCTGGAGTGACTAAACAAAACAGTCAGTGGCTGCCAGCCTGCACATGGAGTTCATCTCCCAGCTGCAGAAAGGACACTGCTTGTACATCTTGAACCACCTGCAGGAGCAGCAATTTATGCCATTTGTAATTTGATACTGTACACCCTTTGCCAAAGGCAGTACAGAACTGCAGCTCTGCATATCTCAGACTCCTTCATTCCTACCAGCAAGCGCCGCTGCCCAAATGGTGGAGTGTGAATGTTCTGATTAGAATCAGTGCTCCCTATACAGAAACTATGCCCAAGGCTATGGGGATATTAGTGATCATGGTAAATAATGTCTTTTTTTTTTCTATTAATTCATAAGATTTACTTACAAAGGTGGAGACCATTCCCAGCCTGGTGCGACGAAGTGATTTTACTACTTGGAAAACATCTATTACTTCTTCTGTTTCTGCACTTTCCAAAAGGGTCATTAAAGCACAAAATACACCAGTCTGCTGTGATCCATCACTAGAAGATGATGCAAAATACACATGTAAATTTACAAAGTAAAATCAGAAGTCTTCTGACTAAATGTTAAGATATATTTTTAAAACTTTATACTGAATTATATTTCCAAAGTATTTTTTACTGGACTGAAATTGTCACAATTAAGTATACATGTAGGATTCACACAGAACATAGTTTATCCCTGAAGTACCACTTAAGGGAAGAGGGAAATTTGAGACTTACAGTCTCAACTATTGTTAGCAGGATTATCTTCTGGTTTAGATGGAATGCAAGGCTATTCCTGGAAATGGTCCTAGAAAAGTGCACTTCTATCCTGGAGCGAGAGATGATCCTAAAAACTCTACTGGATATTCATTAGTACGCCCTGCAAGTGCACTCTGAAATAGCATTTCCCCACAAAATAGGTGCACCAGCCAAGAGGAGCTGCTCATAGCACCTGCTGTGTGCCCACACTTGCCCAAGAAAAGTGTGTTTTCTTTTCATCACTACAATCCAAAAGGCCAAGCTTGAGCAATTCAAGGAATCTTCTTGGGAAAGCTGAGTCTCCAGACACACGGAAAGGCTTGTTAGAAAAGGTAGGCATCCCAAAATGATGGTTGCTATGTATACCCAGAACTTAGAGCTAGGTGAATGTGTGAATGTGTGTGCTGAATTCAAACCCACCAGCAGTGGACAAGCAGTGGGACACTGCGGGTTCTCCTGCTGTCCTCAGTGACTGGTCTGGCTGGAAGTTTTTGTTTAATATTGAGAATCATGCTGACTAAATCTTTGGGGGTTTCTGGAACATCACAGCCACTCCATTGATGGTACTGATACTGATACACTTTCTGAGTTTCTTTTGTCTGCAAAACAGCAGTGGAGATGTGGTTAATGTTCAGGATAAAATACAGATTCACACAGTAACTCTATTGCTGTGGATTAACAAGGGAAGAACTATATTCCTGAGGAACTGCAGGGTGATGGTTCTGCCTCATGAATATGAGGTAGGTAGACATCCAAGCTTTGTTCAAAGTACAAAAGACAGCTGATCTCCTGAGACTCCCCTACCACCATCTCAGCAACTCACTAAATAGAAAACTTGAGATAATTTATAGCATTTCTCATGATTGACTGTTGGTCTGGAAGAGAAAAATATTTCCATTTCTTAGAGCAGGAGCTCCTAGAACTGCAGAGGGAACTGTTTCTTCTCTTTCTTGAGGCTAAGTTTATAAATTTAGTTTTAAATTTAAAAACTCCATGAAAACAGCGTTTCAGAATTTGCAAAGAAACTTTCACCTTCAGATGTGCAACATCAAATGCACGTATGGTATAGCTAGGACCAGAGTTGACATCTGCCATTTGAACTTCTATGCCACCATACGTTTTCTTTCCTTCTCCCCAGTACTGTGCACAGAGTTCCTAAAATGGATAAAATTACAAGTCAGTGATTAGCACTTAAATCCTTTTTTACTTTGCCTTCCACATGCACTTAGAGACTGTACTGACTTTAAAGGAGTTCCATGGTATTTTAAAATATGGCATCATACACTTTTGCCTGAAAAATTCATTAGAAAGTAAATTAAGTAGGTAAATGATAAGGCAAAATGTATTGGAAATGCAAATTCCTCACCCTATGGAAAACATTTGAGCAAGGGAACGAGAGAGTGCAGTGCAGTGTTTTGTTTGCATGTAGAAGATATTCAGTGTGTCAGTGTGCAGACAATGCCCCCACCTGATCTCCCTCCTTCAGCTCTGTCAGCATAACTATGACTTTGACTTTTCTTTGGAACACCATTTGCCAGAAGTCAGAGATAGTTTCCTGCAGTGGTCCCTGTGTTGCAATCATGGCTTTTGGACCCCAGTAACCCTATAAAAGAAATAATTTTTTTCTTCAATTCATTTGAAATATGATTGTCAAACAATACAACTCATCATTTAAGGAATACCCTGTGAAATAAATTAATGCTGTCTGTTTATAGGGAAAACATGCCTTTCACAGTAGGAATCGGTCTTACAGGAATTCTACTACCCAAATGACACTAACCTCAGTCCTCCTAAGAATATCACTTCAGACTGACAACAAGATATATTGATGCTGCAGTGGCTGAGATCTCACCCTGTCATTTTTTGAAAAGCATATTTTCAAGGGGTAAAACATTCTGTTTTACACAGCCATTTGATTTTACCACTAAGAAATTGTGTTTACACCATAAAAGGTGGTACACCAGTCAATTCACACTGAGCTTCCTAAAAATAAAGATACATTTACCCTGAATAGGTATCTTAACTGTGCAGCATTTCAAAGGACTCAGATAAATGGAACTTAGCGAGTGATTCCATTAAAATCAGTGACTTAATTTACGACCAATAATTGTTCTTCTTTGGATATATAATGATACCAAAAAATTGTTGGCTCCAATTTTCACTGGTAGGGTTTGGTCTATGTGAATAACTATAGTCATATTTCACTAAAAGGGACAATATAATCTGGTTCCACCTGTAGACAGTTGCCCACTAATGGAAATATATGTTATCATGAGGCCAGGTGAAGGCTAATGGTTTTAAACATAGATGGATTTGCCAATCAGCCATCAGCTCCATCTCCCTTATTCGACTAAATTCTTTTCTATTGTCATGCCAACAAGAGAATAAGAGTTTGAGCGGAAAGCTTGTGAAATGCCTATAGTGGATCCTCTCAATACATACAGTTATGAAGGAAGCATTGATGTATTTGCTGGATTCCTCACAGTCACTGTCCTCATCCGAGGACTCATCTGAATCATGCTCAGCCTCCTTACTGCAATCTTCTTCGTGCCTGATGGGCACTCGGTTAAAGTCATCTGTGTGAGACAAGGTGTCACCGGTTAAAGTCATCTGTGTGAAACAAAAGGTCACTGTCACAGCACACACCCTGGGAATGGCATTTGTGGGGGCCAGGGAATAGAAAAGGCCAGTCCTTTCACAATAAACTGCAGAACCAAGGCCACCTTGGTTGAAATAAACATTCCCAATAATTCACATTAGTAAAAAATCATCTCTTCTTTTTTAATCACTATAAGAAGTTTGGAATTTCACAGTGTTCAGAAAATTAATCAAATACTACTCTATAAGGTGATTTGCTCATTTTTTCAAAATTTTTCTAATAGAAGAAAATAGATAAAATAAGGCAATGGAAAATACTTACAAGGAATTGAGTTGGCATTCCTATTTTTGCTTTTATTTTCATCCCGATTCCCAATGTTCTGTGTCCGCCACCCCTTATAGGAAGGCATTCGCTGAAGAAAGAGGATATTTGATATTATACCCGATTGAAATGGTTCTTGACATCATTGTCTCCCCTCAGGACTCTCACACGCAGCCTTCATCTCGCAGTGCCTCTCTCCTTACTTTAGTTCTTTAAACTCTGGTAACATCTGAACTACCATTTAAAAATGCCTGCTACATGATGTACAATGGCACAGGAAATCATGAACACACACACAAGTAATCATTCTGTGAGCTCCATCCGTCTTAAATATATTAACACCAAAGCAGAAATAAAGCTTCATTAACATACAGCTTTTTTTCATGAAGGTAAAGAAACTTTCTGTGCCAGAGAAATAAAATAGCACCTAAATGATCTATTAACCTGTGTTATCTCTCTAGGTCATGACTATTGTGCAAGGCCATTTTTAACGTAAGTGGGAAGGAAGGACTACTAGAATGCAAACCTTATTTACCTGGAACTCTGCCTCCAGCAGAGAAGGCTCACTCGGGTGGTCTTTTCTTTTCAGATTGTTAAGGGAGGAATGCAGTTCTGAGAGACTGATCTCTGTTTCTCCATACTGATTGTATTCCACCAGTGCTTGATGAATAAGGATGTACTGTGACTGGTGTTTCCCATTTGAAGAGTTTACACATGAAGTTATTAAAGAGTTAAAAAAAAAAATCATAACAATTTTTTAAAATCATTATTAAAAGCTATTACTCCTGTGGTGTTATTAATATTAAGCATTAATATTAAACAGATATCAAATTCAAGTGTTAAAACTTTAAAATGCTGAAATAAGTTAAAAACATGCAATGCATCAGTCCATAACTTTTGTTGTACTCAACTCATATGAAAATTGCACTTGGGCAGAGGTAATTTAGAATTTTTAAAATCCAGTTTGACCCTGTAAGCTCAGTTTTGCATTTATGAATTGTATGCCAAAAAGCTGTTCTCCTTGGCTTCCTCTTCTAAAGTACGAACTTAAAAAGTTGCAGTTCCTAAAATCGAAAAATTATGTTGGAAGTTTTTTTCCCTCTTAATACTTTTCAGAGATGTATTTTCTATGAACAGCTTCAACTGAACTGAGCAATGCACTTGTGAGAAATACTGCTGAAGCCCTAGACCAGGAGAGTGGTGACAGGAGTTGCAGGGAGATACCTCTACTTGGACCATGAGGCATCTCTGCCGGCGCAGTTTCACGATGTATCCATAAACATCCACTCTGCCCTCTGCGTCCAGCCCCTCCAGCATGGCATCGATCCCGATGTACGTCCCCGTGCGCCCAACGCCGGCACTGCCGCGCACAGAGGGACTTGGTTATCCACAGGCAACGCCATTGATTGGCAACACAAACAATCATCAGCTTGCATTTTTAGTATCTTTTAGTGAAAGCAAGGCCAACATGGCCAAATATGGCGCTTATAGCCAGAGCAGCTCAACATTGATCTGGCTGTTTTTCAAAAGTCTGTGTATCCTCAGGTTTCATCAACCTGAATTTCTTTCATATCCTTCAAAAACAGGCCTGGTGTATCTTTTACTGCCTCATTTTCAAGTATTTAAAGCAATCCCACAAAATCTGGGATCAGACAAAGACTTTTGCCAGATCCCTGTTCTGAATAGCTTCATTACAGTCATTTAACATTACCAAATTTTTAAAAGAAGAATGTATATTTACCTGCAATGAACCACGATCGGACCACTAAAAAAATTGCTGAGGGCGTTAACTCTGCGTCGGAGTTTGAGAAGGAGATGTGGATCCTCAGGGACTCCATGGTCTGGCCAGCTTGTGAATTGGATATGAGTGACATCTCTTCCAGCTGTCCTTTCCCTTCCCTAGAAAAAGTGAAGTGTGGTTTTTTTTATATATATATCAACCTATATATACATTAGTATGTGTATACAGATGTATACATAAATCTAAATGACTAGACTAAAGCCCAAAGCATGAGACTATTGAGTGGACTGTGGTATGTTGCTGCTAGACTAAAAGAAAGGACATAAATTTTGATAACCATGATTATAAAACTAAATTAGAAAAAACCCTTAATGACATTTGTTTACTGGCCAAGATTTCATACACCTGTACAGGCATGTTTTCATTAATTAACCTCAAAATTCTTACTCATAGTTGAGTTATCCAGTTGTGGCTATTCATGCAATTGTTTGCCATGGTTTCAGTAATTACACATCACTATTCTACCAGAACTACAGAAGTCTCCACTTTCTTGCCATGAACCACTCTTCAATTCCCCAACCAATATCCATTTTATCTTTATTGATATGATGTCAGTTGAACAAAGAGCGGACAGTTCTAAAAATATCAGCCCTCAACCTGCTGCAATCCTTCATTTCTTAAGGGACAGAGTAATGTCTTTGTAAATAGGTAATTTTTAACATCCTGACCTGCTCACTGACCACACAAAGTTACAGCTTTCTTTTAATCAGACCACTTCCTGAGTGAATTTTAATGCAATATGAGACAGCAGAATAGGTATTTCCAGCTGTAATCATGAATCAAGATGGGTGGATTCTGTTGCTTTGCTGAAGAGCTGCCAGCAGATTTACTCTTTGAGACTGAATGCTTTTAGCTATGATTTAGGCTCCATTTATTACCATTGAAATTCTTTTGCAAAGGGCCTGAACTGAGCATTTAGCCTTTGATGGCAAATTTTGTTCTCAATTATACATAGGGCAACTAATGTGACTTCAGATGTGTGAAAGAGAGCAATTAACCACCCTTAATGACTTTACACATTTCTAAATGGCGATTTTAAAACACTTATATTTATAAACACACCAGAATTTGTGATTGTCCCACTGTACAATTATCAGAAGGGGAAATGATGCTTACCAATGAGTTGCACTGATTTTAGTTGCAGAGGGTTATGCTGAGATACACACAAAGCAGCAATTTTTTTGTGTTAGAGAACAAACTAAATATATCAATACTCCACAGTGTATATATTAATTTTTTACCACTTGGCAGCATATTAATAGTATAATCCTAAATATAGGTTCCAGAGGATTAAGGAAAAATATCTTTTGAAGTTGGGAAATATATATCTAACTCATATTTCTTGCAAAAAATTGCATCTACGTCTAAGTTTTCCCTTAAGCTACATGATGCTTAGGAAAGTCAGCAGAGCATCTTCCACTGAGCGCTGACTCTTCTCTCTTAAAATACAGACTCCAAATTGACACTCCAGTTCCAGTCAGTCTCACACTTTTGACTCAACTTACGTTTGTGATGTGCAGTTTCTGAATGACATAGTCTGGACATGTTTTACTTTCATAGATCTTCACAATGATGTCCCCATACGTTGCAGTCCCGTTCTCCATTGATGGCCAGTACTGGGCACATTTGTTCTGTGAAGAGAGATAAAGTAAAGTAAGTGATGTGGTGATGTAGCAGAGAACTGAAAGCTAGAAAAAAAACCTAATTTAAAATAAATGGCAACTCAGTTTTCCAACTTTTCAATTCCAAATATCCAACAACTCAGATCTCTGACCTGAAATTTATGGCCATGGTATTTAACTTCAGATGTATAGTGGAGAAAAAAAAAATCCTGTACACTAGTGAAACAATGAAGAGTGACTGCTACTGTTGCCTGATGGCTGGAGAAATGTTTGCAGCTACTTCCATGCCTTGTTTTTCAGTGTTCAATGAGGGCTGCTGCTCCTGCCTGCCTATAACATCAGCTTGGGTGTGCTGCAGATCTGCAGGCTGTCAACATCTTTAACTGCAGTTAAAACAGCAGTTCCCCTTCTTCATGCTGTACCTGGAATAAGGAAAAAAGCAGGCCAGAAGCACCCAGCCTTCCACTTTAAAAAAGGCAACAGAGCTAAAATATTCTTTCTAGGATCTACTGAGAGCACTGCCAGATTATCAGAATAGACAGGAGAAAAATAGAAACCATACCTTTTCTGACAGATCTATGAGGAGCTACAGTTCTACCTTGAGCCCTTTTCTGGATTAATTAGCTATAATTTGGAAGCTCACCCTCTGCTACATACTGCTGTGACTAAAGTAATATTTTCTGGTAAGACTCGTAATTCATAAGGCAACACTGTTTTGGCATGCTTTCCAACACAGGTTCTGCCACAATGAGAGAACAGCACAGAATGAAAAAAAAAAGTACTTAAGAAGAGTATGAAATTCAGCACAGCGCAGCAATGCACTTAATTTTCAGGAAAAAGAGGGAGGGAATGATAGAAGGAGGGAAGGACAGATATTTCTCACCCTCTTTCCTTCCTCACAGCGAGTCACCATGACAATAATGGTTGCCTTCTGTTCCCAGATCATTCTCCAGAAATCATCTGTGGTTTCATCCTTGGGGCCTAGAAGGAGATAATTTAGGGGCCTTTTTCAGAGTGCGACCAAATGGAAAAACACCTGCATGCTTAGCCAGGCAATCTGAAGAGCTAACCAGAGATCATACAAAAAACAGTCACACACTTAATTTCATTATGGCTGCAGCCATTAGACTACAGCATTTAAAAACTCTCATCTGAATCTTTAGTGCATAGCTATGAAATTTGAAAACTTCTAGTGTAAAATTATACAACATGAGAAATCTGCCTTTGAAGTAATTGTCACAAAATTTCCTAAGCAAAAACTCATTGACAAATTTGTCATATTAAATTTCAAAATGTCAGATTTTCATTTTTTCATTTCATTACTAATAGGATTTTACTACTCAAAAAAATGGGTGAATAAAGAAAGCATATTCTTTTAAGATTTTAAATTACCTTGTGCAGCAATATATTTTCTTGGTTCTTTGAAGCCCTGTGAAAAGTACATTGTTACCAACTTTTAGAAAGAAGCATGAACAATCTCAAAGGTTTGCAACTTTAAAAAAAAATTCAATATGCAACAATTCAATAATACCAAATACATTACAAAGGTGAAAGCAACCCCAATGGAAATCCTCCAAGGTACTGATGCTTCAAATGCACAGACAACAGGATTTCTTTCATAGTGTCTAAGACTTTTTTAAAGTAAAAGTCACTCACATCAATATAACTTGCATTGATATAGTCGGATCCTGGATCTCCTGGCATCTCTGAGAGCTCAACACGGTTATGGTCATCTGTTTAAATCATTTAAACCAAAACAATTACATTATCTCAAGGCAGTGACAAATCAAACATATATAAACCATGTTAAAATTATTACAAATACTCACATGGAAGAATATCAATGTAACGGTTTTTGTTCTGATTATGGCTCTTTTTGGCCTCCTTTATAGAAAATTTACTGAAGACTCTAGGAATACTCTGTAAAATACAAAATTTATTTCATTAGTTAAGCCTAGATTTAAAATAGTCAAATGAATATGGAAATAATTTGGAATTACTGAATCTGGAAGGTAACATTATACTTCATAAGATATTACTTCATACATTTCTTCTATCTAAAGTTTAAAAAAATCTTCTCCTTAATATATCTCCACAATTAAATATTATTTATATCCCCATGGCTATGCAGTAAGACAAAACTTTAAAAATATGTATTAAAAGGCACTTTAGGATGAGAGGTACTTAGACTGCATACTTTATACTTTTGCTGAAGAACACCTTCAGGAAAAAAAAGAGTATTTTCATCTTACAATGGGGAGAGACTGGTAGCAAAACTAACTGAGGACTATTTGACCTTAGCTTAGACTATTTGACCTTTCTACATCATTTCTTTCTAACTAGTATAAATACAACAGTACATGTACTTCAAACATGCTCCTGGACGGAATTCTTCCAACCACTTGGATAAAAACCTGTGGTATATTTTGAGTGAAGGACAAACCTGAAATTCTTCCAAGAAGAGCCTTCCTTCATCTGCAATCTTCCTCTTGTATGTGTCCAGCAATAGCTCTGAGGGTATTGGCTCTATGTTGAGAAGTTGCTTGTCATCATCTTTAACTGTGTAAATAAGTCAAATGTTTATTTTTGCTGATGTTGAAAATTTTCATTACACTTCAGTAAACATGATTCTAAAACTGCTAGACAAATTAAGAAAAGGATTAAACTCTTTCTTTTAACTTGGTGTATTTATTTTTATACAACTGGTGTTGCCTGAGGCAGCTGTGAGCAAACAGGCTGTGGGAATAAGAGAACTTTTCCAGCTCTGCTGCCTGACTGGAGACACCTCTGGAGGAGGTCACATGCAGGGACAGCACATCAATACTTTTGCACAAAATGGTGACTGCCATATTCAGGGCACAGCAACTGCCTCAACAGCCACAGGAGTTCCACAACCTTGCCTTCTGCCTCAGTTCTGCTCAGTCTTTGTCAGTGATTAAAAGAGAACAACATGCATCACCTAACTTTCCACATTTTCTCCAATTTGTGTTCTGAGTTGTAATAATCTGCAGTATCATCTTGAATGAAAAAAACCCAATTGAACAACTTTTAACACCTCTTATTAGACATACATTAATTTTTCATTTACATTGAAAAGTTGTGTCTAAGCATATGGATTTGAATTTCAACTAAGTCCTACTTTCCATTTAATGTTTTCTTTATTTTCTGCAAATTTTAGTGTTCTAAATTATTTTTTCTTGAAACTTTCTGGTATTGACTGATCGTGTCCTTCTTCACAGGTTTTGAAATCTTGTGCAAAAAGGTGCAAAAAAATTCCATTCTTTGGGATTTGACAGTCTTCAAAATTTTTCAGTAAAAAATAACTGGCTAATGTTGAGTCTCTTGTTTTGGAAAAAGGTGCACAGAAAAGGGAAATCATGTTTTAAACTGGATTTTATTCTGGACTTATTCTCACTGTTAAACATATCAAACATTGTCTGGGATAACTAACTGGGTTTTTAATTGACTAATAAATACGAATTTTTCAAACACTGATGAACTTTCAATTCACTCAAGTATAAATACTTCTTTTATGTATTTACTGAAGTATTTTTGTCCACCACATAAGGTGTTATCATTTTGATACCTGTAATCTGTGTATGCAACCTAGAATGAAAATAACCCAAAGTCGGTAGCAAGACCTGAGCCTAATTTTATTTCCTTTTGCTAAATGGAAATAAATATGAATTGCTAAATATATAAAGATACTCACCTGCAACAAGGTTCACGCCTTCCGAAGAATTGCTGGAAGAAGCAAAAGCACCTGTAAATGCTTTGACTAGTAAGATATATATATATAATAATAAGTTAATAAAATCATGAAACAAGAGTGCTGTCTGTGAAACAAGAGTTCTACACCTGGGATTATGCAGAGGTGCTTGGGATCCTCCTCCTCCTCCTGCCCTAAGGCAGAGAAACAAGGTGGCCACATCAAAAACCTGTAGTGCCTGGATGACTTTGCCTATCTCACCTACAACAAACCCGTGTTTAATTTCTTCACTGAAGTGACTGCTCACACCATCTTCTCTTCTCTTGCTAGTGACAGAAAACTAACACATACACAAAATACAGTAAGTTGAAATGCTAAGTAGCCACAGGCATCAGGGAATGCAATGGCCATCCTTCTATTGCCATCCTCTGTGCTACAGAGCTGCTGAGCCATTGAGAGGGCACGGTAATAACAACACCTCCCTGAGCTATTGTTCAGGGTGAACAAGTATTTAAAAGAGTTCCAAGAAAGTGTGGATTATTTTCATTACTTTTGATTTAAATCATGAAGGAAATGTTTTCCAGATATTTGTGATTTTTTCACAAAACAAGGGACAAGTAATTTCGTTCTGCACCCCAAACAAGGGTAGAGCAGTGAGATTTTAAATCTATTTCACTATATTTGTTCTGCTGACAAACACCAAAAATTAGTTTCTTTTAAAATGATTTAAAGGTAAAAGGATACCTTTTCCCAGGATTAATGAAACATCAAATTTGTACCATTTTGTCATTACCCACTGTGTAATCTTGTGGAAAAACCAAAGCCACACCCATCCCCATCCATTTATGTAAGAGAGGGAGACAAACATGAAGCTTACCTAAGCTTTTTTTTGTGAAGATCATAGATTTTGTACAGAACCAGCAGTAAAGCAATTACAGTCACAATGATCAAGAATACCAAGAATGTAATCAAGGCTCTAGAATTATCTACCAACAGAAAAAATACATATATTATTTTAAAATTACTTTAAAAAAAAGAAACCTGTATACTCCCTAGAACCAGCACTCATCAATTTTTGGTTTGGGGTCCTTTTTGAGAAAAAAAATAAACAGGTTTGAGTTTGCTATACCAAAGTAGAGGAGGGAATTTTATGTTTTCATTAAGAAAACTTTCCCTTAAATTCTCCATGTCCACCTGCCAAAATGCTACAACTCAGTGGTTCAGCATTACTGTGCTTGTCTCCTGCTCTGTGTGACCTGTACAGTTCAGCTCTCAGCTGTTCCTGATCTGGGAATTGGGAACCTCTGCCAAGTCACAGATGTTCAGCTCCTGAAATGCAGGATCCGAACACAGGAAAATCATCCAAAAGTGAATCATGTCAGTCAGAGAAATTACTTTCTAGTTGCATTTGAATGTTTCCTGAAGAAACCACAGCTGTGTAATAATTCTGAGTTATGATTAATGACTTGTCAACATGATCTGCTATATTAATACTGAATGGGGATATTTTTCAAATGCAGATCAAATATTAACTATAAAACAGGAAGTTTGGATTTTTAATTAGGAGTAATTTAACTGAATTGACAATTTATATTATTTATATTATGCTAAAATCAAAAGGGAAAAATGCTGTACATATTTACTTACATCTGGTTTTTATACTCCCCACTACTGCTGGCCCCTTGTGTTCTCCATTAAAGACAAAGATCTGCATGTAATGGGTGACAATAACAGAGATGTTCAGATATAACAAGTAAAAATTTCTGCATACAATTCTTAAAAAACAAATTACAATGGATTTTTCAAATTCATCCCTCTATTGAAAACCTCATTGACAGCAGTGTCTGCTGTCAATCTCTGTATGGACATTTATGGTGCAGATCACGTTTCTACCCAAGTTACAGCAAGACCTGGATGCAAAAATATGGAGCTGACAGGAAAAAGAATTTAGAAAAATAGGAAACACACTTTAAAAAATAAAAAACAGATGCATCTCAAATTAAAATCAATTTTATCTTTTATTAAGCCTCTTAAATCTGAAAAATAACTGTGCAATATATAAAAACCTCATTTGCTGCAGTAGTAAATATACAAATAGTCCACTGAATTTGATGGTTTTAGTACAAATTTATGTATGGGTAGGTAATTCATAGAAGTTTAATTAAATAGGGTGTTTTCTTGCATCTTTAACTTTTGGGTACTTTAAATGGTGTTAAAACACATTGTTCAACTGTGGTTTTTTTGTCATATATTTAATACTTATTTGATCTTTTATATTTCCTTAATGGAAATTCCTATCAGGTCTAAAAGACAGCTTGCAGTCAAATATTTCACACTGGGGTTTTTTTTTCCTTGTGAATTTTCTATAACTTGACCAGAGTCTTTTCATTACCAGCTAAGCCCATAAGGCTTTCTCCAGTTTTTGGGAAAAAATTAAGCAAAATATCTGCAAAGCAGAAGCCAGGATTTAGAGGTGCAGAAACAAATTCCTCCTGTAAGGAAAACCACTCACAGAAAGTGGTGAACAAAAACCTTTAACTGGCATAGTGGTTCTGTGCTACTGGGACAATGCAAGGATCTTTTGCTCCTACAGGACCACATCTTAATTTTTCAAATATAAAGCTCTCTGAGCAGCATCTGTTGGGAAAAGCCTGAAAAAATATTGACATGAAACTGAGATAACTCAAGTTCCCTGATACTGCATTTGTGCAGGTAAAGTCAGAGAAGGAGGAAAAGACTGTGGGGAATAAGTGAAACTGCTTCCTAAAAGTAATAAACTGGTTTCTTTCTTGCCTAAACTTAACTGAGAGGAGCTATCAGGATATAAGAAATATTCCTACTGGCCATATTAAGGGAATCACACAAGACCATTGGTTTTGCAGGCAACCTCAAAAGGGTGAAATGCCTGACAGAAGAGAAAATTGCAGGAAAGTGAAGGCATAAACAGAGGATGCTATATTTTGTATGGACACAAGGACTGGCTTGTTAGAGGCTGATGTAATGGCATGCAAAAGGATCTGAACTGCTTTACACTAATTAGGCCCTGAAGAACCAAACATCTTCATTCTTTAAATGGAATATGTTTTAAAATCTAAAATATCTGTCATACTCAAGAAACTGTTTAAATCATATGAGCCAAGTACAGTATATTCTGCTTGAATTTTTCTTGCTGTTAGAACCTATGTGGAATAGCACACCAGAGATTGCTTGATAGGTTAGGCACAGATGCATTTTAGTTCCAAAATAATTATTACTTTTTTATACCTGAGGCCTATAGATTAAAAATTTTCTTGTCTGCCACCAAATTTGCCTTTTTCCCCTAAAATCAAGCATAATATACTTAAACAGTGAAAATGCAGCAATATTTTATATATTTTAATGCAATAAGCTAACTTACCTTAAATGTATAGTTTTTGAGGTAAAGGAGATTTTCTTTTTTAAATTCACATTTGCTTTCATTATCAGGTTTTTCTTCATTCTCCCAAAACAATATAAATTTTACATGTGGTCCAAACACACTTTGGTTTTTGCATGTAATCTGGACAGCATTATCAGCTGTCAATATTGTTTTAACGTGCTTCACTTTTTCTGGTACTGTAGACAAAAAAAAGGGTTACTTGCTCTATTCTCATCATTTCAAGCTCAACATTTCAAGCTGTATGTGCTCATGTCTGTTTCCTGTCTTCTCTCAATAACTTCATATATTTTCTTCCTTAAAAATTTCAGTCCCAATTTAATAAGTAACAAGATAAATAATCAACTTTGACTTAATCATGAGCTTATCTAAGCTGAAACAGATGTGACGTGGAAATGAAATGCTCTACTGACAGACTGCAAAAATAGTGAGATGGCAACTCTCTCTTACATC
This sequence comes from Melospiza georgiana, assembly GCF_028018845.1. Taxonomy (NCBI): domain Eukaryota; kingdom Metazoa; phylum Chordata; class Aves; order Passeriformes; family Passerellidae; genus Melospiza; species Melospiza georgiana. Next base: position 10,316,552 of record NC_080438.1, on the reverse strand, counting down.
TGACATCACTTTCTCATTTGAGGAACATGGGGCAACAGACAAGACAGGAGAAAAAAAGAGCTCTCCATGTGAACATTTGTTTCAAAACTATTTTAAATGAAATTTCTCCCAGAAGTCACTAGTATATTCTAATATTTAGAACAGTGTCCTTACACTTAAGTCTGGCTTAAAGCCACAAGAACTTGTTAATGATACAGAATCTGTTAAGTCTAATCTGTGGTTTCAAACTCTAGTTTCTTCTGTTGCTGCAAATGTTGCAGGCTTCAGACTGAGGGGCACAGCCAAGGGACCTTTCACTATGAGCTGGTAAAACCTTTCAGAAAGTAAATGAGGCAGCCTTTGTAAGGCAGCCACATTTCAGAAGCCATATCTCAGTAGCCACATTTCAGTAGAACACCACCATGGAAATTTTCTAAAAAATCATGTCAACTTGCAAAACAGCATATTGAGAAAAAATAAAACCAAAAAACTGCAGCTGATTTTTTCTTCATGTGAAGAGCAAAGACCTATAAGGCTCTAAAAGCAGATCAAATATCCCAGGTGAGGAGTGGCAGGATATTTGACTTGTCTGAATGTGAGGTTACATCATAGCTGATCATTTTTATCCACAGAGCAGATCTGTTAGATTCCTATTCCACATGCTGCTGAGAGAGATGTGACAAGGAGAAAGTTAACATTTCTGGAGGCAATGTTTGTTGAAGATGAAAACATCTTTTATAAAATGTAGGGATTTTCCTGTTTCCAAGGACTTGTGTTCCACTGTTATATTCTTCAGTTCAAGAAACCATAAAACTCTTCCACATCCTGCCTGACTTGTTATTAACTGTTGTGACAGTTGAGAAGGTCTAATCAATACCATTAATTCATGATGCAACTCATTATTTTCACAAAAAATAAGGGAAATGAGGTTGTTGGCACATCCATAAACTTATTTGAAGACTTTAATCTTCACATGAGTTATTAAAATGAGTGGAAAGTAGAAAGTGGGGGGTTCAAAAGATAATATGCTCAAACTAGATTTTTGCAGAGAAAAGAACCACAGTCATGCCCATATTAGGGCTGCCTAAAAATTAAAGCCATATTTAAATTTGTATTACAGTGAAGTCTCAGATCAACCTGTTTATATTTATCAGTAAATTAATTTATCACCTTTTTTTTTTTTTTTGTGGGGCTTCAGGTGACAATTCTGATCCCTGTATACTTCAAACTATACATTTGAAAGGATAGTCCCAAAAAGATGCATAGACCTTTCTGTCAGCAGAAGGGATGACACACATTTTTTCATCCTTAACCTAATGCTGGAAGCTGTGTACAGGTACATCCAAACTAACTGATATCCATTACAGATGGACAGTGTTGGTGTAGCCTGGGTCTACTTCAAACAAACTACAAAAGTAACTACACAACAGAAGTCTTCATGTCACAAAGAAAAAAATTAAACTTTTTTATTATCTTTTTGTTTAATTCAATTTTTTTATTTATATTGGGATATAATGCTTCCTAAAGACTTCACAAGACTTTCAAATAATGAAATATTCTTTTAAAAATTATATATATAAAAGAAAAATAATCATAAAAAGGGCATAATTAAAAAATAGATCAACTAAGTAATTTTTAAAGGGACACTAATTACATGAATGTCAGTACCATTATTTTAATTTTAATCAGTTTCTTGGCTAATAGTAATACTATGTATGAAATACAATGAACGACACTAGGAAAGTACAAATTCTTTGTGTTAGTATCAGCCTAGGTCATAAGAGCAAGCAGATTTACCTCCTGCATCTGTTGTAAATTCAAGGCTTTTGCTTCTACCTTCAAGTTTGTAATTGCGTTTGTTGATTGTATATGCAGTCACAGATACAGAAGCTCTGGTATAAGGTTTAAATTCATAGAAAGAATCGTGAGTTGTGTTGATTTCTCTGGGATCAGAATCTGAAAAATGAAATTAATGAAATTAATTAAATCTGTGTTAGGAGCACAGGAACTCTTACACTTTATCAGAGCTACCTGAAACCACTGTCATGTGTACTTCTAATTTAATTACCTTATTCTGGTTGCTTTGCTTTGCTTACCAATGCTAAGTGAAGGCTCAGGAAGAAGAGGAAATACATAAATACATAGAGAGTATTTACATATAAAGATTCCTTGAAATGTAAGATGGCCTAGACCAGCATATCTGGAAGGAGTGGCCATTTAGCAGAAGACAATCCCCTGGCTATAACCATCTAAATTTGTTTATGCATTTGTGCCAACTGAAGGGTAACAGGGTCATGTCCTGACATGGTAAACTGAATAATCTCAACTGAAAATTCAACTGGAACAACCTTAAATGAAGGAAATTCTAACATTTGTCTAGAATAAATTGCAGTGTAAAGAGAGTCCAATAGGACTTGACCAGTGCATTTTGCCTGGTGCTCTGTAATTATGTACATGCAATAAATTGTTTAATTACTTACTTATGCCTTCCCCCCAGAAACGCACGAAGTAGCCATCTATGGGACCGTTGGAAGTGTTCTCAGGTGCTGTCCAATTGACTGCTACACCTGACATATTTTTATGTACTACTTGAAGGTTTTGTGGTGCTTCTGGGACTGTTGTAAAAGAAAGATAACAATAATTTGCAATGAATGAAAATAAAAGTATTCCTCTTTTGACCTATTTTGATTAATTAGATGAAATTTCATCTGACACTAAAGCAAGATACCAACAATATGTAATTTTTTTTGTACTCTATTTCAAGAAGCTATACATAAGTATAAACTGAGTATATGTAAAAGCATCATATTACAGTAATTTCATACATTTAATTAATTCAGGACAAGGTGAATACAGCAACATCACATTTTACTAAAATTGTCCTATGTCTTCAAATCAAGAATTTAAGACTTGTCTCAGACTAGGTCTGCACTTTTTTTGTATGTGCATCTTCATTCAAAATTCCATATACTTGACCATGTTTTCAGTCTCCAAAACAACAACAAAAAATAATCACAGTCTCTGATAGAAGGAAAGAAATGCTCAGGCTGGAAGACTGAGAGGGTCTGCAATGAAAGAACAACAACTAGGGCAAGAGACCAGGAAGGAGGAGCTGAAGGAGAAGCTGAGTGTGGCAGAGAATGCTGCTCAAAGCGTATCTTTAACCCCAGGAAACCCAGAGAATGGGTTTCATAGTAGGAGTTCCCAGAAATATGTGGAATGTAAACCAGAAGTAAGCATTACACTTACCACCATAGTCTGTACGTATGTTGAAGCTTTGGTTGGCAACATTTTTTTCCTCAAAATCTATGAATCCAACGCAGTCATACAGACGGTTTGGCAATAAATTTTTCAGCACTTCACAAGTTTGATTTTTACCTCTAGAATTTGAATCTGTAGACAAAAGAAGAGCTTTATAAATATTTTTCACAGCTCCTAAAGTATGCGGCACCATTCCCTATCGTATTTATTTGATATAATTTGTCATAAACTATCATGATATTCCAAACAGAAAAATGGACAACCTGATCCAATGACTAGATTTTAGGTTCTTACATACTAACTTTGTTTGCAAAGACCTTTACTTCTCATCAGTAAAAGTCAAAAATTGACTTTCCAAGGAAACAGCTTTCCTACAGAAATCAGAAATGTCATGGGGAGTCTGGCAGAACCCTGGAATGGCTTCCTAGATCTTCAGCTCCCTGAAGCAGGAAATCTCCAGCCCCAGACATTCATCACCCATGTTTCTGGGACATTCATGAGGCCATTCAGCATCCATATCTGCCCTATCACACGAGGTGCCTCTGAGCCAGCATGTCCTCAGGCTGGCTGACTCCAAGAGCAGAGAGCCTGGCCTCACACCATCCAGGAGCCTGCACAGCCACTGGCCAAGGCAGCCTGCAGGGGATCAGCTCACAGCACGAGCACAGACTGCGGCATTTCCAAACTGCTCAGCACCCTTTCAGAAAATCAAACAGGACCTCAAAATCTCCAGAATTCATGCAACGTTTGAAACTGCTGAACTCAGCAAAAGAGGTCTCTGGGTTTGAACTTTCCCAGATCTGCACTTGTGGGGATGATAGTCCTCCAACTGGCAATCCCAGGAATTCTGAGCTACCCTTTCCTCAGACTGGCACAATTAATTTAAATCTGCCAGTCTTTCACCAAAAGACAACATCAACAATGCTTTTAAAGAGAAATAAATAAATAACCCACATTCAGAACGTATTGGAAGAAATTGAAGTGATATCCCGTTGCAGGTGACAGTCACCGTAGCACAGGCAAGTGAGCTACTCCAGCATAATGTGGCAGATGTGCTGGTTGAGTCCTCGACTTTAAGAAATTCACTGGTGACTGCAATGGAAGAATATTATACATCATTGTGACATTGGCTATATTGAGTCTTTAAATAACAGTTCATTTATGTTTTTTGACTAGTTCTGCAATATGAAGGTACAATCAGCATAGAATGATATACAAAGAATTCAATAAGAAATGGAAAGCAAAATTTTAAAAAGCCTTCATGAGATAAAGACACACAGGTATTCAAATAATAAATTAATGTTTTAGTGCAAACATTCAGCATAAACACCAGCTTTGAAGTGTTGGCTGGTCTTGCTGTTGTTTACCAATGAAGTTAAGTTCCCTTTTTTCTTTAGAATGAAAAAACTATTGTTTGCTTTCATTGTTCTTTGAGAAAATACTGCGAAGTTTTAATATACAACTTCAGAATAGCTTGCAAACCATGGACAAAATATGAAAAATTTCTGTCTGATTCTCTGAAAAGCAACAAGAATACACAAAGAAATATAGGGAAGCTGAATTACTGCATGTAAAAATGAATTTTTAAAAAAAATAAGAAAATAAACTACTAAAAGCCTTGTACACCTACCTTTTGGAACAAGAAAAGAAGTAGAAGTACCATCTGAACACGTGCCATTTTTAACTTTGACAGTGTAATTCCGGCAATTCGGAAGCTCTACTGAATGGTCGCTGAAACTCACAGTTTTTTCTCCATCATCCCCCTGAATAATGTATTCTGTGTCTTTTGTGCCAATTTTCAGGAAAACTTCACCCATGTTAGAGTGGTTCTTAGAGTCTTTTATGTCTTCAATAATGTCTAAAACAAAAGCTACTGTAAATGGAGTTGGAAATACCAGAATTGTTAAATAACTTTAATCTTACTTCTTCCAGAACTGGAAGACATTTTATAAAATAACTAATTACCAGTTATACATGCTAATTGATCAGTTTTATTTTTTGCTGCTTTATCAGCTTTGCCAATTTTCTGTATCTGAGTTTACTATTTGGTCACATTTCAACACTGAAGGAGAATAAGGGGTATGGTTCTTACCACAAGTTGCTTCAGGCTTCACTGTGGTAGATTCTATAAAAAAAGAAAACAATATGAAGGTCTGTTTTAACAGATTGGGTATTTTTTCCACAAAGCATTGGAAAAGGGTGACCAGTACTGCCCCAAACTCTTTTTTCAATATATTCAATACAAGTAAATGTGTTTAGCACTTCTCTCACATTTGAAATAGGGAAGAAAACATCAGCTATACATAAGTTATACATAAGTCTTTAACTAGTTATTTTTAGGGATCATGTGTCTTTCACAATTTTCCAATGACATCAATGAACTAGAAATCAAACAGGTTATTAGCAACATTTCCGAGTACAAAATTACACAAGAATATTCCAAAATCACATGCTCTCATAGCAGTATGATAAACTACAGCAGTTTTCCAGGATATCTATGCTGTGGAATGGGTAACTGAGTAGTATAAAATGTCACTAAAGAAACAAAATTTATCTGCTTTTTGCACTGCCATCCTACCTTTGGAAAGAGATTCATACAACAGTGCAGGTTGTTTAGTGACTACTTTTACACCAGGATATCCAAAAGAAATTTTTCTGCTATTTTCTGTAGAGAATCTTGAGCAAAGGACTTCATCCTGGAAACAGTTACTTAATATATCCCAAGGTAAAGGTGTCACTAAGCCACACCAAAATCTAATTTTTTCATAGAAGGTAGGCCCTAGATTTCCTGCCTCCAGGCTGGGAGTCACCAGCTGGATGGTGGCCTTAAGGAGAGGGCAAACAGAGGGACCGCTGGAGAGTCACCAAGACTGTAAGGGGTAGAACAGCCACAAGTAAAAGCTAAGTTCAATTTGTCAAAGAGCAGACAGCAGCCTACAGCTACTCGAAGGACAGTTCAAAATGGAAAGTGTCCAGCTCCTGGAGGCTCTTTGCACAATCACATACATATATTTTGCTGACCTGACTATTCCTTACTGCCCAATGGCAACTAAAATCACTGTAAGTGACTGAACTACTAGATCCCAAGAAGGTATTACTGCTGTGTGAAACCAAAGGGAAGACATTGGAAGACAGAAAGGCACACAGATCTCAGATGTATTCACACTTTTTTGCTGCTTGGACAAATTTCTGTGAATAAAAAGAGAAGCACTGACACAGTAACTGACAAATTTACCCTCCTATTATATGCCACTGTGTGGAAATAATTTCTATTTTGCACTTGCTTGACAAGTAACAAATCCGGTATCTTTAATATTCTCATAAACAGTTAGTAAGGTTCCTAAAAACATCCTTAAGTTTAATGCGGTTGTATGTCTAATTTGTATGCTTAGGTTAAAAACACTCCAAAGTAATAGCCTCATTCAAATCCATTTTCTGTGCCTGATGTATCAGAACTGTGGTAACTGTGTGCAAGTTTGTCACCTATTGTGTAAGTGAAGCTGGGAGTGGGGCTCATCCCAGTGCTTGCTGGCATGTTGACTGATGAGGTGGTGCTGTGCAAGGATGTTGAATTGTAATCATCTGTAAGAAAATAAACAACATATCAGCATTAAAAAGTGAAATTCATTCTTCCATATGGTTTTGTCATCAGAAATGTCTTACACTACAGCACTTCTCTGTTTTTGTTTTGTTTCTTGGGGGATTTCTGTAATTTAGAGAAAACTGCTGAAAGAAAAGTGATGTTGATATATTAATTTTTTTAAAAAGAGTATTTAAATAGAAAGCAAATTTTTAGGACTACACCACTTACAAATGAATTCTGTATGTACAATGACTCTTTTTTGGTCAACACTTAGCCATAATTCCAGATGAAGTCAAAATAAAAACAGTACTACAATCTGTGAACTGGGGAAAATTAGAACATTTTTCTATAGTCTTACAATAAAACACAATTACAAACAGTGCTTGTGCTGTTTCACAAACAGCAACTCTAGGTCGTGCTCCTTTGCTGGGTCACGTACCTTGCTCTCTCACTGTATTTCTTACTATACTTCATTACTTATTTCCCTTTTTATAAACCACTGACCAGTCTGTATATTCTTTCTCTTTTAGGCTCATTCCTACTGCTCTGGCTTTGGGGGCAGCCTTGTTGGCAGCAGCTGGCATTTTGATGCTAACATGGCGACTGCAAGACTCGGCCCTCCGATACCAGGTCCTGCACATTACCCTGGCACTGCCGCCATGCCAAAGCACAGACACCTTTTCCATTTGATGAAAAAGAGCTGGAAAAGGCTACCCTGGTGCTGAACGACCTCGTTTCCCCCTAGAGTTCTGAGAGCAGCGCGTGGCTGCACGGGGAGAGAGCAAACCTGCAGTAGCATCCCCGAAGGCAGAGGGAGTGCGTGCGGTGGGGGCAGCGGGGGCGCTGCTGCGAGCCGGGCTGCTCGGGGCCGTGCCGTGCGGGGAGAGGTGCGTGCTGTGTGCGAGGCTGGCACCTGCGGTGAGAGGGACAGCGGGCTCGGACACGCTCCAGCCGGTGTGCCCGGCCGCGCGGGACAGAGGGACAGAGCTGCCCACACCACCAGGGTGCAGGGCTGCAGCACTCCCATACTGACACACTGGGAAAATTTAACGAAACAAAGAAACATCAAACATTCAAAGTGCAGGGGATTCAACAGGTGTCAGAAGAACAACCAGTGAGTGTATTCTGTTTTTGTTATGATTGTGCCTTTCATGCTATATTTTAAAATATACCTAAATACATTACTCAAAACCAGACTTGTCTGATATTCCTGCCTATTAAGACAGCATATTTCATTTTGTTGGGTGAATGAAAAGGCGTTAAACACTCTGTGAGGTAATTGTGTGTGAGAAAATGAAAGAAGAAATTGCCAAGGAAGAAAAAAAAAAATCAATGCAATTCTGCCATGTAAATTGTTTCTTACCAGTACCAGGCGTGGTCGTTGCTGTCTCCTCCCCTGAAAAAGAGAAAAAGAGAGAAAGTGTAACTTAAACTTTCAAGGAATTTGCCAAAATATATAAAGACACATTCCTTCCTCCCAAATATCAGCTAAGCTTTCCCTGAGAAATTACACATTCTTAAGTTACATTTAGTGGATATAGCAACAACCAGACGACCAAAATACCAAGTATACAGTCACAGAATCACAGAATGGTCTGGGTTAGAGAGAATCTTAAAGATCACCTAGCTGAAACACTCCTGCCATGAGCTGGGATGCCACACAGCAGATCAGGCTGCTCAGGGCCCCGTCCAAAAAACTTCCAGCCACTGTTTGGCTCTTCCTTCCTCCTCTTTTCCTCTTTTTCTACCAGATCTTTCCTACTATGTTTGTTTCTTGGAATTTATTTATCTTTTTCTTGTGTCACATATTTTTTCAGGTAGAACTTCCCTGTTTATCATTTCTCTGTTACTTCAGCTTCACTTCATGACACTTCACAACTGCTGCATCTTTACTCTTTTGAAAATAAACTCCTTTAACCTTTAAAGCAAAAAGCCAGGTTTATGTGAGAAACTGTCATACTTGTGAGGGATACATAAGTATCCTGTTCATGTATCAGCATCAAAATCATGTCCCTCATCTCTGGCACAGAAGATCAACATAAGCAGATACGCTGGGACTCCAGAGATTTTCTCCTTACTGTCCCGACAGACAGCAGCAGTGTTGGCTGCTCAGTGGCCACCATGGGTTCTCCACCTCTCATGGACAGTTCAGAAGGCTGGCAACAGACATTAAAAACACTCAACCAGTGATGGCAATGTCACCTGCAGGGAGTGAGAATTTCTTGGTGCTCAGAACTGTCATGAAGTGTGTCTAAGCCATGATATGAATATGAATGTACACAAAAGCTAGTCTTGCAAATGCTTTTCTAGTCAGCAACTGAATTTGTTGTTGTGCAAGATCTCTTACTACAGCTGACAATTTGGAAAAAGCCAGTAGCCTGATACCTTACAGAAAAAGCATCAACAGAAGTCAAATGAAGTTCGGCTGAAAACAGTAATGCAGCATTTATGTCTTTACAGAAGTAGGGAAGAGTGTTGCCTAAAATCTGGTCCATGAGATGAGCATATGGGTCTATGAGGTTTGCATAAAATCCTATGAAACTTTTAAAATAACATTTATGAAACTTTTAAAATAACATTGCTCTTAATTGTAAGAATGTAAGCTCTAAAATATAGCAGACTGAAAAGTGATCTTTGAACTTTCAATGTACCTTCAGCATCTGAAACCTCCTGCCTGCAACATTTCTTTACAACAACTGCATGATTTCTAACTATATGCATTAAAATGCCAAGGAACCCTGTAAAAGCTAACATTCATATCCATCTGTATTTTCCATAAACAATAAATTTTCAATGTATTTTCATGGTTTTCAATTCAGTGTTTGAAAGCTGGCAGTTAGTCATCAATTATTCCCCCCTCCTTTTCCAGATCTTACTTTGGTTTAGCACATCAAATATACCTAAAGCCAAATATTAACTTTCCATGAGCATTGTCACAGATTAACTTTCACTTAAAAACTTTTCCTTGAACAGAATAAAAGAAGTTGCAGAAAAATTAAACTCTAAATTAAACTCTGCCCAGATTAGTGAAACATTCAGAAATACTTTTCAAGCTATTTACTGATCTCTGATGCAAACATAATAGAAACAAAATGATACAAATCAAGATTGCCTCTTCCAAGTAAAGTGAGATAATATAAGATAAGAGGGATCATAAGCTTGTCAGGGTTGTGTTGCCTCATTTACTTCCTCAAGATTCCTGTGAAAATAATTTTCCCCATTCTTCCCCTTGTAAAGTTAGAATAATGCTAACAGCTTAAATGGAGTGTCAGGTTTATTGCTCACTCCCATAGAGAGAAGCTAAACATTACACATAGTCATAGAACTCCAGGTTACGAGAGACCTCACAGGATCACCTGGTCCCACTGCCTTGCTCAGAGCAGTAGCTTAAAACAATATGGGAAATAATAGTCTGAGATTGCCCTTTTATCCTGCCTATAACCAAGAACTATCACTTTAACAGAACTTCATGGCAATTTTATGCCCTTGTAAGCATTTCAAGGGTCTCCTGCTCTCCTGTGATTCCCTTCCCTGATATGCTTTATTATAGCAATGGAAGAAGATGCAGTTGAAAAGAATTCAATAGGTGGCACCAGAACACTAAAAAATCCTCTCAAAAAGAAAAGCAAAAGCATTTCCCCATGAAACCTTTTTGAGAGGTACTGGGTAAAATGAAGGAAAATCAAGAAGAATCTCAACACTCCAGACTGTTACTCTGAGATTAATAGGTATATTGCTACTCTTAATTTTCAAAAACATGTCCCAGCACTAACAATGTCTGAGCTAACCTCAGACTAACCAAGACAAAACTGTCTGCTCATGTTTATATTCTAAAACATAACTCTAGAAACTTGAAAGCTGAAATCCAAAAATATCTTTAAAATGTAATGAGGATGTCCAATCCCCCAAACACATGCTGTGCAGTACAAAAGCTTGATGATTGCCAAACTAAGCAAGTTGGTCTGAGTTTAAATGGGAACTACCCCAAAATTTTTCTCAGAGCTTAAACTGCATCCAACCATAAGACATTCTTAAGATGATATGTGTAGGATAACAAGGATAACATCAGATAACCCATATGGAAGAATTAGAGCATAGAAAAAGTTCCTACTACTATAGTAAGTTTTTAAGCTTCCCTCTCCCTTCTCTTGATTTGGCCACCAGTTGGTCTTAATCACATGCCCTGGAAAAAGGTATAACCAGCAGCTCATCCCTCAGGCAGCTAGGAGCCTGGCTAATCACTGTCATTCTCCTTCCTACCAGTCAATGGACAGAATGCAGCTGCTGCTTCAAAGAAAGGTTTGAGATGACAACAAAATACACCTATAACAAATGAGTTCATCACCCTTTCTCCTGAAAGCCCAAACAGGTACTGGCCCTGTGAGTGAAACATGGGAATACTGTGTTATTAAGTACTTTTGATGTTCAAAAAGAAGAGCAAATGGAAAAATCATGAAAGAATCCAGGCCACCAAAAAAAAAAAGCCAATCTCTCAAACCCCTAGGACAGGAGGCTCTCTGGGTCACATGTGGAGGTACAGGAGCTGCTGCATCACTCTGCAGTACTGACTCTGCACTCACTGCAGTGCTGTGGTTGCACCTGTATAAGAAATCCAGTTGTATAAGGAGACAGCTTTTTGCTGTCTTAGAAAAATGTTTTCACTTGGCAGGACCAAGCAACTCAACAGAAGACAACTAGGACCTACAATATGCTAAAAAATAAAAATATGTTTCAAGGAAGTCCAGGGTGTGATCTTCTTGAGCAGTAGGAAGAACCAGCACATGTTTCCTGTGTGCATGTGCTATTAATAACACAAACTCCAGCTGATAAGATGGAGATCCTGTTGAATCAGCATTAAGAGCCTAAAAATGCTATCATGTTTATAGGCGCAGAAATCCATTAGCTGATGACATGGAACACATCTTTTAATTCTATTCCACTGCTTAATTTGCAGTGAGTAAAATGGACCTGGCTTTGTATTTGCTGCTGGACTGGCCAGGAGGCTACACCTGCATGGCAGCAGCTCAGGCTGTCTGCTCTGAGCACAGGATTGCTGCAGGACTGCATTCCTCCACACACACAGCACAGAGCAATGTGGGAAGGAGGATGCTCTTCTAATAGTGTGTTTGGTGTTTTATCTAGCCTGGTGCCACACCAGCTGGCTCTTCACATCCAGCTGCACTCCTCATGTCTTTGCCAGAGCTGGGAGGGGGCAGAGGAAGTAATCCTTCCTCTCAGCCTCGTGTCTGTAAAACAGTTGGCAGCCGCGTTTTGCAGCCAGGAAAAATGCTTACTGATTCTGCAGAGCTGCTGCCCTTTTCCCAGGATCTCTCCAGCCTTTAGTACATTGGACAGACCCTAGCAACCCCCACCAGGCAGCATTTTACACCAAGCAACCAATGTAAGTCCAGATTCTGCCTTCCCTCTTTTCACAGCTGAACGGCACTGCTTCAGCAGGGTCAGGGCTCTTCACATCTGCACAGAAAGCAACAGGATGTGGTCTACTTGTTCAGATGGAGTAAAGCTCTTTGAGGGGGTCTCCTAGCAAACAGCACAGACATTGCAGCTCCCCTGCCAGCCAACTCTAAATTGCAAAAAAAAGAACAGTTCCTGGTGGGAGGTGAAGGGTGAGTAAGGCAAGGAGCCTTACAAAATGCTGCCAGCCGCCCTTTGATTTATTTTTAAACTTCAAGTGGGATAGGATGTAATTCACACCTGCTTTAAAGCTCCCTTGTGCTGCCAGAACCAGCTAACGAGACCTTAAAGTAAGTGAGCATCAGGCCAGAGATGCTACTGCTATTTTTGCTGAAAACACAAAACTGGGATCCATTGCTACTTTATAACCAAATCTGGGCAGACCTAAGAATAAACTAACAAACACTTAAACATCTGAGTAATTCTATACCACAGAGGAGCCCTCAAATTTTATAGGTGGGATCACATGTGCTGAAATGCTTTCATAACCAGAGACTACAGAATTACACTTTATTCTTTATCTCTAATTCTGGGGAAGAAAAAACTGATAATATTCCCAGTTTCTGGATGAACTGCTGCTTTTTGAAAATCGAGTAAAAGAATGCTATATAGACTTCATATTAAAAATATGTGAAATTTTTCATGCTCTGAGTCAAAAAATAACTAATCATTTGATTTACAGTATAGAATTTTCTCAGGTGACAGAGACATTTCTGAGGGTCGTAAAATAAAAATATATTCTTGTGTTAAATTGAAGATGAAGTGATCACTTCACTTCTAACTTATTCATTGTCTAATTGGTAAAAGTCTTCATAGCCCTATAGCAATCATAGAAGTTAGAACTAAATAAACATTACAATTTCTTTTCCACAGGCAATATTGACAACATTTATTTTCACCAGAAATTAGGGCTAAAATGTTGAAACTGTAAATTTTCATTTAACAGAAATTCTAAAGTGTTCTAATTAAGAAATGCCAATTTTTTGCTTTTGATATCTGGGTTTAATGTCCATTCTGACTTGTCAAAATGATAACTAAAATAGTTTCCATCTGATTTCTCAAAATATTTCTTTTTGCACAAGTTCATTACTAATTGCCTCCCAGAGCAACTCCTTCACACAGTGCATCACTCCCAAGAGCCTGATCCTGGCACTCTCTCCTGCCCCTGTAACCTTTGGTTAAGGCATTATCTGAGAGTCAAAGGCCTTTTTGTTCCCAAGCACCTGCCAGTGCTGAGGGCTGACTTGCAGTGGGAAGGCGTGGTCTGCCTGCAGAGCCCAGCTCAGGAGTGAGAGCTGCTCTAACTACAGCCAGTGATAGGATGTGGTGTTAGGCAATCTGTGAAAATTGACCTCTGAAATTAATGCTTGTTCTAAATCCCTCTCCTTGCTGTCCACCTTCCAAGACTGTAGTTACCCCTATCCTTCTCAAGTTCAGAGTCAACTGTGAGCATTAATCAGCATTTACAGCTATGGAGAAGGCAAAAAATTCAAATTAGCCAACAATCAATTACAAAGGGAACAACCAGAAGAAAGGGAGGGAATTAAAAATTCACAACTGACTGATACAAGGAGGAACACAATGTTACAATACATGTTGAATATTTCTGACCATTTTAAAAAAAAGTATTTTTCTGGTTCTGATTATGCAAAAGAAACATAGAAGTATATTTTTTCCAAAGGAAAATAAAAACACAGAGCAAAAGAGAAATTTCCCTGAAGAAACATTAATTTAATGGAAGTAATACTTGTTACCAATGATATGTAGAATTTCTCAAAACCATAAACCTGAAGTAGAACAAAAACCAAAAGCAGCAAATCAAATTCTTTTTGCCAACACAGTTCCTGCAAACCTAAAATAAATACCCAGGACTATTGTGTGTTTAGCAGTCAGAAGGAGGGGTTTTCTATCACTTGCACCAGACTTTAAATGACATTTTCAGCCTTCACAGGACAGCTTTGCAGTAACCCACTCACACAGCTACAGCTAACGACGCCTTTGCTGCCCTGTGGTTTCTCTCATGCTGTTTACTTCTGCCTTTCTTCTACAGAACCCTGCTCAAAAGGAAGAGGGTGCAGCATACTGTGGTTTTGAGCTTAAGTGCTTCCAAATGCAAACGGAGTTACCATAGCACCCACATGCCCAAGCAATCAGACTTATCTTAGTGCTAAACCACTTCTCTAGTGCAGTCATGAAACGTCCCTATTAAACTCCTTTTCATCACATTTGCATTTGTAATTACTTTCAGTTGCACAGGTTCATTAATATGATACAGTGAGGGGTGGCAATCTTTGGGATGAAGTCCAAACTGCTTTGCAGGGAGTCCTTGTCACCATGTGAATTGTCTGCAAGAAAGGAGAATATCAAACCCTGATGTAACAGTTCCTTCAGCTGTGAAATGCTGGGTACTCTCCACAGTCATTAAGAAACACCTTTGCATGAGGAATGAAAGACTGGCTGTGATATTTGTTTGTCAATTTTGTGCAACATGCAAAAAAATCTGTGTTCATATTTGCTTTACCCTTTATATATTTTCAGTATTTGTGCACAGAAAGTCTTGAGCCAGATTCATGTTGTTCTCATGCTAAACTTCTCTGCTCCCCAGGGCCAGTGCCTCTAACTTCAGTCATGACTTTTCCAGCCCTGCTGGATCCTTCCTTGATCTTCCTTTCCCCCATCTACCTTGAACAGAAACACTTGCTCCATATTGCTCTGCTTAATGGCACTGACAGAATGGT
Source organism: Melospiza georgiana (assembly GCF_028018845.1). NCBI lineage: Eukaryota > Metazoa > Chordata > Aves > Passeriformes > Passerellidae > Melospiza > Melospiza georgiana. The sequence goes on along the minus strand of NC_080438.1, from coordinate 10,301,516 downwards.
TCTGGATTTGCTGGATGTATATTGTTTATGGCAAGCAGGAGGAGGAAAGAACTTACACCTATTTTATCATCCTCTCAAGTTGTACTCCCACGATTTTTGCAATTGCTGACTCTATTGGTCACAGGAAGCTGTGGAGAACAGCAGAAGACAGCTCAGTTCTCAAGAGTTTTGATCAGAAAAAAAAGGCTACAGCTGAGCAGCCTGACTGACTGACTTGGTGAAGAGTGTGAGGCAGGGGCAAACTTAATTTCAATCCCTTCATTGGACCATGGCTTATTTGAATATCTGACTCACTTCTCTGCTTCTCAGAGACAGATATCTTTGAGTTTCTTCAAGATTAAAGCATTATCTGGTTTTGTACATCTTCCTGATAGATTATAACTTTTATGTAATTTTGCCAGCAATAGAAAATGGGTCTTTTGCCCAAAAAAACAAAATCAACTTTCTCTAAACTGTCTTTCATTAGCTCAAATTCAAACCATAAACAGTTTAGTACCATTTGTAGAGTAGGGGAGGCTGTAAGTAAATGATGTTGAAGGTCTAGTTTTACCTAAGTCTTTCTGTGAGTCTGGGATTCTAAAATCAGCATTTTAGCCACTGATAACATAAAGCCTGTTGAAATCAGAAATACCTTCTGTTTCTCAGAGTTCTATTAGCATGAAATCCTTGGATCAACAGCTCTGTACTTACTGGGAGCATTATGCCAGTGAGGACTCTAATCAGTGATTTTCAAAAAGATTCAGCTTTTTAAAAAGAACATTTTTTTCAAGAACTGACATCTGCCTGTGAGTTATTCCCTTTCATAATAATATTTGTCTCTGATCCACTGCTATGTTAAACACCCTACCAAACCTTTGCAAAAAATCTTTGTTGCACTGCAGATTTTTTACTGATAAAAGATATATAAATGTACCACAGGAGCTCCATGGTTTCACCTTGGCCAAGGGCTGAGGGCAAGGTAAGCAGTGGTGGCACACAGACTCAAGCCAGCAGGACCAGAGTGTGACAAATGAAGAGCAACAGCTCACCAGAGAGCAATACTGAATAACTGCTGCAAAGGTGTAGCAGCACTGACAGCACCTGAGTGTCATGCCCCTCAGCAGAGGCAGCTGGGGACAGAGAGAATCCAGAGCCCCCAAGGCTGCAGTCGCAGAGCTCCTCTGGCCTAGTGACACAGGTGAATGTACAGCTGCAGTTACACCGTTCCCAGAGCTTTTCCTTTCACCAAGGTAATTCAGTACTGCTGCAAAAATCACACTTTTCAGACAGTCCTGTGAAAACATTTCTGATACTTCTAGGAGATGGCAACTGGCTCAAAGGAGTGCTGCTCTGAGTGATACAGCGATGTTTGGTGCTTCTGAAACAACCCTATCACAGAGTCAAATGCTGGGGCTGGGGGATTCAGCTGCTGTCTTGGATGAGAACAGGTCTCGTGGTTCAAATAGGCACATTGGAGTCAGAGTGAAGATCTGAGGGAGAATCTGCCTTTATCTACTCACAGAATTAAACACTACATTTTAATTGAATTATCTGATGATTGTGCAGTTCAGGCCTAAAGAAAACTAGTTGCTGCATTCCACAGTAGAGAATGCATGAGCCATTGCTCAGTACCTCTGGTCACTGGAGGGTTTTATTGTGCTTAGTTACTCTGCCTGCAAAGCCTCAGCCTTTGAAAGATTCACAAATCAGAATAAAGATGTGGCACAAAAATTTCCTTTTCCAATGATCTGTCATTTGTATTTCTGTGACTTCTTGCTCCAAGCTTAACAGGACCCTCAGCAGTCCCTGTGCTCCATGAGGTGAAGTCCCAGCCTCACATCTTCAAGCAGCAATGCTCTAAACTATCCTGCTAGTCTCAGTCATCGCCTATGACCCAGATTTCTTCCAGCATGAAGAGAAGATCCTAACCAGCACTGGCTGATAGACAACTAGCTTCTGTTTCTTGAAAGGATAGAGAGTACAGAGGAAAAAAATCATGCAGCTCAGTGGAGAACCGTTCCCATACCAACTCTGCCTGCTGGGCAGCTTCCTCGCCCTCCCGGGGCTGCCAGCTGCAGCCAGCAAACTCTCTTTGTTTCAAGGGACACTGATTTTACTTGGCTACTATCTTCACTTTTTCTTTTTCCTCCAGACATTCAGGCCAAAATTTATCAGAATTGAATATCCTTCATCAAATATGCTACTGAAAAACATTTTTATTTCCCATAAAATAGTCTGACAGCCAGGATTCACTGACCAACAGCTAAATCAACTGCATTCTTGTTAGGGTGCAATTTAAAACACAGTAATCTATACACAGAAAATGTTGATAGGAATCATCATGTAAGGGTCAGATTCTACCAGCATTATTCATGCAAAAATCATTTTGAAAGTAATACATTCAGTGATGCATATCATTATCTTCCAGAACACTGCCTGTTAAAATTTATCATTCATTTTTTTATTATTTCCCTGGAGGTGTTTAAGAAAAGGCTGGATATGGTACTTAATTCCATGGTCCAGCTGACAAGGTGGTGTTATGTCATAGATTAGACTCAATGATCTCAAAAGTCTTATCCAACCTAGTTAATTCTGGGATTCTGTGAAAAGCAGAAATTACACTATTTAAATTAATCAAAATGTCCTATATTTGATGTGTGGCCTGAAATCCATCTTGTCTTCAGCTAGTGAAACAAATTGGAACTGTGACCAAGTCCTACCCAGGAATTCCACTTTCTACTCACTTAACTGAATGAGTGGCTCTATGTACCCTCCATGTCTATGTCTCTCTAACATCTCATGCAAAGTGGAGATAATGGCATATTGCAATTAGAAAATAATTTAAAATTATGAAGTTCGCAGACAAGGGATCTGAAAGTGACATAAAAAAATATGCCCACATCCGTCTGATTGCATAAACAGGAACAGGCTGCAAAGAGAGAAACTCCTTGAACTTGAGCTCCCCAGAATGCCCTGCACACACTTACAAAAGCTCCTCACTATCTCAAAATCTGGATTGCAAAACCTGGGTTCTGTCCCTTCAGGGAAGCTGAGCAGCTGAGCAGGTCAAGAAGGGGCCCTTACTTCATGTCACATCAAAAGCAATGATGAACAGATTTCAGAAGAGAGCACAGTCCACACAACTCCTCTGGAATTCAATAAAAACATTAAGTGAAAGTGATTTCTTGGTCCCTCTCCTTCTTTATTTTTCTTTTGGAACCAGATCAGTAATTTTGGTACCCAGCACTGGGCCTTTCACTGCATTTTAAATGTGTCTTTTTTTTTCCTCTTTCTCCATTTGCTATTTTCATTGTAACAAACAGGAGACGTGAGATCCAAGTTTAACGAACCACCTGATAATCACAAGCAAAGAGAGGTGAAAACAGTTCATCTAATTTTTCTTTAAATCCTGTGCTGATCATCCTTTTCTAAAAGACTGTATGCTGAGTGTTTCAGGAAATAGAAATAAAGGCACAGAACGGAAGGACTCCACTCTGCTCACAGGGATTGTGGTGTCCCATAATCCAGCAAAAATCTAAAGTTCGTGTTCCTCAAGATTTGAACAAGACTGATTTCAGTATCTCTTTAAATAATTCAAGGCAAAAAGAACAAAAATAGTCTGTGCTTCCATCTTTTGCCTGTGGAAGGCAATTTTCATTAGGATTTCAAGTTTCCTTTTTTATTATAATTTTTTATTTTAAAGGTCTTAAATTAATGGTCTGGGAAATAAAAGAAAAATCAAAGAATAAGGATGCTAGACAGGAATTTATTTAGGAAAAGAATTGTATGGACCTTTCAATTTATAGGGGCCCACAGAAAGCCCTCAGGCCAAAGTTAAGAGAACGTCCAATTTCATGCTCCAAATAATTTTACACTCTTTATATAGGCACAGCTATTCACAAGCTGGAAAATACCACAGACCTGTAAACATTTCTTATGTCTAATAATAAGAAATGTGTATATGGCAGCATTACATATCTGACAATAACAAATCCCACTTGGAGGTGGGAGGTCAGAAACCCAATTGGATTTGTGACACAAGCATCAGTTTGTACACACACATCCCCAGATGGAGCAATTTGGAATTAGTGTGTGTACAGTCTGCTGTGATGACAGATGAAAAAGCTGAAGCAGAAAGACACAAGTATGTGCAAATGTGGGTAAGGCTTTTCTAAGTCTATACTTTTACAGCATTTGGTTGAAATAGTGGTGAATGTATGGCCACATGAACTGGTAACATTTACTGCTCTTTAATTTTTAATATGGAAATATATAAGTTTTTTTCAGTTGTGTAGACTAAGGCACTTGAAGATATTATTCAGCACCTATTATTTTACATTTCATATGTATGCCCCACAAACTGATAATAACTACACTAAAAAAGACAAAACCTTCTGGTAGGTGTTCAAGGAAGCACAGAAATTTGTTACTTGTCATTTACTTCAGTAGGAATTAAGTACAACTTGAAAAAAGATCATAGTCTGAAGAAAGATAATGTGAATCAAGACTTCTATAGAGTCTGGCATGTAACAGATCTCTTAATAACCCCCCAGCAGCACATAGAAGCAGGAAGTAGGCACTGGCAGTGCTTAATTCAGCACTCAGCTCTGTTGGCTCAGGAAAGCACATGAGCCTTCTCTGTACCTCCATTTGGTGCACAGAGACCACCTCAAGTGTGGGATCACCTGGAATTCCATGGGCTGCTCTGCACCAGTGTGTAAACTGTTAGGAGTACTTGGATAAACAACTATGAGCAAAGCCCTGCACAACCTACAGCATCCTCACTCAAATTCTTTACCAAATTTTTCAGTTTTCATTATACTTGATGCTGAAACAGAAACTTTCAAGCTAGTTTAATTAATATTAAAAATATGAAAGACCATTTTTAATGGTGCCCAACATTAGCAGGCAACCAAGAAAAAAAGGAGATTGTAGCATTTTAGTCAGGATTATCAAGAATACCCTAATGAGCATAAGCTTTGAAAAATCTACAAAAAAGCAAAACTCTAGCTTCTTTATTTCCATTTTGCCACATAAGATCCTTCTGTAGGATATTCCATGGTCAAGGATGATGGTCAAGAAATTCCATGGTCAAGATGCTCTGCTCATCTGCTGACAAATAATAAATTCTGCCTTGTTAACACAATGTGATCCTTCTTTCCTTTTGGATATAAAATATGTTCTTTATATACATTTACATAAGCAAGACCCAAAGAAATTAAGGACAAATGAACCTTATCTGCAGTGACAAGAGCACAAAGCAGTCTGAAATAATGCAATGAAAGATATGTCCAACTGTTTTCAAGGTTGACAGGGTCAAAAGAAAGCTTTACAAAGACTTTTGAACTTTCAAGAAAATAAGGAACACAATGATCAGGGAATGGAACCCTGTACCAAGGATATAATGTGTTTCTGTTAGGGTACAAATAGCCAACCCTCCAGGGCCACAGCAGATGGTGTAACAGAAAATTGAATTAAAGGCTATTAATTCATTTTTGGCACATGTATGAGGCCAACAGCCACCCCAAAGGAACAGGATTCTCTGATGAATGGAAATGGAACTTATTAACAGAATTGTCCAATGAATGCAAGAAGTGCCACTAATGGTCCCCAACATCTCCTACACTGAGCTGAGATCCCCTTGCTCAATCCCACATCATGAGTGACTGGGAACTGGCAGATAGAGGAGCTGGCTCTGCAGAGATGAGTGGCTGATGGCTCAGTGGGATGCCACAGCACTTGGTATCATGAGGAACTTCTCACATTAGAACCACTGCAATCTACTTGACCGTGGCTTTGGTCTACATTACATGAGGAATAGTGGCCTCTTGCCAGAGCATGGGCCCTCCAGCCAGGAGTGCAAGTGCTTTTACTTGTGCAAAGGTGCACAGTGCTAAAATAGCTTAACTGCCAAGCTTGTTTTGTCTTTCGGTTTTAAGTTACTGGCAGCTGCTAATGAAAGTCATCTTTTACCTCATCAAAGTTAATGAGCTTTGGCACTGCACTCCTGAATGCGGCTGTAAAAGTCCTGCTTCCGCCAGGAGCTGTTACTGCTTGTTCAGGGGCCTCTCTGCTGGCATTGCTGTACTGTGGAATCCTGTCCTTTTTGGCTATGACTCATCACAGCCAGTCAGCCACACAATCTAACTCCCTTTTCAGTTTAAATCAGCTTCAGGTTAGATTTGAGTGGCTTAACTATGGGAGGGCTCCCATTGTCTTGTTTCTGCCTTCAGACCTTAGGGGACAAAGCTGAGAGTCAATGCTGGTATTTATCCATTAGTCAGTTCCAAGTTTTGCTTTGGCAGAGATATAGAGACACCACATAAAGCAGATAAAACCCACTGCAGTCCACCACATCAGCAGGAAGGGGCAGGGGAATTATTTTAACACTTAAAAGCAGATAAAACTCTTGCTACATGTGTTTGGTCTGTAGCATAAGTTTGACAAAATGTCTGCCTCTGTTTCTTCCCAGGCTCTGTGTTAATGCTGACACTGACAACAGCTTATGGAGCACAGCTAACATGTGAATGGGCTCAGAGAGGGGGCTGGGGGCTTGGGCAAGAGCTGCAGGGCGCCAGTGCCTTCTGCACAGCCACCCAACAATGCCACTCTCCATTGTGCAGCTTAAAATTGCAAAAGCCGTATGTGATTGGCTGCTTTTTGCCCTATTTTTTGCCTCCTGCCCTCCCTGCCAGCCAATGTAGGAGCTCCTGACTCGATGCTCCTTCAGCAGGTGACCTCTAAACTGCAATGGCCCCACGTTCAGGGGGCTGGTCCCTACCTGCCTGGCTCCTCATTATCTTATCTTTGTGCATCTGATTACAACACACTCAGGAAACACAACTCTGATGATACCCCCACAGCACAATCTGAAAGATGTGTTCAGTCTAACACTAGTCAAAAACTGACATGCTCTTGCACCAGTTTCACTAGGAACTTACAGCTGCTTCAGACCTGCCACCTAAACTGCCATTTAGGAACCTTGAGAGTTTGCTATCTCTCTTCCAACTGGATCAGAAATTCTGAAATTCAGAGGTGATCAGATCACAAGGATTAGTTCAATCTCATACAGAGACAGTAGTTCAGATTTGCTTGCCCAGCAAGCCTGTGATGCATAACCATATTACTATGTTTATCTTCCTGGTCTTGACCAGTTTTCATGGAGATAATAAGGTTTGACTTCAGTAAACTAAGAAGCTCAATTAAAATTTGTACTTCTTTTCAAATGACCTACTGATTTCAGAAGAATTTCCAAAATAGACCACTCAGCCCTATTTAATAACTTATTGCTAAAGTTCAATTAAAGTTGCTAACATTATAGAGTAATAAAAGGAGAATACCTACTTCTCTGGTTAATAACTTAATCTGAAACATATATGTATTTAAAAAATCAAACACAGTTGAATTTTTCAATAATTTTAAGCTGCATATTCAACATCTTTGGTACAAGGGTAACAGATACAGGAACTGGCAGCAAGTAATGATTACAGATGTACAAGAAGAGTTGCATTAGCTACCAGTTTTGTGAATTTATTCCTGTTCACCTGCAAACCTAATATGGCAGAGAAGCAGCCAGAGCTGGTTTTGCTCTTCCTCTGCCGTCAGCAGGAAGAGTTGCATGAGCAGAGGGTTAAGCTACCAAGGCACACTTTCAACCGTGCACAGTATAAGGCCTATCAAGTATAACTTTTTAGTCTTTGCTGTTTTTTTAACAGCATTTGGAACTAATGGACTTATTTCAATTTCAATTTCCTGGTATATGGCAGTCAGCAAGAACTAAATGGTGTGACAGGATGTGGGTGCCTGAATTTTATCTCCATTTAGCAGAGCACTGGTCTGCACTTAGCAAAGCAGCTCTCAGCTTGCATTGCCAGCAAGCACCTTCCTTTTCCCAGGCAAGGCTGCCTGTCAACCCACAAATGAGTAAACTTCCTCACTAAGCTAAGGGGAATGGTGGCAATGGACAGAAGCATTAACACTTCAGCCTACATTGTTTGAAGACACAGAATTTTGCAAAACTAAAGAACCAGAAAGTGTAGTTGCCCTAATGATTCATTTTTTCTTCATTTTTAGAGTGTTTTTTAGCTACAACAACACAGACAACCATCACAATGACACACACTTTGTGGTACACTATGGGATGGCAAATATCTAAGAACAGACTGTCATTTCCCTTCTGTGTGCACTGCACAGAATATCCAGAGACTATCCTGGGCCAGGATGAGCAGAGCTGCCCAGTACAAACATCCTAAGTACTTCTTTCTTTTATCCTTCAGCTATTACTATTTCAAGTATTTTTTAACTACGGAAACTTCATTGATCTATCTAAAGTCCAAAGAGCCACCATTATTAAAATTATGATTGCCTGGCTACCTCTACCAAAGCAGCTGATGCTCAGGCAGCTGTATGGTTTTTTTTTAATTGGAATTTCATATTCATAAGTCCTGCAAGAAATGCTGGGTGAATTCCACAACATTCAGCTCTGAAACTCTTCCTAAAGACAGCACCCACAAGTTGGGTTTTTTTAAGCTTATTCATAAGCTTTTCTTTCCTAAAAGAAAATCTAGCATTAGTTTAAAAAACAAATTTAAAAAAGAAGGCAAAAGGTCCCATTTCTGCTCTTCCCCAGTGCTCCCAGAAGCAAACACCTTGTGCTGTTAAACTGCTGGGCCCCCTCCTCACACCACTAACAGATTGTAGCCAACCCTGCCTTCTACTGTTGCCTTAGACTTTCCAGCACTGAACAGGAATCTCTCTGGAGCTGACTGCATGAAAACTTGGTAAAAAGGCACTTTAGTCTTCAGTTTTATTGCTTCTAGTACTTTTTGCAGATCCATTGAGCTATTCACAGCTTTTCTCATACATTGGAATAATATGTTAATTAATTATGGTTTATATGATTTCCTGAATTAATTTCTTCATTTTGGTAATAATTACTTTGAATTTTATCCACAGTAGTAGATATCTTTATTTAGTATCTCTTTAGATGGATTTTGATCTTCAGAAAACCACTCCTACCTACACAAACACTCATAACCCAGCCTTTATTTTTTTCTCTGGCTTTACTGCTCCCTCTCCATTTAGCCTGAGGCACACACTTGCACAGTGTGTTGTCATAATTTCCTGAAAGGTTCTAGGATTTCAGTTTATATTTGTATACTTTCTTTCCATACATTCTGAAATGCTTTCTCCTAGAGCTAACTTTTAAACTCTTGTCCTAGAGAAGACCAGAGCTCATATTCTGCACAAATAGCACTGGGGATTTCAAAGGAGATGTAACTTTTACTGTTTAAATTACACCCAGAAGATAGCATATATACTTTCAATACATTGCATTTATGTAACATGCTCAAATCTCTCACTTTCTAAGTGTGCATAGATTTTTACAATACTAACTCCAAATACTTCTCATAATACAGAAGCTCTTCATGGTGTATCTCTGCCACTGCCTTAAACTGTGCAAGCAGTCCTTTGGTTAGGTATGCTGGGAGCTTGATACAACTCAGTGAATTAACTCTTCTTTGTATGCCAAATTTCCAGTCTAACTTCATGGTGTTTGCAGTGAGATTCTACAAATGTGTGCCTTGTCCTCATAAAGAAGAATGCAAACTCAATTAGTGTGCACTCCCAAGCACTGGGAATGGAGGATTATTCAGTCCATTAAGACAAATCACTGCATCTGCACATTGTTACCTGTGCTTTTTTAAAGTAGAATATATCCTCTGTGAAAAGGTATCAGTTAAAACATGACATTAAACCAAGCCATGAGGTTTTTTTTTAGGTAAAAAGTGGTGACTTACTACAGCAAGAGCAAATCAATCACTGGAAAAATTGCACACTGCCCAAGAGTATGATGAAAGGCATCCAAATGGCCTCAAGTTCCATCCTTGATGCAGCAGTAGAAATGGATGAATATCACTATACCAACAATCCTGACAATGCTTCCAAGATTGCAGGTCCAGATCAAGCACCTGACACCAAAGGGGAAGCACCTCCATCTGCCCCACTACATGAAGGAAGCCTAAACCTGCAGAAGAGATGGAAGCAGCCACGTGTGTCAGGGTGACTTCCTGGACAGCCAGAGGGCTGACAGCCAGGCAAGGATGTCACACCATACTCCTCTCCTACCTTATCATTTTTATAGATTTCTTTTTATTTCATAGTTTGCATAATTAAGCTTTTTGAAAAGATCCCTATTAATCAGTTTCTCTAATTTACACTTAAAAACCCCTTATTATTAAAGAAAAAAAATATCTGCATAACAAAATTACAAATATTAGAAAACAGCAAAAATCAGTTATTTCAATAAAGTTGCCCTGACAGACATATCATAAATGTCAGTGGAAAGAAATACAGAAAATTCATTCTGTTTAATTATTAATCTGCTGACAGCACAAAGGTAGTGCAATGGACCTGGGTGTGTCCTTGAAATTGTAAGCAGGAAAGTGGTCAGAATTTGTTTTGCAGAAGATGAACAACCCCTGCATCTCCACAAAACCCTTTGAACCTCCCAGATGTGGAAAATCTGCCCACTGTGGTGTTTAAATTTCTTTTTTGTTTCTGTAGCATGCAGACAATTCCTATCCAAATTGAGAAACTAAGCAATCTCTTTTATTTCCTCTGTTTTCCCCATAACAAGGCTTCACCTGTGAAGAAGGCACAAACTGGGCTGATGCTTGCCAACTTGATCATTATATTAATAAATCCATCAAAACAATATTAGAAAGACTCCCAGTAAGACTGCAAGCACTGGACAATAAAACAATATTAAATCTAATTCCTTTTAATAAAGAATCATCAAAGAGCTGAAATTCAGAAAGAATTTTCAATATTAAAACAACAGCAGGAATTATAAAGATAATGAGTAGAGAGACCAAGCTAGGATGTATTTGCAATCAAACTGATTTCTCCTCCAGCAACTGCATTGTGAAGCATCTAGACGGAATCTGTGGTCAAGAAACATCTAACATTTCAAAAACTCAGCATCACACACTGTCAGCCATTCCCAGGATTATTATGAGTGAAATCTCCTGTCTCTATATGACAAGAAGTCATAGGGATTTGGATTTGAGCTTGTTTTTGAGCCAAAAGCTTTGAAGCACTTTTTGTCCTGAAACATGGCATCACAATGAATTTTGTGACAGATCATTTCCCTAATGATCACATTTCCTGTAGTGAGGCTTTTCATCTTCCTCTATGACTGCACCAACACTGCAACAACACACACTCTGCAACACCTTCCACCTCCAGTGAAAAGGCTCTTACAGTCCCTTAGATTGAAAGAGGACTCAACGAAATGTGTCACTCTGACTTAAGCCCTGGATCAGACCCTGCAGCACCAGCACAGCTGTTTGATTTGGGGGTTGGACTTATTTCACAAGAAAGGTAGATGGTAACGTCTATAACAATCTGCCTCACTAAGACCTACCATCATCCTGATCATGTTAATTCTCATTTGCATTTGCCTCCTGCAATGCCACAATAATTCCAGATCAGAAAATAAATGGAGCTGCTAAACATACTGAGCCCTGCTATAAAATTACTGAGACATCACTGACATCACTCTGGTCTTGATTTACTCTTGCTCAGGTTCAATAAAAAATGCCACCCTCTGATGTGACCCAACTGTCCAAACAACCCTTTTATTTGTGCTCAATTTAATAACTCTGAGTGGAATTAGGCAGAAATTTTCTTCTGAAGATGAAGAAATTCTCTCCCAGGAAAAAGGATTAATGCCCTCAAGTCCTCCTGCAGTAGTCTTTGCTGAATTTCACATTAAGTTCTTGTGTCCACCCTTACTTGGATGACAAGTACTTTATGCAGAAGGTTGATCCAGGATTTCTGCAACTGGCTGAGGTGATCTACAGGCCTCCTACCATGCTGCTGATTGACCAAGAGGGTTCATTAAATTAATGGTTCATTTCATGCATTAATCAGTGTTATACTCTCTGTTTGGGCTGTTCAATATGGCTTTTTGCTTCAGTTTTCTGCAAACTATGTGACTTCCTTTACGAAATTACAGTCACAAACAATCAACTTCAATGTTTGGATTTAAAAATGCTCCTTTTTTATTCATTTTGGACCCTCTTTTTTTTTTTTTGGCTTCTTACTAAGCAAAAGTAAGAGCTTTTCTTTTTTTTTTTCAGCAGCTTTTCAAGTGACCTTTTGGAAGTCAGCTATCTGAATGTTTCCATTTAACACAGAAATAATAACTATTAATTACTAAATTGTTCTGAGCTCTGTGGAACAGTAAGATATTTAGAAAGGTGCACCTAAGTCTGTTTATGAAGTAGAAATATTTTATATCAGCTCCATGAGCACTATAATCCTTTCTCTAAGCAGAATTCCTCCCCCTACACCTATAAGAATTGCCTATACTCTTTCTTAGACTGGAAGAATGAGAATGTTCTGCCTACACTTCCTGGAAACTGTGCCTAGGTCTGTGTGTCTGCTTTTATCAAAATATCCATCAAAGGTCAGGTAACTTTCATACTCATCTGGAGACAAAGATGCTACCTATCCTAATGAATCAGAGAGTGTTAGTGATTTTCCCTCAAAAACAGATCAGATATAATCACTAAGAAAATGAAGTGCACTATTTCCATGACTGTTTCCAAGCATGCTCAGAATTACAATGGTAGCAGATTCCACAGCTTCTGTCACTGGCCCTCCAATCAGCTCTTCCCTGGCTTTGGAGCTGGGGGCAGGGGACAAAGGGCTGAGCAGGAATCAGTCAGGATTCCTGGGCTAACTAGAGGGCTAACTAGACTTCTGCACTACTTCTGACAGCTATGAGTATGGGCCGAGCACTAGTTTTAAAAAAGAAAAAAGCCAAAAAAGAGAAAAGGGTGAAAAAAATGCTATCACTGAAGAAATGCTGGAGACAAGCCAGTAGGGTTTCATCCTCTTTAGACTAATGCCAAAAGGTGATTGTGCCTGCAGTACTAATTTAGTCTTTCATGAGAAACTTCCTGATTTACTGATTTTTTCTTTCCTGGGAAAGAAAAGAAATGTCTTTTTATAAAGTAAAATAACCTTTACTTGATAAAGTGTTCTGAGCTCTGTGGAACAGTAAGATATTTAGAAAGGTGCACTGAAGTCCATTTATGAAGTAGAAATGTTTTATATCAGCTCTATGAGGTGAAAATTTGCTATGATGAACAGGTGTCCCAAGGCTCTTTTCTTTTGCGTTTCCTTTAACAAATAATGTTTACCAGCATCAGGGCTGTTTTTTATAACAAAATCACACACACATAAGCTGTTCCAAAGTCATTGTCCAGGGAGCAACGATGAATACTCAAGAGCTGGCAAATATCCATTTGTATTGCCAGTCCTTTTCCTTTCCTAACACTGCTGAACATTCACAGGAAGGTTTCATTCCATGATCACAGACTGCTCTTTTGTCCAGCTTAGAACACAGCTCCAGAGCAGGTGGTGAAGATACCTTTCACCTGCAGAGCTGATCCTGTGCTTGAGCCATGGAGTGAGGGAGGCAAAGAGCCCTCAGAACACAGAGATCTCACAGCTAAGTAGGGAAATGGTGGCTTAGCTAACAGGATGAATATTCCAGCTCTCATCAAAGAATTCTTGCATGATGTTACGTAATGTACTCAGACTAAATTTCACATGCAGCAAACATTAATAATTGGTCTGTATTTAACAGGTTCCTAATTATACCAGTCTGACTGACAGAAGTGGTGACCTTTCAAAACTGAAAATCAATCTGAGACAAGCACCCCTCTCCTTAAAGCACCCCTAACTTCAGTTAATTTTTCTGATTATTAGACTGATCTTCTCTTTGGGCCATTTTATCATCACAGGTATCAAAATCTGTATGTGTGTTGCACTTAGCTAGAGAAGATCAGCAGCAGCAGCTTCAAAAAACATAAAAAGAAACAAGTATTTCTAGTTGTAGAAAGTTTTCAGCAGCAATTCTGTAAATATGGCCTGAACTGTACATTGAGCAACAGAGATATAAAACACTGAACAGGTTTTCATTCTCTTCACAGAAAAGAGAATCCAGTAAAGGAAAAACTTCTTTCTGAAGTTCTGAAGAACTTCTTTCAGTGAAAATACTGATTGCATCCACCACCACTGCAAAGATCTGGTATCAGCCATATGTCAGCTTTATCACTCTATCACTGCAGTGCTCTTCAAACACTACCTTAGAGATCTAAAGCAATTTTTAAAAAGTGTGTAGGGTTACTGTACCTGTTTCCTTCCCCCTATGGTTACTCATTATCTCGAGGAAAGGCTGTCATAACAGAAGAGATCAGATTTTACAGAAAGATTATATTAATAAACAGTTATTACACACATCTTACACAACACAACTCCATTCAAGGCTCTGCTTACCGCTGTATCTTATCATCAACTACTGCATTTGCAAACAGAACCATTCCAAATGCTTAACATTTTATACAAAACCTTTTCATTCAAACTTGCAGCCATCCAGGACCCAAAAGTCCTTATGACCCTGAAATCTTACACTGCAATTAGAAACAACCAATTCCACAAAAACCAAACAAACAAAAACCAAACCAAAACCCCCCAACTCTCTGTAGTGTCCAGTAGATATCTGTAAAAAGATATTCTGTACTGTATTACAGATCCAGGTCACACTTGAATTAATTGCAGATCTTGCATCTACAGATCTTGCATCTACAGAATACACCCTCTGATAATGAGGAAATATGATTTTTTTTTATTTTTTTTTCCTTTACAGTCTAAATAAATCAGTTAGATCAATTACAAGTCAAAATAATTTATTATTGCTATTACTATTTATGAGCACTTAGACATGAAAGTGCTGAATGCAACCTGAAATTTTTTTGAACTGAATGTGGAATGTGGAACCTCTCTTGCCCATCCAGATGCTATTCATGTTAGCCCATCTCCTGCAGGCAGAGCAACAGCTACAAGAACTGAGAATCAGGAGGGTGGGATTACATGCTCTCCCATACCAGACAGTGAATGTGTGTGTATGTTTGTAACACATCATCCACACACTCTGTTGTTTGTTTACTGTATTTCACTCACTGGTGGGGGAATGCAATATGTTAATGAAAGGATTCAACAGCTGGAGAAAATAATCATTGCAAATAAATATAGTGCTTTTGTATGTGACCTGATTTTTTATTGTTTCCACACAGCAAGAGAAAAGCTACCTTTTTACCCACAGTAGTTTTATCATTAAGTGTTATCCCAGGAATACTTACACCAGTTGTTGCCATGTATAAAGGTTTAAAGAGCACAATGTGATGATATGTGCAATACATGGGCCTGTGTAAGACAGTTTATCTTGAATTCTGGGAATAATTGATTGCATGCTGCTTTGAATGAGGTGCTGTATGTCCCTTTCTCAGAAAAGGAAATAAACAGCACAGGGGATTGTGCAAGTTCTCTGGCTGGCCACATATGCTGCTATCACTTTTTCCATTCTCAGTCTTTCCTTTCACCTCTATAGCATTCCCTTTTAAGAAATATCCATGCTATCCAGAATCAGATCAGAAATTCTTCGAGGACAAGGCCAGACTTCATCCTACATTTGTCCAGCACCTGGCCCAGCAAGACCACAGCTATGGAAAAGAGCCCTCCTAGAA
Source organism: Melospiza georgiana (assembly GCF_028018845.1). NCBI lineage: Eukaryota > Metazoa > Chordata > Aves > Passeriformes > Passerellidae > Melospiza > Melospiza georgiana. The sequence continues at coordinate 10,285,935 of NC_080438.1, read as the reverse complement.
ACACAGAAGTAAGACAGTCACAACCACACAGAGGAGCAGCTCCTTCCTGACTTCCCAAGTAGCTCTTTCTTTCCTTTCCAAGTATTCAGAAAAACTTTCAGAAAACATTAACTTGCAGCTGAACACCACAATTTTTCATATTGTGTCAGTGACCAACACATGGAGGTCCTCTGAAAATCTGATCATTTTATTCTATATAAAAACAGCTCCCAAGTGTTTTGGAGCTTACAGTCAAAGCCAGGGGTATCTTTTCCAAACAACTTTCTCAGGCACCTGAAGTTCAAAGACCCCCAGTAGGTTTAAAGGGGGAAAAAAAAAAAAAGGCAAACAAAAAAAACCCCAAAACCCAAACCAGCAAAACCAGAAAGATAAAATAAATTCTGTAGGACACTGAAAAGCCTTTTCATAGTTTCCACTGACGTCACCACTGAGGTGAGACTCAGGTGAGCAGCAATTCTATTGTGAAGAGAAACAGAGAGCATCACCTGCAGTGAGAGCAACTGAAAATGGCATTACTGACATGCATTTTGTTATGAAAATGTCTCCCTTGCTTGGTGAAAAGTGTGGTTTTTAGAAGCCATGGTTTGCAAGCAGTCCTTCCCTCGCCATTTAAGGCACCCTCCCACAATGACAACACACTTGATGACATCCACATTGTAAATGGTTTTCTTTCCAATATTAACACAAAAACTTCGACCAGCTACTGCACCAAACACTTGCCTGTTTATTTAGGGCAGTGCAAAACTGCATCTTAGCAGGCCACTGAACTGAGCATTAATTACAGGAGGAAGACAAATGCAGCTGTTGCTTTTTTATTATCTTTTGCAATAATTGATGCACATATCTTGCCATTTTTCTCCTGAACTGTTTTATGATTTCTAATTAATTTAATGCATCATGTGTTGATTCAAAAGGCATCTGTAGATGACTTCCAGAACTGTATGCTTCTATAAATAATATCTTACTACACAGAAAAAACTTAAATATTTTATCACTTCAAAATCCTCATGGCCGAACCAACCAGTCTGCAGAAAAGTAAAAAATGCTAAATTTGGCATCCAAACAACACAGGGTTTTATGAAAGTTTCATGTCTGAGTATTACAAAGCCTTGATCCGTTACTGTCAAGGTCATATAACTCTTTACAAAATACACATTCACTTCCTTGAGCCACCTCCCTTGTATTCAGCACCATTCCACTGTAAACCTTCTAAACTGTAGAGAGGAAGCTGACACTGGGTTAAACTGTTATTATTCATACATTTTTTTCTAAGAGCAGGAATATTGGATATCTCTCAGAAACATTTCTTTCTGTCATTTCATTAGCAGACAGACAGCAAAATCAAAAACGCTACTAATGTCTACTAAAGCATATTTCTTTCTGCTTTTTCACATCTTTCCCTCAAACTTTAACCACATTTCTTACCTCAGACTAAGACACCAGACTGCAGGTGTGTACAGGATGTAGAAACATCTTTCACTTCTGTTGAGGCAGCACAGTTGAGCACAGCAGCATTAATGAAGCTGCAAACCAAGTCAAGCTTTTTTCTGTACTTGTTAAGCAGTCTGAGATATCCCAAATAGCACTCTTCCACTCACACACATTGCACAGGCATGCATATTCACACACTGCATTTTGGGAGGAGGGACCTTGTGTACTGCATACAAGAGATCTAGGGCAATCATCTCTTACTGCCATCAGGGATCGAATAAAAAAAATCCACGTAATTTAAAAAATACACGTTTCATCATTTAAAGTCTTCCAAGAAAGTATGATATGAATAAAGAAATGCTCCAGATACTCTATCCAAAACTCATTAAAACCAGAAGATTTCTCTAAGATGCATACACATGTGGTTTTGCATTCATTTTAGACATCAAAGGTCTATCTTAAGAGGTTAGTCAAACTGCTGCAGTAGCAGCACTGGTCATCTTTCCTTTGGTCACGTGAGTGTACGATTTTACATTATATGCTGACAAAGTCAACTTGGCCTGCACTTCTCTAGAACAGTTGTTCAGGATTATAACTGCTACCACTGAGACTCCTAAAACACCTAATTTACTAGACAGGCTTCCTATTGTATTTACCCTTAGGTGTGGAGGATTGTTTCTTACATGAATCCTTTTGCAGCTGTGGTCTGTTTAGCACACCTCAGCTCATCCACAGAGATGGGAAGGCTGGTGGTCCTGTTCTGGTGTCTCAAGAACTCATTGACCAGCTTCAGATATTTCACCCAGTAATGGGTAAAATGGACACTAAGTTGATGTGATCATGTTTTACAGAATTTCAGATTTGCTAGGGTTAAGCACAATATGGGTTGTTCTTTACTCAGCACATAACTATCAGCTCCCCATTGACAATACCTGTGCCTTAGGACTGACAAAAAGGTATAAATTTATGTACAAGTCATTTGCCCCATACTTTTGCTTTCTTTGCTCAGATACTCTAGCCAAAATACTCTAATCCACAGTCATTTTCATCACATTAATTGGTGGTAGTTTACATGTTGCAAGACACAAGCATACCTGTAAATATTTAAGGAATTAGGACTCTACATTTTCGGCAAGGTAAGTGTTACTATCTTCAGTCTGACAGATGATGAAACTGAAGTCTGGAGAAATGAAAGCAACACTTCACACCAGGAGTTTCTGAGACAGCCTAGACTGCAGCTGACTTCTGTCTCTTAGATCTTATTCTAGAAGCCTGACTCTGCTTTGTTGTTTATCTTACCCTATTTTTCCCTACATAAATCTTAACTTACAAGCCTCCAGAAACAGTTCAGTTTAATACTATCTTAAATATTCAATTCAGTTTTGCAGTGTGCATGATTACCTGGAAAGGCAATGCTAGCCCTATATTTTTGTTACATCTCAGCTGAGGTTCTGTATTATATACTTCTCTGAGTGTAAAAATCTTTGAACTCATACAGGACATATGCTCCAGTTAACTAACTACTATTTCCTTATATATTTTACAAAGAGCTTCATTGTATGGCTTCATTTTTCTATTAGACAGCTATTTTGATTATTTCTCTTACTGTCAGGAAAAGAATCTATTTCAAAAGGCAATTAAAAATATTCCTCGGTGGAGTCCACATTTTTGAAACAACAAAAAAGTCATTCATGCCCTAAAAAAGGTACCTCTAGAGCTCTTTGCAAGGCAGTGGGATTATGAATGAAGAACAGACAGATTGTGAGAGAAGTCTTTGAAACTAAAGAATAGAAACCTAAGCAAGCAGGCCAGCCGAGAAGGCACTGACACAGAGGGAATAACTGCAAGAACAGTACTGCAAAGTAGTGGTATAAAAGAAAAGAAGTGGATCCTGTTAGCTATACAACACTATGGATAATATAAGCTAGCACTGAAGTGCTCACAGCTAGTTTCTAAAATCCTGGCATTGAAGGCCCCAAACTGCTTTACTTGAAAGGGAAAAAAGCCTAGAAATAGATAAAATGCTGTAACAGTTACTGAAACACCAGTGAAAAAGACCTGTTTGCAAGTGCATGGATAGCCTGGAAATACATCAGGACATGCAGGCTAAAAGAACAGTCAAGTTGCAGGGAAATAAACAACTTTTGTAACTGTATCTGTTATTTTAATCTTGATATTTACAGGAGGAAGTCAGAGTTTTGCCACTCCTTAAAACTTCTCATCTTTTTTTTTTGCACAGAAGTGTTTCAGGGCCTAAACTGAGCTTTGTGAGGCAACTACTTCCTCCAAAATATAGTGGATGCACTTAATAAGTTTGTCTGAAAGAAAAAGCCTGCTTGATTTCTGTTGTATAGGACTTAAGATAAATCAGTGTGAGCGATGGGTGTCTCAGGAGGATGCAGGAAGCAGCAGAGCTCGGGGACAATCGCTGTCTCACAGGCAGAGTGGCAGTCACAGCGCCAGCAGCCAGCTCGGGGAGCCCATCTGCTCTGAGCAGGCACGAACACCCGCCCAGCCCTGCCTAAGCCATGCACTCCTGTAACACACAGCCTCTGCTGGGGCTCAGAGGAGCTCACAGCTACCGAGCTGAAATGCTGGCAGGCCTTGTCCAGCACTTCACACCTTCCTGCAGCACTTCTCACTCCTCTGCTGTTTTGGGTTCCATCTCTGCAGCCACCCCCGTGCTGTGCTCTCCCCACTTTGGTTCTCACCCTAGGACTGGCAGCAGAGGAGGAACAGCCTCCCAAAGAAGGCAGGATGACTAAGTCTGCCCTTCTCTAACATGCAGACACTTCAGAGATACTTGAGCTAACTACACCAGGTAGTTGACTGAGTACAGAGAGTCAAGCCATGTCAGCAGACTTCAACGTGGGTGAATTTCTTCTGCCTTCCTGGCAGACCAGATTTATGCTTCTGAATATTTACTCCTAAAGTAGATAGAGAATGTAAACAGAGAAGAAACATTTCCATGGTTTGCTGTTCTCTCCTAGCTCCCAGCAGGATTCAATAAATACCACAATGCAGCTGCCCAGCAAAGGAAAACAAAATATATACAATGTATTCCCATCTTCAGCGTGGAGACTGCGGCTTTAATGCATACACATGCTACTGGACTAGCAGGCAGTTCTGAAGAGAGGTCATTGGAGTCAGAAAAACAGAGCTTGATTCCTGACACTCAGCACATTTGGAAAATCACTTCATCCTGTTTCCTCCCCCCATTTCTTCTGCCTTATTTCATTATACATGCAGTATTTCTAATATGCTTGCTGTTGATTTGTTTTTCAGAACCTTAATATATAAATAAAAGTTCACCAAATTGAAACTAAAGGAAATGGTTCCAAATACCAAACCACCAAGAGCTGGACCCTCTTTAGAACTGGTCTCTGCATGACAGTTCTTTTGGCTTTAGGAATACACTGGTAAAATATTCTTAGTATATCAATATACTGATGTGAGTGAACAAAAATGAACCGAAGATGTCTTTTCCCTACTATGTAAGAAAGACTCGCTAGTCCAGAACCAATGTCTCTTGTGCTGTCTGCATCAACAGATAAACCTACAGCACATCCACAACCCAGCCATCTGCTTGTTATGTTTGAACAGGCCTAGGTTAATGAGTAAAAATAAATCAAATATTTAGTCAAAATCTGTATCTAATTCCAGAAAGTACGTTGTTAAGCCAGAGTTCTGCTGAGCTCCAACCAACCTGTGTCCTGCCTGTAGCTTAGGTATGACACCAGGAGGAAACTGAACTCCTTCCAGCTCAGCAGTTGTGTCTGGCCAGCCCAGGGAGCGAGCAGAGCTGCCAGGCAGCTGTGTGCACACCTCTCCCTGCCTCCATTCACTGGGAATAAAGCACTGGGGTGGTGCACAGTGTGTAAAGCAGTTTGTTGTAAAGGGTTAAGAGGTCCCTAAGCACAGGACTCTGGGGTATGCATTTCTGAAACCCTCGAGTGTACCAGTACAACAAAAAAGAACAGTCCCAAACAGAACCTGCAGTGGGGCATCTGTAAGAGGACAGCATCAGTGGTGATGCTCTTCACTTTCTCCTACCTTAATATACATTCTCCTGCCAGAGCAATTCCCCTTATATTTTATCCCACGCATAAAATGAACCAATATTACCAAGTCCCACTGCTTAAAAAATTCAGTTGGCAAGACTCTTGCCAAGGGTATAGACTGGCCTGTGAAAAAGATTTTAATGGAAAATCAGACCCATAGGATAAGCTATCTGAAAAGAAAATGCAACACTTCCAGCTGGAAACTTGCACAGCTCGAGCATGGAGACAACATGACCAGAATTTCAGGTTTTGACTGGGGTAGAGTTAATTTTCTTCACATTATCTATCTTGGGGCAATGTTTGGATTTATGGTGAGAAATGGGGTTAATAATCCAGAGATGTTTTCATTGCTGCTGAGCAGCGCTTACACAGTCAATGCTTTTCCTGCTTCTCATACCACCCCACTATGGAAGGAGATTGTGGGTGCACAACAAGCTGGGAGAAGACACAGCTGGGACAAGTGACCCAACTGCCCCAAGAGATATTACATATGGCATCATGCTCAGTACTGGGAGCTGAAGGAAGGAGGAAGTGGGGACATTCAGAGCGATAGCATTTTTGTTCCCAAGTAACATGCAATGGTGCCCTGCTTTCCTGAGGATGGCTGAACACCTGCCTGCCCAGAAGAAGCAGTGAATTGATTCCTTACTTTTTGTTCTTCTTTACCTATTAAACTCTCTTTATCTCAACCCATGATTTTTCTCACCTTTTCATCCAATCCCACTGGGAGGCAGTGAGCATGCAGCTGTGTAGGGCTGAGTTACCACCTCAGGTTAAACCACAACAGCTCCTTTTGATGCCCAAAAGGGCTCAGAAGGTTCAAGATAAGAGCTTTGATTGGAATGTGTTAGATGGAATTTATAGCTGTTATTGCTCTTTGGCTGCTCCTGTGCTTGCCCTGGGCTTGATGCCTTACAGTACATCAGGGCAGGGCTCATCTGTGGCTGCTTTTTGCTTTCCCTCTGTGGTGCTGCTGCTCCCCTCACTCTGCTGTGCTTGAGGACATTTTGAGGACAGCCATGGTGCTGCACAGGCACTGGCACATGGCCAGGGCATCGCTGCTGTTTCTGTGCTGCAGTGCTGGACATACTGGAACTCCAGTGTGAGCTTGAGTCAAAGGGACTGTGACCTGTGGCTGAGCCCATGCGGGAGCAGGATATCCAGAAGCTTCTCTGGCCATTAATAAGTCCACAGCAGAGCAGGTACCTCTGGAAGTGCTTGTAGCTGGGGCCGTGGCTGTGTCAGTGGACAGCAGGGGCACCCCTGAAGGCCTCAGGGGCCAAGGCCAGCTCTGTGCTGCAGCAGGGACACCTTGAAGCACCAGTGGCTGTTCATGGGGCCCTGCTGGAGCACCTCGAAGGGTGGGGCCATGGACAAACCCACAGCAGGGCAGGAGCAGCCTGCAGGGACTGCAGCCAGGAGCAAGGCCAGGCTGGACAGGATTGCTTTCTGAGGGGACAGTGGCTGTGGGTGAGGCCGTGCTGGGGCAGGTCTATCTCCAAAGGTCAGGGCTGTGGACAGGACTGTGCTGGAACAGCTGCCCCTCAGAGCTCCTTGGCTTGGATAACCCCATACACCAGCAGGTGTGTCTGAAGAGACTGCCTCATAGACAAGGCTCCACCTGGAGTACATACAGCCCTAAGGGACTGCAGTCTGTGGGTAAATCCAAGCTGGAATAAGGGCAAGGGGAAGAGTTCATTGCATTGTTAAACCCAATAGGGAGTGGGTAAGAGATTGTAGTAGAAATACCTTTAAATTGTTGTAACCTGTGATTTGAATTGCATGTTATAGGAATTATTATAACAAGAACCATCCAAACCTATGGAGGAAAAAACCTTAGAAGGAACAGAGCAAGTGCACCAGGAACCCAAACTGAGCTGGCTTTGATGCCCAATAACCACAAAACAAATCACCTCTCCTGTCCTGAGTATCACCACAACACAGAGCCCAAAGTCATGGACTAAATGGACTCAATGGAGGTGTGGTGGACATCTCATGAACACTTTGCAGTGGTGTCTGTGTATTACACCAAAGGATGGGAAGGCAGGTCATGGTTATCTACCTCTATTATCAACATGGATTTCAGCACAAACCCATACTAGCTACTGTGTCCAGTACACTTTCCCAGACAAAACCAGCACAGAGTGCCTGCAGAAGTTTGATACTTTTAACTTGGGGGGGAAAAAAAAAAGTCACACCCAAAACTATCAAGCAATTATTTAGTTTCCTGAAATAAAGGAAGTGGCTCAAAACTGGGCGAAAGCTTTTGAAAGCTGTCAAATTGCTAAAACTTTTGTGGAGAAGGGGGGAAACTTGAAATAATGATTTAATGGAAACAGTGCTTGTTCTGCTAGCATTTCTTTTTTCTAAAGGGAAGCAAAAGTGTTTTTCTGATTTTTCTGGCTTGGGTTAGGGGTTTTTGGGGGAGGGCTTTGGGGTATTAGTCGTTTTTTTAGGGTTTTTGATTACCACTACATGTCTCTTTCTTATCAGAAAAATTAATTGGACACATGCTCTTTATTTGAGGGATTTACATCATGAAAAGGCCTTTGTGCAGGCTCTAACTTCTATTTTGTTTGGTTTAATGTAGTTTGATGCTCTAAAATGTGAATTGGTGATTACAGAAATTAAGTGATATTCTATAGGATGTCTGAGCTTGTGGAGGAAGTAAGACAACATTGAAATTTCTCCTGCTAAGTTTTCAAAATCACTAGGTACAATAGGTTGCTGGAAAATAATTTTAGCAATAGCAAAAGTCCAAATGCCCATCAAACACTTACAATCAAGTGCTGCCTGACATGTGATTGCCATAAAACCAAAGCCTACGCCATCCTTTCAAATTGCTGCTCCTCCATTAACAAACCCCTCCCTAAGAGACTGCCCAGTGTCCCTTGGCCACAAGGCACAGCAATCTGCACAGCAAATATGAAGTATAATGGCTCTGTCACCCTGTACTTGATACTACAGCATGAGATTTAATTAAGTGTAGTAAAGAGGAGTTAAAATATTTCCTTGAGGCTCTTCAGTTTAGAAAATGTAGGGATGAACTGGCTCACATCGGACTACTGTTGTGAACAGAGAAAAATAAATATTACTTGAAATAAAAAGCTACTACCCATTTATCTGTCTTCCAGCCCTCTCTGTCAGCTAACACGTTGACTGACTGTGGAGGTGGCTGAGAGCAGACAGTAACCTGCCTTTTCTGGAGAAAAGGTAGCAGTGGGAAGTCTCAAAAGGACTTATAAAATGGAAAGTAGGACAGCAGATTAAAAAAAAAACTATAGGAAAAGCAAGAGCTTTTGTTCTCTTCCTCTACAGTGCAGCATTCACTTGTTTTCTTATAATCTCCAGCAGCTACCAACCAGATTTATGCAGTGCTGTCTGTTCAGAGACTTTGAGGGACAAGAGAGCTAATGCTCAGGCTTCAAATGCTCTTCTTAGCTGGTTATCAACTAAAGGCAGATCATTTTGTTGCTTACATCAGTATAAACCTGGAGTTACTATAGTGAACATGAGGGTAGAAGCATGAATAAATTCAATGTAAACGAAAAGATATTTCAGCCCTGCATATAACTGGCTGCCATTTCAGAAAAAATATTTCAAGCCACTTTGTGTCTGCCATCAACTATCTCAAATTACATTACTAGCTAAACTGATGGAAGAAACATATACATAAAATGTTGCATTTTCTTCTGAAGAAAATATTTTCTTGAACAGGAAAAAAAAATTATTTTCTTTACATTAAGTATTACCTCAAGACTAATTGCTTTTCTTGCTACTCTTTATCTGTAACATCGAACATGTTTTGCAAGATCATCCTCTTGAGCTCGATCTTTCTCTTAAAAAGTCAAGCAACAAATTCACCAGCACTAAGGTAATTAAATATTCCAAAGACTATTTAAGGAGCAGTTTTTACAAAGAAAATAAATAATGTTTTACAAAATAAGTAATTTACCAATAGTAGAGATTAATTTAAAACTTTTAGAACTTGTTACTGACCCTCCAGCAGTAAAAAAAATCAAAACTTGAGGAACTGTAAGCAGATTCTGTGATCAGGGAGTGGCTAACATTGATGGGAAGACTTTTTTCTTGAAGGATTTAAACACAGAAAACCAGTACTACATCATGAGATGAAGCTAAACATGAAAACTACACGGAACAGATTTATAGAAGAGACCTAAATGTATTCTTTTACAAATTCAGCTACAAATGTGGTTGTTGTTTTAAATGGTCTGTCTGACTCTCACACGGGACCACGCGGGAGACATTTTAGCCTCATACATGATGCACCAGTCCTCCTGACCAAGGTTCTTACACCACTGCATACAATTGCATTCTAATTTCTGAACCAAGATGGTATTTCTGCACTTTGCAAAGCTTTTCACTGGTTTTACATCTACAGAGGATACTGAGGGATCAAAATGAGAGAAAGAAAGATCAGTTTGCGACCTACCTTTGAGAAAAGCATCCTGTCCCAGAAATGCAACACCAAATGCTAAGAGTTTAAGCCACAAAAACATGGTTATTTCTGGAAATCAGGCGTATCCTTATGAAACAGCATGTGTCTCTCTGGAAAGCAAAATAAATGTTATCTGTCTGCAAAAGAATTTCTTCACAAAACTTGAACCCAGAAGGAGACTAACTAGGCACATACATTGCACTGCCTGCTTATCTGTGAAGGAGCTGCTTCCTCCGTTACCCTAACTAACCACTTGCAAACTCGCAATGCACTTTAGTGATGTCAGAGACAATTACTTCTTCAAAAAAACTTCTTTCAGTTTCCAGGAAGTCAAAGGGGTTTTTCTTAGGTTCCTGCAGTAATACTTAGCTTCCTTAATTCAACTAAAGTAGATTATTTTCAGCTATTTCTCCCCTTGTACTTAGGAGCTACACAAGACTTCACTTTTCATAGGACTGGATTTAGCAAAGTCACTTTTTTCCCATCATGTGCACTTTCCTTCTCACATTCATGGATTCCCATATATGTTATGTATGTTTCTTGAGATTTCTCTTGAGAGAAAGAGAAACCCTAACCACGAGTCACCAAAACACTTGTTCTGACAACAAGGCCTTCATAAAAATGCATCCTCAGGTGAAGTAATGATGATTAAATGAAAACCATTGAAACATGGGGTTGAACTAGATGATCTCTAGAGGCCCAGTCCAACCCCTAACTATTTTGTGATTTGGTGGGATGTATTTCTGAATCTTTCTACAAGGATGTTCTTCTGGGTATAACAGTCATACACAACAAATGGATAGAGGCAGTCCAGTTCTGTTTTCTGTAATGTTTTGTCCCTTATCTGGTAGATTACAAGGGGAAGAAATGTTTGATTGCTTCTCTTATTGAAGATCTCCAAGGTTCTAAAAGAATCAGCAGAACTCTGTCATAAGACAGATAAAGAAGAGAATACCTTTGTGCTGCCTATTCCTAAGTCCTTCAGAGACTTCCTAACAACACACAAAAATTGCAAAAATTCACTTAATTCACAAATGACATGACTGAATCAAACTCCTCAGAAGATTAAATACATCTTCTACAATTTTGAGTCAAGTCTTACACCACAGACCAAAATCTTAGCTTTCATTAAGCAGTATGTCTGTATACAAAGTGGCTGTAATAATAATTATATTTTAAATGTGTTCAGAACAAAACTGATCCAATGATATTGACACTCCAGATACTCTAATTTTGATATAAAATAACCTCATCATTCTGGAGTTGTCACAAATTAAATTTGGACTACAGCCATACACTGCCTGCAGCCCTGACATCTCAGTCCCTTTTATCCTAGACAAAAGCAGGACACCAGCACAGCTGACATGTGCCATCTGATGGGCAGAGTGCATGCCAGCCTGTGAAGAATTTCTCATAAAGGTTCTCAAAGAGAACCAGGCTCCGTTCCCACCTGACCTTCCCCAGTAGTTTTATACAATCTCCACTCAACTCTAGTTGCAACCCCAAGACAAATTCCTGCAGAATGGATCTTTTTTGGCTGTGAGATATTTACAGAGCTTCCACAGCACTGAAATATTGCACTATGCCCTATATATTATTTAGTGAAAACATCACACTCTCCAGTGATCCCACTGTTCTAGGTATACTGCTAACCATAAAATATCAGCTGTTAAAATTAATGACCAAAGTTACAAATTTACAAAAGGAGGATACAGAACTGTTGGAGCAAGTCCAGAGGAGGGTCACAAAGTTGATAAGAGGATTGGAGCACCTTCCCTATGCAAACAGACTGGGAAGGTTGTGGCTGTTAGCCTGAAGAAAGTCATGTGAAGACCTTGTCTGAAGGGGCCTAGAGGGAAGCCAAAAGACATTTCACCAAGAAGTGTAGTGACAGGACAAGGAATAACAGGTACAAGTTGAAAGAAGGGAAATTTAGGTTAGATATTAGGAAGAAAATCTTTAGTGTGAGGATCGTTACTGGAGCAGTTTGTCCAGGGAGGTTGTGGATGTCCAAACACTGGCAGTGTTCAAGGCCAGGTTGGCTACGGCCTTGGGCAGCCTGGTCTAGTGGAGATCTCTCTGCCCACTAAAGGAGGGTTGAAACTGGATGATCTTCAAGGGCCCTTCCAACTTTAACATTCTATGATTCTGTTAGAACTCGTGAAGTCTTTTTCCAAACTGCAGTCTCCTTTCCCAAGGTTAAATCCAGAACTCTCCTTTTGAGGGAAGGAGAGAATTAATTTACTCCACTTGCACATTAAACAGTGGACAGTTAAAATAAACCCTTTCTCAGGACAGAGCCTGAATTTTTAATTGGCCAACATGATTATGTCAGTATGTAACTACAGCAGTATACTTCCCCTGTCCTGGAAAGAATCAAAGCCAGAACCATCCATTTGTATTAATAAGGATTTCTAAAATGACATTAAAAATGTGCAGCTGCTAAAGTTACCTATTTCTTTGGAAGTCTTTCTCTTTTGTACTCATCCCCCTGGGTAACCTGGGAGGGAGGGTCTGGTTCTCTCACTGCTAATAAGACCACAGCACTGGAGCCAGGAGCTGTGATCCTCAAAACACTCCACACACCCATCTACGTGCACAGCCTCTCATCAGACAGCAGACAAAACTGCTGTAGGTGCTCAGTGACTGATGCTAGACTGTGCAAAAGCTCTGCCCAGATTCCAAACAGTCTTGAGCTAGCTGAGAGACACCAAAGTCTCTCATAGCCTCCACAGTCCCTGCTAACTTGCCTTCTACCAGGAGGTATTTCTGTAGCTCTGTTTTGTAAGTGGTGTGGCCCAGAGGCATCAGACTGTAGGGTGTGACAGAGAGAAAGGGGGCAAGCACGAATGCGTGACACTTCTGCCCCAGAACAACCCCACCATATGCTAATGCAGCTAAAAAATACCTTATTATTCTTTGGGGAGAAGCCAAGGAGCTGCCTCCTATTCCAGTGAATGGTAGAGCAAAGTAGAGAACATCCATAAAGCTCACCACTATTTACCCTAAAAGAAGGAAAAGCATGAACTCTTCAACCATGAGATATTATTCAGAGAGTCCCTTTTTCTACTCCAAGAGTGTTCCCCAAACCATTCCCTATCTCTGCCTGGTACTACTGAGCCAGGAGGAAATAGACTGGAAATATTAAAGCAAGGCAACAGTAGCAGTAACCAGGGTATAAACAGCATCTTAATACAGCCACAAGTCAAATAAATCTGTGCCTCAGGTTTGATTGTCACAGGTTGCCCCCAAAGATTGGCCCACCCTGCATCTGCCACCAGATACCAACAGCCACACTTCCCCTGCACCCTGACACCCACAAATGACCATTAGTGCTCAGTGTGTTTAATGCCACACATTTAACACAGGAAGCAGGACTGAAAGATGCTAGTGAAACCTCACTCTTTTTGTTCTCTCTTCATATGTTTTCATGCTGCTCAATTTCACCCTGTGTTCATTTCCCAAAGAGTTTAGCCAGATAACATTGCAGCATTCACATTCCTCACACAACACAGCTTCTGAGTCCAGATTATTGAAGTCATTATGGTTTCACTTTGGCATCCATCACCAAGAATTTTAACTGGGATTTATTTGGTTTTTGGAGGGTATAATGGCATGGAGGGGGAAGATTAATTCAGGCAATGGTGTTCTTCACTGGTACCTAAACCTAATGCTGTTTTCTGTTAATGTGTTTACAAAATGTAGTACGAATTAGTTTTCGTGTTTTCCTTTTGTTCAGAGGCCTTGAAAGAATAAATTACAAAGCATGTAACTAAATAAAAAGTAAATTCTCTACATACTCCATACATCATTTGCATTTAAAGTAATGCAGATTTCTTTTTGCATAATTTCCCTTGCACTGAAGTCATCTCATATGACTCAGCTCACTTACAGTGATGTTCAGCACACTGCATATCAGAATTTAGCAGTTCACAGAAACTGAAGTCACATGCTTTTGCAAACACTAAGGGACAGAGGATAAATTTACCCCAAGGGCAACTCTGTTTAAATCAAGGGGGCTACCTGCATTACACATTTTATCCAGTAAAATTAATTTGACAGTCTTACTGTGAAAACCCTGTTCATGCTAGAGAACATATCTTATAACAGTCTTAATGTTTCACTGAACATTTGCTAAGAAATCTATTTTTTACATACTTTTCCAGGCTTGTTTTCAATTGCCAAGAACTATTTCCTGAAGAAAGAAAACATTTCTACTTAATGTGTCATATTGGATCAAATTATTTTAAGGTCAAGAGTAAACAATAGAGCTCTTTGAGCAAGCATACTGCTCTGCTGCTATCAACCCTCAGGCAAGGATGATTTGACATCTTCACTTCATATGTTGCCTGCATGATCTGTGCTGTACCTGCTCAGGACAGAGAACGTATTCTGGTATCCCTGAGGCACTCTGCACAATCTGGCCCAAAATGAGCAAGAAGCCTACAAGAAGCTCTTGCAAGTGCCAGGCACCTACTTCTTGCTTACACATAAAATCAATGCAAGATAACAGTGGGCTCAGTTATTGTGAAATGAACGTTCTTGAATAGCTTCTTTTAACATGCTCACTTAGAATTGCTACCCTTAAACAGTGTCAGCATATCCATAAATCCTGGGATTTGTTAGATTTGTGTTGACCATCTGCTCTGCCTCCTGGTTATGAATGGGTGCTGGATGCTGAGAACAGCTCAGGATTTAGCTTTGTATAACGTGTTCAACTATTGCCCAGTGAATGAGATAGTTTTATATTATAAAACATCAAATAAACATTTTTATCTGTAGCATCTTTTCTTTGTATCCTTCCATGATTCACTTTGAAAGGGAAAATGAAAAGAAGGGATGACAATTAATTGAATATTTGCTTCCCCTGGACCTCTTCTTGAACTCTCATTCTGAAGAGCTCTTCAACAGTGGCAGATTCTTTCCTCCTCTGCTTTTTCCCCCCCAGTTTCATTTCCTAGTACCAACTTCTGGGTTGTATAGGCACTCATATGACTGTCTCAACAAATGAAGAACCACAATTTTAAAGGGCAGTGAGCTGAATTCTAGGCAGAGCATTGTCCTCTGAACAATCAGGCTGAAATTCAGGAATACCACCCCAGCTAGAGGTACTAAACAAGCTCCCTCTGTGCAGGGCCCTGTCATGTGCACAAAACCCACCCTGCCTTCAGCTGATGGCTTGGTACTAGCTAATCTATACCTGCTGGTTCATTTTCCCAAACTATATGCAGAAGTATACTTAATTACATAACACTCTGCAGTAAATGCTATCTTACCTGCACCATAAAGTCACAGTTGGGCCATGTTTGCAGAAGGCCTGACAGAACATGAGTAAAGCAATAGTAGCACCTGACAACACAAAAGAACCCACACAGAAAAAGAAGAAAATGCTTAGTCTTTTCCAAAGTCTTTACATTCTGGTTTCATTGCAGATCATTGGGTATTCCCTTATCTCTTGAATATTGCTTCCTGTGTGCTCTGCACCAAATACAATGACCAGTCTGTTTATTTTGAAGGTAATACACAGGGTGGGCTCTTTTTTTTCATCTTTTTTTAATGCTCAACTTTAGCTGAAGCAAGCCAGGACCAGGGTCAGGGTAGGCTACTGAACCCATGTTTCAGACTATCTTCCTACAATATGCTACTTCTGAGCTAACTGCTCTCCAGTCTTTGTTGTAAATGAGCAGACCAGCTTGCTTTCTGTGAGTTCTGAGCCCCCTTTTCTGTTTTTCCCAGGCAGGAAATTTTAACTGTGATTTTAACTTCTGTTTTCTTTGCTTCTACCACTGTGTCCTGCTTCCACCCAGACTGCTCCTCACCTGGGGTGCCAGATTGATTGTCACACCCCATTAGCTGCGCTCTACAAGCTTTCACTATCTGTCAGATGACAGTGCTTATAGCCAAGAGTATTTGTGTGCATTTTTCCAATAAAACACAGGATTACCCTATAGCAAATGTTTTTCTAACATCCCAGCTATGATTATGTTTTGGATGGAGATGCAGTCCCACAGCTGATTGTAGTCATTACTGTATAGAAGCACAAAATGCCTTTGGTATTTTGTAGGTATTTATAGGCATAAACCACAAATCTTTACCTAGCAGGCCGGTCTGCTCACAGTGATGCTGTCGGTCATCTTCTGATAGCCCATCTCCTGCCCTTCTTCACATTGGGACATGATTTTCTCTCTGGGGCTGTCCAAAAGGGTTAGAGAGATGTCTCCAAGAACAAGCATGTGGCAGGCATTACTTCTCCCTCAGTGGCTTGTCAAGGAACTACTGCTGTAAATCTACAAGAGTCTGGGAGATTTCTATAATCTAAACTCACAATAGTCATCTTTGAATTTGAAACAGTTAGGAACCCAAAATGATCCCACTGATTTATTTACCTGCAGGGTACATCAGGGTCGGTGTCTCCCTCCCTCAGTTTCCATGCCTTCAAGCCATTCAGTTTATTTGTTTCACACACGCTACAAGCCACCTTAAAATGTCACAACTTCATAGTGCTGATACTCTGGAAAAAACAAAAGTCTGTCTAAAGATGCACTGGATGTCTTGGTTTATTCTCACACTAAAAAAACCCCAGAATATTTAGCAAAGACAATAAATTCTAAACTTTAAAGTAAAAGAGTAATGCAAAAGTCATTCATGTAATTGAAAATATTTCTTAATCACTTCCTGTTAATGGGCATAATTAGAGTCAGCTAACAGAGGTGCAAAAACATTGGATATTTACTTTTAAAATAACAATCATGTAAACAGTAGACACGTGCACAACCAATTTTGGCAGAGTCAAGCAAATATTTGAGTGACTTACAACAGGTAAGAGAAAAGAGTGCATTGGGAAGACAGGCACTGAAATAAATAGATTTTTTTTACTATTTGGATTTTATAGCTAATTTCTATTTCACTAAAGGAGATTTCACAATAAGCACTCAAAGACATTTTGCACAAATTGGCTATTTTAACTGGGTCACAAAGCTCAAGAAACATATTCCTGAGGCCTTATAAATACATGCAATCTGTGCATACAGTGCATTGGAAGAGCCAAAAATAACCAGAAAAGGATGGTGGAAGGGGAGGAGGGGAGGTTGGTAATCCCATGCTGTGATATTCACCAAACACCTGGAATTCTCAGTGTAAACTACTGAATCACAAGAGAAGCAAAACAGTATCAGAGTCATTTGTTTTAAGAAAAAAAACCCTTTCCATGTTTCTCATAAAACAGGACCCTAAGAAACACCACAATTTCACAACTGTTTTATAACATGTGCTCATGTGTACACTGCCAAAAATCTAGTCTCTATCAAAAAAGAAAAGGCAAAAAACATAGTATCACTATTGTTTCTTAAGTTTTATTCTAAAAAGTGATAAAATGCTGGCAATATAAATTGTTATCAAGAATAGCTCATTTTTCCCATACCAAGCTCAGGCTGATATACTAATTTGGTAATGTGCTCTCACTCTCCAGATCAGCATAAAATATTTGCACATCCTCTTTCTGCCTTACAGCAAGTGTTACTTCCTACACTTAGTAGGTTAGGAAATATCACAGAAGATGAAACTTCATGCAACAATTATTTAGCAAGAGTCTCTGTCTGTTTTTGTCTTCTTCTCATAAGAAGATCTTCTTTAGAGTTTATGAGATTCTCTGTTAAAAATACAGAGGCATTATTTAAAAATTATTTTGATGCAAACCAAAATTAAAGAGCCAGTTCCTAGACCAAAGTCAGTCTGTCAAACCTACAACCTGGTAAACAAAATGTAAGGCTTCTCCTTCATGCTGAGCAATCTGAACCTCATTTTAGTTTCATAGCCCAGCCTAATTTTCAGTTTGCTGAGGCTCAGAAAGTTGCTCCACACTGATCAATAGAGACACTTTCTGGAGGGGTGAATTTTCTGAGAGACTTTACCCACTCCATCAGCACATTGTCATTTTAGGAGGAGGAGACCATGGAAAAATACAGATTCACAAATAAATTTGTCTAGGAAAAGCAAATAACCTGTTCATTTTCTTTTCCTTCTTCTACTGTAAACAGGAACAAATTAAAGACAGATGATAGCAAACAAAACATGACCTGCCTGCCACCCACTGTCCCTGATCAAAGAATCCTTGGTGCTACTCCTTGCTCTCAGAACCTCCCCTTCTCCAAACTTCCCACATCAGTCTGAAAAAAATCCTAAACTATCTCACTACTCTTCACAGACAGTTCACCTTCTTGAATCATGAATCTGTAAGGTCAGACTTACAGACACTGTATTGTAGCTGGAAATACCTTTCACATACTGCTACAATTTTTGGGCACCAAAACACCAGTCCTGAGGAAAATAAGCTCCGTGCATATTTCTGCATGAGGAACACAAGCAGGGTGAGAAAAGAGAAGTTCAAAAACAAGGTGGGAAGAGCTTTTCTCTGCTGCTTCCACAATGGCCTCTGCTCTACTCCAAGAGGTAACAGGAAGTAGAAAAAGTAGTTTTGAGGAAGCCTGGGTTGTATACATGGCCTAGCTCATGTCAGAAAGTTGAGCAGCTGAAAATGTACATATTCTTTGTATAACCATACAACCATGGGATCTCTCTGAAGATCATGCATCTATTCTTATTTACTTATTTTAAATAGTTCTATCCTTTCATTAACATTCAGACTAATTAAGGAGCAAAATAGTTTGCTTTTCATGATCTACAATAGTTAAATTATGTGAAACCAGTTTTATAAATTATCTACCAATAATCCAAACCACCTACAACCATTTATTGAACAAGTAAGAGCTCAAAAGGAAAAACAAAACCCCAAAATCCTGTCAAATAGATGATTTATCTTGAATCCCAGCAGATACCCACTTAAACTACTGACAGTACTTCTTATGCTGTACTTGTAAAAAATGTATGTAGCTGAAGCAAGTTTTGTTTAACTGCAACATCAGATATATTTAATACCTTTACTGTTGTGAAAGGTCACCAGCAGTGTTTTTCAAGATTGCTAGATTAAGACTATTAGACCAAATAAAGCTATAACTGAAAAACAATAAAAATTTCTGACTGCTGCTTCTTGCTCTTGCCTCAGCTTGGCCCATAAATCACTGCTGCTCTCAGCTTTCCAAGCTGGTTTCACTCTGTGGTTCCTGTATGATAATTACCAAGGCCCAGAAATGATGCGGAGCTGCAAAAGTCATAACTGAGGAACTGAATATAACCTTCTTTTCCAGCTAAGTGAAATTCCAGCTACATCAGTGAAGCCACAATTTCATTTATGTTGTCTCTGGTAGCTCTCTTTGCAGATGGACTTTCTGGAGATCAGCTAAGGCATTTTGATGCAGCCCACTGTGGGTCCCTGAAGTAAGGAATACTCTGGGAGCTGAAAACAGCAGTGTTGATATCCTGGCCCTCAATCCCCAACCTCAATTTAACACACTGAAACACTTGAGGTGAGTCCATGCCTTCTTACCTTTGGATTGTTTGGATTTAAAGATTGATCCTTTGGGAACAACCTATCTGATATCTCAGCTTTCATTCTGTACATCAGAGGTACCAAGCTCCTTTTCACCAATCTCCCTGCCACAGGTGCCAGCACTTTCTTACTGAAAGCAGAAAAGTACAGAGACAGATAAATACCATGCATATTCTCATCTAAAGACTATATTACAGATTTGGCAAAACTTTTAGAGACAGATGCCTCAGGTTTTCCTCAACTGATAAGCTGCTTTCTTAGCCCTTGCCACAATACATTGGGTGATTTGAAGCTTGCACTGAACTAAAGCACACCTGACACTGAATCCCAGGTGCTGCAGGACCTACAAACCCTGCTCTGGGGCAGGGGAGATGTTGCAGAAGTGTGCAGACATTTGAAGTTCTGTCCAGTCCAAGTGCTGAGAGCACATCTCTCGCTCTTCCTGGCCCCTGGCTGCTCTTTCACCTTGGCAATACCTCCCTTTTGACAGGACAGGACTTTTGTATGGAGCAAAATGATCCATTACACAGCTCTCCCAAAACACTTTGGGGCAGCACCTTTGATGGGGTGCATTTTATCTCTCAGCGTGTCTTGGCTTGTACTTCAATCACATATTTTAATCTACCTGTGGTATACACAGTTACCAGTATCTCTTCCTCCCCTTACCTGCTGAAGTGTGAGGTCAAGTTTTCTATGTTTAAAAAGATATCGCTGTCGCTTTATGGCTGTTTCTGCAGGATTATGTGGAATAATTTGAACGCTTTCATCATTGGATGACATACACTGCCAGTGCAGAGATTTGTGCTGTCCCTCTCCTAAGCTGGGGACAAGCACTGACAGAGGCTTTCTTTTCTCCCCAGCTGTGCCTGGACAGAGCAGTGCTCAGGGAAAGGCACCCTTTGGCCGCCAGCTCTGTGCAGCACACTCGTGTTCTGGTCGAGCAATGCAATTGTGAGTGGGAGGGAAGGAGAGGAGAGGGAAGAGGAGAGCAGAGGAGAAAAGCAGATCATGGAGCAAGAAGTAGTGGTCACTGAGAGCTGTACATATGCAAGCAGGATGCTGTAAAAATCTCAGCAGAGAAAGCACAGGACACCAGTACAATGCAATGTGCTTTTACTACACCCAGCTCCACCCAGACGTCACACTGCTGGGCCCTACCCTCAGCTCTACAGGTATTTGTGAAGTCCCAAGAAGTGTTCCAAAAGGCAATGATCCACAGGATTCTCAGCGTATCTGTAGGTACATACAGGAACATGTATATGACTATGTAGAGATGCATGAAGTTACAGACTAGTTGCCATTTCTCAATGGAAGCGTTATCAGGTAAAGATGAATCCTTTAAATGTTTTGTGTTCCATGCTGCACAAGAACCTCTGAGCATATACTTGTTTTAAGCAGCTCAAAGTGCCCAGCTCAGCAAGGGTCATGTTCAAATTTGCTGCTAAAATTAATGTCAATAGCATTTAAAGGGTCTCTTCTTGCAACCTTTTAGTTCTAAGAACCAGAGCAAATACATATCTAGCAGGACACATGGCAACTTAGATTTATAACCTGACCTTGAATTATGGGAAAGTGTTTTATAACATTCCAGATTTATGATTTTATTTCCTGGAGACCCTGACTATAAAAATGAGACTGGACTTAAAGAAGAAAGTATACTTCTGGTTTTCTTAACAAGGTGTCCTTGAGCTGTATATCTTGTAACAAAAACCAGACAATCTTTTAAGAAATCTATGTTCTTCCTTAATTGTCTCATAGCTAAAGGCTTTAAAACCAAGATGAGCTATGTACTTCCTCACATCCACAGATGCAGAGACACTGAGCACAATTCTAGCTTTTATTATGCACATTTCTTGAGAGTATTATATTCTTTTTCTCCATATCCAAATTTTAAAAGTACCTTTTCTCTTTCATGGTTTGTAGCCTACACAATCTTTGCATCATAACGTTTGTAAATTTTCAAATTTATATCTAGAAAAATATCCATTCTTAGTTTCAATAAAAATTCAGAGGTAAATGCTTACAGTCTTATGGACTCACTTTTTCCGTGATGTGTAAACAAACCATTTGTCCTGCTATCATTAAAATTTTCTAGAACAGGATTTCACTACAGAAAACTCAAATAAAACTGTTATTCACTTGACAGCTTACACTGATAAAAACACTCATGCTTATACTTAATTATTCCTTCTGTTTAGGAGTCAAGACCAAAACCTACCTTTAAGTTATTGCATTCTTTTCTGTTACAGTTTTTCACCACTCACTCATCTTACAAAAATAAAGGGAATGGGAGCACAAAATAAAGAAGCAGAGAAAGCAGCTTCAAAAATTGGAAGTTTACAGTTACTTCCCCTTTCCTGGTTTCCAGGATTAACTATAAAAAAAAGCTCAGATTTTATTTTATTCTTTTCTTCAAAGAGTTTTTGGGAATAGAATTCAAATTATCAGAGGTTCCCTTTCTTATTTAGGGCCACTTACTGACCCTAAGAAAAATGTATTGAGGCATTAGATGTATTTGTTTGAAATACTTGATATTGAAATTCAAACAGTTCTTCAAGCAGAATTCCTAACAAGAAGGATTTGTGACAGGGAGTCTACAAGATTTCCTTTGAAGAAAGAAAATGTGTGTTTAAGAGACCCTCAAACCTTCAAAAGAACACCTCCTTCAAAAGGCCCCACCTCACAGCTAGAAGGGATTTTCAGAAGTAAATGTATTTACATAAAGTGGAAAGACTTGCAAACTGTACAAGGCAATTACTGAAAACAGTGATGTAGTATTGAACAAAATGGTCCTGATTTTCCTTGGGTTTTTTTCAAAGAAATACATTATTTCTTTCATCTACACCAAAACTATAGAACACTAAAAAAAAGCTAAAAAAAAAAAAGCAATTTTACAGACTTCCTGCTGGTCTTAGGTGGAAATACTCCAGTGAGGTGAAGGACAGAAAGAAAAGGAACTTGAAAATACAGTCTATATGAAAGAAAAATTGTATTTATAATGCACCAAATAAACACTAAAGACCAATTGCCATGTATTTGAGCAGCTTTTTCTGACATTAATATGACTAGTCCTATGTCTATTTAGACACATATATATGCTTGTATATTCATGCACCATTCCACACAGAGCTATCCAGATGAAAAGCCTGTCCCATCCTTCTTAGTTTTAGTTAGAATACATTTGAAACAAACACACTCTTTGCTATCATCAGCTAATGCTTCCCTGTGATAGGACTCCGTGGTGTCTTCTGTTTTAAATCAGTTTGTGAACTTATTAAATGATATTTCAGGAAGAGAGGAGTAGAACAGCCAGAAGACAGAAGCAGCAGGTCTAGCTGGGTAGTTCAAAGTGATCAATGCATTTATTTTGTTGGGGGATTTTTATTTATTTTAAAAAGATTTTTCCCCTTCTAGTTTATGAATAAATTTTGCCTTCTGAATCCTACCTTTGTGTTTCTCCTTATCTGTGGAATCATCCTGAAGATGTTTCAGAGAGAGGGCTAGAGATTGAAAATTATTTTTGCAACAGAGTAGCACTGGTAGCTTTTCATCAACATTGCTGTGGACATGATGCATGAGCACATGCACACCCCACCACCACACATCCAATAAAGATTATTCCCTGATCCATAACTGCCCAGTATACACTGAAAAAAGATTCCACACTGCAAAACATGGCAGAATGAGGATCCCATGTTTTTGCATGGGAGCTCTCTAGACTTCATCAAAGAAATCTCTTCCCACTAAACACTGCAGTATCATTCAACCTACACACAATAATGTATTTTAATCTGGCAATGCTTGCCCATGTAAGAACGTTTAGATATTGTTTAGTCTTATCTAACATCCTGGGTAAGAACACCCAAGACGTTAGATAAGACTACACAATATCTAAATTCATTTCCATTCACCTCCTTTAGTAACAGGGAATCTATTTTCATTTATGCCACTCTGGATCCTATTTCCTATTTATATGGGAGTCTGAAACACTTCTGCTGTGAAACATTCTCCTTAATATGAGGGTTTCCTCCGAACACAGAGCCTACTGCCACCTCACCTACTACTAAAACTGAACTTTGAGAGTCTGTGTAATCACTGCAGTAAACGCAATGAAATCTTCAAGCCATTCCCCAGTACTTAGACTTTCCTCTGCTGGACTTTTAAAGCCGGCTGCTGTATGGCTGCTGTGCAGAGCCTGTGATTCAGTAACATGACTGAAAACCACGAGCCTGAAAACATTTAACTGAGCTCTGGGTGATTACAGAGGAAGAAATAGAGCCTCTAAGGCCTCTCCATTTCCCAACATGGATATTAATGCAAGCTAGAGTACACTAACTCTAGCAGTTACAGCCTAGATGTATGCAGGAGTTTTTCCTCTTTATATTCCTTGAACAAACCTTAGAAATTAAACTTCACCACTTTTTCCCCACTGCTACCTGCAGCTGTTACACAACCTGAGAGACATCATGGGGCGCAGGAAAGGACTGGGTCAACTTTGTATCCTCTCTAGGCAGGGGAACAGACAAGGCTGTGCACTGACTGCAGTAAAGGCCCTGTCACACCATGGCACTCACTGCTCTGAACCCTGGGGGCTGAGGATGCCTCTGTGCTGCTGCCTCAGGGGTCAAGCAAACTGCTGGTAGGTGTGCAACTAAACCAATTTCATTCTCAAGTAGGAGTCAATGTGTTCAAAACATGCTCCTGCAGAGAACTCTAGGGGTTTTCCTTGCAAAATTATTATTTAGGTCAGTTTTCTAAAACAAACATGTTCTTTGACAAGGTAGGCTGCAAAGCTGCTATGAAGATTTGTAAGCCAAGTAACAGGATAACACACACCTAACCACAGGCATAAGCATATTTTCATACAAACCTTTGATTTGTCAGTAGCAACCTTATCAGATACTGTCTGAGGAAGGGGAAAGTTCCCACAGCCAAGTCATCCCTTTATATATTTAACCTGTAAACTTCAAAACAGCAATATTTTATATAGAGGAAGTCAAGGTTACTGTAAAGAGTCAGGTTTCTGAACTTCTTACCGTCAGCTCCCCTCCTACCCTTTAATTCACATACCTATTGACACAGGTTTCTATGCTGCAGAGCCTTGTTATTTCTTCAGTATCATCAATACTTCTAACAACAGGTGTTTCACATACTGCAGAGCTGCAAAAACAGAAATGTGAGAGACTCAGAAGTAAACACTGATATCAAAGATATTACAATAAGAGGGGGTAATTTATGCTTGGAAATTTCAAGGAAATGATAGTGCTTTACCAGAAATGCTTCAGAGCAGTCCCCAGGGTAACAGCACACATTCCTGTTGGGGTTTTTTCCTGGAGTATATGGGACATAATATGCACATTATGAAAAATATATCAACCTGTTGCTATTACAGTCAGTTTGCACAACATCCCCACTTGACACTGTAGCACAACATTTATTTGACAAATGCAGGTGAGCCCCTGCACCTCACTGAAGCTCGCAAGATGAAAGCCTTGTCTTTTCATCACCATGTCTGTCCCTCTTCTTCCCATGTGGGATTCATTAAAAACATGGCTGTAGGAGCCAGCAAAAAGGCTGCAGTGCTACACCTGCAGCTGGGGACAGACTCAGCATGAGGCCCTGGGCAGCAGCACGGAGAGGGAGCTGCTGGCATGGGCAAAATGCAGGAATGGATGTGTACTGTCACAGCTTATTTCATGAAAGCAGAGCTGGTTTTGTTCTGAAGGCAAAGAGGAGTCAAGTGGCCAGAAAGAGGGAGAAAAAGAGTAATTTCTGAGACTCTCAGTACTTTGCATACAGTGCTCACCCCTACCTCAAAAAGGGGGAGAAGTGAAATGGACAGATGAACTGCTGTAATGCTGTGGATTCTGGGACACATATCTACAATCATCTCTGCTATTAAGAGGAGGATCTCAGGTGGCTTGGAAGGGAAAGATCCAGTAGGGCACACTGACAGAATAAAAGCTATCACTTCTTAGGCCTTTACTAAAGAATTTCAATGGATTTAATTTAATTTCAAGAGTGTTTTGAGAGCCAACACTGTGTAGCTTTTATCAAGGGTTACCATAACCATAAGCATGAAACCTCTTTTTTAATGTATCTTTTGAGGTTTTTCAAAGCAATTATTTTTTTTGAGAGACTTCTATTACAGTCTATGCCATGCTCTGTGAGAAAGGTTTAATCCATGCTGCTTCTGCCATTACCCATAGCGTCAAAAAAGAGCAGTGCAAATATTCACAGTATCCTCAGACAGAAATAGGGAGAATACTTTTGTGCTTTCATAGTAGCCTAATTCAAATTTTTTCTCAAACAAAACCAAAATCCAGGCATTTATTTAAAAGATAAAATAGGCAGCTGCTCAGAATTGCCAAATTGATAATAGTTTGCCTTTATTTTTGATTCCAGCAGCTCCTACCAGAACCCATATTTACTAGAGCAAACTTTTCATAGTAACATTAACTGTATGTAAATGAAGTTCCCTTTCATATTAAAAAAATTTTTTTTTAAGTCATTCAGCTTGTTGTTGTTATGACTTCAAAATAGCACAGACAGCAGTGAGGCTCCCCTTTAAATGCTGTGTGATAGCAAAAATCCTGTGGCTCTCTGCAGAGCCAGAAAATATTCCCTAGGATCTTCCAAAATGTTCTTCTATAAAATCTTTTGTTTCTCTTTGTTCTCCCAGACAAAGTTTGACCCCTAGAACTTTTGTGCCATAACCACAGAAATACAGAGCCAAACTCCCCGCACAGGAGCTGAGGAAGGCCCACAGGGAGCTCTTCCATGGTGGCCCAGGCTCCACGGTTCACCGTTGTAAGCACAATTATTGTCAGAAATGCACCTTTTTCAGTCTATTCCACGACAATGACACCAACCACCTCTGACCTATCTCGGGATCACCACTCCTGTTACTTCCCATCCCAGCCAAGGACAATTTCAAACAAGCCCGGGCTGAAGCACAGCCCGGAGCCGAGGCGGGTCCTTCCTGCACGGAGGCGCTGTGAGGGCCCCGCTTCCCCGGCGGCTCCGGTGCCACCCCGCTCCCAGCGCCGGCAGCCCAGCCCGGCCCGGCCGCGGCTCTGTCCGCCTTCCCTGCCCGCTCCTCCCCAGGCTGCTGCCCTCCCTGCCCGCTCCTCCCCAGCGGGCGGGCCCCAGGCTGCCTTCCCTCCCCAGCAGGCCGGCCCCAGGCTGCCTTCCCGGCCTTCCCTCCCCAGCGGGCCGGCCCCAGGCTGCCTTCCCGGCCTTCTCTCCCCAGCGGGCCGGCTCTAGGCTGCCTTCCCGGCCTTCCCTCCCCAGCGGGCCGGCCCCAGGCTGCCTTCCCTGCCTTCCCTCCCCAGCGGGCCGGCCCCAGGCGGGGGCCGAGCGGGAAGGGCGCCCGGGGCCGGGGAAGGCCAGGCGGGAGGCGCAGCCATAGCCCGCACGCAGCCGTGTGGGCGGCCAGGTTTCGGACATGTTTAACACGCTATAGTGGTGCTTCATAAACTCTGACGGTACTGGCAAGTGAAGTGTTTGAAAGAAAAGCAGAACTGATCGTGAATTCTGACCTTTTTTCAAGTCTGTGAGAGACTCTACGTTAAATCATACAGAGATCCTCACCGGCAGAATTACGTTCTGCAGAGGAAAACCCAAGTCCCTACGAGCTACCAAGAGAATGACAAAAAAAGGAAAAAAAAAAAAGTATTTGCACTGCACTACACAAATCCTTCCCCCTCTAAAATGAGGAACTGCCTGAGACAAGACTCACTACTCTCACAGCCACATGACAAGCAAGAGAAACAAGAACAGAAATACCAGAGATGTGATGTAAAGTGGTGGATAGGCTAAAATTAGTTAATGTTCTGATTTCTTTTAAAAAGGGAGGATAAGTTCTATTTTTATTTTTTTTTAATTGCACCAAAAATCCTAGAGGTCACTGGAAAGTGGTGGAGTAGAGATTTTTAAATCTCAGTACTCACATGTACTAACACAAATACATGTACATGTTAGTGTTTGGGAGCACTAATTAAAAATTGATTTTACAAAGTAAGGAGAAAAACACCCCATTCACCTTCAGAATTGTATCAGAATAACATCAGGAAAATGTACAGACTACCTTAGCTAAAGCAACTTCCACTCTAGTCTTAAGGGAAAGGTTACCAGTATTTCTCATTTTTTCCATCCCATCTTTTCTCTCTTACCTTTCCAAATAAAGCTTTCCTTCTTCCTATTAGAGGTATTAATACTTTCACTACAAGAAAGGAAATTCTTACTCCTTTTTCTCACTTTTAGTTTAAGCTGGTGTTGCTCAGAGCTGGAATGAAATACAGTGAAAAGACTGAGTAGAAAATTAAAGTAGTGTTACAAGTTAGAAAATTTATTAAACAATCTTAAGCTATACACAAAGCAACAGCACTTAAGTACAATGCAGAGGACCATAGGTTCAGCTCCTCTACGCTGCAAAGCTGAACTATTTTCTTTGTGGTATCTTTGTTGATCTTGTCAAGTCTAAATTGAGACAGAGCTGAACTTTTCTGATATAGTACACTCAGTTTTCTTCAAGTGAATGTTGAGCTGTGACACGGATATGAGTTGTTGGTTAGCCTACACAGTTTAAAATATACTTACATGGCTCCCCACTTCCCCTCCCTGCCTGCCTGGGTGCACAAATACACTGATGACGTTACAAACTGCTTTTGGGAAAGGCAGCAATGTGAAGAATCATAGAGAGGATGTAATAAGGGAAGAGGCACTGTCATGGTGCAGAAGAATGGGAAAGAAGACAGCAAATAGCTGCACTAAGGAAAGAAAAAAAAAAAGAAAACTCCTTGCAATGAAGCTGTGTGCTGGGGCTGGCTGCAGTGGAGTTAATTGCTTCATTGCAACCTGCACCTTGCCAGCCTGCAGCTCAAATTGTGCTGATAGCACACCAGTGTTGGAGGTGTTGCTGAACAGAGCTTGCAGTGTGTCAAGGCTTTCTCTGCTCCTCAGCTCTGTGTCCCATGGGGCTGGCAGGAAACTGGGAGTGGGCACAGCCAGGACAGCAGCACGGGCTGACCAAAGGGGT
This sequence comes from Melospiza georgiana, assembly GCF_028018845.1. Classification (NCBI taxonomy): domain Eukaryota; kingdom Metazoa; phylum Chordata; class Aves; order Passeriformes; family Passerellidae; genus Melospiza; species Melospiza georgiana. The sequence goes on along the minus strand of NC_080438.1, from coordinate 10,257,499 downwards.
GTCACGTAGTGCCAGCTCAGCCACAGAGCTGGGGTTTGGCCCTTCCTCAGAATTCCCTCTTTGGAGGCGGGCTAGGCACTGCTGTGCTTGTGGGAGGTCAGAAATGACTTCTTGTTGGTCAGTTTGTGTCCTCCTACCCTTTCCCCTCATTTTAAAACTGCTTTTATACCGTGACGCACACATTTTCACACTGTTGCACTTGTGATTCTCTCCTCCATGCCACTGTGGGGGAGTATGTGATCTGCTGGCTGAGGTGATCACGCCATAAACTGAGAATAGGAAATAACCACAACCATAATGACAGTGAAATTATAAATTAACCTGGAAGTTACAGACACAGAAACTATGGCTTTTTTTCTGCTGCAGTTTCTTTTGCACTTTTTTAAAATTAATATTTGCTTTACCTAAATTTTCACATGGGTAGTGAGAGTTATTAAAAGGACACTTTCTTTATTCTTTCTTCCTGGATGTTGAAGAGATTTTTAGGAAAATTTATTAAATATACAGCTCACACTGGCTGTCTCTGAATGTGAAACCTCCTATAGTTGCAAAAAAAAATTATTTCCATTAAGACACAGGCCAAATTTAGGAAAAAATGAGCTGGTTTAAAGTATGTGTTCAGTATAGGGTCATCAGAGTGCTACACCAGCTGAAGCTGGAGCTGTGTTGCAGACTTGGCCAGCAGTCAATAAGTTCACCCAGACAGTGTGGCAGCAAGCTGCCTCTAGCAATATTTTAATATTTATTCATCTTTGCATACCTTTTTGTTCCCATATTTTTCAGGCTGATGCGTGAAATTCAGGCTGCTGAAGTCAGCTGTGGTGAGGTCATCAGAGTGAAACTCTCAGTGTCAGAAAATGGCTGCAGAAAGAATCTTAGCTTGCAGACATGATTACAACTTCAGTACAAACTTCATAACTTTTTCTTCTAATGTAAGCAAGCAGGGGTCTTGAATTCAGAGAGAAAAGGCCAGAATTTTCAGATATGTGTGATGGTTTTCACTGCATACTTAACCATGCTTGTGTACAAAGAGCTTTTGCTACTGATGCTAACAGGAGCCCATCTCTCTTTCTCAGCCTGACAGATCCTACTGCATCAGAAGGTGCTCCATTTTCAGGAGGAACAGCCCCCACCGTGCTGCAGAAGCCATGCAGGTGTGCACCCTGCTTTTCCTCACTTAGGCCTTTCTAGAGCAACGAAACAAAAGGCACACAAACCCAAAAAAGCACCCAAGGCAGCTGCCCTGCCTGACACACTGCTGATCTTTAGGCTTTATCAGTGAATCAACATCTGCATCCTGAGCAGTGTGCTACTTAGCAGTCATAGCAGCTCATTTGGAAAGAATTTGGTTCCTAATTATAAAAAAAGAGATTTCAAGTGTTTGCCTTGGGAAGTACAGCCACAGAGACAGTGCATGGGAGACCTTCAAGTTCAACACATTTCAGTGGAAACTCTGCCTGCTGCCCTCCTACATACAGGAGAGTCTGTGCACACTTAAACCACAATAAAAGGATGCCACAGCATTACCTTGGCTGCTCAGTAGCAAGTGGATTGAGAAGGTGGTAAACTCATGCTAGATAAGGCTCAATCTGAGTTACAGCAAACAGATTTTTTCCAAATAATCTAAATTACCTGGGGTGAATTCAGCCACTGGCCCTGGCCTTCCCACTGCAGAGATAAAATAGCAGCTGCACAGCCTGCATCTAAACTCTAAATGCCTGATTTAGAGTGTTTCTGCTGTTCAAGCTGTGGGTCAGCAGGGAGAGCTCAGCAGGGTCTCTTATCCCTTGTAACAGTCTTCAAGAGCTCTTGTTCTACAGCTTTGCTTTGAAGGAGTAAGAATGCCAGAACTGAGCCCATTTTTCCCTTTCTGTCTGTTGGGATAACCAGAAAAGGCTCAGGAAATTCTAGAGGCCAAGATAGATAGACAAAATGCTGAGAAGAAAAAAGAGACTTTAAAAAAAAACTCCTTTTCTGTCCTCTTTCACTTTGGTAACTAACACCTCTCCTGCCCCCATCGCCAGTCACCACATCAGCTTCTCTTTTCTAATTAAATGAGTCTGGAGCTGACTTGGAAAGAAAGCCAGCAACTACAACACAGAGAAGTTTCTTACTGGTTTGTGTGATGAAGTAGGAGCCTGTTTGGCCAGTCCATGGCTTAACCTACTTTATTTTAATGAATTATCCATGAGGTGGGATACATAGAGGTGCCATGTCAGCATAATCTGAGGTCATCGCCAGCATCATCAGACAAGCTTTGAAATTAGCTCTGAGTGGCAGTACTTCGTGTGGAGTCTAACAAAATGTGTATGAGCACCAGCCAAAATAAATTATCATCTTCTCCCCTGCAGATGTGTGCCACTACCTGCCTGATGCCGTGAGGGCCAGCATGGCATGCCACCCCACTGTATGGAAACCAGCCACAAGGAAAATTATAAACTGAGACTTTTTTTAAATTCAGAAAAATATTAAAAATGTGAACTGTGACATATGCAGCTCAAATGATCTGCCTAAGGAATATATTAATTTTTTCACAATGGAAGAACTTTATAGTCTCTTGAAGATTGTATCTTTTTTCCTTAAAAATTCATCATATAGAATCATTTTCTATGAAAAATTAATTAATAGATTGTAAATGTCAAAATTCAGATCATTAGTGATGCCCAAATACTATAATTATTGAGAACTGCTCTGAAGATTCAAAGGGTCTCACCCATAATGTTTTCAGCCAAGTCCAGAAACTGAAGCAGTTTAATTTGCCAGTAGTTCTGTAACATTTCTCGCAGCAGTGAGATTTGCTTGACGAGACCCTTTGCCTGGAAAGGGATTTACTTTTGATGTCTGAGACAAGCCTGACATTTCCACTTCCTATTTAATTTTTAAGTAACTTCTGCTTTAAAGTTCGAAGCTCAAGTTTCCTGCCCCAAGTAAACCAGATCTCTTCATTTTTTATTTTCATTTTCCACTTCTGCTTTTCTCTGCCAGTAATATCACTGGTAGCTGAATCACAGTGGCAAATGGCTTCCTAACCCTACAGTTTCTACATTTTCTGTAGAATTGATCATCATTTCTTCTGTGTCTGAATAAAATAAACTTCAAGGCTACGCATTAAAATCTTCTAAAAACAGTGCCATGTCTGCTGTCCTGCAGTTAGAGTGAACCTCTGGTTTCAGTGCTGGAGATAAGCAAACATGTCACGCAGCTCCTGGATGAAGAAATAAACTCAGTGTTTGAGAAATAAACGCAGTGTTTGGTACACTGTAAGAAAGGCGGAGCTTGAGTGAAATTTGACTTTGCAATAGCACAGAAACAATAGAACAAAAACCAAAACAAATTCCTTTTCCAGGTCTCAGTGCTGCTGTCCTTCAGAGCACTGCCAAAGACAATAATAGGGCCAGAGGGTTCTCCTTCCATTTTCTCTCAAACCTACAGCTATTTGGCAGGGGAAAAAAACATATTTCCTCATCAGGAACAGGTAACAGCCTAGCACAGCAAAGTAGCAGCATGACACAGCTGCCCTGGGAAGCCCCAGAAAACAAAGGGCCCTAGAATAAGAGCCATTAACAGAGAGCACCAAATAATTTTTATATAAATATATTTTATAATATATGCAGAAATTGTATCACATGTATAAATATATAACTATGTGTATAGAATTGCAGCATGAAAAAAACTTTTATATCAGGAGGTCATCTCCAGTCCTGGCAGAGCTTTATCAAGAACCTGAAATAAATAAACTTTACTCATGCTGTGAGGTATTTTTTTACAAAAAATAAATCTATCTTAATTATGCAACATGACATGTCCCTCTCCTATGCAATGGCTGAAGTACCTGTAACAGCTGGGATTTTTTGTTTTTTTTTTTTTTTTTATGAGGATTCAGAAGATGAACATGCTGCTTCCTCATGCAGTAGCTCACAAACCACTCTTCCCTTCTGTAGGGAATGGGATGTGCATTTACAGTCATGCACAGGCATTCATTTGACTGTTGTGTGCATTATGACTTGAAAGTAAAACCAAGCCCACCATTCATACCTTGCAAAAGTCTGGGTCTTAGAGCTAATCCCAGAGTTTCTCAGTCCATCTCATCTCCACTCACCTCCATCATGGCAGATTACAAGGCAGAGCATACCTCAATCACTAAATGCTTTTTTAAACTTTAGTCCCCAGTGAATTCATTCCTATTGTATATTTTTTTAGAGTGAAAAGCCCAATAAGTACTGTTGAGAAGTAACATTAAACAGAGGCCTGCAAGCAGTTATTGGTGTTCAACCAAAATTAATTGTTAACTGAACTTGATTTTTCACTTTGAGGGGAAGTTTTATTTAAAGGAAATTCCAAGAAAATGGTTTTCCCCTCAGTTCCTAGACAAGATTAACTGTATTCTGCTTCAGAAATAAGAGCCTAAACAAAAAAAATCCCCGTTAAAATACAAGCCATCTGAAGTGCTCTTTTTTGCCCCAATGTGTTAATCAGAGATTCAAGTTTTCTGTGACCCTGAGGAGAGGAGGACATTCCCTTCAGCCTCACTGCTGTGTTTTTCTGACTGCACTCCCAGGCCTGTGTGCCCAGCAGCAATCCAGGCACAGCCAGCTGGGTTGGTACAATCTGGAAGCTTGTTGCAATAACACACAGAACAAAAAACACAAGGAAGAGCCTGGCAGCTGTATAAAACTCCCTCTGAGCTCCAGTCTCCACAGAAGTTCACCAGCCCCAGCAAGCAGCATGACCAGCCAGTCTCAGGGAATCCAGCAGCTTTTGCAGGCAGAAAAACGTGCCAAGGACAAACTGGAGGAAGCCAAAAAAAGTAAGTAGTTGGCCTGGTTTTACTGTACTTCTCAAGTGCAAGCCCTTCAGAATAACAGTAGCTCACAGAAAAAGATTATTTCATCTGTATACATGCACTAGTGCTGTGCCTTGACTGCAGCCAGGCACTTACTCAAGCCTGAATATTCAGAGTTTGCTTAAAATCCCCTGTGCTTGTGTCTACGTGTACATGTGCCTTAAAACATTAAAAAATGTTTTCTTTGTTATATTCATCCTGTCAGCTGCATTTGTTTTTCCTTTATCTCAGTGTTGTTAATGCCATTACTGCCTTGCTATTTAAATTAAAATCTTACATGCCTTTGGCTGCCAGCTCTGGAGGACTAGACTCCAAACTCTTTACTTTTCTTAATAGGTTTTGCTAAGAGTTTTTGGTCTTCCTCCTTACTTGCAAAATCCAGTAACTTGTCTCCTAATTGAAGCTGGGCTTCAAAAAATTATATGAAAACTAAGGGGAGACTTCAACACCCTGATAGTAATCAAAGTCACAGTAAAACCGTGAGCACTCTCAGTACTGTAATAGATCATTCACAGAAGTTTTATTACATGGTACAAGCAATTATTCTCCTGAGTGCAGGTACAACCACATGAGTCATTGACCTGCACTAGCACTGGAATATTAATGCTGTTTTCTGGAGTGATCTTGCTTCAGAAACCAGCAGCAGAATACAAAGAAAATGGATGTCACTGATGTCATGTGGAGCAAGAGCACAATTAAAGGAATATTGTTTTCCGTGGAGAAATGGAAGCTAAACAGAATAATTTGTATAGTTTCCCTATCCCTTCTGCATGTGAATCAGCATTGTTGTATGCTCATTAATCTTTAGTGTGATGTATCAATTTGAACAGCAGCACACAAAAATAAATAGAAAGGCAAGTCCCCTCACTAAGCACCCAGGCACTGCCTGTGCCTTGCAGACAGTAGAGATTAAAGCAAATCCTCCCACCTTCATAAAACAGAACTCTCAGGCAGAAACCTGAAGGCAAGGGATAGTTAAGTAGTGTTTTGACCTCTTCCACAGCCAAACTAGGAGCTCTGGGAGGGATGGTTTTTCCCTTCTCATGTAGGGCAAAGGAAACACTGCCCCTCAAATCAAGAGGGAACACTACCTGGAAAGCCACAGCCTCAGTGGAAGGAGTTTGGCCTGAACACAGACTACAGAATCAGGTCTTAGCTTGAAGTGGATTACTTTTGGGTTTGGAGGGGGTTTTTTGTGGCTTTGATTTGATTTGTGTTTGTTTTTAAACCAGAAGAGTCACTTTAGCTTTTTCTACAACGGTCATTTAAAAAGGATGAATCCATAAATTAAGAAACTCCAAAAATGAAAAGAGAAATTATAACATAAAATTGATGACCAAAGATGAATGTCTTACAGAATCCAGACACAGTTATGGATGCATTTACTCTACTCTGCAAAAGACACATTCCCTTGTCACCACCTCAGCCTCATTTGGAGTGCTTGTGATAAAAACAGGATTTCTTACAGATAAAGTATCTTCACACCCTTCTGAGTCAGAAACTTGAATTAAACCACTACCAGTGTTTACCTCAACACTAACACACCAGTAGGAGTTATTAACCAGCTACAGAAAAACAGCTATTAAGAATTTTGCTATCAGTAAAATTATTCAGAGTAAAAATAGATCATCACTATGGCTTTCTTTTCTATTACTTTTAAAATCATAATTTTTTGCATTTATAAAAATTATTAAGGAAAATTAAAGTTTCAATACACAAATTTAAACATAACAAAACAACCCAGTGACTGTGAGGGAGCAACAGACTGCCCAGACGCTGGGGAATCTCCATTCTCAGAGACATTCAAAACCCACTGGATATGGCCCCAATCAAGCTGCCCTTGCTTCCATCAGGAAGTGTGTCCCATGGACTCCTTCCAGCCTCAGCACTTCAGTGTGATTCCATGAAAAACCTCAAGAATTTCCAAAAATCGTTGATCAAGGGCAAACAGTTTAAATAAATCCACCCTGGATTTTGTTCTAAACCAAGCGTTAAAGGTAATCTGTAAGTAATCAGCATAAAGATACCTGGACAACCATTATATTCAACATTGAAAGAAGCTTGCAGTGAAGCTACAAAACAAACTGCCCATGTTGTCCCTGATTAAAATATTTTCATACCACTGTCACTACACCACCTTAGATAACTATGCCAGCATAAGTTAAATACTGTGGGACAAGGGCAAAAGGGATTATTTTAGAGATAAGTCTGGCTATTCTAAGTTGGAGTTACTTCAGCAGTGTCTTCCCCACATTGATTCTGCAGTTAGATCAAAACAAAGGATTGCAGAGTTTGTCTCTGAGCATAAAAGCTAAGCGGAAAAGCAATACATGAAATGCAACAGATCTGTGCAGTGCAGTTGGCTGACCTGTGCACACTCAGCTGGGTGGAGCAAGGAGGGAGGTGCTGCTTCACCCCAGCATGGGCAGCTCAGATCCACCTGGCTCCAGCTGGGATCAGCAGCTGCTGCTCAGGGCCTGCTCTGCAGCTCTGGGCTGCCAGGGAAAGCACTGAGCCCTCCCAGCCCTGTGACCTCGTCTGTCACCCCAAGCAGGCATTGCACAACACCACTGCACCGTGGGTCTGGCTGCTGTGCTGGCACTGGGACAGCAGCTGGCAGCTTCTTCCTGGGACACACCAGGAAAAGGCATTTGCAAGGAAATGGGACTGGCAAAACTACCCTGATGCAAAGCCTTCCGTGTTTACAGTTGATACTCACATAACCAATCAAAATGTAGTGTGAACACACATAATATTGTATATAAACAGTTAATGGGCCTAGCTTTTGCTGACATATGTGCAGTTGTTAGTAATGCAAAAGCCACTTGAAGTAACTGAAAAAAATCAGTGAATAAAATTATAGTGATACACACAAAACAAAAGAAAAATATTATGTTAAAGATCCTCTGTACATGCTTTTTCTTACTTCTTGCTCAATACCCTTTTTCTGGCATGATATCATTAGCTGATATCATTTATACCTGAAAAATTGTTAATATTTAAATAATCAATTAAATGAACATGTGCAAGGCTGAAATTATTAGATTGATTAAACACAAGCCAAACCAGTCTGCAATCCTGTGACAATTTGAACATGGTGCTGCTTTATCTATAATTTTTACTTTAAGCACAATTTAGATCCCAGAATAACTGAGCATTGTCAGCGCCAAGACATCAATTCCTGAAAATCCTTTTGGGTAAAACAAGGGAAACAATGTGTCATGAACACTGGGCTTAGCAAAACTTGTTCTCCTATAGATTTTTATATATTCCCTTGAATTTCTCATGCCTAATAAAAAGAAAACTCAGATGAAAGATTATAAAAAAACAGATTAAAACCAAATGTTAATCAAAATAAGATATTGTAAACAGAATTATATCCATGGCGCTCTCTTGGACAATATCCAAGACATATTTTATCTACTGAGAAAGCTATACATAATGTTCAGCTGCCTCTACTCTATTTTATTAAAAGTACAAAATTGTTTTGTCACAATGCACATCCCCAAATCCCATTTTCCAGACAATTTACCAAAGACAACTGAAATGGTTCTATTTTAAGAAAATATGATTAATTTTTGGCAGCTTCTTCAAACGACTTGATTTCTATGCAGAAATTCAGCTAGGAGCCTAGATGGTATGTTTGAAAACAAAACTCCAATTTTAGCATTGCAGTTTTTGGAAAGTAAGATAACTTAGTGTTTGAACAAATTAGAATGCAACATTTTTGCCTCCTACTGTCTTTTTTACAAGATCTAAAATACTCCAACAACCTAAAAGACACCAGTTCTTGTGGATCTAACCAGAGCAAAGTGTTTAATGAACATCATAGAAATACCTAGAAAGAAGAATACAGCCTTTCTCTATGCTAATAACCCCTTGCCATGTTAGGCAAGAAAATCCTGTACAGTGCTGATTGGTCACAGTAAGTTTTTTTAAATTTGGCCAATTTAACACAATGCCTAAAAATTTATAGGCTGTGGACAAGGAAACCAGGCATAGCACAGCTGCTTTGCTGCTCCCCATCTTCAAGGATGGAAGGAGGGACAGAGGGCCAGCAATCCTGGCTCCCACAGCATGACCTTTGTGGCAAAAAATCTCTTCAAATTTGGGGTTTTCTGTACCTCACCTCAATGATCCTGAGGAAATGTCATAGGCCCAGGCTAGTTTGCCCATCCTCCAGCACTTCTTTCCCTCTTTTTGCATGATTTTGGCCAAATTTCAGTGCTCCACCATCCCCTTCAGTGTGTAAGGGTTGATTTCAGCTCGGCTGTGCTCTGCAGAGAACCAGCCCAGCAGATCAGTAAGGCTTTGAAAAGGCGGTCCTGTATTGCACAGCTACGGTAGCAGACAAGTGGTTAACAACAGACTGATTAATTAATTTTGGTTTGTCCCTAGTGGAACAGCAGGTTAAGCTCTAGTTTCTGCTTAACTTAATCAGGTGCAGCATATGCACCATCGCATATGTTGGCAGTTGCCGATTCTGTCCACAACGTTGTTGGACTAGCAGTAATTTACTCACAGCTTTTCCACTTAATTAAATAGGAAGCAGCAGGTTCCTGCTGTGCCAATCCTAAAGGCATCATGGAAAAATGAAATGGCTGCCACCCTCCAGTGACACCCTATGTATTGTGCTTACACCAGAGCACTGTCAAGAGCTGACACGTATGTGTGTATATATACACTCTTTGGTTCACTGTCTACATTGTCAGAGGCAACTGAACCGTTGTTTTATACTTAATCTCTTTCCATTTTCTGTATTTTAAATGGATATATTTATCTATCTGGTGGCCAAATATGCAACATATTTACTACAGATGGCCCCCCAGATGGAATTTGAAATTAAAATCCCACTGATTTTGAAATAATTTAATTTGCTATAGAGATCCAGTTCCTCAGCTGGTGAAATTGGCAAAGCTTCATCGTAGTCACTCCCCCTGACTGCCAGCTCCAGAGAATCACCCCTCAGCTCCACTCCTACAAAGTGGAAACTCTACAAAAAGGCTGATCAGCTCCAAATTTGGAGAGGAGAATAAGGGAAATTTCAAAATACAGACTTGAACCTGGTTCCAAATTTTGTTGTCCAGACTTATGTCAGGCTCTTACACAGATCTGTCAGTTTGCTCATCCTGGTCCCAACACTTCATACAGTGAGTGGGAGAAGCTGGGGGAAATCAGCCTTTTTCAAACAAATACAAACTCTGGAAAAGTACCCACTAGGTTTAAAACAGCCTGTCTCTCCTTCATACATAAGCACAGTGGCTCAAGGGAGAAGGACTCTGAGAAATATAATTTCCCCCACGTGAGAGCCCTGCACTGATGGACCGGGAGTCAATAAAGCTATGTGGTTCCTCAGTAGGCTGCTCCTTCCTGTAGAAAGCCTGTGTACATGCCACCCCCAAGGTTCCACAGTAAGCCAACAGTCCAGGAATCAAGATTTAAAAAGTAATTCCCATGTTGTGCATCTCTCTGCTTCTACTCACCCATCTGCAGATAATTATTTTGGAAGGAGCAATCAGCTGGAGAAGTAATTTCCTGCTGAATCAGGTATTTTACCCAGGCTTTTGCTGATTCTCAGATGTATTAAAACAGTCTTCCTCCCAAGCTTCAGCTTCCTCATTATGCCATGCTCAGTGGGAGCAAGTTGCTATATGACACTCCTGATAAGGCTTGAGAAGCCCAGCTCAGATGTAACCAAACCAGTGTAACAGCTTGGAGAAAGAAAATGAGAAATATTTATGTTCGTCTTCCTAGTCTAGACAGAGAATGTTTTGTAGGATTTCAGGAAAGGATAAAAGGTATCTTTTGTCTTCTGTGCTTGAATTAAGAGCCTAAAAAAAAAGTTTGTATTGCTCAGTGGTGTTAAATAGGTTGTTATCTTAAGTAAATAAATCAGTGTGCCACAAGAGATCAAGATGGCTCTTTCAGCTGCCTAGGCTGCCACTCTCATATTCTTGTGATATCCTAATTTAAGCAACTAAGCAATTTTTCAGCCACTGAAGATATTTCTCTTGTTAAGAAAAGGGACCAACCGTATTCCTCCCACTCCTAAAATTCTAGCTGTACAGCAGAAAGAGACCCCAAAAATCAGCACCAGCCCAGGAATCAAGTATAGCATACCAACATTCCATGCAAGAGGTGTACACTTAGAAAATTACTGTTTCCTCACAAGGTAGTGCAGCAGAATCCTGAGGACCTGAGGAGTTCCATGCAACTTTACTGACTTTATAAATGACAGAGAAGCCCACAGGGGTTTTATGACAAGCTTGCCAGCTCCTTTATGTAGAACCTTAAACATCACATTTCCATCAAACTATTTACTCTTGTTCTTTACATGACAACCCTGCTAGATCCAGGAAGGATCTTATGTCCAGTCCTGCAGTGACTTACACGCTCTTGATTTGACGAGCCCGTAGTGTTTTACCTAAAACAAACTATTCACAGCAAACAGAATTAGGTATGCAAGCATGCCTGGTGAGGAGGAAGGCTCTAGTTTCCACCACACCCTGAAATGTCACTTTACAGATCTCCTTCTTGTTTAAAATGAAAAGCAAAAAAACATTGAATCCCTTTCATGGTTTCTGTGCACTGGCAAAGAATTGACCTCCTTCTCTTAGTCACCCACCTCTGCTTTTAACAAAGGTTAGTAGAAAAGAGTGGGGGAAGAAAGGACAAAGCTTGAAAGTTGCAACTCAGTTTGGTAGTGGTTAAGACATCTTGCATTGTTTTGGATATCTGCCAGCTCTAAGCAGAATCCAGTTGGTGTGGGATGAAGGGATTCTGGCAACCAATCAATACAGGAAATCTTACAGAATAATGTCTTTTCCCATCCGTGACAACTAAAATCTGTTATCTGGATGCTGCTATTGCTGATGAAGAAAAGATAGATATTTATTTAAACACCAAGCTGTGATTAGAAAAAAAGGCATTTGTGTTGCAAAAAGATGTCTACTTGCAGAAAGACTTCTGTTATCAGTAAATCAAGAAGCTCTTCACTTGAGGTGTGCTTTTGCACAGAAGTTAGTTTCAGAAGAGGGGTACTTGCATGACCCCTTGCTTGCAGTCAAAAGGTATTCTGAATAAATCACTTTGTCTCTTTTGACCATTCTTGTGCAAATAAATCCAATGGACAAGACTTTCAGCAAAGTCAGTGTTCTACTATGGCAGCTAAAGTATCTCTGATTTAGAGAGATTCATCTTTGGGGATACAGGGAAGGTATGAAATAAAGGCCTCTTTCTTGCCCCTCTAGGAAAGGGTAAAAGGCTGAAGCAGGCCAAGGAAGAAGCCACAGCTGAGATAGACCACTACAGACTACAGAGGGAGAAGGAATTTAGAAACAAGGAAACAAATGTAAGTAAGAAACCTGTGTGTGTTCTTTTGTCTTACCAAACTGCTCAATGGTAAACCAAATTGCTTCCAAGAGTATTACCTGGAGACTCGTGCAAACCAGTGTGGTCATACTGATTAAACACAGGATGTGTCATCTGCAGTGTCTATATGCTTCATTTGGACTTTTTCACAGGCTTTGAATGCATTTGTAGAAGAAATTGTGGACATTCGCCACTAAAATGGTCCAGATTGCATATTTGGTTCATGTTTATGCTTTGAAGATGTATGTCCCTTAAGGAAAAATACTTTTAGGTCCTTTTTCTATAACCACAGACAGACATAATTCCTGTCCTGAAACTGGAGGATTCACTAACATGGATGTGTCAGTAAAAACAAAAGTTTAAAATGTTTCTTTCCATTTCTGTTCCACTTCAGCTGTCTCTTTTCATTACATATAAGACTACATCCCTTGTCAACTGAAGTCACCAAAACTTCAGAGGTTTTCACTGTTTCTATAGTCAAAGTGGTCTGACTCGATATTTTCCTATCTGAAAAAACCCATTTTATACATTTTCCTATCTGAATAAACCCATTTTATACATTTATGGCATCTTGAATTTTTCTCTAGTATTTCCATGAAATTCACAAACCATTCTCTTTTCACCAGGTGACCTTCCTCCTACATTCTTGGTCTTGTTTTTTTCTTCCCAGGTTGTATCATGCAATGACAAGGAAAGTTTTGTGCAAAAGCAGGCACAAAAAGCAAAAAAAAGCCAAAGAGGTCAAACAAAATCTGTTTTACCAACCTGTCATTTCAGTCACACTTTACATACAACATTTTCTGGCAGGGATCACAACCCTTAGGAACATCTATACACACAAAGTATTGGTATCATACCCTGCCAACCCCCAGACACACTGTCACAAAGGCCAGATAAAAATGTCTTAAGTGTACAGTTTCTGTTGTTTACTGATACCAAAATAAAGTATAAATACCTCTAACATTTGTTCACCTTTTCAGTCAAGCCAGAGTTCTTGTTCTAGGTCCTGATAGCAGAAGAGTAAAGATGCTGCTTTTTTGTCAACTCCATTTTTTTCACCACAACCAAATTAAAGCTGCAGGGAAAGGCCACTATTTGTCGACGGAAGGTTTCACATGAGCAGGACAGAGCACATATTGCTCCTCAAATGACAGCATGTTGTACAAGATACTTGCAGTCCTCCTCCACGTTCCCTGACCCCATTATGTCGAACATTCACCTTCCCAGACAAATGCCATCATTATTAACCTGTGTCTGGAGGCAGCCAGGAGCTCCAGCAGGGCAGTGTAGGGGGAGCTCTGATGCCTGGTTCAGTTTACTTTCTTGGGTATTTGGACACAAGGATTTTTAATTCTCTGTCACAGTCTCCTCTAATGCCATCCTTCCTCATACTTTGCGTCACTTGTATCCAAAGAGGAGGAAATTTTCTTATACTATGAGAGGCTTCATATCCATCCATAATTAAGAACAACAACAGAAAAATAAATATTGAGGTTAGAATGACAATACGCAAAATCTCTTTTCAAAACATGCAAAATTTTTTGCCTGAATCTCAAACCAGTTTTGTTTTTTCACTCATTGAGGTCACCTAACTCTAGAGATGTGCAGCCTAGTTCTGAATTTTCTTGTGGCTTTGGAGCCAATGTAATATTTTAGCAGCTTTGAAATTACACTAGCATAAAGTATGTATGGGAAAAATAAGGGAAAAACCTTCAAGGTCAGCAAAAATCATAAACCAAGCAGAGCATTGCCTGCATTCTGCAAGAAAAATGTCCTCAAACTCAGAAGCTGAAGAAGAGAGGGAAAACACATAGAAGTGTAAGAGTTTACTATCTCAAATGACAACATTAGCATGAGCCAAGAAAGCGGGTCTGTAGAGGCTCCTCTTAAAATTATAATACTTTTCTTGAGACTTTTCAAAACTATTCAGTCGCTGGATAACATGCAACCATCTGGGATCTCTAGAAAGTTACTTTCCCCAGTGGAAAAATTCAGTTCCATAAATCTGGTCTAAGCTGTACAACCTTTCCCACATGCAACCCTTGCAACTTGTCTAAAAGTTTTAATAAAATGTCAGCTAAAAATAGATATTATAGAAAACTATAATCCCTTCCCAATACTTACTATTATGTCTACAACCTACATTTCTTCCAAACTGAAAAATGGTTTACGTGTGGATTATGGACAAATGTCTTACTATGTTGCCAGGTACTGATAAATGGAAAAGGGAAGGTGGCCTATGCAAAAGATGCTTTTCTTTCTTTTAAGGGCTAAGTTGGGCTGAAATCACATGGGAAATAGAGCCAATGACCCCTCCTTTGTTTCTGGTCATGCTCTAGGTACCCCACTAATATACCACAGGTTAGCTCCACCTGCTAGTCCACCCCAGAGAACCGTGGCAGAAACAAGAACAATGTGTTACTTATTCCTTTCTTACTCTGCCAGCATGCAGAAATGTCTTCTTCTCTCCACATGGAATTCTTTAGCTGGAAATCAGTTTCTCTGCTGGTATCTGAAGGACTTTTCCATAAGGGAAGAATTCAAGGGATGTTGGGGCAGTGGGGGAGGAGGGAGCAAAGTCACAGATTTGGAACGTGTGCATCTGTTTATAACATAACCTTGCTAAAATGTTCAGTGAGTCCAGAGTCAATTAAATTCTAAGCGAATGTCCTGATATTAACTGTGCCAGAAGCTGTCTGGTATTTCGCCAGATAAGAAAATGTAACATTAAAAGACCTTGTCTGAGGCCTGTTGAGGGTTATACATCACTAACTGCTGAAGACATTTCAAGTACTCTGAAACTGTAATTATGCATTTTCAGGAAGGCTTTTCCATGTTTGGTCCTTAGCTGCACTCACAGGCACTCTCAGTGAGGCCAAACGAAGGCACACAGTGATAGAACTTAGCTGCCTAGTCATTAAAATAGAAACCAAATTAAAATGAGCCATATAAAAGACAAAACATACACAATGTTTTTCCCACAGCGAGCTGGGAAACTTTCATTACATAGGGAGATTCCCATTGCTAATGAGCATATGAGAGTTGCCTTTAATCCTGTTTTTATGCCTCCAGTTGAACCCAGATCAAACCCTCATGGTTCAGAGGCACTATTATGTGTTTGTGTTATGCTTGTGCTACATGATGAAGAAAAGTACAATAAACATGGTTATATATAACCTCTCATTTTGCTCAGAGGTCTTCTGCTTTTCAGGTAATGGGCTCCCAAGGTAACTTCTCTGCCAAAATAGAAGAGCAAACAACAGAAGCCATCCGAAACCTCACAAGCAGCTACCACAAGAACATGGAGAGCATGATGAAAAAGCTCTTGAGCACAATATTTGACATCAGCCCTGAAATTCACCCAAACTTCAGACCTGCAGTTTAAGATTCATTGATGTGTTTGCAAAGCAAAGTAGCCTTCTTTCTTGATAAGCATAAATACTTTCTCATCTATTGTTTCTGTATGTGTGAGAAAAAAGAGCACTGAAGCCAAAAGCACACAATTTCACACAGGCTTTTGATGTGACAGGAATTATACAGGGTTTCACAAGCATTTGTTGAAATATTGTTTCCTGTGGCTAAGCCCCTGTCATTTAGGCAGGGACAAGTCAACAACAGCAAAATAAATGATTATTTGGCACCAGCAGGTTTTCAGTGTGAGTCTTTGTTCCTTTTGTCTTATAAAATGTTCTGTACTTGGATATTATGTTGCATAAAGTCTGTTTATCCTAATCTTTACTGCGCTTCAAGTCATGTGAAGTAGAATATCACAAAAAACAAAAATGGAACATTTCTGTTTTTCTTGTGACACATGGAGTGGTCAGGTTATGGACCATACAGGAACATTTGATTTTGGTCAAAAATAATAGGTCAAAGCATTTCAATTTTTCTATGCTGGCTTAAAGCAAAATGTAGTTAACTTGTACAAAACTATGCTTAAATCCATACTTAAATTATTATACTAAAATTTAACTGCACCACAAACTTTATATAGCTTTGTTAAATCTGAAAAATGAGAACAGGCATAATCATTATTTACAAAATTGCTATGGTGCAAAGGGCAGGCTAGCACATGTATTATTTCCATACAGTTTCCCTGAAAGCACAGGAACCCAAGGACTCAAACTCTACACCAGTTATGCTAAATCCTGAATCCACAGGTTGTCCACCAGAAATCACATCAGCTACAGCTCATTTCTGTTACCCTAAGCAACCTTGGGTAATACTTCTCTGTGCAGGAGCACAGATTTCCCTTGGAATAAATTCTGCTGAAGTTGTGAAAATACAATATGATCTGTGCTCTCAAGGTGAAGCCCATTCAGTCTGATGGGAGGCACTGATCAAGTGGGGATCTGATACACACCTGCACTGTGAGCTCCTTTAATGCCTTGTCTCCACTACAAAATTACACTAAATTAGAAGCTTGAGAAATGGCAATGACTAGCAAACAGCAGCCATGATTTTCAGTCCATGTAGAGACAGAGAAATCATTTCCATTTCACAGCAGCTAGTCATAGGCAATCTCCTGTTCCAGCAAGGTTTACAGAGTTGATGTGCTGTCATGTGTAAAATGACCGTAAAGCTGTAGTCAACCTAATGTCAGCAAACACAACTCCTCAAGGCTGTGCCTGGATACCACATAATCTCCAAGCCCTGATTGTTACAGTCTCCTGTGCTTGATTATATTCCCTGGGGACCCAAGGATGCTGAGGAATGGGAAAGAAACTAGAAATCCTATTGACATCAGCTGAAAGGCTCATTTATTTAGGAGGGCTTTGAATCAATGTGTGATAGGCTTTGATTTACTGAGAGGATGTAGGCACTCCAGTGCCAGCCCATGTGCAGGACCCAATGCAGGCACCTTCCTGCACAGCTGGGGACAGTCAGGACTGTCTCACAGCCCAGGGGCACATGCCTCCAGCTTGGGTCATGGCTGCAGCCCCAGTGCAGTGCTCAGCTGTGAAACACAGATCTGTGAGCCTAAAGAGTCACCAGGTGAACACTAACACCTCACAGGGTCTCACTGCAGTGCTCAGACTGCTCTGTTCCCTCTGGGCTACCTCAGCACCCTTGCCTCCAGCTCTCACTTCTAAACATACAGAAATGTTGCAGGTTCAGCTGCAGAACTGAAGCAATGGAGCTCCCACTGGCAACTGCATGGGATAAAACACTCCCACCTCCCTATGGTGAGAGCAAAATTGCCACAGCCTGGTGGGCAGCAACCCAAGTTACATGGAATAAAGCTTTGTCTTCCTTGTTTCCCTGCTTCTTTTTATTACAATCCCTCTCTCCCTCATTCTTGCCAAAATCTGTCTTCTCTCACCAACTGCTTCTCTTGCAAAGCCTTCAAGGCTGTCTACCCTTCTGGTCCTAATGGCCAGGGACACATCTCTTATTTAAATATCCTCTGCCCTGCAGTCACAGCCATGTATCCTTGTTATCACCTGCATACCTGAGGTACTCACCATGTCTTAGGTTATGAAACTTTTTTGAACATGATTATGTTCTTGAACTCTGGCTACTCCGTGGCTACCACTCAGGAAAAAGGAATTAATTTGATAAGATTAGGTCTTTGATCTCAAGATACAAATCTGAGAGCATTTAGCACTCTGAGAATTTACTCTCCTCTACATTCAGTCCTACTTCTGGACATAAAAAAATTGCTCATACCATCACTTTTAGATGTACAGAGGGAAGGGTCAAACTAGACTTCATATAATTTGGCAAGATTATATTGAATGAAGAACATAAATTACCAGCTGCAGCAAGGGAATATTGGAGTGCCAAAAAAGCACATGCTGAGTTTATAAGGGCACAAAATACCTTGTATGTGACAGTTACATACTCATGCTAATGGCAAAAAATTGTTCCATGCAAAAGGAAAAAAAGGATGGTTAATTTCAAAAATTTTTAATGCATAAAAGAAAGGTTAAAATGGTTACTCTGAATTAGCAGTCACCTACCAGGGATGATTACAAATGCCCTTTCATCTCCTGGGGATATTCCCAGACCCATGGGAGCCCCCAGTACTCACAGTGTCCTGACACTGTATTACCTAGTATGCACCAATGCAGTTGCCAAACAAAATGGCAATATCTCACGTCACAACACAAACAGATTTTAAGACACAGAAAGCCACACACAGATAGCACTTATATAAACCTTCCTCTTTTGTTTCATAATTACCATTGAAATCAACTGCAAATCTTCCATAGTGTGACATATTAGGACTGAAACAACAAACCTGAATTTTCTAGATTGGCCCAGTTCTTCACTGGCTTACAGGACAGGGGTTAATAAGGCTCTTTCTATTGGGAAATGAAGACTTCTTTAATAAATAAATTCTAAATCTGCTGATTCAAGTATCTCAATTAACAACTAGGTCATAAATAACAACAAAGGCTCATACCAGTGGAAAGTACAAGAACTGTTTCATACAGCTCGTGACATGGATTGGGCTGAATTTCTCTGGCTGTTCTCCCTCAAAATTCTCCTTTGAGTTATAATATATGAGGATGTAGTGATGTGGTTCCCATTCATGGGTGATGAGGGCAGATCTCTGAACTCATGCCAGTAAGACAGAATATCTTTCAAGTCTAAATAAAGTAAAATGAAACAGACATGAAGAATTAATACTACACTCTGTGCTGAAGTTGTCTACTGACTTTCCCATTAATTTCTGAAGAGTTTGGAAGCCGAGGTTTGGGAAATCAGAACCAGATGTTAATCCATTACATGGATTATGATATTAACTGAAATGTTTCCATATTAAAATATACTTGGAAGTTCATGCAATCTGTAAAACATAAGTTGTTCTTGTAAATCATCATATGTAGGGTATAAGTGTGTGTGTATGAAGTTTTAACAGAACAAAATATTTCAGTCCCTGACTTAAAAGATTTTGTAGCTCCAGGGCTGTGAGGAATGTTTCCCTCTAAGTTGGGACAGGATGCTCTGCTGTTGCAGAGCTCAGGAACCACCACAGGGCAGGTGGCAACTGACTGCCATGACATACAGTCACAGGAGATGTGAACCTGCAGATCCATACTTTCACACACAGCCTTGCCCAGAAGCATCCTTAAGTGCAGACAAAGCAGGGAAGATGTCTATGTGTAAGGATATATTGGGCATCCCTGCAGCAGGGGACAGGGTCAAACTTTGGGCACAAATTTGGTCAGACATCAGACTGAGTCTGGGGCTGAAATTTAAAGACATTGTTAGGCTATAAAGTCATTTGCAGCAGCACTGGCTGTTAGCTATTAGGTAATTCTGCCATCAATTAAAGACATAGGAACAGTTGAACAGTTCTTACAAAAGGAAGAATCAACCTTACCCCAATGGTCCATCAATGCAAATACATTATGTTCACCTGGAACTTCTCTTAACTGGATGCATCTTTCAACTATAGGTTTGTTTTTTTCTCAAAATAACAGCATGCAGACTAACCAAATGTTGTCAAGACACAATTCTTGTTCAGCCTCAGCCACAAGTCAGGCTCGCACTCTAGCATGTCCTCACCAAAAGACTAACTGATGGAAATGGTACCCATGTGGCACCTCAGCATCACCTTCTCCAAACTCTGGCCCTGACTGTCCAACAACTCAGTGCAGAGCCTGGTGCTATTGAAAATAAACACAAGGGGAGCAAAGGACACCGGGCAAAGATTTTGGGGTAACAGCAGCAATTCCAGGTCTTTTCTATTCTGGAAGCCCTCCACGGCCACATGTTGATTAAGTAGGAAATTTGAGCATTATGTGAAATTACATTCTGCTTAATGTATACAATGCATATTCTTCAAAATAATTTCCTCCAGATCCTCATTGAAATAGAGGGGATGTGTGTTCCACAATACACAAGCATCATGCATTCCTGTCAGCTTCACTGTGGCCTGTCCTTCACAGATTTGATTATTCCACATTTTATGGTACTACAAGGCACTTATACTCTGAGTCTTCCCCAAGGAACATTAATGCTTGTTAGAAGTACATGACCCAACCAGTATTACTACAAAACACTTGGAAAATGTTACATTGGAGTACTATTAATACACTCTATTGCATTTGCACTACATGACTGCATGTGGAAAATCTGATGACTTGCAAGCTTATTAACTTACTGAGATTTCTCATTAATTTTATGAAAGATATGCCACAACTGAACTACCTGACCCTGGGTGATTCCTGGAAGTTCCTCTGGCCCCAGATCTGATTGATTTCCAGGGGCATCAGACTCCAATATGCTACCAAATTTCCCTATCACTTTTGGAAATACAGGATTTTTGAGTAGAGTTGTGCTCCAAAAACAAGCTTTCCACAAAATATGCCAGGAAAATTACCTCAAAACTTGCTATTAAATAAACCTAGCTTTAAGAAACACAGTATTTATAATTCACCTGTAACAAACCAAAGAGCATAAATATTAATATAAAACAGATCATCAATGTCAATATAACCTAATTTGTATAACCTTCTCTATGTATTTCATGTAAATATTTATTTAACAATCCTGTGGCACTGATTTATGGTAGAAAAGAGACGGGTAGAAAAAAGAGATATCTAACATAAATGTAATCTAACCATGTGTGTCTTTGGCAAATAAATCTAGCATTTTGTGTCAGTGTTGTTTCCATGCAGACTTACTCACGGGAAATGAGCAGTCCCATTGCTGGCAGCAGGATGACTCACACCTGTGTTTTAAATGGAATAAAGGTGAAGTGTGGAAGCAGCTCCAAGTACAGAAGTGAGATGTAGCAGCAAGGACAGACTGCCAGGGCATGTGGGTGCTCAGAATTGCTCCTGCCATGAATTCTGATCCACGTCTCTTCTCCAAGAGTGGCTGCCCTGCACCCCACACCAACATTGCTGTTTCTACCAGCCCATGAACACACAGCCTTGACTTTCCAAACACCTGGCTCCTCAGGCATCAGGAGGATATGTTTTACCTCTTACACATGGTTTCCCAGCTGTTAGCATAAGCAAAGAATGTTTAATAAGTGAAATAATTGTGTCTTATAACAGATTTACACTTCTTAACAACATATCTACTAAGATGAGTTTCAAGGAAAAAACAAAGTATTGTTTCCTCTTGACATTTAACTGCTCTGTCTGCATGTGCTATGGGTAATGTTTCTTATGGCACAGGCTGCCAAATCGATTCAGAGTATTTTCCCTAATGCCTTTTCCATTCAGCTCTGGAGTAAGCAAATCAGCATTCAGCACTTTTCTCCTGTTTTTAAACCATTTTTCTTCCATATCCTTTGGAGTCACCCACAAAAGTGACATTGAGACAATAATTTACTCCAAGGTAAAGAGTCTGGAGAATCCTCACCCACTTCCATAAGTACACTCATTTCCAATTCCTACTAACTTCTACAGTTTTGACTGATACATTTATGTATATGAGCAAATATATACATCCCATATGTATCCTTTGTATTCAAGAAGTTCAAGTAATTTTCATTATTCATTCGGCTTCTCTTTCTGAACAGAAGTATATATCTACCTTGGAAAAATAAACAAAAACTACTTTTCTACTTTTTTGTGTCAAATTCAAGCCTTAGTGATTCACCAGTTTCCACTTAATCACTACCTAACAGAGCCAATATTCATCATAAAGGATTTTAGACCTGGAAATATCCCTTCCAAACTTTTGTTTTTGTAGAACTATTGTGAGAAAACCACCAAAGGCCTGACTGTCAGCTACTGGGAATCTCTGTAAATCAGATGATACCAACAGGGTAGCAATCAACACAGGTTTGTGAAAATCTGTGAGCTCTGCATCCAGCTGAGGCACTTTCTGTGCTGTTGCTCAATGTCCCAGCACATCTGCTGCTCTGCTGATGCTGTTGCTCCTAACTAGATTCAGTAAGAAAAACACCTTGTGATGGAGGGAGTCACCAGCCTAAGAAGGCACAAGAAGGATGAGTGCATGGTCACAGTTTGTGCCAGGTCTGTGTGCAGGCTCTCTGCTGCCCAAAATAGCCCACTGTCAATGACACAGGCTGCAGGGTACACCAGAGAACTAAAGAGAATTTCAAAGTGGGAGTGCCTCTCAGGAAAACTGGTACTTTCTGAGAGGACTTTCCATGAAAACTTTTTCAATCAGCTCAAGCTTAAAATTGTGCTCTATTATTTTCAATGTGAATAGCTTTAATAGCTTTAATGAAGAGAACTCATTCTGAAGCACACTGCAATACTCTCTGTACCAAGTCTGCTTGAACAGAACAAATGGGTACAGCCGTGTTCAGTGAAACATGAAAATTTGTCACAGCTTTGATCTGCACAGAAATTCAGCAATTCCACAGTAAAGCATGGTGTTTAGGAATGATTCACTTGTTTGATATGTGACTTGCTCAAGCACTAAGACCAATATTTGTACTCTTTGGTGGTTAAGAAGAATGTTGTATTCAGAAGAAAATATGTTGTGCACAGAAGCATGTGGACTTGTCAGCAAACACCAAATATAGTCATATCTACTAATATACTAATTGCTTTGTGGATAGTAAAATCAAGTCCCTGATGTACTTCAGAGTGAAAATATCTTCCTTGTCCTTGAAATGAAGAGCAAACTTGTATCCTACATACTAACATGGATGCCAGCTCCTCAAAATCTTGTGCAGCTTTTAAATTAAACTTGAGATTCATTCTCTGTTTCCATGTGGAAAAGGTAAGATTAAATGTTTACTAGTAAAGACAGCATGCAATTAAAATTCAAAGCATTAAGAAAAATGGCACTATTCAGTTTACAGTTGACTTGCAGACATAAAGTTTAATGAGCCTCTTTGTTTTCTCACTCATCTGCAACTGGCTCCAAGTCTTTTAACTATTCCTTTGCCAGGTAAATTCAGGTCCACATAAGGTGAAGATCAGTGTGAAGGTGCATGAGCTGCCTGAGTTTGTGTTTCAGTGCCCTGCTTCCCTTCAGCAGCTCGTGTAAGACTGGAGCATGCAGAGCACCAAGAGCAGCCAAGGGCAGGAGTCAGCCCAGGAGCTGGCACTGCAGTGCTTACAAATGCTTGTGGAGAAAAGAACATCAGTGGCACAGACAGAGGCATTTGCTGACCTTACAGGCTGCTCCTGGTGTTCAGACTTCAGCGTGTCTATGGAAGAGCTGGGAATTGAAGAGTAATGTTAACACAGACCTATAAACGAGAGGAGGCACACTCCAACAGCATGGGTTTGTAGGAGGTCCAGTTCTTGACTTAAAGCCTCAGGCTACTGCCCTAAGGAAATTGCTAGATGTGCAATATCCAGCTCCTTTGCACAGTGGGGGCTGTCACACACCAATGGGGTACCCTATATTTTTTGTGTATTTGTTCTAATAAAACGAGGCAGAGAAGGCTTATTTACAAAGATCACGCTGCTGACTTAACTGAAAAACTTGAAGTCATCTCTTCATAATCCTGTACACAGATTTCATCTGCCTTTCACAGGATCTCTGCTCAAATTAAGCATATGTATCTCACCAAGGGAGTGCAGGCATACTGTAGTAATGATTTTTTGGTTAGTCTCTTTGGCACAGCCACTAGTACCACTGTGAAGAGTGAAAAAAACCAAAAATATAAGGCACTCCAAAACTTTCCTGGCTTATCACTTTCATCAGGCCAAGATTTTTCTCACACAAAATGCAATCTGCTTTTCTTTATGTCTAATGTATACCCTAATTTATTCCCACCATAACGTCCTTAATTTCCACTTAAGTTATGCTTCCAGTTTCCAATATCCTCTAATTACTTTTCCAAATAATTATCTTGATGCTTTCTCCTTCTTTAACAGGAATTCATCATAGACACACATCACATTGCTTCATTTTCCTTCTCTACACTCCTAGTAGTCCTACCAAAAGAGCATGGCAAAAAAGAATTGTGTTTTGAAGCTACTACCTAACAGCATCTCTGTTTCTTTGTGTTCTGACTTCCCCATTCATCTTTTGCCACATTGTGCTACCAACTCCTGCAGACACAAACCATCCAACCCTTCTGACCTCAGCTCCAAGTCCCAGCCTCACTGCAGTCCTGCTCCATGGCTGTGGTACCCAGGAGTCATCAAACACAAATTATTCCAATTAAACAACAGAGTTTGTATGGGCTTTGATACAACAGAATGACTGAGGAACATTTTAAACTGAGAAGCCATAGGTAATTCTAACTTGTCCCTCTTACACTTACTAGAAAGCAAAAAATATTCCATGTGTTTATCCCTGGGGTGGGATTAAAAAGGCCCATTATAAAAAAATCCCATTTGCATTGTTTTTAACTGAAAGACTTTAATTTAACAAGTCTGACCTGGATTAAAAATAACGACCATCCAAATTCCAAACATTCTTCATGTAAATACTGGTTGTCCATTTATAGCATAATTCAAGCCTGTTCTTAACTTGTAGCTGGCTCACCACCACCTGCCATTAACAGCTTGTTCAAAGTTGAACCTAATTGTACAAAGAGATAAGGAAACCATCAAAGTTATTTCTTAACCAATCCATCATCTTTTATGCCCATCTCTAAGCATGACACTGCACTGCTGGTAGGCTGACTAATCTCTCAGGTATATAAAGGGAAGGGACTTCTGCTTTACCACTACTGCTGGCTAATCCTATTAAAATAACAATATGTATACAATAATTAGATGTCAGAAATAATGGGTGCTGCTCTAGTCCTACCCTCTCCTTTTTTCATTTGACTCTGTATTTCAAGAGAAAGTGATCCGGTGGCCTCTAGTTCTGACCTTTATCAAGTATTCCTGAGATCTGCAGCTCAGCTTTTCTAATCTTACCTTGACTTCTCTTCAGTGACCCCCTGTTCCCCATTACAGACTTCCCCAATTACCTCAATATTCACAGTATTCCCTAAAGCACCGCTACATGGAACACTATTATCTCTTATCTATTTTATCTATTAACCTTAGGAACACAGGCAAGCTATTATGAGCAATCACTGTGCTTACAGAAAAAGGACAGAAAGGGGACTGTACTTTAAAAGCCTATGTGGAAAATGTTTGCCATTTTGGATACATTTTGTGTTTTCTTCTAATGAAAAAATAACCAGATACTTCAGAAGCAAAGCCAAAAGTATCTCAATTAAGCCTCTCAGCTCTTCTGCTTTCTGTGAAATACATATATTTTTTAAAGATGTTTCCCCTTGATTCCCACACATTTTCTATTGCTCACTCTTCATAGAGAGCCTGTCAAAAGACAACAGCCACCTGGGGATGGGAGGTGTCCTGGATCCCTTACTCTAGCCCCATACCCTGTTTTCCAGGTTGACTGCCAGGTTGGCGATGCTGTGCATCTGCCCGGGGACAGGAATAAAACTCCTGAAGAGCTGGCTGCTTCAGGAGAAATAGATAGCTTGGGAGAGAAGGAGCAGTCAGCTCAGGAAAGACAATCATAGCACGAGACAGCTGGAGGAGAGATCTGCAGGAGCAAAGCTCATCCCTGTTCATGTACCATCAGTAGAACTGGCAAATTATTTGTTTCCCAGTCAAGAGATTTGAAGCTTTTGGAAATCTGAAATTTAGAAATAATCTATGTAAAGACAAGATCAATTTTTCCTCACTCACTGGTGGTTTGTTTGTTTGGGGTTTCTAAGTTGCAGATTTGCATGTGTGATCATATTGCATAATATTGCTGATTTCAAATAAAAGGGGAAAGAATTTGTCTGCTTCACAAACAAATTCAAAGCATACATTTTGCTCTGCTGGGTTTTGTTACTGCTGTTTTTTTAAAAAAGGGAAAAAACATGATCTTCCCTTTTTACAAAAAGCTCAAATATTTTTGAGACCTATTTCTCAGTCTGAGAGGAGGAGCAGGGGCAAAAGTATACAAATGCTCTGAGCACAGGGGCAAGGAGAAATCCTTTGGCCTCCACTGTGCTTTTAGAATGACATTTTGGAGGTACAGATCTTATTCCAGCTCCTCCACAGACAGGAATATATGCCAAAGCAGTCAAGGCAATTTAGAGGTGCTGAGCTTTTCTGGTGAGAAAAAGAAAGTCCATGCATTGTGTGCTTTCCATGTTTAAAAATGTTGTTTAATCACAATTAAATTCTATTTTGAACTGTAGTGCAGAATGCTATCCCAGACGAGAGCTCCGTGCTAATTCCATCTCTAATCAGCAGATGGCACCATGAATTCATCAAACAGGATGGAGACCAGAAAGAAGTATAAATTCATCCCCTAAAAGGAGGGGGGAAAGCAGAAGGAAAAAAACATACACCCAACTTGACACACATAAATCAAGAATTAAATTCAGAGGGTGTAACTTTCCCCTCATGCTACCCCTCCAAAAATAAAACAGGCTGTGGAACATGCTGTGTGACACCCTGATGCACAAAGAGCAGCTACACCTATAATGTCCCCAGCCTTGCCCTGCACTGACCTACATTGTCTCATGGCTGACTGTGAGACTGTAAAAAATAAAAAAATCAAAAATATCCCAGCTTTCCTTCTGACCTCCCCTTGCCCTCTACAGCACCTCTGGAGTAGAAGGTGTCCCCTGGGCTGGAAGGGGGACCCAGGGGCTGCACAGCAGGGAGCTCAGAGGAGAAGCTGCAGGCAGAGTTGCAGATGCTGCTGCAGCACAGGTTCAGAGTCACAAGTGACTCTGTCCAGAGCCCACCCAGGGAACCACAGGCTGAGAGCAGGCAGGGCACAAGAGTTTGCAAGACTTTTTTCTTCCTCTCAAACAGCAAAATTTCTACTTGGAATTCAAAGGCTGGTAGAGGCAGCTTCCCCTTGTCCCTCACCAGTGCCCTACATCCCTGAAAAAGCACAGCATGAGCCCATAGCTCCAGCAGAGGCAGGAGCAAGCTCTGCTCAAAGGAGCAGTTTGGTGTGTCTGGGTATCTGCCCTTCCCCTGGCCCAGCCATGCCATCTCTACCCCTGCTGGCAGGATAACTCTTTTGGCAGACATGGAGCTGGCACCCACTTGGCACCTCTTCAGGCCCACCAGGCTCACACAGGGCTTTGCTGTGGGCACAGCCTGCCATGGGAAGGTGGTTCCTTGGCACAGGTGCCAAAGGATGTGCAAGATGTGCTCACCCCCAGCAGAAATCTGCTGCCTTAAATATGGGCTTCTCTGTGCTCTTATATATGAACAGTGAGTGTGAAAATCCTGCCTGTCCATCTGTTCCTTAAAGGTTTCTTTCTTTCACTGCGTGTTAGAATTTCTCCCCAAATCTTCTTCAGCAGCACAAATCACATCAGTGACATTTATGGGTTAGGTAAATGGTATGCTGCTGACATCATCTAAGCACAGTAACAGGCACAGTTAGGCTCTCTGTGGATAACTTTAGTGCTATGGACTTCAAGCTCCATTTATCCTGTTCTCAATAAGCAATAATTAAAATGTTCAGTAAACAAGTATTGCTCTGAGAAGCAATAGTTCTACCACGCAAAAAACAAATATTTTCCCAACAGAAGAGAGCATTCAATCAACAGTTTCATCCATGGCACTGAAGTGAAAACTCTGATGTTTGAGATTTAGAGAGGAAAGCAGCACAAAAGTAGAAAGACGAGCTTACCTTGCATTGCATGGAGTCATCTTGTCTCAGGCCCAAGAAGCAGATGCCATAAATTTTTGCCACTTCAGACTCTGCACGTCTGGTTGTTGCAAAGTGATTTTTCTTCCTGACCATTCCTTACTATTTTCCCAGCCTGCCTAGCAGGCACAGGAATTACCAATACCTCAGCAGTGACACAATTGATTAAGTATGAGCAATACCAGCTTGGGTTTTGCATTCAGTCAGAGCTCTGTACTGGCAGCACAAGGGGCCTCGCTTGTTGAGCAAGAAGGGCTTTATGTCACTTGTCCCCAGAGCAAGGCACAAGTGATCTTGATGGAGAAGGCAGCAAACATACTGTCAGAAGCCATATTCACAGGGAAAAGGCAGAACAATGGAGATTAAATGACAGGGCAGAAGCAAGGAATTAAATCATCCCCGAGGCTCAGCTATTCCAGGCTTCCCCATGGTACCTGCAAGAGGCACAGGGGAAGACCTGGAGCAAATCCCTGTGGAAGTCTTGCCGTCTGTACCAACTGTCTGATGGAAAAGCTGCAAAATCGCTTGTGGCTCTTCTAAAAATCGTGGGCCATACAACCTCATGTCCAGCTGCACTGTCACTTTTCAGCCAGTTTCCAGTCTGAAAACTGGGCTGGAAAACAACAGTAGAATTGCTTGGAATTCAACTCTTTTTAACTTTTTCTTTCCGTAAACAGCATAACTCTCGCCTGCCCTTCTGCTGTGCTAGTGTACTTCACTTCCAAGTGGTAAAAAGAAAGGAAAATAATTGCTTGCTATAAATCAAAGGAGATGTGTAGGCCACTTACACACTTGGTAATAACTCCGTTCTTCCAAAGGACAGGAGGCACCCTGAACCCACACCTGCCCTTTCAACAGTGCACCCAAACCACCGTGGCAGAGCCCTCTACATGAGCATCTTTTCCTCCAGATGCTTTTCATGCTCTTCTGTGCTTACATGGACCCATGGCAGATATTTTGGCTGGGAGGACAGAAATGAGAGATTTTGGATTGTCACCTGAGAGACACAACCTCAATTCCAGGCCTAGTGCCAGGGTAAAGCTAAGTTTTCCACAGACAGGGAAAGAACTGTGGGGAAAAAGGAAAAACTAGAGGTCTGCTCTGTAGCAGCCTGATAGCTACCATATTCTCCCAGACCAGAGGGAAGGCACCTTTGCTTCAGACATTAAGACGAACTCCTGGTCTGAGTCAGATGGAAAACTTAAGCCTTGATATTGCCTTGCCCAGATTTGCGCTGTGAATGGCACAATGACTATGTAAGACTGAACAACAACATTTCAAAGTCTTAGCAAATAAGTTCAAGATACAATTACAGTAACTTACTTCTTCCTTATATTGAATAAAAAACATTTACTTCTGTGGATCAATGGTTCAGGCTGACTGTAGGTTTGTGAAGTTCCTGGCTCCTTTTGATTCAGTAATGCATGGGGATGATGGGCACTGCTCACTTTACAGCTCTGGATGCCTCTTCTGATGGTGTGCTGCCACTACCTCCCTGCCTCTTCAGACCATCCCTCAGCTTGGTACTACACTCAGGGGTCTTGTGATCTGCTTTCAGCTCTGTGAAAAACACTGCAATGGTAAGCTTGCATTTTTACATAGCTTCTCCATCTCTTGCCTGTAAAATGGAAGTGACAATAGTAATTATTTAATATTAGAAAACTAACTGTATTTGTAGGCAGTCTCTCTGTGCCCCAGTTTCCAAAGAGCTTCAGGTATGAATCCATTCAGGTATGAATCCATCCTCCTGCTCCTCCTCATTATTTACTTACTTTCAAAATATCAGGGCAGGAAAGGCCACAGACAACTGGCACAGTCCTGTTGCCAATGTTCCATTGCCAAACCTCTGAGCTTGCAAGGAGGTTCCTCTGATGCTTTCCATGGTCACAGGGCTGTGCCCATGTAGAAGGAAGACACTTATGTTTTCATGATATCAAGGATTGTGGAGTCTTAGTTTAAACATGAGGCCTCTAACTGCCACCAGTACAAAAAATGATCTTCAATTGGTGCCAAAGTGTCCGTAGACCATGCTCAACATCTTCACTAAAACAGCATCCTGTGCCTGCTTAAAACAGAAGAGAAAGTTACAAAACAGGAGCCACCACCTGCTTGGGAGTCAGCCTGAAATACACCAGCTGCAGCTGCTGCTCTGCTCAAACAAACAAGGAGCTGATGTTACACAATGCAGTTGCAAGGAAAAAGTAATCAGCAGCAGTATTAAATAATTTATTTCATTCATTCACATTTACTTCATTCGTTATCAATAAGGGACTGTTTCCCTTTACTTTTCTCCTCACTAAAACAGGTTTTCTATGCAATTTGCTCCCAGCATCAAGTTGGATACAATCCTTTTAAAACTAGCTGCTTAAAAGGAGAAAAATAAATTCTCTGGCATGGCTTTGGAAAATGAACATCATTTCTGTCACTAGTAGGGTATCACTGGGGATTCTGTTTAGCCAGAAATGCTGTAATTAGGCTAGTGACTGAAACACGTTTTCAAGACCTCCAGAGCACGTGTCCCTCCGCACAGCTTCTGCTCCCCATGGGGGAATCGTGAGGCTGGCACCCCCCTGCTGCCACCACCACACCTCAGCAGAGAGGGACATGCCTTTAGCACCACTCCATGGCTTTCTGAACTGCTGACACTGCCAGTTTTCCTGTACCTGCAGCTGCTTGCTGTTTAGGCAGCTTCTATAATATTAGGGAGCTGCAATGACTGGTCTGGAGCCCGAAGCAGTATTTTCACTGTAAGCACTGCTGCTCAGCCCTTAGAAGTGCAGCTAAGTAATTCTGGGAGAATTTTATCTGACAAATGTAAACATGGTATGTGTGAATTTTCATTAATATTTCACATGAAGAAAACAAGGCTGAATCAATCAGATTGTATTGCAATTTAGCCTCTATCCCTGGTGATAAGCAACCACACCAAACCCACAGCTCTCTTCCGTTCCCTCAGTTTAAAATTATCGCAGATATTTCTTTGTGAACAGCTCTTTGCTTGCTGGACCTTCTCTCAAGAGCTTACTTACATATTTTGATTTATAACTAGTCTGAAAATGTTTTTAAGTTCTCTGTCTGCATTCTGTGCTCCAAAACACACAGTCCCTCCAGAGCCCTTCCCAACCCATGCTCCTTCACCTCTGCAGCTGCCCTTGCTTTACTGCACCTCCTCTTGCAGGGCTGCACAAGGCACAGGAGGAAAGAAGTCACCTGGCAGCACAGACATCCACAGAAGGTGAAGAAAACAAATCCCACCAGCCTCAGAAGGCTTCATATCTACCTGCTAGTTATACAACAATTCTCCAAAGGTATCCAGGCTGTGGAACAGCCAGAGGGTTGAACTATATTCACAAAACCATAGGAGCTCTCCCTCAGAATAATACCAGAGTCTACTGAATTCAACCTGAGAGGCATGGACACCTTAAAAATGTGCGACCACAGAGCTGTGGACAACCTGTCAAAATTCTGCATTTCATTGCAAAGAAGCATCTAAGTCCTCGAATGGAACACTGAGCTAATGTCAGCATTAAGCCAGAAACATAAAGCTGTATAACAGCAATTTGAACTGATTTCAGAAGAAAGCTGAAAGTATCATACTAACAAAATGCACTTTATGACCTAGTCCACACCTAGTTTTAGACACCTCAGAGACCATTAATGGTTTGGGGCTTTTTTTCTTTGTAGGGGTTGTTTTCTGGGTTTGGTAATATTTCATTTACACGAAGGTTGAAGATTTTATGCCAATATATGCACTTGCACCATATTTCTTTAAATATGTTCCAGGAAATGCCATACTGATGAACTGCTCTGTAATATAATCCTTCAGACTGGAGCAATTCATAAGATCCCAAGAACAAAAAAGCTTTTTCAGCAGGTATGGTTAATCAGGAAGTGAGTACATGCCATATTAGTATCCCCTCAGGGTTTCCAGTCCTCAACCAGAGCATGGCCAGTTTGTTGTTTTGCTGGGAAAGCTGTCACAGGACAGACGGACTCATTAGAGTTCCATTTCCACGTTCTCTGGAGTTCAGAGCAGAAGCTTTGCCATGTCTGCTCTGAGATCTTTATTGGTTGTAAACCATGACAGACTTGAAGGAAAATTTTCAGCCCTACAGTCCAAAAAGTTCACAGTGTAAGAAACAATTCACACCAAGGATAAACTGTGAAATGCATTCCTTAAAGTGTTTTATTATCATTTTTTCTTTGAGCCTGGTGCTGGAGGTAGAGATCTCTTTGACACAAAGCCCTTTGTCCCACAAGCAGTGTAAGAGCTCCAGGGACAAAACTGCAAATTGGTTTCCAAGTCTATTTTAGGAATGGCTTAACAATCAGAAGAGGAAATGTGATATTCAAATCAAATGGCTACATTTTTCAGTAATAAAGGTGATGGGGCGAGATCTGCTCTAACGGCACCGAACAACAAAATGCAAATATTCTAGCACTGAGTGGCTTTGCATGGTCCAGTACCTGCTGAAGTCACACATTTCTGCCTGCTGACTTTGGTGAGGAACAAGGCTGTGGGGGAGCTCCTGGGGGACAGAAGCCCAGGGGGCTGGGGCTGGTGTCCCTGCCCCAGCACAGCGCAGCAGTCAATGGTGAGCAGCACTCTGGCTGCAGCTGCATCCCCCAGCACGTCACCATAAACTCCAGCTGCCCAGCAGCCTCCAGCAATCATCCACAAGGTTCCACTTATTCCACCACATGAACACCCCAAAAAGCAGTACTTTGAGGGACACAGCAGCTCTAAATATTGCACCTTCCTTCTCCCTGCTGGAGTAGACGCCATTTGAAGAGGATAACAAGTTCCATCAGGCCGGCACATCAGGCAATAACCATCCCAGAACTGAGGCACACGACTCTCTGGAGTCTGGCAGGATGTGGCAGGTTGCACTGCTGAGCAGGGCAGCACTGCTGCACAGGGCAGCTAAGGGTGCCAGCACAGATATCCAGCCCAGGTCATCTCAAACACTACTGTTCCCAAAAACTCCACTGATAGGAGAATACAAATATACATGTAACTAAACTCAGGTATGTTTGTGATTAGCAGAGGAAGGGTTCTTAGTGTTCATATTAAGCTATTTTTGAACTGGTACAGTTACTTAGTGTTCACTTGCAAAAGTAGAAGGCTTTTATAGATTTTTGCCAGAGAATTAAACCAATTATCAAGTGACAGTGTAACATAAAGGCATCAAAGAGAATGGAGAAACATCTATTTACAGGAGCAAAGGATCCAGCCTCCAGCATCCTCTGTGCATTCAAATAAAATGGACACACTGCAACCTTTCCTCTGGTGCAAAAAGTACTGGAAAATCACTTGGTGCAAAAGAGCTGTGCCTCTGTACTGGTTTGTCCTATGGAGCACATTGTATGCATTTGCTTTGCCCAATTCCCAAAGCAAGGCACCCAACCATACACCACGCAGTGGGTGTGAAATCCAGCCACGTGCTGCTTCAGGGGTGTCTGCATAAACCACTGCTCAAAAATCAACTGTCAGTGTCACTGGCACTGGGGGCAAGTCAGTGCTCTGAAATGTGGCCACTTATGGGAAACACTCTGCTTGTCTAAAGGTCTGTCAACATGGGGGAGATTTACTGAGGCAATTATCCTGCCTGTAACAGGGCACTAACCTGCTACAGTCACACTGCTGCAACTCTTAGTACTGAAGTAGTTATCTGCAGTTCAGACTAAATTGCTTTGAATGCAATATAATTATTATACTGCCAGAATCATAACAGCAAATACCTCTTTGCAGACAAGTCCTAAGGAGCGAAAGGCTTTTCTGTCCTGGAAAAGATTAGGCAGATACAAATAATGAATCATCAGATTTTTTTCTTCCTCCCATTATCTGTCTCTGCTAACAGCCTACATGTCAGGAAGCTTGAGCTAATGGACTGGGCATGGGTTTAGGACAACGAGTGCCTCATCTCTGGTTTTCACCTGCTGAGTGACAGCAGGTAAGTCACCTGTTCTTTTTGCCTTTGGGTTTGTTAGCAGAACCAATATTTTTTCTGGCAAGTCAGTAGAGGCAAAATGCCAATTTAATAGTCACTGTCTAATTTTCCTATTTCAAATGTTTTCTTCTTAACACTGATTAAAATAAACAGGATATCTATTGCTCCAGCATTCCACGTTACCACATTCCCCACAGAATTATGGCTCCTCTGCTCAATGCACCTGATGCTGACAGTTGCAAATTGTTTGCGAACTTAGAAACTATCTGAGCTCAAAACTCAGGTCCTTTGTGTGAGTCCTACCAGTGTAATTCTCTGGAAATGGATGAGGAAGAGCAAAAACACATTTGATACAATATTGTTACCTTCAAGCCACAGAGGAAGAAGTTCTTTTTTTTAACATAGCATTTTACCTTCAGTGCTGCAGAGATGCATGTGATGACCTGCACTGGTCACAGATCTCCAAAAATCAGTCTTTCTACATTAGCTCACCCTGCTAGAATGACTGGGACATGCAGTAGGTCAGTATCTGACTGAAATGACCTTGAAGTCTATTTGCTGATAGGTCAGTGTTGGTCTAGTCTCAAAAACCACACCTCACCACAACCCAAGAGCTGTCCTGTGTCACTGTTCCAGACCATGATGTGCTGCAGAGACAGCAGCACCTGCCAGCCAAGACTGGCTTGTGGGAGCCTGTGTGCCTCTGGAGAGCCTGACACAGCATCTCATTCCTTTGTCAGCCCTGTTCCCAGTGAAGCCTCTATACGGTCTTCATAGGAACCAACCTATGCCCTAACTAGGAGGCTTTCAAAATTATGGGATAGATAACATCTTGCATTTGAGGGCTGGGTGGCTGGACCACCAAAATGAGGCAAAAGCCTTTCTTTGGGGTAGCTAAGTCAGAACATTATTTTCTGAGAGTGATTTTCTTTGCTGGCTTAACTGACAGGTGGGAGCAAGGGGCAATCTTCCTTCTGATTTTCAGGTGCCTGCCAGCACACAGGGATGTGGGCACAGCTGCCAGAGGCTCCAGCAGGTGCCCAGTCATGGTGAGAAGCAGCAAAGCTCCACAGCCCCCTGAGGCATTCCTGACAGAGAGTTCCACAGCGGGGATGCTCAGCTTGGCATCACCAGTGGGGGAAGCACACCATGCTGCAAAATGACCAGTTAAGACCTCAGCTGTGCCCCTCACTGGGGTCTGGACCCTGTACAATGTCCTGTACTCAACACACACTGTACCCTGCCCACATTTCACTGGGGCATGGCATGGAAGAAGTGTTTCAGAGACAAAGAGTCATGAGAAACTTCTAAGCAGATAACAACTTGACATAAACGAGAGGAAGACAGTACCCCCTTCAGACCCAACCTGCAAATAAGTGAAAAAAGATTGTGCTCCCAAGGCAACAACACAACATGATTCAGATTAAAAGCCAGTGATTTGCCATTATACTCCTGAGAACACCTTGGGATGTGAATTTTTCCCTAGTATCTTGGAATAGCAAAGTGTAAATCGTGTGAAAAGGTATATATGTCCCTCTCCACCCAGCTGGGACAGGCCACAGTTAGCAGCTAAAAGAGATGTGTCCTTTAAAACACCAGTGAGAAAAAAACATAGTGAATGTGCCAGCATACGAACATGAAAATATCAACCTTTTTATTTCCTCAAAACATGGAAGATGTGCATCCATACTGTTTTCCACAAAGCTACTAAAATGAAAAACACTAGGAACATCTCTCACAGGAACAGTTTTTGATAAATAAAAGCAAAGGTGGGAATACATAAAGGTAGCATTTGCATGCTTTCCATTGGACATTTTCACTGGAATGAGAGTCTGAAATGTCTCTGTGAAATCCTGGACTCACTGAGATTTGAATCACTGAGATTCAGTGTAGATGAGGTTTTCCACTCAAGAGAAAAGGTATTTCAAATTTAAGTTATCAGTGGTGATAACACCTGGAAACTTCCTGTCTTATCATATCACTTTTTTACTCAAAAGTGTCCTGAAATACTTAAGTTAGTATGTCTCTGAAATATTCATAGCTTATTAAAGTATAACTGGCATATGCTGGAAATACTCACTTCACATAATTGAGTGACCAGTTCATGACCTTGCAGGTATTATAATGTGCACACCCTTACCTGACAAACAGAAAAATTGGATTTCATCCATGTGGACCACACTTCCAGACACGTAATGTGATTCTTGGGTTGCTTTCTGCAGGGCCAGGAGGTGGACTTTGATGATCCCTGTAGACCCTTCCAACACAAGATACTCTGTGATTCTATTAGCAGAATGACACATTTTAAAATCAGTATTCCCAAAGCGTGACTCATGTAAGTGTTGCACTGTACAGCTTCATACTTTTGAATGATTTTGTTCATATTTGCTAAACTAAAGAAACATTCAAGTCTTTGAAGGCGTGGGGAAAAGTTTGAGACATTAGGCTGTACAACAGAAAAAGAAAAAGAGATCACACAAGCTGAGAGATGACAAAGATCAGCACGACATGGCTACCTCACTTCTGGGGTGCTTTTAAGAGAAGCATTAGATATTCAGGAGATGCTGAGTATTTACCTTCAGAGAAAAATGAAGCCCATCTGAAGGTGCCAGACAGTCAGCCTACCCTTGAGTTTCACTTCTACTGTGCCAAGAGACATTCTGCCTCACCTCAGCAAGCCTCTGAAAACCCCATGAAGGTGCCCTACTCTAGGACATGTGGATATCACAGCACTGGGAGTCAAAGAAATATCTGGAAAAGTCATCAACCTCAGTGGGAGTGCTAATTTCCTTCAGGGTTTTTCTGTGGCTTGTTTTCAGTTTGGTGCTTCCTTAATATTTAATCTTTGGCCTGGCATGGCAGCACCGAGTGGGGAGCAGCGTGGGTCATCCCAGGCACTATCTCGAGCTGCAGTGCTCCAAGCAGCTGCTGCAGGCACCAAGGGAAGCTGCACATGAAGGGCATTGTGCACTTTTTAGGCGTAGGTTGTCAGCCAAGTTGCTACGCCTGACACTTTTTTGGTGCGGGCACTCGTTTCTAGGAAACACTTTGGTAAACAACTTTGAAGTCAAAATGAAAAATTACAGCCTGAGTGCTTTTTTCGCTTTTATCCACTGTATCTTCATGACTGTACTCGTCCATTTAAATGGCAAAGCAGTGCTGAATGCAAACAGCCTCCTTCTGCAGGCTGTCTCCACAGTTCAATTACCAGTGCTTTAACAGTGCTAATTAGCATTCCTCAGAGCTAGATCTCTTTGAGTGACAGGTAACCATGGAGAGTCACAATCCTGTAGGTGATCAGCAAGAGTCTGACTTTTCTTTTTAATTAAAAATTAGAAATGCCTTAAACAAAAATAATAATTCACTGATTTATGCTATTATCCCAGGGTTGCCAAGCTGGTGAGAATAACATTAGTGTAGTAAAAATGAAACAATTTTTAAATGAATAGACTAGGGCGATATAAAGGAGAGCAGGTTTATTATCTGTAACAAGAGATTGTACTCATAATGATGGTACAAAATAGTAGACACTTCTCCAGAGAGTTGGCATGGAGACCAAAAATAGGACACTTTCCTGAATGTGGGATGGGATTGCCCCAATTTATTTTAGATTTTAACAAGATAGATAAATACTAAGTCTGTTGCACAGATAGAAACTTCATAAGGATATAGTTTCAGTAAAATTTAACCATGAGTTATACTGAGAGATAATATTGCACCTGGTCCAAGTGGGAGCCAAGACTGGAAATTGAATTAGCCAGATAATCAATTAGTGAAAATTGTTTTCAATGTAACTATGCCATTTCCCGTCAGCTAATGATCTAGGTCTCCTTCCAGAAATGGACTCCAGCAGCAAAAAATTCAGAGTCATATTTTTGAAAATGGCAGTGGGTCTAAGTCAGCAGTGTTGGCCCAACCAAATCTGAATATTATTCATCAACAAATAATAAGGAACATTTTTAAGCTGAACATGCCAAAGATAGGAGGACAGATACATGAATGTTTGTAATTATGAACTATTTCCCAAGATCAAGGAATTTCAACTCAGTAAATTCATTAATTGTAGAGTCTAATGAAAATAACTGCATATAAGACAATAAAAGGAAACAGATGATTGAGCAAAAATTTTTCTTATAATCAACAATCATAATGCAGAATTCTAGCCATTGTTCAGAGGCATAATTACAGCTGTTAATTGTGAAGCATCTATTCAACAAGGGATTTTTAAAACTTCCCCATATAATTTCTTTCCTATAGGCAAAAATTCCAAAATCCCCCAAACACCAAAATCAATATGATTTGCTTTCATATGGAGGGATTTACATCTTTAATCTAAATGAGAATAAGATTTAACCTTATACAGGAAGGAAAGAACTAAGAGTAATTTCATCCCTATCAAAATTTCTGTCGGATTCTCTAGTTTAATTAACACTTCCATCTAAAATTGAAATATTAACCAAAAAGTTAATTTCTACAAGCCTTGGGAGGAACACTTTCCTAAAAACACGAGTAAAAAAACCCAGATAGCTTCCAATTTACTGAGTATAAATATATAATAGGGAGTAGTAAAATAAATACCCAATTTTCTGCTCATTTATTTAATGTTTTAAGCTGACAAATGGATAACAAAGTACATATCTATAGCTGTCAAGGCTATGCAAACAACCAGGGCTAATCACAGTTTTGCTGAAGTTTATAATATAGTCAAAGAAAGAAAGAAAAAAAAAATGATGAGACATCTCTGAGTCTAATATTATCTTTCATTTCTTTCTATATTTACAAAAATATCAGTCACTGACAGATTTTTAGCTCCACTGAATGCTCTGAACTTTTTTCTTTCTGAAGGAGAAATTTTACAAGCAAACAAATCAGAGCTCTGGCTGTGTGCTGTTCAGAGACTCAAGTGCTTCCCACCCTGCGAGCTCCTATCCAGAGAGATCTCAGCACAGCCGTAGCACCAGGCTGGCTCAGCCCCAGCCAGCCCTGCTGACTCCCAGGAAATTCAGTTTGACTCTACTGGTTATCCACGCACTCAGGCACACGTCTCCAAACTTTTGGTTTGGTAATCATCTTCTTAATCTCATATTTCAAGGAAATAGTAAATTCAGTTTTATGACAAAGCTATTTTTGCTCTAAATTCAGTCTGCCTGCGTATCCGTGTAGAACAGTTCATTCAAATACCGCAAACTTCAGTCTCCAGCATGGACAGAAAATTCTTAATAGAAGACAATTAATTAGCAGAAAATAAGTCTCAGAATAAAGGCAGCCTGCTTTGGAGACCAGGTTTGTCAGCTTGTTTTGAAAGCTGTTCTGCTTTCTCTACTGCAGTGCAAGGGAAGCAGCAAGGGGAAAGAGCTTATGCAGGAATGGGGTAGGAAAATAAACCCACCACACTCTTGCCACAACTGCTCCTGTTCCTGCTCTTGGAAAGAAACTTTTTTTTTATCTGCTAAACTATCACCTACTTAAAGAGAAAGCAGATTTGAGCTACTACAAAAATGACAAAGGTTCCTGGCAGTAAGTTGCAGATTTAAAGAGGTAACAGAAATAACCATCATCTGAAATGCTGAAGAATTTTTTTTTAAATAAATGTGTTTGGTTCAGATTTTTTCATTAAAATCATTGAACATAAAATGTTCTATAATATTACTGTGCTATTTAACAGTTTATATCTTTCTTGATTCACTTGTCTAAATAATCACATCCTGGCAAGTTTAGGGTTTCAAAGATTAATTATCCTATCCAAAGAGTATTAATTTCTTTCCCTTCTTGTTGATAAAGTTATCAACATGCTTATATCATACTAACAGGTTATGATCCACTCTCTGCAACATCAGAAATGTTGAAATACAAAACAGGCTCTCTGCTAGCTCTCAGCAGAGGGATGAAGTTCACTGACAAAGGGAGCTGATAAATTCCCCCAAAATGGCTCTTAGAATTTCTCAACAACATTTCTCAGTACTACAGCCTCCATGCCTTGCCCTGTGACT
Source organism: Melospiza georgiana (assembly GCF_028018845.1). Lineage (NCBI taxonomy): Eukaryota > Metazoa > Chordata > Aves > Passeriformes > Passerellidae > Melospiza > Melospiza georgiana. The sequence goes on along the minus strand of NC_080438.1, from coordinate 10,217,807 downwards.
GCCAAGCTGGAAGGACTGCTAACTGAAATATCTTGGTTTCTTTCCCAAAATCTTTGGCAATATCTCCATTGCTCTCATCCCTCCCTGAAAAATCAGTGCAAGCAATCAGATTACCTTCAGTAGAACTTGTACCAAGACTTAAATGTGCTCCTGTTACCAATTCTGTAATCGATTCTGATGGATATTTTGGTATTATTAAATATTTATAAAACTACAGAATTTTATATGTTATTATTTTTCCTATTCACTGACAGAAACCCTCTGGTTTTGAAAATTGGCCGGCATTTTTTCTGAAATCACCCTCTGCTTCTCTTCTTTCAACTTTAACTTCACACATCTTAAAAACAAAAATAACCTCAATCCAGTCCAGTGTTCCCTTAATCTACATATAGGTAGGCATCATAAGGCAATAACAATATTTTCAATTTTTTATCCTTAAAAGGTCCGTAATTCTTCACCAGCCTTTGACTGTGGAGATAGCTCTCAAAAGCAAGAGTTTTCACAGGTGGTGCTTTAACACACTGTCTTTGTCCCTGCTGTGATAACCTCATCTTGCTTTCGTGATTTCTTTATGTTTTGAAATGTTTACAAATTGATACAACCCATTTTCTGAATAACATTGTTGGGCATTCTAAAACTCTGCTGTTTAGAGTCCCTCTGGATAAGAGAACAATTATATAGCTGAAAATACTTCTTTCAAGATAAGAAGCAAAACTTACTGCAAACATTAAATTATTAAAGTGAAAAGATTGCTCTCCTGAAGAATTGAAGTTAATTCTGTAAGCTGTGCTTCTTGCTGCAGAGCCCAGGCTGGCTGGGGTTTCTGGCTCCCTCCCCAGGTTCAGGCTTGCCCTGGGGGTGCCCAAGCTGCACCCTGCCTCAAGCCCTCAGCCACCCCTGCAGGCTGAGCCTCAGCTCAGGGCTGTCACCTCTTCTTAATTGCACCCTACGCTGGATTTCCATCAGCCTCAGAAGAGCTCTCAGGTGTGTTCGGCTGCCTGCGCTCAGAAGCAGGCACACTGCCCGTGGTCAACAAGGAACCCACCCTGCTCCTGACTCCAGCACAACCTAAGAGCTCAAAAGTTGAGTGTGGCCCTCACTGTTATTTGTTTTCCTATTATATTTTGTATTAGGTCTATTTGGGAGTAATTTTATATACATGGTAAACTGAGATTGGACTGTGGATCTGTTCTCGGGCTCCCTTGTGAAAGCACACTTAGGAATGGTGGTTTTTGCCATGTGGCTAAATTTTGGTTAAATATGCATGGCACAAGAAAAGAGAGGATGTAAGCCAGACATCCAAGAAAATAACTTTTGCATCTCTGTTTTAAAGAGGCTACTGGAAAAGCTGCTGGCAGCTGCAAAAGCCTTGCCTAGGTTGGCTGCTCCTTTCAGACTTGGTGTCAAAATGGAAAATTTCAGCGCTGTCCAACGGAGATGCTGCATTTTGACTTTCCCAGGAACAGGATAGAAAGTGGAAACTAATGAAAGCCTACTCCAGTTTTTCCTTTGGTAGCAAAGAGGCTGAAACACATCTGAAAGCCTGGAAAGAGAAAAAGTAGGCTGCTTCTTCTGATTCCAAACAAGAGGAATGAATTGCAAAGAAAGAAAACGTTAACACAAGATCGCATATTGAGTTTAAAATGTACATATGCAAGTAGCTGTGCACATGTTAGAACAATTCTAAATGCATAGGGGATAAATTTAAGTTTCAGCAGTGTTAAGAAGCTGTTTGCTACTTACTTATTTTGGCAGGCCATAAGTGATTTTTATATTCAGCAGAACAGGACAGAATGTATTTCCTTTAGGTACAGCAAACTCAGTATCTTGCAAGGAAAGGCTGCATTGTTTTGTTCAAACTAAAGAGAAATAGCTGATTAGTGAATAAGACCATGATCTAAAGCCTATTGAAATCAATGGAAAGATTCTCATTGACTTCTCCAGGCTTTGGATCAAGCCTCAAAAGAGCAGCTATTTCTCTCTGATACAGCAAGGAATCAATTCCCTCTCCCAGCGGTACTCTAAATAATTCAATATTTTGTCTCAGATCATTTCCTAAGAAAAATGATGAGGATGTTGTTTAAGTGGGCGATACCCTGAAGTGACAGAGTTTACAACGCATTCAGCCGTGTAAAACCTGCTCTGTGCTGCGCGGCTGCACAAAGGCAGGCGCTGGGAGCACCCTCGGACGCTCAGGAGTCCCCGCTCCGCCGGCCGAGGGACAGCGCGGCCCCGCTTCTCCTCCCCGCCAGGAGAGACGAGACGGAGGAGCTTTCCTAAATCACAGGGAGTACCCACACCGTGACAATTCTTAAAAGAAGCAGCAGTATTTTATCTTTGCAGTAAAATCATTATCTCTTTGCACAATTTCTTTATGTCCACAGAAGGGCAACAAATGCAATGCTAATCATGTTATTTACCAACACAATTGATGCTCTCACCATTCTTCAATGCTTTTGCTTTGTAGAGCAAAACACTATATGGAAATTATATCTTCCTTCTCAGCTCTTTTTTTCTACATGAAAAATTAATCAGTACAAAGCAAACCAGCAATAGATTGAAGAACTCTGCCCTGAACATCAGCAAATTTTTACTTACTGAATTTTACTTTCCTACCATAATCTGGTGGCCTTCTGCTCACTAATCCTTTGCTCCTGTAAGCTAGAGAAGCCTGCTACAAGTTGCTTACGAGGAGTTTGGAGGTGAGGCACAGGATCTGTGCTGTCTCCTGGATACAGAGGCTGACAGGAGCACAGCCCAGCTCCCAGCCACGCTTCCTTTGAGCCACCAGCAGAGCAGTGCTGGGAGGACTCTCCCCATTTGCAAAGAACAGCAATTTTTAATACACCATTTTAAGGGGGAGTGTGGAAATAATCCCACTTCTCCACTCCCACCTGGCAGCTACCTAGAAAGAGCTGACAAATGGGCAGGATGAAATTGGTACTGAGCTGCAGCTGGGGTGATGATCCCCCTTCCCTGTGAGGTACACCTGTGGGGAGGGACTCACCAGCAGCCCCTGTGATAACTGCAGACATGGCAGCCCTGGCATATCCCTCTCTTCATTCCCCACACAAAGCAAAGCCACACTTTCATCATCATTTGGGGAGAAATACTAATCAGCACCTGTCCAAGCATGCTCCAGTTTCCCTGGCAGCCTCCTTGCTGCCTGCACACAGCTGTACTCACACCTCCTGCTCCCTGTGCATTTCAGGTGCTTACAGCACGGGGTGCTGCCTCAGGTGCCCTGTGGTGCCAGAGCCAAAGCTTGTCCTGACTCCTGTGCAAAGTTTGGAAATCCCCACTCACAGAGAGAAATTTGCTGCCAAGGCCAGCTTCCCCTGCCAGCTCTTCCATAAGAGCAGGAAAAGGGACAGGCTCTTCTCTCATTGGGCTGCTCAGTTTCAGATGAGTTTTGGAGATCACCTGGGCATTTCTGCCAAAGCCCACCCTGCTGCTCAGCTGGGCCAGCCAGCTGCTGCCACCACTGGCACAGCTGGGCCAGCCACGGGGCATGGCTGACTGCCCAAAACACTCGAGAAATCATCCTCACAGCTAGTACAAAGTACACCTGCTCTCCTCTCACACACCAGGAAGTGGCTGGTCTTGGCAAGGCCAGAGAAGGGGATCCTCAGCATCCTTCCTCGGCCGTTTGCCTAACACTGCCACATACAGCCTGACTTCCCACCCACCCCCACAGTACTTCTGCTCAAGTTTCAAAAGATTATATTATTTGCTAAATTGAGCTGCTATCCAGGAAAAGGCACTCAGAGTATTTCTGATGCATCCTTCAATTTCGTCAGGAAATGCCCTTTTGATTTCTCAGGGATTGGGACATTTAAAAATTATTAATTCCAAAGACATGATAATAATCAGATAATGAAAAACAAACAGCATCCAGACTTTAGAAATTGAAAAAAAAATTGTAGATAGATGAGTATATTCCAGCAAATTTAATTGTTGCTTTTATATTATTGTCATGAACTCTCATACTTTTCTGGAAAAGGCTTTAAAATAATGCAGCAAGGAGCCCTTAGCTCTATATCTTTTCATTTAAACAGTATTCCCAAACCTTTCAACTCAGATTCCTCCTCTCAAATCGTTTTTTTCATTAAACAATTTGTTGCAATACCAAGGGGAATTTGGCAAAATAACGTATTTAGGAGTCACTGTACAAAAAATATGAACCATCTCTTTGATTTGCTGTGTAAACCTACAAAGATGAGTTAATATCAACATCACCCAGCCATTTAAAATTGCAGTAACAATGCTTCATGAGAAAACTCTAAGACTAAAAACAATTAGAATTCCTTGGTTTAATTCACATTTTAAATTGGGTTTTAAAGACAGCATAAACTGCTTTTTGCAGTTTTGTTATGAGCAAAAGACAAGAATAAATATTATAGTTAGAAGCTTTGTTTTAGTACAAGCAATTTGAACTAGTGTTTATAAATAAAGCATTTCACATTCTTGCACAGAAATTTAGGCACTACACACAGAGGACACGTGTTTCTCCCCCCCTTATCACATATGAGCACCAAACTGGGTCTTTACCCCCTTTCATTGTGCCTTAGGCTCCACAGCTTGGCTGTCACACTGAAAAGACCACAATGCACATCTCTGTGCATCACAACAGCCTCATCAATAAGGCACAGAGTAATGCCTACATGTACCTCCACCCTGCACCTCCAACCATTTCATTTAAAGAACAGGATGGGACTCTGTCACAGTCCCATGAGTAAAGGGGAAAGGCAGTGTGAGAATTTAGGGGTAATATATATCTAACCACAAAAAGAAATTAGCTGCTAAAACACCACTTCCTTTCCTAATGAGCAAATTTATACAGCAATGAATAAAATAAATTTGAGGGCTGCTATTTATTACAAGCAAATTAAAAATGCTCAGAGCACACAGAAAGTGAATTTATCAGGGAAGACACTGCATCCAGTTTTCAAATGTATTAACCCCTGACTGAGATGCGGGAGAAATGTTCAGCTTTTTCTTTAACCAACCTTGGTCCATGTTATTAAACACTCCCTGCACTGTTGATAAAAACCAGTGGCACAGGAGACCCCACACTGGCTGTCCTGTCTCTTTTCCACCCCAAGCATGGCTCTGCCTTTGGGAGGCTCCCAGCCGGATCCCACACTGCCAGGAGCATGTGTACGCCCGCTCTGCTGCCAGACACACAAAACCTCATTGCAGCCCCTTTGATTCTGTACTTTCTGTCCCTGCCTAGATAACTTTTCAGAAGCTGACAGAGCCTTTACAATTTAATTGGTGTTGACACCTTTTGAAGCAATGCCTTGAGGCGCCGAGGGTCATTGTCTACTTTATCCTGCTTTTCTGCGGCTGCCTCCATTTGGCTACCTTGCAGCCTGTGGTGCTGTGGTGGCCCCTGCACTCTTCATTCATGTTTGTACTTGTACTGAGTCCCGTTACAAGGACCCTTGTTAAACGCCCAGCAGGCAGCACTGAATAGAGATTTTGACTATCTGGGATTTGAAGGCCTCCAGCAATAAGGGAGAAAGGCCTGTAAACACAAAAGTATCCCAGTAGCAGTGGGGCGTTAACGTAATCACGCATTTATGCCACAGGACCTCAGGACCAAGCTCCTTACTGTGGATTCACTGGCTATTAAGCCTTGGTAATTAGGTGGTTTCCCGTGACTTTTCTTTCCTGGGATTCACCAAATATCATTTTCCATATGTCCCTTTTTCCCAGAGCAGCTATACACCCTCACACATTCAATAGGCCAGGCAGATGGTACCACGTACCAGGCTCTGAGCAGCCAAAGCCAATTCAGAACAAGAAAAAGGATTCAGTGTGGCATTCCCAAAGCTGCCCAGGAAACCTGGATCCAAAAATCACAGAGGTCACACAGCCTTGTGATGGCAAGCACATCTCTCCAGGTTCAGCCCTGTAGTGCCTGTAACCAGTGAGAGATGTCTGCGCAGTCACATCCCTAAAGCAGCACTAGCACAGAAGGACAAAACACTTTGGGAACCACACTTCATAAACGTTTAATATTAATTTCTCTGATGTTTTCCAGGTTTAAATAATTAAGTCTCACAAATTTCCTACTGAAAATGCAAAGGACTCACTCACTTCTTTTGGACCTAAGTGCCAGTCATCTTGGGGCCACATCTCAGTAAAACTCAGCCTCAAACACTGTATTAAGACAGCAAATTATTAAGACCATAACCAAATAAAATGGAAAATAATATTTTGGTTATGTAAATATTTCAGTTAAGCAAGATACTAAAGCATGGCCAGAATTACCTCAGTGGCAATTTCCTACTTGAAAAATTCCCTGCCCTCCCAAAAAAACAGTCTTGCTCATCAAACCCGATGGCTGAGCTTTGCATTTTCCAGCATTCCCTCTGCCACATTTCAGACTCTGCTTTTCCATAGTCAGTCTGAACTCCAGCACTTCACCTAGAGAGCTCTGACAAATCAGACCTATAATTCCACTACAGTGCTACCAAATCCTCCCACATTCAATATCATTTGGTCCTTTGCCACCTGGGGGATGCTTGTCCCTGTATCCACATCCCATCAACCCCTTGCTTCTATTGTGGAAAAAAGCAATCAGAAACAGGCCACTTGCACACCCGCATCCCATGGAAACTGGGATCTGACTCCACAGCTTTACTCCTTGTTACCTCTCTTGTTACCCTGCTGTCACCCTCCCAGCCATTCTCCTTCCCTCTGTCCTGCTTGAAAGAAAGCTGCAGCTCTGGGCTCTGTACCTGAACCATGCCACAATGACACATTTCCATTTGCCAGGCTAACATGCGACGAGTTACCAAGATTCAGAGCAAAAACTTCTCCACACACAGACAAAGCTGCATTCAACTGCCAGAAAGGACTTACCTGTCCCATGCTTTATGAAATCCCTTTGCATCTTTCCGTGTTCTTCTCTGGCACAGCACTTGGGGCTTTATGGAAGTACCTCAAAGTCCAACAAACAGGGCAAAAAACACCCTGTGTAGGCACAGTGGAGGAAAGGAGCAGGCCTGGAGAGGCCAGGCTGCCTGGCTATGAACACAGGATACAGAGATGCACACAAACCCCCTCCAGTAACAGGTGTGCTCATTCAATGAGCTGAATGTAAGTAATGACAAGAACAGCTCCCAGCTCAACTCACTTCAGGCAGCCCTGCCAGGGGAGTTTTTCTTTGGCTGACAGAGGCAAACACCTGGTGCAAAGATGAGTGTCCACCAACAGCATGAGCAGTGACACTGTGCTCCCAGGCAGCAGAGAAAGTCACTGGATGAGAGTTGGTTACACTCACCTGTGCATCTGCTTCCTTGAGGGCTACAGTCAACCCAAAATTCATCACAGCTGAGAGCACATGTTGGGGCAGCCTTTCTTCTGTTTTCATCATCTCATACAGAGACTGCAGGCAGGGATGCTGGCTAGGAAATACAAAGTAAAGAAGCTGCTCTAGACTGGCCACTCTAGCTGAAGTTGTCACTTGCAATGATTAAACTAAAGCCCCAACTCTTTCCTCTTGTAGGCTAGGGCTTTACAAAGTCTACTCTAAGGTACAGGATATTATCTATGTACAGAAACAGCCACATGTCTGGTCAGGGGAGAGGCTAACCTCCCTTTTTCTGAGTGACCTTTGTGCCCTGCTATTTAAAAAACCTTAGGGAAACTTGCCTTCCATTATTGCACTCATTCTTTCCAAGTCCCCCTAGTAGATATCCACCCATTCCAGAATCATGATGCTCATTTAGAATATTTGGTGTTTCCCTAATGATTCATTCAAAATAGCACAAAGCACAGGAACTGTTCCCTCAGATAGAAGAGTTTTCTGTTGTATGCTTGTTACCAAAGGATTATGGAGAAAACATGAATGTTATTTCTGAAACATTCAATGACCCTCTTTTGTTGCTTTTTTCTTTGTTTGGTTTTGGTGATATTTTTCTAAATCCCCTGTATTCTCTCTGAGATGGGATGAGTGTGTTCAGTTCAAGGACTTTGACACACAGAAGCTGCTGAGCCAAAGGAATCCCCATGTCTGCCCTTCCTCCAACACACTTCATGTGGGAGCTCTCTCCCACACCTTCCATACCTCAGCCACAGGCAGGCAGGAAGGGCTATCCCTGCTCTTTTGAGAGCTAGCAGGGAGAGGTTTTACTGAGGTACAGCCCACATCCAGCAGGCACAAAGGCTCCTCCAACATCTGCTACTCAGACTTATATCCTTGGGGCTAAATAGTCATGCTGATTACAATGAGCTCCAAAATCTGCTCATTTTAGGGTGAAAAGAACTAAAAAAGCCTAACTACATTTACAAGGGGACTTTGCTCTCCTTTGGGTTAGATTTATATCTGTCCTGGTTGCTGTCCAGCAGTTTATCTCTGATCTCCAGCACGCTGAGGATGAAACTGTCCATCTGACTCTAGTTACCAAAAAAAGCAATACTGATCCTACCAGGCGTCAGAGGGGAGATTACAAATGAGAGAAGGAGCCACCCCAGCTGATTGGATACACTTCTAAATCCTTTCCTTTCCGCATCCTACATTTGCTCTTTATTAAAGCAAAAAATAATAATGCACTGTTTACATAGTGCACAAGGTAGCTGTAAAATTTAATTAATCACTGTAGCTTAGCTTGCTGAGATTTTTCAATGAAAACCACTATAAAATGTAATGCTTGCTATAAAGAAAACCCCTCAAAATTGCCTGACTTCCTGCTTTGGTATTGTACCTTATGGGACCAAAGACAGGACACTGCTGACAGTCCTGATTCAGCAAATTACTTGGAGGTAAGTACATAGCTAAGCCAGTGGACAGCAAAGTGTGCATTGATATGGTTGACTTGGGATGATTTAAATTGGTGCCCTATAGACTGGCTGCTTCTGCATTTCCTGCCCCGCTCCAAGGGAGTCTGAATTACCAATGAATCTTTCCTTTCTCACTTCCAGATTTCCAAACACAGAGTCAAAGCATGAGCCCCTGTTTAATAGTACCTTACTTCATGAGTATCCCATAGGTTTGGATGAGTAGGTGCTATACAGTCACAGTGTTATTGTGAACAACAACTATATTTAGGATTATTGACCTAGGAAAAGCAAGATTTCAGACTCCACCTCGTCCCTCCCCAGAATTTGCCCCAAGGTGTAACATAATTATGCACATGGTGGTACAAAAGATCAATGCTGTATCTCAAGTGCCTCTTTTGTCTTCTGGGTAATTCAGTTTTATCACAAGAATACATACTCTTACAAGCTGATAATCCCTCCAGATCTCCCTTCTTCTAAACCACATATGCTAGAAGACAGAAAATATTCTTTTTTTTCCCCCCAAATTTACAGCTTTTAATAAAGATTAGGACATAAGGATGGGCTGAACATACAATGTTTCCTTCCCCTGCAGGTACTATTTTCCCTGTTCCAATCTGAACAAAAACACCTCACGGGTTAATTTTTTCAGTTACAAAGAAAGGCAGAAAAGAAGAGGGCCCTTAGTGAGGTACAATAACATGTGCAGGTTTTCTTGGATCAATTGCCAGCATTGACACTGCATCCTTCAGCTAGCAGTCTGTGATGAATGGTACCCTGTAGCATTGGAGAGAGCAGCAGCAGCCAGGCAGCATGGGTGACTGCGTGCCCTCCTAACTGGCTGATGAATCAGGAAACTCAAGAGAGACTCTGAGTGTGGGAGCTGGAGTGGTAAATGTTTTCATCTTTCTCTTTTATGATCTTCCCTTCTCCATTTATATAGGACATTTTAGAGATTGAGCTTTGTTACAAACTATTAGCCCAAGGCAGTGGGCTGGGGACGTGAGATCTCATGGAAAGACAGAGCACAAGAAAGTGTGAACAACTGGAACTACATGTGATATTAGTGGTTTGTTGTTGGAGGAATTTCTGTTTGGATTGTAGTTCAGACAGTTGCCTTGATGTACATGGAATGAAAATCAGCACCCAATGTGCCTAGAGACAAACTACAGAACTGTCAAAAATACTTCCTTTTTATCTCCCAGAATCTTCAAAATGAAAATTCCCCATTCACCCACAGCACAAAAAACACAGTTTGGTACTCACAGCACGGGGTGGTACTAAAGGAAACAAGAAAAAACAACTGCCCCCAAGAGCACCAACATGAGACACTGGTGTATCTGACTGCCCACACTGCTCTGGCACATTCTGTGACACCAGAGAGGCCAATTTCAAACAATTCCACCTCTGGTCACAGGCAAGAGCCAGGGAAGCACCCACTCAGATTGACCAAATTTAAATTTGAAATTCAGTTTTTGTTCTGCATTTTCCTCCATGCAGTAGAGAAGAATACACTATTTGGTAAATACATAATGACCCATATGGAGCAAGGTTTTAACCTGTGCATGACCAGTTTGTTCATCTGTGCTGCAGACTCAGCTCAGGCTGGTGTAAACTCATTATTCCCTGGGAGCCACAGATCCACACAGGCAGAGGGTACAGGCTGGTGCTTGCACATCACACTGAGCTGGAAGCAACACCCTGTTTGTCAGGTGCTTAAAACACCCAGCTCCAGCAGAGCTTGTGCATGGAGGTTGTGCAATGGTTTCCCAGAAAACAAAAATACCTACACAGGTGCTCATTTAAATAGCTGTAGGCTCCCTATGAGTGCCAGGAATTTCTCTGGCCTCTTAACTAGCAAGATGAGAGAGTGGGCACAATGAGAACAATACCTTTCCTGGCACTGTGTGCTTGGGATGGCCACACAGAGGCTCCTAGAGAACACAAACACAAAAATCTCCATGGAGTGTCCATAGAAGGAAAGGATTACCTGGGGACACCCCAGGAACATTTGATTTGTCTGATGGTATGGCAACCTCATTCAAATGTTTAATTTAACTGAAATTAGTAGTGATAAATGCTATGAGGTAAAATATTCCCTTGGGTTTGCTACCACACGTCAAGGTGGGAATTACTGTGGAACTGAGCTCATTCCATGGGCACATTACAGAACTGTGTTAGATGGCTGATAAGTATTACAGGAGCTCTAGTACTGACAAAAATTAAAACTCTTGTCTAGAGATTGTTTAAAAAGCTCTTTTTGTCCCTCTAATTGTGAGATCAGTTGTGAGATTTCCTTCCTGCCAAATGAATGGTTTGTTTTCCACTTGAGGCAAACCAAACTGCTTACTGGGAGAGCCCGGCAATGGAAATGGCTGAGGATCAGAATTCCCAGTTGTGAGGAACCGAGGGCTGTAACTAAAGGGAATTGTTGCTTCCTTATTATGTTAGTCAGTTTACAAAATATGAGACCATAAAAGAAAAGGGGAGTTCCCCTTGTTAAATATTTACCACTAAATCTCTGCAGGACTCCTACCATAAGCCAGAGAACAAGAGAAATCAAGTCCTTTTGTTTCCTGCTCCATGGTGGACATGATGCCTGCAGGATGGGACCAAAATCTTCACCCTGAAGGGAGCACTAAGGATGGAGCTGTCTTCTCCTTCTGAGTACATCTTTGATAGGTGTAGTTTCCTCTCCTCTTTTGCTCTCCTTCATTATTAAATTACTTCATAGGAAAACTTGAGATCTGTGGACACAGATTTTAATGATGGGAAACTGACTGAAGCAAGGCCAGGTTGGATGGGGCTTTGAGCAACCTAGTGAAAGGTGGAAGGTGTCCCTCCCCATGGCAGAGGAACTGGAACCAGATAATCTTTAAAATCCCTTCCAATACAAATCATTCCATGATTCTGTGAATGTTCACATTTAAATATAGAATTTGATTTTCAAAAGCATAGGCTAAAATTAATGAATGTACTTATACAGCTTTATTTTCTAATACATTTATTTTTGCAACGCTTTTTGGTTTGTTTTTTGAATATTTTTAATATTCAATTTAATATTTTGTCTGCCCTTCCTTATGAGAGTGGTAAATTTTGAGTCAACTGAATAAAAGTAATTTCCAGATGAAATTGAACATGCATATTCTATTGGGGAAAAAAAAAAAAAGAAAACTGAACTAAGCCACAAAACCACAAGGAAAACCACCATTTTCACACTTAGGAAGAAAAGCATTTGAAAATTTGTGATAGTAAATCCCCAGGGATTGGAACAACCCCCAGGGTTGTCAGCAACTTAGGAGAAATTCAGTGATGGACTCGAGGGAGACAATCCCACATTAGAGATTATTTGACTGCACAGTCAAAAAAATCATACAGGAAATCCTTTGAGTCCATGAGGATTAATGACATACCTTTCTATTCTACCTCAACAAAAAAAAAAAAAAAAAAAAAAAAAAAAAAAAAAAAAAGGAAAAGTCTTCCTTGGTCAACCACATCCATCAGAACATTTTCCCATCACCTTCCTAACACTCTAACAAAGGACCCATTGGCCAGCTGTGTTCATCCAGTGGAGCAGCAGCAAGGAGATGGAATGAAGACATCAGGGAAGACAACCAAGGACAAGCACAACTTCCAGTGGCTTGGCCTGACAAACTGCAGGTCAGGCTGCCTTCAACAACTCAGTATTCTCACTGGTGTGGGTCACTCCAAGTAAAGGTCATGTTTTGTTTATTTCTACTGGAAGAAGCATTTGCAGAGGCCAACAGAAGAACCCAGCAAGAGTGATAAATGTTTTGGTTACAGCTGCAAGTTGCTCTGACAACCATAGGACATTCCAGGAATGTTTGCCCATAACAAAGCCTAGACTTGTCTGGAATATATTGAAGTTTCTTATAGTTCAGGCACACCTCATATGTAAATAGTGTCACTGTTAATAGAAATACTAGAGAAACTTGTTCTCCAAACAAGGCCAAATAAGGTTACCAGAATTACTTCAGACAGGATAATCAAGCTTTCTGATAATTCCAGTAGATGGTAAAATTCTGTGGCCTTTAGCCCTCAAAGTCTGATCCCTGAAGTAAGTCACAGTGCTGCAGCACTAGGGTGATGAAAGTAGCTGTCAATGGTTGAGTCCTGGAGTGTCCCAACAGGCACAAGGCACAGAAGTTCTGAGCTCACAACACAACATGAGCTTAAGAATCAGTGCCAAACATGACCCATCTCCTCTAACCTGACTTCTGCCTGGTGTTACCCCACCGAATGGTTCAGTCTAGGAGACAGGTGAAGCCCATGTCTCTGTTAACTAACAAGAAGGTGCCACAAGGAGGGAAAAGGTGAAAACATCCTCATTGACCTTGTGGATCTCTGTTACTGTGATACAAATCCTGGAGAGACTAGGGTCAAAACACACCACTGAAAAACTAGCTTTGAACTTTAGCCATGCAAAGACCATCTTTTCACCTCCAACTCTCTACAATTTCAGGCCAGAGGAGCCTGGTTTTGCCTCTTGAATGGAGTGGACAGAAATTCATATTGAGCAAAGCTCTTATGCAGAACAACCAGTTGTCCTCATGGCCTAGAGACCCAACACAGTGCATGTGGAAAATGCAATAATGACACCATTAAACAGTCTAAAAGGCTTATTATTCCAAAGCAAAGATGAGGTAGAGTGAAAAATGAGTACTCACTATACTTACTTTAACAAGCAAAAGATATCAGACTTGGCCAGGTCAGTCCTGGATCTTTTCGACGCACTTGGAGCTTGATTTTTACTGCTATGTGTCAATAAGATCAAACTTCCAGAGTTAACCTCTCAATTTGCATGGCAACGAAACACAGGAGATGTCATACATTCATCAATATAGCTTAGAAAAGATGATATAATAGAGAAATATTCACCACTGAAAGTAAAACAGAAGGACTAAATAAAAGGACTCCACCTGCTTTTAATTTGAACCCGTAACACAAGGGAGAAGTTAAAACTCAAATAGGTACATACGTTCCTTTGAAAAGCTAGATCTGTGCCTGAACAAAAGAAAGAGGCTTTTCACTTACCTCCTGTGGTATCAAAGAGCCCATTAAAAACCAATAAAATATTATGAAGCTTTTTCCCTTTGTGAAAAAGTGCAATTAATATCCTTCAGCAGATGATTATTGATTTTTATAAAGCAATTTACAGGCTTCTAAAGTCATGATTATTCAACCCTCTGGGGGCCAAAAAGGAAAAGTTTTCAGAAGTAGGAATCATATTCTCATTTCCACATCAGCACAGCCAGAATTTACAGACTTCTCATTAGGTTTTTTGTTGTTTTTGTGGGGTTTTTTTGCCCCCGGGATATTTTTGTTGTTGTTGATGTTGCAGTGCTCCAGCACAGGATTAACCCTTCCATTCCCTCCCACCTGAGAGATTTCTTTCGTGATCTGTTCTTGAAGTATATTGCCTGTCAGATATTTATCCGCTGCTCGCGGCTGGTGGGTTGGATGCTCAGCAGAGTAGACTTTGTGTCAGAAAACCAGCAGCTGCTCATATATCACAGTGGTCATTAGCAGAGGATCATTCTGGACCTTTGCCCACAGCACCTTGCTATGGCAAGAGAAAGGCTATAAAACCCTAGGCCCTGTCAGCTGTTGTCATTTAGGTGAGAATTTATCAGGTCTCAGAGTGCCCTCTGACTGGATTATTATGAATAATGAATGAAGCTTTATGCCACACTGAGGCATTAATAAGACTGGGATGACTGGGAGAAATTCAGTACAACATCATAGCAGTAACTTTCTGTGAGCAAGTACACAGCTGGTGGGCTCGCTGGATTCAGCCTGTGCTAGACACTGCCCCTGAAATGAGGAGCTCATTTAATTATTGAGCAAGCACAATGCTTTTGGTTTAGCCTATGGGTGGTATTACTGACCTGCTCACAGAAAGCTTGCAACAAAAGGCTTTCTGCCCTCTAACCAAACTAATTTTCTGCTCTTAAAAAGCTGCATCACTGAGCCCTCCCCAAAATAAAAACAGTGAATGTGAATCTTCATATTTACTATTATTCCAGCTTTAAAAAAAAAGGTTATGTACGAGCAACCAGCTAACAATAACTCCATAAAATCTCCTGACACAGAAGTCATCTAACCTGTTGGTGGTAACTCTGGGGATATTAGCCAGGATTACCAATTTTCTTCCTTGTTTTTCCTCAGTTCATTCAATATGTATCCCTACGGTGCACAAATGAGAAACAGGGAAGGAAGGAGACAAAAAAAGGCAGCCACTGACCCAACTTGGAGGGGGGAAAAGCAACAACAACAAAAAAAGCAGATGCACAGCAGAGACTATTGGCAATAATCTACCTCCTGGTGTGGCAGTTCCAGCTGCACTCCAGAGGAATGAGCCCACAGAGCTGACAAGCACTCGAAGCTGTCATTTATCTTGGTACCAGCTCCACTAGGAAAATTATTTTATAGGGCTGGACACTCTTTTACAGACTCTTTAATACCTTAGGTGCATAGTATTGTTAAAAACTTAGGCTCCCAGTATCTCATATTGTGCTCTCAGCAAAAACAAAAACTGCATGGCCTCTTTTGAATAAACATGTTCTCTAAACTAATTTTTTGTTTTATTTTTCCCCCTTTAATTTGGCATGCATCCTGCAGGAAATCCTCAATAATATCAGGCCAGATCTTCATTCTTCCAAAAGGCCCTAAATAAGGAGGCAGGAAGGAGGAGCCAGCCTGAAGACCACCAAGTGATCAGACAGAAACCTGTAATTCAGGGGGAATATTTCCACTTATTCCTCACACACAGGCAGCGCTAGGACCTGGCCTTATTCTCACATCAGCCTCTCCATTAAGTGTTTTTACAGCAGAGCCACTGATGCACAGCCAGATTATGAACAGAGAGAAACTTTATCTTTTTCAAAGGGAAAATGCCTTTTTGGCAGGGGCTGGACATAGGGAACAGCCATTTGAAAAGGTCCAGTTTCCACCTTGCTCACACAGTGACACCTGGAGAGCAGGAGAAGCACAAGGAATGGCAGAGTGGGCACTGACACTGACCATGGGCAGCTCTGAGAGCCAGCCCCTGCCACCAGAGACAGCCCAACCAGAGCTTTAACAGCAAACATGGCAGACAAGTGTGAGAAGCTTTTCTCCAAAATATTATCACCTCCAGTACAATATTAACACTACAAGTTTTAAAATATACTCATACTGTAGCAACTCTCAAAGCAAACATTAGGTAGATTAAAAGGCCTTAACTTGTCCCAGCTCAGTTTCTGCTCTTTGATCCTAACTGCATTCACCTCACTGACTCCCAGGTAGGACCCATTTTTGAAAATAATGTTAAAGATTTTGTTATTTAAGAAAAGTTTGACCAGGAAAAAGAGGGAAATACCCACAAATACAATTTTTTGGAATGAGACATATATTCTTAGGACAGCAAATTTCATTGTAATAAAGTAATCCTGGTTCAGTCTCTCTTTTATAGTGGCAATATGGCCCCTTTCCCACACTTTTACTGCTTTTTTGAGAAAAGCAAATCGTAAAAAGACAGCAATCTCTTAATTCCTTTATTACAAAGAAATAATGTAAAATGTTTCATTTTCATTATTTCAGTGCTAGACACCTCTAACTAAAAGAAAACTTGGTGTAATCTGGAAGTCTGAAACTCCAGTGTACAACTACTGAAATAGCAAGATTCCTATAGAGTTTTCACTTTACTAGATTAGAAATCATTACTGTCACTCACTGTATATTTTTTAAATAATATCTTCATATTTTTATGGCTTTGATCTAGAATGCCTCATATTTGCATCCTGCCACTTTTGTTATGTATAGGGAATTTACAGATGACAGCGCAGTCATGTATGGTTTTTTAACTTGTGGATCTTTTCATTTATCAGTCTTTCTCACAATGAGTCAAGAATGTAACTAGTCTATGCTTGATTCACATGTGTGATAAAGCTTTGAAAAGCAGTTTAGAAAGCCAGGAAACAAAAAACTTAGTTTTTTCCTTTTTTTTTTAATTTAATTGTCTTTGTGTCTCATGGTGGTTTTCTTCTTAGTAAGAGGTTTTGTCATAGTGTTTCTTCTGTAAGGACCTCCTGTTTTGCTATAAACAGACACCATCCTATTTTGGAGGGGGTAGCAGCATGAATGGGAATAAAAAGCAGACTCCCATAATTAACTGAAGCATCAGGCAATAGCTGGGGCACCAACAGCACACTCTACTTTTCCAAGATTCTTAAAAGACAAACAGAAAAGTGTTTGCTAAAAGCATATTTATAAATGGGGTTACCTACCCTTAAAAGACATCATCTTTTCAACAGCAGAATGGAGCCAGGAGAAACATGCCCAGTCTTGGCAGCCTGAATCCTCCCCACGTCAGAAGAAAAATCACCAGTGGCAAACATATTTGTAGAAATTCCAAGAAGTTAATTTTAGTTTCTTTTGTGATTTTTAAATAGCCATTTGGTATCATAGATGTCCTGCTGCAAAGTAACATTGCCAGTGACACTTAGAATTTAAGAAACTAATGAAACGTAACTACACTTCTTCTTTTGACTTCTTTTCTTTTTAAAGTCCCTGGACCATGGTAGCAGTGCAGTTACCTGTGCAGTTACTCCTAAGCAGTTGTAATGCTTCAAGCTGTTCTCAAGTTTAACAAATGATTACCACAATTCACTGGAAAGTGATGTTCAGAGGCAATCCATCCCCCACTCTCCTCCCTGGGGTCTAAATGTCTAGGACTTACACAAGGCAAAACAGAGTGATTCCTGAGGAAAGAAAGGGAGAAAAAAAAAAATCTGTTATTTGCAAGTAATGGCCAAAAATGCAGCCTTAGAAGCAGTGAAACAATTTGTGAATTCAGCTGCATTTTGACAACTGAAAACAGCTGAATACATACATAAATATATAAACAACTAAACACATAAATATAAAGCTGCCTCCTCTGAGCAATGTTGAATTTCCACATGGCAACTCTCCTACCTTTTTTCTAGTGTACCATTATAATGGCAAAAACATTTTGGGGACAAAAACCCTACCCTCTCAGCAGAAGACCTCCAGCTCAGATGCCATGCTCACAGTAAAGTGTCCCATACAAAGTCAACCCTTTTCATTCCTTTGAGCCACCTGAGATTTGAGTGTGAACATCAGAAACAACCTGTGTGTCCAACATGCACCAGCCCTTTGGAAGGAGGGATCCACTGGTGAAACTGTGAGAGCCAGGAGACAAACCTTCCCTCAGTCCCCATCCCTCCACACAAATCACTGGTACCTCGTGGCACAGGTGCTGCAGTTCCTGGCTCTCCCCAGGCTGGTTTTTGCTGTCAGGGCATTCTGCATCATTCCATGGGAGCTCCATGGCTTTCCTTCCCTAATTCAGGCCAATAGAGATGAGTCCATTTAAGTTTCCCAGAAGAACAGAGGCACAGGAGGGCCCCGTTGGAAGGGAGCACAGTGGGTCACACCTGGTCCCACCTCCTGCCCAAGCAGGGTCACCCCAGAGCCCATTGCAGTTTCAAAGCCAGACAGTTCTGGATTATCTCTCTGCTGTTGGACACACACTCCAGTTTTTGCTTTGGATGAAATCTACAGGCAGCCACATTCATTTTAAAATGGGACTCTGCATACAGGGAAACAACAGTTTGTGTTTTCATTTTTTGGTGCATAATCTAGGAACACTGTTATTTCCTACCTTTTGATTGCAACTGAGTTAATGGACACATGTAAGAACACAAATACTGCCTAACCAGCTTTATTTTATTATCAGCAATAATGAGTAGCAACCCATTAATTTTAAAAGTTGAGGTATACACTGTAAAGTTAATGAGAACCCAGAGTCAATTAAAATAACAACAATTAGGTCATTTTATTGATTTTTCAGCTATCTTTTTCTGTAGCAATTTTGTTGCACATACCACAGATCATCTGTGTGGTATATTTCAATGCAGATGATCATTTCCATTTAAAATCTGTTTTACTTTATTATGACTAAACAAGACATGCTGCTTTAAAAATTCTGGTTTAGTATTATAGATCTAAACTATGCCATTTATACTATTTTGTGAATATTTAAACAATTTTCAAGCTTGAAATTTCTTAAAGGTTGGATTAGGAGAGTCTGGGATAGGTGGAAGAAGAGAATAGTTTTTCCCACCCCATATTTTGTATGTGTTAATTCAAGGTTCTCTTCTGGAGAACTTTTTTCCCTTAAATTTATTTCCAACTACTTTTGTTTTCCTTGAGGGACCTTTGAAACACTATATTGCTACTTTTCATGTTTTTTATTTGCCCTCTGGAACAATAAAGGCTCAAAGGTTCATAAATATGCATTCTGTAAATGTATTATGCTGACAAAGTGTTGCTCAGATAGCTGCTTTTGCCTTTAGGGAATGAATAAGTTTACAGCATGCTTAAAAAACAGTGTTAGAGGAAAGAGAGAGAGAGGGAGAGCTGTGTCAGCGTGTGGGCTGAAAATGGAACAAAAGCATTATCCTGAATGCACAGAAAAGAGAAAATAAAGTTAGCTAAGACACAACAGCTAGCACCTTGCAAGCTGCAGGGGTGGGGATTTGAGGGTGCTGCTCATCAGTGATGTGCCTGAGAGGGCATCATACCCTGTTTGCCAAGAGGGCTGCATGGACAAGAGTTCATAAATCAAACTTTTTTTGCTAATTTTGGTACCTGAATCAAGGTAACTCCTTTGTTGTTCCCAAAACATTCAGTTCCTGGCACAGTTCTTGTCCTGGTCCGTTCTTATCTGATCAGACACGGATTTGTTTCAGTCACCTCTGTCTCGCTAGAAGCTCAGGGCTGGTGCTTGTCAACACTTTTGGCAAGAAGAAAACATTTAGTAATTAGAAATACCATTTAAACACATACTTGCAAATTGGCTTATTGGTGTTGATGTGACAGTAGGCTTTGACAGATCAGACTCCAGACCTGGGAACTGGGTTTGCTCAGCAAAGTTTTGGTAGGAGACAACAGGTGGCTCCTGTGAGAGGCTGCTGGAAGCCTCCCCCAAGTCTGATGGAGCCAATGCCAGTCAGCTCCAGGCTGCCGGCCAAGGCTGAGCCCAGCAGTACTGGTGGTGCCACAACTGGGATAACAAATTTAGGGGACAGGCAGGAACTGCACAACAGAAACTTCAGCCAGAGAGAGAAGAGAGGAAAGAGAAAGCAGCAGCTCTGCAGACCCTGAGGTCAGTGAGGAGGGAGGGGCAGGAGGTGCTCCAGGTGCCAGAGCAGAGATCCCCCTGCAGCCCCTGGTGCAGCCCATGGTGAGGCAGCTGTGTCCCTGCAGCCCATGGGGGCAGAGATCCACCAATAAACCTGGAGACAGGAGCATTGCACAAGGTTGCTTCTTGTCTCCTGGGGATGCACTGCAGAGCTGAGCCAGCCCAAGCTGCCCCCATTCCCACCTGGATGCACATCCACAGACATGCTCTGCCTCCACTCTTCACAGCATGGTGACTTCTCCAAAAGTCATTGTCTGTACTTGAGGCTGAGCAAATATGCCAGTACTGCAAGGCTACAGGTGATCTCTTAGACCTACAAATTCTAAGTCCCTGACAACTCATATGAATAAAATCCAAAAGGATAACATAGCCAACCAGTTGATACCCCCATTTTGTAATAATCTTTGAGTTACTGGCTCAATGTCTCTTAAGCACATATATTTTCCTACTTCATTATCTAGCTTTGTGTCTGGTTCTTTTCTTTGTGAGTGTCATGGGGTCACCTATTTTATACACCAATACTGGCTACTAAAGTTATTCTTTGTGACCTGAGATTGTCTTAAGCTACCTTGGTCATTTAAAAGCCAATCTTTCCTGTTCTCCTTTGCTTCATTCCTTTATTTTATGTTACATTTCTCTTAGGCCAGCATTAAATATTTAAAGCTTCTTGATATTTTTTTCATAAGATTTTTTTTCTATTCTTGCTTTTTTTCTTCTTCTCAACAGTAGGAAAAAACAATTTCCATCTGAACAGTCAAAGGATGCTCCTTTAGCCATGTAAACAATTAACAATGGTTGCAAAAGTAAAATATCAAAAGACTACAAAACCCCCATCAAACAGTGTCTGGCATGTTGTATTACACTGCTCTCAAAAGCCCCCAAAACCTCTTACCTGAAACCAAGTTAAAAATCTTGTATAACTACATACCATGAAGAAAAGCCAAGTTTACAATCTAAAGTTGTTCTCTTCAGAGAAGGCAATTCTTAGCAAAAATAATGACCAAGCTGTGCCTCATCACACCCTTCACCCAATGCTGCAAAGAGAGCATTGCAAGATGTGTTTGTGGTAGAGCTCTCAGGATCCATCAGTGTGGTGCTCAGCAAAACCCCAGGCACTGCTGAGGGCACGCCAGAAGTTTGGGAACACAGAGCCTTCCTTCAGCCCTCTGATGTTCCCCGGTGCCCAGGCAGCAGGGAGAGCCTGAGTTCAGTCCTGCAGTTGGGAAAGGTGCCCCTGCTGGATAAAAAGCTCCAAGGGAGCAGCCAAGGCTGTCTGAAAGCTTTGCCCCCTGAATGGGGATGAAGAGGCAGTCAAATAATCACATCTTCTCCTGTGAACATGTGAGCTGATGTCTGGCTTTGCCCCTCTTCCACGAGAGGCAGCAGGGGTCTAACAGCCGACAAAGCCTCAGCTTTAGCCTGAAATTCTCCCTGACAGGAGAGTAAAGTTTGAAACAGAAAATATAATTATTTCACCAGTCCTCTCTGTTCTTATGACTCCACTGCAGCCTAGCACAGCTCTGGCCACAGGCAGACAAATCCCCAAAACCTGAGGATTTTTCCTAATCTGCATCACAGGTCACTATATTGTTCCACTGCCACTTTTACCATCCCAAATTTGCCTTGCTGAAAAGCACTTCCTCTGTTTGAGCATTTATTTATTTCTATAAAGCTCATTTTTTCTGATTTCTGATTAAAATGGTCATCTTTGCTGTACACTGTGTTCCTATAGCTAGAATTGGAATGTTCACCCAGTTATTTCTCAGCCAAGTTCTGGCAGAGACTCTGGATTCAATGCAAAATAAACTCACAAATCTACTTGCAGAGCACAGAATTAAAAAAGGAATTTCGTTGCTTGAGACTGGACCAATCTCCCTCTTTCCCAACAAGGCAGGACCAATAAGTCTCTAAAAGGTTTTTCTCAAAACAATTATGAGATTAACTTGTAGAAATGGAGCACAGCATTCCAAGAATAAGTCTGGGGCAAAAGCATTAAAAAACTCCTGGTAAATATATTATTATTGAGGATAAGAGTAATAATCTATGTTTTCAGAGTAAATCTTGATACCCATTCAAGTGACAAATGAATTTAGTGCCTCCTAAACTCATGCTGAACATGACTTTGACCCAAAAGTGGCTGCTGTGTGGACAGGATGTCACACAGATGTGCCACAGCAAAGCAGGGGCCCTTTCCCCACGAGCCCTGAGCTGTGTCAGGCACTTTCCCTGAGCCCTGGCTGCAGACACAGCACCATGGGCTGGGCACCTGGCATGAGTGTGTGCCATTTATGTCCCTGAAATGGCACCCATGCAAACAAGTGAACAAAGGCAGATTGTTGGCAACCAGTTCAATCATAGCCCTTGACTGTAAGAACACATTTTCCTGGTACGGACCAGGCTAGGTTTTAAACTGAAACTGAAAGCAATAAATCTCTGGCAATCAATTAAGGATGAGGGAAGGGGGGATATAATAATCCAGTTGTCAGCCAGGTTGTTCAGTCTGCAAGCATTCATTGGCAGAAGAAAGGTGAAAATCATAAAATGAAGAGGGGAAAAAAAAATAGGCTCCTGGGCTATTCAAGACAGAGACAGACACACTGTGAGGGTTTCCAACAGAAAGATAACAGATCAAGACAGGGGATACAGATGCACACATGTTCTGCATCTCTCCCATAGATCTAGTTTAATAAAGCACAAATGATGATCATTTTTTTCTTTTTTTATCTATTATTAGGTTTTTTCAAGTGTGTAAGTGTGTCTTAATCAAAAGAACAGTTCCATACAGCTCTTGACATCAAAGAATAGCATTTCCAAAGCTATTACAGTATCAAAGTAATATTCTGTGCAGAATCTAAGGTGAACCATTGGAATAATCCTTCTGGGATAGAGATGAAAAAATGCTGCATTCAGTGTTGCCCAGAAGCATCCAAAGCAATCTATCAAAAAAAGACAAAAATATTGGGCCACACTTACTTGATGCATGTCCTCACCACTACTATTATTTTCCTCCATTTTCTCTTTGTCTGCTTAGCTACTAATCTTACCTTTGTCTGAAAGTTCCTGCTGTACATATGAAAGTACCGGAGCTGATTAGTGAGTCACAGGAGGAAATGACCTCTGATGTGTTTCAAATCCAAGCACCTTTTATGTATTTGAATCACATTATGAAAAAAAAAAAAAAGTGTTAAGGCAAAAATAGCATCATTGTAGCAGCTCTAAGGTGAGAGTGCTGGACATGAGCAATCCTTTTCATGTTCCCTTAATACATTTTCACTTTGCTATTAGAGACTTCTGCTTATTGAATATACATTTAAAGGTAAACTAAATTTAACTATAGCAGTTTATCTGGATAACCCATTTCAGTAAAAGACTTTGCTAATCTGAGCAACCATTGATTTAATTATATGCCCTGTACAATACAGAGATTTCTCCCTTCAGCTGTGTGAGTGAAGCAGCAGTTTCCTTGCAGAAGAGATGGGCAGTCTGGCTGCTGCTGTGGTCAAGAGAACAGAGGGGGTGAGAAGGTAAGGAGAAGTTACCAAACACAAAAAAGCTCTTCCATCTGACAACAGTAGTTAACTTGCTCCTTGAACTTAACATCTGGTAGCATTTCATCTTCTGAACACTTGTAAAACCTTATGGTACTTTAGACAGTGGGAGTTCCTCTCCAAAAGAAATTTTAACAGTACAAAGAGACCACAAAATCCATTTCTTGCTGGGCATGGGGGTTTCTAATTCTCAACTCACAGCTTACTTCAAGAATACCCTTGAAGTTCTTCCTTTGCATAGTTTTTTGAGAGCAGTTTTAGCATTAATTTTCAGCAGGGATAATATGCAGGCATGGAAACGTTGCCTCTATATTCCTCATAATTAAGGATAAAAGTTGGTAGATACAGATATTTTTTCTCCTTAACTGTCCAATAAGGCCAGTATGGGAACCAGAGAAAACTTCCTTGCTAACAAAGCACATCTAAAATTAATATCCACAGAGGAAGATACAGTATTCTGTGAAACAATGGTTCCTACCTTTGAATATCCAGGTGGCAGTGCCAAGGGCCTGTAGGGGATAAGGAACAGCTTCCCATGCCCTGGAAGGGGGCACAGTGGCATGGATGCCCTCCTGCTGCCACAGGAGAGGGTGGCAGTGATGGCATGGGATGCTCTGTCCCCAGTGCAGACAAACACACCCAAGGAAATGAAGCCAGTTAGAGGCTGCCACATCCTAATTCCTCCTTCCCTCACAGTACTGCTAAAGCTATGCTGGAAATGGAATTTGGGTTAAATGAAGGCAGCAAAGATTGATAGTTTGGTATTAAATGAGCCCTAAAGGAACTCCACCAGTGCCAATGTGCAAGCAGCACCAAGAGTCACCCAGCCACAAAGACCAACACATCCATCGTGGGCTGTAGGAACTGTTTGCAACCAAGCTTCACTCACAACACAAATGTAACAAAATCCCTTTACAAGGGTTTCTTTCTGACACATTTGTCTATTGATGCATGATGGCTGTCCCCAATACATGGCATTAACACCTGCTCCTTTCGGGAAAGATTATTTTTAAAAAGCAAAGGATGTGATTAAGTGAGGATGCCTTGCTGACTACTAAGTCTCTGGAGCAGCAGTGCACTCTGCATTTGCCTCTCTAAACCAGCAGCACCCCAAAGCATGAAACAAGCCTGTGATCATAAGAAAAATGCAATCCAAACCTGCTGTGACCCAAAATGCAATGGTTTTGCCTCAGTCTATGAGACAACATGTAATAAAGAGCAAACCTGGAATGAATACTAAGCTTTGCATGAATATTACTGCAATTCAAATAGTTAAAGTACTTGCAAATACTACAGATTCATTAAGAACCATCAAATTGGATAAAACTGTGAGGAATTGCAAAATTTATTTATCAAAAGGAAGAATAGAGCAACATATACCAGAAGAAAGAAATATTTTTCGCTATGGTCAAACATAAGATAATGCATTATAGAAAAAAATAATGAAAAGAAGAATTCTTTTCCTTCCAAATTAGGTTTGTTCCAAAATTTATTTAAAAGTAACTGTAGAAGTACACACACCTGAAGACAGATCTTTAAAAATATTATGCTCTTAGATCAGATGAGAAAAGTTCCAAAATAAAGGAACCAGACAGCAGTTTTAGCAATGCAGATGCAATCTGGAAGACATAGATTCTGAACAACCTCAAGTACATAAGAGTGTGCTGAATCCAAAAGTAGGGCACGAGAAAAAGTCAAAGTCAGGAGAAAAAGTTACCACATCAACTTTTGGAGGAACCTTTGCAAAAACTCACAGTCAAAACCATTGTTCAGAATTTTCTACCCTTATTACACAAAGAAAATTCTGCTTCTCAGCTGGGCCCCTCCTTTTCCTCAACATCCTAACTGTATTTTCCTTAATCTGAAGTTTCATTTGAAGCAACCCCCCAGCGTGATCATTCCCGAGGCTTCTCTGGCAGTCCCACTCCCAAGGCCGTGCCCCTCAGGGCGGGCGGTTCAGGGGGCGATGGGCCCCGTTCGGTTCCCGCACACCTCACCCGCTCCGGCCCTTGGCAGTGCCTCAGCCTCCTTCCATAAAGCCATTTATTCACGGCACAATCACACGGAAACAGCCCCAGCTGGGCAGGCACCCCCCGGCTTTTATCCCCTCACAGCCCAAAGGCGGGAGAGTTTCGCTTTTCCTCCTCACACCCGGGTTCCGGCCCTGTCTCCCTCAGCTGGCCGCACCGCCCCTCCGTGCCCTTCGTTATGCAGAGGCTCGGCAGCCCACGGCCCCTCATCTGTGCTCCCACACAGAGCTCAACCTGCATCCCAACACACATCCCAACACACATCCCAACACACATCCCAACACACATCCCAACACACATCCCAACACACATCCCAACACACATCCCAGGCTGAGTTACCTGCACCAGGTGTGTCCCTCAGCCGAGCAGAGCCCGAGGGGAAGGCACAGCCCTGTCCCAGGAGCAGCAGGCTGCTCTCGGCAGGATTCACCACCCTGCATTTGCCCCTTTACTCCTGTCCCTGCACACACACACACACGGGAAGAACATGCTGGACAAACAAAGGCTGCTCTTCCATCTCATCCTGTTTGCACCAATGTCTTGTGATGGATTTTATAGAGCTTTTGTAGAGTTCAAATTTCAGGAGAAAACAGATAATTTGAGGTAGAAATTTGCTAAGTATTTGTCATCCTGCTGCCCTAGAGGGATCAAAAATCAAGAAACATGCTCATAGCTCCCCATTAAGTCCATGCATAAGCATTTTGAACAACTGGAAAAATGATTGTGGTATGGCTCTGCCTAAAAAAAAAAAAAAAAAAAAAAAGAATAATCCTAGTTGGTCAAAGCCAAGCAATCCGCATGAAACTGCAGGGAACAGAGCAATTCTTCAGAGCAGCCTATATGCTTATATACTGTATTTAGCACAGGCTGTAACATTAAAGATCATTATTTACATTTTTTCTATCTTTAATGGGCTCTTATTTGCACTACTTTTTGCAGAGCAAAAAGAATCTAAAGAAAAGTGAAATTATACGTGGAGTTATTTATTACAGGTAAAATGTGTTCCTTACTCATTTACAACACCTCAAATATGGTGTAGATAGAATACCACAAGAAACTGCAACATTCTGGGGAAAAGATGGAAAAAGGCAGTTCTAGAAAAAGATTTCTATCTTATGGAAGATGTCCCTTTTTTTTGCCTGCATATTTGAGAGACTCGTGTATTCTTTTATTTCCTCTGCCTCACTTGTCTACAAGATGACAAGTGATGCCCAACTACTTTGGCATATCATATTGCATTGTGTCATTCCACCACCTGCCAATGCCAGTGGCCCATCAAGCCTGAAAAATCAAAAGCAGCAATTTGTTAGAAACTGGGAAAAGGAAAAAACCCCACCAACCCTCCACATTTTAAGCCAAAAATAGAAACATTCATTTTGTATTAGTAAATAGACCATGAAATATTGATCCACAAAAGTAAGTGAGCATGAGTAATGTATCAATCTCTTAAGCAGATTCAAGGATTTAGAAGCATTTCAGTATTTGTGAATTGGTAGCTGTGTGGAAGACAACATCTATCTGAAATCAAATATGATTCTGTAAAATACTGCTGCTCTTTATACTTTCTTTTAAGGACAGTAGATCTTGTGATGGAAGAAAAGCTAAAGAAACTACATGTTCTAAGAAAAATATTATTATGGAGCAATAACCAACCATGCAGTTATCTTTCCTGGCAACAGAAAAAGGCAGTGCTATTAAAAAAACAGTCTGCCTGGATCCTCATTTGTTCTTAAAGATTAGTTCTGAATCAAAGAGAAGTACATTTGTTATAGAAGCACAGAAAAATTCTTCTTTTTCATACAGTCCACATTTATCAACAAAATAATCTCTCAGGAAAAAAGAAATCACTGTTTGCTTTGCTCCACAGTGAGTCTTAATGGAGACAATACAGAAAAAACAGCAAGTTTACCAGT
Organism: Melospiza georgiana; assembly: GCF_028018845.1. Lineage (NCBI taxonomy): Eukaryota > Metazoa > Chordata > Aves > Passeriformes > Passerellidae > Melospiza > Melospiza georgiana. Next base: position 10,190,299 of record NC_080438.1, on the reverse strand, counting down.
ACTAGCCAAATTATAGCAATTATTTTGAAAGGTGCTATCCTCTGGGTAATTGTTTTGTTCCTTGTAATGCTGCACAAACACTCTTCACAAGAGTGTTTGCATAAAATCCAATCCCACACTGTCCTGGAGAACAACTTGAGATCTCCGCTCAGGCAAATTTTCAAAATCCTCCATACTGTGGCCTCTCAATTTTCCCAACAGCTGCCATGTGCAAATTGTTTGGTGATCATCCTTTGTGCTCAGCTAAGCTAACAAAGCCTGCTCAGAGGCTCCTAGCCCAGCTTCTACAGGACTCTGGCAAAGCAGTTTGCAATGTTGCCAGATTCCCAGAATGGAAATTGATATTTTGTGTCCCACTAGGGAGATGGGGAAGGGAATGACCAAAGCCATCTCATCCTCAAATCACAGCAAAGGTGGGTGAGAAAGCAAGCACAAAATTACTGGAGAATAAGAAAAGGATATGAAGCCAGGTGCTGTGAAAAGGGTGTGACATGGAAAGAGAAGATTCCCAAAGCACAGGGTGGAGCAAAGCTAAGGGCAAAATGCAGAACCACCAGCTAAGCACGGTGTCAAATGCAGGATCCCACAGAAATTGGGAATGCTAAAAAAAGGCCAGAAGCACTGTAGGAACTGGCTCCACTCCAGAAAGAGCAGGGACCAGGACTCCTGCTCACTCAATTGGCTGTGAAGTGTTCTGCCTGGGAACATCTGTGTGGAACATGATGGAAGCCTGCACTGTGCAATTGCACACAAAAATGAAATGGAAAATGAGACATAATTAGAGTAAAACTGTACAACACAGGTCATTAGGGTAAAAGTGTGCCATGTATTTCCATCCTGAGCAGCAGATCAGCCTTTCCAATGACAGACAAATGATTTTCTCAGATACCCAGTTTAAAAGCATCTGCAACACCCACATCCACATAATAAATGCTCAGTACACGTGAATAATCAAGTCCCTTGATGGTGTCCATGGAGTTCAATGGAGCAGGTATTCCCATGTCACACACCTCAATGACCCAGCCAGCCCTTCCCTGCCTGCAGAACAGCCCCAGGCCAGGCAGGAGCCCGGCAGAGGCTGCACAAGCTCGGCTGCTGGAGGGGGAGCTCATCCCACAGCCTGCCCCCGATCAGCCTCCCTCTCCTTCAGGGGTCAGTGTGTGGTCGGGAACTGTCACACTGACAGTGCAGATGGACAGAGCTACTGGATCTTAACTCTGGGCAGACTCAACTACCGCTTTTACTCACGTAAAAACTGAATAAAATGCCATATAAGCCAGAACACTGAAGGGACAATATTAATTCATGCAAGCATGATCTGTTAAGAGTTTGATAATTTTTAACAAATATGGCAACAAAAAGTAGTCCCGAGACTATAACAACATGGTTTTCATACGGCAATTATATAGCTAATTGCAAAAGAGGCAGGTGTATGTTTCCTATCTATGCTCTGGAGCAGAGCAAAAATTATTCTGAAATACCTCCAGCAGTCTGTGTTCATTTTAGGGCACACGTAAATTATTTTAAGGGAATAATACATCTCCAAGGACATTTTAATGGATTAAATGTCAGGAATGAAATACTGCATTTCAACTTAGCTAGGACCTTAAAGAATGAATATAAAGACAATTATTGAGAGGTCTGAAGAACACAATTGATTTCTTGCAATTTAAACTCTGAGGCACTTCATGCACTCAAACAGAATTTCTATTTCAAGTTTTCATTACATAAAACTATGAAGTATGTAAAGATATAATGCTGGCAATATTTTAAAGTTTATGAGAGAACTACAGAGTCTCTGATTTAAAAGGAAGTTGTGTTTTAGGACTGCATTTTAAGCACAGAATTTTATGCTCAATTACTGTGAAATAAATTGCCATTATGATCTACTTTCTTTTCCTGGTTCTTTTAGCAGTAGCTTGACGGTCCTATACAAAGCCAGAAATTCAATATCATGACGAAATAAAAGGGCCAAATTCTAGCAAGAGCCCCATAAAGCAAGAAGTTATACATTTGGAAGGTGCTTTGCTGCAGGCAAATGGCTGCCAGCATTCCAAATCAAGCTGTGAGGCAACACACTGCAGATGTACCTGTGCTCAATACAGAAAATATTCTCACACAGACACACCACTAAAGTTACAATGGGATTCTGATCACTATAATGGCACTTGGATACTACTCTTACTTTTAAAAAAACATATATCGTGTCTAATTTAACTTTCATACAGAAAAAGAAATATATATCATTAATTGCAAAACATGCACAAAATTCTCATACCACCCTGTGTCAGAATGCACAGTGTATGTGTAGGTTGCCTTTATAAAACCTGTACAGTTTTTAGAGCTATCTGTGCTGTTTAAAGAAAACATCCAAGACTGAAGGCAACAATAAATGGGAAGAATATGGTACCTGTGAGAAGTAATATGTTCAATTTTATGGATATTACCTGAACATCCATCTGTTTCTATCCATTTGGGACCATTGTCATCAACATGTGCGCTCTGAGAAAAAAAAATAATGCAATTCTCCAATAAAATATAGTTTTATAAATAGATTGCTTACCATCATAAACACTTACTGAGCAGGAAGAACTTTTTTTATAAAGCATTTTAGCTCAAAACCATCACCACCCTTTTGTATCATTACTGCTGTAAAGATGACAGCTTTCCAGTTATTGCACTGGTGGAGTTTCACAAGGTCTTCCTGGGATTTGTGACATTGTGAGGGATGGCCCAGGTTACAGCAAGAGAACACCAGTAACAGATAAGGGTCACCCACACGACCCTCTGCCCTTCTGCTTGAGCTGACAATTGACAGTGAACTGCCCACTGCTTCTCCAAACTCCAGGCAAGTGGGTCATTCCTTCCAACTGGTTATCCCCAGGGAGGAGCAGGAGCTGGGGGAGGAAAGGCAGCAGCCCAGAGGCCCCGTGCTGGCTGCTGGATCAATGGGCAGTGTCAGCAGGCTCCCAGTTAATGATGCTGGAGCCAGCGCCAGCCTTGCTCCGGGCCAGGCTTACCACAGGTACCCACACACAGGGCACGGGCTCTGGAAAAGCCAAGTAATTGCCTCATTTTGCAGTATGAGGAGGTTTTTGTTAAAGGCATACACCTTGCATTTTATGTTCCTGGGATCAGCCCTTAGACTGGAACAAAGAAAAGATGTTCACATTCACAACGGTGCCATGTGACAGCCAAGGGCAGCCAACAGCATCTGTGTGGCTGCAGATCCACTTACAAAGGTTTGCTACAAGGAAGAATGCTTCTTACAAAACACAGTGTTTTGTAAGCCTGGCTTATGTGTGTGAAAATGTATACAAATTTCACATTTATGGAACAATTTTTATTATCATTTTAAGGAGAGAAGTGTTTGGCAAACACACAAAACCCACCAAAAAATAAAAACCAACAACAAAAAACACACCGCAGGAAAATACAACCACAAAACAGGGGAACCATTGTCCTGTTCTGTGATAAAAGGATGGAGCAGTTGAAGTCATCTCTGTATCCATGTATGCTCTGGAGTGGAACAAGTGAATTATGGAAATGGGATAACTGTACAAGGTTCTTCAAATTACTGACTCATTATTATTGGATCTTTCATGCAAACTACCTACAAAAACTCTCCCACTCGAGGCAGGAGTGTTCAGCCAGGCTCTGTTTCCGCCCCAAACACGCAGCCCAGACCTCTCAGCTAAAGGAGAAAGAACAAGGAGCCTTTCCTTTGAATTCAGCATCCTGCAACTGGAGGCCCCCATATTTCCAAAGCCCGTAACAGGCCTCAACACTAAAAACACTCTCCACAGTAACAACATTTTAGGATCCCTTTCTACCCTGCCAACTCAATAAAAGTTTTTAAGGTATTCCTCAGAAGGTTGTCTTATGCCTGTGTAGCAGTGCTGCTGCCTTTCAGCCATAGGCAGCAGCATTTTAACTGCTCACCCCAGACTCAAGCAAAATATTCATTTTCGGAGGTTGAAATCAGTGCAACTCCACTGTCTACACTTCTGGAAAACTCTTTCCCAGTAAGGAAAAGTACAGCAGGAACAATTTTACTCCTATTACATTACATTATACCGAAATCAGAATCTAAAATAATGACTTGTTCCAGAATGAGGAACAAAAATTATCATTGATAAAAACACATACTGAATTTAAAAGCAATTAAAAAGTTTAAAATGCACATCAGATTAGGTAATTACCTTCTCAAATATTCTCCCACAAGAATAAAATCTCTAAATCATCTACCACTCCTTTTATTTTTTTTTAACCTTTGAACACTTTTTAAAAACGTGTTCAAAAAATAATTACACACATCCACCACCACCCTCCTGCCAGACTGGTAACTGTTAAATGATATTTTATAACATCAATAAATTAATCTTAATTTACAGAAATTTTTTCCTTAAAGAACTTGACAGATTTGAAACTGAATCTGTCATATTTTATATTTGCTCCCAAGAAGTTTGTTGTCAGAAGTTTCAAGTTCTCAATTAATACAGGGCAGAATTTACCAAAAAAAAAAAAAACCTACTGCTCTGAAATCTGACCCTGCTCCAGTCATTTTCCTCCTCAAATTTCAATTTTGATAAATCTCTCCAAGTAAGTTTCCACCAACACTTGAGTTTAAAGTGAGGTTCCCATAACCAGCAGTGATCTGACACCTGCTGGCTTCATCCTCTTCCATCCATCCATCCCAGTGCTTAGCTCCCTCCCCCAGAGCAGGCTCCAGAAAAAGAAGCAGAGTTATCTTCAGGATCCCAACTTCCCTGCTTCACCATGGTGGGCACAACTGTCATCTGCCAGGAAACATTTAGCAGATTTGAAAGGTAACAATTGAGAAAATCCAGGCCATTAACACCAAGGAACATTTGTATCAAGTTTTACTGCCAAAAGTTTTATTTTACACTCGAGTTGCAAATGAATAGGTGTACACATCATACAGCAGAAGTACTACGTGAACATACTTGTTAGCAATAACAAATTTTCAGAAAATAAAACATCCTAAGTTCTCTCTTTGTCCCAATACCTGACTTACCTTTTTGCAATACAAAGAATATTTGAGGAGTGGCAGAACAACAAAGAATGGCCACAACACACGAGGCAAACAAGGTCTACAGCAAGGCACTGGAGCAGGCTGCCCACAGGAGCTGCTCACCCCTTGAGGGTTTCTGGATCTTGCTGAAGCCTGAAGCCCTGCTCTGAACTCAGCACTGACTCAGCTCTCAGCAGGAAGCTGGGCTAGAGACTTCTCTCAATGTCGATTCCAATCTGAATTATCATAAAATTTGATTCAAGTACAATCAGCAACCAAACACCAACAAATCAGTGAATGCCTCCTGTTTTCCCCACTCCCAACAAAAAACAACACTCATCTTTAATGAATCATCTTCACAACAGTCCAGCATGACTGAAATCAAAGAAACAAGCAGCAAATTAAGTCTACTGAAGACCAACACCACATTAAAAGGCCTTTGCATAATTTAAAATTCTTTCTGTAACAGCAAACACAGATTTTTTTAATTGCTCTTTACACATTTGCAATTATCAGCCGTATAACATTACCAAATATATTCCTAGTCATCTTCAACTGGGAGATCTCCTGTCCACACTGAGAAAGTTTCTATTGGCCCTTGATACACTGGCAGTGCCATATTCCCTGCAAGTGTCCCAGGGAAGCCACAAAAACAGGGACTAGGAGGTGGAAAGGAAGTAAGGAATCCTAGAACACGTTTTATCCTGGGGACCATTTTTCTTCCTGGCTGAGACCTCTATCTATTGCTAAGGTTTAAATGAAAAGCAAGTGAAATTATCAGGAAGGACTAAGTAACTTCCTATTTTTAATTCCACATGACAGAAAATTTCACTTAGACAAAAGAAGTAAGGGCAACACCCATCACTAAGGCAGCTGTAGAAGAACTAACTGCACAATGTGATACAGGCAGACAACAAGGAATAAATATAAAACCTGAAAAGTACTAGAATTTTTTTTTGTGCCAGCAAACAACTGATCTTCTAAAGCAAGATAATTCCCCTGGTGTAAATAAAAAGTCAACAAATGTGTGTATACCCACACCAAATGTGACATTCAGCTGTATAATCCCTAGTTCCAAAACACCAAACTTCTCAGTTTTACAGAGATTTTCATTTCTCAATCTGTTCCAACTCTACAGTACTGAAATAAGATCAGATTTGTGGGATTCAGATCTCTTTAAAACACAAAACAAGTAGTAATTTGGTGGAGTTCCTTCTTCAGCACACAGAACAGTGAAAGACCAATGACAGTTTAGTCCTGTCAATTTTGTTACTTTGAAGGGAGAAAAGAAGCCAAAATGACACAGAGGTTAAATCAGTGAAGATAAAAGATAAGAAAGAACAGATAGTGAAGAGGGCTGGATTCTGATACATCTAACTCTGAGACATTTGATACGCAGGCATGGGAGAAGTGCCAGAGATAGAAAGGTTGTGGCCTTGGAAAACAGGCAAGTAAAATTGTCAGGGATGTTAGAAAATAGTCTAGAGGGAGTCAGAAATAAAAATTAGATCTTTGAATCTGAAAAGGTCTGAGGCTGGCTGGATCCTAAAGGAATAATCCAGAGATAGAACCATGGGAGAACCAGACTGGGGGGGAGAAGCACTGGATTTTTGGGGCATTCAAATGAAGTGCAACATTAAAAAACCCAAAAACAAACTGGAGAGAGGGTGTTTAGGTATATGAAATCAGATGACAGGGAGAAAAAATGACAAAGTATTAAAAACCAGAAACAGTTAGGATGATGGTGCCACTCCCTTAAAGATAGATGAAAAGAGAAACTTAGTTGCTACTGAAGGAAGTAATTCAATGAAAGGAATGAAAGGCATAAAAGATACAGAAATAAAAGGGGCAAACTTGCAAAGTTAAGAAGCAGAGAAGTTCAGCTCAGAAACAGATCCTGAGAATAAAAACAAATAGGAAAAGGATCTTGTCATGCAACAAAATCAGGATTGAAGATTTTGTATAAAGAATGAATGGAGAATGAATATGAACAGCAGATCTCCACGCAAGCTCAACAAGAAAAAAAAAGGTGAGATAAAAGTGCTTTAGAAGTCCATTTGGGAAGGGCACTGAAGCAGGTAAGGCAAAGATGAGTCCAAAGCTGTGTTGTGCTGACACTCTTCAGATATTCAGAAAGGCTGGAATGGAAATTAAGAAATTACAAGAGAATACATCTAGAGGGAGGAATGGAGACAGGGCAGTGTGAGAAGCAGCCAAAGAAACCATGTACAGAGAAGCAGATAGAGAGAAAAATAAAGACCAGTGAGTAAAAAGAAGTGAGGCCAATGAAGGAAGGAGGCAGCAGTGAAGACGAAAGAGTCAAAAAGGTTAATAGACTGGAGATCCCAAAAGGAGTGAGTGACAGGGTAGAGGAGAGAGAAAGACAGACAAGCTGAAAGAGAGCAGGTAGTGATCAGAGAAAGGGAATTTAGAAATGAGAGATAATAAAGTGAACAGTACTTAGCAAAGACAAGGTCATGGGAATGATTGAGGCAGTAAGAAAATCTATCTAAAACTAGAAATCACAGGCATTGGGCTGGAAAAACAGAATGAAGAACAAAGGATTAAAGTACTGATCAGGGGAAAGGAACTGGCCTTGCCCATGGGGAGGGATGAAATTTGAAAACACTGAAATGGGCTGAGTTTAGCAAACACACAAAGAAAGATGCAAACTAATGACCACTAGGAAAACTAGACAGAGGACTTCAAACCAGGAAGAGGGTAAGGCTGACAACAGGACTAATAAAGCAGAAGCCAGGGGTCACAGAACTTTAGTGGTGAATATGAATGGAAAATACTTTTTTAAAAGCATCAGAGAAGGGAATGGAAAAAAGTTTAAAAAACAACTCTAAACATCTATATTTGAGTAACATTCAGAAACCTAAGTAGCACCCCACCAAGCAGGGTCCACACCTCTATTTCCTTCCTTGCCAGACATATTTACTCACCCAGATCAAACCAGAGATCAGATATTAAAAAGGCCACTGCCAACACTGGCACTAGCTGCATAATTTGGAGAGATGGCTGGGTTGGGAAATTTTGACTGTTGAAGTAGATAAAGACTATTAAAAATTATGAAAAACCAGTGATTTGATCTCTGCCATCCAGCACCTTTATGTCTTCCCAAACAAGACCTCTTTTTCACTGGCTCTCCCTCACATCACCTCCTGCTCCTACAGCTCACATAGCCAATGCAGCATTCACCAACACTCCAACTCAGCTGCTAAGAGTCTCACCACACTGTGTAACAGCAAAGATAAGAGATTAAGCAGACAGATTGCTGCAGACAAACATCACTGCAATTTTGGGTCCCATTCAGAGTTATCTGAGAACCACTGGCATAAAAGTTCTTCTCCATTTCCAAGCCTCTGTCAAGAATTTCACTCTACAGCTTTCTTAATCATGAGCATGAATAAAACACCAGCCTTCTCAGACACTTCTAATACTGCATTTCATCTTCTGCTATACTGGCATGTTTTTAAAGTTTCTGCTCATTACAAAAAGACAACACACTTCTATTGCCTGCTCATACAATTGGGAGCTGGATCATTAGGAGTGCAACAAAACAGGGGAAAAAAATCCAAATTATTCCCTGCTACCAAACTAGTGACACACAGAGAGTACAAAAAGTGAGCTGGCACATCATTTCTATCTACCCTACTGATTACTGTTTATTCATGTGTGTAGATGTGGTTCACTCAAAATTACTGAAATTACATAAAAACCAGCTGAAATATAAACGAGAGCTCACAGGACAGGGGTGAGGCCATAACGGGAGCTCTTTGTTATTTTGTTGCTTTATCACATATTTTAGTATTGAAAATTATTTTAAATTTAGCTTAAAATTTTAGTTTAAAATTTTAGTTTAAAACACACAATATACTGGATGTCGTATTTTTAGATAATCTTTCAACAAATAATACAAAAATGAATTTTTTTTAGTGTACTATCTTTTGTTACAGTCAAGAAATCTCACCTAGAATCAGCTACTGGAAGCAGTAAGTTGTCGACACGATAGGCAGCATCAACTGTAACATACATATATATCTCTAAAAATGAAAAGCTTGAAAAAATATCATAGAAACACTATAATTTTTACATTACATTTAATATCTGTATGTTTTATTTCTATTGGACTATTGCACAGCAGGGGAGCTTTTGAGACAAAGGGATTTTATGCAATATCATTCAAAGCACAAAAAGTTCACTCCTGACACAAGTTAATACTGGAGCATTATTGAAATAAAAGGAGGAGCTGGTCAGACATTTTGGGTAGAAATGTAACATTTTTTCTTTAAAGAAAATAAACACATAATGCCATAGCTTAAAATAAATAGTGCCAAATGTTATCATCAACGTATGCAAGATAGGATGGTGGCTTAGTAAAGAAAATATTTTATAAGCACATAGCATACATTGGAGTGCTATAACAAGACTTATCATTTTCATGTTACCAGGTATTTTACTTTAGGGAGAGATTCTACAGTCCTCACTTATATAAGCAGTTCTATTAACTCACATTGGCTTTTTAATTACAGAGTTTGGTACCAAAGTCAGGTGCACCATTCATTTCACAGATTTTAAGTCAGGAACAAGTATTTCTTTTCCTCAGCACAATATTTAATCATAAATACTAAAAAAACTCCACATTGCAAAAAAAATGTAAATGCTTAATTATGCACATTTGCTAACTCTTAACTCATTATTCTTTTACTCAACCTATCCTTCCAGGGGAGGGATACCTATCAGCAGTTTCTGGCAGGAACAGTTCAATACTTTATGCATAATATTAGATACAAACAGCTTGCATTGCATTTGGGGGCTTTTCGGTGATTTTTAAATTTTCTAGCACATTTCAGAAAAAAAAATATATTTGAGTACTTGTGCATATTAAGAACTAATTCTGTGCGTCAAGCAAATATTGTGCTGCCTTTTTCAATACAAAGCATTTTGTTCTATGACATGTGAAACATTGTTACAGATTATAATCATCACGTTTTAAATTATATAACCATTTAATAAATGAAAACAAATCTAGAGGTTGCTAAACAAGAACCAAAATTTCTCAACTACTTCTTTCCAACAAACTGTTCCACTGAAGTTCTATAAGGTAAGCACGCAAAACTGAGAAATAAAACTACAGTTTCATACAATTCATTCTGCAAAACCTGGAACCAAAAATTTAAAAAATATGTATTAAGATAAGCTGGTGATCTGGCACATACCATCTAAAAACGCCTCCCTTTTTTTTTTTTTTTTTTTTACAAACACAATTTTCATAGTATTTGTAGTTTTAAAAAATACAGAACCAAAAACAACCCTGACCCTCCCTTGAACACAAACTCCACAAATGTTTTTTTATTATTTGAGCATTATATCAAATAAAAATTACAGCTGCATAGAGAAACAAACTGGCAAAAAAAAAAACAAACTGAGAATGCAGGGATGTGACGGCATCTAGAACCTACGTATGTATGTACATACTTCTGCTTTTATTTGAACTTTTTACCCACATAAAGAAAAAAACCTGACACTAACAGCTCCCTAGTTGCTATCACTGATAATAATTACCTTTTGACAGTCCTGTAAAAAAAAAGTTCAGTCTTGAAACTCAAGGAATTTCATTTCACTCTCCATTTTTACCACATTTAAAAACAAGACACATTCCTTCCTTAACAATGAAAATATTATATAAGCATACCCCAAAAGGCACTAAGGTCTAACAAAAATATTCAGCATTTCCTTTTAAACTAATAAAGTATCTGTAAAATAGTTTGCATATATAATTATTTTCCAAATTAAGGCAACTTTCTCTTAAACATAAAAGCTATAATCTACTTCTGCTAAATATAAAAAGTAAGTCTCAGGATATAGTATACAAAGATCATATATTTATGCAGAATACATTTTGTGTTATACTAGACTATTATATCTTTGCCAAAACATTTCAGTATTTAGAGAAAAAATTTAAAATTTAAATATACTGTAAGGTCACTCAAATTATTTTAGACACAAAAATCTACAAACAGTGACATATACACAAACAGCTGGGAAGTTGTAACTTAAAGATCACATCTTTTAATCAGACCTGCTCAAAGGACAGCCACAAAAGAACCCTATTGGCTACAAGAAGCATCTACATGTTTTTAAGACTGAACTATGCAGACTCCCATTGCCCCAGGGCAGTGCTGCACAAGTCTATTGAAAACGACCTGATTGCTGAATTAACACCTTAAATTTTCCCAGAAAACCTCCAACAAATGTTTTGTGTATTAAGAGACTAACAAAACAAAAGGGGACGTTACAAAAATTTCAGCATGACAGTTTTTCCTGAAATTATTTTTCCATTGCATTTGGCAAGCAGAGAACTAATTCTATTCCTTGTCTACTCTTACAGCAGGAACTGCAAACTACAATTCAATATAAAATACAATAAGCTCCTGTAATAATTATGTTCCTCTTGGAACAAAGATTAAAATAAAGTTAACTGTGCTGATTCATACTTTCCATAAATTACTAAAAAGGTGAGAGATTCAGACATTTTGCTTCTCGATAATAAGCCTAATATCTGTATCATGTGCAAAAGTGCAACTGTGTTTTAGAACTGAGGCCCAACTGAATACAATTTTGTTATTACAGAAGGTATACTTGAACCCACTAACATGGAAACAGCGGTTCACAGCATCTTAAAATTACACTTTACATATTTAAACCTGTCGTACGACCGCAAGTTAGTAAAAAATACAAAACCCAGAAATGAACAGAAAACAACAAAGCTTGTATATAAATTGGTTTACAATTCAAAGCACAACAGTAAGCTTCAAATAATTACATTAGTGTAAGACACACGGGGAGGTGGGATGATTTATTGCAAGCTCTTGGTTCTGGCTGCTCCTTGTGGGGCTCGCAGGCAGTTCAGCTGCTGGCGGTGTGTGCGTGCATGCGCTTCGCCACATCGTACACGTAGGTGATGTCTGGGCGCTTCTCCGGATCCGGGTTGATGCACATATTCACTAATTGTCGCAGCTACGAGAGGAGGGAACATGACAGGAGCGTTGGCCTTCTTACAAGCAGGATTTGTGCATTATCAAATTCAAATTAAGACAAGTGGCAACAATGAGGCAAACGGCGATTCTGCACAAGCACATGGGCAGCGCTCCCTCTCCGCTCACACGCTGCCTTATGCAACGCACTCCCCTGATTTCTGCATTTTGCACTGCTGGCCAGAAAAACTGATGAGCAAACTGAAGTTCTAATCCTTTCAACATACAACTTTAGACATGCATTTAGTCCAATCCCACGTAATTTACCGGAAATTCCCCGTGTTTCTGGAGGGCTGTGCCTGCAAAGCCCAGAAGACTGAAAGGACTCACAGAGCGAAGGTAAACGAGGGCTGCTTTGCTCATTCAGTCCCCATACAGGAGTTAGCCAGCAATAAATGGCATTTCTGTCTGACAGGGCCCAACAAACAAAAGGCAGTGGTGCTCCATCTAACACACAGTTAACCCCCAGAACCTTCTGCTGCCAGGAGCTACCAATACACACACACTCAATTCAGCTACTGAACAAATTAAACCCACTGAGGGCTACCTGTTACAAGGACTCCACCCTTGAGGAAATATCTGAACATAAAACTGGAAGCTGAGAAAGTATTTTGGGCAAGTACCATATTACGCTGGCCCTGTTACTGCACTTGGCCCCTGCTGATGACATGATACTGCAATAAATAAGCTTTGGGCCACATCCTGATATGCATCCTTAGGATTAGATTGTTTATAGTGTTCTTTACATAAAGAAGCACAGAATTAACAAATATTCACAAAAGCCTCTATCTGACAATAAACAAATCACTATGACCAGAAAATCCCATGTTTCCAGAAGCACTATAACCTTTTGGGTATTTTTAACAGACATACTGAGCATAGGCAACCCAAAAGAGCTTCCACAGCACCTCCATACTTTGCATTCCCTTCACAAACTGTCAGGACATTTGCAGGCTTTTCTCCCTCCACTGATATGCCTAAAAACTTATGACATTAGAACTTAATATATTGTATGGATAACCTTGTGATAGGGCATCTATTTCAAATTGTGTGCATCTCCTAAGCATTTTGCAATGTGGAACAAACCTCTTTCATACTGACTTACTAAAATGTTCACAGTGCTTTGCAATAACATTTTAACCAACTCTGAAGATTTTCCTTTATGCTTTTAAGTAGCTTTGCCAAATCCTCCTGGACCTCCTTAAAACATTGGGGAGGGAGGGGGAGGAGGAGACTCCAATTGTGATCCAGTCTTCTATGACAATATATGAAATTTAGTTTGGTATCCCAGCCAGTACTACTAGGTAGGATTATTGCAAAAAATCTGTAATTATTGCAACTAACACTAAGTGACCTCATCACCCTCATTATTCAAAAGTAACATAGGCTGTCTCTTTAAACCTGCCATTGGAGAGTTTCCTTCCTGCTTTTTAGAAAAAGAACAAGAAGGATTTTAAATTATAATTATACTCCTTTCGCTTTTCTGAAGATTAATTTAAATGCACAGAATTCCTGAAGTTAAGGAAGAAGCACTGCCTTCTACTCTATAAAGCCTTGTCCATTAGCCCTTGCAGATAAACTGTACATAATGTACAGATTTTTTGTATTCAGCAGTATAAAATCTATGTCATTAGACATCCCATTCTTTAGCAAGAAGAGCTTAATATTTAAAAATGAGCTAGTTCTGAAGATAGTGGTCAGATTACCAGATTGAAAAGAAATGTATTAAATCAAAATAATCTGTAACATACTTGTGATTTGCATTTTAAATACATTTTTGCATTTTAAATACATTAAGCATATTCTGACTAATGGAGTTATAAAAGTCATCATATTGCTTCTGGCAGTCAATAAATAAAATACAATGCCAGTGGCAATAAAAACTATTAGCTGCAATAACTCCCAAACATTTGAAGAACAGAATGCTGGAAATCATTAGCTACTGTAAGAAATAAGAATTGCCAGCATGTAATACCAACATGCAAGCCAAACAATCTCCTGCAGAAGAAGCGGGTGGGACACAGGGTAAGCAAGAGGCACAGGGTAAGCAGAGATGAGCAGCTTGCCATGCAACACCTCAGACAGACTGCACAGAAAACAGGAAAGACTGAAGAACACCCAACACCATCAAGCCTGAAATTAGAGTCAAATAAGCAAACATTTTGTGAAGAGAATAAAGGTATAATTTATCTGCAAAATACATCTAATCCTGCATGTTTCTCTTTCTCTGTGAAGACTTCAATCTCTCCAACATAACTGCATACAGTGAACAGTCTTCATAAAGGACCTTCAAGGGTTAAAACCCACAAAGCCAGCATCAGAGGGGAAGCAGAGTGGTTTTTCTCTTGGTTTCTTCTAACTGTTTATCAATACTTTACTGTTTGCAGAGCAGCAGAAATAGATCTTCAAGAAATTTACCTGTTGAGCACTTGAGAAGCCTTGTCCGACCTCTTTAAATGGCAGTCACTGCAATTACTGCAGTATCTCTATGCCTCTCTTCCCCTGGCAGGTCCCGAATCTCACTGGTAAGGCAGGAATGCTGAGCTGACCATGCCTGGGACACTGCACAACAATAGTGCAGATTCCTGAGTGATTTCAAAATCCTTGAGCTCTTTTGAGCCTTGTAAGTGAACAGCAAACCCTTGGAAGAAGGTGAATTACTTCTGCTATGCAGGATGAAAAATTACATGGGAGCACAGCTTTCAGGACTGAAACTGGGACACTGGATAGCACTGGTTATAGCACTGATCCTTTACTCCTACAGGAATATCCATTTCAATAAACTTGAAATCCATCTGTCAGCCCCTCTAGTAATAATAAAATTTCCAATGTATCAGAAAAGCTCACCAATGTCATGGGAAGAAGCACTGGCAGTCTAAAATCAGACTATCATTAGAGATAGAAGTGATTTTTTACTACCTGGCACAGACTGGCCAAGAGGCAGAGCAGACTGAGCCAGAGGGACATCCTGTTGCCTCCCCAAGCTGAAACTTCTTTGTCTGCTTATTGTTCTTAACCTCCTCTGTACACTTAGCACATTGACTGGCTTTAGCCTGGAGCTTAGCCTGACACTGGGGCAGTGGGACACACTTTCTTTAACTTTAGCAGGTTTTTCAGCTATGAAAGAAATAATTATCACTCAAGTCAGTAGAAGTGGGGAAAGACAGAAATATGACAGGCAAGTACTTTGCATTGTTAGCCAGCTGAAATAGAGAAATTTTCATATAGGGAAATTTGGATTAAAAAACCACACACAACACCATTCCTACTCTGAATAAAACCTTCTCAAAGCATTTTTCTGAGTGCTTTTCTCAAGACCTGCTGGCAGCTAATACTACCATTGTGGACTGCTGGCTCCTTCTGCTTTCACATCTGGGTAGGAAGTTGGCAATGGACTTTAGAAGAAATGCACCTCAATCAAAGGGAAGATTTTAAAACTTCATCATGAAAGCAATGTGATACTAATATTAGCTGACAAGATTTTAAGAGTATTGATTGGAGGTGGCAAGGGGGCCCCAGCTTTGAATTCCCAAAAGCAGCACAGCTTTCAGTAAATGCTGAGTACTGACTCTGAATACCAGATGTTTTTGAGAGATATTAAAAAATTGAGATATCCAAAGTTATTAAGCATCTGAAAATTCTTGTTTGTATTTACCACTGAAGCAATAGTTTGTGAAAATGCATCTCAGACTATTAGGATTTCTAATCCAAGGTTTTAAAAACATTAACCATATGTCCGCCTAAAGGTGCATCTTTCTGTCACACTCTCCTCTGATGACACAGATGTGACACAATTACGAACACGTTACTCTTACAGAGGTTTCAAAACTTAGAAAAAATGTCACACCCTAAAATTCACTAAAATCTACTTACAAAAAGTTTATTGATAAAGTATTTGTCTTATATTTCATAATGAAAGTATTTACACTTCTGCATTAGAGGATGCACAGATCAACTCAGTGAAGTTTTAATTTCAGAAAATTCTTTTTCATAAAAAATGAAGTGGGTTTTAATATTCAGTGATCCTTGAGCTTTACTGCCCACTGAGTATCCTCCCCACCTAGTTAAAGGTTTGACATCTATATTTCCAGTAGAGGTGAAACATTTAGCACAGTATTCTAATATGACAGATCACACTTGTTTCTCTTTTTTACAGTTCATGCCAGCACAAGCTAAAAATGATTTAATAGTGCAATAAGTAATAAATGTATGTTTTCCAGGTGCCTTAGTGAAGACACAAGTCGTCACAGCAGAACATAAAAAATATTCCCATTACAGTTTCCATAACTGATGGCTTCCTTCAAGAAACTGCTTTCTTACCTATCTTAATGCCTATTATAGCTCTGATTCTCTCATTAAGAATAACTTACATGTATTTTGCAGATAACTGCCTTATCCAAGGTGCAGAAGTACATGTCTGCTTTGAAATAAATAAAAAGTAACATGTGGTGCTTAGCATGTGTTTGCAAAACAAAAAACCTATGCAGATGTAGGGAAAAACTGGAGCCCTCTCTCCCCAGCCAAACTCTAAGACCTTCTATCTGGGCCAGACTTTGATATTTGCCCCTTGGCTAGGAATCCACATCTCCCAGTACACACTTAGCTGCAGCAAAGTAGCCTTGCAGGCAGGCCAACTTCAACGAACCACTAGTGGTATCATCATTAAAATCCCGCTGAAGGTCACCATGGAAACCGCCTGCTGAGGCTTCACTGCTGCATTCGGCATCTCCTAATCAGCTACCATGTGAAATGCAAATTCAGACAGTCTGAAAATTAGTCAAGAAGAATAGAGGATGAGGATGCAGATATGTGAAATATTCATGTGCTTCATGGAAAAAGGAAGACAGCGTGAATGACACAACAAAGAACGGCCCCTGACATTCTCGCTATCATTTTGCATTACTGTTCACACCCTACTGTATTTCCAGGCCTCCGGTTCTGAAGTTGGTTAGATGAACTGCCATATTTAGAGTCTACAATAAATAATAATTAAAAATGGCCAAGGTAAAATGACTAATCGGTAAACCCACAAAGAGCTAGAGTGTATAAATTACACAATAGATCATTATTTCATCCTTTGTAACATCATCAAATTATCTTTTTAAGTCCAGTTGGTTTCATAAAAGGGGAAAATTGTCACTATAAATACAAAACAAAACACTGAGCACTAATCTTTTATTAATAGTCCAATCACTGTCTGTGAATGCAAGAAAATTTAAGGTTCAGAATTACAACCACTACTCTATAAATTGTATAATGCTTTATGTTTATTAAAAGTATTCCAGTGCTTGTGTTTATTTGGGTTTTCAAAGTAATCTTTAATTCATGTAGTCTGAATTCAGTTAGAATTGGTTACTAATAACTGTTCTTTGGTTTACAGCTTCTATCAGTTTGCCCTGTTCTTTTCAAAGTGGGAAAGTATTTCAAAACTGGCATCTCAGAACATTAACAAGCAAGCATTTATATTTTTTCACTAAGAAAAATATTTATTTTGTTTAGTTTCTTTTCATTTTAGAGCTTATAAAAGCAAGTACTCCCCCTTAAATACACTAATGACAGTAAGAACTGTTAGCTCTCGGCTTAAAACAAACACTGCTGAGATTTGCAGGAGTATATTGTTCAAATTCAATTATATTATGCCTGCCTGTATTTCTCTTAGTCTTGTCAAGAAGCACTCCTTGCAAAAGAACTGCTGTTCAATTGTACTGAACAGCACATCGCAGTTTTATAATGCAGACAAATGGGACCTGAACAATTTGTTTTTACTACTGAGTTACATTATATCTATTTTAATGCAGGCCCCTAGAGGAACAGGGCCAGTGCACTAATTTACTGTGCAACATAAAGGTGTATAGTTGTGTTTTTAGAAAAACACCCTACAGACGTAAGGCTCTATCCCATCCTGGCATGTGGAACATATCATTGTGCATTCTGGGAAAGCATTTTGTCATACTTGCAAGGAAGCCCAATGAAATTAGGAATCTAACAGTGTGACGTTTCCATCATTAATATCCTCAAATATAAATCATGAGAGACTTGTTTTGACAGCAACATTTGAGTGAGTTCAACAAGCAAACACTTATAGGCATAATCTGCAAATAACATAAAATCACACAAGTTCATTTACTTCCCTGGAAGCGTGCCAGCTTACATAAACTGGGGATCCAGCCCATGAAAAGGAAAATTACTTACTTCCTCTGAATAGTGATCTGAAGGGAGAGGTGGGTAGTCACACTGTTCTATCTTCTTGCACAGAGAGTACAAGTTCATTTTATCACCATAAAAGGGACTCTGCAGTGCAGCCATCTGTTTAAAGAAAATGTACAGTTTTCTTTTGCGTTTTTAAGTAAAGCTGTTTTGTCATAAAATCTGTAACAGTAACAAATCAAAAGTGATTCTTAATGACTCTCAATGCTCTGCTTAGAGGGAGCCCTGCAGTGATGATAACAGAAGTTCCAAAACTATTCCTATAACCACTGTATGTACTTATTCTATGTCGTACAACCATTGCTGTCACAATCCTTACAGGGCAATATCTGAATTACACACTGCTAGGGTTTTATTAATAGACTATGAAGGGAAATTCAGTAGTTTACAATATTGTTGAGAGTGGAGGGTCGTTGCACCACAAGGGACATCAAAAAAATCCAAACCTGTGCTTTTCCTCGTAAGACCTTTTATAAGAAAACACGTAACTTACAGGGAAACATTATCTAACCTAAAGCAATACATTGCGTAGGTAACATTAGATATTCATAGCAGATTTTGTAACCTTCCACAGCCATGACACTTGACTTCAATATAACTGGGGGTTTTGAAAGCAAGAAAAAACTATCATCTATACTTCCAAAATCTCAGACCCAAAATCTTCACAATTCAGGATGTTATTCAAAAATACTTTAAAAAAAATCCCCAAACTTCCATCAGAAGCACAGAACCAGCACCTATGGCAATAATCTATAATTACAATACAAAACTAAGAAAATCTGTTGCAGAGCACTTCTGTAATTGATCAGCTTAAAACCAGCATTAATAAACCTACCCTTTATTTCCTGACAATGTTACAACTTGACATTTGAGATGGAAACAAATGCTATGGCTAGCTGGATTAGAAATTTAAAGATTCATTTAAAATCTCTCCATTCTGTTCAAAGCCTAAGAAATCTTTTATCTGCAGCAGCACGAATGGTGCTCTGAGTGCAGAGCTGCCCCAAAGTCAGTCACCCTTTTCTACATGTGCTAATAAGTTTGATTTTGGAAGGACAATGTGTACATTCCCCAGACAGGCAGAGTGTGTGTGAAACACGCTAGTCCATGCTGTGCTACTCAGTGAGCTTCAGCAGGGACAGGACAAGCTGAAAATGGCTCTCATCTGTCTTGTGGTCTTCCAGATAGAAGTTTAACTCTTTCATGTCTAAGCATCAATATCACTGGGGAAATGTATGAAAAGAATTACCAAAATTCCCTTCCATTTATTTTATCTCTAATTTGCTCTCAATTAGTTCGGGACTTTTTCATATTACCTTCAACTAAGAATAAAAAATTTTAAAGCTCCCAAAACAAGTATTATGCTGCAGCTCCATCCTACACTCCTCCCAATCTGTATTACTAAGATAATGTTTATTTTTGTATTTACATGACATTGTCTCTTACCTTAAAAAGAATGTTAAAAATGCAAGCTGAAGACCAAAAAAGAAAAGAAAAAAAAAAAAAAAAAAGAAAAAAAGAAAAATCAACTGCAGGGTCTGTATGCATGCAGAAATTCTAAATAAATGCACAGATACTCATTTTCATACTCTAGGTGTTCATTAAAAAGTACTTTTGTTTGAATGCTGCCGAGTGTTAAAAAAATTCTGAATGTCCCCTAAGGAGTTAAAACAGGAATACTATATTTTCATGCATCTCCTGCTTTGACAGATGAAAAATGTCAACTGTCCTGTTTTTATTTTCAAGCTTTTGCACTATTCATCTGGTTCATTAGTGCATCTCGCTGCTGCCCCTGACAGCTGCTCGCCCTCTCCTCCCAGCAGCTGAATTTTTCAGGCTAATTTGATCCTCCACACTGAGACGATCGCTAGAATGATTGACTTGCTCCCTGACCTCCAGGGTCTGACTTTGCTGATTAGTATTCTGGGGGTGTCTGAGGGACGAAAGCCCACTGTCTGTCTTCAGGGCTGGTGGCAGCTCGCTCTCTCTCTTTTTTTTTCCCTTTCTTTTTTTTTTTTTTTTTTTTTGAACTGTAAGCCACCAACCTACAACCCTGTAAGGATGCAATTGCTACGATGAACAATAAAAGGAAATGTGTAAGACCTACTTTTCCATGTAAAGGTCCATGTAGCAAAAGCACAGCATCTTGATTTTAATTAGTAAAGTCTACTTTGTTGCATATCAATTAAAACTCCACTGGTAGTGTTTTTGAGGTTTCAGAAATACCTGGGGCTCTAAAAAATTCAGACTTTAAAACATACTTCTGCAAAATCTTACTGGCCACACAGTTAGCATTGAATAATACACACACGAGAAATAATAATTTTTAAAAACAAGTTAATTTAAACCTAAATTAAAATGTAACAGAAGAGTTTAGCGGCAATTAGGCATTTACTGAGATGTGATAAACTTGCCACAGCTTTTCTCTGATTAAGCTGGAGACAATCCAGAGTACATATGAACACACATCACCATGAAATCAAGATAATACAACATGCTAAGATGCAGGCAATAGACAAATCATAGAAAGACACCCAGCACAACAGTGCACAGATGAAAAAAACCCATTCATTAGTCCACACAAGTCTTGAAGAACCTTAAGTAAACACCTTCCAATAATTAAGAAAAAATACTAAGTGAGAAAAATGCTGAGCATATATTTCAAATTTGCTGTAACTGAAATTTCAAAATTAGAGATAAATTCTCAAGGTAAACTTCCAAAACAAAACAAGAAAACCCACCACAAATATCTGGTATGTTGCAGAATCAACTAAATGCACTTCTAAAAGAAATTAAAAGCTATAGTTGAAGACAATGCCCAATACTGTAGCTATATATCAACAACAAGGGTCCTAATAATTATTTTATTCTTGCAATAAGGAAAACAAACACTACCCCATATTGGCTTAAACAGCATCCTGGTAAAACACCTAAAATCAAAGGAGAATGGTATTTCAAGATGCTGAGTTAATCAATGGGACTGAGTTTATTTAAGTATTTTGGGATTGTCCACCACAACAAAGAAAAATGTAATAGTCACATAAGTGTTTAATATAGTCCACCAGCATTAAAGCAGCAAGCTTAAAAATTCTTTAGAAAAGTAATATTGATTTATATCCAGCAATTTAATTTCATATAACATAAAAGAAAAATTAACCTTGAACTGTGGGGGCTTTATATAACAGTAATTCAAAATTTTATTTATTTCCAGATTTTAAAAAATCCTCAAGTAAACCAACCAGAGGCAAAGAAATAGTATACTGAAAAATGCTTATCTACCTTTATGCTACCTTAAGGCGTGCACAAGTGTGCAAAGCAGAGAACTGAAATTCAAGGCAGCTGCCATGGTCAGTATTGAGGAATCCAGGATTAAGTTTTAGCTCAGAATTCAAACTTGTACTTGCTAGCAGTTGGACTTCCTTCCTTGAAAGATCCCCAATATTTAAAGCAACAGCTATACAAACACCTGCAAACTGCAGACTTGCAGTGTAGCTATTTTTCCTTTTAATATTCAAGGCAACATGTCAGTGCTAGAAAGTAAACAAATATTACTGAAGATGATTCACCTGGCAGCAACATCCAACCTCAACAGGCTGCCAGTGTCTGCTACACAATCCTAAAATAAACAAGGAGGTGCTGATACTGCTGAGTGTGTGCTGAATGAGTTCTGCTGACCCACTGAGGCAGGTGGCTTGTAGGTAAACAAAAAATGACTTGAGTAGATTCATTTCTACCTGGAACACGACTGGGGAGACTTCACTGCCATTGCTGATGGAACCATTTTTTCCCCAGCATCGTTCAACACAAGAGTTACTTCTTCTAATCAAGAAATTACATGTAAAGAACTTGGAAGATGTATTTGTTTTACAAGCCTACCTGTTCTTCACACCTTCATTTGCCTCCATTTCAATGAGCCCTGTACTTTATTTTCTCAAAATGTAGTATTATTTAAAATTATGTATCACCTACCAGTCTCAACTGTACCAATAGAAAAACTAAGCAATTGCAATTTAGCCATCACAAGAGAAGTACAGAAAAATTACATGTGTGTGCAGCAGAAGTTGTTAAACTGAGAATTCATCCAAGTTAATAGCAGTAAGTACAATAAAGTTTTTTCATCATTTTACTTAAATTTAAAGTCTTTATAAAAATAAGAAATTTGTATTGAAGTATCTATATTGCAGTTTTTGAAAGTACTACTTACATATTCAAATCAGTCCTACTACTTCTCAATGCATTTATTAAATAACCATGTAACCCATCATGGGCCATGAAAACACCTAGAGCAATTTTTCATATGCTTGCTATTATTCATTTACTAATCCTTCAGTCACGGCCAGTCTTCAAGAAATTGCTGTAAAATCTTTGCAGCAAGCAGATTTAAAGGCAAGTTCAAGTAAAACAAAAATAAAAGTATTTCACATGCTTAAGTTATGTAAAGGGAGGAGGGCAGGGGAAGGGGGAAGTACAAGAGTGTTATTAAGTTCACTGTATATATCAGTATTACCTCATACAGCAGACAGCCTAGAGACCAGATGTCAGACTTGAAGTTGTAACCATTTTCATGTATTCTCTCTGGAGACATATAATATGGTGTACCAACTGCAAAAAACCACAGGTATTTTTGAATGAAAATTTCTGTTGTTGTGCAGTAGTTAAATTACCGTTTTCCCAGTAGAAGAATATTTTTCATCTTTCTCATTTTGCTACATTTAAAACTTCAACTCATACTTAGGACACTTCAGTTTGACAAAAATACACAAATTAATATCTATTTCATTCAATGCAGCTTTATTTTCACTGCTCATTACCAGAGCTATGCAGTTGTAGAACACTTACAAATTTTGCTTTTAAGGAATCTTATAAGTAATTTGTTTCTCCTGAAGAGAACCAAGGGCAAATACTACACACATCTCTACTACTTTTCCAAACTGTTAGCACTGTGGCTAGAAACAACTCTAGAAATTCTCTGCCATGGGCTGAATTTTTTGTTTCACGAGTTCTGTTCTTCCTTTGAGAATATATAAATCTGAAAAGGCTGGTTTTGAAATTAAAAAACACAGGCACTTTGAATAGCTGAATTTAAAGCTGAGTCTGAGATTCGGGCCCTTCAGAGATGAGGGCAGGAAAACCAGCGAGCCCAGCAAAAGCTGAGGTTCCTAAGGGCAACTCAGGCATCAGCTGGAGCACCAAATTCCACAAGGGCTTTGCAGACCTGTGCCTGTCCCAGCTTAATTCTGCCTCAGAGCTGTCGGCTCTGGAAATGTCTGCTCTTGAAAAGCAGCATTTATGAGGACTGTCCCAGAGTAAATTTATGTTGGATGCTCCAGAACATCTCTCCCCTTGATTTTAATCAAACCCTACCCATCTGTGTCACAAGATACTTGGAACAGAGAAATACTGAGAGATGTTTTAGGTCTATAAAAAATGTTATTACAAGGAAATAGCTGAGTGATGGTTTCATGTATGACAGAGCAATAAGTAGTTATGGAAAATAATGGTAATGGCAATTTTAGTGCATTGTTTCTGAACTTTCTCCCTGTATTCCCCAAAATGACTGCCTAACAGCACAAAAAGGCACAGATCTATACAGATTTTTATTTTGATTTTGTTTGAATATTTTCTTAAGCACTGAATCCTGATGATGAAAACCAGCTGATTTCTGTCAATTCAAGTTGATTTGATTTTGAAACTAAACATCTTGCAACACTATCATTGATTAAAATCAGCAATTTTTCATTTTTGTTCTTTGTCATATGAACTTCACATATTATTGTAACACAAGGATCTGGTTTCGCTTCTGCTCTTCTCAATATATGAGGCTAATTCAGAATTGATCTCTGTATGAATACTGAAGACAGAGATACAGTGAACATGTAAGTACTTCTACATCTGAATAATCAGGTTAAATAGCTTTAAGTAATCAGACAGATAATTTTACTCTAATAATTTCCAAAAGTTAAGGATTTTGTTTTGACAATGTGCCTTGCCTTCAAGAAATGCTGCATGTCAAACTATATCATGAGGAAGTAAGGATGAGGGAGAATGACTTTCCTGCTTGAAGGGCCCAGCTCAGATAGGTGGTTCGGGTTTTCCCTATCTCAGGTGCTGCTGGTAACCCATCATTTCACCTGATCTGCTCCTTGGCAAACAGCATTGAAAACCCATATAAACTGCTTCTGTAACAGACTGGCAAAGACCAAGATCCTCACGCGATATCCTCCAAAGAATCTGGTCCCCTAAAGATGCTGGGGAGATTTCCTGCTCTGGAAAAGCTGAGAGTGCCAGAGCCCCTCCCTCAGCACTGGGCTGAGCACTCAGTGCACCTCTGAATTGACTAACAATGGTAACAGCTTAAAAGCAGAAAGGCTGGGAAAAGGCAACTCCAGAGAGTTCTGTGGGAGACATTTACTCTCACAGGATGTTTGCATCCACCCACAACTAAGAATGGTCTTTTCCCTGTGAAACAATATAGGCAAGCAGATGGGTAGACCACAATGCCAAAATAACTACCAAAATATCCAGAACCAACTCTGGATATATCTAGTTTTCTAATGTATCACCATCAGTATTTTAATGGGCACTTAATAACAGATATCTTAAGATTAGAACTGCAACTGAGCGTTTGGAATGATACAGGTTTCATACTTTTATTATCTTACTGTTTTATTTGCCTCTTGAATTTTTTTTAATACCCCAAGGACTTGTGAGCTTGGATGCCTGCAACATTTCAGCTGCATTTTGTATCCATTAATTAAAGCACTAGTTTAGTATATTCTGATGCTTTGTTGGCAGAATGCATCTAACAGAACTAAGTTTAACAGTGATGTGTTTGTTCAGTGGCTGCAGCAGCAGTGCCTCTGCTGCTCTGAGGTATCACACAAGTGGCTGGCAGTGAGTAATGTGCCAGAAAGAGGCTTCACAGAATCCACAGGGGGCAGCTGAAAACACTGAGGTTTGAAGGTTCATAGTCTACCAAAAGCAAAGGTAATTTTAACCAGTAGCTCTGGGAAGCCTGCTGATACATTAGGGGTCTGATATGACCGTGAAAGATTGATGATAGTGAAAAGAGAGAACAAATGTTCCCATTTTACAGCGTTTAGCCTAGTGTAACACCTCCACTGCAATGCAACCTGCAGTCCCCCACGGCCAACTAGTGAGAGGAATCGAAATTAGTTCTGTTACTCATGGAATCACACAAACAACCTGAAGATTCAGACATCATTATTACTTGTAAACTGATTTTAACAGAACATGACACTAAAGATTCATTATTCTGACATTCAGGAACTACTGAAAGCATTGCAATGATCCTTTTAACACAGTGAGCACTCTCAGGACATAGCTGTGCTGCTGGTAAGCAACTATCAGTGTGATTCTACATTTTATTTGCTTCCTGGATCTTTTTTTACTGTTAAGTGAAATACAGCATCCCAGTAGTACAGAGATATGCAACTTCCTCACTTCCTTTACTCATCTGAAGACATTGAAGTGGGATAATAAGAAAATGAGCTAAATCATTGAGGTGCCTACATTTTTAAGAACAAAATAAGTAACTTCAGTGTTTTGCTTGCTGCATTTGCAGGGCTGTGATATCCTGCAAGTCTGAACAGTAAACTCCTTGAAAGTGGTCTGAGTCACATACAGTGTCTTCTCAGAATCTGCTGCTGCTCTGGAGCTCCCTTCCTCTAAAGATGCTGCAGATCCAGAAAGTGTTAATTCTTTATGCAAGCTTCCTGTTACTGGCAGAGGGAACAGACATAATGGAATTGGGGTTAATACAGAGCAGGGAGCTGATTTGAAGGATCAGAGGCAAAGAACCTAATACAGAAAAAGGAATTATGATATCAACAGTCCATCTTACTACCTGGATAAACATATAACTCACAATGCATCTGAGTAAAGTTAAACAAGTGCATCAAGGAGTGGAATGAAGTACAGTTAAGTTCTGAAATAGTTACTAGCTCTAAAAGCTATCAAGCATTTTTAGGCTGAGAGAAAAATCTGCCTGGTAAATGTTAAATATACTTGTACAAAACAATGCAGTGGTTCATTCAGGACAGGTTTAACAGACCACAGTTTTACAAATGGCCACATAATCATTACTGACATTCCATGCACTGGCATACATAACTATCAGAATTCAGGAAGGGGGCTAAAGAGACCAAATTTCAGTAACCAAAACACATGGTTTACGAATGACTCAGTGTCCATAAGACCACAGCAACTTTTTAATATAGAGTTCAATACAACATGCTTAACAAGATGAATGTGGATGCTGAAGACAGACAAACCACATCACAAACAAGAAGCCTGGAGGTCCTTTCCAACCCTACTGATTCTATAATGTTCAGGGTTTTGTACTTATTTAATATAGCTATAGGAGATGTCTAAGTCAAAATACTGCACTTATCCAAAGTAACTCTGCAACCTAGCCCACAATGTGCAAACAGTCCTTCTACATAAGTCAATCTATAAATATCTTGAGTTATTTTATAACAACACAATCATTTCTCTTCAGCTTTCAAACTACTGTAAGAGAGCTCATGTTTCTGTACATAAACTACAAGAACTATTTTAACACAGCTTCCTTGATGACTGCAATGACTCAGCTGCAGATTCCCCTGCCAGCATTACTGTACACTGAGGGTGCAGGTTCTGAGTATGGCTGGGTATTTAAGTGGAGTTTATTCTATTCACAGAATGGTGCTGCAAACCAGCACCTCAGCACAGCCCCTACTGCATTAGAGACACACATGGGAGAGGAGAGTATCTGCACACATTTTCACAAGGTATTTTATCCTCCACAACCTGTGTGAGTTTCTAGTCAATCCCCTCACATAGCATAGTCTGTGCTGGGGACAGCAGTATCACAGAAATGACAGAAGTTGTCAAAACACAGAAGACCAGAATTCCATGCAGATGATTCTCTGCATTTGAGCCTTTTCAGAAGATTGCAGATCTGCTCCTTTGCCCTGC
Organism: Melospiza georgiana; assembly: GCF_028018845.1. NCBI lineage: Eukaryota > Metazoa > Chordata > Aves > Passeriformes > Passerellidae > Melospiza > Melospiza georgiana. The sequence continues at coordinate 10,163,035 of NC_080438.1, read as the reverse complement.
AAGAAGGGAGGCCCATGCTGGTAGCAGTGCCTGCCTGGACAGCACACTGCAGCCTTACAGCACTGCAACAGCAGAGAGATCAAGTGATTCTTTTTGTAACTGAAATATGAAAATACTTCTCTTTACATCCACTGAATGGCTAACAAAGAAAAAAACACATATCCATGAGCTGGTCTTAGAACTGCCATTTCACCAAAGAGCATAAGGCCTGGAATTCAGCCATTAAACAACAGCAGCAAGAAAACCCTAACAGAGTTGTAGGGAAAGGAGTAGGAAGTCTTTGTTGGACCATATTCCCCTTTCAAATATAAAGTCTTCTGAAAACAAGACATTTTGTCAAGTTTGTATCAAATCAACAATGCCTCCACTTCCTCTGCCCTTTTGTAAGAAATGTTTTCCATTTCCAAAAAGATATAGGCATGACAATAGTAAATTATTGATAAAGCTGTATAGAAGGAGTTAAGAACATGAAAAAACCCTGTCCAGTGCAGTTTTTTCATTTGTTTCAAATGGACCATCAGTAAAGATTCTAATTAAATCAGTATTATTCATAATTAGCAGTTAGAAGCTGTAGCTAATTAAAGTTTTAGTACATTTCTTTATCTCTGAAAGCCTGAATCTAGTTTGCTACTGAAATTTTTATAAAGCCTGTAAACAAGTATAAATTGCTACACATATGTTTGTAATTTACTAGGTTACGTGCACCAAAGGTTTATGGAATCATAAAAAGATACAACTTTGAAAGAAATTTCAAGAAAACCTGCATCAGAAACTGCAGAAGAAATCAATTTAAGAAGTGGTATCTGCTAGTGACGACAAATCAGAAAGTCAGTCTCCTCTGCAGCCTAAGTTAACAGCTGACACAAACCTTTTTTCTAGGCTGAATTCTGACATTAGGCCATAATTAAGAGGGAAATAGGAAATAAAGAGATGGGGAAAAAATAAAATAAAAAATAACAACTCTTCTACCAAGACACAGCCACCAACAGAAGAAACAAAGCTGCCATCCTCCCCTCCTTCCCCACTCTCTGGATGATTCTTGGATCTGTAAAAGATGAGCATTAAAGGCCTCAGGGGTATTACACTGTTTTTAAATCTGGCACAGTCTTCAGCTTTTTTTAATTTCCAGCTCAGCCTTCACAACAACTCCCCTGCCAGGAGCCAAAATAATCCAGGGTTGAGGCAGTCTGCTCCTCTTTAACTTCCTGGCTTGTGCCTCAGAATGCAAGTCTGCTCTCCCACCCTCACTGCTGACCTGTGCCTTATTCCTGAGCTCCTACTCCTTAGATTAGGATTTCCAGCTCCCTCTTCACAACCTACTTTCATCTGCAGGCAGGAGCAGAGTCCACCTGCAAGAACCCAACCCAGCCTCCCCACAGTGCTGCCAGAGATGGCCCCTGGCTTCCAAGGGCAGCAGGAACAGCAGCACTTTGGGTGCCACCCTGTGAGAGCAGCAGATCTTCAGTGTCACATGTGACTGACCCCCAGTGTGGAAGCCCAGCACAATTCCAGCCTGGGCTCGGCCCTCCTCCTCACCTCCTGCCAATGCAGGGCTGCACTCTGTGTCTGGGGCTCCTATTAACACCTCACCACTGACTCATGGCTTTGACTTCACCAGTCTGCACCAAACATGGGAAAAACTGGGAGGCACAAAGGAGTGACCAAAGGCTTTTCGGAGGACAGGGAAACAAGGAGTGTCAAAAGTTTCCCATCCTAAATATTATATTTTTAGCCATTAACACATGTATCACTCACATCTCAAATGTGGTACAAACATGCAATCAATAAACAGGCTTGAATTCAGCAACCACCAAACACAGACAATTCAGTGAGGGAAAAGAATGTTTTTGTATCTAAAAAACCTAACTTAACAAAATTATGAACAATATTCCCAACATTTCTCTTTAAAGCAGATGTTACTCTATTTACAAGGTTTTTCTCTTCTACAGAGATCCTCTTAGATTCTATCATTCATCTGTTACCTACTTTTAAACTTAAAATATATGCCAAATATTTAACTTTTCTTCTTTAAAGGCCTCTTAATAATCCTCATATTCACATGCTACTCAAAAGATGCACATTACATGAAAATTTTGTTTGGATAGAGATAATACACTGCTAGTTTTGTGTGCTAGCAAAGAACAAACTAAACATTTCAGAAAACTTAGAAAGACAAGAATAGAAAAAAGCTTTCTGGGAATTGTTAATTTTGATCTCCCCTCAACTACCTAAGCTTACATTGAGAAATGTCACCTTAAAAAATGGAACCTCCCTCTGAGAGCCCTTCAAACCCATGTAGCCAAGAGGTCATTAATGCCACTCATGCAGGCACACACAGAATTATGAGACTCATCCCAACACTGAATAAAGTTCAAGTCAATTTTTAAAAAATGCATCCATATTATCACCTTATTTTTTCCTAGCATTTCTAGGCAACACTATTGTCTTAAAAACTTGTTCAGAGGTAGAAATGTACACTAAATTATGCAAACAAAGGAGGGGAAATACCCAAAGTATTCTGAACGAAATACCTCAGTGTTACAGTGTTTCTGTATTTGTCCATGGTGCTGACCATTTTTTTATTAAGAACAACTTTAATATTTTTATTATTACTTAAGAACATCTTTAGCTGGTCCTAACCCTCTTCTTCTTCCTCCCGAGTGGGCACAGTATTTCCACCATGTAAAATTCTCTACCTGTCCAACACCTATACCTCAGAGAAAGCTTACCTAAAGAATGTGCAGCTGTGGTTTTGGAGCTGAAAAATCGACCAAGTCCAAGGTCTCCCAGCTTTACTACTCCTGTAGCTGTAATGAACACATTTGCTGGCTTTATATCTGAAAGAAAAATAAATTTAAAAATTTCAAAGTCACAGTGAGGTTGCAAGAAAATCTTCTCTTCCATTAATAACAGACCCAAAGAGGATTTTATTTACAGGTAATAGTGGTAAAATTTGACAGTGCTACTCAGAAAAAATGGGTCCAGAATGTAGAATTTCAAATACACTATTTTAACATTACAACCATCACTCAAGCAAAGACGACCAAGACCACAGAAAGTATTTTTAAAAAAAAAACAAGCAAACAAAAAAAACCACACCCCTGAAGTCAAGAAGAATATACAAGGGAGTTCATTACTATTTTATATAAGCTACATACAGAGACTTACATAAGAACTAGAGAAGCTCTTTTGTTATGTCTTAAAGTAACAGCCTAAATATGTTTTCAAGAACTGTACAGCATTTTTCATCACTTTTGCTGATCAAATTAGCCACAGTGGCATAACATCATTTATTTGAAATAGATAACTGATTCTCTGTAAGAGCAGGCTTTAAAAAAGAAGCAAGTTTACTCAGGAGAATGGTTATTTGAACTCGTCAGTGGAATTGGGCTAATCAAGTAGAAACAAAGAAAAATAATGATGTATACCCCAGTTATTTTTCACAAGTAATATCCAGTTTAAGTTTTAATCCAATCCCTTAGAGGCAACAGCAGAGACTCTCATTCTATGATTTCTAACAAGATACCTGCCTTGTTAGTCTCCTAGATAAACTGACCTGTTATTTGTTTGGCAAGGGAGTTGAGCTCTTACTCTGCTGAAGAGCAATCCACCCTAGCCCTAAACTTACAGAAATCAGTTCACTTTGATAAGAGGGGATTACAGTTTGCATAAGATACAGGCACAGTAAAAGGAATGGTTAATAACCCTTCAAGCACCAGCATTTTCAGGTTTCTAGTAAAAAAGTTACAAAAGCTTTAGAGGAAGACAGAACCAATTATGTGCTCCTGCTATCTGACCCAGTTTTCAGGAGTTTGGATAACCCTTTGTGTAATAATCCAACACGGATTTAGCTCAATTTAAAAATAGCTTTAATTGCCATTGCTTTTGGCATATAACCATGGAATCACTAGATTTGCCATAGGTTTGCCAGAAGCTCTGAACTTAGTACTTCAGTTTAAGGAATTGAAATCCTTTTGTTATGAGCTAAAATATACAGAAATTAATTTAATTATAAACATATTAAAGGAAGATACTTGCACCCTATGGAAAGAATCTGCATTCTATGTCTCTCTCTTTGTATCATTCACACTTGCAGGCACCTGTACAAATGCACAAAGGGGGAAAAAAAGAGAATCACAAGGGAAGGGCATTTGCAGGGGCAAGAGTATCTAAGCTCATCTGCAAAATTTCCAGCTGCAAATAACAGAGCCCAGCAGACACTGAGGGACTGTTCCTATCAGGCATTGATTGAGCCATATTCTAGCACAGGGAACCACCAACCTAGGACAGGCAATGTCACCTGAAGCCACACACAACTCACAATCCGATAACCAGAGGGATTTCAGAAGCGGGAAAAAATAGCAGATCTAAGAAGAAGCTATACTATGATCTGTTTTCTTTGACTCAAGAGTTATGAGGTGAAATAAAGACCCCATCCAGAGGAGACAGCATCACCAAGGTTGAAAATGGGCCAAGGAAATTTAGTACCTGACAGGGATAGCTGCCAACTACAAGGGCTGCTGTACAGAGATTGGAAATAGTGGAAAGGAGCAGAGAACTGGAGGAAATGCTCACACCTGCACATAATCCAACAGAGAAGGGTCTGTACATCATAAGCCAGCAGAACAGGAGCAGATACTCTTAAGACAACCAGGTGCAAGAGTAGTAAAGAATGGACTGACAGATCTGTGCAAGGCAGGCAGCAGCACTTGAGTAAGACAACAAGCAAATATAGAAGAATAAATACAGGGCAGAAGATAGGAGCCAGAAAAATGAAGTAGCTATGGCAGGGTATCCATCACTCACAGAACTATTGCTTATTTTGAAAAACTTGCTATCAAACAAATGCCTACCACAACAAATGTACAACCACAAACTTCTCTCAGTTTTCTATTACTCGTAAAATCTTACAGAAACATGCAATGTTTCAGCTGTCAAAATTGATTTCAGCCACTTTAATTCTCACATAGTCAAAGGTATAGTAAGGACAAATCATCTTTGATCCTGTATTACCTCTATGCATAACACGACGAGAGTGCATATGTTCCAAGGCACTGCAAAGCTGAACAAAGTACTTCCAAACTGTTCTTTCAGGAATCAACCTCTTCTGTTTCTTAAAATGCTTTAAAAAAACATGGTTAGTGAATATTAAAAATTAAAACTTGCATAAAATTACTGAAAAAAAAAGACAGAAAATTCTTAATTAAAAAATAAAAAAATACAAGAGGCTCACAATCTAATGAGAAAGGTTTAACAGAATTTCTTGACACAGAAAACTTTCCCCTTAAATATTAATATATGTATCATCACTGCATGTATATAAGTCAGTCTACACACAGAGCCACAAATAACATTAATGAAATAAAAATCCTACCCCAAAAAAAGGATTTATACAGTATTTAGCACTCCTCATTACTGGATTAATGTGGTCAGAGTAATTTAGTGTAAAGCAGCCACAGAACAAATAAAGGCCAGATACAAAGTTATGTGCCACAGAACGTCCCAAATTAAATACACTTCCTTACACCAAAATTAATTTCCATATCCTCATTTTCTAAAACAAAACTAAACAAAAAAACAACAAAAAAAAGAAGAGTAGTGTCACACAGTCACAAAGATCATGTAAGAAGAATTGGTCACATTAGTTTTAAAAACTTCTGCAGTACATGAAAGGGAATTAAAGGAACTGATTTCTGAAAACTTCACAGTGATGTAACTCCTGTTCAAATATTTTCTATCCTGTATTAAAACCCATTCCTGATCATTGGTAGCAGTTCACTGGCCTATTAAAGCTTACACAAAAGAATTACACTCTGCTATACACATCAGCTTCAAATGTGGTATTCAGGCACTGAGTAACAGTCCTCCAAAGATATCTACTGAAAACCTGGAATTCAGCCAATGTTAAAATGCAGAAGTTTCATCATTATAAATTCTTCAGCAAAAGGGAAAAAGATGGAAAAATTGTTGCTTGTTTACCCTATGTTTCCAAAGAAATTGTATTGTGTCAGGTTTTGAAGTTCCACACAAGTAGAAAATGCACAAAAAACATTAAGACTTGCAAAATTTTAGATGGAAAGCAAAGCACTTGATGTATTTTAATTGTGGGTACAGACAGACTTCACACATGCACGCTTTAACAAAGTTCACATAGCAAACATTTATTAAATTGCAAAAAAAGAAAAAAAATCATACTATGTTAAAACATGCCAGTGAGAAGTTGACAGCTGCATCTGCACATTACAGAAACACAGGAGTGTGAGAGAGAGGCTTTTAAACTACCTATAGCAAAATGCATCAGTCGTACAAAGGATCTTAACATTCCACCAAATGTTTTTCGTTATAGGCATTATTTCAAAATGCATTTTCATTTAAATGAGGTAAAGCATACAAATTACGTCTTTAAATATAATTTTCTTTCACTCTTGGACTGAATCCAAACAAACCCTGTGTATCTGTTCTCCCCATAGCTGGATTTGCATATCAGAGGATTGTTTGATGTCAACAGGAAGATGGAGACCAGGTTTCTTTTCATTTAAAAACAAATACACAATACATCTAAGTATGTGTACATGAAAGCACAGTTCCTTGATTTAAAATGCATTCTGAAATTATCATAATTTTAACTAGGTACTTTATTTAAACATTCTGAATTATTATTTTCTAACTCGAATGCAGTGATGAAATGCCATTCACAAAATGCCTGAAATGGGAAGATTTTCAATCACACATTCCCATTCCCATTACCTAAAGTACCGCAGTGTACTTTCAAAGTATTTATGTACAAGTTTTCTTTTAACACTTCATTCACTTGCCATCCCTAGCACTGTAGCTGATGTACACTACAAAATTGGCTTCAGTTCTTACAGTGCATGGATGCAACTTAAAGTGGTCTCACTCTGCTGAAGGCATTAATAATTTTGCAGGACAATAATAACCTCCTCCTGAAAACATCAAAAATATTACTTAACCCCAGAGAATTTATCCATCTAAAGAGGATAGAAAAGAGAGCTGCCACATTTGCTAACAATGTTTAAACAAAGAAACAGGTAGCATTTTAATTTGTATGGGCTTAAAAATAATTATATTATCTTTAAAATAAACTCAATTAACATTTTATTGTTTGGTAATTAATTACTCTTTTTCCCTCAAAAATGTTCTCAATTTTTTATTAGGCTTTTGTCTACCAACAGACAAAACAGTGATGAAAAGCCATCACCAAAAAGATGAACTGTGCAAAACCAGCTATTGAAACAAGTTGTACTCTTTTAGGAAACAATCCAGCAGACACAGTTAGTTCTGAGGAAAGTCAAAAAGAAAATTCCGTTTCTGTTTAGAACCTTACCTTCTAACAAGAAATGTAAGTTGATGGAAAACACAGGCAAACCTATTTTTATGCCAAACAGTATAATTAGCACACATGAACTGTACTCAAAGCAGGATCCTTTCCTTTCTCCTTCATTTTAAAATAGTCCACAATGCAAACTGCAGTTATAACAATTGCGGCGTTTGCTCCCTCCCTACAGGGAAGCCAAAATGCAGAAGAGAAGATGCTGTAACAATAATTTTTCACCTCTGTTGCAGCACAGCAAAGAAGCAGCACAGCCAATGCTGAACTAATCCACTGCTTGATGCCTGAAGCATCCTGAGGCCCACAGCACCCAGTCAACCTCCCAGAGCTCTCTCCCACTGCACACAGGTTGGCACTACCTGCCCAGAGGAAGAATACAGCCTGACATACAGCCCCCTCTGAAGTGCTCTCATCTTCAAAACTTCATTATTCTCCTTCTTCCACCTGTCTTAGGCTCAAAGGACAGTCCTGATGTCCCTCAGACCACTGACCTTCTAGGGTGTGACATTAAAAAAACATGATCCTGTCTGAGGTGAAAGATCAATCTCAAACTAGCTGAAACTGGGCAAAAAGGGAGCTGCTTGTACATGTGCATTAAAAATTTGGGCAGTGCTGCAAGCAGTGCTTTGTCAGGTAAGTAGAACACCAGGCACGCTTTGGCAGCAGGTTGGCTCCCTGAAACAATTGTTTGTTTCAAAAGCCATATCCCATGAAACTTCCATCTCCATCTCAGAATAGAATTACAAAAAACTAACTTTGAAGAGTCACCACAATGTCAGTACATCGTGGATAAAACTGCAATTCAGTCATTTAATACAACTGGACATTTTGGTGGTCATAAATTTGGTAATCAAATGCCCTGAAGAGCTTTAAGGCAGGCAGGCTGCATCACCAGTTCATATTTTTATCCCTTTTACAGAATGACTGAGCAGTTTCATCATGGAAAAACAGAACTCTCCTGGTTCTCTAATGGATTGCTTAAAGAAAAATTAAATACTCTTCAAATGTTTGCATAATAATGAAATTAAACACAGCTGCCCTGCACCTAAACAGCAAATGCCATTCAGTTTCTTGACAAACAAAAGATCGATGGAGAAAAAAAAATCTAAAATCAACAAAGGCAGGAAGTCACATTATACTGAGTTTCTGAAGATGATGCTTTAAAGGTCAAACTCCAAAAGTAAAAGTGACAGCAGTTAGCAGCTGGTCCTACCTGAGCTTAAAAGGACAATTCAGACAATACTTACAGCAAAGACACAGGACTATGTTTGGATTTTCTAAGAAAACTAAGATTTCCTGCAGGTGAGTAGAGAGTGAACCCAGATAATTTCCACACAACTAGAAATTCAAATATGACTGCCTAGATCTCCATAACCATGCCTGGACAAAATTTAGCATTCAGTTCTGAGGTTGGTGTATTGAAGGATTTTGAGGTGTGATTTAGTCTGGTTTAGGTCTCACTGAATAGAGAAAAAATAGGAATAAATAAGAAAAAAGACAACACAATGAGTGTTGAAGAAACTAACTGAAGTAAAGTAAGCAAGATGTTTATGAACTTCTCTTGCAGAGAGTTGATAAATTGATCATCTAAACAATTTTGCAGTGTCATTATTTAAGAAAAGAAAAGAACTGTGGAACTGTCAAAGAAGCCCACACAAATATATCTGAATTTTCCCCTGCACATGCTGTAGCCTAGAGCTGTTATTGAAAGACAGTATTTCAAAGAAAAGTAAAATGAGAATGATGATTTCATTACTTTAAATAGATTCCTTCCTTTCTTTCATGATTCCATTAGAATCTTGATCACACTTTTTGTTCTCATGACTTCATTTACAGCTTACAAAAATATATATCACAGAAGGTTTTACACTTTACTGTATAAACTTGTAACACAGTGATTCAATGACCAGATACCATTAGGAAGAAATCTGACCTGCATCAAGAGGAAAGAGATGCAAAATGACTACACAGAAGTTCTGAGTAACACAATAGAGCTCTTGACCATTTCTGACTGTGTTTCTTTGGGAGCTTTTTTTAATATGGACAAGGAGGAAGAACAAAGAGGAAAGAGGAGGTCAGGCAGCCATGATAGGAAATTATGGAAGCACAAGCAAAAGCTCCCACTCTGTGAACACAACAGAAACAAGCCACAACAGGCAAGGGCATCAGGGTCAGCAAGACAGGCCAGTGAAGATGGGTGGCAACATCCCAAAGTTCTGGAGACTCATAAATATAGAGAGGAAGTCTGTACCTAAGTCTTGTTTTCTATTTTAAAAGCTACATAATTCTAGTAGCAACACAGCATGCCAGGAGTTTTGTCTAGTTCTGTTCTTTGATTGATTCACCTGCCCATCTGTTTAGACCATGGCAAGTTTTCTGCCATTTTTCTTTGCTTTCTATGCAGAACAAAAATAGAACTTCCCACCACATCCTGATTCATTCATTTAGTTTGATATACAGTGTCATCAAATTTGCCTACATTTCAAGAGTAGCAGCTGTCTCTTACTTGTAAAAAGAGAACAAATACCAAAAAAACCCACCCAAACTATTTTTCATCTATCAACTGAACATACCAAAAGCAGTAAGTATTCAGCCAATAAAGTGATGAAAATAAAAATATTTACCTGGTTTGTTTTCCAACTTTCATTAACAGTTGCTTATATCCCCCCCTTACTGAAGATGCCATACATTTATTTTTTACCCTTTCAGAATTCACAAGAAAAAGAGGTCAAAAAAATTAAATCTTCCTTTATTAGTCATCTTAGTATATTGCAAACTTTATTTCATTAAGAAGAACAAAAGACTAAGATACTGTACAAAAATTAACATACAAAACCTATTAGCATCAGAAGGACAAGTCAGTAGAATTAAACTGTGGAACTGTGGTCTTTCCTTTTAAAAAAAAAAAACCAAACCAAAAACCAGAAGAATGCTGCAGGGACACCACAGAACTGAGACAGAAGCATCTTCTCAAACAGAATTTTATTTCAGAAAAAATCAAAAAAGGACATTCACTTACAAGAAATTATAAGCCTTGTAAAGTTTTTTTTCATATTTTCCATTTTAGTATATATTCTTTCATGCTAATAATCAGACTTAGTAATACTTCTGGTTAAACTCATATTCCTTAGAAAGCTCCAGACAAAGTCACTTTACATAAATGTATTTTTAGCCAACTTTCTTTGCAAGGATTCATTTCATTTTTCCTTATTGAGCAGCCCACCTACAGTCCCTCTGTTCCACCTAACGTTTTTGCTAATGCAAAAGAGCAAGGACACAGAGTGCTCAGAAATAGAGATCACCTACTGAAATTTGATGTACTTGCAGAACCACTAATATAAAATTTCCAATACTGCATCATTTTCCTTGTCTCTGCTGTTACTACTGACTGGGGCTTCTTAAAACACACAGCCACATGTTTTAATTCAACAGTATTTGTTTACATGCATCTCTCTCCCAAAAAAATCCCCTTGGGAAAACTGGTACAGCATGAAGAGGTGAAACTCGTGCTTCAATCATTAATCTACCTCCTAATAAAAAACATGACACAGTAAATACAGAGGCTATAATTTTAACTTTTTTTCCTTTCTCTACAAACAAGGCGGACAGATTTGTAATCTCTATTCCGCGCAAGTTATCCACCTAGTGCAAACACTGACAGAGCAGATTTTTCAAATGCAACTCTGTGAAAAATGAAAATTAGTCCCTAAGTATTGTTTGCAGGTCATTTCAAACAGTAAAAAGTATCCAGAACTATTATTCAATAAAATCTTCCAACTCTCCCTGCTCTTTAAAGGCTCACAGACAATTTTAGAACCAGTGGGCAAAGGTGGAGATGAAATCTCCAAAGCCTGTGTAAGTTCAATGAAGTTTCCTGTCAGGTTCACTTTTCATAGCTGACGGACACCATTATTTTCCTGTGTGTACAGCCTACTTCAACACCTTCAGGTGTGATGCCTGTGAAGACAACTGACCACAAGACAAAACACTGCTGATTGTCTAATTATTTCAGCAGAAAACCTGCCCATTTATTCTTATTCCAGCATCAGCCACACACAATGGCTGACTCACAGCAAAACTAACAAGGCTGCCTGGCAATTACCCAGCCCAATTATCCCACTGATTACAAACTGGGGCACCAGCCAGCTCCCATTCTGCCAGCACTTGCATGTAACACACCCAAGGTACACTGCTCCTGCTGCTGCTCTCACTGTGGGCACTTGTGGTGACAGCAAAGGTGACAGTGGAGCACCTGTCAGACACCCCAGTGACACACATGGATGGAGGAAAAGCTTACCAGAAGCAGCTCTACCACCCTGCCAGGGCTCTGTGCCCTCAACTTTTAAGACTTCACAGCTCCATCCACAGAGCAGCCACTTCCTCTCAGAACACCCCACCCTGCTTTTTTACCTGCTACACAGCTAACATAGATACACAAAGTTGAACAGGATGAACTATTTTTTAATTACAGAAGGTTAAAAAAAATTAAAGAAAAAAGTTTTTAGCAGCCTTAAAAAAGGTTAGTGGCAAAAATTAGCCTGAGTGGTTCAAAGCCCCAGGTTCCTCCCTTAGGAAAAGGCACATAAAAATAGTTTAGCTTTGATCTGTAATTAGCACACTCTGTGTTACACTATCCTATTATATTAAAGGCTTCTTCAAGCTACACTCTATCTTTTGAAGCTTTTTTCAAAAATGAGTAAGGAAAAAAGCTAAGATAAAGGTGATAGAGAAAGCAAAAAATAAACCAATGAGGAAAAAAATATTTTGAAGCATTTAACATATATCAATGATGTAACTTCAGCAAAGTGCCAAACTGTTCTATATTATAAAATATAACCATATGCTCAATAAAAATACTTTGTGTGAGGAGGTTTGGCGTGGGGGTGGTGGTACTGGGGTTTTTTGTTCTTTAAATTAAATCTAGCAGTCATGGAAAGAAAAAAATAGCACGAGAGACATGGATACTGCTGAAAGCCAAAAGAACCAGATTCCATGTTTTAAAATCTGCAATTCTGGATCAAGGTAAATCAGTATTGTGAAATGAAATAAATTACACAAAAATGCACAAAAGACTGCTTTAAAAATACTTTTCCCAAAATCATTATGTCAACTATTTGGACATAAATATATGCATAAGAAAAATCTCAGAATTAGAGCCACAATAATTTCTCCCCCTTGAGAGTGTGTGCATGCAATTTTCAGTTCTGTTTTCTTTATGTTAGAAGACCCTTTACTCATTCATTCATGACACTCAGCTAATGAGCAGTTTGAAAATGTCTCTAGGCTTTGTTTATTGTGCACTATTCATAACCTATTATTAAATATAAGTTTCAGGGAGGGATACAGTTTCCTAGTATGCATTGTTGGAATATCAAATTAATAAAATATATTCACAAATGGTCTCAGAAATGATGAGGTAGTAATATCCCCATTTTACAGATTAGAATGTGGGCCAAGAATAGAGATCAAAAGTGTTAATTAATTCTGGCACCAATTTAAGGACCTCCTTCTCAACATACATAGCTGTATGAAACAGTCCATCTTCAAAGCACAGTTCCACTCAGAATGAAGCTGTGAATGCTCAATACTTCTACTAATCAAGATCCAGAGTTTTGCCTTCACTGTCAAAAATACAGAATAAGCAATTAGAATTATCCCCAAAAAGCAGTGCTGAAGCAGTTTATTCAGTATCCCTTAGGGAGAGAACAAGTAAGAATGGTCTTTGGAAAAACCTTGAATTGTACTAATCACAAAACCTTTGTCTTCCAAATTCCCTGCCTAGTAAACAACTATTAAAGCAAAGAAAGCAGCACAGCTGCAACCATTTCTACACAGAGTAGCTGCACCCTTAACAGAGTGACATCCCATCCTGCTCCCAGCCAGTCTGACTTAACCCATCCAGGCTCTCTCCCTGCAGACAGTCAGTTTGTCTGTCTAAGGGATCCCTGCCCCATCTGTCCCATTCTCTGACAACAACACATCAGCTCTGCTCCAACCTCCCTGTCCCCATGTCCAGTACTGGAAATCCCATTTCACAGTATCCCAAAACACCACTCTTATTCTCTTACGCTCCTCAGCCTCTCCTCCCAGTGGTACAAATTCCCTGTCTGCCTTCCCCTAAACCCTGCCACCCAGCCAAGGTGAGCTTGTCCTCCTTCTTCCCAGGCAGAGGCTCTCTCTGTGCCTAAGGATCACAGCTCCTTGTCCCAGCCTACTCCTCAGTCTGCCTTGTCTTCCCTCTTCTCCACAATCATCTCAGATTTCTGCCTTTCCCAGGCTGTTAAAAAGAATAAACACTCTCCAGACACGGGAAAGCTTCAGCCCATCCAAAGCATCTAGAAGAAGTTATTTCTGGCAGTGCCACCTCAGTCACCCACCCTACTCCAGGTCTAAGCACTGACAGTCACTCAGGTTGTGTCAGCACCAACAGACACAGCAGGTTCACACAGCTCTGCATGTACAGAAATCCTCAATTTCTGGAATTATGCTCCAGCAATTTCTGTTAAGCACATATGTTAGAAGAATTAAAATTTAGGTAAATTTTCACAGCCATTTCTGTAAGAAAAATCCCCTGAGTTTTACATCTGTTTCAAGGTGCAAAGGGGCTTAGAATATTTAAGATTCAAAGGCTGCAAGATATTATAATGAAGCATTGGCATCCAACATTTTAGTAGGAAATTGCTATATTTTGACAAACTGAAAGCATTCTCACACAGCTAAATATTTGGCAATCCCAGCAGCAAGCAGTTAGTCCTGCTGGACATGTGTGTGCATGGCAGAAAACAGCTTCTGCAACACTGCCATTCAAAATACACAGGAAATAGCATTTTTCCCACTAGCTTTCCAAACAGGAACATCAACTATCTCCTACAACTGCTCCAGTTTTAGATCAATGTTTTGGATAATAAAAAGACAGATAGCCAAATAATAGCCCTCAGTTAATAGCTGAGGGTTTCCCAAAATCCTGGGAAGGGCATGCAAAATTTAACACCTGGCCTGCTAAATTCTGACACTGCACCTCTTCCCTACACAGATGCTTCCCTAACTTCATACTCCCAAAATTCTTGCAAATATCACAGCAAAAAAAAATTACTGCTATTGCAATTAAACAGTCAAACAATAGCTACCATGTACTAGCAATACTTATCAGAAAATCCCGCTTTCTGCAAAAGCATCTATACATTTCTAGCACATTCCCGGGACAGCAATTCACCAGAAAACCACCAGTTGGGAAAAAACATTCCCTGCAACACAAGCAGCTTCACTGCAGAGGGAATGGGCAATGATGGGCTCTGAGGCTCCCAGGGCAGCTAGCCCTTACCCAGGTAAGCTGTAGCCAACCTCAGAGGGCTGCAAAGAAGTCTCAAACTCCAGAGCTAATGTACTTTGGCATGGGAAGCAGGGGCTGCATTCCAGACCATGTGGAGAGGAGAAATTGCTGATGCAGTTTCATACAGTGAAGCCCAAAATATCCACCTCTACTGAAACATTGAAATTAGAATCCATGAGATTTCAAACAAGTCTGAACAGAGCTCCAGCTCCTGCAAGGAACAATTTAGATCTGCATCAGTTACTTGGGAAGAAGTGACTATTCCTGCATTTGGACTATCCTATAAAAAAACAAGTTCAAGGACAAAGAACTCACTGGTCCTAGCTATAGAAACTGGAGATACCAATAGGAATTGCATACTGATGTTTTAAAATATTTCTTATTTTACCCAGCTAATTATAGTATGTTTATCTTTAAATAAAGTTGAAAAAATACATACAAAAAGTGCTGTCAGAGGAGTGACTGAAGTGCCTAGGTGACATTTTGTACAATTCAAGTTATTTTCCATCTATCTTGAGAAGGCAGCACACATATTTTCAACTTTTCAGATGAAAGCTTTTATGCTTGTTTCCAAAACATTATTAACTTCCTTAAGATCTGTATGACATATTCAGTTTAAAGTCTGCAATTTTTTTCAGTGCACTAAGATTATTTGCCAGAAGAAACTAAAACCTAAAAATAACTGCAGAAATTAAATAGACTTTGAAGTTTAGTGCTGAGTTAAAAAACCCCCAAGATTTTAGTGCCTTGATAACATCCCTTCTTGCAAGCCTAGTAATTTTATATTTAACCTTAAATACTATGCTAATTATTCTGCACAACAATTCAAGTTCTCTTGTTCCAACATCTCCAGGACTTTGTGAACCAGCTCTTTTTACTGAATTATCATGCATTTTCTTCATTCAATTAGTAGATTCTTCTTTATCTGTGGCAATTTCTTTATCCAATATATCAACTGCTGCTTGAAAGCAAGAAAACAAGCTAAAAAACCCACAGAAAATTTTCACTTTGTCACTGTTTGTGGCAGAGGAGAACTAAGACTAACGAGAAAAGGGACCAAGCCTCAATCTTGCCTTACAACATATTATTGTATTGCAGAAGGAGGTTGTATTATGAGGTAACAGCAGTTCTCATGAACTACCCTGAACCTTGGCAGCCATGCACTATCACATGTTCTGCAGTGGAGACCACAGACAAACAACAGACCATGAACAACCAGGACTTAGATTGCTGGATACTATTACCTCCAAGATATCACAAGTAAATCATTATTGGCTATTGTGCTAATTCACTGGCAGAAGAATCAAGAGTTTTTCCTTCTTTCACCATGCCCATAGAGGGGTTACACACTGCTGAGGCACTGCAGTGCAAAACTAACAGAGAGTCAAATACAAACATTTCTCCTCACTCATGTTTCCCTCTCAGTTTTACTGATATGCCAATATGCCACTTACAAGAACTCTAACAGGCCATTAAAAGCTGTACAGTAAGAAATTCTCAATTTTGAACTCTCCAGCTTTTGAGAATGGAGGCTATATTGAAACATCTCCCTGTGACAGAGACAATTAAAAAAATAATGAAGGTAAAGTGGATTAAATCTGTGTATGTACATACATAAACACAGCAGCAGAGAGAACATGAAATACCTCTGCTTTCATTATGTGATATGTAAATGCCAATGCACAGCTGCTTTTTTTTGGACATACAGCAGATTCTATGAATTCTATTAGAATACATCTGAATACACCAAGTGATTTTGCTCAGTTGCCTACTCAATGGGGACAAAGAGAGCATTATCTGCAGGTGACAAGAGGGACAGTATGAAAGCTGGGGCAGTAGGGATGTCGTTCATTAAGGGAAGAACTGAAGAATTCATTAAGGTGCACTGTGAGGCAGGCAGCCTTGTAAGTATTCTCTGATGTGCCAATAATGTCATAACAAATACCTAAGTAAACTAATTAAGTAGTTTTCCCTCACATTAACATTGGTTTTTGTGTCATTCAAGCTGTGGTCATTTACAACTTCAGAAACATCCTTGATCCCCTCTACAAATCACACAAGCCTGGTACCCAAACATTGTTCTGAGGGTGTCTCCACATTCCCCAACAACTTAGAGCAACATTCTAGCAAGAACACTGGAAACCAAAGCAGTTTATTTGTCTTGATAATACAACATAGTTATTTACCTTAAGAGTGTGACAGGCAGCCACTCTTCTACGAAGATTCTATACTACTATGTATCATTCATTTTCCAGGCAATTTTTAAAATACATTTTTAAGACTGGTGAGCCCCACATTTAAACTCATATTGTCAAAGTAATCTACCAAATCATTTCCTCCACCAGCAGCATGAAGACAGTGCATTGTGACACCTCATACATATTTAATAATAGCCTGATAGGCTGTCATTAACATCAAACAGCAATCTACGTTTGCTACATTAAACATG
Organism: Melospiza georgiana; assembly: GCF_028018845.1. Classification (NCBI taxonomy): domain Eukaryota; kingdom Metazoa; phylum Chordata; class Aves; order Passeriformes; family Passerellidae; genus Melospiza; species Melospiza georgiana. Next base: position 10,145,905 of record NC_080438.1, on the reverse strand, counting down.
ATCCCTGTGTTAAGAGGACAATCACAAAGTGCCTCCAAGATCGAGCCTGTAAGAAATACCCACCGACTTGAACAAGGTGTAATGAGGCCAACTGCACTGAAAAAGCCACACACTGGATTTAAAATTAAATAATAAAAAAAGCAAGGGAAAAAAGAAAAAGCTTCAGTGGGTCATAAGACCAGACATGCCATAAGGCAATCTGTCACAGAGTACTCATATTAGTAACTGTTGTGTCAAAACTGAACATTCAAAAGAAAAGACAAACCTTCCTTTATGTTTTATGAAATGTAAGCCCACAGAATTAATAATTCATGAGATGAAGAAAAATATCACATTTGGCTATAAATATTAACAGACGCTGTCAACCTGCTTAGAACTAAATTTTGACTGTCCTACCTCACAATTATCAATTTAGAAAGGAATATTCTTCAAAAGCTAAAAAAAAAAAAACCAGCATGAAAGTCATTACTGAAGAAATTAACATTCTCTATTCATGTAGGTCCCAAGCAAAACAGCCCAACTGTGTTCTGTGCCTGGTGCTGCTGAGTGAACACTAATTGACTGGCATTGTTTGTGCCCAGAGTGGTGTTGTGTTGTGTTGACAGCAATAATGCTGGTGTGCACACAAGGAAAAATGCTAAAAGGGACATACTAGACCCAAGACACAGTGGAAAAAGGAAAGGGAACAAGAGGAAGTGGTTGTCAAATGACCAACATTAAAAAAGGCAGTTAAAACTTCATAGAAGTTTCAGAATACAGAATTTTATACAATGGGTCTTGGATAAATTTTACTGATTAGCTAAATAGGCATTTAAATATTACAAAAAAACCCAAAAACAATTAACCCATAATGCACAACCACATATCAGTAAACTCACTTCATGTGATCTCAAAGAAATATGAAATATATTTTTAACAGTTCAAGGTCTAGAAGACACTTCTGCTGTATGACCACAGTTCTCTGCTTTCACTTCTTTTATTGAGAATAGAATATTGGAACACAAAGCAATTGTGCCAATATATCCAGAATGCCATTAAAATGGTTTGTTCTAAACGGTGGCAATGCTTTTCCTTACAGCTTTTTTTTCTTCTCCCCAGCACTAATATAACTTAGTCTACTTATGGCCCCATCTGCACTTACATCCTGAGCAAAGTGTTAAAAATACTTACATAAGCCTCAATATTGGCATACACTAAAAAAACAAAAGATCAGATTAAACACCTTACTTTTCTCAGATCCTGACATTTTTATTGCATTTCACCCAGTGATGATCACGCAGAATGAAAAGCCAAAGCTGAACATTACAAGCTCTTTATTTTTTTAAAAAAGGTAATCCCTACCTTTATCATTCTAGAGAGATCTCCAGCATCTGCTAATTCCAACACTATGTTCAGTTCATTGTCTTCAATGAATGAGGCATAATATTTAATTACATTTGGATGATTCAGTTGCTAAGAAAGCAAAATAGTAATTCACATTTTAGTGTAGAGCACGCCACATGTTTTAAGACTAACATAAGAAACATTCTTATTTAGGCAAACAAAACAACCCCTAAAATCTATTTCACTATGATACAAATTAGAAAAGTATATGCTGATAAGAAGCATTTACAAATACTCTGCAAGAACAGGATGGCATTTTAGGATCTACACGGTGACTGACACTGCAGTTTTAGAGGACTTTTGCTTCAATGTATATATCCAATAGAATGCTAAACTTATCTGGAACAGTGAAGTTGATTTCTGAAGTAGATAGCAAAATCAATTTTTGAAGTCAGGATTTTACTGTACAAAGGACAGTATTTTAGTTTTGGCAGAAACTTTTACTAGAAGTGTTACTCATTACAGATTTACTTCTCAATATTAACTTCTAAAATAATAAAGATCACAAAATTCTACAAAGTGAGGCATTTAAAAAACTCTACACAAAAAAACAGTGGACACCTCAATTATGTCTATGAAAAACATACCACATTTTTTGATGACAGATACATATTTTCTAAACAAAATCTTTTACCTTAAGAAGATCTATTTCTTTGATGCAGTCAGCACGGGCTTTGGCATCCATTAAATCAAATATCTGTGCACAAGAGATAAAATATTGTTATTAAGTGATAAAAATACAGGAAATTGAGTAATCATTACCATTATTTCATAGCATCCATAAAACAATCTGAATTATGCATTTCATGGCAAGATGTAATATCACAGTAAGAAGTATTTCTAATGCTCTGATGCACTGATTTAGTGCTGTGGCCATTCTTTTAGCCCACTCACAGGAAACAAGTCCATTTGAAGTACCAGCTTTCCAATTACTTAATTGCCACCTCTGAATATCTGTTCCAACACACAGCAATAATTCAGCAACCTTATAAATGCTTCAAATCTCAGGCTCCTATCCCATTCTGCCACACTTTTTTCACAAACTGGTTCCTTAGTACTGAGCATATCTTTTTACACCTTAGTCTTGTTACAGGCTTCCACTTCAATTCTAAAAAAATGCATATTATTTTACTCTCAGGATCAGAACTGCATTGTCACCTCCAACTCCTTCTCTCTCATTTCCTTCCCTTCAGGCTGCAAAGAAGTGACTTGGGTTATGCTATCTGTACTAGAGCCCTTTATTCTAAGCCCTTATCTGTCACCTTGATTTTTATAGGCTTTTATACTTAGACATCTCTGCTCTTCATTTTTCCCCCCACCTCATAACCTACTCCAAATTATTTTACAATGTGTCTCATTTTTGCATTCTCCAGTTAGCCTGAAGAATTAGAATTATTCTTCACTAATTTCACTTTTTGTTTGGCACTTTTTTCTGCCATTAGAGTCCTTGTCCAAATTCTACACATCTATATTTAATGTAATGTCTGTTTTCACTCTCTTTCACCACCTCTGGGTTTTCACTTCACTAATGTGCACCTCCATACACTGACTACTTCCCTTTAAAATTACTAAAATGCTACTTCCTCTAAGAATCCTTCCTCTCTCATTTGTGATTACCTTCTGAATTTAACAAAACAAAAAATCATCTCCAACTTCTTTGTGGTCTGCACATTATATTTGAACTATCCAGAGGAATCAGACACCCTCACCTTTATTCATGACCACAACACTTCCAAAATTACCATTTCAATTAGAACTTCTCATGCATATCATGCTTCTAGATAGGTAGTCACCAAGAAAAGATGCTTTATGTCCTGTGAAGATCACAGGTATCAACTCCAAAAGCTCAACAGCTGACAACTTCTATTTAGTATCTTGCCACTAACGCCAGAAACCAAAATATGGATTAACAGCAGTGTCAGTACTGAAAGTCTGCAAAGAGGTCATCTCAAACTGACTGCTCACACCAACCACACCTTCCTTCCCTCTCCCCAGAGAAGTTCAGACACATCAGGGAGTCTGCACATGATTTGCTGAACCTCACCTTCATTTTCTACACCACTCTGCACAGTGAGTTAGTCATTCCTTTAATTAACTGAAAGGAGAAGTCTGGAAACCTCATGTATGGAGCACAGACCTCACAGAGCACACATATGCCCTTGACTAACCACTACTTCTCTTCACACATCTCATCTTCTGTCCTCAGAGCTGGCATCAGAAATAAGAGCCTGTAGTGGATACCAGACTCACTTTTTGAAGAGGCAAAAGAAAAATTAATTTAAAAAAATATTAAAAAAATCAAATACCAGACTTGCAGATAGTAAGAAAAGGGGTAGAAGAGAAGAAAGAAGAAAACAATAAAATAAAACTACTGAACAAGAAAGAAAGGGAATAAGCCACTACACAATTAGTTGTATACTAATGCCAGGATGATGGGAAATAAACAGAGTTAAAAGCAGTTATTCAAGCAGGAGACTGGGGGGACCTAACAAACACAGCAAGTTAAAGCACAAGAAAGGAAAGCTAACACTAAGAAATAAAGCAATTTCAGATGTAGTAGAAGAAAAGAGTACTATATGTGAAATTACAGGTACAAGCATCAAAAGATCAGTAACACTGATGAAAACAGAAAAGAGCTTCTGAATTCAAGCTGGAAACTTAGTGAAGGAGATGAAATAGCCTGTATCTGTTATAGATCTGCACTTTGAATGAAAAAGCCTTGCTCTTTAATAATTCTAACAACACATTAAAGTGCTAGGGTTTGGTACAGTCATGAGGGAGTCTAATGATTTTCCTGGGAAACATTTTAGAAAATCCTAAATATTACAGGTAGCACATTAACTGAGGAAATACTGAGAAGGCATGAAATCAAGTATTTTTCCTTATAACCTGAGAGACCAGAAAACAGAAAAATTTATACAGCATCTCCCAAAAACAACTAATGAAACTGTACCAGGAAGCAAGGGAAATAAGGGAACAGGTACAAGGGAGCATTTGAGGCTTCATTTTTGTAGACTTCTAGACAACAGTGAGGTAAGATCATTCTTTGTAAGTGATGGAGAGATTCAACTCTAAACACCCTGGAAAACCTTATCAAAACCGGGGACAGAATTCCAGAGTAAAAACTGTATGCAAACTATCTCCTTGTAAGATTTGGAAAACGACCAGAAACAAAGTTTCAAGATTCAAACCGAATGAGCTTCATTGTGTGACAAAACAGGGCAGCTTGCACCTGTTACTGGGTGTTCCAATATGCCAAGAGGCACAATAATGTATCTATTCCAGGAACAACTCCCTACACACCTAAACAAACAGGTTTTCCAAGAAAAGCTTTTTTTCAAGCTAAGCCTCTGCTAGGGACATAAATCAGTACATCTCATACAGCAATAACAAAACAACAAAAATAAAACCCTAGACCCAGGCCTGTGAAAAGCAGAATCAAGGCACAGGAAAGAAAGACGAAATTTTGTTTGTGTGTTCTGGTAGTATTCCCAGTACTTCTAATTTGTTATTAAACAGCATGGAATAGACTAGACCAAGCAGCTGCTCTCCCTAAAGGACAGACTTAAGTTTTATAAACGTGACTCCCTTTACTTGTGCTGCACTTCATAGGCATCTTTGCAAATTTGTCACAGCTTCAGCTAAACTGAGTATTTCAGAAATTACCTAAATTAAATACAGCAAGGCAGCAAAAATAAGTCTTATCTGATCTGTACAACCACAAATACAGACAATCTTAAGATTTACTGTTTAGCATTCTTGTGGTTCTCAGATTTTGATCCAGATCTAACCTCAAAAGACTATAAATAGCATTTCCCAGAAATCTAGAACTTTAGTTCCACAGACATTAACTTCCTCCACCAAGATATTTTAAAAATAAACAACTTAAAAAAAGGTGAAAATGTCATTCAATCCATGGCCTCTGCAAAACCTCTGAATCACACCAGATGCAAAAAGCTTTCAGAGATTTCCTCTCTAAATAGATCATCTTTTATTTTGCCGAACCGCTGCAGTTCAGACCGGAGGATGCCAGTGTAACAAGCCATGTCAGCTCACACAAGGAGGTTGCTGTAAACACAAGGAAAAAACCTCCGTGTTCCTCACCAGCAGATGACTCAACACTGAAGAACGCCTCACCCTGAGAAATGGAAGTGGCAATGAAGGACTTGAAGAACACCCTTCCAAGTGCATGGCAGCACTGCACAGGGCACCTGGCAGCACTGAGAGCTGCTCAGCAGGAGAAGCTGCCCTTTGCCTGTGATGTGCTGCACACTGGCCATCACTGGTGGAGGGATGGCAGTACTTCCATCACAACTGGAACAGCTAACAGCTTTGCAGGCAGATTAATTCCACCTTCAGCTCCATGACTCAGCAAGCCCAGCTGAAAGGTCAGCCTATGCTCAGCATCAGTGCTGCACAGATCTCTCTCACACACACACACGACTTTCACTGCAGACAGTACCCTCATGGCTATCAGCAGGCCACAGGTCTCATCCACCCCAGACACACACAGCCCAAGGACTTGTAACCTTTTGTCCAGCCTTCCCTGGGACTGCACTAATTTTCTGAGCTTGGTTTTAGCTGTAGCAGCATGTGTCCTGCAGCTGAGTGACTTAACTGCAACTAAGTCATTGCAGTCATATGACTTGTGTCTAACCCAGTTTTGGATTCAGCTCGGCTCAGTGCAACTGCACGGTCTGGAGGAAATTCCAGCAGATATAACCAAAGTCTAAAACAACTTTGGATTTTTGGATAGGCTTGAACAATAAGCTTTTGGATCAACACAAGCTGACTGCTTGAAATCACCCAGTAAAGTCTCCTACAAAGACACTACCAGCATCCTCCTCCCAGCAGAGCTCAGATCACTGATGATGCTCCACACATTGATTACTGGAAACCAGCAGGAATTAGACAACCAGTGTTATCATCACTGTAACTGGCTAGTAATAAAAACTGCTGTATTTAGATTAGACTGCTAGGGTATTCATCAGACTAATAATAATTCCAATTCTTGACTCCATTTATGAAGTCAGGATCACAGGGTAATTCAGTTTGGAGGTAAGCTCCTCCAGTCAGCACCAATTCCACTCAGTACAAACTGCACAGTGTAATTTATTCTTATTTAAACTTTTAAGTCTTTCCCCCCAATTTCTATTTTCAAGGACTATAATAAGATCAACATTTCTAAAAATGAATTAGGATTGTTTAAAAAAAACTAATAAGCAGCAAACAATAGAGTAAATATTTTTATGATGTGACAGTTTATATAAAGAGTGTAATCAAAAAGTCTAATCATGGTAAGCTTTTTACTTTAGCTAGCAATTACTGGAAACTCCTTAAAACAATTAGGCAAATACAGCTGAAGAGATCTAAAGGAGCATCTTACAAGCCCTTAGCAGTTTTTTCCCCACTTAGTAAGCAACACTGAGTGAAATAATCCTTTTTAGTTCTCAGTTCTTCATCTCATCCTGCAATCATCTGTGTACAAAGGGAGAGAAGGACAAAGATAGATTGATAGTTATCACACTTCTGTGTGCTATGCAACTAAGGGATCTCTGGTGACTTTGCACTCAATCTCTTGTCTAGTACCTTCATGTGAGCATAGACTATAGCCTTTTCTTTTAGCATTCCAGAAATGTCAGTTGTAAGTAGTCAAGAGATACTGGTATTTTTAGAATACTTTCTAAGCTGTTATAAGCTTCAGAGCGGGAACTGTTCCTATGCAGATGTGTAAACTAAACAAAGGAGTTGCAATACTTGAGTTTGACTTCCTGAGTGAAGTTCTTATATACACATCCCCAGAAAGCTACAGGCATAGCAAAAAGGTTTAGAAGCACGTGGAACCACCTGATGGAGAACATCAAGGCCGAGCTTCTAAGTCCAGACTGTGTCTGATCGATAACCAGCTACCACCCAAATCCATTATCTGAAATGAAGAGCCAAGTTGGGAATCTAGCTGTCTCCACTTGCTCTGGACCATCACTTTTCCAGATTTTCCTTTTCAGCATTGAAACGGATAAATTTAAAGATCATAAACCTACATCTGTTCTGTTCAAAATTCTGTATACAGCAAAACCAGCAAAAAAGCATTTCCAAACCACATCACAAGCATGACTGCTGTAACATAAACCTCCAGAGAAGCAAGCAAAATAAAGACCCAAATGCACAGAAATATTAAGAGATACAATACTGAACAGCAAAAAGCATTAGAGTATTTTGCCACCACAGCACTGCTGTGCTGAGACAATAGTGCTCCATAAAGTGTGAAATTACAAGTGCTTTTCTAAGATTAATTAACTATAATTCAGGCCTGAAGTAGCAATCCACTGACAATGTACAATGAATAATGAATGTACGTCCTAGATAAAAGGATTCATTGTCTGAATCTCTAACATGGGGCCTCCAATTCTGTAATGAAAGAAAAAGAAAGATGGAACAATGTAAGGCAGAAATGCAATTAATCTGAAATTTTGTTGAAATATGCAGCTTTACATACTTGAAATTTTCAGTAGCTATGGTTTCCTTAAAAAATAGCTCCTAAAGTGAACTCATCCAGCCTTACAGTCACTGACTTAGATATTTACCACTCTTTTGCCATTTAAAGATATTTGTGACCATTAATTGCTTACTCTGCCCTTGGACTGGTCCTTGCTCAGAACACTGCCCTGTACCCCAGGTGTTCTGCTGCAGGGGTTACCCAGAGCTGCAGGAGCTAAGGCTCTGCTGCTTCCTCAGGCATCATCTGCAGCATAGTTTGGGCTGAGATTTAGCACCTGTTAAGAAACTTACCTTAAAACTTTTCAGTTTATACTGCTACAGTCATAGCTTACTCGGGGCTGACCTTTTCCGATGTTTCTTTAACTCAAAATATAGCTCAGACATTTGTAAAAGTTCAGAAGTGAAGATATGATTTTATTTCTGTTTTTATTTAGGTAGTATTTTAACAGCATCTCAAAAACACAGTTCCATGCTGGAAAAAGAGAAAACCTAATCATTACCTTCCTAATTACAAAAACACAAATCAAACATGGGAGGATGAAGCACAAAGAGTACAACAGGAAGGAAAGATCCAATATGCCATTTTGTGAATTCTGCTGGTTAAGTTACTATTAAAAAACCTGAAACAGTTCTCACTGTGCTACATAGCCCAATAAAAACCAAATCAAGAATACTACTTCTTTCTGTCATCCGGACTCAGCAGCAACTACAAATTCAGCAAGAGTGGTTTCTGTCACCATCTGCTTGTCCTTTCTCCCACAGCATCTTACTGCTACTTGCTTCTGCTCACATTTTATTCCACAAACATACATTTTGTACACATTAATATAACATTTATCAATATTGTACATATTTCAGCCAAATAAAATTTTATTAGTGAAAAATAAACATTCTTGTTGGAAAGCTTCATAAGAACCCAAAACTGGCAATCCTTTTGGAACAAATAAAGACTGAAATCCTGCAACTCCACGAGAGGATAACTGAAGGATTCTAAGCCAAATAAGCCCTTGACAGCAGAGACACACATGGGGTACCATTACCAAATACACATAAAGGAAACAGGAACACAACTAACCCAGCCAGGAAAACAAAATGGGGAGGGGATGGCACAGCCATGACTTGCAAGATTGGAGAGGAAGGAGGGCATATAAGATGTGAGAAAACGTGAGATGAGAATGGGCAGATAGTGGAAAAGTAGAAGTTCACATCTCAGTTATGTCACTTAACACATTGTAGAGCATTTAGAGACACTGTCTTGGAGTAGAGAGTGAAATCCATGCACAGGTGTAAAACAGAGAATAAAGCCCCTCTCTCTCTGAAAGAAGCATTTTTTTTCTCCTGTTTTGTCCATGATGAGCTTCCATTAAAAAGACATCAGAAAAAAAGAGTGTTTTAATTTCAATAAAATCAAACATGACTGAAATCAAAAGGAAGAAGCACTATCACAGAGCAGACCCATTCTTCAGCTCCTCTGAAAAGTAATTACCTCTCAATAAAAGACATATATGAAAGTAAATTTTATCGTGAAATCAAGTATTGTGATTATGTTTACCAAAAATATTTCTAGGCAATCTTAGGTCACAAGAGCACAGTAACAATTTGATGGTCTTCTGTCCAAAAAGAACAGCTTTAGATATCAACTAAGCCAGCTGGAATGGCTGTGCCAAACACCCTGTGCTGCCATCTGAGCTGTCATTATGTGCTTAAGAACTTTCTCCCCTTCCAGGTTAAGCAAGTCTCACTTTCCATTCAGACAGTAGTGTCCTACATACATCAAGCTTCCACAAGGAAAATGACTTTACACAGAACACAGTCCCTCCTCATGTGCCCTAGGTAATAACTGGAAAACCAACAGCCTATGTTGGACACTTAAAGACAATTGGAACCCTGTCACAATAAAGTCATTTGGGAAAGGCACAATTTTTTAAAACTATTTCCTACCAACAACCAAGTATATTCTTAGAAAATTAATAAAGGATTAAATCAAAATTAAGTAAGAAAGCTTTTCTGCTGTAGAAACCACCACTGGCATAAGGACAGTATGATGCCATCTTCAGGCATCCAAAAAATCTTGTGTCAAATGGGGAAGTCTGCTGTGAGAATATAGCTACACATACTGACTTCTGAAATGCTGTTAGGAGTACACATGCTAAAATGCCTCTATTCTTAATGCAAGCACTGTTATAAAAATTTCATGGTTGGACTTTTATGACTTTCTTCAAGTACCCAGGCATTCCACATCCACCTTAATTGACATGCATTTCAAGTCACATTTGACCTTTTTGGTTTCTCACATGCTGAAAATGAAGGAAGAATTAGCCTAATGTTTTAAGACTGTTGATCAAAGTTCTTAGAATGTATTTCAGCTTTTGAAGTATATATCTGGCAGTTTTCCCAGAAGGGGGAACCAAGTCTCCTTTTTTATGACTGCCAGGACTAGCCCTGCCTCCTGGTGCTGCAGCACACAGGAAATCACAGAAAGTGAACAGCAAGTCAAGATATGACAGAGAAATTTACAGTGTATGCATTTAACTCAGCAAAACCAAAACTATTAAAATGCAGAAACTCTAGAAAACAATCTACATAATATTAGACATATTGTCTTGCAGTCTATAAAGGTAAAAACACCCTTTCAGATCTGATGGCAGTACTTCTTCAAGTATTATACTAAACTTATATCAAGATCAAAAGTGAAATGCCAATTTAAGTTTTGATTTCAAAATTAAACATGCCAGAGAACTTTCATAGTACATCCAGAGGGTAATGGTCTTAAAACTAACATCCCTGAGTAGCTCCAAACAAAAATAGAGACTGGAAATGAGACTGGAGAGAGGCATAGCTTGAGCTGTCTTTTGCCTGTGTGACATTAGAAATGTTTCAGTCTGAAAAGCTGTTTCCATTTAAACTGCTGCTTTTGATTTAAACATTTTAAAATTGCTAATTGCTAAGACAAAGTATCTGAACAAATAATTAGTCCATTTCTTATGTTAAAATTTACAGGGGTTGGGCTTAATGTTTCTTGGCTACAGTAACTTAATTAGCCTGCTGCTCTTCCATCTTCTCTAACAACTGCTGTTTCACTACTGGCTAAACCAAGAACTTTGGAAACACTCAGGCTCCTCAAGAAATATTTTTGACCAATACAATTCACTTAGATCCACACTGCACTTGCACTACACAGTGCACTTGCACTACAATCCACAGTGCACTTGCATTTAATTACCATGTAGGGTCCCACACAGATGTATTATTCATGAAGATGATCATATGAACAGAGCTGTATCCCAAAATCTAAAGGAAACTCTGAGCAACAGATTCAAGCACAATTTTGGTTTGTATTTGTCTCAGGTAGTTTTCAGTCTCTTGAAACAGTAACTCCCCTCATTTTCACTATTACAATTTTCATTACATACAGACCTTATTTGATTTATGCACTTTTGAAGCATGGCTACTTGACTGAAAGGTTACAGATGTTTATTCAATAAAAAATGTATGGATTTGAATAAAATATTTTCACATTAGACACCACTAAATATTCATATTATTTCTAGAGTCCAAGCTTTGGTTAGGAAATA